>NW_026262615.1:19839642-21189285 GCF_021869535.1 Mytilus californianus | reverse complement strand
GCGTTCCTGACTAAGATAAATCAAAATTTTGGGGCGGGAACGAAAAATATGTTTAACCGTCATGTTTAAGAATACGTCAATATTTGAACACACTAGAATACTTAGTTCACAAGTTTAATATTCCTTAATATAAAAATAATGAGATGTGGTATGTTTGCCAATGAGACAACTATCCACCAAAGTTCAAATAAAGTGGATGTAAGCAATTATAGGTAACCGTACGGCCTTCAACAATGAGAAAAAGCCATACCATATAGTCGGCTTTGAAAGGCCCAGACATGAAAAATATGAAACAATTCAATTGAGAAAAATAACGGCCTAATTTATAAAAAAAATAATTTACGAAAAACAAATATGACAGACATGAACCAACGACAATTACTGAACTACAGTCTCCTGACTTGGGACATGTTCATAAAGAATGTGGCGTGGTTAAACATGTTTGTGAGCGCTCAACCCTCCCCTAACCTGAGACAGTGGTGTAACAGCACAACATAAGAACAAACTATAAACATTAACCACATTTTCAGCATTAAACAACTAAATTTGTAGAAAGAACGGTGTAAAGGAATACTTTAATTTACTGAAATGACAGGTAACATCTCATTGATTTACGTAAAATTGCTTAAGAAACATCATTTAACTGTGTCCTGCATTATCAAGGTATCAATTATCACTTGTTTATGAGGGTTTGGCGGCAGAAGGGGGAAAGGGGGGGGGCGGGGAGTAGGGTCTTCATTTTATTTTTAATCTTAACTTTTTAGGCAATTTTCCCTTATCTTTTTTTATTTTGCCCATTATTCTCTATTCTTGATACTTTAGCACCCCATTATTATGTCCCTTTTTTAAAATTTTTTGGCCTATTTTCTCTATCCTTTTTTTTATCCATTATTCTCTATTTTGTAAAACCCATCCAGACCCTGGTTCATGCACAGATGATAAGGAAAAAGTTCGATACATAAACTTATATCAAACTTAAACGGTTGTGTTATTTAAATTTGCTGGAACACAATTTAAAAAAAAAATTAAATTAAGAAACATATCTCCCTCATTCAAAGATGTGATTCCTTGCCTGGCTTTCGTTATACTATTTGTCCTTTGAGGTTTATTGACTCTTCATTTTTTTAAATAAGATTTGATTTTCAATTATTATGGCATCGATCAGCATCAATGAATATACCTTTATTGTCGAAATGCGCATCTGGTGCAGTAACATGGGTTTTGTTAATATTATTAGATATAGCTTGGGTTTCTTCACGTAAGAAATGTCAAGTTGGTATGACAACGAAAGTTTACAAATACATTTATATAAAATCAAACATATTCTGTAATGTGATACGCGATCTTTACAATAGAATTTTAATTCAATGCAAGATTCCCCAATATTTTCCACAAACAAAGACAAAAACCTTTTGTCGTTACAACTTGTATCCTCATATCTTACCTGGCTCGTACTTCGATGAAGCTTGTGTAATTGTTTGTATGCCTACTTGTAAAAAAAACTAACCTTCTAAAGTTACATAAATTTTGCTGAACAGACCACCGAGTCCAAACCCCAGTGCAGGTCCGAATATAGCTACTGCCATAACACTACCTGTTAAAATAAATTGTGTTCACCAGATTCCTAAATAGAAACATTTACACTATACATATACAAAATTATATTGTAAGTCGATTCCGCTAACCTGTCTTTTCGAATATGACAGTTGTTTGCCATTCGTCTGATGTGTTTGAGCTTTTGATTTTGCCATTTGAGAAGGGACTTTCTAGTTTTTAATTTTCCTTAGAGTTCGGTATTTTTTATTATTTTACTTTTTTCTGCATTTAATCGATACACTTTTTTTTCATCGGACTAAAGTACAAATATTGTATTCCTTCAAATGAATATATTTCGTTCATTTCGAGTGTTGTATCATTCTAACACAGACCTGACATGGAATTGAATTTACACGACAGATACGACTATGTGAGTCTTGCAAACTGTTTAACTGTTTAATTTTTTACTCAAAGTACATATACCAAGTTAGGCATTTAACGGACGATTTTGTTTTTCTTTGTTGACATTTTTGTTTATTTTTATAGTGATTAAGATAATAACACAATGTTGACAGCTGTACCCCTATTTTTGAAATATTAACCTATTATGTCTGTTTGTTTTGTTTTGTTCACACATTGTTGTCAATATAATGGAATTTGATGCGACAGTCCTCAGATTTCAAATGTTTGGCTTTGAGCGTTCCTGATGAAGGTTAATCCAGAAAAGCGCTTCGGACGCATGAAATTATTAAACGTGTTGTTTTCAATTTTTTACCTCACTGGGTCGATACCTCTGCTGGTGGACTATCAGTCCCCGAGGGTATTATCAGCTCAGTAGTTAGTACTTCGGTACTGACATGATTTAACAAACTTTTCTAAAATTGTCCGTTTTTAAATTTTTAAATTATTAAGAAACTAAGGTTTCAACTCCCTCAGGCAAAGTTGACTTTAGACATGTTAAATGAATTTGGATATTTATTTTAGGTAGTTTTGTCATATAGCTCTTCAACGGTTTCGGTACTTATACATCCTCGGATTTCAAATGTTTGGCTTTGAGCGTTCCTGATGAAGGTAAATCCAGAAAAGCGCTTCGGACGCATGAAATTATTAAACGTGTTGTTTTCAATATTATTTTATTTCATACAAGTGAGAGGTTTAGCTAGCTATAAAACCAGGTTTAATCCACCATTTTCTACATAGGGAAATGCCTGTACCTAGTCAGGAATATGAAAGTTGCTTTCCATTAGTTTAATGTGTTTGAGCTTTTGATTTTACCATTTGATAAGGGATTTTTCGTTTTGAATTTTCCTTGGAGTTCGGTATTTTTTGTTATTGTACTTTTTTTCGTTTATGTAAAGAGTCATACGATAAAAAGTTTGAGAATGTCAGTTTTCGTTTAGTGATATTATTGAACTATTTTATATCTTTCTTTGAGTCATTCTGTTTTTCGTGTTTAAAAGGTAAAAAAAATCTCTCCAAAAGTCTCTCAGTTCTTTGAAAAATATAACCGATAACTTGGTTTTATGATACTATAACAATGCTCTTTTTATGCTTGATTCATTTAGCATATATTTGATATAATCTTGGAGAATATGATTTATCTTTTAGTTTTTATTGTCTCTGCACTATCAGCAATTGCGCGAACTCTTACTAGTAGTCTTAGATCGGTACTGTTTGTCATTTGTCTTTATGTTAGTTTGTTTTTTGCTTCATGCCGATCTGATGAGTCAAGCCATTTCCAACTGGTTTTTACAGTTTGTTTTTTATGTTGTGCTGTTACACAACTGTTCTATTTTACGGAAAGGGGTCATCGCTCATAATCATGTTCCACCCCACCACATTCTATATGTGCCTTACCAAGTCATGCGCTTGTAATTTAAGGGTTGTTGTAAGTTGCTGTTCGTCATATTTGTTTTTCAGTTAACTGTTTTGTCATAAATCAGATTATTGGTTGTCTGGTTTGAATTGTTTCACATTTTGTCATGCCGAGGTCTTTTATACAGTAGCTGACTTTACAGTATTTGTTTTGGTCATAATTGAAAACCGTACGGTTACCTACAGTTGTTTAAATTCGCTTTATTTTAGACTCTGATGGATAATTTTATCATTGGCAATATTAACACATCTCCTTACTTTATATAGGTAAAGAAGAATGTAGGTGGTATATTTTGTAAAATGAATATCATATTGTTAAAATTACTGTCCAATTGGTTTTTATATAGCGAATTCGTAAATTGATCACAATTCAAAAAGAGAGGCGACAGATACCAAAGGGACATCCAAATTCATAAGTCAAAAATAAACTTACAACGCCATGGCGAAAAAATGAAAAGACCAACAGTACACAAAACACAACATAGAAAACTAAAGATTGAGCAACACGAACCCCACAGTAAACTGGGACTGATCTCAGGTGCTCCGGAAGGGTAATCAGATCCTGCTCCACATGTGGCACCCGTCGTGTTGCTCTTAGTACAAACCCTGTAATAAGTCTAATTCTGTAGGTCACATTAGGGGAAAAGGGGACCGGATTGTAGTTACGACAATTGGAACATATCCGCTGTCATCTGTATAATTTAATAATAAATGGAAGAACTCACCGACATAAACAGCTGTTTCAGTTTTTTTAACGTTGTTGTCGATATACGTGGTAATAAAAGCTTGTCTTGGAGACTTTCCTATTCCTTGAAGTATCATTCCAATGGCAATAATTGCCATGGCTACAGGTGTAAAGTCGTTAGCAACACCTACCGACGTATAGGTATCTGATTTTGAACTACAGCTTATATTAGAATTTGATTGGTCGAAAGTTGACGACGCTTCACATAGCTGTCCTGATGACATCATCTTTGATAAAAAATCACCACTTCGACTTACATTCGAAGTTTTCGGCAATACTGATTTTGAATACATTGGTGAAACAAAGTACGGTATTGCACAAATTATTCCGGCCGCACTGAACAATAATGTTGAAAAAGATAGAACACGAGGAGCATGCACTTTATTTGCAAAATAGCTGACAAATAGAGTTACAGCCAAATAACCAATATCATTACAACTCATCAGTAAGCCACTTTGGGTACTTGTGAATCCAAACTGTTTTTCAATCGTTGTAATCTGTGACGCTATATATACGGATAGAGTTGATGTCATTAAAGCTGATATTGACAAAAACACAGTAAAGATTTTCATTGTTGCACAACATTGTAAACAATTCGGTTTAAACCGACCAATGCCACACTGTATCTCTGTATCCATGACGGATTATAAGTTATTTTCTTAAGGTATGGAATATGGATCCTGAAATATGACAAAATCAAATCAGTTACAAAACTTTTCAAAACAAATTCAATGATGTATATTACAGACATTTGAAAGAGAGAGAAAAAAATCGATATTAATGCTCCTTCGATATGCCTTTGTATTTCTTTACATAAAGCAGTCAACATTAAAGCTAGTTACTGCTTCACTTGAAAAAAAGAAGAAAATCATTCAACATTATTGCTATTTGAATAATTCACGCGAAAAAGTCGATATGAAAGAGGAGGGGCGAAAGATACCAGAGGGACAGTCAAACTCATAGATCAAAAACAAACTGACAACGCCATGGCCAAAAATAAAAAGACAAACAGACAAATAATAGTACAGATGACACAACATAGAAAACTATAGACTAAGCAACACGAACCCCACCAAAAACTGGGGGTGAAAGCTATTTACTGTGAAACGAAAAAAGTCTATATGTACGCTTTTTGTCGACTCCATGTAATCAAATTTATATAGATGTTTTTTTAAATGCTTCGCGAGAAACAAAAGATGTAGTGAATGTAACTTTTCTGTTTCACGTGAAAAAAAAACCCCATCAACATGAATTCCACTTTACTGCATGCTTCACGCAAAACAGTCCAAATGTTCATTATTTTAAAGAACTATAATGCATATTTATATAACTTTCCCTTCCAAACATGTAGAAAAAAATATTAAAGTTCTATCTTAATCTCAGTAATGATACCCAGCTTGCATATTAAAATCTGATATCTACGTACATGATCACTCATAGGCTAAGTAATCTTCATAGATTTTAACTGACTGGCCTTGCTGTTGTTCTACATAATTACAAACTTTAAAACTAAACCGTACTGTGGTTAAAACAGACAGAACGAGACGTGCCTGTTTAAAACAAGATAAGGCGAGTACGTCTGTACTATGACGGAGAATTATTCGACTTTACAAAAACCATAAACAATGATAATACACAACTTTATGCTTTAAATTGATTCTATACGAAGCAGTGATTTATATAATAGTATGTACATGTACTTGATAAGTGAATTAATGTTTCATTTTAAAATAAATAATACCTAAAATCATTATGAATTTTTGAACTGACTTGTGCACGTGCACTTAAATTCTTATTGAACAAATATTGGTTTAGGCGGCAATGCATTTTGCAGTTTTTAACAAATACATAAAATTGATTTGAGCAAGAAAATATTTTTTCTACAAATATTCCAGATGAAATATTTACCTTGTTTAATGTCGACATACAACGTTATATTTGAAACAGTATACATGTTATCTTACCTGTAAGGATCAAGGTTATCTAATATACTTTCTCATCTATAATACGATATTACGTGTGACTGTCTACTCAAAACAGTCCTATTAATATCTTACCTGGGGTCGTCAATCTTAATTGACTAGGATTGTAGAAATAAGGAGATGTGGTATGATTGCCAATGAGACATCTATAACTAACAGGCAACCGTACGGCCTTCAACAATGAGCAAAACCCATACAGTATATTCGGCTATAAAAGCCCGACATGAAAATTATGAAACATTTCAATTGAGAAAACTATTTGTTTGTTTTCCTGCCTAGGTCATTGGTTTTTCTTCGGCTTTTTGGTCGCAATGATAAAGCCAAGAGTGCGGAAAATCAATCAAGCATATCCTACCTGTATTCATATCTCAAAAAAATGAAATATAATCAAAAATAAATGTTGTCCTGTTGAAAAGCCTGTCTGACATTCGTTTTTTCAATCAATTTGCATTTTGTTGGTCATGAAAAAGATGTTAGACAGTAACAAAAAGAATTGACTGATTGAATGGTTGATGTTACCTTAACGTCCAATGGTAATTATTTCTTTACATCTCCTCGACTTAAATATGAATCAGATATTCATCGCATGACGTAAAGCAAGCGCACATGAATAAATTATTTCTTTTTTAAAGACGAAAAACGATTTAAAAGTACATAAACATTTAAATAATATTTTATATCATGCATTTGGTTGCCCTTGATGACATTATACACTATTATTCACAATTTGTCATACGAGTATCCATTTCACCATCGTACAGTTTAAATGTCTGTTGTGACCACTTAATTTCTTTTTTTTTAATTCATTCATTTAACATGAGATAAGTGTACCCAAGTTTCACTTTTCGATAATCAGACGGTATTTGAGCGGAAATACAAACCTGCCCGAAACCGGGAAATGTTGGCTGCAATAGGAATTTTTTCACAAAATAAGTCCATATTTTATATTTTATATTTGATTTTTGAGCGAGGGTTTTCAGGAGAAATGACATTTTTTGGATTTGCATTTACAAGGATAGGTTTGATAATGTCTATAAAAGGGGATCCTTTTATCAAAAATACGTTGAATATTTTTTGTTAATTGAATCGGTTTTATCTCAAATAAAAGATTTATGGTGGTAACTAACATTCAGCTGAATATTACATACAACTGAATACACGTTAACTTTAGTTCGGAATTTCAGTTGTGCCAATGCTAAAATACAAATGTCGAATGGTAAAAGGGCGACATCAATGGAATTGGTTTATGATATGGTGTTTGAAGATCATTAATGGAATCATAATTAAATAGTGTAAGGACTACCGGTATTGATGTTTTATCGTTTTATGATTTTATTTTAGATTTTTTTCACCAATAGCAAGAAGATCTGCAATAAACGTAAATTTTAGCATTTCTTTCCTCATTTTTCTCTTTCCTTTTATTTGTTTTAACATTTGACAACGTAGTCCATATCAATGAATATAATGTATCCTATCCAGCCAATCTAGGGGGAGGGCAGTTGAACAGAAACAAATCTTCATTGAGTGACAATAACTCATATATTGAAGCGTACAACTTTGGCAATCTCGTCTAGGTGACAACATTTGCTGTTTCAAGTTTTTTTTTCCTGGTACATGTATAGTTGTCATAAAATCAAAAATGGATAAAAAATGTTTTAAAGGGCAATCATTTATAGAAGGTTTCAAATTATTTTAGCCGTTTCATTTATTTTTTAGATATTATCTTACTGATCAGTTTTGTTATTTAAAGTTTTTCTTCATCTACAATTGTCTTTTCAAAAGGCGCAAAAAATGTGTTAAAATAAGACTTATTTGAAGTTTCAGCTGACCTTTGTTGTTGTTTAAAGATTTCAATCTTCCAACTTGTGCGTTGATCGTTTTTCCCCTCAAAGAGTTATTCAAGTGGTTCTTAAACGCAATGATATCGTGAAACTCTCACTACACGAGGCATCGGATATACCACATTTCTATTTCGACCGGACGTAGCTGCGTATTTCTATATCCGCACAGCCAAACGGACGCACCCCTTCAGCAAGCGGGAGAAGTTCAGAGATGTCAATATTTCTATACCCAAGTCAATCCTTTCGTTTTTAATGAAAGGATATTAAGGTTTACATTAATGCGACAGCAACCCAACGACACAGACAAATCAAAACATTAAGAGTCAACATGCAGTCTTTTGTAATAGAAAGATGCCCATACAGAATAATAAGCTTAAAACTGCCTCATGACAAAATTTAATAATATTTACCGTCAAAGATATTCCAACAGGCAAATCTAATTTATTATTATTTACCGGCAAATATATCCCAACAGGCACAAATGTGTGGTTGAAAAATATCACCTGCCCTTTTTTAATTTCGATCAGTGGAAATCAAAGAAGGTATAATTTAAACCAGTAGAGGAAAAACACTTCACTATATAGTAACGGTAAAATAAATGATGATAATGGATGGCTGCTTAACGTCCATCGGCAAATTAAATGCATATTCAGAAAGACAACATGTAAATATAATATAAATATTAATCCTTCTTTGTACTAGACCAACACTCTGAACCGGATTTTTAACGTGTAAGTTCACAAGGTAACAGTTCACAGGAAGATAAATCACCCTACCCGGACACATTTCTGATTCCGAGCCGACCCGTCTTTGCTCTTACTCTTAGATGCCGCGTGTTAAGCGTTGAAACAGCAAATACCAAAAAACCCAAGTACAACAAACAATACAGTTTCACAGAATTCTCACAGTTACTAAATCGAGCTAAATGTATATAACGTAAATTAGATACGTTAAATGATATTGGAAACTGCACGTAAATATCGATGGCCAACCTCAGGGTAGGTTTCATGGACCAAAGCTCTCTGCAAATTAAAAACTCTTACGCCAATTATATGAGGGGTCCGGATGTTGCCAGCTGTTGCAAGGCTAAATATCTGTCCTTATCCAATATACCCTCATTTTCCAGTGGTATTCCAAATTTCAAGTTCAACCTAATTGTCGACCTCCTATTGCAAGACCTACCTATTGTATTTAAAATTTATGTGTTCTCGCCATGAACATGCATGAAATATTTGCCACTGGACGTTAAGCAAACAACAATCAATCAACTTCATAAATTATTCCATTCCATGTACATAGTACACGAAGACATATTTTGTACAATTCTTTATTTGTATAATGTAAAATTTCCATTTAAATCACTCTATAAAAGTGCAAATTTCTTTATGCTTTTTTTTTTTTTTTTTTTTTTTGCAATTTACTTCATGACTGAACACTTATAATTGTTTTTTGAATATTTGTTTACTATAGTTCTTATAACGTGTTTTATTACGATTTATAATATATGATTATGTCAGGCAATTATAAAACTAAGAAAGGTAAAAGTTTTTTTTCAAGGAGTTTATGCTTCATTTAGACGTGTAAAGGGAATGACGGAGGACTAAAATAAAAGTGTTTGTTTTCATATAATACATTGAATTTTAATTTAAGAATGATGATCAATCTTGCGAAAATATCTCTTCTATACACGTTTTGATCGAGCTACTCCAACCTACAAAGCTTGATTCTAAAGATGTTACATTTAGGCTATTTAAATACGATTTTATTCATTGAAGTTTACAGGCATAGTTTTTGATTTATATATATAAAAAAAGAAAAAAACAATCCAAGATTGATTAATTTATTGGACTGAACAGACAATACTAATTATTTTACATTTGCATGTTACGTAGTGTAGGAAAATTACAGAATCAAAACTAAAATGAGCATTTACCTGAAGATTGTGAAGGACCTTATGCATCTAGGTCTGTTCGATTAAAAGTTGTGAAACAAGGTGTTTAAATAACTAATTGTTGGAAGAGTTTACTTACTGTTTTTATATGGTCTGGTCTTTTTATATGGTCTGGTCATTTTATATGGTCTGGTCTTTACAAATCTATTTCATGATTACCGACAGATTAAAAACATCGAATGTATATAACAAGAAGTTCTTGTGCCGAACATTCATCGGTTAGTTGTAAATGAGGTCTGTATAGGGTTCTGATTTACTCTTTTATAGAACTAAAAATCGTTATTTTTAAAAGTTGGAATTCAAAAATATAGATTAACCCCTTAATATTATAAAACTATCCTATGGTATTATTTTAATGCTAATCTTTTTTTATTATAATCAAATAAGTAAATGATGTACTGCCATGTATTCGGTCCGTTTTCAATGCAACTTTTATTTGTATATATTAGTCTTAGTATTGTTTAACTATCGTTTAAGTTGAATATATTTAGACTCGTCCAATTCAGGTGAATTAGGCTTCTGCAAATTGTTTTTTGCGTACTTTTCTTATATTTTTGCCGGTTTGTAAGTCAGTAAAAGTTCAATGGTTAAGTTAATATTGACATTAAAAGACCTCCTTCGGGCTCGGGGATCTCAACATCCCTTTTTGTTTGAAGGTCTTTTGATATCAATATTAATTTATCGTTGAACTTTTACAATTACTAAAATAAATTCTTTTATTTCAATCATATAATGACGATTATTTTTTTATATTGAAAAACCCGTAAAAGATTCAATACCATCAACTGTACGTGGCTCCTGTTGAGTAAGAGAATGATTCATTGAATATATAAAAAGGGCAGCATATGTACTTTCTGTATAGCCCTGTTCTGAAAAGGTACGCTGACAAGTCCGTACGTGAAAGCATGATTTGAAACTGAACAATTCCTGATTTGTAGAGTTGTACTACTAATGCTTTCAAAATGCTAAGAATGCATTTATATTGTTCTTGATTTTTCAAAGACACGTTAACGTTATAACCGTCGGCCCCCAGACTACATACGACCTTTTTATCTTCACGTTCAAATGCCTTTCCTTTTTATGGTTACAATTTGAGTTTAGACGTATTGTTTTTTTTATAGGAGAACCCTTTTAAAAGGAGGGTTTGATATTCACAATCAGATTTAACCCATCACACATGAATACATGTTTTATTATATAACCATACAATCAAAATATAAGACATTATTATATAAATAGTTTCTAAAATATTGAGAAAAACTAGTGCGATGAAATAAATGATTATTGGATTCAACATTTCTTTCTGGAGCTATTTGATGTGCAACATGTGTAAACTGGATCAATTTGATAAAAAAAAAACTATAATAATATTTGCGGCAGTTTGTTTAAAACTATCAACCTACTCAAAACACATCTAGATGTTAACATACAGTCTTCGGCAATAGACAGATGTTTAGAAAGAATACTTTTCTAAACTAGAGGCTCTAAAGAGCCTGTGTCGCTCACCTTGGTCTATGTGTATATTAAACAAAGGACACAGATGGATTCATGACAAAAGTGTGTTTTGGTGATGGTGATGTGTTTGCAGATCTTACTGTACTGAACATTCTTGCTCCTTACTATTATATCTATCTATAATGAACTTGGCCCAGTAGTTAGAGTGGAAAATATTTTGTAAAAATTTACAAACATTTACAAAATTTATGAAAATTGTAAAAAATTGACTATAAAGGGCAATAACTCCTTAAGGGGTCAATTGACAATTTTGGTCATGTTGACTCATTTGTAGATCTTACTTTGCTGTACATTATTGCTGTTTACAGTATATCTCTATCTATAATAATATTCAAGATAATAACCAAAAGCTGCAAAATTTTCCTAAAATTACCAATTCAGGGGCAGCAACCCAACAACGTGATGCCTGATTGGTCTGAAAATTTCAGGGCAGATAGATCTTGACCTAATGAACAATTTTATCCTCGTCAGATTTTCTCTAAATGCTTTAAGATTCAGAGATATGAGCCAAAAACTGCATTTTACCCTATGTACTATTTTTTAGCCATGTCGGACATCTTAAATTTGTCTTAGTAGTTTTAGAGGAGAAGATTTTGTAAAAGATTACAAAAATTTACGAAAAATTGTTAAAAATTGACTATAAAGGGAAATAACTCCTTAAGGGGTCAACTGACCATTTTGGTCAAGTTGACTTATTTGTAGATCTTATTTTGCTGAACATTATTGCCGTTTACAGTTTATCTCTATCTATAATAATATTCAAGATAATAACCAAAAACGGCAAAATTTCCTAAAAATAATCAATTCAGGGGCAGCAACCCAACAACGGGTTGTCAGATTCATCTGAAAATTTCAGGGCAGATAAATCTTGACCTGATAAACAATTTTACCTCCATGTCAGATTTGCTCTAAAGGCTTTGGTTTCAGAGATATAAGCCAAAATCTACGTTTTACCCCTGTGTTCTATTTTTAGCCATGGCGACCATCTTGGTCGGTTGGCCGGGTCACCAGACACATTTTTTAAACTAGATACCCCAATGATGATTGTGGCCAAGTTTGGTTAAATTTTTCCAAGTAGTTTCAGAGGAGAAGATTTTTGTAAAAGTTAACGACGACTGACGACGACGGACGACGACGGACGACGACGACGACGGACGACGGACGCCAAGTGATGAAAAAAGCTCACTTGTCCCTTTTGGCCAATAGAGCTAAAAAATTTAAATGATGTAACCGTCAAGACAGGGTGTGAAAAATTATTGAAATCCAGTGTGCAAAATCACACTTCAGAATAAAATCCTTTCCCTTCAGGTAACGTGTGCCTTGAATTAAGGGTTTCGTCTGTTAGGCCCCTAACGTCAAACGTACATATTGTTGGTTATGACCGTTCCCGATGAAGGTAAATTAAAAAAAGACATTCCGGACGCATCACATTGTTGAAATGTTACTTTCAGTTCTTATGTTTAGGATAAAATAAAATAAGATAAACTAAATGTAGTTTATGATCCATTTTCAACTTCTGATTCTACATATTTGCAATTTGTGAAGTATCGTTGTTTGCCAAACGTTAAACGGATATGGCTTGCATTGTTTATATATTCTGCTTTAACTATCTTGCTATCATTTGATTGATTGTGTTTTTGCTAAACGCCAGGGTGGCAAATATTCTATGAATGTTCAGGACGATGCATGATTATTTCGTTTGGCTGTATTTTACAAGGTAATTATTTCCTTGAAAAACATATTTATAAAAGCTAAGGGCGTCATTCAATTGATCTCTGTTCATATGAAGTTAAATAGGCAAAATGTCCGTTGATCTGTAGGCTAATAGTGTGCTGAGAGTAAAAAGTTGCTAAAATGTTTGTAAAATCTTATGACTTAGCTTTTTCATAGTCGAAGTGTTTTTTTTTTGGCTAATAGTATTGAGTATCTAAGAAAATGGGTCAACGTTGCGAGAAGATTAACAGTAAACTCAATAGATAAGTTTTGTAATCTTGGAAACCGAAAGGTGATTAGACACTCCTTCCAATCTCTTGAAAAAATTATGATAAATCTTAGAGGAGCTCAAATAAATGCCGAAATTTTGACAAAATAATGACAAGAGAACATAATAAAACTAAATTTAATTCCTAGTAATAATTTAACAAAGACTGCAAAAAATCAATATAATTTTGTATTTTGGCGTTGTACAAGTTCATGTTTTTCTCTGACTGGTAATGACGTCTTTACACTATTTTTTCCATTGTATGTTGGATGTACTGATTGATATTTTAGTCTTAGATACATTATTTTGTTATTAGTTGTTATTGGCTTAAAACTAGATGTCAGTAACTACAATTAGTCTCAGATCTATACTTAGTGACCTTTTTTTGTGCGATGTATAGATACGCTGTGACGTTTGGTCTGTGTTTTCGTTAGATGTTTTCTGCTTTGTATCGATCTGATGAGTTTAGCCCTTTTCAACTGATTTTTATAGTATGTTTTTATGTTGTACTGTTACACCCCTGTCCCAGGTTAGGGGGAGGATTTGGCGCCACCAAACTAGTTCAACCCAGCCATATTATATGTGTGCCTGTCCCAAGTCAGGAGCCTGTAGTTCAGTGGTTGTCGTTGGTTTATGTCTGTCATATTTATTTTCCGTAAATTGGTTTGACATTAATTGTGCCGTTAGTTTTCTCCATTGCATTGTTTTATATTTTTCATGTCGGAGCTGTTTATTGCCGACTATACGGTGTTGTTTTTTTCTCATTGTTGAAGGCCGTACGGTTGCCTCTAATTTATTTCCTACATCCACTTCATTTTAATTTGGTGGATAGTTGTCTCATTGGCAATCATACCACATCTCCTACTTTTTATATTACAACATTTTTTAAATTACAAAATTACAAATTAATTGTTTGTTCATGAGTAATATACATTTAATCAATTGTGTTGACAACTTGTACTAATCATCTAGCTTCCGCAAATGTGTACTGCCACGAAGGCCATAAATTGACCCTAAAAATCAACTTATGTTATACTATATGTAAAACCGCATATCTACGATGATAAATATGCAAATTTAAATAGACTAACCACTTTTGCCGGCTGCAGTTACTGTTAGTTTTAGCAATGTTGACAGCTTAAAAAGGATGATATTTTATAAGTTTGTAGCCAAACTACTTGTTCTTATAACTTTATAATGTATATTTCCTTCTTAATAACCTTGGAAACAACCTTCAACCAAAAATAAATTTGTTATAATAAGATTTATAAAAAATTACAAGTCAGATACACATTCGAACAAGAAAATATAGTTGTCCGTGCATGTGGCTAAATTCGTTTGAAGCAAAAACTATTCAAATTTAGGAGAAAAACTAGTCAAATTTATTATTTTCTTCATTAGTTAATGTTTTACTGTATTAAGTGCTTTTGTTGGAATTATTTTTATTATATGTTTTTTTCTTTAAAATTACCAAGTTTAAAATTGAAAGCCAGTACTCAGAAATCTATATTTAGTTTAATCCCACCACACGTTCATTTGTCTCTCCAAATTCAGGAAGCTCGTCAGTAGCTGTCCTTAATCATAATAAACTATTTGTCCTTAAGGAGATTACGTGTGTTAATGGCAGATTTAGATAGTTTATAGTTTCTAGAAAATACTTCTATAACTTTCTTAGATTTAGTGACATTTAGAGCTTGACATATTATTTAGTCAATATCTGTTGTTATAAACCATTTGTTGTTCTTTTGATTTATTTAGATTTTTTTGTGTCGTTTCGTTGCTGTCCCATTGAGGAAAACCTCATATTATCTTTTATTTACGTTTGAAGTCAAGCTTAGATAAAAATAAACATACTTTTCTTTTTAAAAAAACTCAGTACGAGAACGTAAGTTTATCACGATTTTAATGTCTCGAAAGGTGGCTCATATAGTTTCTATGCGATTAGAATCATAAACGTGAAATCCTTGGATCAAAGAAACATAACAGATGCCTGTGTTTTCCTCCAAAACAACATTATATTAAAAAAAAAGTAAAATGAAAAGAAATATTGATAATGAAATATTAGCAAGACCCAAACATTAATTATTTGACGTACATGTAGATTCAAAGAAAATTGGAAACAAAATCTCAAAATTAAATCAAATATTTCAAATACGAAATGGTTTTATTAAATGGTCTGCTCTTCACATAATTATTTCGATCAATGATTATAAAAAAGATAAAGACAAATGAATTGAAATACTTTATGTTAAACATTCGTTCATACATCGGGAATCTCCATTGTGGAAATATTTTGGATTTAAATAATTTTAACCAAACAAGATAAGTGCACTTCGTTTTGAAATTTTGTTTCATAATTCATAGTTACCTCTGAATGTATTTAAGATAAAACACGGTGATCAAAATAAATTACGTGATTTTCTACTCGAAAAATATTGATTGAAATAACCAATGATACACATTCTAATAAGGAAGTGTATTTTTGGAAAAGAAAAAAAGATGGGGTGGAATTGCTGCCTGCTTCTTTTTATACTTTCTCTCGTCTCCAAATCACATGGTAAGTACTCAATAATATATATACAATTTGAATGATGTAGATTTAAAATATACATGAATTTGAGAAATGTATTTTTTCATAGTTTCAATCGTTCTCATGTGAAAAACCTAGCTGTAATAAACTCTCTTGATTTTTTTTTATTTCTTTGTATCATCCGAAGCATATAGACAACTGTCATCCTAAAAACATTGAAAGAACATTTTTGTCTAACCATTTCTTGCTTTATTGTATAGCGCTTAAAAATGAATTTGACAACTAGTTTCGATTTTTTTTATCTTGTATAAAAATTCACTTGTCAGGACTACATGTACGTATATGAACATGTACTATGATCATTTGCTGTTTCAGAATCTAAAGATGCACTGGTTTATTTAAGAAATGAATGCTTCTTTTTGTTATTCTATTGGGGTGTAAAAGTGTTGACCGAAGCACATTTTGTATGAAGCGCGAAGGCGCTTCATTCTAAAAATATGTGCACGATCAACACTTTTACACCCCAATTAAATTACAAAAAGAAGTACATAAATCAGGCCGTCAGTTTTCTCGTTTGAATTGTTTTACATTTGTCATTTCGGGGCCTTTTATAGCTGACTTTGCAGTATGGGTTTTACTCATTGTTGAAGGCCGTACGTTGACCTATAGTTGTAAATTTCTATGTCATTTGGTCTCTTGTGGAGAGTTGTCTTACTGACAATCATACCACATCTTCTTATTTTTATATTTACTAGGTTAAATCTGTAATGCGGCAAAGCATAACGTTTAACATGCAAATGCATGATTGAGGGACAGAATCATTTATAGATCATTTTTAAGGGCATAAAACATAACAAACGGGAAGTGTTTTGTCCTTAATGGAAACAATTTATAGTAACCAGTAGACAACACAACCCTGACCAATAAATGGTTCCACACAGTATTTTTCAACAGTGCTTTAAGTTTACTGAATCAACAAGGAAGTGCACATTTAAATAAAAAATATGGATTTAATTAAAGGTTTTTCTTCCTTAAAGAAATTTCTGGGTGACTATGCTTGTATTCATCAACCGACCCATGAATTGTTTTGATAAACACCGATTACGACGACCAGGACCAAGATTTGAATACATAGGCAATATGCATTTTTATAGCTACAATATCGTCTTATTTTTCCTTGATTGCGACATAATAACTGATTTTAATATAAGACCAAAAAGAACTTTACTTGTTGTCTTTTCCTTCCCAAACATATCTGTGAATACAGTGATGACATCGTAATGAATTACTTATTTTCTAATTAGATATCAGTCAAGATGTGTTCTGCAATTATGAAGACTGTAATAATTCCATGTACAATATATAAGTTCCAGGATATATCCGTGTTTGTCCACATACGAACTTAATTTCAGCGGACGTGTTAGTGTATGTTCGTTTGCTAAGTAAGCTAAATTGCCGCAGACAAGTTGAAAGTTCTACACACAAGTTTGGAAGTAGAATTTGTTTATTATTGCATATTTTCCTAAACCCTTATTTTCAGATGAGCAACAAATTAAAGAAATATATTGCTGAGCAACCCCAAATTTCATGCGGTTTCAGATATAAAACACCGATATAAGTATCTGACAGCAAGGGCTTTACCGTACGGAACGCCTGCCAAGACAGCGAATTCCCACTAGAATCGTGGTGCATCTCCGGAGCAAAACATTAGAACTGGTTGACTTGATTGAGCACAGAATTCCAAAAGCAATCAAGCGACATTATCACATCATTATTTACTTTTGGTCAGGAACCTGTGATTTTATCATCAAAGAGGGAAATTCATTAGACTTAGACACCAAAGTTCTAAAACTGTAAATACCATATTAAGAGAATACGAAAGAGCAATACACATTGTTGAGCAACATCCAGGTGCCGAGATAAAGTTTGTGGATTGTCCCATACTGTCGATCAGCAAGTACAATAAGTTTAAAGGACATAAACAACCTGCATCATTTAAAGTTGAAGACTTCCAAGTAACAAAACAGATCCAGAAGCTTAACTCTGAAATTATAAACCTAAACCAAAAATTAAACAAGAACACCATAAAAGTTAACAAATTCTTCATCATAGGCAGAAAAATAAAAAGAGGCGGATATAGAAAGTCAATCAACATCTCAGTCCACAAAAAAGACGGTCTACACCCAGGAAATTTACTTAGTCTTGCCATCACAAAACAACTATTGCTTGACACCTACAGTGAATGCTACAACGCAATACAAGAATCAGAACTTGTCCAACTACAAGTCGAAGAAGCAGAGCTATTGACATCATTCTAGCTCCTAGACGAAAATACTGTAGTAAAGGGTTTATGTGAGTTTATCTTATCAGTCTTTACTACACCGTATTCATACAGAGTCAAACTAGAATATATTCAGTAAATAACATCTGCATTAAATATCAACTTCAACTTTCAAAATGAGATTCATCACAATGTTTATCATCATTGCCAGCACCATCATGAACATGAAAAATGCAGCTATGGCACACATTGAATATACAGAGGTTCAAATAAAACAGGACACAACAGTAAACAGCTTGTTAACAACACTTAATAGACTAAATTCACCAAGAACTTATCCTTATAAATGTAAATCAGTAACATCATATGTACTGCTCATACTATTAGCAAATGCAAATGATGTAAATCCAAACCCAGGACCAACACATAACGACAGCACTATATACCAATGTGGAACTTGTGACCAGCCTGTGACATAGGACGACAGAGCCATAAGATGCGATACCTGTGACCAATGGTTTCATATCAACTGCCAAGATATTCACAGTAAAACCTAAAGCTACGTTGTGGATGATAAAAACATCTCTGTGCGATGGAATTGTATCATTTGTGATAATCCAAACTACAATTCCTTGTGTTATGGTTCAACAGCTATCTCAACAAACAATAGCTTTAACTTATTACTAGATGGTACACTTGATATGAGTACAAACAAGAATGTGTAAAACCAAAACACACATCAACTCCAAAGAAGGAACAACAAGAAACTAGGAATAAACCATTTATACCATCAAGGATCCTAAATGTGAATTGTCAGTCCATCAGAAACAAGCAACACCAAGTCCAAAATCTTATAGATAGTACAAAGCCAGACGTAATGATAATGAAAGAAACTTGGTTGGATTCATCAATCACCAACAGCCAATTATTCCCACCAGAATATAACATCTATCGCAAGGACAGAAAGGAAAATAAGACTGGGGGTGGAGTCCTTATCGCCATACACAACAAATTTCAAAGCACTGAAATACCAGAACTAGACACTAATTGTTAAATAATATGGCCACGAATACAACAAAAAGGCACAAAAGACCTCTACATATGTTCATATTATGATCCAAAAACATTCAACAAAAAGAGCCTCTCAGAATTTGAAACAGCTGTAACTAGAGATTCACAAAACAATGCATGCTTAATGATTGGGTGTGACTTCAACCTACCAGGATGGAATTGGACAAACAAAACAGTCCGCCAAGGAACTCAACATGCAGAACAACATTACCAGCTTACAGATATTCTTGATGACAATGGATTAACTCAATTAGTACAAGAGCCAACTAGAAATAGGAACACTTTGGACCTTCTTATAACCAACTGTCCTAGTGAAATGATGAGACTTGATGTCATTCTAGGAATTTCAGACCATGATGTTGTGTATGCAGAAATGAACACCAATCAAATGACAAACAAAAAAAAAGCCAAAAAAAATTGAACTGTAAAGAAGAGCTAAATGGGACAGCATAAAAGAGGATATGAATTTGCTTTATATCAAAATTCTAAAAGAAAACCTGAACAAGAAGACAAACATCAATATACTCTGGAACATGTTCAAAGAAGACCTAGAAAGCAGTACTAACCAGCAAATACCTTCAAAAGTATGCAAGACTTAAGACAAAAACCCATGGATAACCCACGAAATAAAAAAACTTATGAGGCGAAGAGACCGAGCCTATAAAAAGAAAAAGAAATCAAACCATGTAACTGATGTTAAAAGATTTAAACAACTGAAACAAACCATCCAAAGAAATTCAAGACAAGCCTATTAGAAGTATATAGAAGACATAATAACTCCAGAAGATAACGAGGACATCCGTTCACCAACAAAAAGATTCTGGACCTATATCAAGCACAAGAAAAGTGATAAAAATGGAGTAGCACCACTTAGAAGAAATGGGAAATTAGAAACTGACCCAATAGATAAAGCAAATATTCTAAATGATCAATTTCAATCAGTCTTCTCCGCTGCATGTCCAATCAGTAAACGAGATTTTGAAAAGAAAAAAGTCATGTCAGATCTACCAGAATACTATCCAGACAGCGAACAAATAATCGTCACAAATAATGGAGTGGAAAAACAACTGAAAAATCTAAAACCACACAAGGCTGCTGGACCAGACAACATCAAGCCAATGATTCTGAAACAACAAGCCAGTGAAATTGCTCCAATCTTAACCATCATATACAGTTTTTCAATGGAGAAAGGAAAGATACCCGATGATTGGCGAACTGCAAATGTCACTCCGGCATATAAGAAAGGCCAGAAATACATAGCAGCTAACTATAGGCATGTATCTGCTGCAAAATAATGGAACATGTAGTCACCAGTAACATCATGAAACATGCAGAGGTAAATAACATCCTATATCCACTACAACACGGCTTCAGAAGTAAAAGATCATGCGAAACACAACTCCTTGAATGTATCGATGACATCACAAAATACCTGTAAACGGAAAATAATCAGATCTGCTAATACTTGAATTTTCAAAATCTTTTGACAAGGTGTCCCACAGCTAACTCCTCCATAAACTACACCATTATGGCATCCGAAGTAAAACAAACAAATGGATAAAGGAATTTTTCACCAACAGAACCCAGGTAGAAGTTGTTGAAGTCGAAACATCTGACAAAGTAAAAGTAGAATCCGGAGTACCGCAAGGATCAGTATTAGGACCCAGTATCTTTCTGTTTTACATCAACGACATACCAGAAGGCCTACACTCCACAGTGAGACTGTTTGCGGACGAAACTGTGGTCTATTTGACCATTTCATCAAACAGCGACTGCCTTACACTCCAAGAAGACCTGGACAAACTGGCAAAATGGGAAGAACTCTGGAAAATGGAGTTCCATACTGAATAATGCAGTGTCCTCACAGTCACAAAAAAGAAAAAGCCAATCAAGTGGGACTATAAACTCCACGACCATACTCTGGTGCATGAAACATTAACTAAATACCTAGGCTGCACAATTGCAAATAATCTAGATGGGGGGAACATATTTACAACATCACAGGAAAAGCCAGCCGAAGCCTTGGTTTTCCTACATCGAAACCTCCACATTAGCTCAAAATCCAACAAAGAGCATGCCTATAAAATATTAGTAAGACCGCAAATGGAATAAGCCACGACAGTATGGGACCCATACCAGCAAAACCACATAGATAAAATTGAAAAGGTACAAAGACAAGCTGCACGATATGTAGCCAGCAGACATAGAAGTAGATCAAGTGTCAGCAACATGATAACTGAATTAGGATGGAAAAGCTTACAAACAAGACAAAAAGAAGCTCGACTCAGCATGTGTTACAAAATTACAAACAAACTTGTAGCCATAGACAAGAATAAATATCTACAAAAACCAACAAGAAGCTCAAACCGGACAGGACAACATACGTACCTATTACAGTCAGCCACCAAAGACTGTAGGAAATGGTTCTTCTTCATAAACACCGTCAAGGATTGGACCACAATGCCACCAGATACCGCCACAGCAAAGTCTCTTTGAGATATTCAAGTCTCAAGTGACCAAAACCACAAACTAATTCAACAGAACAATTTGTTTTTATCCTATGTTTTAACCTGTGTTTTAATCATGCGCAACTTACCAGAATATTCATTATGTTGAATATGGGCAGTTTTAGGAAGAAGAAGAAGAAGTCCGTGTAGGAAATCAGAGTTCGGTAGACGTATAAAAGAAACCTTTGTACCGCCTCGGAAACCATGAAAAACGTTTTGTTGGGAAAGTGCTTTTTCTGCGAAAATGTCCTTATAAATTTTGGCGAACAAACAATGAGAGTTTAACAGACATGTCCGTATAATAAATGACAGTTTCGCGGACGTATTTTAAAACCTTTGTACCTTTGAATAAAAGTGGTAGTCGAATTCAGCTAAACATGGTTCTCATTAAGTTAAACTGCTGTGAAAAATTGGATAAAAATAAAATGAATAGGAGTTTTGAGATTTGAATTGGTAGTATGCCACTTAATAGCTATTTGATATTACTAATACTTTATGGTAGCATTTAACTGTCTACATTTGAAACGGATGTATTATTAAATATATTTAATTTCAATTTGCACCCAAACAACATTAATGAAAAATGATTTTTTTTTCAAATCGTGTTTCCAACAGTTGATTGTTCGTCATTATTATAATATGTAAATATGCAATATTTTCATTCTTCTCTAGCATTTGTCGAAATCATTCAACAGAGAAGTAATTGGATTGAAGCAAACAAAGAATGTGTAGACAAAGGAGGAAGACTAGCCCATGCGGATGAATTGCACCAAAGTACTTGTGCTAATAATTCTATAATTGTGTGGTTGGGTAAATATAACCACGAAAGGCTGACACCATGGATAGCAAACATGGGTAATGTAACAATTTCACTTGTGCTTTCATTGTTTAAATTACAAATCATTTATGGCGTTATCACAATCTTATTTAAATTAGTCACATGCTCATATGTGGCATTTATTCTAACAAAATAAAAAATAATATATAAAGTTAATATATAAATATGTCATAATTAAATTTGTATACATAACAATATATATATATATCCTTATGTTTTGTTTTCAATTTAGACTTATATATAACCTTATGTACATAAAAGAAAGTAGATGTTTTATACATGCCAAAAGGGACCCAATAACACGACAGGTAAAACAAATCCTTTTGGTGGCAGTTGTACAGTTCTTAGTGGTAGAAAAGTTGCCATACGTAAAGTATTCAAAAAGTCTGAATAAATCTGAACAAATTGAAACTGGATGCAAAGGAGACAACACATATCAACATGCTTAACAGACTCACAAAAAAAGCCGAAACCTGACAGAAAGACATATTAAATAAAAGTATTTGTTTACATGCTCGAAGGCAATTTTGATTTGGTTGACCGGTATGGAGTATATGTGTCGCAGATGACTACGAACAATATTTTTGTATGTTTGCTGAAGCCAAAAGCCTGTTTTGTTTGCATTGTCTTGATTATGACATCACCGGATTTAACTTACATGAACAATACGATGGGTGTCGCTTTTTTAGAGGAAAAAAAGTGCATAGAAGATCAGATGGCTTATATTTCTATCCAATCAAATAAAATATATGTAGCTTTTGCATATCTACCTGTATTCAGTATTCATATATATCTTATTCAAAAAAGTTTCCTTAAAGAAAGAACAACAAACATTCGTTTATTTTTCTTTTGGAGAAGAGATACAACGCAACCTCGATTCTAAAAGGAAATATCCCAGAAATATTCAGTGTACGTAATTTCCAACAAAAAACAGTCAAATACCTTACCTTCGGCCCCATGGGTTCATTAGGGCATAGGCATATGGTCATATTATTACATTCGGCAGTTAAATCAATGGTGATTGGGGCATGCATTTTGGCCCTTGCAATGCCATTAAATCCAGTAAGAGCAGTCGTTATATGTTCCGTTGCAGGAAAAAAACACAAAAACTTTCTTTAAAATATATTGCTCTTCATCGTTATCGAACAACATTACAGATACTAGTTATTGTAATGATGTTTTAATCTGTTCTTTTCCTTCACACATTTATGAAATGCCATTAGACGCAAAACAAACAACAATCAATCATTCCGTATACAATAACTTATCCAAGAACTCGAAGTTAAATATTAACTAATAATTCCACGAATGCTGGAAGTACATGAGTGAATAACTAGGTTCATTTTTGGTCAGTAGTAGATTTTGTTTCAATATTTGAATTCTTTTATATTTTATTTTATACATGACTTTTAATAGGAGAAATAAAGAGGAAAATGAAAGGAAATACATCTCTTTCGAGCGTTCTAATTTTTTTTACGCCACTTTACATACAACTTTTTGACAACACCTACTGCATGATTCAAACAAAATTTGTTTCATGAAATTAAAGGATTTATTTTCGCATTAGACATAAACACATTAAGTTATGGCCTTTTCAATATTCGGTTATCATCACGATACTACCATATCAAACTGAGGCGCTCACCAAGTATATAAAAATTAAAACCTACCCCATCTTAGCCCGACCACGCGAAGTCAACTCATGCTTTTAAATTACACTTGTAAACTGGTTTTAGATTGGCTATGTGAAGAAAACAGACATTCAGTAACTGTTATATAATAATATTTCAATTATCTTTCAATTTCTTTTTAAACACATAAATGTATAATGTACATCAATTTCTACATTTGCATTTTTGTTTATTAGGTTGCTTCGTTACGACCAAGCAAAAATTGGCAAAACCTTCCGTGTTGGAATGCTATCGGTTGTGTAAATCAACACCGTTTGGTTACCAGGTAAGTTTATCAAAATTCATTAATTTTACTTTTTTGTATGAATAAAAACAATTTCCTGCTTTGTTCATACGGAATTTATAAAGTAAATACACATATCTTGGTTTTGGAAGGACCAAACAATATCTTGTTTAAAAAAAAACTCATTCTAGCAATAGTTTTCTGAAGCTGAATTGTCGTGATCCTTGATTTTTGTTTACTATCGCCATATGATTCATGTTCGGCGAAAGTGTTTTTAACATTGAATTGACGATGCCTTTTGTAGGAACCATGGTGCTCATGTGAAGACGAAACACAAGTTAATTTTATACCTAATACTCCGTGTATTACAAAAAATATCAATGGAAACAATGGAAATAATTCATGGTTATATAATAAAACTGGTAAGTATTGGTAGACATAAAAATGGACTAAAAATTCATAAACAGATATATGTATTGTCATGTCAGGGTCTTTAAAAGCATACATTTACGGTAGGTATTCAATTCATACAAATGCTGGTCTTTACTGACTGAAACACGAATCATTGATTCTGTCGTAGGGTTCAATTTGTATGAAAACAACTTATTTTTATGGAAGCAACCAAATTATGGAATTATTAGCCTCGCCCACCTAATAAATCATAGTTTGTACATAAATATTAAAATAACATAATATTTCTATTTCGAAGATCTATGAGTAAAAGAATTTCTTCGCTTCATTTGATATAAATTCCCAAATATTATTTCATTTCTTAGAATAACTCACTTTAGGTAAAATATGGGTATTCTAACGGTTGAAGACCGTACGGTGACCTATATTCGCTTACGTTCAAGTCCTTTGTTCTCTTGTGGATACTTGTCTCATTCAATTCGAGCGTCACTGATGAGTCTTTCGTAGACGAAACACGCTTCTGGCGTACAAAATAATAAGCTTGGTATCTTTGAAGAGTTTAATTTTGCAGTCATACCACATCTTCTTGTTTTTTTAAATTGATTGTCTGATTTAATTGGTTTTAGGTCAAGTGGCATATATTCTCTATTATCAATATTAGGGTCTCATTTTGTAACCAAAACGTCCCCTTCCAACCAAAAAAGGGAAAAACTCGATATCATTGAAATTTTAAGTGATATTTTTATTTTTTTAATTTATTTTATACCGTTGGTTTTGAAATTGTTGAAATCTATTCATCTATTTTTTACTCGTGATTTAGAAGTTATTTTGAGTAACGAAGATTATAAGATGGATTGTATAGCTGCAATGTGTACAGGAAATAATACCACCTTTAGAGCGGTTAATTGTAGCGAAAGCAAGATTGTATATTGCCGTGAGTAACATTTAAAAAGAATGGATTTATGAAGGCTGTTTGTAAGTTTTGATCTTTTTACACTTTCCTATTCCAACTTGTGATAAACGTACGTTAACAGCGCTTATATAAATACATACGGCTTCATGTGATATTTTCAATGTCGCATAGTTCATTATAAATATGAGTTATAAACTCAGGAAACAAGATTAGTTGTATTTGTTCATGCACAAAAATATACAAGCACATGACAAAAATCAATGCAAAAGAAAATGCTTTAATTGCTGTTCCTCGTATCAAAGTAAATTTCAAAATAAGAAAATAGAAACAGTAACTTTTAGTCAAACGTTACTGATCAACATATAAAATTATTAAACATATAATAAGCGTAAACTGCCTGCCATTTTTAAACTTATGTTTTATGTTAATTGAAACAACGTCAAGACAAGACATAGTTATAGAGAAGCGAAGGATACCAAAGGGATATTCAAACTCATAAGTCGAAAATAAACTGACAACGCCATGGCTAAAAAAGAAAAAGACAAACAGACAAACAACAGTACACATTACAACATAGAAAACCGAAGACAGAGTAAAACGAACCCCACCATAAACTGGGGTTGGTCTCAAGTGCTCCGGAAGGGTAAGCAGATCCAGCTCCACATATGGAAAGAGGTCTAGTCAATTGTCTTTGTGCTTGATTCAATACACATGAAATTTTATTCTGGGAGAACTTGAATTGTGTATGAGAAATTATTTGCTTTAAATTAGCTTTCTGTAACTGTGTGTACTCATTGATCAGTACTTTGTGTTTTTTGTTCTTGCATTTATTTGTACCTTATTCCTGTCACATTATGTTGTCATTTTAGCGGTATTTTTAACATTGCTATATAAGCGGGAGGTTTGACTAGCCATAAAACCAGGTTCAACCCGCCATTTTTTCTTAAAATTTCCTGTACCAAATCAGAAATATGGCAATTGTTATCACATAGTCCGTTTTTGTGTATGTTGGCGTCTGTTTTTGTAACAGTTCAGTGTTTCTGTTGTTCCGTTTTGTTTTCTCTTATAGTTGATGTGTTTCCCTCGGTTTTGGGTTGTGACCCGGATTTGTTTCAGTTAAATCGATTTATGACTTTTGAACAGCGGTATACTACTGTTTCCTTTATTTGTCTATATGCTACTTGATATTGTTTCGTGCCTATCTGATGAGTCAAGCTGATTTTTACAGTTTGTTTATGTTTTGTGTTGTCACACCACTGTCCCAGGTTAGGGAAAGATATAAGTGCTCACAAATATGACAACTCTGCAACATCCTATATCTGCCTGTTCAAAAGCAGGAGCATGTAATTCAGTGGTTGTAGTCGGTTGCTGTCTGTCATATTTTTTTTTATTGTTTTCGAATAGATAAGGCCGTTGTTTTTTTTTCTTATGATGTGTTTTATATTTTGTTATGTTGGGGTCCCTTATGCCTGACAAAACGGAAAGTGTTTTTCTTATTTTTGAAGGCCGTACGGTGACATTTAGTTGCTTAAATCCACTAAATTTGAACCATTGTTAATAGTTGTCTCATTTGCAATGTATGGTTATTGTTGTTTTTTCCTCTTTCTTTAGTTAACATGTTTTTGGAAAAATCTGAACAAAAGGACACATGTTATAGTATTTATTTCAATGTAGCATGTTTTGTAGAATCAAAAGACTATGTTATCAGATATAATAATAGTAACACACAGGCTAAGAGCGAAAACACCTGTATGAGTCATTCAAATCACCTAATCTCAAGAGGAGTACATGGTTTATGTATGAAGGTGAAAAATACACCTGAATTTTGGACTGGAATCAAAAGATTTCGATACAATGATATTGGAATGTTGACAGGTACTTTTTGTTGTTTCTTTTTCAGACAAATACATATTCAAATTTTCATCATTTAAAGAATGACATAGATGTATCTTGTTGTCCACATCAATCTTTATGCTATACCTTTTTGTACAAGGCTTAGCATAAAACAGTGTGCTACGGACAAGTAATAATCAAATGAAGCAGATTGGAGCCAATATCATGCAGTATAAAAAAATTAATAAAATTGTCAAATATGCTCTAAACTCCTAATTGTAGTTTTAATAAAATGGGAAATTATTGCAATATTCTGTTTCCTAGATTGTGCCTATATTTCTGTGTATGAAATTTCTAATGTATCTCGACCTTTTGTGTTATTTGAATTATAAAACCAATATGAATTACAAACATTCAAATTATGCGTACCCTGCCTACAGCAAATACCGCTGTCACAGATTCAAGATTAAGCGGATTCCTTTTCAGTTGTACATCAAAGCGCGATCATGCTGAGGTCTTCAAATTGGTTAATTTTTGGTAAATGTACTAGTTTTCAGCATTTAGTTTTGTTAATAACCATTATTAAGGCAAACTACTAAGGGTATGTCAATTTAATGTCATAAACAAATACCATTAGCTAACAACCATTAGATAAAAGCTCGGCCAGAGGTTTACGATGACGCACAACTAAAATAGACACTGCCACGTGTTTCTATCATCTTGTGAATAGTTAAATAAAATGACGTGTCTGTGTTTCACATGTTTTTGTTTGTATTATATCTTAAGATGCACACACAGTAGTCTGATCTAAATTTTATTTATATTTCGTATATTTCACGTTTTGCATTGTGAGTGGTGCTAACTCTATCGACGCTTTGTTTGAAATTTATGACATTACCTCAGCTTTTTTGTATTGTATAATGTATGTAAAGTGGAATTTGAAAATCGATGATCTAATGCTGCCTTTTATATTGACAGTAGGATAAACTGTGTTTTAATGAATATAAATATAGCTACATTACTATATGCATATCAACAATGAATAAAGTTACTTTATCAATATATGACAGATAAGGTTAAATGTGCATATGTAAGATGTCAAAACAGAATTGGCCAAGAAATATTTGAATACTGCAGACGACAGCTTGACGGCTTTGCATGCAACATAAATGGCACTTCTGATAACGTCACGACAGGTAACACATTGTACAGCAATATCAAAGAATGATGTTTAAAATATATTTCATCATTGTTTAAATGGAAAAAAAATTGATTGAAATTTTAGTTTTCAGTTTAAAAACTAATTTTGAATTTAGATGGCAACTCCGTCATACATAGTCAACCTTTGACATAATTTTTAGTTCTGTTTAAGCCATTTTACGATTTAAATGCTCCAAATGTATTATTCATTTTGTTTCCTACACTTTGGATCTATAGTTATTATCATAAAAAAGTATTCACAAAAATATCGAAACAAAGTATAACAAAAATACTTAACTTCAAGGCAAATTTAAAAAGGGGAAGTCCATAATAACTGACAAAATCAAACTCTAATAACATGATTAATCAACGGATCAAGTGAAAAACAACTGCAATATTCAAACTTTAAGGTAAATTGAAAAAAGATGAACTGTATTAAACCTGACAAATCCAAAGGCTGGACTCTATCAACCAATGCAACGACTGGAAAGCAACTGTCATATTCATGACTTGGTACATGCGTTTTCCAAATAAAATGATTGGTTTAACCTGGTTTTATAGTTAAGTTGACCTCCCACTTTAAACTGTTGTTTATAGTGAAATGTATTCCCGATATACAAGTGTCATGTGCATGTCTAACTGAATTTTAAATTTGAAAACTAATCATTATCCGTAACAACATTATAATTGACAATATATATGATATGATGATATGACAACCACAGTAAATACCTCATTTGTTACAAGCAAATAAGTGATATAATCTTATGAAAATGAAAGTATACTCAGCTTAACTACCAGTAATTAATACTTTTCTATCAGCATATCAAGTCATCTATTTGTCCAAATGATATCACATTTATAACGTAATTTACATTCCTTAATTTTATAGATAGCAGATTTTAACATGAATTATGATTCAAATGTTTACGAACTAGGGTCCTTGGACTGTGAAACGGAAGTGGACGATATCATAGAAAAAAGTCGAAGAGAGAGAGAGAGACAAAACCATGGCAGAAAATAAAAAAAAATACAAAATAGGTTGATACGTAATATCAGGTGATTAGGCATTATGAACTATTTTGCCGTAGTTAAAAATACTCTTTGATCGGCAGTTCCGAAGTAGTTTACTGATGTGTAAATCTCATAAATCTATAAAGAAGATAAATCACGATTTATGACATAATTTTGATTGGTTGAACTTCAGTTGGAAAGTTATTATGTTGCATAAATGAAGTTTCATTATATGATTTTTGGTTGATGTTTTATTGTTTTTTGTCAAAACACTGTAAAGATATAAGTGTCAAATCTGTGTACAGTTTCACATGTGTGTCCTTTCTTCATTTCAGTGTCCCATGACGCCATGACGCTCATAGTGTGGCCCATTTTCTTGCCACAAATATGTGTCCGTTCCTAAGAATGTGACGTCATGACAATCATTGTTTATTGATAGCCGTGGATTTTGTATGAAGTAGACTTTCAGTAATTTGACTTGACTTGGGATAGGCACATATAGAATTCAATTAGGTCAACCCTTTCTTAATCTGGGGCCGTTGTATTGCAACACAACATAATAACAAGCTGTAAATATCAGTTGGAAACGGCTCACTTGACAAATCAGATCGGCACAAACTTAACACTTTAAATAACAAATCAAGAAAAAGAAAAGAAAAAAAAAAGAAAAGAAAAAAAATCAATTTCACTTTTTGTTTGGCCTTGAAGACGTCTTTACTAATTTGAGGACCCCTTAAAAAGCGTTAATGACTAATGTGTCTATACTGAGTAAACAAAAGTTTAATGTATTGCCTCGTTTCACTCTTAAACTATTTCTGTGATTCCAAAATGATTTTTAACAACTTGATAATAAGGCTAACCAATCACTTAAATATGAAAAGTATATGTTTTTTCACTTTTTTTTATGCGAATTAAACAGCAAGTCTCTATGTAGAGGGGTAAAAACGAGGCACCACTCCCCCTCTCCATTACACCAAGACAGAAATCCGTCAAAGTAAAACTATATAAGCATGTTCCAATTAATTACTTCTTTTCTCCTCCCGGTTCCATCCTCCTCTTCTCTTGGTTTCCGATCCTGATTGACGCCCCCACCCCATCCCCCAAAAAAAAAACCAAAAACCCAAAACCATTCTCAAAGTTCCCTTATCCCTGTCGAAGCATTCTTTGTGCATAGTAAAACACACATTAACTTTTAAATGGCCTTAACCTATGTCGATTTATTTCAAATATGAAAGTCTTATGGTTGTCTTAAAACAAAACATATTTCCTCGAAATCGTTTTGATAATTCTGACGACGTCAACAAATAGGACAGTGCAGACCTTGTTCACTTTGTTGAAAAGGACACAGATTTAAGAACTTGATATGATCCTTACATATATACAATATTAATTAAATTTTTGTAGTTTTATTCAATTATGGTTGTACCTTTCAGTAAAACCAAGTCCAAACAGTGCGTTAGCACCAGTTATCCCTAGTTTATCGGAATCTAGTGCCGTACATTTAAAATACGTATCCACGAACGTACCGCTACAATCAATAGTTGAAAGCACCACCGTCTTTACAAAGGGAAGAGTTGCAATGTCGAACACTGAAAATTTAATACTGCCAACAAGTGTAACATCAGGATTACTATCTGACCATACAAACAAACACTTAGTTAGTGCATCGATTTCAAGCAGTTCAATTTCACCTCCTGTAGCTAATACTATCGATATGACAACGACAGTGTATAGCTCATTTGTCACCAATAAGAACAGAATAGAATTAATGGAAAATAATATAATGCATAGTACAACAACCATGAATTCAAATAATTCGAAAATTCACCAGTTTAGTACAGGTATATATGTTATTGTTATGTTCAAGTTATATCAAGTGTATGTCCAACTACTACTTTACAAAGTATTATTATCGAAAAAATATACCACAAGACTAACAATCCTCAACTTGCAACGCCTCTCCGTAGACAAAAAGAGAACTACTGGATTCGACAATTGGGAACTGCGACACCATATGGTTGCAATGACAAAATTGATGGTATAGGTATTCTATCTAGTCCTTCCTGTAGCTCGGTGAATGTGATGAATATTTTCACTTCTACTACTCGACGTAGACGCAGTCATGGTCATCGTCATTATACATCACCTACTTTGCATGATGTCTCTATTAATGACTTGCTGCTATTTATACAAAAGCCGTTAGGTATTCATCACATTCGCACGAAACTTTATTCATTACACCTTTCAAAACTTCATTCTCTGTTCAATTTATGTTTGGAAACCACTGTTACAAACCCTCATTCAAACCAATAGAAACTTACAGCTATCATTTCGTATATTGCAAGTCACAGACTTTACAAACCAGTTCGCATTGGAAAAGATGAAAAAGAGAAAAGATCTTTTCTTAAACTTTCCTTTGCCAACAAAGGTCTCGATGGCGTCAACTTAGGCAATATCCTTGATCATAAATTAGTTCAGTAGAAAATACCTCCTTATTTTAAGGATCAGTCTGTACAAAACCAATTGCAACTAAAATTTTCAATTACAAACACGTTTTGCAGGATCTCAACATTGACGACTTTAAGTCTAAACCTCCTGATTGCACCTGTGCTAGTTCCCAATTCACATATAATCCAGCTGGCCTCGTAAGTACCGGAGACCTCAACATTGTCAATAACACTTCGCTGCGAAACTTGTTATCCAAAGGTCTGAAATATCGTGAGCCTAAATCAATCAATTGGAAATATAACTTCAAAATACTGATGGATTCAGTCGAGGATTATGCCAGGCAATGGGCTAACCGCGATAAAGAAGACGTAGATACTCTTTCCGAATGGATTAAGGCTGTGAGGTCGTTGATACAAATCCAAATTAAGAAACTAAATGGGTCTATCAAAACCCAGGCTACGTCAATTTTTAAAGACCCAAATGTTGCAAAACACTTGTCCTACCTTCATAACAAATATGTTGTTGTCCCCGCAGATAAAACCCCAAACAACATCGTTTTTGTGTGTAAATATCATTACATAAACTGCTTGATAAATGAATTAGGTATTGACAATTCATTTGGAAATCAACATATACCCTCACGACACTTACCAAAGAGGAAATCCTGGATAATCATAGGTCTGTTCTATGTTCCTTTGGAAATTCAACCAAAGATGAAGATCTTGATCTTCCATCACTGTATTGGATACCTAAACTACATAAGTGTCCTTACAAACAACGGTATATTGCTGGGTCTTCCAAGTGCTCCACGAAACCTCTTTCTAAATTATTAACATCTATTTTATCAGCAATCAAAGCCGGGCTCTAAAGTTATTGTGGAACTGCCTATTCTAAAGGTGGCGTAAATCAGATGTGGATACTAAAAAATTCCAAAGATCTTTTAGAGTACATACAATCTAAGACTCTCCCATCTTGCAATAGTATTAAAACATTTGACTTTCTACACTTTACACAAATATTCCCCATTCCAAACTAAAAGACAAATTGAAAGAGTTGGTATTACTTTGTTTCATTAAAAAGAATGGCGAACGTAGATACAAGTATCTTGTCTTGGGGAGGGATAAATCCTACTTTGTAAAGAATCACTCTGATTCAAACAAAAAATTCTCTAAAACTGACATTATCAAGATGCTTGATTTCTTGATTGACAACATATTTGTGACGTTTGGAGGACGTGTTTTTCAACAGACTGTCGGAATTCCAATGGGAACCAATTGTGCTCCTCTTCTTGTCGACTTGTTTCTTTATTATTATGAGGCCGACTTCATACAGGAACTTCTTAGGAAGAAAGATAAGAAGTTAGCAATATCCTTTAACTTAACGTTCCGCTATATATATGATGTTCTCTCACTAAATAATACAAAATTTGGTGACTATGTTGAACGAATCTATCCCATCGAACTAGAGATAAAGGATACTACAGATACAGTTAAGTCTGCCTCATATCTTGACTTACATCTAGAAATTGACAATGAGAGTCGGTTGAAAACAAAACTTTACGACAAAAGAGATGATTTCAGCTTCCCAATTGTGAACTTTCCATTTCTATGTAGCAACATTCCAGCAGCGCCTGCATACGGAGTATATATCTCCCAGTTGATACAATATTCCCGGGCTTGTATTTCCTATCGCGATTTCCTTGATAGAGGATTGCTGCTCACAAGGAAGCTATTGAACCAAGAGTTCCAAATGGTGAAGTTGAAATCATCCCTTCGTAAATTTTACGGACGCCATTACGAGTTGGTTGACCGTTATGGAATAACCGTTTCACAGATGATATCGTATATGTTCCTTATGTCGTAACTTCAATACCCTTCCTTTTTCACGAATGTGACCTACCGAATTAGACTATTTACCGAATTTGTAATAATATAAGCAACACGACGGGTGCCACATGTTGAGCAGGATCTGCTTATCCTTCCAGAGCACCTGAGATCACCCCCAGTTTTTGGTGGGGTTCGTGTTGCTTAGTCTTTAGTTTTCTATGTTGTGTCATCTGTACTATTATTTGTCTGTTTGTCTTTTTATTTTTGGCTATGGCGTTGTCAGTTTGTTTTCGATCTGTGAGTTTGACTGTCCCTCTGGTATCTTTCGTCCCTCTTTTACAGTGTCATAAAGTAATTCCAAATATTGACATGAATTTTGCTATAATGTTTACTGCTGTTAGTATCGTGTTCACACTTTGTTCTGACATAGTGCTTGCGATTTCGAAATAACTACATTTTAGAATGATTAATGTTCATGCAAATATTTCCGCCTTACATAACAACTAATACAGATAATGTTTGATAATTATTCATGTTAAACCCACTGTGCACAGAGCCCTGATCATTTATATCCTTTACAATTTGCACTTGTCCGTGCGTGCGTTCGAATGATCCCTGAATTTTAGTTAACATTTTGTGATAAAAGAAGCTCATTGATGAGTTAGATTTTTGATCTAGTTAAGTGTTTATGCACAATTCATTTCATACATGCAGTAATAAAAAGTAAAATAACAAAAATACCGAACTCCAAGGAAAATTCAAAGCGGAAAGTCCCGTATGAAAAGGCAAAATAATACACCCTCTGTTTCATTCCTTTATCCGAATCGTAAACATATGCATGGTTGCCCGTTTTAAAGCTGGTATATTTATTTTCAAACATAATGTTACCTTTCTTTTTGATACGGCTTCTCGGACTTAAAATGTTTTAGAAATTCAGCTCTTTGCAAATATTTAATAACTCCATAGCTTATACATTTGATGGTATAGTCCTTTTACTCTCTGAAAGAGAAAGAGAAGAACAGATTAATCTCAGTTAGTGATAAAAAATGACATTGCATAGTAATATTTCTCATAAATATCATGATTGTGTTCCTCGTTTTGATGCACATTAGAACAGTTGAAGCTACAAGTTTACTTGAAGATCCTTTACATTGTATTGAAAAAAACAAAAAAACACAATGACGTTGATATAAAGTTACTATAGCATGCGTAGGACAATTTCTACGAGAAAGCTAATGACCTTATTTATACTTAAACAAATATTTGACAGACTGCAAACAATAGCTAAGTCTTGATAGCAGATATTTGTTCTGATTAATTCCTTTATTGTTGCACATAAAGAGTAAAGTTTTCCCGCTGGGTTATATTGTAATCATGTTGAATTATTTGGTCCATACTATTTTCTCCTTGTTTGTCATTTATAATGCATTCTATTATGAAATTTAGCTCTTTGCAAATATTAATAACTCCAAAGCATATACATTTGAAGGTATAGTCCTTTTACTCTTAGAAAAAGAAAAAAAGATTAATCTCAGTTGATGATAAAAAAAAATGACATTGCACAGAGATATTTTTCATAAATATTATAATTGTGTTTCTAATTTTGATGCACAATACAACAGTTGAAACTACATGTTTACTTGAACATCCTTAACATTGTATTGAAAAAAAAAACAAAAACACAATGACGTGGATATAAAGTTATCATAGCATGCGTAGGTCAAAATTAAACAATTTCTACAAGAAAGCTAATGACAGACTGCAAACAATAGCTAAGTTTTGATAGCAGATATGTGTTCTGATTAATTCCTATATTGTTGCACATAAAAAGTAAAATCTTCGCGCCGGGTTATCTACATTTGACCCTTTAATCATGTAAAATTATTTGGTCCATACTATTTTCTCCTTGTTTGTCATTTATAAAGCATTCTATTATGTTATGATGCATACTTAGCGATGATTGTGATTTTCGGTTTTGTTCTGTTTGACGAAATGCAGAAAACGAAATATCGTAAAACAAACACACACAGTCCATGACTTAAATAAATCATAATTGAAGGTTCTAGACGAGTATAAAGCACGAATCACACTCTTTCTGCACTTAAATTGGGTTTATATTGTAAAAAAAAATTAGTCAATCATTTCAATTTTGAAATGTCAACTTAGATAAATTTATTGAAATAAAATTACCAGTTTAAAATTACTAGCACGAACAACGCATTATAATTTGTTTTGTTTAAAAAAAAAAAAAGAACAACAGATAATAACCATTTCAGTAGGTTGTCACACCAGATGATTAAACTCTTAAAATAAGTTGAAAATACCGATTGCATCAATTGGTAAATGGTAAAATTAAATAAAAAATAAAAATAGATTTTTTATACTTTGATTCAACAAACGTCCAAAAAGAGGGTTAAACACTTTGTCCAGATTTGAAAGAAAGCACATTTACATGTTTAAGTTTGTTTAGAAAATCTTGATCGTAGGCAGAAGAAGATATGACCTGATCATCAATTTTAGTAAGTCAATCATGTCCTAATTATTTATGTAGATGAATATGTTTTTCATAATAGTATATCAGTGTAATGAAATATTCGCTTATGGTTGACGATTGCACTACCATTCAATTAATTTCTAACTCCGATCGTGCATTCATCGTTTTACTTACCAAATATATTTTATGTACAATGACCATAATAATTCCTATTTTTTTTTGTTTTAGATTTGCATAAAATTATCCAAAACACCATGCAAACGTTCAAGTCCTAACGATCCCCCCAAAGACAATTCGTATGTAAAAAGTAGACATCAATTCATAGCATGGGCAGGATTGATTCCATAACTGTGTAATTTCATAAATCTATTAAGAAAACAAATCGTGAATTAAAACATAATTTTGATAGGTTGAACTTCAGTTTGAAAGTTATTTTGCTACAGAAATGAAGTTTCATTATTTGATTTGATAGTAAATTGACAGTTTTTGGTTGATGTTTTATTGTTTTTTCTCATAACACTGTACAGATGTGAGTGTCAAATCTATTTACGGCTTTACACATGTGTCCCTTCCTCATTTCAGTGTCCAATGACGTCATGACGCTCAAAATGTGACCCTTTGTCCTGCCACAGATATGGGTTCGTTCCTAAGATATGTGACGTCACGGCACTCATTGTTCATTGATAGCCTAGTCTTTTGTATGAAGTAGACTTTCAGTAATTTGACTTGACTTGTGACAGGCACATATAGAATGTAATAGCTATAGGGTCAACCCTTCCCTAATCTGGGACCGTTGTATTACAACACAACATAATAAAAAGCTGTAAATATCAGTTGGAAACGGCTCGCTTGACAAATCAGATCGGCACAAACCTCACACTGCAAATAACAAATAATAAAAAAGAAAAAAAAAAAAAAAAAAAGCAAACCAATTAATTTCACTTTTTGTTCGGCCAAGACGTCTTTACTTATTTAGTTAACTTATAGTAAGGCTCACCAATAACTTAAATATGAAAAGCATATGTTTTAACACTTCTTTCATATACGAAAAAAAAACTGTAAGACTCTATGTAGAGGGTTAACACGAGGTCCCTGATTCCCACTCCCCTCTCAATTACTCCAAGACAGAAATCCGTCAAACAAAAACTATATAAACATGTTCCATTTTTAAAATTTTCTTCTACTCCAGGTTCCATCCTCCTCTTCTCTTGATATCCGATCCTGATCGACGCCCCCCCCTCTATCCCCAAAACCAGAACCATTCAAGGGTCCCTTATCCCTGTCGAACCACACTTTGTAAATAGTAAAACACACTTTCACTTTTAAATGGCCTTAACCTATGTCGGTTTAATTCAAATATGAAAGTCTTATGGTTGTCTTGGACAAAAAAACATATTTCCTCGAAATCGTTTTGATAATTCTGACGACGTCAAAACATAGAACAGTGCAGACCTTGTTCATTCTGTTGAAAAGGATACAGATTTGAGAACTTGATATGATCCTTACTAATATACAATATTAATTAAATTTTGGTAGTTTTATTTAATAATGGTTGTACCTTTCAGTAAAACCAAGTCCAAATAGTGCGTTGACACCAGTTAGCACTAGTTTATCGGAATTCAGTGCCTTACATTTAGGATACGTATCCACGAACGTACCGCTACAATCAATAGTTGAAAGCACCACCGTCTTAACAAAGGGAAGAGTAGCAATGTCGAACACTGAAAATTTAGTAATGGCAACATGTGTAACATCAGGATTATTATCTGACCATACAAGCAAACACTTAGTTAGTGCATCGATTAAAAGCAGTTCAATTTCACCTCCTAAAGCTAATACTATCGATATGATAACGACAGTGCATAGCTCATTTGTCACCAATCAGAACAGAATAGAATTCATGGGAAATAATATTATGCATAATACAACAACCATGAATTCAAATAATTCCAAAATTATCCAGTCTAGTACAGGTATATATGTAATTGTTATGTTCAAGGCATGTCAAGGTTATGTTCAACTACCACTTTACAGTGTCATAAAGTAATTCCAAATATTGACATGAATTTTGCTATTATGTTTACTGCTGTTAGTATCGTGTTCACACTTTGTTCTGACATAATGCTTGCAATTTCGAAATAATTACATTTTAGCATGATTAATGTTCATGCAAATATTTCTGCCTTATATAACAACTAAATACAGATAATGTTTGATTATTATTCTCGTTTAACCCACTTTTCACGGAGCCCTGAGCATTTATTTCCTTTACAATTTGCACTTGTCCGTGCGTGCTTTCAAATGGTCTCTGAATTTTAGTTTTCATTTCGTGATAGAAGAAGAACATTGATGAGTTAGATTTTTGATCCAGTTAAGTGTATATGCACAATTCATTTCATACATGCAGTAATAAAAAGTAAAATAACAAAAATACCGAACTCCAAGGAAAATTCAAAGCGGAAAGTCCCGTATGAAAAGGCAAAATAATACACCCTCTGTTTCATTCCTTTATCCGAATCGTAAACATATGCATGGTTGTCCGTTTTAAAGCTGGTATATTTATTTTCAAACATAATGTTACCTTTCTTTTTGATACGGCTTCTCGGACTTAAAATGTTTTAGAAATTCAGCTCTTTGCAAATATTTAATAACTCCATAGCTTATACATTTGATGGTATAGTCCTTTTACTCTCTGAAAGAGAAAGAGAAGAACAGATTAATCTCAGTTGGTGATAAAAAATGACATTGCATAGTAATATTTCTCATAAATATCATGATTATGTTCCTCATTTTGATGCACATTAGAACAGTTGAAGCTACAAGTTTACTTGAAGATCCTTTACATTGTATTGAAAAAAACAAAAAAACACAATGACGTTGATATAAAGTTACTATAGCATGCGTAGGACAATTTCTACGAGAAAGCTAATGACCTTATTTATACTTAAACAAATATTTGACAGACTGCAAACAATAGCTAAGTCTTGATAGCAGATATTTGTTCTGATTAATTCCTTTATTGTTGCACATAAAGAGTAAAGTTTTCCCGCTGGGTTATATTGTAATCATGTTGAATTATTTGGTCCATACTATTTTCTCCTTGTTTGTCATTTATAAAGCATTCTATTATGTTATGATGCATACTTAGCGATGATTGTGATTTTCGGTTTTGTTTTGTTTGACGAACTGCAGAAAACGAAACATCGTAAAACAAACACACACAGTCCATGACTTAAATAAATCATAATTGAAGGTTCTAGACGAGTAAAAAGCACGAATCACACTCTTTCTGCACTTAAATTGGGTTTATATCGTAAAACAAGAAATGTAGTCAATCATTTCAATTTTGAAATGTCATCTTTGAAAAATTTATTAAAATAAAATTACCTGTTTATAATTACTAACATGAACAAAGCATTATAATTTGCTCTGTTAAAAAAAAAAACAACAGATGATAACCAATTGAGTAGGTTGTCACACTAGATGATTAAACTCTTAAATAAGGTTGAAAATAGCTGTTGCATCATTTGGTAGATGGTAAAATAAAATAGTTTTTTAAACTTTAATACAACAGACGTCCAAAAATAGGGTTAAACACTTTGGCCAGATTTGAACGATAGCACATTTAATATGTTTAAGTTTGTTTAGAAAATCTTGATTATAGGCAGATGAAGATATGACCTGATCATCAATTTTAGTAAGTCAGTCATGACCTAATTGCTTATTTAGATGAATATGTTTTTCATAATAGTATATTAGTGTAATGAAATATTCGCTTGTGTTTAACGATTGCACTACTATTCAATTAATTTCTAATCTGATCGTACATTCAGTGTTTTACTTACCAAAAATATATTCTATGTACAATGACCATAATAATTCCTATTTTTTATTTACCAGATTTACATATCGAAAATTAAAATCCAAAACACCATACAAACGTTCAAATCCAAACGAACCCCCAAAACACAATTCGTATGTAAAAACTGGACAACAATTCAGAGCATAGGGAGGTTTATTCCATTAATCAAAATGATTTTTTGGATTTTATAACAGCAAATTTCAATAGACCAATATTCATGATAGTAACGAAGCACTGGCTACCAGTCTGTTGATACAGTCGGAGACTAAATCTTAACCAAATAGTATCGACCAAATGATAGTTGACAGTAACTGTACCACTCTTACTACAACAAATGCATTTTTTTATAATTGATTGTGTTCAGTGATTCTCTAGGTCAAAATCTTATAACACCCAAAATCAAATACGAACGTTGAAGGACTGATCAATTAAAAAAAGGAACAAACGTATAGACAAACCCAGACCGCGTTAAATTTACAAATTGTTGCATTAATGATATACATTTACTACACTTGTTTGATAGCACAAAACAATAGTAATTTAGTTGATATATGAATAATTGACAAATTTAAGTTGTACCTGAAAAAAACATCAGTAAACAACTGTTTTGGTTTGTCCATTGTCCAACACTTTAGAATTTATTATACTTGATAGTTCTGACTTTTCCTTTTGTTTTCTAAATTTCGTTACACAGGCTTAATTGTTGGTATATCAGTTTCCACTCTTGCTGTTCTGATCATTGCCTCATTCGGAATCTGTCGATTGAGGTATGTTTTATTTTATCACATTGACCTTGGTTTGAATGTATTTATTTCATGAATATAGAAGGAATAAATTCGCGTTCTTTGCATAAATTTTTTATTCACTTTTAAGGAACAGAATAGTCTCGGATATATAGTAACAGTTTATGTAAAAGCGATATTAGACATAATCATATATACTAGTCAACAAAATAAACGATACAAGGCAATGTATTTTCCATATATAATGAAATTGGAAACACTGTACCAAGGTAAAAATTTGCTCAATTGGTCTAATATTTACAGAGTGTTAATTTCTTTTCAAAACCATTGATTTAAGGCAAATACGCGATTTATCTTGTTATTTAAAAAATCGTATTTTCACCCAAAAATTCAAAAATCGATATTAGAACTTAAAACTTTAAACTTAAACATGGTCTGCTTAAAAGTTTAAATGCCTTTGCAGATATTTGAATACTAAATTCTCATCTTCGAAATTAAGTGCCGACTTTTGTCATCATTTTCCTTAAAATAAATTTGACACCTGTGTTCAATAACACGGTATTTTCTCACTTTCCAATTTGGTCAGATTCTTTTATTCATATGCATCTGCTTTGCAAATGAATTTTTTTCATTGGATAATTTAATAGTTTTTCCTATTTATTATATTTTATGATAAATTGGAGTTCAAACTTGTGTATCGTTGCTTTTGTTGACTAGTATATAATCAGTCAGAGGCATTACTTAAACTAGTAACTTTTTAAATTACCTATACAAGTAATTTGAAAACGAGGCTATTTTAAATATTACTAATATAAGTAACTGCTGTAAATATTATTTTTATGAGTGTCCATTCATACAGATATTACTAACTTTAACAAATTTTCAAAGACATCTGATTATTTTTCCCATGAAATATAACAACTAATCCTCCTGAAACACTAATTACCTTTCTGAACAACTTATCTTTCATATCGACGCTTCTGGGTCTAAGATGGGTCTCTTGGAACTCTTAAATCATCATTTTCCTTGAAAATCTTGAGGTAGATAGATATAAATAGATAGCAACTTGTGATTTTATTAAGACTTGAAGCTATTTATAATTTGTAACTCAAAACAATTACATATGTTCCTTTAATAGTTGTAATCACTTCTTCTTTCAAAGATGTTTAATAACTTAAACAAGTAATACTTTTTAAAGTTACATTGTATATTTATACTCCTCTCAAATTTACTGAATTCTTAATTTTATGTGAAATTTTATAAAAACTTCATTTAGTTCATACTTCTATTGAAATTTGAAATAACTCTATTGAGTAATTTAATATGTTTTAAAAACAAAACAATTACCTATATAAGTAATTTAAAAAAACAACGTGGATAAGTAACGCCTCTAACTGTTAATTAACATCTTTTTCTCAATTTCTTATCACTGTCTTTCTATATGTAATCAACCAAAAGTTCTGGAACATTTTGAAATGAGACAAACAGAAACAATGATATGTAGACATCAGTTCGTTGTATGAATATTCCTGCCTTATATTATACTATCCAGAAACGCTGGAGGAATTTTATTTCAATTTGCAGGCTGTGAGATCAGACAATTTCTTTTCCGACTAATATTTTCATTTTTAATTTATTTTTTATACTGATTATTGGATGTACATGTAATTGTCAAAAGAACTGTGTTTGGAAGTTTTTGATAAATAGCAATTTCGTAATGTTTCTTTTTCTTTTGTTGAAATATTTTTTAGACATCAAGGTCCATTTAAAAAAAAGGCAGAAGATTACACTATTCCAATTCCGAAAACAACAGATCCGAACTATCATGACATTGATCTTGGTCTGGAGAAAGAAACACACTTTATTGACAATGATTCAAAACATCATTTTCTTGAAACCAAGGGCGATGATATACAGTTTAAACCGACAGATAATACCCCAAATGGTAAGACGAATATACCTAACAACGCATATGCTGTTGTGGTACAGACCAGGATACGAGATGCTATTAAAACAGAAAAGAACCAGGACAAGGACGAAAATACATTTTCCGGATCACACGAGAGTGATTACAATATACTGAATCAACCGAGAAGATTCAGTGGTAATGAATCAAGCAATATATATGATACTTCCGCAGGAAATATTGATGTCAACGACCAAACTATAATACGACAACACAAGTGTGTGTAAAGGAAAGGGCAACTGAATCTGACTAAGACCATTTGTAAAAACAATCAAAAATGGCTTGGGAATATATTTTGTAATGTACGTCAATGTAAATAAAACATTAAAAAAAAGAAGAAGATATATTTAGAAAATAACGACTATAAACAGTCATGTAAAATGGGTTTTTTTTTGCCTTGCAGTTTGTAAAAAATGTTATTCTCCTATTTCACTTTTGAACATGTTTATGCATCAACTTAAAATCAATTTCATCTTGCAGCAAAGGACTTACTATACGAGGCAAATGTGGTCTTTACCTACTACCTCACGTATTATTTGACAAAGAGTTACGTGGGGAGTAATGCTAACTTGAGTGTTATGAAGTTGTATTATTGAAGAATGTCACACATCTCCTTTGAGTACATTTTGTTTTGGCGATCGAAAATGTTGGCACATTCTTTTTTTTCGCGTGCGGTACATCGACTCTCTGTTTAATTATTGCTACGATGGCTTGTACACATTATATGCCGACAAACAGAAATATTGAAAATACGCTTCCTTTAAAACGGTATCTACATTTTCACATTTTGAGTCCAAATGATCATTAGATTTTTTTGAAGCATATTTTTAAAGTTTTTCTTTTCAAACAAAATAGGTTATTTATAGTTAAAATGTGGAATGCACAGAAATCTGTATCAGAAAAAAATAATATATGGTGAATACTTCAATAAGACAGCAACTGAACGGCACATTAACCAAAAGACATCCATATGTCTACATAGTTTTACCGTCTTCGACAATAGACAGATTTATGTGTCATCTCTAAGTCGTGCCGAGTCTTAAATTATAAGTGAATAAATCATACAGAAACAATAATAAAACTATCGTTAACAACAGATTAACAAAGTTTCTATTAGAGAATATGAAAATTAACTGTGTCAATTCCCACAAATTATGATTTTATTAAGTTACTACTGTATATATGCATGTTATAGTAAAACCAAGTTCTTAAAATTATGATGAAACATCTATCATAGAACCGTTTCAACCCAATTTCATGAGGGTCTAGATGCGGGTCCTTCATTTCCGTAAATCTAGTTATTAGGTCATTTTTTTCTATTCTTTTTATTTTTTGCCTATTTTTGTCTATTCTTTATATTTACGCACCTCCTATTCTCTCTTTTTTATTATTTTGCCATATTTTTCTCCAATTTTTTTTTTTGGTTCATTTAGCACATTATTTTCTATCGTGTAAACCCAATCCGGACCCTCTTCTATGCGTATACAACATGTACCTAATGTACGAATACGCCAAAAAAAAATAATATTTACCCGAAACGGGACTACGGATAAAAAGCAGTGTACCAATGCCTTTTTAGCACGGGGAGTTCGCAATATTCTAAGGTTCCAGTCACTGGTTGCAGGACAAATAAAGAATAATTTCCTTATTTATACGCTGATTAAAAACATTAACAAAATTGGCTTGGCGGGACTGCCTGGCAAACTCAGCTTACCATACTGATTGTTACCGTATGGTATACATAGTATTTATACTTTTATTTATTTTTTATTTTCCAAATGCCCATACTATTGGCATTTCTTCGTCGAATTGATAAATGCCTTTGAAATATTATGACAAACATATCATCAAGATCACAACAGGTTAATATATAAGCAGAAAACAAGTTAAATGCAAAAATAATATAACCACATAGTATATAACTATTCAAAATGAATGTTTTAATGTTTATCTTCACGAGTTTGTACACCTCATTGCGTCTGTTATTTCTAAAAGCAATCTGAAAACGGAATAAACTTAACATGATGAAGACATTTAAATATTGGTATAATTCCCCATGTTTATTTGTTAGTCGAGGTGCATATTGTTAAATTAACAATTAATTTTGCATGTCATTTAGTCATCAAATATTTTTACAATATGCTAATTTCTGAACTAGAACATGTAGAATAAATATGCCAAAAAGATCATGGTGAAAACAGTTCACCACATTTCTTATCATGTATCAATTATAAGATGCATATAATTTATGCGCTCTTTTGATTTTAAACGTACACATGTATATTTACGATTGTCTGAATTCACTCTCAATATGCTAATTTCTGAACTAGAATAAATATGCCAAAAAGATCATGGTGAAAACAGTTAACCACATTTCTTATCATGTATTAATTATAAGATTCATATATGCGCTCTTTTGATTTTAAATTTACACATGGATATTTACGATTGTCTGAATTCACTCTCATGTTTTATTTTTATACGTCGATGAATTTTATTTATTTATTTATTTTTTATTTTTTAAATGTGTTAATCATATTTTTGTTGTTTATTAGTTTCTTTATTTGGATTTGTATGTTTATACGTATGTTGTTTTTTGTTTTTTTTTATGCGGAGGACAATATATATTCAGAGGCCTAGGAGCCGGCGAAGGGAGGAAATTGTCGCTCCAACTTTCTAAAGTGGAAAGAGGAAACCTCACCCCATCTCCACACTCATTGACATTTTTTGTTTTATCGAAAATAAGAATATAGTTATGAAAGAGGACATAAACTATTTTTTAGACTATTAGACCATAGTAAAAAAGAAAAGGTTTTACTTTTTGCTTGTCCCTTTTGTGTGTTCAAATGCTCCATTATTTTTCAGGAATGGAGCATTATTTTCTATTGTTTATTTTCATTCATCCGGACGTTTTTCCCTTTTGATATTTTCATAGACACTTTCATGAAAAGTGTATATCAATGGAAATACTTCTGAAGGAAGTTACGTGATATTGGATATATGAAACTTACTTATACGGCTGATACTGGATTTTTAGGAGGGATCGTCCGGATGGTGTAATGATAACGTAGTAATACAATGAACACCAAGTCTCTAATCATTAACATTTTGTTTTTTAATTTTCGAGTCGTTATTCTATATCATAAAATATATAATCGTATTAACTCAATTTTATCAACATTATCCGCATTATTTTCCGCGGCTAAATTTCTTTCACAGATAGTATCCAACCTGGTAAAACAAATATTATTCCTTGCGTGCCATTTCTCTTCTTTGCATCTACAAAATATTAACTGTGTTAACTCAGATGTTTTTGTTTTGGTAATATTGAACACATTAACATTATTCATTTATTAAAATTAGAGAAAAAATATATCTTGTTAAAGGGGCATAAGCTACGAAATATAAATGTTTTTGTTCAATTATAAATGAAAGTGAAATAGTGAAATAATAATTCGCTTTTAGCATCCAGTTTGGTTCAATGTTGTCAAAATAAGCTAAGAAACATCGCTGATGAATTATTCACTTGAAAGTGAATACTTCTTTATCATTGAATTCGTATTTATGTGACCCTCAATTTAACCCCTTAGCTAGAGATGGGTTACGCATAAACTAGGCGTATTCAGCTAATAAAAGGAAAACAATGTCAACATTGAAAGTAAAACAAGGATAAAAGATTTGGTTGACTGGTTCGATCCACAAAAAATCATTCTTATACAGGTAAAAATGATGATTAACATATTTTTTTTAACATATATATAAAACCAAACAGATCTAGAAAAACCAAATTGCACGTGTTTGCTATCTATTTAAATATATATATGTATATATAAAAGAGGGGCGAAAGATACAAAAGGGACATTCAAACTCATAAGTCGAAAATAAACTAACAACGCATGGCTAAAAAAGAAAAAGACAAACAGACAAACAATAGTACACAAAACACAACATAGACAACTAAAGACTGAGCAACACGAACCCCATCAAAAACTGGGGGTGATATCAGGTGCTCAGGAAGGGTAAGCAGATCCTGTTCTACATGTGGCACCCGTCGTGTTGCTCATGTTAGTACAAACCCGGTAATTAGTCTCATTCGGTAGGTCATATTCTGGAAAAGGGGACGGGATTGTAGTTACGACTTTAGGAACATATCCGCTATCATCTGTGAAACGGATATTCCGTAACTAGTGGTGGCGTCTGTAAAATTTACGAAGGAATGATTTCAACTTCACCACTTGGAACACTTGGTTTAATAACTTCCTTGAGAGCAGCAACCCTCTATCAAGGAGATCATGATAGGAAAGACAAGCCCTGGAGTATCGTATCAACTGGGAGATATATACTCCGTATGCCGGCGCTGCTTGAATGTTGCTACATAAAAATGGAAAGTTCACAATTGGGAAGATGAAATCATCTCTTTTGTCATTAATTTTTGTTTTCAACCGACCCTCATTGTCAATTTCTAGATGTAAGTCAAGATATGTGGCAGACTTAACTGTATCTGTTGTATCCTTTATCTCAAATTCGGTGGGTAGATGTGTTCAACATAGTCACCAAATTTGAATTATTTAGCGAGAGAACACCATCTATGTAGCGGAAAGTAAAGTTAAAGGATACTGCTAACTTCTTTTCTTTCTTCCTAAGAAGTTCCTTTATGAAGTCAGCCTCATATGAATAAAAGAACAAGTCGGCAAGAAGAGGGGCACAGTCGGTTTCCATGGGAATGCCGATTGTTTTTGGAAAAACACGTCCTCCAAACGTAACACATATGTTGTCAATCAAGAAATCAAGCATCTTGATAATGTCAGTTTCAGAGAATTTTTTGTTAGAATCAGAGTGATTTTTACAAAGTAGGATGTATCCTTCCCTGAGACCAGATACTTGTATCTACGTTGGCCATTCTTTTTTATAAAACAAAGCAGGACCAACTCTTTCAATTTGTCTTTTAGTTTGGAATGGGGAATACTTGTGTAAAGTGTAGAAAAGTCAAATGTTTTAATCCTATTGCAAGATGAAAGACTCTTAGATTGTATGTACTCTAAAAGATTTTTTTAGTATCCACATATGATTCACGCCATCTCTTGAATAGGTAGTTTCACAATAACTTTGAAGCTCGGCGTTGATTGCTGATAAAATCGATGTCAATAATTTAGAAAGAGGTTTCGTCGAGCACTTGGAAGACGTCGCAATATACCGTTGTTTGTAAGGACACTTATGTAGTTTAGGTATCCAATACAGTGATGGAAGATCCAGTTCTTCATCTTTGGTTGAAATTCCAAAGGAACATAGAACAGACCTATGATTATCCAGGATTTCCTCTTTAGTAATTGTCGTGGAGGTATATGTTGAGTTTGCAAGTGAATTGTCAATACCTAATTCATTTATCAAGCGGTTTATGTAATATTATTTACACACAAAAACTATGTTGTTTGGGACTTTATATATATGTTTATATCGGGTAATATGACCGTCGGCAGTCTTCAAAGGTCAACTCTATGGTTATGCAGATGGCGTCTAGACTAAAATACAAACGAAATGCTGATACATATTATCCAGTACATGCATCGTAAGTTGTTCATTTTAGACTTTTTTATAATTTGGATATATGCTTTAGTATGATATAAATCAAGTATGAGAATTTGAATTAAATCGATGAACATGAATTTGACAGATAATGCCCCTAAAAGATTTGCTTTAAACCGTTTAAGATATCATCTCCTTGAAATTTAAAATGCTGCATTTTGATTTTGTACAGATAAAACGTTTGTTGCATTTCAATATATACATAAACATACTTTAAAAATAGAAGCGTTAATCGGTGAGTGTAAATGATACAACAATATTAATACTTTTTATCGTTACATGAAAGTTTCTACAATAATATTGTGGTTAGAATGAATAGTTCACGAAACTGAAATGGTAAAAACGGGATATTCGGTATAATTTAAATGTTCGATGTTATAATTTGAATATAGTACTAAAGGATAGACTTTTAAGAAGTGTTGATAAAATTCTAATAATGCTTCTGTTAAATTAAGTGCGTTTTAAATTCAATTTTCGACAGAAATGCGTAATATAATCGTATTCATTCACTGCTTTTGTTATATGTTCAGTGACAAACACAACAGTTATATTGGCAATGGACATGACGAAGTTAATATTGAAATGTTTATATGAAATTTAAAAAAAAATGTTAACCTGACATAAAGAAGAACAAAATATTTGTGTTTTTAGAGTTATTTTTGTCGTCATTTTGCTGTCCTTGGACGTATACTCTACATCTCATGTGTTCATAGTTAGGAAGGTATTTACAATTGGTCCCTGCATGCTGATTGTAAAGTAAATTTATTTTGCAAAAAGGTGTCATACATTTTGTTTATTTGAGCCTAAGCTCACATCGATTCACATAGAAAAAGGCAGAATTTTGATATCATTATGTTAATGACACATTTGTACGATTGATAATGAGCTGCATCAACATTTATTTGATAAACTTGAAAGTCTTCGATTTCTCAGTCAAGTGTGGTAAATAAACGTCTTCTATCATTGCTGAGTTGTTCTTATCAAATGTCGTATGAAAATAGATTGTCGACATGACCTAGAAAAGTCGTATAAACTATCGTCGGATGTTTGAACGTCAACATGAGACTTCACGTGTATAAAGGCATTGTACTTTGTGATTCAATTGTATTAACATAAAATATTTGTTTCTTTAAATTCCTTATTTTCTAAAAATGTCTTGATGTAACTATTGTTTCCATTAGTATCCCCTTCATCTACGATGAAACTTTGTTTTTCAGGCAAGTCGTTTTTACGTTCACGTCTAGTTTCTCCAGTACTCCAATCCGTTTTCTTTCGTGCAATTAAGTAAGCCACGATGTCTATTATTAGAACAATACATCTCAGTATGAGGCTGAAACCATAAGTAGCATATCGGAAGTTCACATTGTTGTACAACGCGCATGATCCCTTTACTCCACACCGTGAGCTCCATATTTTGCAACACATGTCAATTATTTCCCCAAAGATAATAGGTCCTAAGAACCAACCTAAAATATTAATAAATTTGTTCAACAAATTCATTTAAAAAATATATATATAGAAAAACCACGATTATTTTTACAAAAGAAACTAAGTACACATTAAATAAACAATTTAAATGATATTTTAAATGGTACAGGCATTTTCTGAAAAAAACGGTGGGCTAAACCTGGTTTTATAGCTAGCTAAGCCTCCCACGTGTATGACAGTTGTTTATAGCAAATATTAGATGGCTGGATATTGTGTTGTATCTAAGATGTTTATGGCGTTACGAAAATAGTCTTTAAGACATTTTTAACTTTTACCGTTAACATTTGTGTGTGCATGTTGCTTAACTCTGTTTTCAATGAACAGAATGCTGAAGCTTACTATTTCTAGTTGGGTAAAACATGAACTAGTACTTATTAGTTTTAATGAATCTTACTGGTTTTTAGGCAATCTGAAGTTATTTGTTTGATTTGTAATCAAAGTGAAATTGACGAAGATCTGTTGTTTACGTTTATTCGTGTATAGGTTGACCGGCAATTTGCTTCACGGTACCTCAATTTTAGTCGAGACATTACTTTCAAAAATATAAATGTTGGTCTATTTCAAGGCCTAACGTTACGTTTAAGATTTATTACACGAGAAATGCATTTTAACTAAAAAAAGAGTGTTCCCTTTTTCGAAACATTATACATTTTGTGTTGCCTAAATGTAGTACATGTTTTCACCTTTTGAAGATATTTGCTATTATAGCAATTCACAAATTTATCAAGCTAAATTCATGTTTGCTATGGAAAACATTGGCTGTCATTGAGAAAAATTACAAAATTAGAGATACCCAAGAGATACACACTGTCAACAAGGTACAACAAAAATACCGAACTCCAATGCAAATTCTAAAAGGAAAAGTCCATAAAAACTGAGTCAAACGAAATCAATCAGCTGAACCAATGGGAAATATAGTCTCAATATTATCTAAAAGTGTGATTCAGTCATTGATTAGAGAGATGGAGACACAACCAGATAGTTAACGGACATGACCAATCGCATACTCTCGGGCCGGGTGTTTTATCGACTTTATACATTGAAAGGTATGCGAGAATTTTCGAACAGCTTTTTAACAAAAAAATCCTCACTTATTACCTAATAAAGTTGTAATAAATGCTGAGAAAGCTATAGCTATTCCTTTCTGATTTTCTGCAACTGATCTAAAACAAGAAATAGAATATATCAAATTTGTTATTATATAGTTGTATGGTTACCTACATTAAAAAAAAATATAGATAAACGAAATACAACAGCAGTATTACATTTTCAAGGGGAAAACTGCAACCACAGAATGATTTTCAACATTGAATTCTTGCCAGTATTGTTCATTTGTGTATTTTGTGTTTTACAATTTTTTTCTTTTGCTACCCTTATTCGAAAATGCTTTCGAAATCGATATGGTCAAAGTCATTGAGCCTCTACTTAATCTAGGTTTTGATATGTTAAATGAACCGTTTTTTATAATTTTAAAAATGTATCTTTCATGAATAAAGACAAATTAATAAGATATTCAAAACTATTATTAACAACAACAGTATTAATAATAATGATAATAATAATAATGATGATGATGATGATGATGATGATGATGATCTTACCTCAACATGAATATCAAACTTGGCATAATAACCAATGATTCGACCAAACTAAACACACAGGTAACAACAAGATAGGGAACCAACATTTGACAGTCAGATGAACATAAACCAGGTTTACCTGTCGCTGTTGGACCGATACATGTACAATTCGTAAATCCCTTTTAAGAAGAAATATGAATTATTTATATTGCAACTCTGCTATTTTGTGCAGTCAAAATGGATTAATCATTATAAACTTTGGCTCTATACAGTCACTGGCCGTTCAGACCAGTTAGAATCTCGACGGAAGAGTAATGATTTAGACTTGAGCAAAGAATCTATCCTACCTCATTTTTATCTTTCCGTATGTTACGTTTTTGCTTTACATTGTATAATAATAACCTTGATATTCATTTTTAAAAGTTACACGTCGATCCTACTTATTAAATCAATTAATTGTTTTTCTTTATCGGTCTGTATTGAAAGCTCAATTTATTTACAAAATACAGTTAACAATCGTATATTTATGCAGCAAAAAAACGGGCATTCTATATATTGTTTGGGTATTTGGGTGTCGTTAGACATAAATCATGTTGTGAGGTCAACGTCAACATTTTTTGTTATAAATTTATCAAGAATATTGAAGGAGATCATTATATTTAGGACAGCTACGCTATAGTAGACCAACATTAACCGTAGCTTTTTGGATTATGATATTGATAAATTTGATGCTTGCTGTTGTGGTAAAAAGTATTTGATTGTATTTTTTTATTATATTGTTACCAAAGCAAACACTTTCCTTCATTATGTTTTCTTCCATTTGGTCATAGTGTCTTTTTCATTAAATAATTTGTTTTAATTGCATCCTTGTTATCCCCTCTTAGGTCTTGCTTATTCAATAAAACATATACCTGTATTGTAGATATACTTGAACAGCCGGCATGACAAGGTGAAAAGTAGTTATTGTTATCCGAACCGCAAACAGGAAAATAGTCCTCAGAATTGCAGTTGCAATTACTTGTACAGATATCAGATGAATTGCTTAAATTTCTGAAATTGAAAAAGAGATATAAAAGCATTAATATAATTGCTTGTTGGCTGGTTACACTAGACGTCAACATTGAAAACAGACTGGTCGAAGATGACCTAGCTTGTAAATTACTGGTTCTGTATGGTTGTTTTTAAGTTTACATGGATTCAATTGGATAATCTTTGATTAAGTGCATGAATATAATCTATAGATTTTCTACGCTAGACAATAGTATTCCAAGAATGTCCCGCGTCAAACAAAATCAATACACAAATCTCGAGTTGTTTTTATGAGTGATTTATACTGGTTGATATGACTGGTTATAGTGACGTAATAACATAAGCATTGTACCATAGGAACTTTACGGGAAAGTTCACGAATTCGAAAGTCGTCTATTGCGAAATCGCACCATATGATTGACGTTTATCTGCAAATATTTCCAAACGGCTTTTTAAATATATACTTATCATAAAAGACTAACTTATAAATTATTAAGTGTTTCCTGTTTTTACGTCAATTGTTAAAAACATATCCACTGCCGCAGTGGTTATTTTGGTTGCTTTTATACACTTAGCTCGCAGTCATTTTCTTTGTTTCGTTTCAAGGCGAAGTTTTAAAAACACAATTCGAACTAGATAGTTATATTCATGCTCTTGAAGGATGACTATGGTTTTATCCATGCAGTATGAGACATAAAAAAGAACCTATTAAGATCAAAGAATAACCATGTGAATAGAAATTCCAAATGAAAGAAAGCAAACCTGTTATATCCAATTATTTCTGGAGTCGGACAACCCAGAAATATTTGTACCAAGTAGTGTACAATGGTGAATAATGACAGAATGACGATTAATCCGCCGCATCCTACTGGTGAAATCCTCTTTTTAGACGTAATATACCCACCAACAAAAGTTCCAACAGATACTGCAAAGATACGAGTTACACCTGAAATGAACACAGACTCTACAGTTTTTTTGGTCATAATAAAGTCAGAAAGTAGCCATGCTTAGATAATTTATAATTTTGTAGAATACCTTTTCAACACTGTTACTTGTTTTATTTATTTTGATTTCGATTTTGTCATTTTGGGGAATGGTGGCAGATCATTTATATCCTCTATTTAATATGTTCCTTTCTACGCATAGCTATTGTTGCATACCGTACGCTAACTACAAGTTCTTTTATTGTAATTCTTATTACAAAAACTTCGAAAAATATACAAATAATCAACATTGTACATTCTTCACTGTCATTTTTAGTAGACGAGAGTTTTTTTTTCTAAATTTACAGCTCGTATAAACAATTGAAGTAAATATATTTTATCTTTGCCCTTCATTTAGCGTTTCGAGATGCGTACTCACAAGCATTATATACATTCGAAGTCTATGCTTGAAATCTGTTCGTTTTAGTTTTCTATTAAGTGGTGTTACGTCAAAGACATTTCTTTTCATAATATACTTCATGTTAAAACGCTTGGTTTTTTTTTTGGGGGGGGGGGGGGGGGGGAAGGGGGGTTTATTTAAGGAAACATTAAATTCTTTGAGAATGCTACATTCTTGTATTAAAAAATAAAATACTGGCAAATACAAATCCATCTTTCAGATTATTTAGTTTATAATTTCAATTAGAAGCTGTCTCTCATCAGATTGAAGTGAATCATAATACATGCCTAGGAGATTTGAGTTTACTCTTTTTGGTTCAATTTTGCATATACAAGTTTTGAGACAATTTTCATACAATCACATAACCTTCAAACATAGTTTTATAATGATGTTGTAGAAGAATACATTGCTAATTAGTAGATTTTACGATATGACCTGTTGTTCATGTGTAGTTTAAAAGTTTGAATAATATTCATACCTAGTACTAAACTAGACTTCCAAGCAGGCAAAGTGAACTGAGTCTCAATGTATTTTGGTCCAAATGCAACACTGCCACTTACTAGAATAAGGATCAAACATCGACCCACTATGATAAGTACATACAGTTTGTTGCGAAACAGTCCATATATGTTTTTAACAAATTCTGAAATAAGACAAATTAAAATAAACAAATTGAAAACTGAAAAAGGTGCGTCAATGCTTTATGCTGTGTTCTTATTCTTCATAATAATGCCAATAGCTCTGTTTACAAATCAGAGTGAATGTAAACCAATGTTGACAACTGAAAAAGGTGTAAGAAGATCGTACGTTGACCTAAAAGTTGCTTTAAATTCGCATCATTTAAAGTGTGGTGGATATTTACTCATTGGCAATTATACCATATCTTCTTATTTTTTATCAACAAATTGAAATTTGAGAAAAATGCATACGTTCATACGTTATGTTGTGTTATAATAATTCATATTGATGCACAAAGCTTTGCATTATAATTCCAAAGAGAATGAAAAACCTAATTAATCTTGTTTAATATACTGAAACACAACATCTACTTGTTGTAAATAAGTATTCTAAGTTTAACTGCATACTGCGTCAAACAACGTCATTTACAAGAACAACACATAATGTTTATATGACATTATTTCTTTCAGCCTTATTCATGTTAGTGGAGATTGGCGGCATCAATTAAATTTATTGTTCCAACATACGCTGTTGTTTTAAATCTGCAGTATACTCTTTGGAATTTAATCTTCTTCAAGAATAACGAATGTGTACGGCTGATTGTGTCGGTTCTTGCGCAAATATATTTAGTTTTTTTGTTTTTTTTTTAATCATATTTTCTATGAGTTTGAAATAACGGTTCATATTTCCTCTTTTCATACCTTCTATGATTCTTGTTTTTCCTTTTTTCTTCAATACTTTCGTATCCACCTTAGTTGTTTTCGCTTGGAATCTTTTTGGGAAAAACATGACGGGAAGTCCAGCTAAAATACTTCCTACTCCGAATGTTAAGAATCCAATCCACCAGGCACCAATCCATCTTGGATCTCGTGGCGAAATATTCACATCTACAATTATGTACGAAAACCATAAGTTCTAAAATATTATATACTTTATTGTTTTTTAATTGTTTAGTTATAGAATATTTATTACAGTTTACCGTTCACTTAGAAAAACGTTTGGGTTGAGCATGCCTTGTAAAGGTTAATCGAATATAGTGTTGTTTTTTTGCCACATATTGAGCAACAAATAGCAAAATTTGTAGAAGGAACGGTGCAAAGGAATACATCAATATACTGACTTGACAAGTAACGTCTCATTCATCCGTTTTACAATTGCTTCTGAAAAATCATTTCTATATGAGGGTCTGGATTTGGGGACGGGTAGTCCTTGCTTCTTCACCTCTTTATTTTTTAGTTTTCTATGCAATTTCAAGTTTTCTGTATTCTCTATCGATTTTGTCATTTTTTCTATTAATCTCTTTTTGTTAGCTTTTTGTCTATTTTTTGTCTATTCTTTACTTTTTTCTGACCCATTCTACTGTTGTGTAAGCTCATTCCTATCAATTCTGTAAAACACATTCACGCCAGTAAAGTTGGTTTTCGTTAATGTTATTGCATATGACTTGTGTTTCGTCATGTAGAAAATGTCAAGTTGTAATGACAACGAAAGTTAGAAATACGTTTCTCAGTTAGCTTTATAAATGCAGTGTTGATTTTTCGAATTAAGCACAATATAAATGATATCACGTGCTCTCCATTAAAACTTGGCATTCACAGGAACTAAAACAATACAAAAGGAAAGTTTGAAGAGATAATTTTATTTTTTTACTTTTTTTTTATAATAAAATGTGTCCTTTTTGTAGTTTACATGAAGTAGTCACACTTTTTAATAAAGCACAGAAACGAAAAGTGTTTCTACATTTGAAAATGCATGTACCAAGTCAGGAACATGACAGTTGTGGTCCATTCGTTTAATTCGTTTTATCATTTGATTTTGCCATTTGATTAGGGACATTTCGTTTTGAATTTTCCTCGGAGTTCAGTATTTTTGTGATTTTACTTTTTTCAGTAAACACTTTAACAGACCTTATTATCGTCCAATTCTATTATAATGAATTACGATAAATATTAACGAGAAAATTCTTGAGAACTTACGTTTGTAATGCGATACACTTTCTATACAATAGACTTTTAATTCAATGCAATATTCCACAATATTTTGAAAGCAGATAGACAAATACCTTTCACGTAACAACTTGAATCCTCAGTTCTTACTTGACTCATACTTCGATGACTTCTGTTATAAGGCTTTCATAAAAAAATAAAATATTACGTCTAGAAAAAAAAAATTACCTTCTAAAGTTACATAGATTTTGCTGAACAGACCACCGAGTCCAAAACCAAGTGCAGGTCCGAATATAGCTACTGCCGTTACACTACCTGTTACAATAAATTGTCACCAGATGTTTCCAAAAAGAAACATATACAAATGCATAAATATAATAAATTTAACTATCACGTCGAACTTGCTTATTTGTTGTTCTTGCATTAAATTGAAACACTATATCTTTAATCGGACGGAAGAACAAACCTATTTTATTTCTTCTCATGATCGATTCCTTCCGATAATTTCTTTGTTCATTCCAAGGAATTTAGACAGCAGATATTTTAACTCTTAAACTCTTAATTTGTCACTTCAATTACATATACTAAGTCTGGCAGTTAACGGCCGATTTCATTTATGTTAGGAGTCACACCATACACAGATTGACTATGTCAGTTTGTGTTATATGATATGTTAAACTGTTTTAAAATTCACTATTTAAAGACATTATTCTATGTGTCAAAGGTTACAAATTTTTCTTCAAAAGTCAATCACTGTAATCGATGATTATCGATTACCAGGTTCTATGATTTATGACACCGTTTGACCTTTTTTTTTATGCTTGATTCTTTCAACATATATTTACTAAAAGAAAATGAATTGGCTTTGAACTAGCTATCAGTAACTGCAAGTACTCTTAGATCGGCACTTTGCGTTTTTTTGTTTTTATGTAAGTTGCTTTTGTGCTTCTTACCGATCCGATGATTCAAACCATTTCCAACTAATTTTTAAAATTTGTTATTACGTTTAGCCGTAATATCACTGTCTCGGGTTGGGATGAGTGTTGATCGCTCACAAACATGTTTAACCCCGCCACATTCCTTTCTAGTCTCAAGTTCGAAGCCTGTAATTTAGTGGTTGCCGTTAGTTGCTGTTTGTTTGTTGTCATATTTGTTGGTAGTTGTCATATTTGTTTTTTGTTTATTGTGTTTTAAATCCGGGTGCTTGTTTTTTCGTTTGACTTGTTTCACATATTGTGATGCCTTTTATGCAATATATGACTATAAATATATACGGTGTTTGCTTTGCTCATTATTGAAAGCCGTACGGTGACCTATAGATGTTTAAATTCGCTTCATTTTGGACACAGTCGGATAATTGCCTTATTGGCACTCTTACCTTTAGGCAAAGGAGATTGTCTTGTGTATACATTTTTTAAATGTATATCAGACTGTTAAAATGACTATCCAATTGGTTTTTATATTACTAATTTGTAAATTTCTTATAATTCAAATAGTTTTATACTATATGGAATAACTCACCGACATAAACAGCGGTTTGAGTTTTTTTAACATTGTTGTCAATATACGTGGTAATAAAAGCTTGTCTTGGAGACTTGCCTATTCCTTGAAGTATCATTCCAATGGCAATAATTGCCATGGCAACAGGAGTGAAGTCGTTTGCGATACCTACCGACGTACGGATGTCTGAATTTGAACTACAGTTCATATTATAATTTGATTTGGCGAAAGTTGATGACGCTTCACATAGCTGTCCTGACATCATCTTTGATAAAAAATCATCACTTCGACTAACATTCGAAGTTTTCGGCAAAAATGATTTTGAATACACTGGTGAAACAAAATATGGTATTGCACAAATTATTCCGGCAGCACCGAACAATAATGTTGAAAAGGATAGAACACGCGGAGCATGCACTTTTTCTGCGAAGAAGCTGATAAATAGAGTTACTGTCAAGTAACCAATATCATTACAACTCATCAGTAAGCCACTTTGGGTACTCGTGAATCCAAACTGTTTTTCAATCGTTGTAATTTGTGACGCTAAATATACGGATATCGTCGATGTCATTAATGCTGCTATTGAAAAAAACACAGTAAAGATTTTCATAGTCGCACAACATTGTAAACAATCCGGTTTAAACAGACCAATGCCACACTGTATCTCTGAACGCATGACTGATTATAAGCTGTGTGTCTTAATGTTTTGGAATATGGATCCTGAAATACAAAATTACAAGTCAGTTACAAAAATTTTCTTAAATTTCAATCATGTATATGCCTTTTATTACTTCACATAAAAGAGTCAACATTAAACTTTTTACTGCTTCACGTGAAAACAAAATCTAAATATACGCTATTTTGCGTCTCCGCGTAAAACGTTGGTATGAATGCTATTTTGCTGCCTCGCAAAAATAAATCCGATCGATATTAATGCTACTTTACTGTTTCACACAAAACATATTGCTACTTAACCATTTGATGTAAAGGAAAATAAACCATTCCATATGCTACTAAACGAAATATTTAGAAATGTGTTTAACCAATTAAATCAAAGTTTAATTCGATAATTTCGTTTTTTCAGGTCAATCAGCTGATATCTTTATATCACATTCGTTGCTTAAAAGTAGCTACTTTTGCCAAATGCAAAGATTTTTCTTTTAATCGACTGTCATGACTGTGGAAAGGTAATTAACTGCGGATGAACACTTAATTGTTCGTTGTTTAATCTACGGTAGAATGCATTTAATAGATTCTCAGGGTGGTAACATCTAGTGGCATACTGAAAAGTAGAAGACAATCGTAAAAATTAGAAGGGGGATGTATTTCGCTTATTTAATTTATTACGGAGATAACAGTCAAGGGCATGAATAATGTAAAAACAAAACATCTCAAACCAATTTTGTCTTCGAAATTACAAAATTTGTCTAGCGATACCACTTTGTAGTTAAGATATGCAATGCATTCTCAGGACGAAAGATGCGTCATGTCTAGTCGCAATTTCTTTCACGTGGTCAATGATTATGTGTTGATTTTTAATCAAGGTTATAATTGGTAAACTCCGCACAACAACAAAAAAGAAAGAAAACAACTAAAGTTAATTAGCAGCCAAAGTTTTCGATTAGCAATCTATGAATGGAATCTCTTTTGTCGATTATACGCTACGGATTCGTATTAAATATTGAAAATGTAAACAGAGGACGTAGTTTAGTTTACATCAGAATCACCAGAAAATCGACTTTAATGCTCATTCTAGTAAAAAAAAAACAACAGTAGAGTGACGAAAATGTTGGAAAAATAAATGGGAAAGAAGCATCTCCCCTATGAATGTACCAACCTGTTAGAAGTACGATTTGGATCAATGTTAGAGTGCTTGTTATTTATTGAGTCTGCAGTATGTTCTGAATTCTGAAATACATTGCCATAGAGCATCACTTTTATCATTACATTAATTGTAAGTATAAAAAAAAATTCATTCACTTACACATAAACACTTGACTTTTCTCGTTTGAACTGAACTTTTATAGCTTACTACTAGCATACGGTATGGTTTTGCTTTTTATTTAAAACCAGTTCAGTGACTTATAACTGCTTACATCTACTTAAGTTGGTCAATTGGATAGTTGTATCATTGGCAATCATACTACATATCCCATTTCCATAGTAAAATACCATTCTGAATATTATACTGCTCATAAATAAATTCCTAAAGAACAACTATGAATCTTTACAAAACTTTGTTTTCCAAGCATGCATAAAAATACAAAAGTTCTAACTAAAACCAGTATTAAAATGAACGTACATTAAACTCATGGTACTATTCACATGTTAAATTGACTGACCTTGTCTAATCATAAACTTTAAAACCAAATCATATTTTGTTTCACTAGACGGAACTAAACGTGCCTGTATAAAACAAGATAAGGCGAGTACTTTTGTACTATGACAGAAAATTTTGTGACTTAACAATATCATGAAAACTATTATACATCTCATTATGCTTTAAATTGATTCTATACTAAGCAGTGATTTTTATAATAGTATGAAAATGTACTTGACAAGTGAATTACTGTTTTCTTTTATAATAAATGCTAAATAAAATCATTATGAACTTTTGAACACACTTGTGCACGTACACGTGCACTTAAATTCTTATTGAACAAATATTGATTTCGGCCGCAAAGCATTTTGCAATTTCTACAAATACAGAAAATTTATATGTGCAGGAAAGTTATATTACAGATGCAATATTTACCTTGTTTTATGTTGAAGTACAAGGTATTATCTGAAAATGTACACATGCTATCTTACCTGTAAGGATCAAGGTTTTCTTTATTTATTTACATAATATAGTATATTATCTATAATACGAGTGACTGTCTACCCAAAACAATCCTATTGACATCTTACTTGGGGTCGTCAATCTTAACGAGGGTCGTAATGGGGAATCTTTATGACGGATAACGGTAACAAATCTTGCCAAATGACGTTAACGATAAGTTTTGGTCTATGGCGATAACATTTACATTTTCTTTATGACGATAAAAAAATCGACTGATTTTGACGAATCACGTTAATTTCTTTCTAAAAATAACGATAACGGATGATTATTTGAGACCTCTAACGAATCGCAATAAGGATATTTTAAAGTACTGGAATATTTAAATATATTGTATATCAGGTATTTGGTTGCCATTGATGACATTTTATAATATAATTCACAATTTGTCCTACGCGTAATCATTTCGCCATCAAACAATTTAAAAATCTATTACGACCATTTTATTTTTTTTTCAATTTTTTCATTTAACAAGAGATAAGTGAACACAGAGGGGAATCCATGTATGATTTAGTTTCTTTTATTTTGATCATATAATGAAAATTACTTATTTAATGACTAATCCCTAAAAGATTCAATACCAGTAAAATTCCACGTGGCTATTTTTTAGTAAGAGTATGATTCAATTAAAAGGAGCAGTATATGCACTTTCTGTATAGTCTTGCTATGAAAAGTATGTTGCCAAGTCCGGACGTGACATCATGTTTTGAAATCGAGCAATTCCTGAATTGTTCAAAGACAAGTTATTACTTGTTTGACCACAGACTACATGTACATACGACATTTTCATCCTCACGAGCAAATGTTTTTCCTTTGTATGGTTGCAATTTGAGCTTTGACGTATTGTTCATTTTATAGGCGAACCCGTTTATAAGAAGGGTTTAATATTCACAACTAGACTTAACCCGTCACACTCGAATACATGTATCCGTTTACGGGAAACAGTCATAACATATAACCAATCATACATTCGAATTATAAGACATTACTATATAGAGAGTAAAATATTGAGAAAAAATTATGCGATGAAATAAAGCATTTTTGAATTAAACACTATTTTGGAGTTAATTGATTTGCAAAATGTGTAAGCTGGATCAATTTACTGAAAAAAAGAATAAAATCCGCGGAATTTTCTGTTAAATTATGCATAAAATAAGATTTACATGTAATGTATACAGCAATGTGACACCAACCAACCAAAATACGTCTAGATGTCATCATACAGTCTTTGCAATAAACAGATGTTTATAAAAAATACTTTTTGTTTTAATTTATTAACGATCTAACCATAAAGAAAGGGTGTGAAACATTATTGAAATTATGTGTGTAAAATCAAACTTTCAGAATAAAGTCTTACTTCCTCAGCCAACGTGGACTTTTAATTAAGGGTTTCGTCTGTTTAGGCCCCTTTCGGTCATATATCTTCAAACACACTTATATATATATTATTGGTTGTGACTGTTCCTGATGAAGTTATATTCAAACAAGCGATTCAGACACATCAGATGGTTGAATTGTTATTTTTATGTTAAGGACAAAATGAAAAAAAGTAAACGCAATTCGCGAAGTATCGTTGTTTGCCAAACGTCTAACAGATATGTCCTGCTTTAACTATCATGCTATCATTTTATTGAGTGTTGTTTTCTTAACGCTCAGTGGCAAATATTTCATGAATGTTCAGGACGATTTTAAAAGTATTTCTTTCGAGTGTTTTTAAAGTGAGGTTTTCCTTAAAACATATCGATAAAGGTCAAGGTCATCGTTGCCTTGATCTCTGTTTGTATGAAGCTAGATAAGAAAAGCCCGTTGATCGTGTTGTCAACTCGTCCATTGAAAGCTATAAGAGAGAAGTTGCTAACTCTTTTCAGAATCCTAATATAATTTTCTCATATTCGTAGTGTTTGTGCAAGATATATTGAGTATCTAGCAAAATGGTTAAACATTGCAAGAAGAATAACGGTAAACTCGATCCATAGTAAAATGCTTGCAAGCTCGAAATACAACTGAAAGGCGAATAGAGACTCCTTCAAATTATAAAAAAAAATATTACAGTCTTTAAACAAATATATGAGAAAAGTTGGAGGAGCAGAAATAAACGTCGAAATTTGGGTAAAATTATAAATAAACTACATCTGATTCGAAGCAATTATTGAACAAAGAATGCAAAATACAACATAGTTTCATAAAATACAAATAAACTGCCCATTGATGAGTATACACCTTAAATCAATTCTGTTACATTAACAATTTGTAATCTTCCAACTATCACAAGTTTTATTTGCAAATTTCGTTTTCTTTCATGTTTTAAGCGATTGAATCGACCAGTCAATATGATACAAACATATAACTGCAGTCACTCAAGAAGATACGTATGCTGTACTCGGAGATGATATCGTATGATTTTATTTTTTTAGTCTGTCAGCTCCGCTCAGCCCACGAAAATATGATAACATCAGTCCTGTATGAAGTACATCGGTATTTGCGTGATATTTATGCCCCCGTCATGGATGAAGGAGGCATTAAGGTTTACCCTTGTCCATCTGTACGTACGTTCAGAAATTGTACGTTTGCTTGTTTCTACCAAACACAGATGAAGAATGCATTTAGGTTGCGTTATCCTCATCGTTCTTGAGTGATGTACCTTTATAAATGGAAAAATTGTGTTTAATTTGCTGTTTCCGCACTCTAACGTTGGTTTGCCTCAACCAAATGTGATGAAACTTATACACAATGTTTATTAACACCAAACACAGATCAAGTTCAAAGTTGGGTGGCGTCACATGCATGGTTCCTGAGAAGTGTAACCTCATGAATAAAAAAAGCTCTGTTTGCCGTATATTCCTTAGCGTCCCAAGGACGCATTTGTCTGTTATCTTTTAAACACTTTGTCTTAATATTTCAAGTTCATTCAAAATCATATAATTGTAATTAGTTCTTTCATGTGGTATTATTCATATAATTATTTTGCAAACATGTTTTGGTCCCGACGTTTTCGTATTATTTCAGAATGGTACCGGTTTTATAGGATTAAGTGTTTTGTTGAAATTATTTTTATTGTACGTTCTTTTTTCATTTCTAAAATTTCCGAGTTTGAAAATTAAAAGCTACATTAACTTAAATTCCTGCCACAAGTTCATTTGTCTGTCCAAAGTCAGGAAGTTTGTCAAAGGTTGTCTTTAATCATAACTGTACACTTTGTTCTTATGGAGATGACATGTGTCGATGGCAGATTTAGAAAGTTTATAGTTTGTAGATAATGTAGTTATAACATTTCAGATTTAGTGATTTAAGAGCTTGACTTAATGTTATTATACTAAGTCAATTGCTGTTGGTATAAGCCATTTGTTGTCATTTTAATTTAGTTTGATTGTTTGTGTCGTTTTGTTGCTGTCTCACGGAGGAAATCATAAATTTTCTTATTTACTTTAAAGTCAGTGTTATATGTAAAAAAAATAATCTTTTTTTCTTAAAAATAAATAAATAAAAGACCTAGATGGAGGGCGCGAATTGAAAGAAAAATCAAATAAAATGAATAACAGTGAAATATTACCTAAACCTAAACATTAATTATTTGACTTTCATGTAGTTGTAAACTACATTGTTTTGTTGATTATTGACATATTTTGATTTTGTTGTATTCCGAGATTACAAACACTGAACTATTGATTTGGATTAAAATGGTATTATCCAACAGGTGATAAACGCATTTCGTGTTAAAAATTTGCAAAACAATCCATAGTTTCCCGAGAGGGCATTTAAGATAAAACCCAGTGAGAGATTTCACTCGAAACAGATATTGATTAATATATATAGAATAATACCCATTTTGTTAAACAAGGAAGTGTTCTTTTTGGAAAAAAATGGCGTGGAATTGTTGCCTGCCTCTTTTTGTAATTTTTCTTATATCACAGTCACATAGTAAGTATTTAATATTTATACTTATGTATCAAATCGAAAATATAAAATTGCAGTATTGTAGACTATGGTCTGGGGTGAACTCTAAAATAAATGAAATTCTAATTCATTTTTAGTTGCAACTTTAAATTTTAGCTAAACAATATCTTACCCCTCTTATGCTCAGAACTATTATTATTGTGGCGAGAATAGGAATATTTGATTTTTTTAATACGCTGTTCTTTCTTATTTAAATCGATCGGTATATAGAATTTGTAACATGAATGGTAATTTTTCCTTTGATCTTCGGGTGAATTAACTTCGGTTATTTTTAGAGGAGTGCGTTAACTGAATGTTTTGTTTTAGTTTTTGCACTCTCCAGTCCCGCCGTGTGGAAAGAATGGGAGGAACTTGGACCAATGCTCTAACTTCCATCTCAAAAGTTGTTGTTATTTCACTGTCTTGCTCCGCCTCCTTGGCCTAGTAATCTATGAAATCAATGACCATAAAATGTCCTAATAAATGTAAACAAAATGCATACACAACATTATATCAAAAACAAAAAGAGAAAAAAAAGGGGGGGGGGGGGGGTTGAGGGGCATACCCTAACACTAGTCAAACTTGTAAACCTTGCCCTAAATTAAAAATGGTTCCCTGAAACAAATGAATGCTGGAGAAAAGCTACAAAAAGGAATAACATGGTCTATCAACAAAGGGCCTTATTGATAGATTGGTGGAGACTTGTTTTTATCGTGACAATATAAATTTTCCAAAAACAATTGTCACTGGAATTTAAGTCGAAATGAAAGAATAAAACAAAATGTAATAGAAATATGACTATACATTTTTCTACTGTTATTTTGGTTGGATACCTGTTTTTAACGTGTCGGAATTAATGAAAAAAATTATGTCACTGGATGTTTAGGAATTTTCTTTATTTAAGGCCTATCTCCGTGAATTGATCATGCTTCAAATATTTGTTCCTGGATCTTACACGCATTCAACATGCAACCATTGCAATCAATTAACCGATCTCTTCCCAGTACTTGTGAATGGAAGAATACATTCATAACTTCATAATTGGTATTATAAAATGTTTCCTTCTTATCACAACAACAAAACTCCTTTGAAACTACATGTCATTTTCGAGTTGGAGTGCAGATAAACATCATATAAAATTTTGCATCACCCCCCCCCCCCCCTCTCCCTTCTTTCAAGAGTTCTTGGGGAGAAAAAATATTCTATAACACGTAAATGGCAATCGAGCCCCTGAATCCCACGGCAACAATTCATTTGAATGTACCTGTATCTGACACACAAATCCAATTGACATCTGCTGCATGTGTTAATTTTCTGGAAATCAGATATAGTATCACGCCACTATTTGATTGACATATTGAAAAGTACATTAAAGCTTTGTTGGTCAGCATTTAACCTTTGATGTCTGTCATAGCCCATTTATGTTACAAATCATACATAGCCACGCCTTACTCATTAGTGTATTTAATCCACTCAAAGCTACACTTTTCGTGAATTAAATACGTTAATTCGTAAAAGGCGTGCTATATATACAACGTGGCGCGGTGTTCTGTTTAATTCCCTTTAATTAATTTTTTGTCTTTTTTTTTTCTTAATATGAAGGAAACTTCATGTTGGAAAATTGCGACTTAAACATTTTTTTTCAATCAACAATCACACAATAGAAAGTATATGTTAAATGTACTGAATGTTATCTAGTTCTACATATAATAGAAAAAAAAAGATATGGGGTATTCCTCAATGACACAAAATCAGTACATGCACAGCAAAAAAAAAACACAAAAAGCAAAGGAACATCGCTTTCATTGCTGTTCTTCATCTCAAAGTCACAGTGAGGCCTTCAACATTTCGACATTTTTTGTCCCCTCAACTTTCTTTGAGATGAAATGCAGACAATTCGAAAGTACAACTTATCAATAGTTATAGAACATTGTAACAAAAACAACTAAAAAAAATGGGAGAAGCGGAACCAGTGATTCGATATCCAATTTTTGTTTATTAAGAATTCTTTATATTTCTCCATTCTGTTTAAAATTAAATATAAAATAATCCCGGAACTACAAAATGCCTCAAAAATTGAAGAGAATAAGGTAAATATTATAACAAATAAAAATAAAAATTATTACTTAAAAGAGAACTATCAAATGCATAAACAATCCGAAATTTGTTGAATGATACCTGTTTAGGATTTGTTTACAGTCTTTATCTAAAGTGTTTAATCGTAAATCAAATGTTCAAGGGAAAAATACATGCATTACATAAATGCAGACGTAACCACTTTGTTAAATACCGAAAATAAAAAACAAAAGGGACTTTTCGTATTCCTGATATAATCAATGATCGGTAACAAAACAATGCATTATATAACACACAGTGATCGTTAAATGATTCCGCATAGGATTTTCCAAAAAGTCTTTTAGATAACTGATTAAATAAGGAAATGCACATTTCAATTAAAAATATGGCATTGCTAAACTATTTAATTATTTCCAATTTATTATTTACGAACAGTAGGTATTTGTAATAAATATCTAAATAAACTATTGCATTATTATAGATTTTCAGTGTAAGTTATAACTGTACTATTCGAGTAACTTTCATTATATATATGGAATCGGGGACGATTTAGAGCAAGAAGTCTATTGTTAACGACTGCACGTTGCTCGCTAGATGTCTTTTGGTTATTGTTAGGTTGATGTCTGATTAAGGTAATCCCAGCATCTCCTATTATTTTTTTTTAACATAAGGAAATAATGCACGAATGTTTTTTAATCGAATTACCAGTTATTGTTTCCGTATGTGCTATTATTCTTCTGTTAATATTTAAAAAGTCAGTGTATAAAGAGCAAGGGCCATCAATCCCTGTGTTGATCTTAACTTAAGCCGATCACAATGATCATGCCCAAGAATTAAATAAGTATCAAGATTTACTAAACATTAGCAGGCAAAATGTAGCAATACGTCATGTACGTGGAATATGCAAATTTCACTTCATGTGGGGAAATTTCAAAGTAGATTGATTTGCAGATTATCATGCAACTATAAACACCAGTTATCAAAAACAAACCCCATTATGATTTTAAGGGGAAAAGTTTGGAGACGGTTTTGCAAATATTTTGTCAAATGTATGTATAAACTTTTGATCATTTCTGGAGATATCTGTTATCGATACTATTTCAGTATGTGATTGTAAAATATTCTTAGTATACAATATACTATCTAATGCACACTAAAACAATTGAAGAAACATTTTATTTAATGGAACATCCACAGAGGATAATGTAAGTGAGATGAATGAGGAATATTCTTAGTCTGAATCGGAGCACGGTAGGTGGAGTGTCCAGCAGGTTTTTTCGAGTGTGATCACTTTTTTTCGAGTGAATATGATCAAAATGTAAACAAACAGACTTCTTTTCTTACAAGACGTGCTATAGAAGCTTGAGTTTAATGTACAAGGTTATAAAAGGTATAGTCATGTCTTTTTTGACTGTCAATGACGTTAAAATACTAAATTCCTAGGATGTGTTTTTGTTGATTTTAGTCTCTGATGCATGATTTTTTATTATTAACTGTTTTGGCTTTTAACTAGCTGTCAGTAACTGCGAGTACTCTCATATCGTACTTTCTTGTTTATTTGACCTGTTGATACTAATTGTAATGCTTTGTTGTTATTTAATTTTATTCAGGGTTATATCTGGTCTATATACCAGCTTTGATAAGTGTTTGGTATTACTATCAATTTTCACTTCGTACCATGAACATCAAAATTATTTATTTTGTTAAAATATTTCCTTTCTCTAGTGGAACTGTACACGTATACCTAACAGCAAAATTATTTTCATTTACCTGTGTTTAAAGTTATTGCAAATGGCTGATATTTTTGTTCGAGCATATTGTTTTTCTTAGATTGTTTAACATTTCATACCGATATAACATGTTACTTTTATTATTCTTCCCTTAGTTTATTTATTTTGTATTTACATTGTATCATAGGTCAAATATATTTGTTCAGTGTTTGTTCACTGGTGTTAATATGTCCTTTGATAGAGTTAAGCTATTTCAGTTGATATTTTATAGTGTGTCTTTCATTGTTGTGGTGTTACACTATTGTTTCAGAAAAAGGGTGAAGGTTTGGAACCATTAAAACGTTTAAACCCGCTGCATTTGTTTGCACCTGTCCTAAGTCAGGAATCTGATGTTCAGTAGTTGTCGTTTGTTGATATGGTTCATAAGTGTTTCTCATTTCTCGTTTTTTATATAGATTAGACCGTTGGTTTTCCCGTTTGAATGGTTTTACACAAGTAATTTTTGGGGCCCTTTATAGCTTACTGTTCGGTGTGAGCCAAGTCTCCGTGTTGAAGACCGTACTATGACCGATAATGGTTTACACTTATAGATTTTGACTTGGATGGAGAATTGTCTCATTGGCACTTATACCATATCTTCTTATATCTATGTTAGTATTTGATAAAAAAAGATATTATCAATCCGACATTATTTTTCGTTAAATATGTTAAATTTAGCCTTACAATGCTTTTATTCCAAAATACAGAATAAAGCAATTTTTATACACATACCATTGCAAATGTCGAAGGAAATGCATACACGGAATCTATATATCCTTCGATATACAGACACTTTACAAATATTCTTGTTATTGCTTTGAAAACGACATTTTGAGACTAAATCCATTTCTATATGTCCCGTTTTTTTCGAGAGCAGTCCGGGTTTTTTCGAGTGCGTCCGTGTTTTATCGAGTGATTATACAGATTTCCTATAGCTTAAAATGCTATGTGTTAGTGTATCTACGTTTACAAACAATAAAAAAAGGTTCAAATTAAGTACTTTTCAAGGCACAAAACCAATGCATTCATCAGTTTGATAATGGTATACGAACACTTACATTTTATAAATAAGTATCGTTCATTTGTATTTATCGTTGTTTGTCACATCTTATAAATTACATGTGCAGTATATATTCGTGATGTCACCAATCTACTGTTAGCATAGACAATTTGGATTGAGACGTACATACATATAGTGTGTTAAGCTGATTAACTATTCATTTCATTGTTAATTATATATGAAATTTATTTCAAATTTTATTGTCAATGGGAATAAAAATGGAGCGGATTAGGTGTATGTGTTGTTTTTTTTTTTATTAATGGATTTTTTTTTGTGGGGGCGGAGGCAGGCCTCTTTTAGTAGATTATTTTTTTATTACAAAGTATTTTTCTGATTCTTCACTGCTGTCCAGTTTGTTTCTAACTCCTTTCTTTAAAACTCCGGGGTTCACCACAAAAACATATGATTAACTGTAAAAACAAAAGTAGCATTTGTTTGGTTATATACAAGGACATTGTGCTTCTTTGTTGCTCAAAACATGTACAGTATTCAAAAAAAGATGGGTAGTCATATAAAAAACTATTATAATTACGAAAAAGCAGTTAATTGACCTTATCGCTTGTTCTATCACTCGAAAAAATCCGATCTACACTCGAAAAAAGTGGACCGATTCACTCGAAAAACCACGATCCTAGCCGGAAACTATACTTACCGTGCGTTGAAAGAGTATTTATATATATCTATATAGTAATTTAAGATTCAGTATAGCATTGGTAAAATTATTATCAGTTGGAATTTCTGTATGATACAACTTGTCAAATGATTACAAATTGGCTGTGTTCAACTATCTTAAACTGAAACTCCTATCTGAAAAGCACAACTAATCATGTACAATAAGCTGAAGCCCTGTGAAAAGTGTCTGCCTTAGAAGTGTTCATAACAAATACTAAAACAGTATGCATTTTAATCATCTAGCTTAAGTGTTCATAACAAATACTAAAACAGTATGCATTTTAATCATCTAGCTTAAGTACTCTTACAATTGTCTTTATAAGTTTTAAAAGAAACAAATAGATGATTTTTATTCAGCCTCATACAACAACCGGTAAGTATGATTATTAGTTTTCACAGCCTATTGCGTATTTTATGTTGTGAAATTTAAGATTTATTACATTTATTTCCAGTAAAACATACACAATTACATATTCTTAGTGAAATACAATTTTCGGGTTTTGACAGTTACTTTATTGCACGATTTATTTGATATACATGATTGGGGATTGGGTCTTAAATTGACAAATACTTGGTTGCTGTCACATCAAGAACACATCTTGATACTATTGCCATTTAAAATAACTGTTATTGCATATTATATGATATTATCTATATATGCTCTAAATTTATTTGACATATCTGTAAGAACCTTGAACGTGCAAAAAAAAGTTTATAAATCCTTCAACGATTGATGCAATTGTAGTTTCGTTTTATAAAAATTCAATATTTTAAAACATGTACTGTAACATCTCATACCTACCCTTCATCTTTATATTTTTCATGTAAATGATACTTGATTCTCCCAAGGAGATGTTTGTTTAGCATCAAAATTTGTTCTATCAAAGCATGAAAAAGAAAGAAAGTATACATGCAATAAGCAAAAATGCTGAAAAATCCACCCCTCCCTCTTTATCGCTGGACATTTTTCATGAAAGCTTGGGATCTGTATATAATGATAATCTACTTACTCAAATCCCTCACTTTATATATATTATGCATAATGCTTCTTTTTATTTCTTGTGAAAACTATTTATGTGCGAAGTACTATTTAAAGATAAGAAGATTTGGTTATGATTGTTAGTGAGACAACTCTCCACCAACAACCAAAATGACCTACAAAACAAAATCATTAAAGATACCCAGATTAAAATTGTGTACGTCAGACACGCGTTTCGACTACAAAATACTGATTAGTGACGTTCGAATTAAACATGTGAGCTGCGTCGGATAGAAATCGACCTTATACAAATGCACGTATACATGTACATGTATCATACTTTGATTGGTGTTGGAACATTAAAATACGAAATAAAAGATGATCTTGGTCTATTTTGTAGAGTTCTTATATTAGCCTAATTTTCATACAACTACAGATTTTGCATAGAGATTTTTTCAACCCAAAATAGGTTAACAGATATATTGATAATCATTTGCATATGGTCGATTTATATTCGACACAGCTCATGTTAAAAAGGTCAAATAAAGTACGAAGTTGAAGAGCATTGATGACTCAACATTCCGAAAGGTTACAAGTAAGCAGCTATCGTAAAAGCAATGTAAATGGTTTTCTGAAACTGAAAAAAAATCGTCAATTTCCGTAATTTCTGGATGATAATAAAAATATTTTGGATTTTTATAACAAAAAAGTGATCCAACAGAGCAGACATCTATATTATTCTTTTACCATTTTTCATCATTGTTTAGATCCTCACACTGGACAGGAGCTCGCATGCCAATGTTACATTACAATTTAATACGACAGTTTTAATTTGTACAAAATAACGCCCACTAACAAATAAATGTTTCAATATTATGTCTCGAAAACACTGTTTATTCAAAGTTAAGCGAAATACTTACTTTCACTCGTTTCTGATTAACCGAGAAGTCTTAACATTCGAGTTATCATCCTTTGTTCTTTCTACAATATTGGGATCTGTTGAATGGAATGACACACGACCAATTTACGTGCCAAAAAAAATAAAATCGACGCTATTATAAGATTTGTTGTACGGCTATAGGTGTTCCAGATATTAAACTAAAATCTATTTTCCAGGCGGATGAAAGACAAATTCATTCCTCCCAACACATCCAATAAACTATTTTCTAAAAGAAAAACTATGTTGTTTCCTAGCTCCTTTCCTCCAAATTGAGATTATAATAACGGCAGTCTGTTCGACAATCATTTATTGATGATAATAAGTGAAATTCTGGCAAACAAAACAAAGACAATGTGGGCTTTTTCTAATTAAACAATAAAATGATCCTGTTGATTGTATAACTATCAAAGTCGTTGTGTCTTAAGAGACCCTCGTATTTCCTCCACGACCACTTCCCAAACCCACTCTTTGAAAGCACATTTAAAAACACCTGTTCGACCAAGGAACAAGGTCATATTATTATGAACGCTATAATTTCTTTTTCAGCATATATCATTTTTTTTCAAAGCAATGTCAGCTGGATAGCAGCACATAATGAATGTTTAAAACAAGGAGGAAAACTTGCAGAACAAAAAAACATCAATGCATGCACCAATATGGCTGATTTAAACTTTTGGCTGAGAGAACAAAAAGGAGTCACAAAGTGGATTGCGAAAAAGGGTATATGTTATTTTAATCCGGTAATAAACTAATGAAATAAATATATTGATTGATTGGTGATTACTATATCGCGGCGAGACTAATGAAATAAAAAAAATACCGAATCATCAATTACCATGATTACAGATAAAAGGTCTATGTTTCTTATTTTGGCTTCTCATTAGTCATGCGTTCATAAGAATTATACACTCAGCAACGCTCAAACAAAACCACAAATAAAAAACATTGACATTTTAGAGTGACAATTTGTAAGTTTGTTAGTTTGATAAACAATATCACCACAAAAACTGGATACAGCTTTTTAAAATGAAATACTTGAAGTAGAATCATACTTCCACACTGAATTTCTATATTTGAAACAAAATTCAGTAAAAGTTTATTTACCTATGAGATTTATATTCTTGCTGTGAATATTTTCCGTTATGAAATCATTACCGATTTGGAAACTGAGACTTCAATGCAAACATGGGGTTCTCTACTCAACTGTCTACTTTAATTCTTACTTCTATAATGAAACAGATCAACTATTCGGAAGAACATTTATATCATCTTGAACGGGATTTTAGATTGTAGTTGATTAATTGTTGAATTTCAAAGCAATAAGATAGAACGAATAGACTTACATTTAAGAAACGTCTTTAAACGTACTTGTGCTTGATACAGTTAAGGTTAAAACTTAAAATTTACAATCCCTTCACATTTTTAAACGAATTGAACATACTCTCTGCACCCTCCGTCAACTTTATTATATAAACATGATAAACCAGTGCAGAAAAGTTACCATTTTTAGACATTTTAATAAGAATATCAAATGGTCAAATTACTATAGATATATTTCCAGGATGCAAGGAAGACTATATTTGACAAACCGGAAATAGCATTGTGGAGGATAAGGATACACAAACAACAAATGCGGGACCCAAGGACACGGCAAATTTTGTTAAGAGAACATATTGAACGATGCGGAAATACTAAATTAAAAAATTTCCTATTATATTTATGTAAAAAGACACTGAGACATACAAAGAACAAACGGAAAAGTATTTCATATGATATTTAAACCAAAAATAAACAGATGAGAAAACGTTTTCTTTTAAAAAAATCCAGAAACACCCGAACAATAAGGTGGATAAAACATTGTAACAATACGATGACGTACCGTAATGGAAACACTTAAAACGTCTTAAAATGAAAGTTTTAAACAGTTGTGTTTATTCTGATATAAATTTTATCTTCAAATATATAATTATGTGCATTACGGAAAAAAACTCTTTATTTATATATAATCATATATATGTTTTGTTTAGTTCCTAAGCTGCAATTGGTTGCTACTTACAAAGTCATTCTTTATCATTATTTTTGTCACGAGTGAGTTGATCGTCAGAATATCTGTTTCACAGCTTACGGCGGATATGTTAATTCCAATTGTTGTAACCACTATCCCGTCCTCTGTTCATCGATTGTGATATCAACAAATGAACCTTATCACTGAATTTGTACTTCAATGAACAACATGACGGGTTTCACTAGTGTAGCAGGAGTTGATTACCCTTCCGGAGAATGTCCCCTTAGTATTTTTCCATCTTTTTTATACCGTCAGTATGAGGAACATTGTCAGAATATAACATTGTTTCCTTTATATGCTGATTAAGATGGTTAATATTATTTTTGTTGTATTTTGTGCTGTACTACATCATAACTTTTGTTACTCTATAGAGTTTCTGGTTGTTATGTTTTTTAATGATTGTTCTCGAGATTTATGTATGTATGACATGCAAACGTTTAAGAAAAAAATAGAATATGCAATTAGATATGTTGTACTGTTTAACTACTGTTCAAGGTTAGGGGAGGGTTTGGCTCTAGCAAACATGTTTAAACCCGCCACATTGTGTATGAACCTGTCCCAAGTCAAGATGCTGTAATTTAGTGGTTGTGGTTTGTTGCTGTGTATCATATTTGTTTTTCTTTTATTTTTTTTGTACATAAATCTGGCCGTTTGAATTGTTTTACTTTTGTCATATTGGGGCCATTCATAGGTAACTATGTGGTATGGGATTTGCCGCATGGTGACCTATAGTTGATCTGGTCTCTCGCAGAGGCTTCCTCATTAACAATGAAACCATATATTCTTACTTTTAATTTTTTTGATAACGTGATATTTGTATATTATTAGGTTGCTATGGAAGATTTGAAAACCAAAAGGGGGCTGATTCTCTTTTGAAATGTTATCATTCATGTGACTCGACACATTTTGCCTACAAGGTAAGTACTATGAAGGACATTTGAGACAACACGTTTGAATTGCGAATATTCTTACTTAGTTACAAGGCGGTTGTCAACATAGAAAACTGGGTAAAAAACGTCTCTATTCATATATTGATTTTTAAAAATCCCTACCCCTTCATTTATTTCATAGGAAAATCACCACCCATAAATATATTTTCCAGCTATCAGACATACAATCTTGGACATCTTATGAAGACCGTAACCACACGTGACCATTCATTATATAAGATGAAAAGATCAGTAAACAATTTTTACGGACATTTTATTACCGGAGAAGAACATTTATGACTCGTTGACCAATATATTTCTTCCCTCTGTTAGATGACCTTCTTGTTATCGCACGCCATTGATATATTTGAAATTCTAAAACAAGTGACTCACACAAGCGACACGTCTGGGATTATCTGTATATAGGAAAAAACCTCCATTCCGTGCTTATTTATTGGTCGTTAAGTGACTTGGTGATCTGTTGTATATGTTTTTATGAATACTGGAAATGAATACCAAAATTAACTGCAAATAATTTTGTGAATCATTTTCAACGCAACATAGAAATTTTAAGTAAAATATTTTACTTTCAGTGTAAATATTGTTTTTTGATATAAAATCAAGTATCAATTATGTTTATCAGAGACTTGGTTTCATCAGTAAACCATAATGTCTAGTAATTATCAGGTAAAACACTTGTCCCCCATACCATAACGTTAATATTTTTATCATCACCGAATTTGTATCCACCGTGAGTAACTAACCGGTGCCACTAGCAGAGGAGGATCTGCCTACACTTCCGGAATACCTGATATCCGCCTGCCTTTTGTGTTTCTCAAACTTTTGTTTTCTATGTAGTGTTTTGAAAACTTGTTTGGCTGTTTGTTGTCTTTTTCTCTTTGCAATGACCTTGTCAGTTTCTCCCGAATGATGAGGTTTGAATAATGAAAGATAGTAGTCTTTCGTTATAGCATGATCTTTGTTTTACATCGTACTTAAACATATTTTCGACTAAAAAGTTATTAATTGCACAACCTGGAAACGATAAAAGAGTGAGAAAACAATAAATGGACAAAAAAAAAAAGACAAACATGACAAAATACAGTGTACAAACACAATGCAGTTACTAAGAATCTAAAACAGAGTAACAGAACCCCCAAAACAGGTGGTACTTTCAGTTGTTCCTGAAGGATAAGCAGAATTCTTGGTAATAGGAGGTGAACAATTGGTTATACACTGTTATAATTGCATTAGGCGATGTCACAATCGTGGAATGAAGGACGGGATTGTGGGTCCGACAATTGCCCTCTGTAAGGGTTCCAAACGGAAGAAATATTACGACATTGTCTAAAATAATATCGATGTACACATTGTTTCGTTTGGTATGAAATATGCTATGAAAAGTTCATGGAAATAACAGACATAGCTTTTTTTAAACTTGAAATAAGAAAAACAGTGAAAGTAAATTTAGTTATTACTTTGATAATGAAGGACTTGAAAACATAAGTAATTTGTGTTTGTTTATCTAGGAAAATCACTGTTCTTGTATAAAGAAAGAAACACATATTACTCATGCATCTGACGCTGCTTGTACAACAACAGACAACGGTGAATATGCGTATTTATGGCTGTACAATGAAACGGGTAAGTTTCTTTTGTTAAAACTTAAACAAACAAAGCAATGAAAAATGTGAAAAAGTAGAAAAGAGTTTATCCCCAATGAGACAAATCATCCCATTTCATTACACAATGTTAATAATTCAGGTAAATATTTGTCAATGTTACGTATGAATTTTCTAATATTATCATAAAGAAATATTGATTTCCTTAAATCTAGTTGACATCTATCTCTGTGAATAAAATTGCATTCATTCATGTCATTATAAATTTGAAAGTCTATTAGCATTTTAAAGGGAATAGTTCACGTGAAATGTCAGGAATCGTCGTTAAAAGATAAAAATACTGTCATCATATTCTTAATATTTCGATATTGCCAAACAATGCCCTCCCTCCAAAAACAAAAATAATAGACTGAATTCTTCTTCTGATTATCGTCATCATAACTTATCATTTTCGAATATTTTCTTGTGACTTGAATAAAAGGTTTTTTTTTCATTCGAACAGTAACATTTTAAAAGAATTTATAGTTTAATCAAACCATTAAAAATAAATATTTGATATCAATGAAAGGAAATGTAGGAAAATTAAAAAAAAAACTTATCAAAGAAACCAGGCTTATAATTTGTTAAGCTGAACGCGCATTTTGTCTAAAGAAGAATCATCAGCGGTACTCAAAATAATTAGTTGGAGGGTCAAATCAATATTTCGAAATACCTGTAGTAGATTTGGAATATTGTTAATGTTTAAATCGATAGTAAGATCTTTAAAGGTTTGCGAGAGCTAAGTTTTCTGTAATATGTAAAAACTACAAAGTAAAATTATTTTGACATGGAATGAGATCATCAAATTAAGCTTTATTTCAGTCATAACGACATTTCCATTTACCGCAATGCTATATGGTATGAACTGCCGACGGCTCCATATCAGTGTAGTGCGTGCTTTCTGATAACTTATTAGTTTTCGTCGAATTACTGCTATGCAATCAATTGAAATGTTTTGAAAATTGCATACAACTAAGACCGTAAACATGTGGTAAGCATAACAATTATTTTCTCCCCTGTCAAACTTTTATCAGGTTTTATCGTCATATATATGATATCAAGAGTTGTTATCTATCGTCAACGAGTTTTGTTCTAGTTGACTTATTGTTGTCCTAATAAAGAACTTGTTTTAAATCTGAGAATTATGCTTTCTATTTTTATATCAATGGTCTAATATACTCGGCTTAGTAAATAAAACCCATGCTTAAATGTCATATAATTGGGATTTTAAAAGATGTTCAGGAGCATCATATTATTGGGATTTTAAAAGATGTTCAGAAGCACCAGGTCTCAAATTGAGGTAAAAAAGATTTAAATTTTCTTACATGCTTGGAAGCAGTATGCTAATGGAAATTGTATAGAAAATAGGAAAAATTACAATATACTTCTCCTTGAAACACATTTACAGACCAAATAAGATAATTGGAAATATGACTAAGTATTTCATAATAAAGAAATTGTTGATAGTACTGGACAAACCATGTTTAATGCGGTTGATATAAACGTAAAACGTCAAATGACAATTTACAGAAGACAAATAAAAGGCAATGATACTGAACTGTGACCAACAAAAACAGGAAGCATACGAACAGTAAAGTTAATTGATGATCCATGTCACTGATTGGTTATAAACAATAGGTCAATTAGTAATATGTATAACCAAACTGTATAACGAAGATATAAGATATATAATAAAAAATTAAAGTTATGTTCAAATACCAGATAATGTTGTTTCCTTATGGCGTCCACCAAATATTTCGCAGTTTTTCAAGGAAAATTTATTAAAACATAATACACAGTTTTTCATTAGTGTTCATATGCAAAAAAAAACGATATTTAATTTAATTTCTTCAAAGTGTTTCCCTTTGAGTTCAGTGTAAAACAAGCAATCTTTAATAAAGTACGGTTCGTGTTCAATACGGTTACCGTTACAGAATCTGCAAAGTAGTTCATGTTATTGTTCACCAAATCTTCCGTTCTCTAATCTTAGCGGCAGAATCCCACATCTTAACTGTACTAAGCATGATTGCATTGATTTGTTGAGGTTCAGTTTAGCGTATGATTCCTAACTAAAATACAACATACTGATGAGTTCCTAGTGACAAAATGTTCGGCTACATAAAGTTTCTGAAGAAAAAAAGTTTTTTTGAAAATCATAGAACCAGTTATCTAGCATTGCGCACAGCAATAGTTTAAATCCAGTTTAGTCATCGTCGAACACAATAAATTTATTCGAAGGACGAACCATGTCAATGTTATGTCGCTATTGACGAGGAATCCACCCGATATTGCTGTTGATAACTTACAGAAATACGAAGCAGTTAGTTCCTAGTAAATAGCATATATCCCTATTTTTTTTATATTCTCCAAAGCCTAGAAAGACATTCATAAACTGAAGATACATAATCGAACATAGGCACAACTCAGGAATAAAACAGTTTTTTGTTTGTTTTCGTACGATTTAACTCCAAACTACTTAAACTGATGAATGTTAGATATCATTTTTTTCCAATGGTTGATAACTTTTTATTGTATGTTGAAAAATATCCATTGTTCATGAAATCCACTTATATATATATATATATATATATATATTATTTTTTGTTCACATTTTGTTCACATTTCAATTCTATGTTGATCAAATCTGAATTCAATGTCGGTTGGTTTAGTTCTAGTTTTTTTTAAAGTGAACCCATTTCTATTTTGCTTTGTTTATTAAAACTATCCAGCGTTTACACCAGTCCTGAAGTTTATTTTGCATGTGCTTTATGTCCTTCTTACTTTTCCTAAATAATGAAATATTGTCAGCGTAAAGTAATATGGCAAGATGTTTGTCTGTTATTCCAATTCCTAGATTCATATATGTTAACTCTAATAATAAAACGTTAACAAAAATCGAACACATGGTAGTCTATACATTGTCCCCATGTTTTGCAACAGACTCTTTTCATTTTCTGTTCAGTGTCATACACGACTCAGAACACTGATACATGTTTTTCTCCTAATATAGTTAAATACTTTACCATTATTGTCATCTCTTAGCAACTTGAACAACATCATCTCTCTGCATATACAAATCAAACTTTATTTTCAAGTCAATAAACCGATGTATAAGTTCTCTTTATTTCGGACTACACTCTTTAGGTTGAGATTGATGTTTGATCTTTTTTACGAGCAATTCCGTCTGAATTAATTTTGCAAGTCGGCTAAAATGTCATGACTTTCAAAATAACTCATGATCCTTCAACTTTTAAGAGCACAGTATAATATATTTTGTGTCGAGTTTCCGTACACTTAATTAACTCTTTCTTGCATTTGCACACGACATTCCATAGGTATAAAAGCATATCATTCAAGTAGAGTGTATTATGTTAACAGCGTCTTTTTGAACCAATGAAACGTTTTTCGGATTTGTCTTTATCAATATCTGTGATAATTAAACTACATAAATGGTCATATATTTTGTAACTACTTTCTTTAGTTTTCCAACTTTCAATAATACTAGTATTTATTAAACATGTTGCTTGTCGTACATCACATGGCATGCAATCCAACGATTCAGTCTAGTCTGTGTCAGGAGGGGGATTTAATTGCTAACATGTTTCTACCTTGTCTACAAGTCTATAACTCGTCATTTCAAATACACAGGTGATAACTGAATGGTTTGGTAGTTTTACTGTATCCCCAATTTACCTTGTAAAGTTGTAGTATTCCACATTTGATTGTGGTGTTATCACTTTGAAGTTTAAAAAGACATAACTTTGTTTCTGTTAAAAATCAACAGATTCAAGTCCGTTCTGATCAATAATTTTATCCATTACAACTATGTTCGGTATTTTATCTGTTTGGCTTAATTTCTGGTAAGGCGCCAATTTGTCAACCATTAATATGTAATTACATTTTTAATTCATTAATGTTAGTGTGGGTTGGCAAAGAAACTCTTAGAATCGCGTTGACGAGATAACTAATCCGGAGGTTAGTGACAAAAAGATATTTCCGTGGTTGTCCTTTGTTGCTGTATATCATATTTGTCTGTCTTTTGTTTATTTCTTAACATTACTCAAGTCGTTAGTTTTACTGTTTGAATTGATTAACATTTGTCATGGCGGAGCCTGTTATAGCTTACTATGCGATATGGATCTTACTCATTATTGAAGGTCCTACGGTGATCTGTAATTGCTAATTTCTACGATATTTGGTCTCACATGGAAACTTATCAATCTTACCACATCTTTTTATTTTTATAACGATAATAAATTCGTTATCACAAAATATGTTCATTGTTTGATTCCAAGATTTTTTTTGAATCACAAGTCTATTGCTGTAACATTGAAACATTTCAAAATAAACTTTTTAATCTAGATCCATAATGCACCAGAAACTTTTGTTTGGTTTCGATGCATGTCCCTCCTAGTGTAACCAAATCAAGTATAACCTGATACGGAAGTTTCATCCCGTCTTGCTGAATGTTCTTCACTAACTGCAATGATAGACAAATTAATGTAAAATGTTTAATTTGTAATTGACAGTTTCCTTATTACCAAGCCAGCTTTATTTAAATATAAGAATAAGAATGATCATTTTAAAAGTGAGCCGGGCTTTCTTCATTGAGTGCGGACTCATGTGACTATTGTTCTGGTGAAAAACTGGTGCTTATTATTCCGTGATTTTTTACGATCTGAAGCGTCAAATCGCGGAGCGCGACCGCCTGGTAGATTTCGTAAAATCGCGCTCACATTAATTTCTATCAAGTGTTCAATTCTGGACCTCTTATATAGACATTTCTTTATCTTTAGAATTATTTCTTTTGACGATAACAGTTCTCTCCTTCCACCTAGACAACAATCAAGTTGTGGGTGTAACACTTATACTGTCTGAAACGTTTTCTGAACGACATCTGTAGCTGTTTTAATTATGTTTTCTCCTTCAGAAAACGGATAAGCCGCTTGCCTTAATTGTGATATCTGGATTGTCGAGAGAGAGAGAGTTTGGTATAGAATCAGGAAGGACGGATAATGACGGTACACTTTTTGTCGTGTTCTGATGTGGTGCATTGTTTGACGGTATCTAGGCAATTTTGCATAGACTGAAATGTGATCAGTTAAAGACCTATGGCAATTATACTATTTACATCTAAACTCTTAGGGTTATGTGTAACTCTTATGAGGAATTTTCTAAACAATTGTAATCTGTTATATGTCATGAATTTAGGCTATGTAAAAAACCATTCCTGTCAAAGTGAAATGACATGTTCATAGATAAATGACAAAAGCCATCGATAACAGCGATTTAGTTCAGACTGTATTTCGTGATCCGTGTAAGCTTTTAAACTTCTAATTTATATATATCATAAACTGTTCTTGAAAAAAAATGCAAAACTAAAAATGTTCCTATACTTCACTACATTGGGTTTCTTCGTATTTGGCCGATATCAGGTCGTTTCCATTTGAAATACTTTTCAGATGTGTCAAAATTATAAACCGGTGTACCGCAAGAGTCAGTTTTAGGTCATATTATTCTTAATATGTATGAATAATTTGCCTTTTTATAATCCTAATCATAACACTGATTCTTATGCTGATGATATCACTATTTCTGTGATTCGAAAAAACCGAAAAGTATAAAAGGCAGGCATTCGATACTGTATTTGTAATTGGTGCGTGAAACCAAATATGAGTTAATGTGTCAAAAACAAAGACAATGGTATAGGTTCAGAGTGCAATGAACAAATCGATATATATATATATATATATATCAATGGCCAACATACTAATGGAGTCACCTTGAAAGATATAATGAAAATTTACTGGAATCATAATGCGAAACTTTTATTTTTACAATATTTTTAGATATCTCCTTCCACATTCGGATTACTGTTGTTCAGTATAAGAAACTGTAGCGAATCTTTAATTGAGAGTTTACGAAATTTTCAAAAAGTGCTGCAATAAATATTTAAAACGAACACGATATCTGAGAACCATTTTAGTTCTATCAAACATGTTTTAAGAAATCTGGAATTATTCCCGTTGCTCAGAGAATATTAAACCACAAGTCATTCTTAATGCAGTAATCAAAATTATGAATTCGCACCGAAATATGTATGAAATCAAGTACTGTTATGCCTTTACTCCAGTTGACCCTTTCTACCTTTACACGTAACTACTTCTTCGTCTTGACGCTTGAGACGTCTTTACTACACCTTTTTCCCCAATTCTTCGAACATTAAATAATTATAGTTAAAGTGCATCTGCGTTCACAACAATAACTATTGTTTCAGATAAAAAATAAAAAAAATGGAATTCCTTTATAGCTTGTTCGCAAAATTTAAGTTGACAAGAAATACATTCTAAATCTTCAGATGTTATGCCTTTTAAGATTCGAATGTTGTCTGTAGCCTTTGCTAGTAAAGGTGTCATCTAGTATCATCAGGAAGAGTGCAAAAATATGAACGATATTATAAGGTGTGAATAAACTTTTTTTTTCTTTTTTAGAGATCTTAACTAATTCGACAGTTGTGTTTAACTGTTCGTATATTAGATGTACAGACCGTACGACAGTTGATGAACAGGACATAAAATATACTGACGACTGTAAACAACAGCTAAATGGTTTTGCTTGCGTATCTGGACATAAATCTGATAAAGTCAAACCTGGTAATATCATATTATGTGCAATCTTTTTACAACGATAAAAAAGTTATATATAGGATATTAATTCAATTTTTTGTACTGTTAAATTTTCTCTCTCTCTCTCTCTCTCTCTCTCTCTCTCTCTCTCTCTCTCTCTCTCTCTCTCTCTCTCTCATGTCCGAAGATGAGCATTCATATCTATAAACAAATCGTTAAGCTTATATAATACAAACACACTTCGTTCTATTTTTAGAAGAACAAAGCTTGACAATGTCTTTTGCAACAACCATCGAAGGAGCGCTAGAATCTAGCACTATGGCTTTACAGCATATATCGACGAGCCCTCGTGAAAATTCGTATTCAACGAAAATATGGACAGATAGCAGCCTTGCAATACAGTCTAGCATAGGAAGCTCGGATTTTTCACCTACATTAAGTTATCATCATTTTGGCAAATCTATAGTAACACCATCGCTAATATCAATAACAAAAATAACTTATAATATGATATCCACCACTGTAAAAAGCCTAGATGCTACTAATAAAGACGTAACAGAATCTTCCAAAATAAGTTTAATCCAAAGTACAACTAGCAGAAATTCAAAAAGTTCCAGCAGCCAGTATACAGGTATTCTTTTTTTCAGCAACGCTTATGCTCTTTAAAGTGTTATATCAACATATTAACAGCAATGTTACACAAATGACTAAACTGAATGGACATTATGCAATTTATCAATGCAATATATGTTATATTCTTAAAACTCACAATGACATAACAATGACACCATATACACGAAAAGAAGAAAAGAAAACTCAGTAATTGCAAAATATGAATAACGAAGATATGAAGTATCCGTCAATGAAAAAGCAACCACATTAAACGAAACACAAATTTAATTCCCTTAAGCCATAGATGTCTCTGTCGAAGTGATACATTCGTATTGTTGTTTTTTCAGGTTTGATCATAGGCTTGTTAGTTTCCTTGTTTGTTATTGTGGTAATAGTGGCTATATTTGTTTGTCGATTAAGGTTAGAACATTATTCAAATTATTTATAAGGCATCTTTTTTTAAGAAATTTGCAATAGTAAACATCGTCATGAATACAAAAAAAATCATTTACGTTTTTATGTAAGGAGTGTTCAAGTATTTAGAAGAACTTTTCGAGAAACTTTTAAGCTTACAAATAAAAAAGATGATTAATCATCATTAGTTGATCAGCTGCATCGAAACAGCTTCATTATACCATAAATTTTATGTCACAAATGGCAGCCATGTGTTTTAGTTGGCTAATTCAATCACCTTCTTGATTGGTCAATAACTTTTTCGTAGAAAGGAATATTCTGATGTTGGAAACAGTGTTTTTTTTGTAACTTATATGCAAAATCGCCTATTGATAGATAGATAGATTGATAGAGAGAGAGAAAGAGAGAGAGAGAGAGAGAGAGAGAGATTTTAAACACTGTTTGCTTAACTTCAGATTACATATTGTATATGCAAAAATATATAAACTCGTGAAATACCATTCTTACATATGCTTTTTTATATGACCGTTTATGTGTAAACAATTTGATTATACTTTTCAGACACACAAGGCCATTTCGAAAGGAAAATATAGCTAATGATAACAAAATATCGTTGACAAATATTTCAAAATATCAAGACGTTGATCCTAATTCCGAAAAAGGAACAACGTATACAAAAAGAACAACACACGATACTTCTGCAAATAATGGTAATCGTATGCAGTTTAAATCAGAACACGCTTTAAACAATACAAGGAATTTGGAAGACGAAAACGCCGTTGTGGTGAAAAAACACGACGTTGCGTCTGGTATAGAGAACGCAGATCGAAACAACACTAGCGAAAATGCTGATTCGTTGGATGTTCAGGAGAACAAATATGATTTACTAAACCAAGAAATACGGCCTGGTGATATCGAATCTGGGAATATCTACGACACTTCCAGAGGATGTCGTGACGTCTACGATACGACACAACATGTCAATAGTAACAAAAACAAAGACGAATCTGTGTATGACCATACATGAAAGTAATCTCCAAACTTTTGTTAAATCTTCTCATCATGCCTATTAACATCATCAAAATCTTTGTTTTTTTTTTGTGTATGAATTAAAGGCTTGTTTAAAATATGGAAAATCAAATCAAATATCATAGATACGCGTGTGATGTAGTATTGATATGACATAGTTTGAAAGACGTTTTTCATTTCGATATATATATACTAATTTCACCGGGAAAACGCGTTCCTGATTGTAGGATTGATATCTTAATAATCTATTTTACATTAATCAATTAATATACTAAGTTATCTTTTTGCTCTCATCTTTGTTGTAACTGTTTTGCATACGGTTTAGTCAAACATAATTGAAATTCATTCAAATGTTTGAATTAAGCATTAAGATAAGGAAGGGTCTCAATATTCTATTCTTATTTTTTCAGACGACGAGCTTCTAGCGTCCTTTATGGAATAAGGAGGATAAAAAAAGTAGTTTCTGTTATGAATGTTGTATGGCTATACGTCCATTGAAAAGGGTAGTATATCTTCAATTTCTGTAAGTTATGGCTTTAAATATCTCCATGATGTACTCCTTACTTTAGCTTTTTTAATTCACTTGTTTGATGATCAACCTTATTCTGTTTTCAGTGGAAGTAAGAATAAATTTTCTATAATTTCGCATTCAATTTTTCTACTTACGGTTAATCTAGTGAGTCGTCAATTAGATTTCTTACAGGGTGGCGATTTGAGTTTATTTTATCTCCCAGGGGAACACAGTCTTATTGCATATCTGTTTGAAAAATACATTTTTATTTCTCTAATGTAAATTATTGCGCATCATTCTAGTTTTATTGCATTTAGTTGACCGAACAGAAAGATGTCGAATTACAGGCTTTATATAGGAACTTTACATTACCAGTACAAGAAGGCGATATGTCTAAATCGTCTAAGTCAAGTCAGCTCATATCTTGACTTACATCTAGAAATTGACAATGAGGGTCGATTGAGAACAGAACTTTACGACAAAGGAGATGATTTTTGCTTCACAAGTAAGAATTTTTCATTTCTATGAAGCTATATTCAAGCAGCGCCTGCATATGAAGTATATATCTCTTAGCTGATACGGTATTCCAGTGCCTGCGTTTCCTATCATCATTTCCTTGATAGAGGGTTGCTGCTCACAAAGGAAGCTATTAAACCGAGAGTTACAAGAGGTGAAGTTTAAATCATCCCTTCGAAAATTTTACGGACGCCATCACGAGTTGGTTGACCGTTATGGAATATCTGTTTCACAGATGACGACGGATATGTTCCAATCGACGTAACTGCAATCCCGTCCTCCTTTTCCTCGAATGTGACCTACCAAATTAGACTTATTGCCGGGTTTATACTTACATGAAATACACGACGGGTGCCACATATTGAGGAGGATATGCTTACCCCTCTGAAGCAACTGAGATCACCTGCGGTATTTGGTGGGGTTTTTGTAACCCAGTCTTTAGTATTCTATATTATGTTTTGTGTACTGTTGATTTTCTTTTGATTTTTTTTGCCAGGGCGTTGTTAGTTTATTTTTCGACTTATGAGTTTGAATGTCCTTTTGTTATCTTTCGCCTCTCTGTTGTGTCTAATTCATTTCTACTGACCATGTGAAATGACAAAATAATAATGCCATAATATCATGAATATTGAATCAATCTTCCGATCAAGAGGTATATTTATCGAGTTCAGTTTCAAAATAGTGTGCACTTCATTGTACTCTTTCATCAAAATAACAATATTTGTTTTTTTTGGTGATGGCATATCTTAAAATAAGTTCTTGTGCCTCAGCCTTGTAATAAAAAAAGCATTTTGAATTATAAGAATGTGGTTATCAATTGACTGTGAAACATTTGTAGGGATAAACTGTCTCTTTAGTACGGTTAACATCACACTGATGTAGAAACTTCTGATGGAATAATGCAAAAAACTTTCATCTGCCACATTGCTCGATAGAAATAAAACACGCAAAACATACTTATAACCTCCTAGAAAAGTAACAATCATGAACGCTCAAATTCATTTTTTACTGTGAAGAAAGCATAAAAGCAGAAAGTAATGTAAAAGCAAAATTACACTTCTTTTGTCCACCAAGTATATAACTATTCGATATGATGTTGGTCTCTTCATTGCATCTGTTTTTCTAATGACAACCTGGTAACTTAATAAATATAAAGAGCTATTAATAACTGGTATAATTCCAAATGTCAATTTAAATGTTGAACTGTTGCTCCCATTGCTAATGATAAATGAAAGGATGCACCGTCATACTTTAAAAAGTTACAAATGTATGTCTTTTCTATCTTTGGTAACATTGACCCTGGTTTATTAAAAGAAATCAAATGTAAAAAAATATCTTCTCGGATATAACTGTTGCATTAATATAAATGAAAAAAGATCAACAAAAACATCATGTTGTTTTCTACCACGTACTGTATTAATAGCCTGTCAACACTGAGGTTGTGAGTTCGAACCCCGCAAGTGGCAGGTCGTTCGTTTCTGCCAAAGGTCGGTGGTTCTATCCGAGTAATTCGGCTTCCACCGTCATTAAAAGCTGGTCTACACAAAATAGCAAATAATGCTGAATGTGGCGTTAAACGCCAAAAGTCAATCAATCAATAGACTAAACATTTAGTTAATACGTTTTGTTTATTCTAGATTTACAAATAGATATAACATATGATTTATCTATTTTTATATTTTCATAAAACGTTAATTTCTGCAATAAAATTTGAAAATATGCAGAAAAGATCACACATCAGATCTATAATCTATGTTTATGTTTAAAACATAAAGAACAAAATAATTATTTCGTGGGAACCTTAAACATTTCGACACGCTTCCTAGATTGGAGATAGTGGTGTTTTCAGACTTTTAAAAATTCTAATAGAAAAATACTCCAAGGTAAATTAAATAAATGGAAGTTCATAAAAAGTAAAAAAAAACCTCAACGCTCTACTATATTAAACAACGAAAAGACTGTAATACAACTGTCATATTCCTGACTTGGTACAGATTTTTTTCAGAGAAAGTGGTGGATTAAACATGGTGTTACACATAGCAAATAAAACCATTTCCCTGTATGGCGGGTGACTACTATATTTTCTTTGAATTGACAAAAGTAATGTGAGCACCCCCAAAATATGTAATTGCGATCCAGCAACCAAAATTTTGTAAAAAAAAAACACAACGCATGGCAATGTGTGTACAATAGGTACACAAGCGTGAAATGTACCAAACAGGTAAGTTCCTGTTGATTTCATACTTTTGCGTTTTTATAATAAATGTATAATACATTATGATAATCAATAAATGTTCTTAATAAGTAAGTCTAAATACAAAATTAGGTATTCAGATCGTTAGCTTGTTTGTCGGATAACAATTTGGCTCTGCGATCGCACAAGTTAGCACTAACAATAATCCCGTATGTATCCCTACCTTGCCTGTAAAATGCACAAACTATTTGGAATATATCAAAAAGCCTGATCACATACTAAAAAAACAAGATACATCCTTATTGTATTGTTTTTTTTTTCTTTATGTACGTTTGTTTTTAATTGTCTGATATTGTGCACGATCAGATGTTATCCATTAGTACATGTATAGTACACATTGTTTCCATTAAATTGATAAAGGCTATAATAGAATATCTAAGTTGCAATAGGTGTGGTATAGTAAAACAAAATTGTAACAAACTGATTGTTATATCATGTTTATCAGAGATGATAGCTGTACATTTCTTTTAATTAATATAATGTTTTTCAGAGGGGGGATCAAATTAAATGTGGGATACAGAATAGAGTTTCGAAAATGGTCAATATAGTTCCTTGCCAATGTGATGTTTACCATACGCCTTCCAAGAGTGACTCAGTCTGAAGGAATGTACTTATTAATATTACATTCAATGGGCTTAGGTTGAATGTCATATTCATGCAATTATAATCGTTAATTCGAAATATTTGGAATTTGATTTTGAAGGAAAATCACAGTATTTCTTACAAAAGGATATCAATACGTGAAAAAGCAATACTAATGCTAATAATTATAAAGATAGTTTTGTCGTTGTGTTGGCGTCTCACTATTATATACCCCATATTTCATTTTATTCGTAATTATAATAATATTTAAAAGATTTTGTCGCAAACCTTACGTTTTTTAAGACACATTGGGGCAAAACAAATTTCAAATATAATAAATTATCTACGTTTAGTGAAATACTTAATTGTTACCTGAGAATTCATTTAAGATAAAACGAAACGATCAAAATAAGTTGATTGATTTTCCTCTTGAACAATATTGATCGTTATAAACAAAAGATATCGCTTCCGTAAGTAAGTGCATTAATGGAAAGAAAAAATGGAACTAAACAGTTGCCTGCTTCTTCTTATAATTTCACATATAACACAGGGAATTGGTAAGTATTTTATAAACTATTAAATAGAAAATGTGATCTCGATTTGTTCAATATTTTCATTGTAACAGTTATGATGCTAAATGAAATTCAAAGACGTGTAAAATGTATAAACATCATTGAAAGTACAAAACGATGTAAAGAACAAAATTGGAGAAAAGCTCTTAGAGATGGACGATGGTCAATCAAAAATATATAAATATTCGATATATTGATAACTCATGCTGATAGTTGAAAAGTTAATTTGAAGACGGTCAAAGTTGTTTCTAGATTATTTATTGCATTACGATGCTATGTATTAGAACATAGTGGCAGCATTTTTATTAATATAAACATTTCTCTTGACTACCCATGTAGGCGAATTCGACAATTACCAGTTATTACATTTAATTTGATGCAATATGCTTTTGTTCAAAAATACATCTATCACTGGTGCTCAAAACAAGATGTGAAAAAAGGGTAGTATTAACAGACGTAACACATCGAGTCCAAAACAACACAATAAAGATAATTATAAACTTATAAACGTACATCATAAAATTAACTCATTTGGTCTGTAAAACCGGTTGCTACGATAATGTGGATTAATGTAAAAGTTAGAGCGCTGAACAGACTTTCATCAACAATCTAAATGTTTGACAATAAACATACAGATGAATTAATAAGTGATAGCAACATTTAAACGAGATAATTTTCAAGTGAATAAAACAAAATAAAAGGGAATGTTTTTTCATAGACACGATTTATAGCTACTAAAGAATTCATTAGATAATAACACCCCAATCAATAAATTGTTCCTCACAGGATTTTCCAAAACTGCTATTAAGTTTATGATAAAACAGGGAAGTGCACATTTAAAATAATAAATATGGAATTGCTGACATCTCTCCTATTAGTGATTTTTAAATTATCTAATTCAAACGGTAAGTAAGTGTTTCAAATATTTTAATAATCTGATGCATAAGTAATCGTCATTGTTAGTATTCTTCGATAAAAAGAAAGCAACGTGTTAATAAGTACTAAAAGGATCTTCCGGGTATGTCTTTTCTATGGGAAGGCATTGTCTGTTTATATCTATGAAGTGTTCAGGTTACAAACACGTAAAGCGATCAATCCCTGTGTTGATTCTATTTAAACTGATCATGATGACCAAGAACTCGAATTATAGTCCAACAGATAGGTGCAATATATGAAGGAATTATGCACTTCGTGTTAAAAGCACCAAATTTTGCTCAAACATACCTCTATCTATACTCTTAAATCTAAGATATGGAGGCAAGCTGGAAAAATAGTTTACTTCCGGTAAAATCCAATATGGCGGATGCACGTTCTGTATTTCAATTATTTCCATTTTCTTTCAGAAATGTTAATTTAGATTACAAAAAATGATATATTTATTTGATCAGAATCACATCACAAGGGTTTTATTGTTATTTTTAAATATTGAAATAGTATTTGATGAAGTTGAGGCCACTTCCAGTCGCAATTTTGTGTTAAAATACAAGAAAAATGTCGACTTTCCGTTGCACAAAGCGTATTGATACTGGTGCCGGACATATGAGTTATCGGAACATCTCGTGAAATTTTACAATGAATCTGAATAAATGCCGTAAAACCTGCTATTTAAAGTTCAATTCAACAGATATAAAGAGAGCAAAAAAAGACATAGAGAGGATACATATGATATGTCAGAAAAGACAGCCACTCGGAACAGGAAATTCACCTGCACCTGCTTACCATGTAAAATAGCAATAGAAGAATATGTATGTTTCTTTTATAGTTCGAATAAACCAGATGAAAACCTCCACGAAGTTACTACAAGTAATGTTAATATTCGTGTTTGTCAATGTGCACTTAAACTTCAGGACACAGCTTTATAAGCGAAACTCAGTGCCGAGGACCGTGTTACACAAGAAGTGCAAGACTATGTTCGACGACTTTCTAATATATACCGTGGATAAACGTTTCACGTTAGGATTGCCGGTATTGTATAACAGACTGCTCTCGGTATTGCAATGAATAAAATGGGTTTGTGTATCCACCGTCACTGGCGAAAGACGTATTTACCATCACTACCGTAGATATAACATTGACCACAATCCAAGCTAAAGATTCATTTCATGGTACTGGGATATCATTATACCGGCATGTGACAAGTGATGAACAAGGTGAACAACGGATAAACTTACTCCTACAGAAAACACAGTGTACAAAAGTGACTGAAATTTCGCCAGCATCGTTTGCAAGTGGAAGACCTGTTGTCTTGAAGACCAAAGTTCCTGAGATACCGCTGAAGGAAGGACCTTACACTGACTGTACTGAAGATTTACGAGAAGCAGTTCAGGAGGAATTTAGGTTGTTAACATACTTAAAAAATGATAAATAGTTGATAAATAATGAGACAGATACAATAAACAATTGTATACTGGGAACCAAATTATGTTTTATAACCTTTCATAATGAAGCAAAATCACTAGGAAACAATTTGCATTCAGCTACTTTTTGCTAACAATATACCATGACTCAACAATGTATATGCAATCTAATTTGTTCAATATAAGTTTACCGTATATAAAAGTTCCGATTGATTTCGTTGCAGATGTCAGAAAATTGTAGCAGACACACAAGAAGATGAAGTTGATGAATTGTCAGTTGTGTCTTGGGGAACCTTCCCTATGCATATGCGTTTATTAAAGAAAGCTATATAACAAGAACACGACGTGCGCATCAATAGAGAGGCGAAACATACTAAAGGGAGATTCAAACTCATCAGTCGAAAATAAACTGACAACGTCATGGGTAAAACAGAAACAGACCAACACACAAACAATAGTATAAAACACAACATAGAAAACTAAAGACTGAGCAACACGAACCCCACCAAAACTGGGGTAGATCTCATGTGCTTCGGAAGGGACAGCAGATCCTGCTTCACATGTGGCACCCGTCGTGTTGCTTATGTTAGTACAAACCCGGTAAAAAGTCTAATTCGGTAGATCACAAGAGAGCTTGTAGTTGGTTTGTTCTTCTTAAGACTGCTCCCACTGAATTTCTTTAAAAGGAAAACCTGGATGAGACACCAAATTTTGACGAATGTTGTATGCAATTGTCATTGGATAAGCCACATTTTCATTGCTGGTATTTAACAATGAAGTTTGAATTGGATTCATAAGTTTTCATTTGAGCCATCAGAGAAGGGCATTTCAAGCTGTACATAGATACGTTGAGTAAGATCATTCCTTGGTGTTTTGCCCTTGACCATATTCATCATTCCTGGTGGTTACCAGTTCATGTGGCTGACATAACAAACATTGAGTCTAAATGAAAACATTCGTCAAGGATTTAATGTGAGTTGCTTTCGAAGTGCTTAAATCCATTGACAACATCAACAGGAGATGTAACCAATGTAGACACTATAATAGATTGACGGTGTAGCTGTTGGTAATATGTCGAAGCATGCAAGGAACAGGAATAAGAGGCGTGTACATGGGCAAACATGCGTTCCAAGAAACTGGCAGAGCTTCTAACGGGTAGATAAAAACAAAACAGAGCGTTCTCATTTTCTGTCTCATAAACTGAAGGATGAGAACATTTTCGGGAGATAACTATTGCTTCAGATTGACAAAATGTTATGTGTATTTCTACCCATGATAACGTAAGGCCTTGCACCTTGTAATCAAGAAGAAGCGAATACCAGAATTGTGGTACATATTGCAGATGCGGTAAAAGAAGGACATACTAGAGTGATGATTCGAACAGTTGACACGGATGTTGTACTGTGGATTCATTATTATTCGTTGGATACCAATTTTCGTGGATTTCGTGGGTTCAGATGAGCCATGAAATTAGATGTTCAACGAATGCCAAATTTCCTATAGGCTTGTATGCAGACTTCGATAAAACCACGAAATTAAATATCCACGAACATACAAGTTTTCCTTAGTCCACGAAATTTGGTACCCAGGAAAATAAATGAATCCACAGTATTAATTGTTGTGTTTTGCTTTCATTTGACGAATTCAGCTGGAATTTGGGTTGACTTTGGGACTGGAAAATAATTTAGATATAATTCGATTTAATGTACTTGCTAATAATTTGGGACTAGAAAATCATATGCATTGCCTGTCTTCCATGCATTCACCGGATGCAATACTGTGTCATCGTTTGTGGGTAGTGGAAACAAATCAGCATGGAATGCATTGAAGGTTTTTAATGATGTCACCAGAGCATTCACAATTATGAGAGACCAGCAAGGACTGTGAATGTCAAAAAAATTATGCTATTTTTTTAACGATGATTCCTTATTCGGTGTATGGTCGAACAAATATACCAGAGAAAGTATATAAGGCACAAAAACATCAATTCGCTCAAAAAGGCAGGTCCATTGAAGGTATTCCTCTAACAAAATCAGCATTTTCCAACACATCAAACATTAGATTTATTAAATAAAGGCAACAGTAGTATACCGCTGTTCGAAACTCATAAATCGATAGAGATAAAAACAAATCCGGGTTACAAACTAAAACTGAGGGAAACGCATCAAATATAAGAGGAGAACAACGACACAACAAAAACACAACATTAAAATGTAACACACACAGAAACGAACTATAATATAACAATGGCCATTTACCTGACTTGGTACAGGACATTTTACGAAAAAATGGTGGGTTGAACCTGGTTTTGTGGCATGCCAAACCTCCCGCTTTTATGGCAACGTCAAACACAACAACAAAACGACAACATCACATGACAGGACCACAATACAAATACATGGGAGAACATATAGGACAAAGAAACACACGAATAATAGCTATGAAAAGGTACTAGGCTTAAAATTCAATACGCCAGACGTGCGTCTTGTCCACACAAGACCAACCAGTGACGCTCAGATGAAAAAAGTTTGAAAGCCAAAACAAGTACAAAGCTGAAGTGGATGTGTTTGGGGTGAATGTCTCAACTTCAAACCTCAATTGTCTTACAAAAATGCTTTCGGCTTGATATAAGACAAAAGCGATCAACGGCAACTGCTTCGGAGCAATATGTCAGAGGCTTCATCTTCATGCCTAGTGTTAATTCTCTGTGAATGCAAACGGGGATGTCGTTTTCATTGCATGTGTGGACAATATGCCATTCCCTGTGTGCTTGTGGTGGTGATTGTGAATGACACGTCTTTCAATTTGTAAACTTGACAATAGAGCCATAGTAATAACAGTTCTTCGACTCTGTTTTATATTATATAGATATAAGAAGATGTGGTATGAGTGCCAATGAGACAACCCTCCATCCAAGTCACAATTTGTAAAAGAAATCCACTATAGGTCAAAGTACGGCCTTCAACACGGAGCCTTGGCTCACACCGAACAGGAAGCTATAAAGGGTCCCAAAAAAGACTAGTGTAAAACCATTCAAATAGGAAAACCAACGGTCTAATCTATATAAAAAACAAGAAACGAGAAACACTTATGAACCACATCAACAAACGACAACCACTGAACATCAGGTTCCTGACTTAGGACAGGTGCAAACAAATGCAGCGGGTTTAAACGTTTTAATAGACGCCAACCTTCATTCTAACCTGAAACAATAGTGTAACATCACAACAATGAAAGACAATCTATAAAATATCAATTTAAATTGCTTAACTCAATCAAAAGACATATGAACAAAAACAATTGAACATACACTGAACGAATAAATTTGATCTATGACACAATGTAAATACAAAATTAATCATGTTAATAAAACAAGGGGGTTAGATGTAAAACAATATCAGAAAGACAACCATAACCTTGGACAAAATGCCGCCAAATAAAATAACGTACACAGGTAAATAAAATAATTTTTTTTGTAAGGTATAGATGAAGTATGGAAATATTTGTATACAAAATATTGATTATTTTATTAAACATCTGCATTTTGTCCCAAAATTATGTTTTTGGTGATATTTTTGACCGCAAATGACAAAATTCTGAATAAAATATCCCGAGATCTTTACGGAAATAATACTGTATTTTAAACCATGTATACAAAATACTAATAAGGTATATCAAGCAAAGTTTGGCTTCCAATTGTGACAAACAAAAAACATCTTGATTCAGTTATAAAACGCATGTCCGCCATTTTGATGATAAAACAGGAAGTTGGTAAGATTAAGCTTGCCTCCATATCTAATTTTGTTAAGAATGGTTGAAATTCGCTTTGTATCAAATGTCATGCTTTTAACACAAAGTGCACAATTATTCACCTATGAATAACGTTTGCATTAAAGATGTTCCATTATGATAACGGGATGGAAAATTACAAAAATACGTTGAAATGTTTATTTATACTTTTCTGCTTCTAAAGGTCTTTTCTAATTATTACAAAGTTTTTATAGCAGCTACGGTTAATCTGATAATATACAAAAAAAAAGGTTGGAAGACGGTTTTCACAAACATCTGCGAAATGTATACAGAGAGAACACCGGAACCGTTTTTAGCAAAGGAACTTTTTTATCAAAAGCCTCATCCAGCAGGTTCTTCAGAAAAGTTTCATCGTATTCTGATTTCTGCTTTTCTTTCAATCGTTTGCCTATATGATGAAAGCATAAAGAGGATCAAAGTAAAACAAATGTCAAAATTTTAAATAGAAGGGTACCATGGATAACAGGTTTTCAAATCTTCGGTTAACTCTAACCAAATAACTCGCTATTTATTTCTGATGGCACGATCAAACAATTAATAGATTTACAATTTTCCTGCACGTAATGATTCTGGAAAGGGTAAGCTCTTCGTGCGATGTACAATAAAGCTGCTGTGTTGTCATGTATAGTAAAACAAGTCATTTGTAATATCCGGTGGTAGTATGTTAAACAGGTGACTCAATACGAACATACACATGTTTTGTTTTTTTTTTCAACTTACTACATGCTGACTTAGCCAAACAAGCACCAAATCGTATTTTCTTCGTTTAAGCTAAAATAGATATGAATATAGTAATGCATAAGGACGTCTTTCACAAACATAAACTTTGTATAATAAATGGACTTCAACTTGTCACAACATAATGTCGTGGTATTTGCATGAAGATTTTCATCTTAATTTTCATTCTAATGAATATGATAAAGCATATGATTTTGATCTTAACATAAAACCTTTTTTATTTCAATATTATCGGAGCCAGAAGATTAACAGCACACAACAATACCATTAGATAACGAAACATGCCTGATTATCCGATAAACTGTTAGTGATATCCAATATGATCGTTAGTATCATAGCATATGTACTGTTTAGTAAACTCCAAAAACTAACAAATACATAGGTTTGATAAGTGATTCTTTATCTTTATCTAATACGTTTTTTTTTTTCATTTCATAAGAATTTCATTCAATATTTGCGTATTTTTTGTTTGTTCATTTTGTTGTTTTGTTTTATTCAGTATTTACGATTGACCTTAGGTTGATAGTTGCTTGCAGCTGTTCATAAAATTGATATCACATCATCCGAACGTCAAAGTGTTTGACACAAAGATATTGAACGAAGTTGTACCTCTGTTACCACGATTACTGCACACCAAAAAAAAGGTCAACACAGAAAAGGACGGGAAATAAAAGCAGTTAAGTAAAAGATTATATAAGATCTTATCAGAGTAATCACATTAAAACATTTCCAAATACTAACCGACCGAGTACATGAAGATACCACAAAGCAACATCATGAACATGCGCAGTGTCTTTCCGATTATTTTTGTTTTGCTTTTGTCAGAAGTTTTATGTGTCGATTTGTTCTTCCCATTGGTCCTAGCTCTCTATTGTTTCCCCCGAATCCTACAATCATATATATTGAACTTATTCTATTTTTTTTTTTTTTTTACTGACTTGATATTATTTTCAAGATAATCGGTATTGCAATTTGGTCTGTTGTAACATGATTATGTTTTAGCCTTATATATTTTTCATCGGGGGGAGGGGGGTATTGAAGTGTATTAAGTCCTTAAATCCTTAGTTTTTCGAAAAATTCAAAGTTTTTTAACAGAAAATGTATAAACATGACCATATAATATATATTCATGTCAACACCGAAGTGCTGACTACTGGGCTGGTGATACCCTTGGGGAAGAAACGTCCACCAGCAGTGGCATCGACCCATACACCATAGCACCATACAACCTCTACCATTGCACCATATGCCATACACCATTACACCATACACGTATTTTGGGAAGTTTACACCAACCAAGGGCTGTAATAGTTATCAAAGGTAGTACCAGGATTATAATTTAATACGCCGACGCGCGTTTCGTCTACATAAGACTCATCAGTGACGCTCAGATCAAAATAGTTATAGAGCCAAACAAGTACAAAGCTGAAGAGCATTGAGGACCTAAAATTCCAAAAAGTTGTGCCAAATACGGCTAAGGTAATCTATTCCTGGGATAAGAAAGTCCTTAGTGTAAGTTATTCTTTGAAATTGAATGACAAAGATACAAAGTCGTCTTGGATCTAATTTCTTAGTTTTCAAATGCATGAATCGACCTGAGTTTCCCAATATACAACGAATTTGATAGAAATTATATGATGCCATGAAGATCCCACTACGATCTATAAAAAAATAAGATCGCGGAAAAAAAAAGAGATCGTGGTATGGTCGGCTTGAATATTCAATATTTCATAGATTTCACTTCATACCACGATCTTGCTATGATCCTGATAAGATCCTGCAACTATTCAGATACGACAGTAACACGTTCTAGTTACGATCTTGTCACGCTATTTCTACGTCTAATAAGACCTTACCACGACTTACACGATCTCTGTACGCTTTTACCAAGACCTTCCCGATCGCATTACGGTCTCAATACGAGTCCATACGATTAAATCACAACTCCACTACGTTTCCACTAAGTTGCCACTGTGGTCTTCGTCCCTATAAATATTTTGACTTTCCAATTGTATACACCAGTTTCCATGAGAAAACATGCCGCCAAAGGTATCAAAAACACTTATAGGTATCAACAGAATAAGGTCGTGCAATTATCGTGGCTAGGACGTAGTAGTATCGTAGTGAGGTCGTATTGAGGACGACAAGCGCGTAGTAACAGCGTATTATTGTCTTCCTCATCGTATTATAATCGTATCAACATCGTAGTAGAATCGGGATAGTCACATTGAAATCTTAGTAAAGTCACAGCAAAATATTTTTCATTGGTTTGCCCGATCGCACCACGTTTCCAATACGATGATTCTAGGCCCATCCCGATCTTACTACGTCCTTATTTCGGTTCTACGCTTCTACTACGACTAGTTTTTGCCACGACTGCACAACGAATGTTTTGAGCATGTTCAAAGTTGGTCGTAGACCTCCACGATCATGAAGACTTGGCACGTCCTTACTACGACCTTACCATGACCACCACGATCTTACTACGACATGTTATAAGTCATGTCAGAACTGAAGTACTGACTACTGAGCTGATGATATACTCCTAAGATATGTAACGCCATGACACGCATTGTATATTTAAAGTCGTGTCCATTGTATCAAGTAGACTTTCAGTAATGTGACGTGACTTGGGATAGGCACATATGGAATGCGGCGGGATCAACCCTTCCCAAATCTGGGACCGTTGTATAACAATGCAATATAATAAAAAAAAAGTGAAAATTAGTTGGAAAGCTCTCCCTTGACAAAACTGATCGGCACAAACCTCACAATTCAACTAACAAAAAAAAAAAAAAAAAAAGAAGCAAAGCAAAAAGAAAATATTCAAATCAATTTTACTGATTGTTTGGCCCTCAAAACAGTTTTAGTTATTTGACGAACCCTCACCCCACCCCCCCCCCCCCCCACCCCCAAAAAAAAATAAAGCGTTTCTGACTTGTGTGTCTATATTGAGTAAACGTAAGTTTTCAAACTATTTCTTTGAATTACAAATAATTTTTAAAATTTAACACTTTACCCTTACTTCTCCCGGTTCAATCCCTTCTTCCCTTTACCTTAGTTTCCTATCCTGACGCCGTTTCTAACACCCCCGTTCATTCATTTCCTCATTCCTGGCAAACAATCTATGTATATAGTTCAACGTACATTAACTTTTCCATGGCCTTAACTGATGTAGATTTATTTCAAATATGCTGTCGTATTGGTGTCTTGGACAAGAAACATATTTCATTGAAAACATTTTGGATAATTTTGACATCAATACATAGGACAGTGCAAATCTGGTTGAAAAGAGCACAGATTTGAGAACGAACTACCTTGAAACATATAAAAATTAGTCTTCAAATGATAGTTTTTGAATATTACTAAAAAATTAACAAATTGCGATGCAAACTGTGACTTGTCCTTCTAACGAAGAAACTCATATGATTTTATCTCATGTAATAATAATATGTTTTACAAATACAGACTAATAGATAAAGGGATAATATTAATTCCCATAATTGAGAAACAGTACAACAGACCAATATCAACCCCGAAAAACTAGATTTACAAACAAGGATTAACATAAACAAACATTAAATGGTCGAGGTATCCAGACTAATCTGAAAACGGCAATATTCTAAGGTTCCAGTCACTGGTTGCAGGACAAATATGGAATAATTTCCTAATTTGTACACTGATTAAAAACATTAACAAAATTCAAAATGGGAAGGGGCTGCCCGGCAGATCACAAACCCAGATTACCGGAATGATTGTTACTGTATGGTATACATAGTATTTATGTTTTTTTTTTTGTTTTTTTTTTTCCAAATGCTCATACTATAGGCACTCCCTCGTCGAATTGATAAATGCCTTTGAAATATTATGACAAACATATCATCCAGATCACAACAGGTTAATATATAAGCAGAAAATAAGTTAAATGCAAAAATGAATGACTACATAGTATATAACTATTCAAAATGAATGTTTTAATGTTTATCATCACGAGTTCACTTCATTACATCTGTTATTTCTAAAAGCAACCTGAAAACGGAATAAACATGAACATCATGAAGACACGTAAATATTGGTATAATTCCCCATGTGTATTTGTTAATTGCGGTGCGCATTGTTAAATTAACAATAATTTTTCTGTCATTTAGTCATCAATTACTTTTATAATATGCTAATTTCTGAAATAGAATAAATATGCCATAAAGATTACGGTGAAAACAGTTCACCACATTTCTTATCATGTATCAATTATAAGATTCATATATGCGCTCTTTTGATTTTAAATTTACACATGTATTTTTACGATTGTCTGAATTCACTCTCTTGTTTTATTTTCATACGTCGATGAATTTAAAAATTTTTAAATGTGTTAATCATATTTGTTTTGTTTTTTTTGGAGCAAAGGACAATATATATTCAGAGGCCTAGGAGCCGGAGAAGGGAGGAAATTGTCCCTCCAACTTTCTAAAGTGGGAAAGAGGAAACTTCACCCCATCCTCTCACTTATTGACATTTTTTGTTTTATTGAAAATAAGAATATAGTTATGAAAGAGGATATAAATTAACTTTTAGACTATTAGACCATAGTAAAAAAGAAAAAGGTTTTACTTTTTTGCTTGTCGCTTTTAGAAGTTTGCCCCCCCCCCCCCCCCCCCCCCCCGTTTTGTCTTTCCGTGTACTCCTACGTCATTTGTATATATATTTAACAAAATTATGACCAATAATATACCTCGGACACAGCTTTAAGACTGGAGAAGCGCTAGTCTAAACGCAGAATACTTAATTTATTGTTGACTAAATATCTCCATTCATCGTAGAACATACCTGACCTGACTACTCGTGTAGAAAAAGGATACGCAGCGGTTGTTACCTGCCCGTTTTTTTTTGTTACCTTTGTTCTGTTTCCTATAATAAGTACTTATACATGTTAAACTAAGCAATCAAAATACACCTTTGACGTAAATCTTGTGTTCAAATGCTCTATTTTTTTTCAGGAATGGAGAATTATTTTCTATTGGTTATTTTCATTCATCCAGACGTTTTTCCAGTTTGATATTTTTATAGACACTTTCATGAAAAGTGTATATCAATGGAAGTTACGTGGTATTGGATATATGAAACTTACTTATACGGCTGATACTCGATTTTTAGGAGGGATCGTACGGATAATGTAATGATAACGTAATAATACAATGAAAACCAAGTCTCTAATCATTAACATTTTTTTTTAATTTTCGAGTTGTTATTCCATATTATAAAATATATAATCGTATTAACTCAATTTCAACAACTATATCCGCATTATTTTCCGCGGCTAAATTTCTTTCACAGATAGTATCCAACCTGGTAAAACAAATATTATTCCTTGCGTGCCATTTCTCTTCTTTGCATCTACAAAATATGAACTGTGTTAACTCAGTTGTGATTTGGTAATATTGAACACATAAACATTATTCATTTATGAAAATTAGAGAAAAAATATATCTTGTTTAAAGGGGCATAAGCTGCGAAATATAAAAAAAAATAAAATATAACGTTTTTTTGTTCAATTATTAATGAAAGTTAAATAGTGAAATTATAATTCGCCTCTATCAGCCAGTTTGTTTCAATGTTGTCAAAATAAGCTAAGAAACATCGCTGATGAATTAGTCAGTTGCAAAGGAAAAATTCTATATCATTGAATCCGTATTCATGTGACCCTTAATTTAATCCCTTAGCTAGAAATGGATTACGCATAAACTTTGCGTGTTCAGCTATTAAAAGAAAAATATTGTCAACATTGAAAGTGAAACAAGAGTAAAAGATTTGGTTGACTGATTCGATCCACAAAAAATGATTCTTATACAGGTAAAAACGATGATTAACATATTTTTTAACCTATAATATTAAACCAAACAGATCTAGAAAAATCAAATTGCACGTGTTCGCTATCTATTTATATATATAAAAGAGGGGCGAAAGATACTAAAGGGACATTCAAACTCATAAGTCGAAAATAAACTGACAACGCATGGCTAAAAAAGAAAAAGACAAACAGACAAACAACAGTACACAAAACACAACATAGAAAACTAAAGACTGAGTAACACGAACCCCGCCAAAAACTGGGGGTGATCTCAGGTGCTTCGGAAGGGTAAGCAGATCCTGTTTCACGTGTGGCACCCGTCGTATTGCTCATGTAATTACAAACCCGGTAATAAGTCTAATTCAGTAGATCACATTTTGGAAAAGGGGACGGAATTGTAGTTACGACTTTAGGAACATATCCGCTATCATCTGTGAAACGGATATTCCGTAACTAGTGATGGGGTTCATAAAATTGATGAAGGGATGATTTCAACTTCACCACTTGGAACACTTGGTTTAATAGCTTCCTTGTGAGCAGCAACCCTCTATCAAGGAAATCATGATAGGAAATACAAGCCCTGGAGTATCGCATTAACTGGAAGATATATACTCCGTATGCAGGCGCTGCTTGAATGTTGCTACATAAAAATGAAAAGTTCACAATTAGGAAGCTGAAATCATCTCTTTTGTCATAAAGTTGTGTTTTCAACCGACCCTCATTGTCAATTTCTAGATGTATGTCAAGATATGTGGCAGACTTAACTGTATCTGTTGTATCCTTTATCTCAAGTTCATCTGGATAGATGTGTTCAACATAGTCACCAAATTTTGAATTATTTAGTGAGAGAACATCATCTATTTAGCGGAAAGTAAAGTTAAAGGATACTGCTTACTTCTTTTCTTTCTTCCTAAGAAGTATCTGTATGAAGTCAGCCTCATATGAATAAAGAAACAAGTCGGCATGAAGAGGGGCACAGTTGGTTTCCATGGGAATGCCGATTGTTTTTTTTTTGAAAAACACGTCCTCCAAACGTAGCAAATATGTTGTCAATCAAGAAATCATGTTTATATCGGGTAATATGACCGTCGGCAGTCCTCAGATGTCAACTCTATGATTATGTAGATTGCGTCTAGACTAAAATACTCACGAAATGCTGATATGGTAATCTCAGATTCAGAGAATTTTTTGTTAGAATCAGAGTGATTTTTTACAAAGTAGGATTTATCCCTTCCTAAGACCAGATACTTGTATCTACGTTGGCCATTCATTTTTATGAAACAAAGAAGGACCAACTCTTTAAATTTGTCTTTTAGTTTGGAATGGGGAATACTTGTGTAAAGTGTAGAAAAGTAAAAATTAATGTTTAAATACTATTGCAAGATGAAAGAGTCTTAGATTGTATATACTCTAAAAGAATTTTATAGTATCCAAATATGATTCACGCCACCTCTTGAATAAGTAGTTTCACAATAACTTTGAAGCCCGGCTTTGATTGCTGTTAAAATTGATGTTAATAATTCAGAAAGAGGTTTCGTGGGGCACTTGGAAGACCTCGCAATATGCCGTTGTTTGTAAGGACACTTATGAAGTTTAGGTATCCAATACAGTGATCGAAGATCCAGTTTTTCATCTTTGGTTGAAATTCCAAAGGAACACAGAACAGACCTATAATTATCCAGGATTTAGTAAGTGTCGTGGGGGTATATGTTGAGTTTGCAAGTGAATTGTCAATACCTAACTCATTTATAAAGCAGTTTATGTAATGTGATTAACACACACAAACGATGTTGTTTGGGCTTTATATATATGTTTATATCGGGTAATATGAGCGTCGGCAGTCCTCAGATGTCAACTCTATGATTATGTAGATTGCGTCTAGACTAAAATACTCACGAAATGCTGATACATATTATATAGTACATACATCGTAAGTTGTTCGTTTTAGACTTTTTTATAATTTGGATATACGTTTTAGTATGATATAAATCAAGTATGAGAATTTGAATTAAATCGATGATCATGAATTTGACAGCTAATGCCCCTTAAAAGATTTGCTTTTAAACCGTTATAGATATCATCTCCTTGAAATTTAAAATGCTGCATTTTGATTTTGTACAGATAAAACATTTGTTGCATTTCAATAAATACATGAACATACTTCAAAAACAGAAGCGTTAATCGGTGAGTGTAAATGATACAACAGTATTATTACTTTTTATCGTTACATGAAGATTCTACAATAATATTGTGGTTAGAATAAATAGTTCACGAAACTGAAAGGGTCAAGATGGGGTATTCGGTATAATTTAAATTTTCGATGTTATAATTTGAATATAGTACTAAGGGATAAACTTTTTAAGAAGTGTTGATAAAATTTTGATAATGCTTCTGTTAAATTAAGTTCGTTTTAAATTCAATTTTCGACAGAAGTGCATAATATAATCGTATTCATTCACTGTTTTTGTTATATGTTCGGTGACAAACACAACAGTTATATTGGCAATGGACATGACGAAGTTAACATTGAAATGTTTATATGAAATTAAAAAAGTAATTGTTAACCTGACACAAAGAAATACAAAATGGAAGACTCATTTGACCTGGTACAAATGTATAAGTACAATTATCTTATCATGAAGCACTATAAGTGTTCTATATACCAAAAGAAATAATCTTTCTATACCACGTAATTTTTTAGTAAAAAAATCTTTTATCTTAATTGATTTCAACTATATAACAATAGATATTCACTTTTGTTAAAGAATCAGAATCTCCTTACCAAATGGAAAACATATATATGTGGAATGTCTATAAATTAATATTCGATGAATATTTGTTTGTATCATTTTCAAATCATTTCATCTATTCATTCGTAGTAAATGAGATAACATTTGTGTTCGTTGTAATGAACAGAAGGAAAACACGATGGGATATGTTTGAAACACTCTTTTTCTTGTTTAATTTTTTTTCATCTAATAGAATGGTTTGAAATATAGAACAATATTTACACCCCCATTAGTTAAATAACCTAAACTACAGTGTTACATACCTGGACAACTATTCTAGTTGTACCATTTCTTTTTTCTTAGCCGATTCTTCACCCAGTATTTATCAAAATAAACACACACATAATCCATAAACTTACAGACACAAATAAATATCCTTTAAAACCCACAAGAAAACGTGCGGAGCCAATGACTAACAAAATGTTAAACATAAATCTGGATGAACTTCATTCAAGATTTTTTTTATAGTGTGTATGGTACTGCTCACAAATACTCCGTTTAGTGAGTAGATGGTCAGCTTGATCTTAAATTTTGCTTGCGGATGATTGGGTACAATACCGGGAAAATGACATGAAAACCATTACAAAATGAAATACAGTTACTCTAAATATTATACTCTGAAGATTCATTTTCAATACTTAAAGTGTATTTTAAGTAAGCGAAAGTCAAAACAACTGTCCAATACTGGGGAATAATAGGCATCGTCCCTACGGGCCTCCGCTGTATTATTTCGTATGGGCATTTATTTCGACTTTCTCTATAACTAGAAATGTGTTTTAACTAAACCAGGAACAATCAAACCCAAACAAAATTGTAAGCAATTGGTATATAAATGTTGAAATTTTTACTGAGCTATCAAAATAGAAGGGACCCAAAAGAACAGCCAAATATTCCTAAAGTAAACTTTGCCTGAGAGAGTTGGAGAAATGTATGTTATAGTTATATTGACACTACAAATTTGACATGCGCATATCGATAGATAATGTCATTCAATTGATTCTCGAAAACAAAATATTTAAAAAATCCAAAACCTTGTACAAACGTTGAAAGATCTAATAAAAGCAACAAAATGAAAGCCAAACCCGAACAAGGAATTTTGCATGAGGGAGATTCATTCCATAATTTTAAATTTTGGAATACAACTTTTATAACGGCATATTTCACTCAAACAATAATATTTATTAATCATGCAGTACAACAGCAGCGGTATTAAACACACAAAACTCACAAACAATTTAAGTTATATTAAAGTTACATTGACGGTACAAATTTGACATGCGCATGTCAATGAATAATGTCTCTTCAATGATTCTCGAAACCAAAATATTTTAAAAATCCAAAACCTTCTTCAAACGTATGAAAAACTTATACAAGAAATAAAATGAAAGCCAAAACTGGACAAGGAAGCAGACTTTTGCATGAGGAAGATTTATTCCATAATTTCGTATTTTGAATTCAAATTTTATAACGCATATTTCAATCAGACAATAAACTTATCAATCATGCAGTACAACAGCATCGGTATTAAACACACCAAACTCATGAAAAAGTGTAAGATGTTATACTTACATTGACAGTATAAATTTATCATGCGCATGTCAATTAATTATGTCTCTTCAGTGATTCTCGAAACCAAAATATTTAAAAAAAAAGCAAAACCTTGTACAAACGTTGGAAGATCTAATAAAAGAAACAAAACGAAATCCAAACCCTGATAAGGAATCAGACCTCTGCATGTGGGATATTCATTCTATAATTAAAAATTGTAGATACAAATTTTATAACGACATATTTCAATAAAACAATAACCGTTATTAATCATGCAGTTCAAAAGCAGCAGTATTAAATACAGCAAACTCACAAAAAAGTTTAAGGTTTGTAACTTTGATAAGTCCTGCATACTAAGCAGAAGATGCTCATCATGTCGACGCATCAGGTCTCGCTCCTGTTGCAATATTTTGCCAATTTTTTGTTATATTGGTTTGTATATTTATGATGCATAGATTTACATCTGTAAACTTATGTTGGCTCTCAACTATTCACAACCTTTATAGACCAGAGACGATTTAATACTTAAGTTATTTTATAGCAACTGTAGAAAACTGTCTCTATTTGTGTTTTTTAGGGTTATTTTTGTCGTCATTTTGCTGTCCTTTGACGTATACTCTACATCTCATGTGTACATAGTTAGGAAGGTATTTACAATTCTTCCCTGCATGCTGATTGTATAGTAAGTTTACTTAGCAAAAGGTGTGATACATTTTGTTTATTTGAAACTAAGCTCACATCGATCCACAAAGAAAGAGACAGAATTTTGATATCATTATGTTTGTAACGCATTTGTACGATTGATAATGAGCTGCATCACCATTAATTTGGCGAACTTGGAAGTCTTCGATTTCTCAGTCAAGTGTTGTAAATAAACTTCTATCATTGTTTAGTTGGTCTTATCAAATGTCGTATGAATATAGATCGTCGACATGACCTAGAAAAGTCTTATAAAATATCGTCAGATGGTTGAACGTCAACATGAGACTTCACGTGTATAAAGACATTGTACTTTGTGATTTGATTATATCAACATAAAATATTTGTTTCTTTAAATTCCTTATTTTCTAAAAATGTCTTGATGTAACTATTGTTTCCATTAGTATCCCCTTCATCTACGATGAAACTTTGTTTTTCAGGCAAGTCGTTTTTACGTTCACGTCTAGTTTCTCCAGTACTCCAATCCGTTTTCTTTCGTGCAATTAAGTAAGCCACGATGTCTATTATTAGAACAATACATCTCAGTATGAGGCTGAAACCATAAGTAGCATATCGGAAGTTCACATTGTTGTACAACGCGCATGATCCCTTTACTCCACACCGTGAGCTCCATATTTTGCAACACATGTCAATTATTTCCCCAAAGATAATAGGTCCTAAGAACCAACCTAAAATATTAATAAATTTGTTCAACAAATTCATTTAAAAAATATATATATAGATAAACCACGATTATTTTTACAAAAGAAACTAAGTACACATAAACTTAACAATTTAAATGATATTTTTTCATCACACTCGGATGATGTTTTAACAATAGTTTTACCTGTGGTTTGAAAACGCCATGGTTTTTAATTTACGTCAAAGAACAACAAAGCGCAAGATAGTGCATACTTGCATTCAAGACAAATAATTAGGAATATATCCCTTTGGTGTTTGGAACAGTAAAAATGTATACCACAAATATCGAACTCCAAGAGGAAATCCATAAAAACTCACAAACTTAAACGCTATCAATCAACTGAACATGTCAAGTGAAAAACAAATGCCATGTGCCTGACTTGGTACAGGCATTTTCCGAAAAAAACGGTGGACTAAACCTGGTTTTATAGCTAGCCAAGCCTCCCACGTGTATGACAGTTGTTTATAGCAAATATTAGATGGCTGGATATTGTGTTGTATCTAAGATGTTTATGGCGTTACGAAAATAGTCTTTTAGACATTTTTAACTTTTACCGTTAACATTTGTGTGTGCATGTTGCTTAACTCTGTTTTCAATGAAAAAAATGCTGAAGCTTACTATTTCTAGTTGGGTAAAACATGAACTAGTACTAATTAGTTTTAATGAATCTTGCTGGTTTTTAGGCAATCTGAAGTTATTTGTTTGATTTGTAATCAAAGTGAAATTGACGAAGATCTGTTGTTAACGTTTATTCGTGTATAGGTTGACCGGCAATTTGCTTCACGGTACCTCAATTTTAGTCGAGACATTACTTTCAAAAATATAAATGTTGGTCTATTTCAAGGCCTAACGGTAAGTTTAAGATTTATTACACGAGAAATACATTTTAACTAAAAAAAGAGTGTTCCCTTTTTCGAAACATTAGACATTGTGTGTTGCCTAAATGTAGTACATGTTTTCACCATTTGAAGATATTTGCTATTATAGCAATTCACAAATTTATCAAGCTAAATTCATGTTTGCTATGGAAAACATTGGCTGTCATTGAGAAAAATTACAAAATTAGAGATACCCAAGAGATGCACACTATCAACAAGGTATAACAAAAATACCGAACTCCAATGCAAATTCTAAAAGGAAAAGTCCATAAAAACTGAGTCAAACGAAATCAATCAGCTGAACCAATGGGAAATATAGTCTCAATATTATCTAAAAGTATGATTCAGTCATTGATTAGAGAGATGGAGACACAACCAGATAGTTAACGAACATGGCCAATCGCATACTCTCGGGCCGGGCGTTTTATCGACTTTATATATTGAAAGGTATGCGAGAAATTTCGAACAGCTTTTTAACAAAAATATCCTCACTGATTACCTAATAAAGTTGTAATAAATGCTGAGAAAGCTATAGCTATTCCTTTCTGATATTCTTCAACTGATCTAAAACAAGAAATAGAATATAACAAATTTGTTATTATATAGTTGTATGGTTACCTACATTTAAAAAAAATATAGATAAACGAAATACAACAGCAGTATTACATTTTCAAGGGGAGAACTGCAACCACAGAATGATTTTCAACATTGAATTCTTGCCAGTATTGTTCATTTGTGTATTTTGTGTTTTACAATTTTTTTCTTTTGCTACCCTTATTCGAAAATGCTTTCGAATTTGATATGGTCAAAGTCATTGAGCCTCTACTTAATCTAGGTTTTGATCTGTTAAATGAACCGTTTTTTATAATTTTAAAAATGTATCTTTCATGAATAAAGACAAACTGATAAGATATTCAAAACTATTATTAACAACACCAGTATTAATAATAATAATAATAATAATAATAATGATGATGATGATGATGATGATGATGATGATGATGATGATGATGATGATGATGATGATCTTACCTCAACATGAATATCAAACTTGGCATAATAACCAATGATTCGACCAAACTAAACACACAGGTAACAACAAGATAGGGAACCAACATTTGACAGTCAGATGAACATAAACCAGGTTTACCTGTCGCTGTTGGACCGATACATGTACAATTCGTAAATCCCTTTTAAGTAGAAATATAAAATATTTATATTGCAACTCTGCTTTTTTGTGCAATCAAAATGGATTAACAATATGCACTTTTGCTCCATACAGTCACTGGCCGTTCAGACGAGTTAGAATCTCGACGGAAGAGTAATGATTTAGACTTGAGCAAAGAATCCATACTACCTCATTGTTTATCTTTACGTATGTTACGTTTTTGCTTTACATTGTATAATAATAACCTTGATATTCATTTTTAAAAGTTACACGTCGATCGTACTTATTAAATCAATTAATTGTTTTTCTTTATCGGTCTGTATTGAAAGCTCAATCTATTTACAAAATGCAGTTAACAATCGTATATTTATGCAGCAAAACACGAGCATTCTATATATTGTTTGGGTATTTGGGTGTCGTTAGACATAAATCATGTTGTGAGGTCAACGTCAACATTTTTTGTTATTAATTTATCAAGAATATTGAAGGAGATTATTATATTTAGGACAGCCACGCTATAGTAGACCAACATTAACCGTAGCTTTTTTGATTATGATATTGATAAATCTGATGCTTGCAGTTGTGGTAAAAAGTATTTGATTGTATTTTTTTATTATAATGTTACCAAAGCAAACACTATCCTTCATTATGTTTCCTTCCATTTGGTCATAGTGTCTTTTTCATTGAATAATTTGTTTTAATTGCATCCTTGTTATCCCCTCTTAGGTCTTGCTTATTCAATAAAACATATACCTGTATTGTAGATATACTTGAACAGCCGGCATGACAAGGTGAAAAGTAGTTATTGTTATCCGAACCGCAAACAGGAAAATAGTCCTCAGAATTGCAGTTGCAATTACTTGTACAGATATCAGATGAATTGCTTAAATTTCTGAAATTGAAAAAGAGATATAAAAGCATTTATATAATTGCTTGTTTGCTGGTTACACTAGACGTCAACATTGAAAACAGACTGGTCGAAGATGGCCTAGCTTGTAAATTACTGGTTCTGTATGATTGTTTTTAAGTTTACATGGATTCAATTGGATAATCTTGGATTAGGTGCATGAATATAATCTATAGATTTTCTACGCTGGACAATATTATTCCAAGAATTATGTCCCGCGTCAAACAAAATCAATACACAAATCTCGAGTTGTTTTTATGAGTGATTTATACTGGTTGATATGAGGTCAATCGGAGTAAACGACGCCATCAAACAATTGGTTATAGTGACGTAATAACATAAGCATTGTACCATAGGAACTTTACGGGAAAGTTCACGAATTCGAAAGTCGTCTATTGCGAAATCGCACCATATGATTGACGTTTATCTGCAAATATTTCCAAACGGCTTTCTAAATATATACTTATCATAAAAGACTAACTTATAAATTATTAAGTGATTTTCAGTTTTTACGTCAATTGTTTAAAACATATCCACTGCCGCAGTGGTTATTTTGGTTGCTTTTATACACTTAGCTCGCAGTCATTTTCTTTGTTTCGTTTCAAGGCGAAGTTTTAAAAACACAATTCGAACTAGATAGTTATATTCATGCTCTTGAAGGATGACTATGGTTGTATCCATGCAGTATGAGACATGAAAAAGAACCTATTAAGATCAAAGAATAACCGTGTGAATAGAAATTCCAAATGAAAGAAAGCAAACCTGTTATATCCAATTATTTCTGGAGTCGGACAACCCAGAAATATTTGTACCAAGTAGTGTACAATGGTGAATAATGACAGAATGACGATTAATCCGCCGCATCCTAGTGGTGAAATCCTCTTTTTAGACGTAATATACCCACCAACAAAAGTTCCAACAGATACTGCAAAGATACGAGTTACACCTGAAATGAACACAAACTCTACAGTTTTATTTGTCATAATAAATTCAGAAAGTAGCCATGCTTAGATAATTTATAATTTTGTAGAATACCTTTTCAACACTGTAACTTGTTTTATTTATTTTGATTTCGATTTTGTCATTTTGAGGAATGGTGGCAGATCATTTATATCCTCTATTTAATATGTTCCTTTCTACGCATAGCTATTGTTGCATACCGTACGCTAACTCCAAGTTTTTTTTATTGTAATTCTTATTACAAAAACTTCGAAAAAATATACGAATAATCAACATTGTACATTCAGCACTGTAATTTTTAGTAGACGAGAGGTTTTTTTTCTAAATTTACAGCTCGTATAAACAATTGAAGTAAATATATCATTTAACGTTTCGAGATGCGTACTCACAGGCATTATATACATTCGAAGTCTATGCTTGAAATCTGTTCGTTTTAGTTTTCTATTAAGTGGTGTTACGTCAAAGACATTTCTTTTCATAATATACTTCATGATAAAACGCTTGGTTTTTTTGTTTGGGGGGAAGGGGGGGGGGGGAGAAGGGGAGTTAATTTAAGGAAACATTAAAATCTTTGAGAATGCTACTATCTTGTATTAAACAATAAAATACTGGCAAATACAAATCCATCTTTAAGCTTATGTAGTTTATAATTTCAATTAGAAGCTGTCTCTCATCAGATTGAAGTGAATCATAATACATGGCTAGGAGATTTAAGTTTACTCTTTTTGGTTCAATTTTGCATATACAAGTTTTGAGACAATTTTCAAACAATCACACAACCTTCAAACATAGTTTTATAATGATGTTGTAGAAGAATACATTGCTAATTAGTAGATTTTACGATATGACCTGTTATTCATGTGTAGTTTGAATAATATTCATACCTATTACTAAACTAGATTTCCAAGCAGGCAAAGTGAATTGAGTCTCAATGTATTTTGGTCCAAATGCAACACTGCCACTTACTAGAATAAGGATCAAACATCGACCCACTATGATTAGTACATACAGTTTGTTGCGAAACAGTCCATATATGTTTTTAACAAATTCTAAAATAAGACAAATTAAAATAAACAAATTGAAAACTGAAAAAGGTGCGTCAATGCTTTATGCTGTGTTCTTATTCTTCGTAGTAATGCCAATAGCTAAGTTTACAAATAAGAGTGAATGTAAACCAATGTTGACAACTGAAAAAGATGTAAGAAGATCGTACGTTGACCTAAAAGTTGCTTTAAATTCGCATCATTTAAAGTGTGGTGGATATTTACTCATTGGCAATTATACCACATCTTATTTTTTATCAACAAATTGAAATTTGAGAAAAATGCATACGTTCATACGTTATGTTGTGTTATAGTAATTCATATTGATGCACAAAGCTTTGCATTACAATTCCAAAGAGAATAAAGAACCTAATTAATCTTGTTTAATATATTGAAACACAAAATCTACTTGTTGTAAATAAGTATTCTAAGTTTAACTGCATACTGCATCAAAAAACGTCATTTACAAGATCACCACATAATGTTTATATGACATTATTTCTTTCAGCCTTATTTATGTTAGTGCAGATTGGCGGCATCAATTAAATTTATTGTTCCAACATACGCTGTTGTTTTAAATCTGCAGTATACCCTTTGGAATTTAATCTTCTTCAAGAATAACGAATGTGTACGGCTGATTGTGTCGGTTCTTGCGCAAATATATTTAGTTTTTTTGTTTTTTTTTAATCATATTTTCTATGAGTTTGAAATAACGGTTCAAATTTCCTCTTTTCATACCTTCTATGATTCTTGTTTTTCCTTTTTTCCTCAATACTTTCGTATCCACCTTAGTTGTTTTCGCTTGGAATCTTTTTGGGAAAAACATGACGGGAAGTCCAGCTAAAATACTTCCTACTCCGAATGTTAAGAATCCAATCCACCAGGCACCAATCCATCTTGGATCTCGTGGCGAAATATTCACATCTACAATTATGTACGAAAACCATTAGTTCTAAAAAATTATATACTTCATTGTTTTTTAATTGTTTAGTTATAGAATATTTATTGCAGTTTTACCGTTCACTTGGGTTGAGCATGCCTTGTAAAGGTTTATCGAATATAGTGTTGTTCTTTTGCCACATATTCAGCAACAAATAGCAAAATTTGTAGAAAGAACGGTGCAAAGGAATACATCAATTTACTGAATTAACAAGTAACGTCTCATTCATCGGTTTTACAATTGCTTCTGAAAAATCATTTCTATATGAGGGTCTGGATTTGGGGACGGGTGGTCGTTGCTTCTTCACCTCTTTATTCTTTATTTTTTTATATGATTTCAAGTTTTCTGATTCTCTATCGATGATGTCACGTGCTCTACATTAAAACTCCCCATTCACAGGAACTTAAATAATACAAAAGGAAAGTTTGAAGAGATAATTTTATTTTTTAACTTTTTTTTAAAATAAAATGTGTCCTTTTTGTAGTTTACATGAAGAAGTCACACTTTTTAATAAAGCGCAGAAACGAAAAGTGTTTCTACATTTGAAAATGCCTGTACCAAGTCAGGAATATGACAGTTGTTGTCCATTCGTTTGATGTGTTTTATCATTTGATTTTGCCATTTGATTAGACACTTTCCGTTTTGAATTTTCCTTGGAGTTCAGTATCTTTGTGATTTTACTTTTTTCAGTCAACACTTTAACAAACCTTATTATCGTCCAATTCTATAATAATGAATTATGATAAATATTAACGAGAAAATTCTTGAGAAGTTACGTTTGTAATGCGATACACTTTCTATACAATAGACTTTTAATTCAATGCAATATTCCACAATATTTTGCAAACAGAAAGACAAATACCTTTCTCGTTACAAATTGAATCCTCCGTTCTTACTTGACTCATACTTCGATGTAGCTTTTGTGGTGTATTCTGTTATAAGGCTTTCATAAACAAACTTTAAAATATTACGTCTAGAAAAAATAATTACCTTCTAAAGTTACATAAATTTTGCTGAACAGACCACCGAGTCCAAAACCAAGTGCAGGTCCGAATATAGCTACTGCCGTTACACTACCTGTTACAATAAATTGTCACCAGATGTTTCCAAAAAGAAACATATAGACTATACAAATGCATAAATATAATAAATTAAACTATCACGTCGAACTTGCTTATTTGTTGTTCTTGCATTAAATTGAAACACTATTTCTTTAATCGGACGGAAGAACAAACCTATTTTATTTCTTCTGATGATCGATTCCTTCCGATAATTTCTTTGTTCATTCCAAGGAATTTAGACAGCAGATATTTTAAGGTCTTGCAAATGATTAACTCTTAATTTGTCACTTCAAGCACATATACTTAGTCGGGTTATTAACGGCCGATTTCATTTATGTTTGGAGTCACACCATACACAGATTGACTATGTCAGTTTGTGTTATATGATATGTTGAACTGTTTTAAGATTCACTTTTTTAAGACATTATTCTATTTGTGAAAGGTTGCAAATTTTTTTTCAAAAGTCAAACACTGTAATCGATGATTATCGATGACCAGGTTCTATGATTTATGACACCGTTTTACCTTTTTTATGCTTGATTCTTTTAAAATATATTTACTAAAAGAAAATAAATTGACTTTGAACTAGCTATCAGTAACTGCAAGTACTCTTAGATCGGCACTTTGTGTTTTTTGTCTTTATGTAAGTTGCTTTTGTGCTTCGTACCGATCCGATGATTCAAACCATTTCCAACTAATTTTTAAAATTTGTTATTACGTTAAGCCGTAATACCACTTTCTCGGATTGGGATGAGTGTTGATCGGTCACAAACATGTTTAACCCCGCCACATTCTTTTCATGTCTCAAATCAGAAGCCTGTAATTTAGTGGTTGCCGTTGGTTGCTGTTTGTTTGTTGTCATATTTGTTGGTAGTTGTCATATTTGGTTTTTTTTATTGTGTTTTAAAGCCGGGCGCTTGTTTTTTTGTTTGACTTGTTTCACATATTGTGAATAGCTGACTATAAATATATACGGTATTTGCTTTACTCATTATTGAAAGCCGTACGGTGACCTATAGATGTTTAAATTCGCTTCATTTTGGACACAGTCGGATAGTTGCCTTATTAGCACTCTTACCTTCAGGCAAAGGAGATTGTCTTGTGTATACATTTTTTAAATGTATATCAGACTGTTAAAATGACTATCCAATTGGTTTTTATATTACTAATTTGTAAATTTCTTATAATTAAAATAGTTTAATACTATATGGAATAACTCACCGACATAAACAGCTGTTTGAGTTTTTTTAACATTGTTGTCGATATACGTGGTAATAAAAGCTTGTCTTGGAGACTTGCCTATTCCTTGAAGTATCATTCCAAAGGCAATAATTGACATGGCAACAGGAGTGAAGTCGTTTGCGATACCTACCGACGTACGGGTGTCTGAATTTGAACTACAACTTATATTAGAATTCGACTTGGCGAAAGTTAATGACGCTTCACATAGCTGTCCTGATGACATCATCTTTGATAAAAAATCATTACTTCGACTAACATTAGAAGTTTTCGGCAAAAATGATTTTGAATACATTGGTGAAACAAAATATGGTAGTGCACAAATTATTCCGGCAGCACCGAACAATAATGTTGAAAAGGATAAAACACGCGGAGCATGCACTTTTTCAGCGAAGAAGCTGATAAATAGAGTTACTGTCAAGTAACCAATATCATTACAACTCATCAGTAAGCCACTTTGGGTACTCGTGAATCCAAACTGTTTTTCAATCGTTGTAATTTGTGACGCTAAATATACGGATATCGTCGATGTCATTAATGCTGCTATTGAAAAAAACACAGTAAAGATTTTCATAGTTGCACAACATTGTAAACAATCCGGTTTAAACAGACCAATGCCACACTGTATCTCTGAACGCATGACAGATTATAAGCTGTGTGTCTTAATTTTTTGGAATATGGATCCTGAAACATAAAAATTACAAGTCAGTTACGAAAATGTTCTTAAATTTCAATCATCTATATGCCTTTTATTACTTCACATAAAACAGTCAACATTAAACTTTTTACTGCTTCACGTGAAAACAAAATCTTAATATACGCTATTTTGCGTCTCTGCGTAAAACGTTTGTATGAACGCTATTTTGCTGCCTCGCAAAAAATAATCCAGTCGATATTAATGCTACTTTTCTGCTTCACACAAAACACAGTCGAACTTATTGCTACTTAACTGTTTGATGTGAAGGAAAATAAACCATAGGCTACTAAACGAAAAAATTGAGAAATGTGTTTAACCAATTAAATCAAAGTTCAATTCGATAATTTCGTTTTGTTTTAGGTCAATCAGCTGATATCGTTATATCACATTCGTTGCTTAAAAGTGGCTACTTTTGCCAAAAACAAAGATTTTTCTTTTAATCAACTGTCATGACTGTGGAAAGGTTATTAACTTGATTGTTCGTTGTTTAATCTATGGTAGAATGCATTTAAGACATTCTCAGGGTGGTAACATCTAGTGGCATACTGTAAAGTAGAAGACAATCGTAAAAAGTAGAAGAGGGATGTATTTCGCTTATTTTACGATTACAATTAAAGTGAAAAAAAAATATTCCCACGCGTATTTAACTTATTACGGAGATAACAGTCAAGGATATGAATAATGTAAAAACAAAACATCTCGAACCGATTTTGTCTTCTAAATTACAAAATTTGTCTAGCGATACCACTTTGTAGTTAAGATATGCAATTCATTCTCAGGACGAAAGATGCGTCATGTCTAGTCGCAATTTCTTTCACGTGGTCAATGATTATGTGTTGATTGTTAATCAAGGTTATAATTGGTAAACTCCGCAAAACAAAAAAAAAAAGAAAGAAAACAACTATAGTTAATTATCAGCCAAAGTTTTCGATTAGCAATCTATGAATGGAATCTCTTTTGTCGATTATACGCTACGGATTCGTATTAAATATTGAAAATGTAAACAGAGGACGTAGTTTAGTTTACATCAGAATCACCAGAAAATCGACTTTAATGCTCATTCTAGTAAAAAAAAACAACAGTAGAGTGACGAAAATGTTGGAAAAATAAATCGAAAAGAAGCATCTCCCCTATGAATGTACCAACCTGTTAGAAGTACGATTTGGATCAATGTTAGAGTGCTTGTTATTTATTGAGCCTGCAGTATGTTCTGAATTCTGAAATACATTGCCATAGAGCATCACTTTTATCATTACATTAATTGTAAGTATAAAAAAAAAAATTCATTCACTTACACATAAACACTTGACTTTTCTCGTTTGAACTGAACTTTTATAGCTTACTACTAGCATACGGTATGGTTTCGCTTTTTATTTAAAACCAGTTCAGTGACTTATAACTGCTTACATCTACTTAAGTTGGTCAGTTGGATAGTTGTATCATTGGCAATCATACTACATATCTCATTTCCATAGTAAAATACCATTCTGAATATTATACTGCTCATAAATAAATTCCTAAAGAACAACTATGAATCTTTACAAAACTTTGTTTTCCAAGCATGCATAAAAATACAAAAGTTCTAACTAAAACCAGTATTAAAATGAACGTACATTAAACTCATGGTACTATTCACATGTTAAATTGACTGACCTTGTTGTCCTGACGTAATCATAAACTTTAAAACCAAATCATATTTTGTTTCACTAGACGGAACTAAACGTGCCTGTATAAAACAAGATAAGGCGAGTACTTTTGTACTATGACAGAAAATTGTGACTTAACAATATCATGAAAACTATTATACATCTCATTATGCTTTAAATTGATTCTATACTAAGCAGTGATTTTTATAATAGTATGAAAATGTACTTGACAAGTGAATTACTGTTTTCTTTTATAATAAATGCTAAATAAAATCATTATGAACTTTTGAACACACTTGTGCACGTACACGTGCACTTAAATTCTTATTGAACAAATATTGATTTCGGCCGCAAAGCATTTTGCAATTTCTACAAATACAGAAAATTTATATGTGCAGGAAAGTTATATTACAGATGCAATATTTACCTTGTTGTATGTTGAAGTACAAGGTATTATCTGAAACAGTACACATGCTATCTTACCTGTAAGGATCAAGGTTTTCTTTATTTATTTACATAATATAGTATATTATCTATAATACGAGTGACTGTCTACCCAAAACAATCCTATTGACATCTTACTTGGGGTCGTCAATCTTAACGAGGGTCGTAATGTGGAATCTTTATGACGGATAACGGTAACAAATCTTGCCAAATGACGTTAACGATAAGTTTTGGTGTATGGCGATAACATTTACATTTTCTTTATGACGATAAAAAAATCGACTGATTTTGACGAATAACGTTAATTTCTTTCTAAAAATAACGATAACGGATGATTATTTGAGACCTCTGACGAATCGCAATAAGGATATTTCAAAGTACTGGAATATTTAAATATTTTGTATATCAGGTATTTGGTTGCCATTGATGACATTTTATAATATAATTCACAATTTGTCCTACGAGTAATCATTTCGCCATCAAACAATTTAAAAATCTATTACGACCATTTTATTTTTTTTTCAATTTTTTCATTTAACAAGAGATAAGTGAACACAGAGGGGAATCCATGTATGATTTAGTTTCTTTTATTTTGATCATATAATGACAATTACTTATTTAATGACTCATCCCTAAAAGATTCAATACCAGTAAAATTCCACGTGGCTATTTTTTAGTAAGAGTATGATTCAATTAAAAGGAGCAGTATATGCACTTTCTGTATAGTCTTGCTATTAAAAGTACGTTGCCAAGTCCGGACGTGACATCATGTTTTGAAATCGAGCAATTCCTGAATTGTTCAAAGACACGTTATTACTTGTTTGACCACAGACTACATGTACATACGACATTTTCATCCTCACGAGCAAATGTTTTTCCTTTGTATGGTTGCAATTTGAGCTTTGACGTATTGTTCATTTTATAGGCGAACCCGTTTATAAGAAGGGTTTAATATTCACAACTAGACTTAACCCGTCACACTCGAATACATGTATCCGTTTACGGGAAACAGTCATAGCATATAACCAATCATACATTCGAATTATAAGACATTACTATATAGAGAGTAAACTATTGAGAAAAAATTATGCGATGAAATAAAGCATTTTTGAATTAAACACTATTTTGGAGTTAATTGATTTGCAAAATGTGTAAGCTGGATCAATTTACTGAAAAAAAAGAATAAAATCCACGGAATTTTCTGTTAAATTATGCATAAAATAAGATTTACATGTAATGTATACAGCAATGTGACACCAACCAACCAAAATACATCTAGATGTCATCATACAGTCTTTGCAATAAACAGATGTTTATAAAAAATACTTTTTGTTTTAATTTATTAACGATCTAACCATTAAGAAAGGGTGTGAAACATTATTGAAATTATGTGTGTAAAATCAAACTTTCAGAATAAAGTCTTACTTCTTCAGCTAACGTGGCCTTTTAATTAAGGGTTTCGTCTGTTTAGGCCCCTTTCGGTCATATATCTTCAAACACACTTATATATATATTATTGTTTGTGACTGTTCCTGATGAAGTTATATTCAAACAAGCGATTCAGACACATCAGATGGTTGAATTGTTATTTTTATGTTAAGGACAAAATGAAAAAAAGTAAAAGCAATTCGCGAAGTATCGTTGTTTGCCAAACGTTTAACAGATATGTCCTGCTTTAACTATCATGCTATCATTTGATTGAGTGTTGTTTTCTTAACGCTCAGTGGCAAATATTTCATGAATGTTCAGGACGATTTTAAGAGTATTTCTTTCGAGTGTTTTCAAAGTTAGGTTTTCCTTAAAACATATCGATAAAGGTCAAGGTCATCGTTGCCTTGATCTCGGTTTGTATGAAGCTAGATAAGAAAAGTCCGTTGATCGTGTTGTCAACTCGTCCATTGAAAGCTATAAGAGAGAAGTTGCTAACTTTTTTTCAGAATCCTAATATAATTTTCTCATATTCGTAGTGTTTGTGCAAGATATATTGAGTATCTAGCAAAATGGTTAAACATTGCGAGAAGAATAACGGTAAACTCGATCCATAGTAAAATGCTTGCAAGCTCGAAATACAACTGAAAGGCGAATAGAGACTCCTTCAAATTATAAAAAAAAATATTACAGTCTTTAAACAAATATATGAGAAAAGTTGGAGGAGCAGAAATAAACGTCGAAATTTGGGTAAAATTATAAATAAACTATATCTGATTCGAAGCAATTATTGAACAAAGAATGCAAAATACAACATAGTTTCATAAAATACAAATAAACTGCCCATTGATGAGTATAAACCTTAAATCAATTCTGTTACATTAACAATTTGTAATCTTCCAACTATCACAAGTTTTATTTGCAAATTTCGTTTTCTTTCATGTTTTAAGCGATTGAATCGACCAGTCAATATGATACAAACATATAACTGCAGTCACTCAAGAAGATACGTATGCTGTACTCGGAGATGATATCGTATGATTTTATTTTTTTAGTCTGTCAGCTCCGCTCAGCCCACGAAAATATGGTTAACATCCGTCCTGTATGAAGTACATCGGTATTTGCGTAATATTTATGCTCCCGTCATGGATGAAGGAGGCATTAAGGTTTACCCTTGTCCATCTGTACGTACGTCCAGAAATTGTACGGTTGCTTGTTTCTACCAAACACAGATGAAGAATGCATTTAGGTTGCGTTATCCTCATCGTTCTTGAGTGATGTACCTTTATAAATGGAAAAATTGTGTTAAATTTGCTGTTTCCGCACTCTAACGTTGGTTTGCCTCAACCAAATGTGATGAAACTTATACACAATGTTTATTAACACCAAACTCAGATCAAGTTCAAAGTTGGGTGGCGTCACATGCATGGTTCTTGAGAAGTGTAACCTCATGAATAGAAAAAGCTCTGTTTGCCGTATATTCCTTAGCGTCCCAAGGACGCATTTGTCTGTTATCTTTTAAACACTTTGTCTTAATTTTTCAAGTTCATTCAAAATCATATAGTTGTAATTAGTTCTTTCATGTGGTATTATTCATATAATTATTTTGCAAACATGTTTTGGTCCCGACGTTTTCGTATTATTTCAGAATGGTACCGGTTTTATAGGATTAAGTGTTTTGTTGAAATTATTTTTATTGTACGTTTTTTTTTCATTTCTAAAATTTCCGAGTTTGAAAATTAAAAGCTACATTAACTTAAATTCCTGCCACAAGTTCATTTGTCTGTCCAAAGTCAGGAAGTTTGTCAAAGGTTGTCTTTAATCATAACTGTACACTTTGTTCTTATGGAGATGACATGTGTCCATGGCAGATTTAGAAAGTTTATAGTTTGTAGATAATGTAGTTGTAACATTTTAGATTTAGTGATTTAAGAGCTTGACTTAATGTCATTATACTAAGTCAATTGACGTTGGTAAAGGCCATTTGTTGTCCTTTTAATTTAGTTTGATTGTTTGTGTTGTTTTGTTGCTGTCTCACTGAGGAAATCATAAATTTTCTTATTAACTCTGAAGTCAGTGTTATATGTAAAAAAAATAATCTTATTTTTTCAAAAATAAATAAATAAAAGACCTAGTTGGAGGACGCGAGTTTGTAACGAGTCTGATGTATGTACTAATCAGTTCAATGCGATTTAAATCATACAAGTCAATTCAACCATAACATATACATTTTAGGTGACAATGTGCTTTGTCTCTTAAAAACGATATCAAATTGAAAGAAAAATCAAATAAGATTAATAACAATGAAGTATTACCAAAACCTAAACATTAATTAATTTACTTTCATGTAGTTGTAAATTACATTGTTTTGTTGATTATTGACATATTTTGATTCTGTTGTATTCAGAGATTACAAACACTGAACTATTGATTTGGATTAAAATGGTATTATCCAACAGGTGATAAATGCATTTCGTGTTAAAATTTTGCAAAACAATCCATAGTTTCCCGAGTGAGCATTTAAGATAAAACACAGTGAGAGATTTCACTCGAAACAAATATTGATTAATATAGCATAATACCTACTTTGTTAAACAAGGAAGTGTTCTTTTTGGAAAAAAATGGCGTGGAATAGTTGCCTGCCTCTTTTTATATTTTTTCTTATATCACAGTCACAAAGTAAGTATTTAATATTTATATTTATTTATCAAATCGAAAATATGAAATTGCAGTATTGTAGACTACGGTCTGGGGTGAACTCTAAAATCAATGAAATTCTAATTCATTTTAGTTGCAACTTTAAATTTTAACTAAACCACATCTTACACCTCTTATGCTCAGAACCATTATTATTGTGGCGAGAATAGGAATATTTGATTTTTTTAATACGCTGTTCTTTCTTATTTCAATCGATCGGTATATAGAATTTGTAGCATGAATGGTAATTTTTCGTTTGATCATCGAGTGAGTTAACTTCGGTTATTTTTAGAGGAGTGCGTTAACTAAATGATTTTTTAGTTATTGCACTCTCCAGTCCCGCCGTGTGTCTCTTGTCATAGGAAAAGAAAAGATGGGGAGGAGCTTAGACAAATGCTCCAACTTCCATCTCAAAAGTTGTTGTTATTTCACTGTCTAGCTCCGCCTCCTTGGCCTAGTAAACTATGAAATCAATGACCATAAAATGTCTTAATAAATGTAAACAAAATGCATACACAACATGATATCAAAAACAAAACGAGAAAAAAAGGGGGGGGGTGAGGGGCATACCCTAACACTAGCCAAACTTGTAAACCTTACCCTAAATTAAAGATGGTTCCCTGTACATTGTACTTGAAACAAATGAATGCTCGAGAAAAGCTACAAAAAGGAATAACGTGGTCTATCAACGAAGGACCATATTGATAGATTGGTGGATACTTGTTTTATCGTGACAATATAAATATTCCAAAAAAATTGTCACTGGAATTTTAGTCGTTTAATTTCCTCCACTCAATGAAAAAATAAAACAAAATGTAATAGAAATATGACTATAAAATTTCCTACTGTTGTTTGTGTTGGATACCTGTTTTTAACGTGTCGAAATTAATGAAAAAATATATGTCACTGGATGTTTAGGAACTTTCGTTATTCTATAAAGGCCTATTTCCGTGAATTGATCATGCTTCAAATATTTGTCCCTGGATCTTACACGCATTCAACATGCAACCATTGCAATCAATTAACCGATCTTTTTCCAGTTCTTGTGAATGGAAGAATAGTATTAGTTACCTTCATAACTTCATAATTGGTATTATAAAATGTTTCCTTCTTATCACAACGACGAAACTCCTTTGAAACTACATGTCATTTTCGAGTTGGAGTTCAGATAAACATCATATAAAATTTTGCATCATCCCCCCCCTTTTTTTCTTGTGGAGGAAATATATTCTAGAACACGTAAATGGCTATCAAGCCCCTGAATCCCACGGCAACAATTCATTCAAATGTACCTGTATCTGACACACAAATCCAACTGAAATCTGCTGCATGTGTTAATTTTCTGGAATTCAGATAAAGTATCACGCCACTATTTGATTGACATATTGAAAAGTACAGTAAAGCTTTATTGGTCAGCATTTAACCTTTGATGTGTGTCATAGCCCATTAATGTTACAAATCATGCATAGCCACGCCTTACTCATTAACGTATTAAATCCACTCAAAGCTACACTTTTCGTGAATTAAATACGTTAATTCGTAAAAGGCGTGCTAAATATATAACGTGGCGCGGTGTTCTGTTTAATTTCCTTTAATCCATTTTTTGTCTTTTTTTTTCTTAATATGAATGAAACTTCATGTTGGAAAATTTCGACTTAAACCTTTTCTTGCAATCAACAATCACACAATAGAAAATATATGTTAAATGTACTGAATGTTATCTAGTTCTACATATAATAGAAAAAAAAGTTATGGGATATTCCTCAATGACACAAAATCAGCGCATGCACGGCAAAAAAAAAAACCAACACAAAAAGCAAAGAAACAGCGCTTTCATTGCTGTTTTTCATCTCAAAGTCACAGTGAGGCCTTCAACATTTCGACATTTTTTGTCCCCTCAACTTTGTTTGAGATGAAATGCAGACAATTCGAAAGTACAACATATCAATAGTTATGGAACAATGTAACAAAAACAACTAAAAAATTGGGAGAAGCGGAACCAGTGATTCGATATCCATTTGTTGTTCATTAAGAATTCTTTATATTTCTCCATTCGGTTTAAAATTAATTATAAAAAAATTCCAGAAGTACAAAATGCCTTAAAAATTGAAGAGAATAAGGTAAATGTTATAACAAATAAAAATAAAAATTATTACTTATAAGAGAACTATCAAATGCATAAACAATCCGAAATTTGTCGAATGATACCTGTTTAGGATTTGTTTACAGTCTTTATTTAAAGTGTTTGATCGTAAATCAAATGTTCAAGGGAAAAATACACAAATTACATAAATGAAGACGTAACCACTTTGTTTTAAATACCGAAAATAAAAAACAAAAGGGACTTTTCGTATTCCTCATATAATCAATGATTGGTAAGCAAACAATGGATTATATAACACAAAGTTATCATTAAACGATTCCGCACAGGACTTTCCAAAAAGTCTTTTTAGATAACTGATTAAATGCACATTTAAATTAAAAATTAGGCATTGCTCAACTGTTTAATGATTTCCAATTTATTATTTACGAACAATAGGTATTTGTAATAAATATCTAAATAAACTATTGCATTATTATAGATTTTCAGTGTAAGTTATTTCTGTACTGTTCGAGTTACTTTCATTATATATATGGAATCGGGGACGATTTAGAGCAGGAGTCTATTGTTAAAGACTGCACGTTGCTCGCTAGATGTCTTTTGGTTATTGTTAGGTAGATGTCTGATTGACGTAATCCCAGCATCTCCTATTATTTTTATTTAACATAAGGAAATAATGCACGAATGTTTTCAATCGAATTACCGGTTATTGTTTTCCGTATGTGCTGTTACTCTTCTGTTAATATTTAAAAAGTCAGTGTATAAAGAGCAAGGGCCATCAATCCCTGTGTTGATCTTAACTTAAACCGATCACAATGATCAAGCCCAAGAATTAAATAAGTATCAAGATTTACTAAACATTAGCAGGCAAAATGTAGCGATACGTGGAATATGCAAATTTCACTTCATGTGGGAAAATTTCAAAGTAGATTGATTTGCAGATTATTATGCAACTATAAACACCAGTTATCAAAAACAAACCCCATTATGATTTTAAGGGGAAAAGTTTGGAGACGGTTTTGCAAATACTTTGTCAAATTTATGTATAAACTTTTGATCATTTCTGGTGATATATGTTATCGATACTATTTCAGTATGTGATTGTAAAATATTCTTAGTATAAAATATACTATCTAATGCACACTTAAACAATCGAAGAAACATTTTGTATACTGATAATGGAACATCCACAGAGGATAATGTAAGTGTGATGAATGAGGAATATTCTTAATCTGAACCGGAGCACGGTAGGTATAGTGTCCACCAGGGTTTTTTTTCGAGTGTGACCACTTTTTTTTCGAGTGAATATGATCAAAAATGTAAACAAACAGACTTCTTTTCTGACAAGACGTGATAAGAAGCTTGAGTTTAATATACAAGATTATAAAAGGTATGTTAGTATTTGAGATAAAAAGATATTATCAATCCGTTATTATTTTTCGTTAAATATGTTAAATTTTTTTGTTAGCCTTACGATGCTTTTATTCCAAAATACAGAAAAAAGCAATTTTTAACACATACAAATGCAAATGTCGAAGGAAATGCATACACGGAATCTATATATCCTTCGACATACAGACACTTTACAAATATTCTTGTTATTGCATTGAACACGACATTTTGAGACTAAATTCATTTCTATATGTCCCGTTTTTTTCGAGAGCAGTCCGGGTTTTTTCGAGTGCGTCCGTGTTTTACCGAGTGATTATACAAATTTCCTTAAGCTTAAAATGTTATGTGTCAGTGTATCTACGTTTAAAAACAACAAAAAAGGTTTAAATTAAGTACTTTTCAAGGCACAAAACCAATGCATTTATCAGTTTGATAATGGTGTACTAACACTTACATTTTATAAATAAGTATTGTTCATTTGTATATATCGTTGTTTGTCACATCTTATAAATTACATGTACAGTATATATTCGTGATGTCAACAATCTAATGTAAGCATAGACAATTTGGATTGAGACGTACATACATATAGTGTGTTAAGCTGATGAACTATTCATTTCATTGTTAATTATATACGAAAATTATTTCAAATTTTATTGTCAATGGGAATAAAAATAGGGCGGATTAAGTGTGTGTGTGTTTTTGTTTATTAATGGATTTTTTTTTGTGCGGGCGGCGGCAGGCCTCTTTTAATAGAATATTTCTTTATTACAAAGCATTTTTCAGATTCTTCACTGCTGTCCAGTTGTTTTCTAACTCCTTTTTTTAAAAACTGCGGGGTTCACCACAAAAAATATTATTAACTGTAAAAACAAAAGAAGCATAAGAAAGTTGAAAAGATTATGAGTCCCCTGCACTATGTTCTAAAGACCGTTTTATAAAGGATCCAGTAATTTCTAATTTAACACTCGAAAAAACCTGGACAATATTAAACACTGATTTGTTTGGTTAAATACAAGGAAATTGTGCTTCTTTGTTGCTCAAAACATGTATAGTATTCAAAATAAGATGGGTAGTCATATAAAAACTATTATAATTACGAAATAGCAGTTAATTGACCTTATCGCATGTTCTATCACTCGAAAAAACCCGATCTACACTCGAAAAAAGTGGACCTATTCACTCGAAAAACCACGATCCTAACTGGAAACTATACTTACCGTGCGTTGAAAGGGTATTTATATATATATATATATATAGTAATTTAAGATTCAGTATAGCATTGGCAAAATTATTATCAGTTGAAATTTCTGTATTATACAACTTGTCAAATGATTACAAATTGGCTGTGTTCAACTATCTTAAACTGAAACTCCTATCTGAAAAGCACAACTAATCATGTACAATAAACTGAAGCCCCCCGAAAAGTGTCTGCCTTGAAAGAAGTGTTCATAACAAATACTAAAGTAGCATGCATTTTAATCATCTGGCTTAAGTACTCTTACAATTGTCTTTATAAGTTTTAAAAGAACTGAATAGATGATTATTATTCAGCCTCATACAACAACCGGTAAGGTATGAATATTAGTTTTCGCCCATTGCGTATTTTTGTTGTGAAATGTAAGATTTATTACATTTATTTTCAGTAAAACATACACAATTACATATTCTTAGTGAAATTCAATTTTCGGGTTTTGACAGTTACTTTATTGCACGATTTATTTGATATACATGATTGGGGATTGGGTTTAAAGTTGACAGATACTTGGTTGCTGTCACATCAAGAACACATCTTGATACTATTGGCATTTAAAATACATGTTATTGCATATTATATGATATTATCTATATGTGCTCTAAAGTTATTTGACATTTCTGTAGGAACGTTGAACGTGCAAAAAAAAAAGTTTATAAAGCCTTCAACGATTAAGGCAATTGTAGTTTCATTTCATAAAAATTTTCAAACAATATTTTAAAACATGTACTGTAACATCACATACCTACCCTTCATCTTTATATTTTTCATGTAAATGATACTTGATTCTCCCAAGGAGCTGTTTAGCATCAAAATGTGTTCTATCAAAGCATGAAAAAGAAAGAAAGTATACATGCAATAAGCAAAAATGCTGAAACATCCACCCCCTCCCTCTTTATTGCTGGACATTTTTCATGAAAGCTTGGGATCTGTATATAATGATAATCTACTTACTCAAATCCCTCACTTTATATATTTTATGCATAATGCTTCTTTTTATTTCTTGTGAAAGCTATTTATGTGCGAAGTACTATTTAAAGATAAGAAGATTTGGTTATGATTGCTAGTGAGACAACTCTCCACCAACAACCAAAATGACCTACAAAACAAAATCATTAAACATACCCAGATTAAAATTGTGAACGTCAGACACGCGTTTCGTCTACAAAATACTTATTAGTGACGTCCGAATTAAACATGACTTTTGTTAAAAAGGCCAAATAAAGTACGAAGTTGAAGAGCATTGGTGACTCAACATTCCGAAAGGTTACAAGTAAGCAGCTACTGTTATCGTATAAGCAATGTAAATGGTTTTCTGAAGCTGAAAAAAAAAATCGTCAATTTCCGTAATTTCTGGATGATTACAAAAATATTTTGGAATGTTTCAACAAAAAGTGATCCAACAGAGCAGACATCTATATTATTCTTTTACCCTTTTTCATCATGGTTCAGATCCTCACACTGGACAGGAGTTCGCATGCCAATGTTACATTACAATTTGATACGACAGTTTTAATTTTTACAAAATAACTCCCACTAACATATAAATGTTTCAATATTATGTCTCGAAAACACTGTTTATTCAAAATTAAGCGAAATACTTACTTTCACTCGTTTCTGATTAACCCAGAAGTGTTAACATTTGAGTTATCATCCTTTGTTCATTCTTCAATTTTGGGATCTGTTGAATGGAATGACACACGACCAATTTACGTGCCAAGAAAAATAAAATCGACTCTATTGTCAGATTTTTTGTACGGCTATAGGTGTTGCAGATATTAAACTAAAATCTATTTTCCAGGCAGATGAAAGACAAATTCATTCCTCCCAACACATCCAATAAACTATTTTCTACAAGAAAAAATATGTTGTTTCCGAGGTCCTTTCCTCCAAATTGAGATTATATTGACGGCAGTCTGTTCGACAATCATTTATTGATGATAATAAGTGAAATTCTGGCAAAAAAAACCAAAGACAATGTGGGATTTTCCTAATTAAACAATGAAATGATCCTGTTGATGGTATAACTATCAAAGTCTTTGTGTCTTAAGAGACCCTTGTATTTCCTTCACGACTACTTCCCCAACCCACTCTTCGAAGGCACATTTTAAACACCTGTTCGACAAAGGAACAAGGTCATATTATTATGAACGCTATAATTTCTTTTTCAGCAGATATCAGTTTTTTTCAAAGCAATGTCAGCTGGATAGCAGCACATAATGAATGTTTAAAACAAGGAGGAAAACTTGCAGAACTAAACAACATCAATGCATGCACCAATATGACTGATTTAAACTTTTGGCTCAGAGAACAAAAAGGAGTCACAAAGTGGATTGCGAAAAAGGGTATATGTTATTTTAATCCGGTAATAAACTAATGAAATAAATATATTGATTGATTGGTGATTACTATATTGCGGCAAGACTAATGAAATAAAAAAAACAAATACCGAATCATCAATTACCATGATTACAAATAAAAGGTATCTGTTTCTTATTTTTTGGCTTTTCATTAGTCATGCGTTCAAAAGAATTATACACTCAGCAACGCCTAAACCAAACCACAAATAAAAAACATTAACATTTTAGAGTGACAATTTGTAAGTTTGTTAGTTTGATAAACAATATTACCACAAAAACTGGATACAGCTTTTTAAAATGAAATACTTGAAGTAGAATCATACTTCCACACTGAATTTCTATATTTGAAACAAAATTCAGTAAAAGTTTATTTACCTATGAAATTTATATTCCTGCTGTGAATATTTTTCGTTATGAAATCATTACCGATTTGGAAACCGAGACTTCAACTACTTCTCTACTCTACTGTCTACTTTAATTCTTACTTCTATAATGAGACAGAACAACTACTCTGAATAACATTTAAATCATCTTAAACGGGATCTTAGATTGTAGTTGATTAATTGTTGAATTTCAAAGCAATAAGAAAGAACGAATAGACTTACATTTAAAAAATGTCTTTAAACGTACTTGTGCTTGATACAGTTAAGGTTAAAACTTAAAATTTAATTGAACATACTCTCTGCACCCTCCGTCAACTTTATTATATAAACATGATAAATCAGTGCAGAAAAGTTACCATTTTTAGACATTTTAATTAGAATATCAAATGGTCAAATTACTACAGATATATGTCCAGGATGCAAGGAAGACTATATTTGACAAACCGGAAATAGCATTGTGGAGGATAAGGATCCACAAACAACAAATGCGGGACCCAAGCACACGGCAAATTTTGTTAAGAGAACATATTATAGGATGCAAAAATACTAAATTCAAAAATTTCCTATTATATTTATGTAAAAAGACACTGAGACATGCAATGAGAAAACTGTTTCTTTTAAAAAATCCAGAAACACCCGAACAATAAGGTGGATAAAACATTGTAACAATACGATGACGTAACGTCTTGGAAACACTTGAAACGTCTTAATGAGAAAGCTTTTAACAGTTGTGTTTATTCTGATATTAATTTTATCTTCAAATATATAATTATGTGCATTACGGGAAAAAAACTCTTTATTTATATATAATCATATATATTTTTTGTTTAGTTCCTTACCTGCAATTGGTTGCTACTTACAAAGTCATTCCTTATCATTATTTTTGTCACGAGTGAGTTGACCGTCGGAATATCTGTTTCACAGCTTACGGCGGATATGTTAATTCCAATTGTTGTAACCACTATCCCGTCCTCTGTTCATCGATTGTGATATCAACAAATGAACCTTATCACTGAATTCGTACTTCAATGAACAACATGACTGGTTTCACTGGTGTAGCAGGAGTTGATTCCCCTTCCGGAGAATGTCCCCTTAGTATTTTTTCATCTTTTTTATACCGTCAGTATGAGGAACATTGTCAGAATATAACATTGTTTCCTTTTTATGCTGATTATGATGGTTAATATTATTTTTGTTGTATTTTGTGCTGTACTACATCATAACTTTTGTTACTCTATAGAGTTTCTGGTTGTTATGTTTTTTAATGATTGTTCTCGAGATTTATGTATGTATGACATGCAAACGTTTAGTTTTCTCTTTGAAAATTATCTAAGAAAAAAATAGAATATGCAATTAGATATGTTGTACTGTTTAACTACTGTTCAAGGTTAGGAGAGGGTTTGGCTCTAGCAAACATGTTTAAACCCGCCACATTGTGTATGAACCTGTCCCAAGTCAAGATGCTGTAATTTAGTGGTTGTGGTTTGTTGCTGTGTATCATATTTGTTTTTCTTTTATTTTTTTTGTACATAAATCTGGCCGTTTGAATTGTTTTACTTTTGTCATATTGGGGCCATTCATAGGTTACTATGTGGTATTGGATTTGCCGCATGGTGACCTATAGTTGATCTGGTCTCACGCAGAGGCTTCCTCATTAACAATGAAACCATATATTCTTAATTTTAATTTTTTTGATAACGTGATATTTGTATATTATTAGGTTGCTATGGAAGATTTGAAAACCGAAAGGGGGCTGATTCTCTTTTGAAATGTTATCATTCATGTGACTCGACACATTTTGCCTACAAGGTAAGTACTATGAAGGACATTTGAGACAACACGTTTGAATTGCGAATATTCTTATTTAGTTACAAGGCGGTTGTCAACATAGAAAATTGGGTAAAAAACGTCTCTATTCATATATTGATTTTTCAAAATCCCTACTCCTTCATTTATTTCATAGGAAAATTACCACCCATAAATATATTTTCCAGCTATCAGACATACAATCTTGGACATCTTATGAAGACCGTAACCACACGTGACCATTCATTATATAAGATGAAAAGATCAGTAAACAATTTTTACGGACATTTTATTACCGGAGAGGAACATTTATGACTCGTTGACCAATATATTTCTTCCCACTGTTAGATGACCTTCTTGTTATCGCACGCCATTGATATATTTGAAATTCTAAAACAAGTGACTCACACAAGCGACACGTCTGGGATTATCTGTATATAGGAAAAAAACTCCATTCCGTGCTTATCTATTGGTCGTTTAGTGACTTGGTGATCTGTTGTATATTTTTTTTATGAATACTGGAAATGAATACCAAAATTAACTGCAAATAATTTTGTGAATCATTTTCAACGCAACATAGAAATTTTAAGTAAAATATTTTACTTTCAGTGTAAATATTGTTTTTTTATATAAAATCAAGTATCAATTATGTTTATCAGAGACTTGGTTTCATCAGTAAACCATAATGTCTAGTAATTATCAGGTAAAACACTTGTGCCCCATACCATAACGTTAATATTTTTATCATCACCGAATTTGTATCCACCGTGAGTAACTAACCGGTGCCACTAGCAGAGGAGGATATGCCTACACTTCCGGAATACCTGATATCCGCCTGCCTTTTGTGTTTCTCAAACTTTTGTTTTCTATGTAGTGTTTTGAGAACTTGTTTGGCTGTTTGTTGTCTTTTTCTCTTTGCAATGACCTTGTCAGTTTCTCCCGAATGATGAGTTTTGAATAATGAAAGATAGTAGTCTTTCGTTATAGCATGATCTTTGTTTTACATCGTACTTAAACATATTTTCGACTAAAAAGTTATTAATTGCACAACCTGGAAACGATAAAAGAATGAGAAAACAATAAATGGACAAAAAAAAAAAGACAAACATGACAAAAAACAGTGTACAAACACAATGCAGTTACTAAGAATCTAAAACAGAGTAACAGAACCCCCAAAACAGGTGGTACTTTCAATTGTTCCTGAAGGATAAGCAGAATTCTTGGTAATAGGAGGTGAACAATTGGTTATACACTGTTATAATTGCATTAGGCGATGTCACAATCGTGGAATGAAGGACGGGATTGTGGGTCCGACAATTGCCCTCTGTAAGGGTTCCAAACGGAAGAAATATTACGACATTGTCTAAAAAATATCGATGTACACATTGTTACGTTTGGTATGAAATATGCTATGAAAAGTTCATGGAAATAACAGACATAGCTTTTTTTAAGCTTGAAATAAGAAAAACATTGAAAGTAAATTTAGTTATTACTTTGATAATGAAGGACTTGAAAACATAAGTAATTTGTGTTTGTTTATCTAGGAAAATCACTGTTCTTGTATAAAGAAAGATACACATATTACTCATGCATCTGACGCTGCTTGTACAACAACAGACAACGGTGAATATGCGTATTTATGGCTGTACAATGAAACGGGTAAGTTTCTTTTATTAAAACTTAAACAAACAAAGCAATGAAAAATGTGAAAAAGTAGAAAAGAGTTTATCCCCAATGAGACAAATCATCCCATTTCATTACACAATGTTAATAATTCAGGTAAATATTTGTCAATGTTACGTATGAATTTTCTAATATTATCATAAAGAAATATTGATTTCCTTAAATCTAGTTGACATCTATTTCTGTGAATAAAATTGCATTCATTCATGTCATTATAAATTTGAAAGTCTATTAGCATTTTAAAGGGAATAGTTCACGTGAAATGTCAGGAATCGTCGTTAAAAGATAAAAATACTGTCATCATATTCTTAATATTTCGATATTGCCAAACAATGCCCTCCCTCCAAAAACAAAAATAATAGACTGAATTCTTCTTCTGATTATCATCATCATAACTTATCATTTTCGAATATTTTCTTGTGACTTGAATAATAGGTTTTTTTTTTCATTCGAACAGTAACATTTTAAAAGAATTTATAGTTTAATCAAACCATTAAAAATAAATATTTGATATCAATGAAGGGAAATGTAGGAAAATTAAAAAAAAAACTTCTCAAAGAAACCAGGCTTATAATTTGTTAAGCTGAACGCGCATTTTGTCTAAAGAAGAATCATCAGCGGTACTCAAAATAATTAGTTGGAGGGCCAAATCAATATTTCGAAATACCTGTAGTAGATTTGGAATATTGTTAATGTTTAAATCGATAGTAAGATCTTTAAAGGTTTGCGAGAGCTAAGTTTTCTGTAATATGTAAAAACTACAAGGTAAAATTATTTTGACATGGAATGAGATCATCAAATTAAGCTTTATTTCAGTCATAACGACATTTCCATTTACCGCAATGCTACATGGTATGAACTGCCGACGGCTCCATATCAGTGTAATGCGTGCTTTCTGATTACTTATTAGTTTTCGTCGAATTACTGCTATGCAATCAATTGAAATGTTTTGAAAATTGCATACAACTAAAACCGTAAACATGTGGTAAGCATAACAATTACTTTTTCCCCTGTCAAACTTTTATCAGATTTATCGTCATATATATGATATCAAGAGTTGTTATCTATCGTCAACGAGTTTTGTTCTTGTTGACTTATTGTTGTCCTAATAAAGAACTTTTTTTAAATCTGAGAATTATGCTTTCTATTTTTATATCAATGGTCTAATATACTCGGCTTAGTAAATAAAACCCATGCTTAAATGTCATATAATTGGGATTTTAAAAGATGTTCAGGAGCATCATATTATTGGGATTTTAAAACATGTTCAGAAGCACCAGGTCTCAAATTGAGGTAAAAAAGATTTAAATTTTCTTACATGCTTGGAAGCAGTATGCTAATGGAAATTGTATAGAAAATAGGGAAAATTACAATATACTTCTCCTTGAAACACATTTATAGACCAAATAAGATAATTGGAAATATGACTAAGTCTTTCATAATAAAGAAATTGTTGATAGTACTTGACAAACCATGTTTAATGCGGTTGATATAAACGTAAAACGTCAAATGACAATTTACAGAAGACAAATAAAAGGCAATGATACTGAACTGTGACCAACAAAAACAGGAAGCAAAAGAACAGTTAAGTTAATTGATGATCCATGTCACTTATTGGTTATAAACAATAGGTCAATTAGTACTATGTATAACCAAACTGTATAACGAAGATATAAGATATATAATAAAAAATTAAAGTAATGTTCAAATACCAGATAATGTTGTTTCCTTATGGCGTCCACCAAATATTTCGCAGTTTTTCAAGGAAAATTTATTAAAACATAATACACAGTTTTTCATTAGTGTTCATATGCAAAAAAAAAAACGATATTTAATTTAATTTCTTCAAAGTGTTTCCCTTTGAGTTCAGTGTAAAACAAGCAATCTTTAATAAAGTACGGTTCGTGTTCAAAACGGTTACCGTTACAGAATCTGCAAAGTAGTTCATGTTATTGTTCACCAAACCTTCCGGTCTCTAATCTTAGCGGCAGAATCCCACATCTTAATTGTACTAAGCATGATTGCATTGATTTGTTGAGGTTCAGTTTAGCGTATGATTCCTAACTAAAATACAACATACTGATGAGTTCCTAGTGACAAAATGTTCGGCTACATAAAGTTTCTGAAGAAAAAAAGTTTTTTGAAAATCATGGAATCAGTTATCTAGCATTGCGCACAGCAATAGTTTAAATCCTGTTTAGTCATCGTCGAACACAATAAATTTATTCGAAGGACGAACCATGTCAATGTTATGTCGCTATTGACGAGGAATCCACCCGATATTGCTGTTGATAATTTACAGAAAAACGAAGCAGTTAGTTCCTAGTAAATAGCATATATCCCTATTTTTTTATATTCTCCAAAGCCTAGAAAGACATTCATAAACTGCAGATACATAATCGAACATAGGCACAACTCAGGAATAAAACAGTTTTTTTTTTGTTTTCGTACGATTTAACTCCACACTACTTAAACTGATGAATGTTAGATATCATTTTTTTCCAATGGTTGATAACTTTTCATTGTATGTTGAAAAATATCCATTGTTCATGAAATCCACTTCTATATATATATATATATATATTTATATATATTATTTTTTGTTCACATTTTGTTCACATTTCAATTCTATGTTGATAAGATCTGAATTCAATGTCGGTTGGTTTAGTTCTAGTTTTTTTTAAAGTGAACCCATTTCTATTTTGCTTTGTTTATTAAAACTATCCAGCGTTTACACCAGTCCTGAAGTTTATCTTGCATGTGCTTTATGTCCTTCTTACTTTTCCCAAATAATGAAATATTGTCAGCGTAAAGTAATATGGCAAGATGTTTGTCTGTTATTCCAATTCCTAGATTCATATATGTTAACTCTAATAATAAAACGTTAACAAAAGTCGAACACATGGTAGTCTATACATTGTCCCCATGTTTTGCAATAGACTCTTTTCATTTCTGTTCAGTGTCATACACGACTCAGAACACTGATACATGTTTTTCTCCTAATATAGTTAAATACTTTACCATTATTGTCATCTCTTAGCAACTTGAACAACATCATCTCTCTGCATATACAAATCAAACTCTATTTTCAAGTCAATAAACCGATGTATAAGTTCTCTTTATTTCGGACTGCACTATTTAGGTTGAGATTGATGTTTGATCTTTTTTACGAGCAATTCCGTCTGAATTCATTTTGCAAGTCGGCTAAAATGTCATGACTTTCAAAATAACTCATGATACTTCAACTTTTAAGAGCACAGTATAATTTTTTTTTTTGTGTCGAGTTTCCGTACACTTGATTAACTCTTTCTTGCATTTGCACACGACATTCCATAGGTATAAAAGCATATCATTCAAGTAGAGTGTATTATGTTCACAGCGTCCTTTTGAACCAATGAAACGTTTTTCGGATTTGTCTTTATCAATATCTGTGATAATTAAACTACATAAATGGTCATATATTTTGTAACTACTTTCTTTAGTTTTCCAACTTTCAATAATACTAGTATTTATTAAACATGTTGCTTGTCGTACATCACATGGCATGCAATCCAACGTGATTCAGTCTAGTCTGTGTCGGGAGGGGGGATTTGATTGCTAACATGTTTCTACCTTGTCTACAAGTCTATAACTCGTCATTTCAAATACACAGGTGATAACTAAATGGTTTGGTAGTTTTACTGTATCCCCAATTTACCTTGTAAAGTTGTAGTATTACACATTTGATTGTGGTGTTATCACTTTGAAGTTTAAAAAGACATAACTTTGTTTCTGTTAAAGATCAACAGATTCAAGTCATTGCTGATCAATAATTTTATCCATTACAGCTATGTTCGGTATTTTATCTGTTTGGCTTAATTTCTGGTAAGGCGCCAATTTGTCAACCATTAATATGTAATTACATTTTTAATTCATTAATGTTAGTGTGGGTTGGCAAAGAAACTCTTAGAATCGCGTTGACGAGATAACTAATCAGGAGGTTAGTGGCAATAAGATATTTCCGTGGTTGACCTTGTTGGTGTATATCATATTTGTCTGTCTTTTGTTTATTTCTTAACATTACTAAAGTCGTTAGTTTTACTGTTTGAATTGATTAACATTTGTCATGGCGGAGCCTGTTATAGCTTACTATGCGATATGGATCTTACTCATTATTGAAGGTCCTTCGGTGATCTGTAATTGCTAATTTCTACGATATTTGGTCTCACATGGAAACTTATCAATCTTACCACATCTTTTTATTTTTATAACGATAATAAATTCGTTATCACAAAATATGTTCATTGCTTGATTCCAAGAATTCTTTTGAATCACAAGTCTATTGCTGTAACATTGAAACATTTCAAAATAAACTTTTTAATCTAGATCCATAATGCACCAGAAACTTTTGTTTGGTTTCGATGCATGTCCCTCCTAGTGTAACCAAATCAAGTATAACCTGATACGGAAGTTTCATCCCGTCTTGCTGAATGATAGACAAATTAATGTAAAATGTTTAATTTGTAATTTACAGTTTCCTTATTACCAAGCCAGCTTTATTTTAATATAAGAATAAGAATGATCATTTTAAAAGTGAGCCGGGCTTTCTTCATTGAGTGCGGACTCATGTGACTATTGTTCTGGTGAAAAACTGGTGCTTATTATTCCGTGATTTTACACGATCTGAAGCGTCAAATCGCGGAGCGCGACCGCCTGGTAGATTTCGTAAAATCGCGCTCACATTAATTTCTATTAAGTGTTCAATTCTGGACCTCTTATATAGACATTTCTTTATCTTTAGAATTATTTCTTTTGACGATAACAGTTCTTTCCTTCCACCTAGACAACAATCAAGTTGTGGGTGTAACACTTATACTGTCTGAAACGTTTTCTGAACGACATCTGTAGCTGCTTTGATTATGTTTTCTCCTTCAGAAAACGGATAAGCCGCTTGCCTTAATTGTGATATCTGGATTGTCGAGAGAGAGAGAGTTTGGTATAGAATCAAGAAGGATGGATAACGACGGTACACTTTTTGTCGTGTTCTGATGTGGTGCATTGTTTGACGGTATCTAGGCAATTTTGCATAGACTGAAATGTGATCAGTTAAAGACCTATGACAATTATAATATTTACATCTAAACTCTTAGGGGTATGTGTAACTCTTATGAGGAATTTTCTAAACAATTGTAATCTGTTATATGTCATGAATTTAGGCTATGTAAAAAACCATTCCTGTCAAAGTGAAATGACATGTTCATAGATAAATGACAAAAGCCATCGATAACAGCGATTTAGTTCAGACTGTATTTCGTGATCCGTGTAAGCTTTTAAACTTCTAATTTATATATATCATAAACTGTTCTTGAAAAAAAATGCAAAACTAAAAATGTTCCTATACTTCACTACATCGGGTTTCTTCGTATTTGGCCGATATCAGGTCGTTTCCATTTGAAATACTTTTCAGATGTGTCAAAATTATAAACCGGTGTACCGCAAGAGTCAGTTTTAGGTCATATTATTCTTAATATGTGTGAATAATTTGCCTTTTTATAATCCTAATCATAACACTGATTCTTTTGCTGATGATATCACTATTTCTGTGATTCGAAAAAAACCGAAAAGTATAAAAGGCATGCATTCGATACTGTATTTGTAATTGGTGCGTGAAACCAAATATGAGTTAATGTGTCAAAAACAAAGACAATGGTATAGGTTCAGAGTGCAATGAACAAAACGATATATATATATATATCAATGGCCAACATACTAATGGAGTCACCTTGAAAGATATAATGAAAATTTACTGGAATCATAATGCGAAACTTTTATTTTTACAATATTTTTAGATATCTCCTTCCACATTCGGATTACTGTTGTTCAGTATAAGAAACTGTAGCGAATCTTTAATTGAGAGTTTACGAAATTTGCAAAAAGTGCTGCAATAAATATTTAAAACGAACACGATATCTGAGAACCATTTTAGTTCTATCAAACATTGCCTTAATTGTGATATCTGGATTGTCGAGAGAGAGAGAGTTTGGTATAGAATCAAGAAGGATGGATAACGACGGTACACTTTTTGTCGTGTTCTGATGTGGTGCATTGTTTGACGGTATCTAGGCAATTTTGCATAGACTGAAATGTGATCAGTTAAAGACCTATGACAATTATACTATTTACATCTAAACTCTTAGGGGTATGTGTAACTCTTATGAGGAATTTTCTAAACAATTGTAATCTGTTATATGTCATGAATTTAGGCTATGTAAAAAAACATTCCTGTCAAAGTGAAATGACATGAACAAAACGATATATATATATATATATTAATGGCCAACATACTAATGGAGTCACCTTGAAAGATATAATGAAAATTTACTGGAATCATAATGCGAAACTTTTATTTTTACAATATTTTTAGATATCTCCTTCCACATTCGGATTACTGTTGTTCAGTATAAGAAACTGTAGCGAATCTTTAATTGAGAGTTTACGAAATTTTCAAAAAGTGCTGCAATAAATATTTAAAACGAACACGATATCTGAGAACCATTTTAGTTCTATCAAACATGTTTTAAGAAATCTGGAATTATTCCCGTTGCTCAGAGAATATTAAACCACAAGTCATTCCTAATGCAGTAATCAAAAATATGAATTTGCACTGAAATATGTATGAAATCAAGTACTGTTAAGCCTTTACTCCAGTTGACCCTTTCTACCTTTACACGTAACTACTTCTTCGTCTTGACGCTTGAGACGTCTTAACTACACCTTTTTCCCCAATTCTTCGAACATTAAATAATTATAGTTAAAGTGCATCTGAGTTCACAACAATAACTATTGTTTCAGAAAAAAAATAAAAAAAATGGAATTCCTTTATAGCTTGTTCGCAAAATATAAGTTGACAAGAAATACATTCTAAATCTTCAGAAGTTATGCCTTTTAAGATTCAAATGTTGTCTGTAGCCTTTGCTAGTAAAGGTGTCATCTAGTGTCATCAGGAAAAGTGCAAAAATATGAACGATATTATAAGGTGTGAATAAACTTTTTTTTTCTTTTTTAGAGATCTTAACTAATTCGACAGTTGTGTTTAACTGTTCGTATATTAGATGTACAGATCGTACGACAGTTGATGAACAGGACATAAAATATACTGACGACTGTAAACAACAGCTAAATGGTTTTGCTTGCGTATCTGAACATAAATCTGATCAAGTCAAACCTGGTAATATCATATTATGTGCAATCTTTTTACAACGATAAAAAAGTTATATATAGGATATTAATTCAATTTTTTGTACTGTTAAGTTTTCTCTCTCTCTCTCTCTCTCTCTCTCTCTCTCTCTCTCTCATATCCCAAGATGAGCATTCATATCTATAAACAAATCGTTAAGCTTATATAATACAAACACACTTCGTTCTATTTTTAGAAGAACAAAGCTTGACAATGTCTTTTGCAACAACCATCGAAGGAGCGCTAGAATCTAGCACTATGGCTTTACAGCATATATCGACGAGCCCTCGTGAAAATTCGTATTCAACTAAAATATGGACAGATAGCAGCCTTGCAATACAGTCTAGCATAGGAAGCTCGGATTTTTCACCTACATTAAGTTATCATCATTTTGGCAAATCTATAGTAACACCATCGCTAATATCAATAACAAAAATATCTTATAATATGATATCCACCACTGTAAAAAGCCTAGATGCGACTAATAAAGACGTAACAGAATCTTCCAAAATAAGTTTAATCCAAAGTACAACTAGCAGAAATTCAAAAAGTTCCAGCAGCCAGTATACAGGTATTCCTTTTTTCAGCAACGCTTATGCTCTTTAAATTGTTATATCAACATATTAACAGCAAGGTTACACAAATGACTAAACTGAATGGACATTATGCAATTTATCAATGCAATATATGTTATATTCTTAAAACTCACAATGACATAACAATGACCCATATAGATAAAGGCAACAGTAGTATACCGCTGTTCGAAACTCATAAATCGATAGAGATAAAAACAAATCCGGGTTACAAACTAAAACTGAGGGAAACGCATCAAATATAAGAGGAGAACAACGACACAACAAAAACACAACATTAAAATGTAACACACACAGAAACGAACTATAATATAACAATGGCCATTTTCCTGACTTGGTACAGGACATATACACGACAAGAAGAAAAGAATACTCAGTAATTGCAAAATATGAATAACGGAGATATGGAGTATCCGTCAATGAAAGAGCAACCACATTAAACGAAACACAAATTTAATTACCCTAAGCCATAGATGTCTCTGTCGAAGTGATACATTCGTATTGTTGTTTTTTCAGGTTTGATCATAGGCTTGTTAGTTTCCTTGTTTGTTATTGTGGTAATAGTGGCTATATGTGTTTGTCGATTAAGGTTAGAACATTATTCAAATTATTTATAAGGCATTTTTTTTTTAGAAATTTGCAATAGTTAACATCGTCATGGTTACAAAAAAAACATTTACGTGTTTATGTAACGAGTGTTCAAGTATTTAGAAGAACTTTGAGAGAAACTTTTAAGCATACAAATAAAAAAGATGATTAATTATCATCAGTTGATCAGCAACATCGAAACAGTTTCATTTTACCATAAATTTCATGTCACAAAGGTCAATAAGGAGAACACTACTTTTTCGAAGAAAGGAATATTCTGATGTTGGAAACAGTGTTTTTTTTTTTGTAACTTATATGCAAAATCGCCTATTGATAGATTGATAGACAGAGAGAGAGAGAGAGAGAGAGAGAGAGAGAGAGAGATTTTAAACACTGTTTGCTTAACTTCAGATGACATATTGTATATGCATAAATATATAAACTCGTGAAATACCTTTCTTACATATGCTTTGTTATATGACCGTTTATGTGTAAACAATTTGATTATACTTTTCAGACACACAAGGCCATTTCGAAAGGAAAATATAGCTAATGATAACAAAATATCGTTGAAAAGTATTTCAAAATATCAAGACGTTGATCCTAATTCCGAAAAAGGAACAACGTATACAAAAAGAACAACACACGATACTTCTGCAAATAATGGTAATCGTATGCAGTTTAAATCAGAACACGCTTTAAACAATACAAGGAATTCGGAAGACGAAAACTCCGTTGTGGTGAAAAAACACAACGTTGCATCTGGTAAGGAGAACGCAGATCGAAACGACACTAGCGAAAATGCTGAATCGTTGGATGTCAAGGAGAACAATTATGATTTACTACACCAAGAAATACGGCCTAGTGATATCGAATCTGGGAATATCTACGACACTTCCCGAGGATGTCGTGACGTCTACGATACGACACAACATGTCAATAGTAACAAAAACAAAGACGAATCTGTGTATGACCATACATGAAAGTGACCTCCAAACTTTTGTTAAATCTTCTCATCATGCCTATTAACATCATCAAAATCTTTGTTTTTGTTTTGTGTATGAATTAAAGGCTTGTTTAAAATATGGAAAAACAAATCATAGATCATAGATACGCGTGTGCTGTAGTATTGACATGACATACTTTGAAAGACGTTTTTCATTTCGATATATATATATTAATTTCACACTTTTATGATGCTAAGTACATATAGAAAAATAAAAGTATTTTTAATTTGGTTGTCGTAATGATTTTGATAATCCTTCAACCAAACTAATTGATTCGTCTTCTTTTTACAAACTGCCTGGTAAATATGTTTAATACGCTGATTTCAGACAAAAATATTGAACAATTATTTCTCATATTCACAAAAAACACTGTGTCATGTAAGAATCAAAATCCCGGAAAACGCGTTCCTGATTGTAGGACTGATATCTTAATAATCTATTTTACATTAATCAATAAATATACTAAGTTATCTTGTTGCTTTCATCATTTTTGTAACTGTTTCGCATACGGTTTAGTCAAACATAATTGAAATTCATTCTTATGTTTGAATTGAGCATTAAGATAAGGAAGGGTCTCAACATTCTATTCTTATCTTTTCAGACGACGAGCTTCTAGCGTCCTTTATAGAAAAGGGAGAATAAAAAAATAGTTTCTGTTATGAATGTTTTATGGCTAAACGTCCATTGAAAAGGGTATTACATCTTGAATTTCTGTTAGTTATGGCTTTAAATATCTCCATGATGTACTCCTTACTTGAGTTTTTTAATTCACTTATTTGATGATCAACCTTATTCTGTTTTCAGTGGAAGTAAGATTAAATTTTCTATAATTTCGCGTACAATTTTTCTCCTTACGGTTAGTCTAGTGAGTCGTCAATTAGATTTCTTACAGGGTGGCGATTTGAGTTTATTTTATCTCTCAGAGGAACACAGTCTTATTGCATATCTGTTTGAAAATACATTTTTATTTCTAATGTCAATTATTGCTCATCATTCTAATTTTATTGCATTTAGTGGACCGAACAGAAAGATGTCGTATTACAGGCTTTATATAGGGGCTTTACATTACCAGTACAAGAAGGCGATATGTCTAAATCGTCTAAGTCAAGTCAGCTCATATCTTCACTTACATCTAGAAATTGACAATGAGGGTCGATTGAAAACAGAACTTTACGACAAAGGAGATGATTTTTGCTTCACAATTAAGAATTTTTCATTTCTATGAAGCTATATTCTAGCAGCGCCTGCATATGGAGTATATATCTCTTAGCTGATAAGGTATTCCAGTGCCTGCGTTTCCTATCATCATTTCCTTGATATAGGGTTGCTGCTCACAAGGATGCTATCAAGCCGAGAGTTACAAGAGGTGAAGTTGAAATCATCCATTCGAAAATTTTACGGACGCCATCCCGAGTTGGTTGCCCGTTATGGAATATCTGTTTCATAGATGACGACGGATATGTTCCAATCGACGTAACTGCAATCCCGTCTTCCTTTTCCCAAAATGTGACCTACCAAATTTGACTTATTGCCGGGTTTATACTTTCATGAAATACACGACGGGTGCCACATATTGAACAGGATATGCTTACCCCTCTGAAGCATCTGAGATCACCTGCAGTTTTTGGTGGGTTTTTTGTTACCCAGTCTTTAGTATTCTATATTATGTATTGTGTAGTGTTGATTTTATTTTGGTCTTTTTTGCCAGGGCGTTGTTAGTTGATTTTTCGACTTATGAGTTTGAATGTCCTTTTGGTATCTTTCGCCTTTCTTTTGTGTCTAATTCACTTCTACTGACACATGTGAAATGACAAAATAATAATGCCATAATATCATGAATATTGAATCAATCTTCCGATCAAGAGGTATATTTATCGAGTTCAGTTACAAAATAGTGTGCACTTCATTGTACTCTTCATCAAAATAACAATATTTGTTTTTTTGGTGATGGCATAACCTAAAATAAGTTCTTGTGCTTCAGCCTTGTAATAAAAAAAAGCATTGTGAATTATAAGAATGTGGTTATCAATTGACTGTAAAACATTTGTAGGGATAAACTGTCTCTTTAGTACGTAACATCACACTGATGTAGAAACTTCTGATGGAATAATGCAAAAAACTTTCATTGGCCACATTGCTCGATAGAAATAAAACACGCAAGACATACTTATAACCTCCTAGAAAAGTAACAATCATGAACGCTCAAATTCATTTTTTACTGTGAAGAAAGCATAAAAGCAGAAAATAATGTAAAAGCAGAATTACACTTCTTGTGTCCACCAAGTATATAACTATTCGATATGAATGTTATAATGTTGGTCTCTTCATTGCATCTGTTTTTCTAATGACAACTTGGTAACTTAATAAATATAAAGAGCTATTAATAACTGGTATAATTCCAAATGTCTATTTAAATGTTGAACTGTTGCTCCCACTGCTAATGATAGATGAAAGGATGCACCGTAATACTCAAAAAAGTTAAAAATGTATGTCTTTTCTATCTGTGGTAATATTGACCCTGGTTTATTAAAAGAAATCAAATGTAAAAAAATATCTTCTCGGATATAACTGTTGCATTAATATAAATGAAAAAAGATCAACAAAAACATCATGTTCTTTTCTACCACGTACTGAATTCGTTGTTTCTATTTAGTTATATTCGTTAATTATACATGTACATTTGGTATTAGGAAGCCATAATTCATCTACTGTATTAATAGCCTGTCAACACTGAGGTTACGAGTTCGAACCCTGCAAGTGGCAGGTCGTTCGTTTCTGCCAAAGGTCGCTGTTTCTATCCGAGCAATTCAGCTTCTATCGTCATTAAAAGCTGGCCTACACAAAATAGCAAATAGTGCTGAATGTGGCGTTTAACGCCAAAAGTCAATCACTTAATAGATTAAACATTTAGTTAATACGTTTTGTTTATTCTAGATTTACAAATAGATATAACATATGATTTATCTATTTTTATATTTTCATAAAACGTTAATTTCTGCAATAAAACTTGAAAATATGCAGAAAAGATCACACATCAGATCTATAATCTATGTTTATGTTTAAAACATAAAAAACAAAATAATTATTACGTGGGAACCTTAAACATTTCGACACGCTTCCTAGATTAGAGATAGTGGTGTTTTCCGACTTCAAAAAATTCTAATAAGAAAAATACTCCAAGGTAAACTAAATAAACGGAAGTTCATAAAAATTAAAAAAAAACTCAACGCTCTACTATATCAAACAACGAAAAGACTGTAATACAACTGTCATATTCCTGACTTGGTACAGATTTTTTCTGAGAAACTGGTGGAGTTTACATGGTGTTACACATAGCTAATAAAATCATATCCCTGTATGGCAGGTGACTACTATATTTTCTTTGAATTGACAAAAGTAATGTGAGCACCCCCAAAATATGTAATTGCGATCCAGCAACCAAAATTTTGTAAAAAAAAACAACACAACGCATGGCGATGTGTTTACAATAGGCACACAAGCGTGAAATGTACCAAACAGGTAAGTTCCTGTTGATTTGATACTTTTGCGTTTTTATAATATATGTATAATACATTATGCTAATCAATACATGTTCTTAATAAGTACACAATATCGCACAAGTTAGCACTAACAATAATCCCGTATGTATCCCTACCTTGCCTGTAAAATGCACAAACTATTTGGAATATATCAAAAATCCTGATCACATACTAAAAAAACCTAGATACATCCTTATTGTATTGTTTTCTCTTTATGTAAGTTTTTTTTAATTGTCTGGATATCGTGCACGATCAGATGTTATCCATTAGTACATGTATAGTACACATTGTTTCCATTAAATTGATTAAGGCTATAATAGAATATCTAAGTTGCAATAGGTCTGGTATAGTAAAACAAAATTGTCATAAACTGATTGTTACATCATGTTTATCAGAGATGATAGCTGTACATTTCTATTAATTAATATAATGTTTTTCAGAGGGAGGATCAAATTAAATGTGGGATACAGAATAGAGTTTCGAAAATGGTCAATATAGTTCCTTGCCAATGTGATGTTTACCATACGCCTTCCGAGAGTGACTCAGTCTGAAGGAATGTACTTATCAATATTACATTCAATGGGCTTAGATTGAATGTCATATTCATGCAATTATAATCGTTAATTCGAAATATTTGGAATTTGATTTTTGATCGTTTTGTCGTTGTGTTGGCGTCTCACTATTATATACCCCATATTTCATTTTATTCGTAATTATAATAATATTCAAAAGATTTTTTCACAAACCTTACGTTTTTTTAAGACACATTGGGGCAAAACAAATTTCAAAATATGATAAATTATCTACGTTTATTGAAATACTTAATTGTTACCTGAGAATTCATTTAAGATAAAACAAAACGATCAAAATAAGTTGGTTGATTTTCCTCTTGAACAATATTGATCGTTATAAACAAAAGATTTCGCTTCCGTAAGTAAGTGCATTGATGGAAAGAAAAAATGGAACTAAATGGTTGCCTGCTTCTTCTTATATTTTCACATATAACACAGGGAATTGGTAAGTATTTTATAAATTATTAAATAGAAAATGTGATCTCGATTTGTTCAATATTTTCATTGTAACAGTTATGATGCTAAATGAAATTCAAAAACGTGTAAACATCATTGAAAGTACAAAACGATGCAAAGAACAAAATTGGAGAAAAGCTCTTAGAGATGGACGATGGTCAATCAAAAATATATAAATATTCGATATATTGATAACTCATGCTGATAGTTGAAAAGTTAATTTGAAGACGGTCAAATTTGTTTCTAGATTATTTATTAAATTACGATGCTATGTATTAGAACATAGTAGCAGCATTTTTATTAATATAAACATTTCTCTTGACTACCCATGTGGGCGAATCCGAAAATTACCATTTACCATATTTCATTTGATGCAATATGCTTTGGTTCAAAAATACATCTATCACTGGTGCACAGAAAAACAAGATGTGAAAAAACGGGTAGTATTAAAAGACTTAACACATCGGGTCCAAAATAACACAATAAAGATAATTATAAACTTATAAACGTACATTATAAAATTAACTCATTTGGTCTGTAAAACCGGTTGCTACGATAATGTGGATTAACATGATTAATGTAAAAGTTAGAGCGCTGAGCAGACTTTCATCAACAATCTAAATGTTTAACAATAAACATACAGATGAATTAATAAGTGATAGCAACATTTAAACGAGATAATTTTCAAGTGAATAAAACAAAATAAAAGGGAATGTTTTTCCTTAGACACGATTTATAGCTACTAAGGAATTCATTAGATAATAACACCCCATCAATAAATTGTTCCTCACAGGATTTTCCAAAACTGCTATTAAGTTTTTGATTAAACAGGGAAGTGCACATTTAAAATAATAAATATGGAATTGCTGACATCTCTTCTATTAGTAATTTTTAAATTATCTAATTCAAACGGTAAGTAAGTGTAACAAATATTTTAATAATCTGATGCATAAGTAATCGTCATTATTAGTATTCTTCGATAAAAAGAAAGCAACGTGTTAATAAGTACTAAAAGGATCTTCCGGGTATGTCTTTTCTATGGGAAGGCATATACTGTTTATATCTATGAAGTGTTCAAGTAACAAACACGTAAAGCGATCAATCCCTGTGTTGATTTTATTTAAACTGATCATGATGACCAAGAACTCGAATTATAGTCCAGCAGATAGGTGCAATATATGAAGGAATAATGCACTTCGTGTTAAAAGCACCAAATTTTGCTCAAACATACCTCTTTCTATACTCTTAAATCTAAGATATATAGGCAAGCTGGAAAAATAGTTTACTTCCGGTAAAATCTAATATGGCGGATGCACGTTCTGTATTTCAATTATTTCCATTTTCTTTCAGAAATGTTAATTTAGATTACAAAAAATGATATATTTATTTGATCAGAATCACATCACAAGGGTTTTATTGTTATTTTTAAATATTGAAATAGTATTTGGTGAAGTTGAGGCCACTTCCAGTCGCAATTTTGTGTTAAAATACAAGAAAAATGTCGACTTTCTGTTGTTGCACAAAGCGTATTGATACTGGTGCCGGACATATGAGTTATCGGAACATCTCGTGAAATTCTACAATGAATCTGAATAAATGCCGTAAGACCTGCTATTTAAAGTTCAATTCAACAGATATTAAGATATAACAAAAAACACATAGAGAGGATACATATGATATGTCAGAAAAGACAGCCACTCGGAACAGGAAATTCACCTGCACCGGCTTACCATGTAAAATAGCAATAGAAGAATATGTATGTTTCTTTTATAGTTCGAATAAACCAGATGAAAACCTCCACGAAGTTACTACAAGTAATGTTAATATTCGTGTTTGTCAATGTGCACTTAAACTTCAGGACACAGCTTTATAAACGAAACTCAGTGCCGGGGACCGTGTTACACAAGAAGCGCAAGACCATGTTCGACGACTTTCTATTATATACCGTGGATAAACGTTTCCCGTTAGGATTGCCGGTATTGTATGATAGAGTGCTCTCGGTATTGCAATGAATAAAATGGGTTTGTGTATCCACCGTCACTGGAGAAAGACGTATTTACCATCACTACCGTAGATATAACATTGACCACAATCCAAGCTAAAGATTCATTTCATGGTACTGGGATATCATTATACCGGCATGTGACAAGTGATGAACAAGGTGAACAACGGATAAACTTACTCGTACAGAAAACACAGTGTACAAAAGTGACTGAAATTTTGCCAGCATCGTTTGCAAGTGGAAGACCTGTTGTCTTGAAGACCAAAGTTCCTGAGATACCGCTGAAGGAAGGACCTTACACTGACTGTACTGAAGATTTACGAGAAGCAGTTCAGGAGGAATTTAGGTTGTTAACATACTTAAAAAATGATAAATAGTTGATAAATAATGAGACAGATACAATAAACAATTGTATACTGGGAACCAAATTATGTTTTATAACCTTTCATAATGAAGCAAAATCACTAGGAAACAATTTGCATTCAGCTACTTTTTGCTAACAATATACCATGACTCAACAATGTATATGCAAACTTATTTGTTCAATATAAGTTTACCGTATATAAAAGTTCCGATTGGTTTCGTTGCAGATGTCAGAAAATTGTAGCAGACACACAAGAAGATGAAGTTGATGAATTGTCAGTTGTGTCTTGGGGAACCTTCCCTATGCATATGCGTTTATTAAAGAAAGCTATATAACAAGAACACGACGTGCGCATCAATAGAGAGGCGAAACATACTAAAGGGAGATTCAAACTAATAAGTCGAAAATAAACTGACAACGCCATGGCTAAAACAGAAAAGGACCAACACACAAACAATAGTATAAAACACAACATAGAAAACTAAAGACTGAGCAACACGAACCCCATCAAACCTGGGGTAGATCTCATGTGCTTCGGAAGGGTCAGCAGATCCTGCTTCACATGTGGCACCCGTCGTGTTGCTTATGTTAGTACAAACCCGGTAAAAAGTATAATTCGGTAGATCACAAGTGAGAGCTTGTAGTTTGTTTGTTCTTCTTAAGACTGCTCCCACTGAATTTCTTTAAAAGGAAAACCTGGATGAGACACCAAGTTTTGGCGAATGTTGTATGCAATTGTCATTGGATAAGCCACATTTTCATTGCTGGTATTAAACAATGAAGTTTGAATTGGATTCATAAGTTTTCATTCGAGCCATCAGAGAAGGACATTTCAAGCTGTACATAGATACGTTGAGTAAGATCATTCCTTGGTGTTTTGCCCTTGACCATATTCATCATTCCTGGTGGTTACCAGTTCATGTGGCTGACATAACAAACATTGAGTCTGAATGAAAACATTCGTCAAGGATTTAATGAGAGTTGCTTTCGAAGTGCTTAAATCCATTGACAACATCAACAGGAGATGTAACCAATGTAGACGCTATAATAGATTGACGGTGTAGCTGTTGATAATATGTCGAAGCATGCAAGGAACAGGAATAAGGAGACGTGTACATGGGCAAACATGCGTTCCTAGAAAACTGGCAGAGCTTCTAACTGGTAGATAATAACAAAACAGAGCGTTCTTATTTTCTGTCTCATAAGCTGAAGGATGAGAACATTTTCGGGGAGATAACTATTGCTTCAGATTGACAAAATGTTATGTGTATTTGTACCCATGATAACGTAAGGCCTTGCACATTAAAATCAAGAAGAAGCGAATACCAGAATTGTGGTACATATTGCAGATGTGGTAAAAGAAGGACATACTAGAGTGATGATTCGAACAGTTGACACGAATGTTGTATTAATTGTTGTGTCTTGCTTTCATTTGACGAATGCAGCTGGAATTTGGGTTGATTTTGGGACTGGAAAAAAATTTAGATATATTTCGATTTCATGTACTTGCTAATAATTTGGGACTAGAAAAATCATATGCATTGCCTGTCTTCCATGCATTCACCGTATGCAATACTGTGTCATCGTTTGCGGGTAGTAGAAAAAATCAGCATGGAATGCATTGAAGGCTTTTAATGATGTTACCAGAGCATTCACAATTATGAGAGACCAGCAAGGACTGTGAATGTCAAAAAAATTATGCTTTTTTTTTAACGATTGTTTGTTATCCGGTGTATGGTCGAACAAATATATAAGAGAAAGTATATGAGGCACGAAAACATCAATTCGCTCAAAAAGGCAGGTCCATTGAAGGTATTCCTCTAACAAAATCAACATTTTCCAACACATCAAACATTGTATTTATTAAAAAAAGGCAACAGTAGTATACCGCTGTTCGAAACTCATAAATCGATAGAGATAAAAACAAATCCGGGTTACAAACTAAAACTGAGGGAAACGCATCAAATATAAGAGGAGAACAACGACACAACAAAAACACAACATTAAAATGTTACACACACACAGAAACGAACTATAATATAACAATGGCCATTTTCCTGACTTGGTACAGGACATTTTAAGAAAAAAATGGTGGGTTAAACCTTGTTTTGTGGCATACCGAACCTCCCGTTTTTATTGCAAAGTCAAACACAACACCAAAACGACAACATCACATGACAGGACCACAATACAAATAGATGGGAGAAAGAAACACACGAATAATAGCTAACAAAAGGTACTAGGCTTAAAATTCAATACGCCAGACGTGCGTCTCGTCCACACAAGACCAACCAGTGACGCTCAGATGAAAAAAGTTTGAAAGCCAAAACAAGTACAAAGCTGAAGTGGATGTGTTTGGAGTGAATGTCTCAACTTCAAACCTCAATTGTCTAACAAAAAAGGCTTTCGGCTTGATATAAGACAAAAGCGATCAACGGCAACTGCTTTGGAGCAATATGTCAGAGGCTTCATCTTCATGCCTAGTGTTAATTCTCTGTGGATGCAAACGAGGATATCGTTATCATTGCACGTGTGGACAATATGCCCTACAATGCACTTCCCTGTGTGCTTGTGGTGGTGATTGTGAATGACACGTCTTTCAATTTGTAAACTTGACAATAGAGCCATAGTAATAACAGTTCTTCGACTCTGTTTTATATTATATAGATATAAGAAGATGTGGTATGAGTGCCAATGAGACAAACCTCCATCCAAATCACAATTTGTAAAAGTAATCCACTATAGGTCAAAGTACGGCCTTCAACACGGAGCCTTGGCTCACACCGAACAGCAAGCTATAAAGGGTCCAAAAAAGACTAGTGTAAAACCATTCAAATAGGAAAACCAACGGTCTAATCTATATAAAAAACGAGAAACGAGAAACACTTATGAACCACATTAACAAACGACAACCACTGAACATCAGGTTCCTGACTTAGGACAGGTGCAAACAAAAGCAGCGGGTTTAAACGTTTTAATAGACGCCAACCTTCATTCTAACCTGAAACAATAGTGTAACATCACAACAATGAAAGACAATCTATAAAATATCAATTTGAATTGCTTAACTCAATCAAAAGACATATGAACAAAAACAAGTGAACATACACTGAACGAATAAATTTGATCTATGACACAATGTAAATACAAAATTAATAAAACAGGGGGGTTAGATGTAAAACAATATCAGAAAGACAACCATAACCTTGGACAAAATGCCGCCAAATAAAATAACGTACACAGGTAAATAAAAATATTTTTTTTGTAAGGTATACATGGAGTATTCAGAATTTTGTCATTTGCGGTCAAAAATATCACCAAAAACATAATTTTGGGACAAAATGCAGATGTTTAATAAAATAATCAATATTTTGTATACAAATATTTCCATACTCAAAAACAGAAGCGTTAATCGGTGAGTGTAAATGATACAACAATATTAATTACTTTTTATCGTTACAAGAAAGTTTCTACAAAAATATTGTGGTCAGAATAAATAGTTCACGAAACTGAAATTGTCAAAATGGGGTATTCGGTATAATTTAAATGTTCGATGTTATAATTTGAATATAGTACTAAGGGATAAACTTTTTAAGAAGTGTTAATAAAATTTTGATAATGCTTCTGTTAAATTAAGTGCGTTTTAAATTCAATTTTCGACAGAAATGCGTAATATAATCGTATTTATTCACTGTTATATGTTCAGTGACAAACACAACAGTTATATTGGCAATGAACATGACGAAGTTAACATTGAAATGTTTATATGAAATTAAAAAAGTAATTGTTAACCTGACATAAAGAAATACAAAATGGAATCTAGAAATGTTTGTTAACATCAGGATTAAAAAAAAATATCATTGTTTCTCCTCTGATTATACCATGTATACGGAAGAATACAAATATTTTCAGTTTACATTGTGTGGTATTTAAGATTCCTTTGACCTGGTACAAACGTATGAGTACAATAAATTTATCATGAAGTCTATAAGTGTTCTATATCCCAAAAGAAATAATCTTTCTATACCACGTAATTTTTTAGTAAAAAAAATCTTTTATCATAATTGATTTCAACTATTTCTCTAATTCTTCGTCAATTTATCCCTTTCTGCACCCATTGTATAAAAAAAATTTAATCAACGTGTGGTTCGTTTGATCTCAGTTCTTCATTGGTTAAAATCCGATTATGACGTCGAATTTTTTTGCTTTCCTCTGAATTTCCTATTTCCACCATGCCTGATGACGTCACATAGAAAGAACACATCTTTTTGCAGATCATTCAAAAAGAAGGAATAAGTTTGCCTGCATATTGTTTGAAAATCATTAGAGAAACAGATTCCACCACCAAATCTCGTGTAATACGATATTTATCCACTCTCGACAGTTAAATTTTAAATATTTAAAACGCTCGGCGAGCCTCGCGTTTTAAATTTGAAAATTTAACTGTCTCGAGTGAATAAATATCGTATCACACTCGATGCAGTGGTAGAATCTATATATAACAATAAATATACGCTTTTGTTAAAGAATCAGAATCTGCCTACCAAAGGGAAAACATATATATGTGGGATGTCTATAAATAAATAGTCGATGAAAATTTGTTTGTATCATTTTTAAATCATTTTATCTATTGATTCGTAGTAAATGAGATAACATTTGTATTCGTTGTAATGAACAGAAGGAAAAAATGATGGGATATGTTTGAAACACTCTTTTTCTTGTTTAATTTTTTTTCATCTAATAGAATGGTTTGAAATATATAGAACAATATTTACACCCTTATTAGTTAAATAACCTAAACTACAGTGTTACATACCTGGGCAACTATTCTAGTTGTACCATTTCTTTTTTCTAAGCCGATTCTTCACCCAGTATTTATCAAAATAAAAACACACATAATCCATAAACTTACAGACACAAATAAATATCCTTTAAAACCCACAAGAAAACGTGGGGAGCCAATGACTAACAAAATGTTAAACATAAATCTGGATGAACTTCATTCAAGATTTTTTTTATAGTGTGTATGGTACTGCTCACAAATACTCCGTTTAGTGAGTAGATGGTCAGCTTGATCTTAAATTTTGCTTGCGGATGATTGGGTACAATACCGGGAAAATGACATGAAAACCATTACAAAATGAAATACAATTACTCTAAATATTATACTCTGAAGATTCATTTTAAATACTTAAAGTGTATTTTAAGTAAGCGAAAGTCAAAACAACTGTCCAATACTGGGGAATAATAGGCATCGTCCCTACGGGCCTCCGCTGTATTATTTCGTATGGGCATTTATTTGGACTTTCTCTATAACTAGAAATGTGTTTAAACTAAACCAGGAACAATCAAACACAAACAAAATTATAAGCAATTGGTATATAAATGTTGGAATTTTTACTGAGCTATCAAAATAGAAGGGACCCAAAAGAACAGCCAAATATTCCTAAAGTGAACTTTGCCTGAGAGAGTTGGAGAAATGTATGTTATAGTTATATTGACACTACAAATTTGACATGCGCATATCGATAGATAATATCATTCAATTGATTCTCGAAACCAAAATATTTAAAAAATCCAAAACCTTGTACAAACGTTGAAAGATCTAATAAAAGCAACAAAATGAAAGCCAAACCCGAACAAGGAATTTTGCATGAGGGAGATTCATTCCATAATTTTAAATTTTGGAATACAAATTTTATAACGGCATATTTCACTCAAACAATAATATTTATTAATCATGCAGTACAACAGCAGCGGTATTAAACACACAAAACTCACAAACAATTTAAGTTATATTAAAGTTACATTGACGGTACAAATTTGACATGCGCATGTCAATAAATAATTTCTCTTCAATGATTCTCGAAACCAAAATATTTTAAAAATCCAAAACCTTCTTCAGACGTATGAAAAACTTATACAAGAAACAAAATGAAAGCCAAAACTGGACAAGGAAGCAGACTTTTGCACGAGGAAGATTTATTCCATAATTTCGTATTTTGAATTCAAATTTTATAGCGCATATTTCAATCAGACAATAACCTTATCAATCATGCAGTACAACAGCATCGGTATTAAACACACCAAATTCATGAAAAAGTGTACGATGTTATACTTACATTGACAGTATAAATTTGACATGCGCATGTCAATAAATTATGTCTCTTCAATGATTCTCGAAACCAAAATATTTAAAAAAAAGCAAAACCTTGTACAAACGTTGGAAGATCTAATAAAAGAAACAAAACGAAATCCAAACCCTGATAAGGAATCAGACCTCTGCATGTGGGATATTCATTCTATAATTAAAAATTAAAGATACAAATTTTATAACGACATATTTCAATAAAACAATAACCGTTATTAATCATGCAGTTCAAAAGCAGCGGTATTAAATACAGCAAACTCACAAAAAACTTTAAGGTTTGTAACTTTGATAAGTCATGCATACTTAGCAGAAGATGCTCATCATGTCGACGCATCAGGTCTCGCTCCTGTTGCAATATTTTGCCAATTTTTTGTTATGTTGGTTTGTATATTTATGATGCATAGATTTACATCTGTAAACTTATGTTGGCTCTCAACTATTCACAACCTTTATAGACTAGAGACGATTTAATACTTAAGTTATTTTATAGCAACTGTAGAAAACTGTCTCTATTTGTGTTTTTTAAAGTTATTTTTGTCGTCATTTTGCTGTTCTTTGACGTATACTCTACATCTCATGTGTACATAGTTAGGAAGGTATTTACAATTCTTCCCTGCATGCTGATTGTATAGTAAGTTTATTTAGCAAAAGGTGTCATACATTTTGTTTATTTGAAACTAAGCTCACTTCGATCCACAAAGAAAGAGACAGAATTTTGATATCATTATGTTTGTGACGCATTTGTACGATTGATAATGAGCTGCATCAACATTTATTTGGCGAACTTGGAAGTCTTCGATTTCTCAGTCAAGTGTTGTAAATAAACTTCTATCATTGTTTAGTTGGTCTTATCAAATGTCGTATGAATATAGATCGTCGACATGACCTATAAAAGTCTTATAAAATATCGTCAGATGGTTGACTGTCAACATGAGACTTCACGTGTATAAAGACATTGTACTTTGTGATTTGATTATATTAACATAAAATATTTGTTTCTTTAAATTCCTTATTTTCTAAAAATGTCTTGATGTAACTATTGTTTCCATTAGTATCCCCTTCATCTACGATGAAACTTTGTTTTTCAGGCAAGTCGTTTTTACGTTCACGTCTAGTTTCTCCAGTACTCCAATCCGTTTTCTTTCGTGCAATTAAGTAAGCCACGATGTCTATTATTAGAACAATACATCTCAGTATGAGGCTGAAACCATAAGTAGCATATCGGAAGTTCACATTGTTGTACAACGCGCATGATCCCTTTACTCCACACCGTGAGCTCCATATTTTGCAACACATGTCAATTATTTCCCCAAAGATAATAGGTCCTAAGAACCAACCTAAAATGTTAATAAATTTGTTCAACAAATTCATTTAAAAAATATATATATAGAAAAACCACGATTAGTTTTACAAAAGAAACTAAGTACACATTAAATAAACAATTTAAATGATATTTTAAATGGTACAGGCATTTTCTGAAAAAAAACGGTGGGCTAAACCTGGTTTTATAGCTAGCCAAGCCTCCCACGTGTATGACAGTTGTTTATAGCAAATATTAGATGGCTGGATATTGTGTTGTATCTGAGATGTTTATGACGTTACGAAAATAGTCTTTAAGACATTTTTAACTTTTACCGTTAACATTTGTGTGTGCATGTTGCTTAACTCTGTTTTCAATGAACAGAATGCTGAAGCTTACTATTTCTAGTTGGGTAAAACATGAACTAGTACTTATTAGTTTTAATGAATCCTACTGGTTTTTAGGCAATCTGAAGTTATTTGTTTGATTTGTAATCAAAGTGAAATTGACGAAGATCTGTTGTTTACGTTTATTCGTGTATAGGTTGACCGGCAATTTGCTTCACGGTACCTCAATTTTAGTCGAGACATTACTTTCAAAAATATAAATGTTGGTCTATTTCAAGGCCTAACGTTACGTTTAAGATTTATTACACGAGAAATGCATTTTAACTAAAAAAAGAGTGTTCCCTTTTTCGAAACATTATACATTTTGTGTTGCCTAAATGTAGTACATGTTTTCACCTTTTGAAGATATTTGCTATTATAGCAATTCACAAATTTATCAAGCTAAATTCATGTTTGCTATGGAAAACATTGGCTGTCATTGAGAAAAATTACAAAATTAGAGATACCCAAGAGATACACACTGTCAACAAGGTACAACAAAAATACCGAACTCCAATGCAAATTCTAAAAGGAAAAGTCCATAAAAACTGAGTCAAACGAAATCAATCAGCTGAACCAATGGGAAATATAGTCTCAATATTATCTGAAAGTGTGATTCAGTCATTGATTAGAGAGATGGAGACACAACCAGATAGTTAACGGACATGACCAATCGCATACTCTCGGGCCGGGTGTTTTATCGACTTTATACATTGAAAGGTATGCGAGAATTTTCGAACAGCTTTTTAACAAAAAAATCCTCACTTATTACCTAATAAAGTTGTAATAAATGCTGAGAAAGCTATAGCTATTCCTTTCTGATTTTCTTCAACTGATCTAAAACAAGAAATATAATATATCAAATTTGTTATTATATAGTTGTATGGTTACCTACATTAAAAAACAATATAGATAAACGAAATACAACAGCAGTATTACATTTTCAAGGGGAAAACTGCAACCACAGAATGATTTTCAACATTGAATTCTTGCCAGTATTGTTCATTTGTGTATTTTGTGTTTTACAATTTTTTTCTTTTGCTACCCTTATTCGAAAATGCTTTCGAAATCGATATGGTCAAAGTCATTGAGCCTCTACTTAATCTAGGTTTTGATCTGTTAAATGAACTGTTTTTTATAATTTTAAAAATGTATCTTTCATGAATAAAGACAAATTGATAAGATATTCAAAACTATTATTAACAACACCATTATTATTATTAATTATTATTAATAATTACTATTAATAATTATTATTATTAATAATAATAATAATAAGAAGAATAATAATAATAATAATAATAAGAATAATAATAATAATAATAATGATGATGATGATGATGATGATGATGATCTTACCTCAACATGAATATCAAACTTGGTATAATAACCAATGATTCGACCAAACTAAACACACAGGTAACAACAAGATAGGGAACCAACATTTGACAGTCAGATGAACATAAACCAGGTTTACCTGTCGCTGTTGGACCTATACATGTACAATTCGTAAATCCCTTTTAAGTAGAAATATAAATTATTTATATTGCAACATCTGCTATTTTTTGCAGTCAAAATGGATTAACAATATGCACTTTTGCTCCATACAGTCACTGGCCGTTCAGACGAGTTAGAATCTCGACGGAAGAGTAATGATTTAGACTTGAGCAAAGAATATATACTACCTCATTGTTTATCTTTCCGTATGTTACGTTTTTGCTTTACATTGTATAATAATAACCTTGATATTCATTTTTAAAAGTTACACGTCGATCCTACTTATTAAATCAATTAATTGTTTTTCTTTATCGGTCTGTATTGAAAGCTCAATTTATTTACAAAATACAGTTAACAATCGTATATTTATGCAGCAAAAACACGGGCATTATATATATTGTTTGGATATTTGGGTGTCGTTAGACATAAATCATGTTGTGAGGTCAACGTCAACATTTTTTTTTATTAATTTATCAAGAATGTTGAAGGAAATCATTATATTTAGGAGAGCTACGCTATAGTAGACCAACATTAACCGTAGCTTTTTGGATTATGATATTGATAAATTTGATGCTTGCTGTTGTGGTAAAAAGTATTTGATTGTATTTTTTTATTATATTGTTACCAAAGCAAACACTTTCCTTCATTATGTTTTCTTCCATTTGGTCATAGTGTCTTTTTCATTGAATAATTTGTTTTAATTGCATCCTTGTTATCCCCTCTTAGGTCTTGCTTATTCAATAAAACATATACCTGTATTGTAGATATACTTGAACAGCCGGCATGACAAGGTGAAAAGTAGTTATTGTTATCCGAACCGCAAACAGGAAAATAGTCCTCAGAATTGCAGTTGCAATTACTTGTACAGATATCAGATGAATTGCTTAAATTTCTGAAATTGAAAAAGAGATATAAAAGCATTAATATAATTGCTTGTTGGCTTGTTACACTAGACGTCAACATTGAAAACAGACTGGTCGAAGATGACCTAGCTTGTAAATTACTGGTTCTGTATGGTTGTTTTTAAGTTTACATGGATTCAATTGGATAATCTTTGATTAAGTGCATGAATATAATCTATAGATTTTCTACGCTGGACAATATTATTCCAAGAATGTCCCGCGTCAAACAAAATCAATACACAAATCTCGATTTTTTTTTATGAGTGATTTATACTGGTTGATATGAGGTCAATCGGCGTAAACGACGCCATCAAACAATTGGTTATAGTGACGTAATAACATAAGCATTGTACCATAGGAACTTTACGGGAAAGTTCACGAATTCGAAAGTCGTCTATTGCGAAATCGCACCATATAAATTGACGTTTATCTGCAAATATTTCCAAACGGCTTTTTAAATATATACTTATCATAAAAGACTAACTTATAAATTATTAAGTGATTTCCTGTGTTTACGTCAATTGTTAAAATCATATCCACTGCCGCAGTGGTTATTTTGGTTGCTTTTATACACTTAGCTCGCAGTCATTTTCTTTGTTTCGTTTCAAGGCGAAGTTTTAAAAACACAATTCGAACTAGATAGTTATATTCATGCTCTTGAAGGATGGTTATGGTTGTATCCATGCAGTATGAGACATAAAAAAGAACCTATTAAGATCAAAGAATAACCATGTGAATAGAAATTCCAAATGAAAGAAAGCAAACCTGTTATATCCAATTATTTCTGGAGTCGGACAACCCAGAAATATTTGTACCAAGTAGTGTACAATGGTGAATATTGACAGAATGACGATTAATCCGCCGCATCCTACTGGTGAAATCCTCTTTTTAGACGTAATATACCCACCAACAAAAGTTCCAACAGATACTGCAAAGATACGAGTTACACCTGAAATGAACACAAACTCTACAGTTTTATTGGTCATGATAAAGTCAGAAAGTAGCCATGCTTAGATAATTTATAATTTTGTAGAATACCTTTTCTACACTGTTACTTGTTTTATTTATTTTGATTTCGATTTTGTCATTTTGAGGAATGGTGGCAGATCATTTATATCCTCTATTTAATATGTTCCTTTCTACGCATAGCTATTGTTGCATACCGTACGCTAACTACAAGTTTTTTTATTGTAATTCTTATTACAAAAACTTCGAAAAATATACGAATAATCAACATTGTACATTCTTCACTGTCATTTTTAGTAGACGAGAGTTTTTTTTTCTAAATTTACAGCTCGTATAAACAATTGAAGTAAATATATTTTATCTTTGCCCTTCATTTAGCGTTTCGAGATGCGTACTCACAAGCATTATATACATTCGAAGTATATGCTTGAAATCTGTTCGTTTTAGTTTTCTATTAGGTGGTGTTACGTCAAAGACATTTCTTTTCATAATATACTTCATGTTAAAACGCTTGGTTTTTTTTTTTGGGGGGGGGGGGGGGAGGAGGAGGGGGGTTTATTTAAGGAAACATTAAATTCTTTGAGAATGCTACTATCTTGTATTAAACAATAAAATACTGGCAAATACAAATCCATCTTTCAGATTATTTAGTTTATAATTTCAATTAGAAGCTGTCTCTCATCAGATTGAAGTGAATCATAATACATGCCTAGGAGATTTGAGTTTACTCTTTTTGGTTCAATTTTGAATATACAAGTTTTGAGACAATTTTCATACAATCACACAACCTTCAAACATAGTTTTATAATGATGTTGTAGAAGAATACATTGCTAATTAGTAGATTTTACGATATGACCTGTTGTTCATGTGTAGTTTAAAAGTTTGAATAATATTCATACCTATTACTAAACTAGACTTCCAAGCAGGCAAAGTGAATTGAGTCTCAATGTATTTTGGTCCAAATGCAACACTGCCACTTACTAGAATAAGGATCAAACATCGACCCACTATGATAAGTACATACAGTTTGTTGCGAAACAGTCCATATATGTTTTTAACAAATTCTGAAATAAGACAAATTAAAATAAACAAATTGAAAACTGAAAAAGGTGCGTCAATGCTTTATGCTGTGTTCTTATTCTTCAGAATAATGCCAATAGCTCTGTTTACAAATCAGAGTGAATGTAAACCAATGTTGACAACTGAAAAAGGTGTAAGAAGATCGTACGTTGACCTAAAAGTTGCTTTAAATTCGCATCATTTAAAGTGTGGTGGATATTTACTCATTGGCAATTATACCACATCTTCTTATTTTTTATCAACAAATTGAAATTTGAGAAAAATGCATACGTTCATACGTTATGTTGTGTTATAATAATTCATATTGATGCACAAAGCTTTGCATTACAATTCCAAAGATAATGAAAACCTAATTAATCTTGTTTAATATACTGAAACACAACATCTACTTGTTGTAAATAAGTATTCTAAGTTTAACTGCATACTGCGTCAAAAAACGTCATTTACAAGAACAACACATAATGTTTATATGACATTATTTCTTTCAGCCTTATTCATGTTAGTGGAGATTGGCGGCATCAATTAAATTTATTGTTCCAACATACGCTGTTGTTTTAAATCTGCAGTATACTCTTTGGAATTTAATCTTCTTCAAGAATAACGAATGTGTACGGCTGATTGTGTCGGTTCTTGCGCAAATATATTTAGTTTTTTTGTTTTTTTTTTAATCATATTTTCTATGAGTTTGAAATAACGGTTCATATTTCCTCTTTTCATACCTTCTATGATTCTTGTTTTTCCTTTTTTCTTCAATACTTTCGTATCCACCTTAGTTGTTTTCGCTCGGAATCTTTTTGGGAAAAACATGAAGGGAAGTCCAGCTAAAATACTTCCTACTCCGAATGTTAAGAATCCAATCCACCAGGCACCAATCCATCTTGGATCTCGTGGCGAAATATTCACATCTACAATTATGTACGAAAACCATAAGTTCTAAAATATTATATACTTTATTGTTTTTTAATTGTTTAGTTATAGAATATTTATTACAGTTTACCGTTCACTTAAAAAAACGCTTGGGTTGAGCATGCCTTGTAAAGGTTAATCGAATATAGTGTTGTTTTTTTGCCACATATTGAGCAACAAATAGCAAAATTTGTAGAAGGAACGGTGCAAAGGAATACATCAATATACTGAATTGACAAGTAACGTCTCATTCATCCGTTTTACAATTGCTTCTGAAAAATCATTCCTATATGAGGGTCTGGATTTGGGGACGGGTAGTCCTTGCTTCTTCACCTCTTTATTTTTTAATTTTCTATGCAATTTCAAGTTTTCTGTATTCTCTATCGATTTTGTAATTTTTTCTATTAATCTCTTTTTGTTAGCTTTTTGTCTATTTTTTGTCTATTCTTTACTTTTTCTGACCCATTCTACTGTTGTGTAAGCTCATTCCTATCAATTCTGTAAAACACATTCACGCCAGTAAAGTTGGTTTTCGTTAATGTTATTGCATATGGCTTGTGTTTCGTCATGTAGAAAATGTCAAGTTGTAATGACAACGAAAGTTAGAAATACGTTTCTCAGTTAGCTTTATAAATGCAGTGTTGATTTTTCGAATTAAGCACAATATAAATGATATCACGTGCTCTCCATTAAACTTCGCATTCACAGGAACTAAAACAATACAAAAGGAAAGTTTGAAGAGATAATTTTATTTTTTAACTTTTTTTTATAATAAAATGTGTCCTTTTTGTAGTTTACATGAAGTAGTCACACTTTTTAATAAAGCGCAGAAACGAAAAGTGTTTCTACATTTGAAAATGCATGTACCAAGTCAGGAACATGACAGTTGTTGTCCATTCGTTTGATTCGTTTTATCATTTGATTTTGCCATTTGATTAGGGACATTTCGTTTTGAATTTTCCTCGGAGTTCAGTATTTTTGTGATTTTACTTTTTTCAGTAAACACTTTAACAGACCTTATTATCGTCCAATTCTATTATAATGAATTACGATACATATTAACGAGAAAATTCTTGAGAACTTACGTTTGTAATGCGATACACTTTCTATACAATAGACTTTTAATTCAATGCAATATTCCACAATATTTTGCAAGCAGATAGACAAATACCTTTCACGTTACAACTTGAATCCTCAGTTCTTACTTGACTCATACTTCGATGACGTCTGTTATAAGGCTTTCATAAAAAAAAAAAAAAATATTACGTCTAGAAAAAAAAATTACCTTCTAAAGTTACATAGATTTTGCTGAACAGACCACCGAGTCCAAAACCAAGTGCAGGTCCGAATATAGCTACTGCCGTTACACTACCTGTTACAATAAATTGTCACCAGATGTTTCCAAAAAGAATCATATAGACTATACAAATGCATAAATATAATAAATTAAACTATCACGTCGAACTTGCTTATTTGTTGTTCTTGCATTAAATCGAAACACTATATCTTTAATCGGACGGAAGAACAAACCTATTTTATTTCTTCTCATGATCGATTCCTTCCGATAATTTCTTTGTTCATTCCAAGGAATTTAGACAGCAGATATTTTAACTCTTAAACTCTTAATTTGTCACTTCAATTACATATACTAAGTCTGGCAATTAACGGCCGATTTCATTTATGTTAGGAGTCACACCATACACAGATTGACTATGTCAGTTTGTGTTATATGATATGTTAAACTGTTTTAAAATTCACTATTTTAAGACATTATTCTATGTGTCAAAGGTTACAAATTTTTCTTCAAAAGTCAATCACTGTAATCGATGATTATCGATTACCAGGTTCTATGATTTATGACACCGTTTGACCTTTTTTTTTATGCATGATTCTTTCAACATATATTTACTAAAAGAAAATGAATTGGCTTTGAACTAGCTATCAGTAACTGCAAGTACTCTTAGATCGGCACTTTACGTTTTTTTGTTTTTATGTAAGTTGCTTTTGTGCTTCTTACCGATCCGATGGTTCAAACCATTTCCAACTAATTTTTAAAATTTGTTATTACGTTTAGCCGTAATATCACTGTCTCGGGTTGGGATGAGTGTTGATCGCTCACAAACATGTTTAACCCCGCCACATTCTTTTCATGTCTCAAGTCAGAAGCCTGTAATTTAGTGGTTGCCGTTAGTTGCTGTTTGTTTGTTGTCATATTTGTTGGTAGTTGTCATATTTGTTTTTTGTTTATTGTGTTTTAAATCCGGGTGCTTGTTTTTTCGTTTGATTTGTTTCACATATTGTGATGCCTTTTATGCAATATATGACTATAAATATATACGGTGTTTGCTTTGCTCATTATTGAAAGCCGTACGGTGACCTATAGATGTTTAAATTCGCTTCATTTTGGACACAGTCGGATAATTGCCTTATTGGCACTCTTACCTTTAGGCAAAGGAGATTGACTTGTGTATACATTTTTTAAATGTATATCAGACTGTTAAAATGACTATCCAATTGGTTTTTATATTACTAATTTGTAAATTTCTTATAATTCAAATAGTTTAATACTATATGGAATAACTCACCGACATAAACAGCTGTTTGAGTTTTTTTAACATTGTTGTCAATATACGTGGTAATAAAAGCTTGTCTTGGAGACTTGCCTATTCCTTGAAGTATCATTCCAATGGCAATAATTGCCATGGCAACAGGAGTGAAGTCGTTTGCGATACCTACCGACGTACGGATGTCTGAATTTGAACTACAGTTCATATTAGAATTTGATTTGGCGAAAGTTGATGACGCTTCACATAGCTGTCCTGACATCATCTTTGATAAAAAATCATCACTTTGACTAACATTCGAAGTTTTCGGCAAAAATGATTTTGAATACACTGGTGAAACAAAATATGGTATTGCACAAATTATTCCGGCAGCACCGAACAATAATGTTGAAAAGGATAGAACACGCGGAGCATGCACTTTTTCTGCGAAGAAGCTGATAAATAGAGTTACTGTCAAGTAACCAATATCATTACAACTCATCAGTAAGCCACTTTGGGTACTCGTGAATCCAAACTGTTTTTCAATCGTTGTAATTTGTGACGCTAAATATATGGATATCGTCGATGTCATTAATGCTGCTATTGAAAAAAACACAGTAAAGATTTTCATAGTCGCACAACATTGTAAACAATCCGGTTTAAACAGACCAATGCCACACTGTATCTCTGAACGCATGACTGATTATAAGCTGTGTGTCTTAATGTTTTGGAATATGGATCCTGAAACATAAAATTACAAGTCAGTTACAAAAATTTTCTTAAATTTCAATCATGTATATGCCTTTCATTACTTCACATAAAAGAGTCAACATTAAACTTTTTACTGCTTCACGTGAAAACAAAATCTAAATATACGCTATTTTGCGTCTCCGCGTAAAACGTTGGTATGAATGCTATTTTGCTGCCTCGCAAAAATAAATCCGATCGATATTAATGCTACTTTACTGTTTCACACAAAACATATTGCTACTTAACCATTTGATGTAAAGGAAAATACTCCATTCCATATGCTATTAAACGAACTATTTAGAAATGTGTTTAACCAATTAAATCAAAGTTTAATTCGATAATTTCGTTTTTTCAGGTCAATCAGCTGATATCTTTATATCACATTCGTTGCTTAAAAGTAGCTACTTTTGCCAAAAGCAAAGATTTTTCTTTTAATCGACTGTCATGACTGTGGAAAGGTAATTAACTGCGGATGAACACTTAATTGTTCGTTGTTTAATCTACGGTAGAATGCATCTAATACATTCTCAGGGTGGTAACATCTAGTGGCATACTGTAAAGTAGAAGACAATCGTAAAAATTAGAAGGGGGATGTATTTCGCTTATTTTACGATTACAATTAAAGTGCAAAAAAATATTCCCACGCGTATTTAATTTATTACGGAGATAACAGTCAAGGGCATGAATAATGTAAAAACAAAACATCTCAAACCAATTTTGTCTAGCGATACCACTTTGTAGTTAAGATATGCAATGCATTCTCAGGACGAAAGATGCGTCATGTCTAGTCGCAATTTTTTTCACGTGGTCAATGATTATGTGTTGATTGTTAATCAAGGTTATAATTGGTAAACGCCGCACAAAAAAAAAAAAGAAAAAAAACAACTAAAGTTAATTAGAGCCAAAGTTTTCGATTAGCAATCTATGAATGGAATCTGTTTTGTCGATTATACGCTACGGATTCGTATTAAATATTGAAAATGTAAACAGATGACGTAGTTTAGTTTACATCAGAATCACCAGAAAATTGACTTTAATGCTCATTCTAGTAAAAAAAAACAACAGTAGAGTGACGAAAATGTTGGAAAAATAAATGGGAAAGAAGCATCTCCCCTATGAATGTACCAACCTGTTAGAAGTACGATTTGGATCAATGTTGGAGTGCTTGTTATTTATTGAGTCTGCAGTATGTTCTGACTTCTGAAATACATTGCCATAGAGCATCACTTATATCATTACATTAATTGTAAGTATTAAAACAAATTTCATTCATTTACACATAAACACTTGACTTTTCTCGTTTGAACTGAACTTTTATAGCTTACTACTAGCATACGGTATGGTTTTACTTTTTATTTAAAACCAGTTCAGTGACGTATAACTGCTTACATCTACTTAAGTTGGTCAGTTGGATAGTTGTATCATTGGCAATCATACTACATATCCCATTTCCATAGTAAAATACCATTCTGAATATTATACTGCTCATAAATAAATTCTTAAAGAACAACTATGAATCTTTACAAAACTTTGTTTTCCAAACATGCATAAAAATACAAAAGTTCCAACTAAAACCAGTATTGAAATGAACGTACATTAAACGCATAGTACTATTCACATGTTAGATTGACTGACCTTGTTGTCCTGACGTAATCATAAACTTTAAAACCAAATCATATTCTGTTTCACTAGACGGAACTAAACGTGCCTGTATAAAACAAGATAAGGCGAGTACTTTGTTACTATGACAGAAAATTGTGCCTTTATTATACATCTCATTATGCTTTAAATTGATTCTATACTAAGCAGTGATTTTTTATAATAGTATGAAAATGTACTTGGTAAGTGAATTAATGTTTTCTTTTATAATAAATGCTACTAGTAAATAAAATCATTATGAACTTTTGAACACACTTGTGCACGTGCACGTGCACTTAAATTCTTATTGAACAAATATTCATTTCGGCGCAATGCATTTTGCAATTTTTACAAATACAGAAAATTTATATGTGCAGGAAAGTTATATTACAGATGAAATATTTACCTTGTTGTATGTTGAAGTACAAGGTATTATCTGAAACAGTACACATGTTATCTTACCTGTAAGGATCAAGGTTTTCTTTATTTATTCACATAATATAGTATATTATCTATAATACGAGTGACTGTCTACCAAAACAATCCTGTTGACATCTTACTTGGGGTCGTCAATCTTAACGAGGGTCGTAATGTAGAATCTTTATGACGGATAACGGTAACAAATCTTTCCAAATGACGTTAACGATAAGTTTTTGTGTATGGCAATAACATTTACATTTTTTTTATGACAATAAAAAAATCGACTGATTTTGACGAATCACGTTAATTTCTTTTTAAAAATAACGGTAACGGATGATTATTTGAGATCTCTGACGAATCGCAATAAGGATATTTTAAAGTACTTGAATATTTAAATATATTGTATATCAGGAATTTGGTTGCAATTGATGACATTTTATAATATAATTCACAATTTGTCTTACGAGTAATCATTTCGCCATCAAACAATTTAAAAATCTATTACGACCACTTTATTTCTTTTTCAATTTTTTCATTTAACTAGAGATAAGTGAACACAGAGGGGAATCAATGTTTGATTTAGTTTCTTTTATTTTTATCTTATAATGACATTTACTTATTTAATGACTAAACACAAAAAGATTCAATACCAGTAAAATTCCACGTGGCTCATTTTTAGTAAGAGTATGATTCAATTAAAAGGGGCAGTATATGCACTTTCTGTATAGCCCTGCTCTGAAAAGGACGCTGCCAAGTCCGGACGTGACATCATGTTTTGAAATCGAGCAATTCCTGAATTGTTCAAATACACGTTATTACTTGTTTGACCACAGACTACATGTACATACAACATTTTCATCCTCACGAGCACATGTCTTTCCTTTGTATGGTTGCAATTTTAGCTTAGACGTATTGTTCATTTTATAGGCGAACCCGTTTATAAGAAGGGTTTAATATTCACAACTAGACTTAACCCGTCACACTTGAATACATGTATCCCTTTACGGGAAACAGTTATACCATATAACCAATCATACCTTCGAATTATAAGACATTATTGTATAGAGAGTAAAATATTGAGAAAAAATTGCGATGAAATAAATCATTATTGGATGAAACACTATTCTGGGGTTAATTGATTTGCAAAATGCGAAAGCTGGATCAATTTACTGAAAAAAAGAATAATATCCGCGGAATTTTCTGTTAAATTATGCATAAAATAAGATTTACATGTAATGTATACAGCAATGTGACATCAACCAACTAAAATACATCTAGATGTCATCATACAGTCTTCGCAATAAACAGATGTTTATAAAACAAAATACTTTTTGTTTTAATTTATTAACGATCTAACCATAAAGAAAGGGTGTGAAACATTATTGAAAATCTGTGTGTAAAATCAAACTTTCAGATTAAAATCTTACTTCCTCAGCCAACGTGGACCTTTAATTAAGGGTCTCGTCTGTTTAGGCCCCTTTCGGTCATATATATTCAAACATACTTATATATATATTATTGTTTGTGACCGTTATTTTTATGTTAAGGACAAATGAAATAAAGTAAAAGCAATTCGCGAAGTATCGTTGTTTGCCAAACGTTTAACAGATATGTCCTGTTTTAACTATCATGCTATCATTTGATTGAGTGTTGTTTGCGTTACGCTCAGTCGATTTTAACAGTAATACGTTCGAGTATTTTCAAAGTTAGTTTTTCCTAAAAACATATCGATCGTTGTCTTGATCTCTGTATGTATGAAGCTAGACAAGAAAAAAGTCCGTTGATCGTGTAGTCAACTCCTTAATCGAAAGCTATTTGAGAGAAGTTGCTAATATTTTTACAGAATCTTAATGTAATTTTCTCATATTCGTAGTGTTTGTGCAAGATATATTGAATATCTAGCAAAATGGTTAAACATTAAGAGAAGAATAACGGTAAACTCGATCCATAGTAAAATGTTTGCATGCTCGAAATACAACCGAAAAGCGAATAGAGACTCCTTCAAAATAAAAAAAAATATTACAGTCTTTAAAAAAATATATGAGAAAATTAAGAGGAGCAGAAATAAACGTCGAAATTTGGGTAAAATTATAAATTAACTACATCTGATTCGAAGTAATTATTGAACAAAGAATGCAAAATACAACATAGATTCATAAAATACAAATAAACTGTCCATTGATGAGTATAAACCTTAAATCAATTATGTTACATTAACAACTTGTAATCTTCCAACTATAACAAGTTTTATATGCAAATTTTGTTTTCTATTATGTTTTAAGCGATTGAATCGACCAGTTAATATGATAAAAAACATATAACTGCAGTCACTCAAGAAGATACGTATGGTGTACTCGGAGATGATATCGTATGATTTTATTTTTAACTCGGTCAGCTCCGCTCAGCCCACGAAAATATGGTTAACATCCGTCCGGTATGAAGTACATCGGTATTTGCGTGATATTTATTCCCCCCGTCATGGATGAAGGAGGCGTTAAGGTTTACCCTTGACAATCTGTACGTACGTCCAAATATTTGTACGGTTGCTTGTTTCTACCAAACACATATGAAGAATGCATTTAGGTGGCGTTAACCTCATCGTTCTTGAGTGATGTACCTTTTTAAATGGAAAAATTGTGTTTAATTTGCTGTTTCCGCACTCTTACTTTAGTTTGCTTCAACCAAATGTAATGAAACTTATACACAATGCTTATTAACACCAAACACAGATCAAGTTCAAAGTTGGGTGGCGTCACATTCATGGTTCTTGAGAGGTGTACCTTTATAAATAGAAAAAGCTCAATTTGCCGTATATTCCTAAGCGTCCCATGGAGGCATTTGTATGTTATCTTTTAAACACTTTTAAACACTTTCTTAATATTTTAAGTTCATTCAAAATCATATCATTGTAATTAGTTCTTTCATGTGGTATTATTCATATAATTATTTTGCAAATATGTTTTGGTCCCTACGTGTTCGTATTATTTCAGAATGGTACCGGTTTTATAGGCTTAAGTGTTTTGTTGAAATTATTGTAATTGTATGTTCTTTTTTCATTTCTAAAATTTCCGAGTTTGAAAATTAAAAGCTACAATAATTTGAATTCCTACCACAAGTTCATTTGTCTGTCCAAAGTCAGGAAGTTTGTCAAAGGTTGTCTTTAATCATAACTGTACACTTTGTTCTTATGGAGATGACATGTGTTGATGGTAGATTTAGAAAGTTTATAGTTTGTAGATAACGTAGTTATAACATTTCAGATTTAGTGATTTAAGAGCTTGACTTAATGTTATTATACTAAGTCAATTGCTGTTGGTATAAGCCACTTGTTGTCATTTTAATTTAGTTTGATTGTTTGTGTCGTTTTGTTGCTGTCTCACTGAGGAAATCATAAATTTTCTTATTTACTTTAAAGTCAGTGTTATATGTAAAAAAGTTAATCTTTTTTTCTTAAAAAAAAATAAATAAAAGACCTAGTTGGAGGGCGCGAATTTGTAACGAGTTTGATGTATGTACTTATCAGTTCAATGTGATTAAAATCATAAAAGTCAATTCAATCATAACAGATACATTTTACGTGACATTGTGCTTTAATTTGTCTCTCAAAAACTATATCAAATTGAAAGAAAAATCAAATAAAATGAATAACAGTGATATATTACCTAAACCTAAACATTAATTATTTGACTTTCATGTAGTTGTAAATTACATTGTTTTGTTGATTATTGACATATTTTGATTTTCTTGTATTCCGAGATTACAAACACTGAACTATTGATTTGGATTAAAATGGTATTATCCAACAGGTGATAAATGCATTTCGTGTTAAAATTTTGCAAAACAATCCATAGTTTCCCGAGTGAGCATTTAAGATAAAACACAGTGAGAGATTTCATTCGAAACCAATATTGATTAATATAGAATAATACCTATTTTGTTAAACAAGGAAGTGTTCTTTTTGGAAAAAAATGGCATGGAATTGTTACCTGCCTCATTTTATAATGTTTCTTATATCTCAGTCACATAGTAAGTATTTAATATTTATATTTATGTATCAAATCGAAAATATAAAATTGCAGTATTGTAGACTATGGTCTGGGGTGAACTCTAAAATTAATGAAATTCTAATTCATTTTTAGTTGCAACTTTAAATTTTAGCTAAACAATATCTTACCCCTCTTATGCTCAGAAGTATTATTATTGTGGCGAGAATAGGAATATTTGATTTTTTTAATACGCTGTTCTTTCTTATTTAAATCGATCGGTATATAGAATTTGTAACATGAATGGTAATTTTTCCTCAGATCTTCGGGTGAGTTAACTTCGGTTATTTTTAGAGGAGTGCGTTAACTGAATGCTTTGTTTTAGTTTTTGCACTCTCCAGTCCCGCCGTGTGGAAAGAATGGGAGGAACTTGGACCAATGCTCTAACTTCCATCTCAAAAGTTGTTGTTATTTCACTGTCTTGCTCCGCCTCCTTGGCCTAGTAAACTATGAAATCAATGACCATAAAATGTCCTAATAAATGTAAACAAAATGCATACACAACATTATATCAAAAACAAAAAGAGAAAAAAAGGGGGGTTGAGGGGCATACCCTAACACTAGTCAAACTTGTAAACCTAATCCTAAATTAAAAATGGTTCCCTGAAACAAATGAATGCTGGAAAAAGCTACAAAAAGGAATAACGTGGTCTATCAACGAAGGGCCATATTGATAGATTGGTGGAGACTTGTTTTTATCGTGACAATATAAATATTAAAAAAAAAATTGTCACTGGAATTTAAGTCGAAATGAAAGAATAAAACTAAATGTAATAGAAATATGACTATAAATTTTCCTACTGTTATTTTGGTTGGATACTTGTTTTTAACGTGTCGAAATTAATGAAAAAATATATGTCACTGGATGTTTAGGAATTTCTTCATTCTATAAAGGCCTATCTCCGTGAATTGATCATGCTTCAAATATTTGTTCCTGGATCTTACACGCATTCAACATGCAACCGTTGCAATCAATTAACCGATCTCTTCCCAGTTCTTGTGAATGGAAGAATAGTGTTAATTACCTTCATAACTTCATAATTGGTATTACAAAATGTTACCTTCTTATCACAACAACAAAACGCCTTTGAAACTACATGTCATTTTCGAGTTGGAGTCCAGATAAACATCATATAAAATTTTGCATCACCTCCCCCCCCCCCCCCCCCACCCCTCTCCCTTTTTTCAAGAGTTCTTGGGGAGAAATTTTCTATAACACGTAAATGGCTATCGAGCCCCTGAATCCCACGGCAACAATTCATTTAAATGTACCTGTATCTGACACACTAATCCAACTGACATCTACTGCATGTGTTAATTTTCTGGAAATCAGATATAGTATCACGCCACTATTTGATTGACATATTGAAAAGTACAGTAAAGCTTTATTGGTCAGCATTTAACCTTTGATGTCTGTCATAGCCCATTTATGTTACAAATCATACATAGCCACGCCCTACTCATTAACGTATTTAATCCATTCAAAGCTACACTTTTCGTAAATTGAATACGTTAATTCGTAAAAGGCGTGCTATATATATAACGTGGCGCGGTGTTCTGTTTAATTCCCTTTAATTAATTTGTTGTCTTTTTTTTTCTTAATATGAAGGAAACTTCATGTTGGAAAATTGCGACTTAAACATTTTTTTTGCAATCAACAATCACACAATAGAAAGTATATGTTAAATGTACTGAATGTTATCTAGTTCTACATATAATAGAAAAAAAAATATGGGGTATTCCTCAATGACACAAAATCAGTACATGCACAGCAAAAAAAAAACACAAAAAGCAAAGAAACAGCGCTTTCATTGCTGTTCTTCATCTCAAAGTCACAGTGAGGCCTTCAACATATCGACATTTTTTGTCCCCTCAACTGTCTTTGAGATTAAATGCAGACAATTCGAAAGTACAACATATCAATAGTTATAGAACAATGTAACAAAAACAACTAAAAAAATTGGGAGAAGCGGAACCAGTGATTCGATATCCAATTTTTGTTTATTAAGAATTCTTTATATTTCTCCATTCTGTTTAAAATTAAATATAAAATAATCCCGGAACTACAAAATGCCTTAAAAATTGAAGAGAATAAGATAAATATTATAACAAATAAAATTAAAAATTATTACTTAAAAGAGAACTATCAAATGCATAAACAATCCGAAATTTGTTGAATGATACCTGTTGAGGATTTGTTTACAGTCGTTATCTAAAGTGTTTAATCGTAAATCAAATGTTCAAGAGAAAAATACATACATTACATAAATGCAGACGTAACCAGTTTGTTAAATACCGAAAATAAAAAACAAAAGGAACTTTTCGTATTCCTGATATAATCAATGATTGGTAACTAAACAATGCATTATATAACACACAGTGATCGTTAAATGATTCCGCATAGGATTTTCCAAAAAGTCTTTTAGATAACTGATTAAATAAGGAAATGCACATTTCAATTAAAAATATGGCATTGCTAAACTATTTAATGATTTCCAATTTATTATTTACGAACAGTAGGTATTTGTAATAAATATCTAAATAAACTATTGCATTATTATAGATTTTCAGTGTAAGTTATTTCTGTACTATTCGAGTAACTTTCATTATATAAATGGAATCGGGGACGATTTAGAGCAAGAAGTCTATTGTTAACGACTGCACGTTGCTCGCTAGATGTCTTTTGGTTATTGTTAGGTAGATGTCTGATTAACGTAATCCCAGCATCTCCTATTATTTTTTGTTAACATAAGGAAATAATGCACGAATGTTTTTTAATCGAATTACCAGTTATTGTTTCCGTATGTGCTATAATTATTCTGTTAATATTTAAAAAGTCAGTGTATAAAGAGCAAGGCCCATCAATCCCTGTGTTGATCTTAACTTAAGCCGATCACAATGATCATGCCCAAGAATTAAATAAGTATCAAGATTTACTAAACATTAGCAGGCAAAATGTAGCAATACGTCATGTACGTAGAATATGCAAATTTCACTTCATGTGGGGAAATTTCAAAGTAGATTGATTTGCAGATTATCATGCAACTATAAACACCAGTTATCAAAAACAAACCCCATTATGATTTTAAGGGGAAAAGTTTGGAGACGGTGTTGCAAATATTTTGTCAAATGTATGTATAAACTTTTGATCATTTCTGGTGATATCTGTTTTCGATACTATTTCAGTATGTGATTGTAAAATATTCTTAGTATAAAATATACTATCTAATGCACACTTAAACAATTGAAGAAACATTTTGTTTAATGAAACATCCACAGAGGATAATGTAAGTGTGATGAATGAGGAATATTCTTAGTCTGAATCGGAGCACGGTAGGTATAGTGTCCAGCAGGTTTTTTCGAGTGTGATCACTTTTTTTCGAGTGAATATGATCAAAATGTAAACAAACAGACTTCTTTTCTGACAAGACGTGCTATAGAAGCTTGGGTTTAATGTACAAGGTTATAAAAGGTATAGTCATGTCTTTTTTGACTGTCAATGACGTTAAAATACCAAATTCCTAGGATGTGTTTTAGTTGATTTTAGTCTCTGATGCATGATTTTTTATTATTAACTGTTTTGGCTTTTAACTAGCTGTCAGTAACTGCGAGTACTCTCATATCGTACTTTCTTGTTTATTTGACCTGTTGATACTAATTGTAATGCTTTGTTGTTATTTAATTTTATTCAGGGTTATATCTGGTCTATATACCAGCTTTGATAAGTGTTTGGTATTACTATCAATTTTCACTTCGTACCATGAACATCAAAATTATTTATTTTGTTAAAATATTTCCTTTCTCTAATGGAACTGTACACGTATACCTAACAACAAAATTATTTTCATTTACCTGTGTTTAAAGTTATTGCAAATGGCTGATATTTTTGTTCGAGCATATTGTTTTTCTTAGATTGTTTAACATTTCATACCGATATAACATGTTACTTTTATTATTCTTCCCTTAGTTTATTTATTTTGTATTTACATTGTATCATAGGTCAAATATATTTGTTCAGTGTTTGTTCACTGGTGTTAATATGTCCTTTGATAGAGTTAAGCTATTTCAATTGATATTTTATAGTGTGTCTTTCATTGTTGTGGTGTTACACTATTGTTTCAGAAAAAGGGTGAAGGTTTGGAACCATTAAAACGTTTAAACCTGCTGCATTTGTTTGCACCTGTCCTAAGTCAGGAATCTGATGTTCAGTAGTTGTCGTTTGTTGATATGGTTCATAACTGTTTCTCGTTTCTCGTTTTTTATATAGATTAGATCGTTGGTTTTCCCGTTTGAATGGTTTTACACAAGTAATTTTTGGGGCCCTTTATAGCTTACTGTTCGGTGTGAGCCAAGTCTCCGTGTTGAAGACCGTACTATGACCGATAATGGTTTACACTTATAGATTTTGACTTGGATGGAGAATTGTCTCATTGGCACTCATCTTCTTATATCTATGTTAGTATTTGAGATAAAAAGATATTATCAATCCGACATTATTTTTCGTTAAATATGTTAAATTTAGCCTTACAATGCTTTTATTCCAAAATACAGAATAAAGCAATTTTTATACACATACCAATGCAAATGTCGAAGGAAATGCATACACGGAATCTATATATCCTTCGATATACAGACACTTTACAAATATTCTTGTTATTGCATTGAAAACGACATTTTGAGACTAAATCCATTTCTATATGTCCCGTTTTTTTCGAGAGCAGTCCGGGTTTTTTCGAGTGCGTCCGTGTTTTATCGAGTGATTATACAAATTTCCTATAGCTTAAAATGTTATGTGTCAGTGTATCTACGTTTAAAAACAATAAAAAAAAAAGGTTCAAATTAAGTATTTTTCAAGGCACAAAACCAATGCATTCATCAGTTTGATAATGGTGTACGAACATTTACATTTTATAAATAAGTATCGTTCATTTGTATTTATCGTTGTTTGTCACATCTTATAAATTACATGTGCAGTATATATTCGTGATGTCAACAATCTACTGTTAGCATAGACAATTTGGGTTGAGACGTACATACATATAGTGTGTTAAGCTGATTAACTATTCATTTCATTGTTAATTATGTATTAAATTTATTTCAAATTTTATTGTCAATGGGAATAAAAATGGAGCGGATTAGGTGTGTGTGTTGTTCTTTTTTTATTAATGGATTTTTTTTTGTGGGGGCGGAAGCAGGCCTCTTTTAGTAGATTATTTTTTTATTACAAAGTATTTTTCTGATTCTTCACTGCTGTCCAGTTTGTTTCTAACTCCTTTCTTTAAAACTCCGGGGTTCACCACAAAAAATATTATTAACTGTAAAAACAAAAGTAGCATAAGAAAGTTGAAAAGATTATGAGTCCCCTGCACTATGTTCTAACGACCGTTTTATAAAGGATCCAGTAATTTCTTATTTAACACTCGAAAAAACCCGGACAATATTAAACACTGATGTGTTTGGTTATATACAAGGACATTGTGCTTCTTTGTTGCTCAAAACATGTACAGTATTCAAAAAAAGATGGGTAGTCATATAAAAAAACTATTATAATTACGAAAAAGCAGTTAATTGACCTTATCGCATGTTCTATCACTCGAAAAAATCCGATCTACACTCGAAAAAAGTGGACCGATTCACTCGAAAAACCACGATCCTAGCCGGAAACTATACTTACCGTGCGTTGAAAGGGTATTTATATATATATATATATATAGCAATTTAAGATTCAGTATAGCATTGGTAAAATTATTATCAGTTGGAATTTCTGTATGATACAACTTGTCAAATGATTACAAATTGGCTGTGTTCAACTATCTTAAACTGAAACTCCTATCTGAAAAGCACAACTAATCATGTACAATAAGCTGAAGCCCTGTGAAAAGTGTCTGCCTTAGAAGTGTTCATAACAAATACTAAAGCAGTATGCATTTTAATCATCTAGCTTAAGTACTCTTACAATTGTCTTTATGAGTTTTAAAAGAAACAAATAGATGATTATTATTCAGCCTCATACAACAACCGGTAAGGTATGATTATTAGTTTTCACAGCCCATTGCGTATTTTATGTTGTGAAATTTAAGATTTATTACATTTATTTCCAGTAAAACATACACAATTACATATTCTTAGTGAAATACAATTTTCGGGTTTTGACAGTTACTTTATTGCACGATTTATTTGATATACATGATTGGGGATTGGGTTTTAAATTGACAAATACTTGGTTGCTGTCACATCAAGAACACATCTTGATACTATTGCCATTTAAAATAACTGTTATTGCATATTATATGATATTATCTATATATGCTCTAAATTTATTCGACATATCTGTAAGAACCTTGAACGTGCAAAAAAAAAGTTTATAAAGCCTTTAACGATTGATGCAATTGTAGTTTCGTTTCATAAAAATTCAATATTTTAAAACATGTACTGTAACATCTCATACCTACCCTTCATCTTTATATTTTTCATGTAAATGATACTTGATTCTCCCAAGGAGCTGTTTGTTTAGCATCAAAATTTGTTCTATCAAAGCATGAAAAAGAAAGAAAGTATACATGCAATAAGCAAAAATACTGAAAAATCCACCCCTCCCTCTTTATCGCTGGACATTTTTCATGAAAGCTTGGGATCTGTATATAATGATAATCTTCTTACTCAAATCCCTCACTTTATATATATTATGCATAATGCTTCTTTTTATTTCTTGTGAAAACTATTTATGTGCGAAGTACTATTTAAAGATAAGAAGATTTGGTTATGATTGTTAGTGAGACAACTCTCCACCAACAACCAAAATGACTTACAAAACAAAATCATTAAAGATACCCAGATTAAAATTGTGTACGTCAGACACGCGTTTCGACTACAAAATACTGATTAGTGACGTTCGAATTAAACATGTGAGCTGCGTCGGATAGAAATCGACCTTATACAAATGCACGTATACATGTACATGTATCATACTTTGATTGGTGTTGGAACATTAAAATACGAAATAAAAGATGATTTTTGGTCTATTTTGTAGAGTTCTTATATTAGCCTAATTTTCATACAACTACAGATTTTGCATAGAGATTTTTTCAACCAAAAATAAGTTAACAGATGCATTGATAATCATTTGCATAAGGTCGATTTATATCCGACACAGCTCATGTTAAAAAGCTCAAATAAAGTACGAAGTTGAAGAGCATTGATGACTCAACATTCCGAAAGGTTACAAGTAAGCAGCTATCGTAAAAGCAATGTAAATGGTTTTCTGAAACTGAAAAAAAATCGTCAATTTCCGTAATTTCTGGATGATAATAAAAATATTTTGGAATATTATAACAAAGAAGTGATCCAACAGAGCAGACATCTATATTATTCTTTTACCATTTTTCATCATTGTTTAGATCCTCACACTGGACAGGAGCTCGCATGCCAATGTTACATTACAATTTAATACGACAGTTTTAATTTGTACAAAATAACGCCCACTAACAAATAAATGTTTCAATATTATGTCTCGAAAACACTGTTTATTCAAAGTTAAGCGAAATACTTACTTTCACTCGTTTCTGATTAACCGAGAAGTCTTAACATTCGAGTTATCATCCTTTGTTCTTTCTACAATATTGGGATCTGTTGAATGGAATGACACACGACCAATTTACGTGCCAAAAAAAAATAAAATCGACGCTATTATACGATTTGTTGTACGGCTATAGGTGTTCAAGATATTAAACTAAAATCTATTTTCCAGGCGGATAAAAGACAAATTCATTCCTCCCAACACATCCAATAAACTATTTTCTACAAGAAAAACTATGTTGTTTCCTAGCTCCTTTCCTCCAAATTGAGTGTATAATAACGGCAGTCTGTTCGACAATCATTTATTGATGATAATAAGTGAAACTCTGGCAAACAAAACAAAGACAATGTGGGCTTTTTCTAATTAAACAAAAAAATGATCCTGTTGATTGTATAACTATCAAAGTCGTTGTGTCTCAAGAGACCCTCGTATTTCCTCCACGACCACTTCCCAAACCCACTCTTTGAAAGCACATTTAAAAACACCTGTTCGACCAAGGAACAAGGTCATATTATTATGAACGCTATAATTTCTTTTTCAGCAGATATCATTTTTTTTCAAAGCAATGTCAGCTGGATAGCAGCACATAATGAATGTTTAAAACAAGGAGGAAAACTTGCAGAACAAAAAAACATCAATGCATGCACCAATATGGCTGATTTAAACTTTTGGCTGAGAGAACAAAAAGGAGTCACAAAGTGGATTACGAAAAAGGGTATATGTTATTTTAATCCGGTAATAAACTAATGAAATAAATATATTGATTGATTGGTGATAACTATATCGCGGCGAGACTAATGAAATAAATAAAATACCGAATCATCAATTACCATCATTACAGATAAAAGGTCTATGTTTCTTATTTTGGCTTCTCATTAGTCATGCGTTCATAAAAATTATACACTCAGCAACGCTCAAACAAAACCACAAATAAAAAACATTGACATTTTAGAGTGACAATTTGTAAGTTTGTTAGTTTGATAAACAATATCACCACAAAAACTGGATACAGCTTTTTAAAATGAAATACTTGAAGTAGAATCATACTTCCACACTGAATTTCTATATTTGAAACAAAATTCAGTAAAGTTTATTTACCTATGAGATTTATATTCTTGCTGTGAATAATTTCCGTTATGAAATCATTACCGATTTGGAAACTGAGACTTCAATGCAAACATGGGGTTCTCTACTCAACTGTCTACTTTAATTTTTACTTCTATAATGAAACAGATCAACTATTCGGAAGAACATTTATATCATCTTGAACGGGATTTTAGATTGTAGTTGATTAATTGTTGAATTTCAAAGCAATAAGATAGAACGAATAGACTTACATTTAAGAAACGTCTTTAAACGTACTTGTGCTTGATACAGTTAAGGTTAAAACTTAAAATTTACAATCCCTTCACATTTTTAAACGAATTGAACATACTCTCTGCACCCTCCGTCAACTTTATTATATAAACATGATAAACCAGTGCAGAAAAGTTACCATTTTTAGACATTTTAATAAGAATATCAAATGGTCAAATTACTATAGATATATTTCCAGGATGCAAAGAAGACTATATTTGACAAACCGGAAATAGCATTGTGGGGGATAAGGATACACAAACAACAAATGCGGGACCCAAGGACACGGCAAATTTTGTTAAGAGAACCTATTGAACGATGCGGAAATACTAAATTAAAAAATTTCCTATTATATTTATGTAAAAAGACACTGAGACATACAAAGAACAAACGGAAAAGTATTTCATATGATATTTAAACCAAAAATAAACAGATGAGAAAACGTTTTCTTTTAAAAAAATCCAGAAACACCCGAACAATAAGGTGGATAAAACATTGTAACAATACGATGACGTACCTTAATGGAAACACTTAAAACGTCTTAATGTGAAAGCTTTTGACAGTTGTGTTTATTCTGATATTGATTTCATCTTCAAATATATAATTATGTGCATTACGGAAAAAAACCTCTTTATTTATATATAATGATATATATTTTTTGTTTAGTTCCTTACCTGCAATTGGTTGCTACTTACAAAGTCATTCTTTATCATTATTTTTGTCACGAGTGAGTTGACCGTCGGAATATCTGTTTCACAGCTTACGGCGGATATGTTAATTCCAATTGTTGTAACCACTATCCCGTCCTCTGTTCATCGATTGTGATATCAACAAATGAACCTTATCACTGAATTTGTACTTCAATGAACAACATGACGGGTTTCACTAGTGTAGCAGGAGTTGATTTCCCTTCCGGAGAATGTCCCCTTAGTATTTTTTCAGCTTTTTTATACCGTCAGTATGAGGAACATTGTCAGAATATAACATTGTTTCCTTTTTATGCTGATTAGGATGGTTAATATTATTTTTGTTGTATTTTGTGCTGTACTACATCATAACTTTTGTTACTCTATAGAGTTTCTGGTTGTTATGTTTTTTAATGGTTGTTCTCGAGATTTATGTATGTATGACATGCAAACGTTTAGTTTTCTCTTTGAAAATTATCTAAGAAAAAAATAGAATATGCAATAAGATATGTTGTACTGTTTAACTACTGTTCAAGGTTAGGGGAGGGTTTGGCTTTAGCAAACATGTTTAAACCCGCCACATTGTGTATGAACCTGTCCCAAGTCAAGATGCTGTAATTTAGTGGTTGTGGTTTGTTGCTGTGTATCATATTTGTTTTTCTTTTATTTTTTTTGTACATAAATCTGGCCGTTTGAATTGTTTTACTTTTGTCATATTGGGGCCATTCATAGGTTACTATGTGGTATGGTATTTGCCGCATTGTGACCTATAGTTGATCTGGTCTCACGCAGAGGCTTCCTCATTAACAATGAAACCATATATTCTTACTTTTAATTTTTTTGATAACGTGATATTTGTATATTATTAGGTTGCTATGGAAGATTTGAAAACCGAAAGGGGGCTGATTCTCTTTTGAAATGTTATCATTCATGTGACTCGACACATTTTGCCTACAAGGTAAGTACTATGAAGGACATTTGAGACAACACTTTTGAATTGCGAATATTCTTATTTAGTTACAAGGCGGTTGTCAACATAGAAAATTGGGTAAAAAACGTATCTATCATATATTGATTTTTAAAAATCCCTACCCCTTCATTTATTTCATAGGAAAATCACCACCCATAAATATATTTTCCAGCTATCAGACATACAATCTTGGACATCTTATGAAGACCGTAACAACACGTGACCATTCATTATATAAGATGAAAAGATCAGTAAACAATTTTTACGGACATTTTATTACCGGAGAGGAACATTTATGACTCGTTGACCAATATATTTCTTCCCACTGTTAGATGACCTTCTTGTTATCGCACGCCATTGATATATTTGAAATTCTAAAACAAGTGACTCACACAAGCGACACGTCTGGGATTATCTGTATATAGGAAAAAACCTCCATTCCGTGCTTATTTATTGGTCGTTTAGTGACTTGGTGATCTGTTGTATATTTTTTTATGAATACTGAAAATGAATACCAAAATTAACTGCAAATAATTTTGTGAATCATTTTCAACGCAACATAGAAATTTTAAGTAAAATATTTTACTTTCAGTGTAAATATTGTTTTTTGATATAAAATCAAGTATCAATTATGTTTATCAGAGACTTGGTTTCATCAGTAAACCATAATGTCTAGTAATTATCAGGTAAAACACTTGTGCCCCATACCATAACGTTAATATTTTTATCATCACCGAATTTGTATCCACCGTGAGTAACTAACCGGTGCCACTAGCAGAGGAGGATCTGCCTACACTTCCGGAATACCTGATATCCGCCTGCCTTTTGTGTTTCTCAAACTTTTGTTTTCTATGTAGTGTTTTGAGAACTTGTTTGGCTGTTTGTTGTCTTTTTCTCTTTGCAATGACCTTGTCAGTTTCTCCCGAATGATGAGTTTTGAATAATGAAAGATAGTAGTCTTTCGTTATAGCATGATCTTTGTTTTACATCGTACTTAAACATATTTTCAACTAAAAAGTTATTAATTGCACAACCTGGAAACGATAAAAGAGTGAGAAAACAATAAATGGACAAAAAAAAAAGACAAACATGACAAAAAACAGTGTACAAACACAATGCAGTTACTAAGAATCTAAAACAGAGTTACAGAACCCCCAAAACAGGTAGTACTTTCAGTTGTTTCTGAAGGATAAGCAGAATTCTTGGTAATAGGAGGTGAACAATTGGTTATACACTGTTATAATTGCATTAGGCGATGTCACAATCGTGGAATGAAGGACGGGATTGTGGGTCCGACAATTGCCCTCTGTAAGGGTTCGAAACGGAAGAAATATTACGACATTGTCTAAAATAATATCGATGTACACATTATTACGTTTGGTATGAAATATGCTATGAAAAGTTCATGGAAATAACAGACATAGCTTTTTTTAAACTTGAAATAAGAAAAACATTGAAAGTAAATTTAGTTATTACTTTGATAATGAAGGACTTGAAAACATAAGTAATTTGTGTTTGTTTATCTAGGAAAATCACTGTTCTTGTATAAAGAAAGATACACATATTACTCATGCATCTGACGCTGCTTGTACAACAACAGACAACGGTGAATATGCGTATTTATGGCTGTACAATGAAACGGGTAAGTTTCTTTTGTTAAAACTTAAACAAACAAAGCAATGAAAAATGTGAAAAAGTAGAAAAGAGTTTATCCCCAATGAGACAAATCATCCCATTTCATTACACAATGTTAATAATTCAGGTAAATATTTGTCAATGTTACGTATGAATTTTCTAATATTATCATAAAGAAATATTGATTTCCTTAAATCTAGTTGACATCTATTTCTGTGAATAAAATTGCATTCATTCATGTCATTATAAATTTGAAAGTCTATAAGCATTTTAAAGGGAATAGTTCACGTGAAATGTCAGGAATCGTCGTTAAAAGATAAAAATACTGTCATCATATTCTTAATATTTCGATATTGCCAAACAATGCCCTCCCTCCAAAAACAAAAATAATAGACTGAATTCTTCTTCTGATTATCATCATCATAACTTATCATTTTCGAATATTTTCTTGTGACTTGAATAATTGGTTGTTTTTTTTTTCATTCGAACAGTAACATTTTAAAAGAATTTATAGTTTAATCAAACCATTAAAAATAAATATTTCACATCAATGAAAGGAAATGTAGGAAAATTAAAATAAAAACTTATCAAAGAAACCAGGCTTATAATTTGTTAAGCTGAACGCGCATTTTGTCTAAAGAAGAATCATCAGCTGTACTCAAAATAATTAGTTGGAGGGCGAAATCAATATTTCGAAATACCTGTACGAGTTTTGTTCTAGTTGACTTATTGTTGTCCTAATAAAGAACTTTTTTTAAATCTGAGAATTATGCTTTCTATTTTTATATCAATGGTCTAATATACTCGGCTTAGTAAATAAAACCCATGCTTAAATGTCATATAATTGGGATTTTAAAAGATGTTCAGGAGCATCATATCATTGGAATTGTAAAAGATGTTCAGAAGCACCAGGTCTCAAATTGAGGTAAAAAAGATTTAAATTTTCTTACATGCTTGGAAGCAGTATGCTAATGGAAATTGTATAGAAAATAGGGAAAATTACAATATACTTCTCCTTGAAACACATTTACAGACCAAATAAGATAATTGGAAATATGACTAAGTCTTTCATAATAAAGAAATTGTTGATAGTACTGGACAAACCATGTTTAATGCGGTTGATATAAACGTAAAACGTCAAATGACAATTTACAGAAGACAAATAAAAGGCAATGATACTGAACTGTGACCAACAAAAACAGGAAGCATACGAACAGTTAAGTTAATTGATGATCCATGTCACTGATTGGTTATAAACAATAGGTCAATTAGTAATATGTATAACCAAACTGTATAACGAAGATATAAGATATATAATAAAAAATTAAAGTTATGTTCAAATACCAGATAATGTTGTTTCCTTATGGCGTCCACCAAATATTTCGCAGTTTTTCAAGGAAAATTTATTAAAACATAATACACAGTTTTTCATTAGTGTTGATATGCAAAAAAAACGATATTTAATTTAATTTCTTCAAAGTGTTTCCCTTTGAGTTCAGTGTAAAACAAGCAATCTTTAATAAAGTACGGTTCGTGTTCAATACGGTTACCGTTACAGAATCTTCAAAGTAGTTCATGTTATTGTTCACCAAACTTTCCGGTCTCTAATCTTAGCGGCAGAATCCCACATCTTAATTGTACTAAGCATGATTGCATTGATTTGTTGAGGTTCAGTTTAGCGTATGATTCCTAACTAAAATACAACATACTGATGAGTTCCTAGTGACAAAATGTTCGGATACATAAAGTTTCTGAAGAAAAAAAGTTTTTTGAAAATCATAGAACCAGTTATCTAGCATTGCGCACAGCAATAGTTTAAATCCAGTTTAGTCATCGTCGAACACAATAAATTTATTCGAAGGACGAACCATGTCAATGTTTTGTCGCTATTGACGAGGAATCCACCCGATATTGCTGTTGATAACTTACAGAAATACGAAGCAGTTAGTTCCTAGTAAATAGCATATATCCCTATTTTTTTTTATATTCTCCAAAGCCTAGAAAGACATTCATAAACTGAAGATACATAATCGAACATAGGCACAACTCAGGAATAAAACAGTTTTTTTTGTTTTCGTACGATTTAACTCCAAACTACTTAAACTGATGAATGTTAGATATCATGTTTTCCAATGGTTGATAACTTTTCATTGTATGTTGAAAAATATCCATTGTTCATGAAATCCACTTCTTTATATATATATATATATATTATTTTTTGTTCACATTTTGTTCACATTTCAATTCTATGTTGATCAAATCTGAATTCAATGTCGGTTGGTTTAGTTCTAGTTTTTTTTAAAGTGAACCCATTTCTATTTTGCTTTGTTTATTAAAATTATCCAGCGTTTACACCAGTCCTGAAGTTTATCTTGCATGTGCTTTATGTCCTTCTTACTTTTCCCAAATAATGAAATATTGTCAGCGTAAAGTAATATGGCAAGATGTTTGTCTGTTATTCCAATTCCTAGATTCATATATGTTAACTCTAATAATAAAACGTTAACAAAAATCGAACACATGGTAGTCTATACATTGTCCCCAATTTTGCAACAGACTCTTTTCATTTTCTGTTCAGTGTCATACACGATTCAGAACACTGATACATGTTTTTCTCCTAATATAGTTAAATACTTTACCATTATTGTCATCTCTCAGCAACTTGAACAACATCATCTCTCTGCATATACAAATCAAACTCTATTTTCAAGTCAATAAACCGATGTATAAGTTCTCTTTATTTCGGACTACACTCTTTAGGTTGAGATTGATGTTTGATCTTTTTTACGAGCAATTCCGTCTGAATTCATTTAGCAAGTCGGCTAAAATGTCATGACTTTCAAAATAACTCATGATCCTTCAACTTTTAAGAGCACAGTATAATATTTTTTTTGTGTCGAGTTTCCGTACACTTAATTAACTCTTTCTTGCATTTGCACACGACATTCCATAGGTATAAAAGCATATCATTCAAGTAGAGTGTATTATGTTAACAGCGTCTTTTTGAACCAATGAAACGTTTTTTCGGATTTGTCTTTATCAATATCTGTGATAATTAAACTACATAAATGGTCATATATTTTGTAACTACTTTCTTTAGTTTTCCAACTTTCAATAATACTAGTATTTATTAAACATGTTGCTTGTCGTACATCACATGACATGCAATCCAACGTGATTCAGTCTAGTCTGTGTCGGGAGGGGGGATTTGATTGCTAACATGTTTCTACCTTGTCTACAAGTCTATAAATCGTGATTTCAAATACACAGGTGATAACTGAATGGTTTGGTAGTTTTACTGTATCCCCAATTTACCTTGTAAAGTTGTAGTATTCCACATTTGATTGTGGTGTTATCACTTTGAAGTTTTAAAAATCAACAGATTCAAGTCCGTGCTGATCAATAATTTTATCCATTACAACTATGTTCGGTATTTTATCTGTTTGGCTTAATTTCTGGTAAGGCGCCAATTTGTCAACCATTAATATGTAATTACATTTTTAATTCATTAATGTTAGTGTGGGTTGGCAAAGAAACTCTTAGAATCGCGTTGACGAGATAACTAATCAGGAGGTTAGTGACAAAAAAGATATTTCCGTGGTTGTCCTTTGTTGCTGTATATCATATTTATCTGTCTTTTGTTTATTTCTTAACATTACTCAAGTCGTTAGTTTTACTGTTTGAATTGATTAACATTTGTCATGGCGGAGCCTGTTATAGCTTACTATGCGATATGGATCTTACTCATTATTGAAGGTCCTACGGTGATCTGTAATTGCTAATTTCTACGATATTTGGTCTCACATGGAAACTTATCAATCTTACCACATCTTTTTATTTTTATAACGATAATAAATTCGTTATCACAAAATATGTTCATTGTTTGATTCCAAGAATTCTTTTGAATCACAAGTCTATTGCTGTAACATTGAAACATTTCAAAATAAACTTTTTAATCTAGATCCATAATGCACCAGAAACTTTTGTTTGGTTTCGATGCATGTCCCTCCTAGTGTAACCAAATCAAGTATAACCTGATACGGAAGTTTCATCCCGTCTTGCTGAATGTTCTTCACTAACTGCAATGATAGACAAATAATGTAAAATGTTTAATTTGTGATTGACAGTTTCCTTATTACCAAGCCAGCTTTATTTAAATATAAGAATAAGAATGATCATTTTAAAAGTGAGCCGGGCTTTCTTCATTGAGTGCGGACTCATGTGACTATTGTTCTGGTGAAAAACTGGTGCTTATTATTCCGTGATTTTTTACGATCTGAAGCGTCAAATCGCGGAGCGCGACCGCCTGGTAGATTTCGTAAAATCGCGCTCACATTAATTTCTATCAAGTGTTCAATTCTGGAACTCTTATATAGACATTTCTTTATCTTTAGAATTATTTCTTTTGACGATAACAGTTCTCTCCTTCAACCTAGACAACAATCAAGTTGTGGGTGTAACACTTATACTGTCTGAAACGTTTTCTGAACGACATCTGTAGCTGTTTTAATTATGTTTTCTCCTTCAGAAAACGGATAAGCCGCTTGCCTTAATTGTGATATCCGGATTGTCGAGAGAGAGAGAGAGAGTTTGGTATAGAATCAGGAAGGATGGATAATGACGGTACACTTTTTGTCGTGTTCTGATGTGGTGCATTGTTTGACGGTTTGTAGGCAATTTTGCATAGACTGAAATGTGATCAGTTAAAGACCTATGACAATTATACTATTTACATCTAAACTCTTAGGATTATGTGTAACTCTTATGAGGAACTTTCTAAACAATTGTAATCTGTTATATGTCATGAATTTAGGCTATGTAAAAACCCATTCCTGTCAAAGTGAAATGACATGTTCATAGATAAATGACAAAAGCCATCGATAACAGCGATTTAGTTCAGACTGTATTTCGTGATCCGTGTAAGCTTTTAAACTTCTAATTTATATATATCATAAACTGTTCTTGAAAAAAAATGCAAAACTTAAAATGTTCCTATAATTCACTACATCGGGTTTCTTCGTATTTGGCCGATATCAGGTCGTTTCCATTTGAAATACTTTTCAGATGTGTCAAAATTATAAACCGGTGTACCGCAAGAGTCAGTTTTAGGTCATATTATTCTTAATATGTATGAATAATTTTCCTTTTTATAATCCTAATCATAACACTGATTCTTTTGCTGATGATATCACTATTTCTGTGATTCGAAAAAACCGAAAAGTATAAAAGGCAGGCATTCGATACTGTATTTGTAATTGGTGCGTGAAACCAAATATGAGTTAATGTGTCAAAAACAAAGACAATGGTATAGGTTCAGAGTGCAATGAACAAATCGATATATATATATATATCAATGGCCAACATACTACATTATGTAATGGAGTCACCTTGAAAGATATAATGAAAATTTACTGGAATCATAATGCGAAACTTTTATTTTTACAATATTTTTAGATATCTCCTTCCACATTCGGATTACTGTTGTTCAGTATAAGAAACTGTAGCGAATCTTTAATTGAGAGTTTACGAAATTTTCAAAAAGTGCTGCAATAAATATTTAAAATGAACACGATATCTGAGAACCATTTTAGTTCTATCAAACATGTTTTAAGAAATCTGGAATTATTCCCGTTGCTCAGAGAATATTAAACCACAAGTCATTCCTAATGCAGTAATCAAAATTATGAATTCGCACCGAAATATGTATGAAATCAAGTACTGTTATGCCTTTACTCCAGTTGACCCTTTCTACCTTTACACGTAACTACTTCTTCGTCTTGACGCTTGAGACGTCTTTACTACACCTTTTTCCCCAATTCTTCGAACATTAAATAATTATAGTTAAAGTGCATCTGAGTTCACAACAATAACTATTGTTTCAGAAAAAAAATAAAAAAAATGGAATTCCTTTATAGCTTGTTCGCAAAATATAAGTTGACAAGAAATACATTCTAAATCTTCAGAAGTTATGCCTTTTAAGATTCAAATGTTGTCTGTGGCCTTTGCTAGTAAAGGTGTCATCTAGTGTCATCAGGAAAAGTGCAAAAATATGAACGATATTATAAGGTGTGAATAAACGTTTTTTTTTTCTTTTTTAGAGATCTTAACTAATTCGACAGTTGTGTTTAACTGTTCGTATATTAGATGTACAGATCGTACGACAGTTGATGAACAGGACATAAAATATACTGACGACTGTAAACAACAGCTAAATGGTTTTGCTTGCGTATCTGGACATAAATCTGATCAAGTCAAACCTGGTAATATCATATTATGTGCAAACTTTTTACAACGATAAAAAAGTTATATATAGGATATTAATTCAATTTTTTGTACTGTTAAGTTTTCTCTCTCTCTCTCTCTCTCTCTCTCTCTCTCTCTCTCTCTCTCTCTCTCTCTTTCTCTCTGTCTTTCTCTTTCTCTCTTTCATATCCCAAGATGAGCATTCATATCTATAAACAAATCGTTAAGCTTATATAATACAAACACACTTCGTTCTATTTTTAGAAGAACAAAGCTTGACAATGTCTTTTGCAACAACCATCGAAGGAGCGCTAGAATCTAGCACTATGGCTTTACAGCATATATCGACGAGCCCTCGTGAAAATTCGTATTCAACGAAAATATGGACAGATAGCAGCCTTGCAATACAGTCTAGCATAGGAAGCTCGGATTTTTCACCTACATTAAGTTATCATCATTTTGGCAAATCTATAGTAACACCATCGCTAATATCAATAACAAAAATAACTTATAATATGATATTCACCACTGTAAAAAGCCTAGATGCGACTAATAAAGACGTAACAGAATCTTCCAAAATAAGTTTAATCCAAAGTACAACTAGCAGAAATTCAAAAAGTTCCAGCAGCCAGTATACAGGTATTCTTTTTTTCAGCAACGCTTATGCTCTTTAAATTGTTATATCAACATATTAACAGCAATGTTACACAAATGACTAAACTGAATGGACATTATGCAATTTATCAATGCAATATATGTTATATTCTTAAAACTCACAATGACATAACAATGACACCATATACACGAAAAGAAGAAAAGAAAACTCAGTAATTGCAAAATATGAATAACGAAGATATGAAGTATCCGTCAATGAAAAAGCAACCACATTAAACGAAACACAAATTTAATTCCCTTAAGCCATAGATGTCTCTGTCGAAGTGATACATTCGCATTGTTGTTTTTTCAGGTTTGATCATAGGCTTGTTAGTTTCCTTGTTTGTTATTGTGGTAATGGTGGCTACATTTGTTTGTCGATTAAGGTTAGAACATTTTTCAAATTATTTATAAGGCATCTTTTTTTAAGAAATTTGCAATAGTAAACATCGTCATGAATACAAAAAAAAATCATTTACGTTTTTATGTAAGGAGTGTTCAAGTATTTAGAAGAACTTTTAAGCTATAAGAAACATGTGTGACCATAACAAATTAATACACAATGATCTAACTAATTTCAAAGTGGTTTATATGATAACGTCGAAATAGATGTTCTTTCAGTTGACCGTATTGAAGTATTACAGCGCAAAAAAATCAAGGAAATAGAAAATATTCCTTAAGTTTCAATATCTAAAAAACTTAATCCATATGCATGTTAACGTAAACTTAAATAAGACGTAACACAAAAGACTGGAATTTATTGAAGTTTGAAGAAAAATGTAAACACAGGTTCAAAGTTGAACTACTTCTTGCGTTTAGCAACAATGCCGAAACCATCTACTGATGAAGAATTTAGATGTAAAAATATATTAATATAGTTAATTATACGGGAATAATATTTATTTTGAATTATATTAAAGTAAAGCATCTTAAGATGACCATCCAAAGCTTTATATATCAGCCGAAACACTAAAAAAAAAGTATATATAGGGACATTCTTGTATCTTAAGAGGAGTGACTGTCAAGATCTCGGTGCTTGTGGTGCATTATTGTTTCGCAAGATGAGTGACTGTCAAGATCTTGGTGCTTGTGGTGCATTTTTGTATCTCAAGATGAGTGACTGTCAAGATCTCGGTGCTTGTGGTGCATTATTGTTTCTCAAGATGAGTGACTGTCAAGATCTCGGTGCTTGTGATGCATTATTGTTTCTCAAGATAAGTGACTGTCAAGATCTTGTTGCCTGTGGTGCATTATTGTTTCTCAAGATAAGTGACGGTCAAGATAAATAAAATTGAAACCCCATTAGAGTATTGTAAGATCTTCAAACTATAATTTAGGATTAAATAAGTTATAATTAAAGCCCTTGATTCTCAGAGGCAGAGCTGGGGACGGTGCCGGGCACCCCTTTTGAGGGAAAAAATGGTTGATTATATAAGGAATTAATGAAACATGACTGGAGCGGCCCCCTTATGCAGTCAGTGGACCCCCTTATGAAAATTTATGGATCCGCTACTGATTCCAGAATCTTGTTTGATTATGGAGGTCAAATTTAACGTCATGCTACAATAAAAATAATTGAACCATAAGGTTTTCAAACAATTTATGAAAGGTTTTGGAAGTCAAAATTTTGTAAGCGTTTCACACATATGAAACTTTTTATTTTCAAGTTAAAGAGGGAGTTGACAATTTAGAAATGCTGCACTTAAAATTTTTTTTTGTAGATGTCTTACAAATAAACCCGTGTCGGAAATTACATATTACCGGGTATAAAGAATAAACATGTCTTCGGTGATTCAGGCTAGTTTGAAATAATAAGAAGTGAGTATTGAAATAATATATATCATTGTTTTTCCATATTACAAATTGTGTGAGATTTTGTCACTTTGTCTCTAAAATCTTTGTTTTTTTTTTAGAAATATTTTTATTTTCTCATGTCTGAACTCAAGTTAAAAAAAAACACATGGTCGCTCTCAATAGATATTTAAAGAAATAACAATAGCATTGCACAGAGATTATTAGGTCCCCGCCTGTCTGTCCGTCTGTCTGTCCGTAACACATTGTGTCCTCTCTATATCCGTCCGTAACACATTGTGTCCTCTCTATATCTAGAGAACCTTTATGATTTCAAAGTTTATACTTGACATGTATATTAACCAACACCATTATTCACAACGGGGCCCACAGAGATGGCTCCCATCTCAATGATATCTAGTTTGTTCACATATAACAGTAGTATTCTTTATTAGAGCTGCATAATGATATTTACGAAGTTATGATAAAGATAGCACAATATGTTTTTTTTTCTGTTGCAGATGCTGTAGTTACAAGTGACTAATGTGCAACAGAGACCACAATATGGAACTACTGTGCAAGATACCTAAAATATGCCCCTGTTATATCTGGGAATGTGTCTAGTAGTAGGACTAAACTTTTAAATAAAATTAATTGTTCAGTTTGTGTTTGTTTAAAATTGTAAGATGCATATGTGAGCAACTTGTTATATAATTACTGTTTTATGTCACAAACATATTTTGTGTATAAACAGAATAGTTATAAGCACACCAAGATCCTGTCTATAAAGAAAAACAAAGTTACAAAAATATATGCCAACTGACATTACAATAAAGTTTCCGATTATCTATGCCTGGTAAGGTTAACATGGTTAAAATTGTTCCTGTTCTTCTTGTCAAGTCTTGAATAATAATCATCAGATTCAGAAATGAGCGTTGACCATATTTCTAGTTTCAACTTGAATTAACCCTAAAACAGTCTACCTGGACCCAAATCGTACCTATTTTCAACATACACTGACCACAGTTCAACCAGCTTTCGACCTGATTTCAACATACACTGACCACAGTTCAACCAACATTCGACATGTTTTCAGCATACATTGACCACAGTTCAACCAGCTTTCGACCTGATTTCAACATACACTGACCACAGTTCAACCAGCATTCGACCTGATTTCAGCGTACACTTACTACAGTTCAACCAACATTCGACCTGATTTCAACATACACTAACCACAATTCAACCAGCAATCGACTTTTTTTCAACATACACTGACCAAATTTAGACCAAAATTCAACCTATTTTCAACGTTGAAAGCTGACGTTGAATCAACGTTATGTTTTCAACGTCATATCAATTTTCAATCCAACACTACTTTTCAACATTGATTCAACGTTGAAATCTGACGTTTATTCAATGTTGAATCAACGTTGTTGTGCCTGCTGGGTAGTTATTCGTTTTATTAATTGGAAATGTCGATTTCGAAAATATACTTATGTTTTTCATCATGTGCTATACTAAGAAATGATATATATCTTAACTATGGATAGTTTTCTATAGAAATAAAACATTCTTCTCGTGGAAATTTTTGCCGTGTGCGATTGATACTAAATAAAAAATACTTTACACGTTATCCACACTTTGAAATAAATCAAAATGGAAAACTGGCATGTACTTGATGAACTTCGATGTCCAGTAAAAGGATGTGAGGGGTAAGTCTTTATATAAGTGTGCATCACAAGATTCGAAGACACAATTTTGTTTACGCAACTTTTATTTTGGTCAATATTTCTACACTTGTTTCGACACTTATATATATACACATTGTTACAGTCCTTGGCTTTCAATTGTTTGTCTTTGAGCGTTCCTGAAGGAAAATACAAAAAGCGCGTCAGACGCATACAATGTACATAAGAGTTATTTTCATCATTCGCGTTATTTTGAAGAGAGAAAAAAAAATTTCATTAGAATGAAAAGTTTATTCAAATTTGGCTTGTCCTCATATACAATAAACAAGTTCAATAATTGATTCGAAAACTTACGAAATTCACATTTATTTTTGTCCGTTTATTTATTCAATTTGGCTTGATATCCCACACAATATTCTTTCTTTCCTTTTCTATCTCTCTCTCATTATTCTTCTTTATCATTTAGGAATCTGGTTTTAACGGATTTTCTTTTAAATCATTCGCACGACATGGTAAATTTGGCTGGTCTAATGGTATGGTAGGAGCAACTGAGGTTAGGGCTTCTTAATAATACCGAGCCTATATGAATTTGTTTTGCCTGTATTTGCATAATATGTAAATATGTTTGTATTTTTTCCCCAAATTAATCAATAAAATTTAAGCCTGTAAAAGTTTGAAAAGTATATAAACTAAAAAGCAAATGTGCCTCTCGATCGTCTTTCCGAATATTATTTTTGAATGCGGCGTGTGGTGAATGTTCTTAGTCGATTTTAATGTGACAAATTCTTTCTCCTAATCCTATCCAAACATTACCACAGTTAAAGTGGGGAAACATTTAGAAATGACTATATGTTACCGAAGGATTAGTTATACAAGATCATTTTTCGCGTACATGTTGAGTTCTCTGTTACTATTCGACATTTTTTTTTATTACAGCTTTAAGGAAAACTTAAACCACCATCTTCAAAGAGAATTTCTTATAAACTGTTCTTTTTATATTTCAAGAGGAAGAATTCCGTGCAAATGGGTTTGTGGTGAAGACAATTCTGTGATACAGCTTGCCCAGACTGGTTTCATGAAATGCAGTAAAACAATACAAGGAAAGGCAGCGCATTACGGACAGGTCTGTGTATGGCGTTGGGACTGTGGCAAACATGGTGATCACCCTTTCTCTCGATTTCAAGAAGCAGATTTTCAGGGATTTGTGTTCGCCTTATCTCACGCTCTTCAACTCACGAGTAAAGCGGGCACTACATGGGTTGCAACTCTTTGTATCGAACTAAACAAGCAATACATGAACAGGTAAGAGTGATTATAAGTCTGTTTCAAGGTCTTTGAAGGCGAATGTAAGGTATAAATACAGTCAGAAAGGAATAAATACAGTCAGTAATAAGTACAGTCATTAAGGTATAAATACATTCGGTAAGGTATAAATACAGTCGATAAGGTATAAATACAGTCAGTAAGAAGAAATACAGTCGGAAAGGTATAAATACAGTCGGTAAGGTATAAATACAGTCAGTAAGGTATAAATAAATACAGTCATTAAGGTATAAATACATTCGGTAAGGTATACATACAGTCGGTAACGTATAAATACAGTTAAGGTATAAATACAGTCAGTAAGGTATAAATAAGTACAGTCATTAAGGTATAAATACATTCGGTAAGGTATAAATACAGTCGATAAGGTATAAATACAGTCAGTAAGAAGAAATACAGTCGGAAAGGTATAAATACAGTCAGTAAGGTATAAATACAGTCAGTATAAATAAATACAGTCATTAAGGTATAAATACAGTCGGTAAGGTATAAATACAGTCAGTAAGGTACAGTCGTTGAAAATAATCGGCCATACTTTGTTATTATGTAGGCCTATTTGTGTTTTTTTTTTAACCAAACATTTCTGCGAGATTAATAACAGTTGATTTGAAGGAAGATAATATTTCAGTGACGTAGCCACTGGAAAATAAATTATAAGCAAGGGATCTGGGTGGGTGGGGCTTCACTTGATTCAAACGAGAAAACTAACGGCCTGATTTTTGTAGAAAATGATAAGCGCAAAACAAATACGTTATACAGTAACACACGACAACCACTGAATTACAGGCGCTTGATTTGGCACATACAGAATATGGTGTAACTGCACCACGTAAGAACAAACTATAAAATAGGAGAAAAGAAACAAAAATTATAAATTATGTAAACAGGTTTCGTTCGATTTAAACCTGTAAAGATCAGTTTTATGCAGTTTCAAAAAAAATGCAATGTTTGCCTTGAATCATAAGCTCAATTTTAACACGTTTCTTGTTAACTCGCAATACCGTAACGATTTTCTTTATACTTTTTTGTACTTAATATTGTCTAGTTAACATATCAACATTATTTAACATATCAAATATATCTATTTTCAAAATTATTAGCTCTTTGTATCTAAATATCCCTTTTTTTCAGTGAAACCCCAACACCAGCTTCATCAGGCAATATCTGTAGTATTTGTCTAGACAGACCAGTGGATGTCTACCTATATCCCTGTGGTCATACAGTTTGTGAGCAAGACGCACAAGAACTACAAAAGGGAAACAATCAGTGTCACTTGTGCAAAGCCAAGTTTACAAACATAAATAAACTGTTCTTTTGACAACAATTGAACAAACTTTATATTATGGGGATGGGATGAAATACCTTTGTACATGCAGGTTACTTATTAATAATTTTTAACTTTGAAATGTTAGACAGATTTTATATTTAAGAGTCATTAAATACTAAAAAGGGATTCATTTTCATTAAGGACATCAGAAGTCATTATTAGTGACTGGTCCTGTTTAATCACCTGTTTCACATTTTTGGCATAGGTAGATAGCGTTGATTTAATTGGTTGAATAATAAGAGCGTTAACACTAAGTGTGGAATATAATGTCATGTGATATTAAGATTTTCTGTTACCTCCTCTTGGTACATTCAAAAGTACGTAATCACATCTTATAGACATGCAGTAACATTATTCTCAACCGGGAAATAATTAGAATGTTTTAAGTATTAATCCGAAGTGCAACAAGGGTAAAGTTTAGAAAAAAGAAAAAAAAAAAAAAAAAAAAGAAGCCAAAAGCATGTAAAATCATCCGCCAAGAGTATTAACTCTATATAGAGTAGACTATCGGTTTCAGACATGTTTACTGATTTGTAGTTTTGTGTCCAGCTGATAACTTTTGCTTTTTATACTTTTTCTCAATCTATGATCGTTTACCCAAAAAAATCACAGAAAATGGTTAAAAAATAACCATTCAAGGGCAATAACTCATAACAATAGGAAACTGACAATTTCTGCCATGTTGAATTAAATGTAGATCTTGTCTTGCTGATCAATATTGTTGTTCAGTTCCATTTATTCGCTGTAGTTTCTTTAAAATAAAAAAAAACAAAAATTGACAAACCATTTCAAGGCCCTGCTAACTTATTTGTAGATCATGTCCTGCTGATCGTTTTTGACATTTATAGTTACCTCTATGTATTATAGTCAAGTGTGAACAAGCTCCTGCTCCTAACGTCAAATTTGACAAAACTTGTATCTTGGTACATTTTTGTTTCCTCATACAATGTCATATGGTACACCGTGTCTCAAAGTAATCTCTCATGGTACTTCAGTATAAGTGTTTAGGCGCAGTACCGGGAATAGGGGCTTGCCGGTTTGATTGCATTTTTTTTTTGCTTAGTAGTTTCAAAGAAGATCCATGTAAAGTTAAGGGACGATGGAAGTCAAATGAACGCTCACACTCCACTTTTTGGGCAAGGTGAGCTAATAAATAGATAATTTTTATTACATTTTTTAATATTTTTTGATAGAACCAGAAACACATTTGTTCGACTGGATTCAGGATTGCTAATCCCGTCATCTCGCGACTCAAAAATTCTGTTGTTACAATTCTATTTTTTTTAATAACTGGTTTTATGGTCATGTGTAATGTTCAGAAGACTCACTGGTCAAAATTTGGTGCATTAAGACCTTTAATTGCACTATTCACCTTTTGTTACGTCGATCATTTTTGCAATTTACTTTTTACCTAGCTACTGATATTCAAAATAACGACCAAAAACCTGTCAACATTGATATTTAAAAGGAACAAGAACTCAACTAGAGCCTGTGTCGCTCACTTTCATCTTCAAGTATGGCCACTTTTTGGTAAAAATCATCATGAAGGGACAAAAGCTCTAGAAAGAGGTAACTGACAATTTCAGTCATGTTGACATATTTGAAGATCTTGTCCTGTCATTTTTCCTTTTTAAAGATTCTGTCTACATTTGTATTTATTATACTTTTAAAGATAATAGACAAAAACTAAAAAAAAAAAAAAAAAATGGTAAAAAATATCTTCAAACGGCAGTAAGTCCATTACGGGTTATCAGACACGTTTTAAATCTAAATACCCCAATAGTTTTAAGAGAAGAATTTTTGTACTATATTTGGCAAAAACACAAAAAAATAAATGGGGAATGTGTCCCCATGAGACACAGATGATGCCCCCGCTTGCATACAATGTTATAAAGGGACATAACTCAAGAACGGTAAAAGTGACGCTACTAAAATTTGTACTCGATCTGAGTAATAAGATATTTTCTGGTAATAAGCATTGTGTATAGTTTTAATAACATCTGGTTGAGGCAAACTAAAGTTAGAAAACAGAAACGAAAAAAGCAGTAGTTTTTCCATTTGAAAAGGGGCATAACTCTAGAACGGTTGACTCCGCAAAATTCAAACTTGATCTGTGTTTTGTGGTAATAAGCATTGTGTACAAGTTTCACAACATTTGGTTGAGGCAAACTTAAGTAAGAGAACGGAAACGAAAAATTTAGCAATTTTTCCAATTTTAAAGGGGCATAACTATAGAACAGTTAAATTGACGCCACCAAAATTAAAACTTGATCGGCGTTTTGTGGTAATAGGCATTGTGTAAAAGTTTCATAACATTTGGTTGAGCCAAACTAAAGTTAGAGAATGGAAACGAAAAATTCAGCAAATTTTCCATTAGTAAAGGGGCATAACTCTAGAACGGTAAAAGTGACGCCACAAAAATTCAAACTTGATCTGTGTTTTGTGGTAATAAGCGTTGTGTTTAACTTTCATAATTAACATTTGGTAACAATGGTTGAGGAAAACTGAAGTTGGAGAACTGAAACAAAAAATTCAGCAATTTTTCCATTTGTAAAGGGGCATAACTCTAGAACAGTAAAAGTGAGGCCTCCAAAAATTCAAACTTGATCTGTGTTTCGTGGTAATAAGCATTGTGTACAAGTTTAATAACATTTGGTTGAGGAAAATTAAAGTTAGAGAACGAAAACCAATTTTGGGACGTACGGACAGACATGAGGGTTAAACTTAATGTCCCCTCCACTACGGCAGGGGCATAAAAATGGCTAACTGAATCGTTATCCAAGGGCAATAACTCTTATAAGGAGTTATCAGATGATTTCGGCCAAGCTGATGTAGATATCTTGCTGATCATTTCGACATTTCAAGTTTCTTTCATCTTCAGATCTCAGTATGATAGGCAAAAATGGAAAAAAATTATTGAAATTTGTCATTTCAGGGCAATAACTCCTATAACAAGATGCTTGATTTCTTGATTGACAACATATTTGTTTCTTTTGGAGGACGTGTTTTTCAACAATCAGCATCCCCATGGGAACCAACTGTGCCCTCTTCTTCCTTTATTCATATGAATCGGACTTCATACAGGAACTTGTAAGAAAGATAAAAGTTACTAGTATCCTTTAACTTTACTTTCTGCTATATAGATCGATGACTTTCTCTCAACTAAATAATTCAAAATTTGATGACTATGTTGAACGCATCTATCCCATCGAACTTGAGATAAAAGGATACAACAAATACAGTTAAGTCTGCCACATATCTCGACTTACATCTAGAAATTGACAATGAGCTAGGTTGAAAACAAAACTTTACGACAAAAGAGATGATTTTAGCTTCCTAATGGTAAACTTTCCATTCCTATGTAGCAACATTCTAGCAGCGCCTACATACAGAGTATATATTTCCCAGTTGATACTATATTCCAGGGCTTGCATTTCCTTGATAGAGGGTAGCTGCTCACAAGGAAGCTATTAAACAAGCCTTCCAAGTGGTGAAGTTGAAATCATCCCTTCAAAACTTTTACGGACGCCATAACTAGTTGGTTGACCCTTATGGAATATCCGTTTCACAGATGATAGTGATTATGTTCAAAATATCGTAATTACAATTCTGTCCTCTTTTCCATGAATGTGACCTACCAAATTAAGACTTGTTACCAGGTTTGTACTTACAAAAGCAACACTAAGGGTCCCACGTGGAGCAGGATCTGCTTATCATTTATATGCTAGATAGATCTTCCTTCATTTTATGTAAAATAAATGGGAAATGTGTCCATGGGACAGATGGTGTCCCCGCTTGACTATAACGTTGAATAGGGACACAACTTGAGAACTGTAAAAGTGACGCTAACCAAAATCTGACTTTATCTGAGTTTTGTGGTAATAAGCATTGTGTATAAGTTTCATAACATTTGGTTGAGGCAAACTAAAGTTAAAGAGCAGAAACCAATTTCAGGACGTACGGATGGATGTAGACAGACAAGGGTAAAACTTAAATGCCCCCTCCACTAAGGCGGGGGGCATAAAAAGATATTTTGATTGGTGTACTACACCAGTCACCTAAAATATAGTTTTATATCATTATATTTCATAAAGAGGTTTACTGATTTACTATATATGACAAATGCAAATATCAAACAAGTCAATACTATGGTTTTGGCATCTGGTCTCAATGGGTGAAGTACTTAAAAAAAAATAAAAGTAAATCAGTTTTGATGTTTAATCCCCATGTTGCATGGAAGATAACATTAGACATGTTGAATATGAAGGTTTCATTACCTTCATATTGCCAAACTAAACATTAGTGTTCTATGTAAACAGGAACCCTACAAGGCAGATATGTACACCTTTCAATCATACCATACAACAAATCTAGTTAATCCAATGCTTATCCAAACGTAGCATCTGAGAAACGGACCAAATTACGAAAACTTAACACTGACCGAAGAACCATCACAAAAATGAGGTCAGAGTATGAATCCTGCCATACACCACATATAGTTAATCTATTGCTTATAGTATCTGATAAACTGACAAAATCATGAAAACTTGATATTGTCCAATGAACCATACAATCAAGGTCAGTTAAAATCTGCCAAACAGACATGCATACCTTACAATCATGCCATACACCAAACTACCAAAACTTAACGCAAGACTAATGAACCATGAAAATGAGGTCAAGGTCAGATGAATCCTGACAGTCAGACATTTTTTTTAAATCAGTCACTGAACTATGAAAAGGAGGTCAAGGAAAACGGACAAAGGTATCTGCATACAAAGTATTCCACCTTCTAAATACAAGAGTGCACATGCTGAAATGTCTCGCCTTCTTTACTAATCATTGATATTATGTTGATAGTCCTAAATATAAAGCTATATTACAACTGTCACATAAACTTAACATTAACCAAGTAAACTAAACATTGACCAATGAACCATGCTAGGCAGGCGTGTACAGCTAACAATTCTTCCATACAACAAATATAATTGTCCTATTGCTTATAGTTTAGAAAAACAGACCAAAACACAAAAAACTTCACTGAGCAATGAACCTTGAAAATGAGGTCAAGGTCAATTAAAACCTGCGTGACTGACATATAGATCATAAAATATTTCCATACACCAAATATAGTTGAACTATTGCATATAGTATTAGAAAAAAAGACCAAAACTCAAAAACTTTACTTTGACCACTGAACCATGAAAATGAGGTCAAGGTCAGATGACACCTGCCAGCTAGACATGTACACCTTACAATCATTTCATACACCAAATATAGTAGACCTATTGCATACAGTATAAGAAAAATAGACCAAAACACAAAAACTTAACTATAACCACTGAACCATGAAAATGAGGTCAAGGTCAGATGACACCTGCCAGTTGGACATGTACACCTTACAGTCCTTCCATACACCGAATATACTAGACCTTTTGCTTATAGTAGTCGAGATATGGACTTGACCACCAAAACTTAACCTTGTTCACTGATCCATGAAATGAGGTCGAGGTCAAGTGAAAACTGTCCAACTGGCATGAGGACCTTGCAAGGTACGCACATACCAAATATAGTTATCCTATTACTTATAATAAGAGAGAATTTAACATTACAAAAAATCTCAACTTTTTTTTCAAGTAGTCACTGAACCATCAAAATGAGGTCAAGGACATTGGACATATGTGACTGACGGAAACTTCGTAACATGAGGCATCCATATACAAAGTATGAAGCATCCAGATCTTCTACCTTCTAAAATATAAAGCTTTTAAGAAGTTAGCTAACGCCGCCGCCGTAGCCGGATCACTATCACTATGTTGAGCTTTCTGCGACAAAAGTCGCAGGCTCGACAAAAATGCTTTATACAAATAGTTTACGATGCCTTCACTGAATAGCAATCCCAATGTCTAGCATTCATCACAGGCGAAACAAAACTAGTTTAAAATATTAATAAACTGTTATCACAGAGATATGTCTCGTCTTTTTGAAATTTTGATAATGCAAATGTTAAAATTAAAATAGCAATACTTTTAACATGTAAGTTATGCAAATATTCAAAGTCAATGAACCATGATCAGGGGTGGGGCCAAATATTCTCCATGGAAATGAGATGTGCTAATGCTTAAACAACTGAACACTAATTAACATTGGCCTACCACTAATGGTTCCCCTTGAACTGACCTAATCACAAACTAATACATGTTAACTTAGCAAAATTTTCAAAGTCTATAGACCATGACTAAGGGGGCAGAGCCAAATAATCTCCATGGAAATGAGATATGCCAGTGCTTATACAACTGCATACCAAATATCATTGACCTACCACTAGTGGTTCACCATGAACTAGACCTAATCACAAACTTATACATTGTTGACGCCCAAGCCGGAAACAGCATTCCTATGTCTCGCTTTTTGACTCCGTCAAGGCAAGATAAAAATTCAAAACATTCTGAACAAAAATCTTAAAATTGGCTTTAAAACAGCTAATCAAGGGAAAGCAAATTTTCATAACTTTTTAATTTCATGAAAAACACTTTTTTCGCATTATGACTGTTGTAGAAAGTTAATTTCTAGACATTTAGTCAAAGAGTCCAAATCCCATGTCATCATCAGATTCAGATTCTGGCTCAGCCTTTTTCTCTTCCTTCTTGGTGGCTGCTTTACCACCACCAGCAGCTGGGGCGGCAGCCGCTGGAGCAGCAGCAGCAAACTTAGATGGATCAGCCAGATACTCCTTAGTCTAAAAAAAAGAAGGAAAAAATGTAAATTTCTCAAGACAAAATTTTGTTTTTTCCATCTGCAATTTTATATTGGTTGATAGGGTTAAACACCACTTTCAGCACTATTGGCTATCTGGTGGCAATCAATCTTTATTGGTGGAGTAAGCGGGAGTGCCTGGAGAACTAATGACCCTCCATAGGAAAACTGACAATCCTAGTCAATCAAGATTTTTTTTACAGATTTTCTCCTTCTCCCCGGACTTTGAATGAATAATGAAATTACATCCAATTTAATACTACTTATCAAGGCATATATGCTGATATCATTTTTATTGGTGACAATTGGCAAGTATTTTCGTGATAAGTGAGAAGAATGACTTGTGTGAGAAGAATGACTCGTGTGAGAAGAATGACTCGTGTGTTAAGCCTTCGTGAATACCTTTATACCTTTATCTTCGGGTCCTTAAAATAAGCCAAAGGCTTCTACTGACCCCTCATCTTGGATTGTCGTAATGCAATTTCTCCTCTCATAATAAACGCACAATAATATATTTATATATATTATACTTATAAAAATAGAACTTATTTAGGTGTGCGCATCTTAACAATTAACATGAACATATAAATTTATATGGGTTCCAAAATGTGTTTCAGGACATGAATTTAATACAAGAATTATTTGGTTTACCCATCTAATGTTAACAAATCCAAAAAAGTCAAGTTTTACTGTTTGATCAAATGCTGAACACCTATAAAATATGAAAACCTGCTCACAGCACACATTGACGGTGTTACATTTTATAATCTCCTACCAGTTTGTACTAGTTATTCTTACTAGTATAATGACCAACATTGTCACTATTAAGATACTGTAAATTCACAAATTATTGCGTGCATTTATTATTGCGATTTTGTCATTTTAGACTAAAATGCGATTTTAATTTTTGCGATATTGAGAAAATTCCTGTTTAATTCACATAAAAAATTTCAAAATGCGAGTTTAAATTATTGCGATTATAACCCTGTCGCATTTTTCGCAATAATAAAAACATCGCAATAATTTCTGAATTTACAGTAGTTTGATAACTTTACCTTCTCTGCTTGTTTGAATGTATAGTCTGTTCCTACAGCAATGGCCAGGAGTCTCTTAAATCCATTAGCCATAGAATGAGGAGCTGAAGCTACAGTTGGGTATCCAATGATCAGAGATAAGGCAGCAATATTCCTTACTCCCTGTAAATAAAATTTATATCTTTAACAAAAGTATTTCTTCTAAATTTCTAGTAATCATGCCAACTGTAGATGTCATGAAATTTTCTGAAATATTATTTTGACTGGAATAAATATAACAGTATTTGTTCTGCTTGGATTAAAGAGAATAGAACATTTTCCCCAAACAGGAACAGATATTATGGCATTGTTTATAACAAAGTTTCCAGGAAAATTTCTGTTACCAGGGTTGGTAAAAAAAAACCTATGGATTATATCTTTCCTATTGGTCCAGAAAAACAGCTTGGCAAATGAAAACAAGAAAATAACATGCATGGATCTAAAATTCCAAATGAAGTGTTCTTATTGCACAACCGAATAAAAAATATTTAATAGATGTCCCATCAAACCTTTACTTGTATTTTTTTTGTTCTGATTATGTTGATCCCACCACTCCCCATATCTTAAGTTTTCAGTGTAAATTATTGAACATACCAGCATGAATCTTTCACGAAGGTCTTCATCTTTAATATCCAAAATTGCTGGTTCAAAAATTGTACCATTGTCATACACTACAAACAAATTGTATCTCATTATAAAAGTCCTGTTAAAATACTGAACCATTGTCATACACTGCAAACAAATCATCTCATTATAAAAGACTAGTTAAGAAACTGTACCATTGTCATATACTACAAACAAATTGTATCTCAATATAAATGACTGGTTAAAATATTGTACCTTTGTCATTAACCACAAACGAATCAAAGCACATAAAACTGCTGACTACATATGAAGAATCAACATTTCAAAAATGTTCACTAATAGCTTTTTATCTCCCTTACATGATTAATTTTAATGTGATGTTATATATGTTATACTCTAAATGTCATATGTTTTCTTCCCAATGTTGTTTTGATGTTCTCTCATTTATCACTATTTCAAACTTAAACAAATACTTTTTATCAAACATCAGATATCTACTAAGTTCTTTGTTTTAATATTAATCCTCAGATCTGAAACTTGCTAAAAATCATTTATCACATATGTAGCTCAATAAGAGAGCCCCCCCCCCCTATCTGCCTCTGCTAATAATACTAACCATGTTGAATCAACAATCCATAATAGAAAGGAGAGATGCGCAACATGTTGAGTAAGGTGGATTCGGAAAGTCCAACTTTGTCTCCTTCTTTGATCAAACTCACTTCATTCTACAAGTTTTATTAATGAAAGAACATTATTTACAACAGACATAGCATAGTGTGTAATTCACGCATAAAATACAAGTGTGCTTATTTGTTATAAGTATTCTTAATCATTACATACAAAGAGTACAAAATTTCTCTTTATCCTGAAATAGACCCTGTAAAACTTTTTCTATGTATTCAGAGACATTTACTCCTATTTCAGTCTATCAGTAGTATTAAACATTTTCTCAGTATTTCAAAGTAGTATCACTAGTGAGCACTGCAACCCCCCCCCCCCCTCTTTTCAAGCAAAATCCTGCATTCTGAGAGCTTTTAGTCATGTGTTGAAGATATAAAATTTTCACAAATTAAACTACCTTTCGTTATGTACTTTGAAAGATGGGTAAAACAGACAATTAAATAGAGGAGTTTCAAAAGCCACTGAAATCTCTCATCTCTATCAAGTTTTTTATATAGTCTCTCTCATTCTCATTCAAGCACTTTGCTGAAGAAATAAAATGAACCGGGAACTGTACCTCCCAATTAAGGTACTTTAACTTACCAGAATTTCAATGGTTCCTCTGGTAATCTTGGTTGGAATCTGTAAAGCTTGGAAGAAAGAAGTCTTTTCTGGTCCTAACTGTGTAGCCTGAGCTGGTATCTTTACATCACAGGGAGCAACAGCTCCTGCCTTGGCTGGGGCTTTTACCTATAATTAAATAGTTTATCCTCATTATTCTGCATATCTACACTCTGAAAATTTGTAGACATAAATATTGTCTTTACATGAATGAAAATGGGGTAACGATCTACAGAAGCATTGTCATGAAAATGCATGAAATATTTGCCACTGGAGGTTAAGCAACGAAAAATCAACCACTCTATAAATCCAATTTCAGAATTTCTTAAATTTTTAGATAAAAAAAGTCAACAGAACAGATTTGGAGATTTTTTTCAGTCCTTCTACGTTAACAAAAAGAAGAAAGACCAGCAGACTGTTGGTTATTTTTGATGTAGCATATACTTTGCAATTCCTTTTATTACCATCTCTTCTCTAAAACCAGTACCCATACCTCAGCAATTAAAATTATGAATGCTACCAGTAAAAGATCATTTCTTCACTCATTCAGAGCAATTTTACATAAATAATTTTGGTAATCCTGTAAAGTAATTGAATCACTTCGAAAATGAATTGTGAATGGATTGGATAGGACAGGACAATATGAAAATAACATACAAAAGTGTAATCTTGCATGAACTTTTATACAGATTTCCGATTGTGGTCATGTGTCATATAAAAGTCTGCCATTTGCCTTTCAGAACTTCTTAGAGGATAAACATCATCAGTCAGACAAGAATTGTTCATCATTAATTGCATATGGCAACAAAAGATAAAATATCAAATAGCCCCACCAAAACCTTTTGTTTTACGATTTAATCTACATCAGCATGATCAGCAAGCTTGATACCTAAAATAGTTTGGAAATTCAAAAATGTAAAGCAGTGAGAGCATAACAATCAAGCTTAAACACAACAGCTAAAACCTTCTAAAGTTATTTTTGACAGAGTGCAATGCAACTTTAGTTCCATAAAAATCACACACTTTCATGAACTGGAAATTTAGTCACATATATCATGTAAATGATGATAATATGAAAAGCAATAGCTACTGGAGAGAAGATACCCTAAGAGGCTGTTACTGTTGATTCATTATTATTTGTTGGATACCAATTTTTGAGGATTTCATGGTTACCTGGGAACCACGAATTTCAAATTTTATTTAGGAATTTATGTGGACTTTTCCAAACCCGAAATCAAATATCCACTAAAATGCAAGTTTTTTTCATCCACGAAAAATTGGTACCCACGAAAATAAATCAATTCACAGTATGCGTCATTTGAAAATCTTCCCTTGCCTTTCAGAACTTCTTAGAGGATAAAGTTATAAATACATCAATTTTCAGATAGTATTACTGTTCATCATTAATGGCATGTGGCAAGAAATATTTAATATTTTGACTCAACCAAAATATTTTTACATTAAAGAATGATGCCCTCTAAGGCTGATAACGGTTAGGTCTGAAAGATCAGAAAAATAATACATTGTTTTACCCGATTCTTCAATTTCTTAAAATAAAATGTAGACAGCTGATATGGATTCTTAAAGAAGCTGAGCTGTTTAATGTTGAAGAGGACAATGCTTTATTTAAAAGGGGCACAATTCATGTTTAAGAAATCATTTCCAATAACACAACATGCAAGAAATGAGGCTACCACTTTGTATATTTTGACGTATTAAGTAATGTCATTTGTAAGTTTGCAATTTGCCTTTCAGAACTTCTTAGAGGATTCAGTTATGAATACATCATAAGTCAGACAATCACTGTTCATCATTAATGGCATCCGCAAAAAATATGAAATATTGTAATTATTGCATCAAAGTTTTTAGAGCAAATGTCCAACTGTCTGTACTTAGTGCATAATGACCCATCCATATCAAGTCGGAAAGCCCACAATTAATCTGATGACAACTCTTTGAAATGTCTGCAGGCAGGCAAAGTCACCAATTGCCAGGTAACATTTTTGAGTTTCCACCCTCCATTCCAGCTGACCCTTTCCGATAGATTAATTCTCTATTCGATATACATGAAATATTTGCAGCTGAACATTTAAATACTAGAAGTGTAAGTTGTCTAGACTTTTATTCCAGTTTTAAATATTATATTATGACCATCAGAATGAGATACAGCAGCATAATACAATTTTATAATTTTCAGAGTTATCTACCTTTGATCTTTGTTTTTAAAGATCTATTGAATACTTCATGTACTTATCTGGCAAAAGTAATAGGGATATACCCCTCTTTGATTATTTTAATTCAAGAAAATCCCCTGCTTAACTAGTGTCCAAAGGGGACCTGCCTTAAAAAAGTTCACATCATCACACCTTAATACCAGCTATCAGTATGACAGATTCAGCAGGATCTGTATTCCTAATTCAGTAATTGCCATTAAAAAACAATTGTGTATAGCAGGCTTTTGTCTCCTGTTTCAATTACCATTGCAATACAGGGTTTGACGACATACATCTGCCTACCAATAGCAGGTAAAAGGGTATGATCATGCCCCACTCAGACATCCCCAAGGGAGAGTTATTGTTCTTGGCATAATGTCAGTGTCAGTGGGTTCAACCATTTCTGGTTCTAACACTGGTGTACATTACACTCACAACAGGATGTCTTCATCATTGTGAGGAGGTTAGAGAAAGGAGATAAACAACAAAAAAATTTACAAGATGCCACAACCAAAACCAAAAAGGAGGCCATCCATCACCATACTATATCTTCTTTGTTGGGTGCATTTTAAAACGATACAGAAATTGAGGACCAATGAAGTAAAAGAGACAAGATTGATATTTAACAGTCTGATGTTTTAAGACAGACGGAAGGTTTTAGTAAACCCTCTCATACAGGTATCTTCATGTAATGTCAATTCATTCCTCTGTTTTTTTGTTTACATGTACATTTATTTTATCGTCATAAAATGACAAAATGATCTCATACAAATTATAAAGTTAAGAATCGTCTCCATAACTTTATTTCAATGTGAGTAATTGTTGTGAGCTTACAAACCTTGTTTGCCAGTAAGATGTCTCGGACTTCAATCAAATCACCTTTCAAGAAAACAATTCCTACATTCTGTTTGATACAGGGAAGCAATCTGAAATAAGTATGACATATTTTACAGTCAAAGTTAGGCAAAGTTTTATCTTAAACTTTCAGCTTACAAATCAAAACCTTCCAAGTTTTAGTGATAATCTAGGTAGGTTTCAGGAAAAAAGTTTCAGCTACATTTTTTCATGGTCAGTCTGGTGCAAGAAACATATATATTTATAATTTGGACTTAAGGACTACCTTATTCATGCATTTATGGGCATCATCACTTCCTTCCCATCTTACGCGATTGGTTGAAAAAAATATGATGCTATATTGCACGAATTATTCGGCGAATAAAATTCTTATACTTGATAATCAGCAATGTTGTCATTTGGGAATTGAGATGAAGTACCTACAGAATAAACACTATTTCTAGTTTATCCTGCATAAAGACGATCACGAAGACGCTTGAATGAACTTTAATAGTGCAGGGATACATGCAGTCCCCTCTATTTGGTAAATGACGTCATAACTGACAAACTTTTCAGGTGAAGGACATTACACGAAAGTGGTCGATTGCATCAAAAAGTTCTGTACCTGAATATGATCAAATTTTGACTTAATGGATTTTTAAGAATTCATCTATCTATCTGATGCTATCATAAATTTTCTTTAAAAAATTCTTGCAAATCAAGATATTTTCACTCAACCCCTTTTCTAAAAGTCATGTATTGAAAAGTCATTAAAAACTATGTTTTTCTTCTTCGTTTAAGTGAAAATAAAGTTACCTTTCCAAGTCTGGGTTCTTCTCAATATGAGCTCTGATGGCTTTCCTCATCATGGTATTCTTACCCATAAGTACAACTGAAAAAAAATTAAATGATGTATCTTGAAATCCTATTGGTCAATCTACTGAACACATAGTCCAACTACTGTATTCCTTTTAAGCTGTGTTATTACCAATCAGTGCAACTGAAATATACCTTCAATTGAATAACTGATTATTTATTGAATATAACATGCGAGAGCCTCCAAGTATATTACTGGAAATATCCCTCTGGTTTCATATCAGGGAGATCAAATATTTAACAGCAAGTAGTTTTTTGTCTTGTTAACCAAATTACTGGCAAAATATGTTTTTGAGACTTATAGTTCAAGATCTACCATGAAATCTTTTTTTTTATTATCCCACTCAGACATCCTCGAGGGAGAGTTATTGTTCTTGGCATAATGTCAGTGTCAGTGGGTTCAACCATTTCTGGTTCTAACACTGGTGTACATTAAACTCGCAACAGGATGTCTTCATCATAGTGGGAAGCTTAGAGAAAGGTCAGATCTCCTAACTGTCTTTTTCTCTTATATAAATTGGTCCTGTAACCTACCTCCTTTTCCTCTGAGAGCTGCTCTGATCAGCTGCATCTGTTTGGAACCCACATTATCTGCGTTGACGATAAAACATTTAGGATATTCATCCAAAAGTTGCTGAAAAATTAAACAAAAGATTTAATGAATAAAGAAAATATTTTGCATAATTTTATACAGAAATCTAAAGCCCAAATCCATCATGTCCATGCTGCAAAGAAACTGTTCTAAGTGCATAAAGAAATAGTATAAAAGCTTTTAAATACATTGATTTCCCACTCCTGTTCTGTTATTTTCCTTTTCTTATAACCCCCCCCTCTTTTCATCAATTCCTACTCAAACTTCATTCTTTTCAGAAACAGGTATGTATGCATTACTTTGGAATGCAAACAATTATTTTAAGATCATCTGGAAATAAATTGGACAGAGTTTTAACATCAACATTATTTGTCAAAACAATCAGAATAGAATTAAAGCACAGTTCTTGCAAGATGACTCTGTAGCCCATAGTGAAAATGTAACAACCTTATTATCAAATAGCAGTGGTACTTAACATTTATTTGTCCAGTATGTATATGTTAATCATGCTCAGAGCTGCTAAAAAAATGGACATTGATTGATCATCTGGAAATAATTGGACGGAATCTTGATCGACTCAACATCAACAATTATTCTATCAGAACGGACGATATTTCATCACAGCATAGAAAAACATATACAAAATTGGTTTTACAATCTTTCTATAGGTTAGACTAAAGAGAACTAGAATCACAGGGCTCGACAATAACGCTTGTCCGATACCAGAGGAAAAAAAGGTCGGACAAGTAAAATTATTCTGCAGAAAATAAATTTAATCCAACTTTGATGAACAAAGTAATTATAAACCAAAAACAAGAAAAGAAGATAAAAACAAGTATTAATTTGACATGTTTACTTGCAATCAATAATTTAAAACTGGTTCTTTGTCAAGTACTATTTAACAGTTCTCGGAAACCAGTCTTACTGATCCGAATATCGCTGCGCTTTGTAGATAAGGTAAATTTACAAGACAGTTCGTCACCAGCTCGGAAGCGATTCGGCTCCAAGTTTAATAGACAGTTAGTTTGGCACCGTAGGAGACATATTTAATAGACATAATTAATAGACAGTTTGGTAAAGCAGGAGACATTACGGGACCAAGACAAATCAGTACCTCATTTTCCTACCTTATTCTGTTGCTTTATAATAAATACCATACCGGTAATTTTTTTAACAAAAATATTTTTTAAATAAAAATGAAGAAATTATTTACCATAAAATTCACAAAACCATATTTGATCATATGTAGAAAAAAACAATACTTGCAATACGGTGACCTATAGTTGTTAATTTCTGTGTCATTTGATCTCTTGCAGAGAGTTGTCTCATTGGCAATCATACCTCATCTTCTTTTTTTTATTGATTGTATTTGAATAAACTTTTTTCAACTTAAAAAACCAGGATACAAATCCAATGAGTGTACATTGGTAATCCTATCAGACGGTGCCTCATGTGCAGAGTCTGATGAAACTTTGGCATTGATGAAAACTAGAACCTAAGTCCTGTGACATGACTAGATTCAGTTGTTCTCGACTCATATTTTTGAAAAGTATTGCAAAAGATATGTTAAAATAAAATTCTGTTCTATTGTTTTAATTCAATCAACTTAAAATGCAAAAAAGGTTATTATTAAGATTTTTTTTGGACAAGTTACAATTTCATTCGGACAAGTAAGTTTTGGTATGTACTTGTCCTACTGGACAAGTTGAAAAAAAAGTTATTGTAGAGGCCTGAATCAGGTAACATATACCTAGTGATCCCAGATCTCAACTACCATAAGTGTTAAGGATGATCACTGCTACAAGAAATTTTACACAATGAAAGGTATTATGCATAGATGTAAATGTGGCATTAAATCTAAGTACCATAAAATGTACTTTTTGGCATGGCATTGTGCACATCATTCTTTTACTTTTATTTTTACAAAGGATGATAACTCTTGAATTGTTTATGTTTCGTCTTACTTATATTAACTTTTTTATTTTGTGTCCTATCACATCAGAGAACTGGAAAAAATACAGAAGCCATATCTGTAATGGTTATTTCAATGACAAAGAAACTTGACATCTTTTTTAATTGTGAGATAAACAAATCTGAACTATAGTCATTGAAGGTATTCCAATGTCTTCACAATCAAAGCTCAAGTTGACGTTTAAGGTTCATAATCTTGCATTAAAACTTCAAGAGATTAGCTTATAAAGCACTCTAAGCCTATGAATTATAAGTCTCATTAATTTTTCTTCCAAGACATTTCACCATTACTGTACAGTTAAATACTTACAGCTATTTTCAAGAAGTAGTTGGACTTCCATGTTGATCTATCTTCCTTGACCATCTTGTGGTTCAGGGATTGTACCAATTACAGTTTAAAGACAGACTAAAAACAGAAGTAAACATGGACTATAATAAGCTATGGTTTAAAGTATTGTCAGTGCTTATCCGGTTGTTCAATGTAGTATAAATTGAATTTACTTCACATTTATTGATAGAATTGCTGTTTCTGTGATAAAAATTTACATTATTTTAAATTATTAATCCCATCCTTCAATTTATATGATCTGAATTACATTTTGCTTTGTCTATTTATAAATATAAATGAATTAGGTGGATTTCTGGTTGCATGACCCAATAAAATAGGGTGGGTAGGTCTGGATTTTTTTTTGTATCATTGATCTCATCATGAAGCATTTTGAACTCTTTTTCCTTTTTTTTAAGGCCCTAAAAAAAATGTATGTTCACATTAGCCAACCAACCCGAAGTAATTTTATATCTGTCATAAAGAGAAAAATTAACTGAACTCATGTTTAAAGTGAAGTAACGAGTTGTCAATAAATTTAAACAATTGCCTGATACATCCCAATGTTTGCAATCGTGAATATGACAGCTGTTTTAAGGAAACTCACAACTTGTGAGATGAAATAAAAACTTTGCCTCAATTTTTTATTCATCCAATAACCAAGGGAAATAATTCAATTATTTAAAATAGAGGTAAACTCTGCCCATGGACAACTCAGACCACAGCAATATAGACTGCACGACTCAAAATCATGTCACAATTTTTTTTTTTTTTGCCTTATATTATAAGAACCAATTTAACTCTATTTTATAATTTAAAGTCACAGAAGTGCTTTTATATCACATAATTGAAATAAAAATATATATGTGAGAAACTGTAATGAAAGTTTGTAAATGTACAAAAATGTATAGCAGGTTTATGGTTGCTTTTTACCAATAGAAACTGCGATCACACTAGCTATAACCCAACCATTTCTTTATTATCATTCACAGTCAGTCATAAACCAACCATTCCTTTCTTATCATTCAGTCACAGAAGTGCTTTTACAAATACCATATTAAATTAGACAAAGACGACTTTGGGACATGCTAAAGGAAGAGCTTTATATTCAATCACACCCTAAATTTACCTTTCAGTTTTGGGAAAAAGAGTTGGGAGCCAGATAAAATAAATTAATGGTTGTTCAGATGATCCGAAACACCTACTACATATTAGAAACACCTACTACTTATTACTATTAGACTTAACCTAAATTGTTACAATACACCTTATCGCTATTTGTCCGCCATTACTTGACATCACACAAGTTCCCGTAAAATTTTGACGTCATAATAGAAAATATCTGACGCCACAATGGAAAAGTGATTGTTGTATGACGTCAAAAGTTCGAGCGGGACTGATTCTCGGGTCAAGCGGGATTAGCGATAAGGTGTATTAACAGAAATTGGTTCATTTTTAAAATAGCACTGAAACTTCACAAATATAACAAATATTATCAACTGTTATTTACCGACTTTTTTCTTTTTTTCTATATATTTACTTATATTATATTGAAGTTATATAGTATATAAACTATATTAGCTTTCTTGACACTACATGTTTACCAGTTTTCTTAATTCATTTACAAGTCTCATATTATATTTCTCTTGTCGCTAATTAGTAAAATGAGTTTTGTTATTGTGTTAGAATGTCAGCCCCGTCTCTTATGTTGTTTTTTTTTAAATATAACTATTATGTCTGACTCCCCCCTTTTTCTAGTTAAAAACACGTGGTTCCAAATTGTCTTAAGATATACACCAATTCTCGTTGTAAATTGATAATGTTAACGAAATAAAAAAGACAGAATATCTGTTTATAATCAATGTGAACTTCTTAACATTTCTTGTAACATGAGGTGTGGTGAAAAATTACGATTTTGTAAGAGCTATGACTTCTCACATCCGTACCGTAATATGAATGGCGAGTAAGAGACACCCACGTGGTTCGCAGCGCACGACTATTCAAGGGAGATCAATCATGGATTAAAACACGGAGATTTGATGACATACCGTCGTAGTTCTGTTTACTACCTTTATCCAAACGAACAATGACAACACAAGAAGGAGGTTGTTTATTTCAAATAGGGTAAACGGAATATATCTTAGATATATCTTGCCATATCTGAAACGTAACTTCAGCCTCAGTGTCTAAATTATGCCTGTCAGATAGTTCAGCTGCACTACATTTATTTATTGCCTGTAACTGTTTACACCTAATCTTTAAGTCTTTACTTGCCTAGTCCAAATAATTTATTAATTATGACGCCTTGCAAGGCTATTTTTATTTTTTTTTCTGTGACGCCTTCCTTTATTAGGACTAGGACTTCCCCAATTGTCAAAATACATATATCCTAACTTTCTACCAACTCGCCCCATTCATGAATCATGTTAACCAACTCGCCCCATTTGTGTTAACCAACTCCCCCACTTATGAAAAAGAGCTTCATCTTGATTAATTTGACCATTTTGGGTTTACCAAATTGTCCCAAATGAAATGAAGACTAACCCCGATGATTGTAGGCCTACCAACTCGCCTCACTAGTGAAAAGTAGTTAATTCCCAATGGCAATGAAGAAAGGTCTGCCAACTTGCTCCACTTATGAAAAAAATAATTAAATCGTATTGAATAAAGGCCTGCTCCACTTAAGAATTCAACAAATACTGATGAAAACCTAAGAATTTCTCTGTAGCAACAATCCAGCATATACCTATATATAAATTGATACGATATTCCATGGCTTGTATGTTTTGTCATGATTTTACTTGATAGAGGGTTGCTGCTCACAAATTAAAGAAGCTATTAAAGAAGGATCATTTGAACTTGGTGACCACAATACTGGAATACCTATAATATTTTTGTTCCAGTAATCAGTCAGAGATATAACTCTATAGGGTTATTACAGAAAATAACTTGTGTGTGTTATTACAGATACTTTCATGAGTTGTCTACTCTTTATTCCTTAAATTTTCTAAATCTGTAATAACATATGTTTGATATTTGTAAAATAATCAAAAATATTTTAATTTATAGTGGGCTCTAGGGAACTCTTGAGACTTTGCGCAGAAACTGAATGCATAGCCTTGATAACTGTTTTTTTAATTAAATTAATACATTTTTGATTAACCATGGTAAATCAATGAGACGAGGCTTTTAAGGGATAAACTTAGCTGTAATACCAAGGCTTAGTTATTAAGGGAATGTAACTTATTATATGAGACACTTGGGAATTACTGGGAAGCTTGCGCAGAACCTCATTACATGCTCTGGTCATTATTTCTTACAATAAATTAAAATACATTGTAATTAAGCATGATGTATGTCTGAGCAAATGCTTTGGAGTGATATAGAGAAGCTGTGATAATTATATATAACACCCTTTAGTTATTACAGGCATATTTTGTCTGTAATAACATAGGTGTATTATGCAAAATTGGCAAACTATGAACTGTTATATCTTTCTATAGTTAAGTATACTTAAAGACTATAGTAATATCAATAGAACTTGTATACATTTTAACTAAACTAATGATGTATATTGTCCCTTTGAAACATGTAACATACATATGTTATCACAGTTCTTTGATTGTTAGTCCACAATAACAAATGTATGTTATTTTTCTGTAATAACCCTATAGAGTTATATCCCTGACTGGTAATTGTAACTTTTTTTTGTAAAAAATGAGAAATGCATGTACATGTACACCAATTAGTAATATTTTATATAATGTGGTTTTATATTCTGTAGTGTGGGAGATGACTTATAATATTTGTATTGAGAGTGTAAAGGAGTAGGTTCGGTAAGGTCCATATTTGGCCCCGATTATTAAGTTCAATGTTTCAGGATAAAAATTGTTTTAAGTTAATGAAAAGATATGTGAGGAAGTCAAATATTTTTGTCAAAATTTTATTCTGAAGCGTTGATTTTTACATCCCAAATAGGTCAAAAACAGATTTTTGCAAAATTTGACATAATCGTACTGATTTCAACCAAATCAATGCCTAGGAAACATCCCCTGCGAAATGATGATGAATAGTTCATGAATGTTCATGAATGATTCATGAATGATTCATGAACACAATTCATTAATTGTTCATAAAAGATTCATGAACAGTTAATGAACAAGACATGAACTACAAATGGACAAGCATGTTCATGAACCAGTGAATAATGAACTATTCATGAACAGAAAGTGTTCATGAACTCTTTGGTTCATAAAAGTTCATGAACAAAACAGTTCATGAACTCTTTCTATTCAAGAATTATTCATAATCTAAGAGTTCATAAACATACTTGTCCATTTGTAGTTCATGTCTTGTTCATTTACAGTTCATGAATTTTTTATGAATGTTTCATGAAATTGTTCATGAACAATACCAGTCCATGAATCATTCACGAACACATGAACTACTGTGTTCATGAACTGTTCATCAGTAATTTAATTCATGAACATTGTTTGTCCACTTGTAGTTCATGAACTGTTCATTTAAAGTTCATGAAATTATTAAGGGTATTTCTTGAATGTTTATGAACCAACTCTGTTCATGAATAATTCATGAGCAGATTAATATCATGAGTGCAGTCAGTATTTTAAGACAAAATAAAGATTAAATAGACAACTGTAAACTGTCAATAGGATTTAAACATTTAATACTATGATGATAAATAAAAAAGATGTATGAATTATTCTTCAATATATATATATAAAAGTAATATCAACTGGGCAATAGAAAAGTCCAAATTACTACAAGAACACATTAGAATGATCACAGCCTCTCATGGGTGAAGCAATTGTTGACTTAAACATTTAACCATGAAATGATGATGGATAGCTCCAATACAACTTTTGAACTATGGATATGCAGGGTAAAACATGTGTCTGACAGTGAACCTATCCCATAAACTTTGTGTTAGATAAGGATGTATAGATCATAAGTAAACTTCTCTTCCTTTCTGTAATTAAAATTGCTGTATCAGATGGCTGAGGACTTCCAACTAGAAATTCTGAATAACATCTTGTTCTCAGTCTGCTTGAAATTCTTCACAGTTATATGAACAGATCTTTTAATCAATAAATGCACCAGTTTCCCCCTGCAAAATTAAAAATCACTCCACAAAGAATCAATAGTCCTTGATATTTTGTTAAAATAAACACTTAACAGATTCTAACAAGTATAATTACTTTTAATTTAATAAATGTTTTTTTGCTCACCTGGCCCAAAGGGCCAAGTGAGCTTTTCTCATCACTCGGCGTCCGTCGTACGTCGGCCGTCGTCGTCCGTTAACTTTTACAAAAATCTTCTCCTCTGAAACTACAAGGCCAAATTTAACCAAACTTGGCCACAATCATCATTAGGGTATCTAGTTTAAAAAATGTGTCCGATGACCCCGCCTGCCAACCAACATGGCCGACATGGCTAAAAATAGAACATAGGGGTAAAATGCAGTTTTTGGCTTATATCTCTGAAACTAAAGCATTTAGAGCAAATCTGACATGGATAAAAATGTTCATCAGGTTAAGATCTATCTGCCCTGAAATTTTCAGATGAATCAGACAACCCGTTGTTGGATTGCTGCCCCTGAATTGGTAATTTTAAGGCAATTTTGCAGTTTTTATACGACCGCAAAAATTAAAAAATTTTTGTTCGTATATTTGTATGACGTTGTCGATGTCGTTGTCGTCGTCGGCGGCGTCCGGCGTCGTCCAAAGACACATTGGTTTTCGCACTCTAACTTTAGTTTAAGTGAATGGATCTCCATGAAATTTTACCATAAGGTTCTATACCACGAAAGGAAGGTTGGGATTGATTTTGGGGGTTATGGTACCAACAGTTAAGGAATTAGGGGCCAAAAAGGGGCCAAAAATAAGCATTTTTGTAACTTCCAGACAATAACTTGTGTGTAAGTGTATGGATCTCTCTGACATTGTACCACAAGGTTCCATATCACAAAGGGAAGGCTGTAATTGATTTTGGGGGTAATTGCCTCAAAATTTTAGGAATTAGGGGCCAAAAAAGGGGCAAAAAACAAGCATTTTTCTAGTTTCATGACAATAACTTGTGTGTAAGTGTTTGGATATTTCTGAAATTGTACTACAAGGTTCCATATCACAAAGGGAAAGCTGGAATTGAGTTTGGGGGTAATTGCTTGAAACATTTAGGAATTGGGGGCCAAAAAGGGGCAAAAAATAAGCATTTTTCTAGTTCCAGACAATTACTTGTGTTCAAGTGTATGGATCTCTCTGAAATTGTACTGCAAGTTACCATACCACAAAGGGAAGGCTGGGATTGAGTTTGGGGGTGATGAATCATAAGGGGGTTCAAAAAATTTGGGGGGGGGGATTTTTTTTTTTTCTTTTAAAATTTTCCATTTTAAGTTGGTTATTTCTGATTTATATTTAAAAGCAAATAATAATTATATGGTAGGAGATACACACCAAACAGGATGTGTAAATTATTATATAATAAGTATTGTGCAATAGCAAGAAATTTTCAATTGCACAGTATTGCACAATAGCAAGAAATCTTCAATTGCACAGTATTGCGCAATAGGAAGAAATCTTCAATTGCACAGTATTGCGCAATAGCAAGAAATATCCAATAGCACAATATTGCGCAATAGCAAGAAATTGTCAATTGTACAGTATTGCGCAATAGCAAGAAATCTTCAATTGCACAGTATTGCGCAATAGGAAGAAATCTTCAATTGCACAGTATTGCGCAATAGCAAGAAATATCCAATAGCACAATATTGCGCAATAGCAAGAAATTGTCAATTGTACAGTATTGCCCAATAGCAAGAAATATTCAATTGCACAGTATTGTGCAAAAGAAGATACTTCCTATAAATTGCTTATTTCTTGATCAATTTCAATGGGGTTTTGTTCTTGAATTCTTGGGGTTCTTTAATATGCTGAATCTAACTGTGTATTAAGTTTTTGGATTTTGGCCCCGTTTTTAAATTGGTCCACATTGAGGTCCAAAGGGTCCAAAATTTAAATTTGTTTGATTTCATCAAAAATTGAATTATTGGGGTTCTTTGATATGCCGAATCTAACCGTGTATTTAGATTCTTAATTTTTGGTTCCGTTTTCAAATTGGTCTACATTAAGGTCCAAAGGGTCCAAAATTAAACTTAGTTTGATTTTAACAAAAATTGAATTTTTAGGGTTCTTTGATATGCTGAATCTAAACATGTATTTAGATTTTTGATTATGGGCCCAGTTTTCAAGTTGGTCCAAATCGGGGTCCAAAATTAAACTTTGTTTGATTTCAACAAAAATTGAATATATGGGGTTCTTTGATATGCTGAATCTAACCATGTATTTAGATTTTTGATTTTTGGGCCCCGCTATCAACTTTGTACACATTGAGGTCAAAAGGGTCCAAAATTAAACTTTTGTTTGATTTCATCAAAAATTGAATTCTTGGGGTTCTTTGATATGCTGAATCTAACCATGTATTTAGGTTTTGGATATTGGACCATAATAGGTGAATGTCCAATTTAAAATTTTTTAAGTTCTTAGACCACATTCATTCTGTGTCAGAAACCTATGCTGTGTCAAATATTTAATCACAATCCAAATTCAGAGCTGTATCAAGCTTGAATGTTGTGTCCATACTTGCCCCAACTGTTCAGGGTTCGACCTCTGCGGTCGTATCAAGCTGCGCCCTGCGGAGCATTTTATTGGTTATTATCTTGAATATTATTATAGATAGAGATAAACTGTAAACAGCAATAATGTTCAGCAAAGTAAGATCTACAAATAAGTCAGATGACCAAAATTGTCAGTTGACCCCTTAAGGAGTTATTGCCCTTTATAGTCAATTTTTAACCATTTTTCGTAAATTTTTGTAATTTTTTACAAAAATCTTCTCCTCTGAAACTACTAAGACAAATTTAACCAAACTTGTCCACAATCATCATTAGGGTATCTAGTTTAAAAAATGTGTCTGATGACCCCGCCCGCGAACGAAGATGGCCGACATGGCTAAAAATTAGTACATAGGGTAAAATGCAGTTTTTGGCTCATATCTCTGAAACCAAAACACATCACCATCACCAAAACACAATTTTGTCATAAATCCATCTGTGTCCTTTGTTTAATATGCACATAGACCAAGGTGAGAGACACAGGCTCTTTAGAGCCTCTAGTTTATCTATTAAAATTAAAAATGTTCAATAGATTAAGATTGACATGTATATTATTTCAGGACATTTGAAATAATTTAACCCCCCCCCCCCCCCTTAATTTCTTCAATCTTCAATTTAATTTCCCCAAGAATCTCAGAAGCATTATTAATTATCTTTACCTGGAAATAAAATATCTTTCATCTTTTTATACTTTGAACAAATCTATCAGTTAATTCTGATTTGAAATTAATCCAATACTGTCAAATTAAAGGCCACTTTCTGTAGTTGATATGCTCAAATGAAAGCCATTTCATAATGCTTCAACAAAAAGTTATCTAGCAAAGAAAATTTCAAAATTATTTCTAATATACTTATCTGATAACAAATCTGCTTTATGTGACAGCTAGATTAATTCACTGCTCATCAAACATCTTCATTTGTATTTTAAGCGTCAAATCACAATTTTGCTGACGTAATTTATGACGTTTTTCTATTCCCAGTCATTCACACATTTTTCTATTCCATTTGAAATGCATTTCTGATCCAAGTCACTTAACATCTATTTTATCAGCAATCAAAGCTGGGCTCCAAAGTTATTGTGAAACTGCCTATTCTAGAGGTGGCGTGAATCAGATGTGGATACTAAAAAATTCCAAAGATCTTTTAGAGTACATACAATCTAAGACTCTCTCATCTTGCAATACTATTAAAACATTTGACTTTTCTACACTTTACACAAGTATTCCCCATTCCAAACTAAAAGACAAATTGAAAGAGTTGGTATTACTTTGTTTCATTAAAAAGAATGGCATGCGTAGATACAAGTATCTTGTCTTTGGGAGGGATAAATCCTATTTTGTCATGTTTGTAAAGAATTACTCTGATTAAAAAAAAAAATTCTCTGAAACTGACATTATCAAGATGCTTAATTTCTTGATTGACAACATATTTGTTACGTTTGGAGGACGTGTTTTTCAACAAACTGTCGGAATTCCAATGGGAACCAATTGTGCCCCTCTTCTTTCCGACTTGTTCCTTTATTATTATGAGGCTGACTTCATACAGAAACTTCTTAGGAAGAAAGATAAGAAGTTAGCAATATCCTTTAACTTTACGTTCCGCTATATAGATGATGTTCTCTCACTAAATAATACAAAATTTGGTGACTATGTTAAAAGAATCTATCCCATCGAACTAGAGATAAAGGATACTACAGATACAGTTAAGTCTGCCTCATATCTTGACTTACATCTAGAAATTGACAATGAGGGTCGGTTGAAAACAAAACTTTACGACAAAAGAGAGGATTTCAGCTTCCCAATTGTGAACTTTCCATTTCTATGTAGCAACATTCCAGCAGCGCCTGCATACGGAGTATATATCTCCCAATTGATACGATATTCCCGGGCTTGTATTTCCTATCATGATTTCCTTGATAGAGGATTGCTGCTCACAAGGAAGCTATTAAACCAAGAGTTCGAAATGGTGAAGTTGAAATCATCCCTTCGTAAATTTAGTCACTAGTTGGTTGACCGTTATATGGAATAACCGTTTCACAGATGCTATCGGATATGTTCCTTATGTCGTAACTACAATACCCTTCCCTTTTCACGAATGTGACCTACCGAATTAGACTATTTACCGGATTTGTAATAACATAAGCAACACGACGGGTGCCACATGTGGAGCAGGATCTGCTTACCCTTCCGGAGCACCTGAGATCACCCCCAGTTTTTGGTGGAGTTTGTGTTGCTTAGTCTTTAGTTTTCTATGTTGTGTCATCTGTACTATTATTTGTCTGTTTGTCTTTTTATTTTTGGCCATGGTGTTGTCAGTTTGTTTTCGATCTATGAGTTTGACTGTCCCTCTGGTATCTTTCATTCCTCTTTTAAATGCTTTGTAAACATGGTAAACATTTGTTAAAGTCATTTAAGCGTTTTACACTATGTAAAACGTAATTCACTGATGTTGATAATTATTGACACTGGTCTGCAATGTCTGGGAAGGAGGAATTGTCATTAATCTGTGATTTTTTCAAGTTCTTCAATGTGCCGTTTGATGATTAAGAAAGGCACATGTTTGAACTTGGAGAAACAATCAGAAATTACATCTTTGGAAGAAAGAAATAATAATTTGGCAGTTTACCATAGTAAAACAAATCATGAGAAACATCTAAAAGTAAGTTACAGAACTTAAAAAAATAAAAAGTTTATAGTCCCAAATTTTGTATGACTCTCAAAATGTACTTCTGCTGCTGTAGTGTGAAGAAAGAAAAAAACTGCTGTGCTAATTTCTGTTGTCAAATGTAAAGAGAAAACATTTTTATTGACATAATTTTGCTTTATTTCGTATACACGTCATATGTATTCAATTTCAATTTCAAGTATTAAAGTTGTCCTTTTTAGGTTTTAAACAATTTTCACCTGATGTTGAATTTCCCTTTAAAAAGATATCAATTTGCTTGATAAGATGTTCACTATTATAGAGAGAAGGGGGGGGGGGGGGAGGGGCTGGAGGTAATGTTCATGTATGAACATATGAAGCTGCTATTTTTTTTGTCAAACCCCACACCAAGTCAACTGAAATAAATTATAAAAAATGTATTTATAAAACTACAAATAATACACTAAAGAGATATCAGGGTTCTCAGGAAGTATTTTTGAAGGTGATAATGTTTGGTCATGAGGAGTCCCAGCACGGCAACAATGAGCATATATATTTTTAATTTAATAAACATACACTTTTGCTATTTAACTGAATGTTGTCTCAAAATGATCGTAAGATCTGTCTCAGAATAACCTTTTGAGTTCATGCACCAATCACTTTTAATTGTGACCTCAAATTTTTTAATTCATGATGTCATGATATGGATGTCAAATTTTACGGGAACTTGTATAACAGACAAATTTGCATACAAGTTAGTGAGAACCCTGAGATATGCTCCTCAGGCCTGAAACAAAAAAGAAATCTGAGTTGAATTTTGTAAGTCATAATTGAAAATAAGTTTTTCAAAGTTGATAAATTTATTGTTTCATAAAAGTTCATAAAATGTTCATGAAACTGTTATGAATTGATTTATGAACTTTATGAATTAATTGATTCATTAAAAGTTCATAAAATGTTCATGAACATGTGTTATGCACAATTTATGAACATTATGAACTGACTAACAGTTCATTAAAGTTCAGAAAATATTCATGAACTGCATTTTATGAACTATTCATGAACTAACTTAATGAACTTCTTATGAACAATCATGCACTGTTCATGGACATTCATGAACAGTTCATGATGGTTCATCAATTCATGAATTTCATCTGGCAGGGGTTAGAGCGCAGGTGTCGACAAACTAAATATTTGTGTCAGATATGTAAAATGCCATAACAAAGATTATGCTAAAAGATTTTTTTTGTCGACGCCTGCGCTCTATGTTTCCTATCCAAGAAATCAATGGAAATTTATCCATTTTCCTTGAATTTTCGTCGAAAATCAAAATGAGTGCTATTTGTGATGTCATGAACAGAGTGCAAGTACGTAAATTTTAAAGAAAAATTACATTTTCGATATTGTCATTGTCTAAGCTATGATTCAGTTTTGCATTGGTCAATTAATCCTAATTTTAAATTTTAGCCAGAAATAGGGGCCATTTTAGGACCTAATTGAACATACTCCTTTTACGACATGTTTTTGAAATTGTAGCAAAACTTTTGGTTGACAAATTTTAATTCGTTATTGCATAAATTATTGAATAGAAGATAAGTCTATAACTTTTCAAATGATTTTATTGTCATAATTAGTGATAATTGAGATATGAATTACTTATTGCTATTTTCTTAGTAGACTGCTACTAAGGGGAGATAATAGTGAAATAATATAATATTTCTCATATGATTACAAATGAGGACAATTAGGCCCCCTTTCCTTGAACCCAACCCTCAATTGCCCATGAACTGTGCATGTTAAATAGATTTATAGATAAACAAAAGTGAGTCTGATATTGCACAGAGGATTCAGCCAGGTAAATTGTGGCTCATACCATTTTAAGATATATGTTGTCATCCAACCAACAATGATCAATATTGAAATGATTGTATCAGGTATTATCGCTATTTTGTGTATTTTTCCTTTGATATTTTTTTGTGATAATTTTTCATATCATGCATTTTTGTTTGTCATGCTGCTCTGTATGTTCTTGCTTGAGATAGAAAATTATTGCTAGATAAACTAAAGGTGCATGTGTCGTCAGTGTAAACATCAATGATGTCATAGGCAAAATGCCATAAACAGATTATCAATCATATGGTTTTTCAAACTGGACGATTTTTCTCAGCTACATCTCATCTTAGCCTCAGGGCTGTCGCCCTTCAATGAGATTGTAAGTGATAACACCCTCTCGTTTAAAAAACAATTGATAATCTATAATTTTAAGTACTATATACAGTGTATATCTTTTTTCTCTCTATTCAGATGCAGTTAAAGGATTTGTGAATACATACAATATTTTATAAAAATCTGACAAACTGCTTAATTGCATATGCTATATATGCCTTAAATTACATAAAAGGGAGTTTGTTCAGCAATTTTAGTTGAAATTTGGTAAATCACATATATATTCATAAATTATCTTTAGTTCTAACTATAAGAAGGAGTTCCTTGGCTACAAATATCTCATCATAGAATAATAGCTGAGAACCTTCCTAGAGTTTGAAAGACCATAGGTTATCTGTTGATAGTCAGATTGCTGTATTCCAAAAAACAACATTAGGATATAACAAAAGAAAACCACATATAACCATTGTATTTTCAGACATTTAGTGTTAATGTTACTCATATTTCCTGATTACATTTTATTTGATTGGCAGTTATTGGTTCTACACTAGGACTTGTCTGGGTTATATCTATCACAGGAGAGATGTTAACAAAGCTAGGGACAAATATGGGGAAGGAGAAAGTCATTCAGTAATACAGACAAAAACATACAATGGTATGTAAAGTTAAACAAAAATATGGAGAAAGTCATTCCATAATACAAGCAAAATCATACAATGGTATGTAAAATTAAACAAAAATATGGAGAAAGTCATTCCATAATACAAACAAAATCATACAATGGTACGTTAAGTTAAACATATAAAGAGAGAAGAAGAATGCAAGTTTGTTATTAGTATACAAACACAGACATGAGATTGTAAACATAGACTAGGGCGAATACTAGTCAATTATACCAAGGGGGTGGGATTGTTTATCAATATGCTAGAGGGGGAATGGAGAGATGGAGAAAGTCATTCAGGAATTCAAGCTAAAACATAAAATAGATAGTGAAACAATTGGAAAAGATGGAGAATTTAATAATACAGACATGCAGTAATTGATCAGGTTAAAATAAGAAATGAAAGCCATTAAAAAAAAAACTAAAGGAAAATGTGTAAACGTTTTACTAATATTTGATCAAATACGACTCCTAGATCTATATAAATAAGAAAATGTGGAATGATTGCCAATGAGACAACTCTACCAAATACTAAATGAAATAGTAGTAACCAACTACAGGTCACGGTCACTCACCATACAGCCTTCAACAATGAGCAAAACCCATACTGAATAGTAAGCTATAAAAGGCCCAGAAATGACAAATGTAAAACAATGTGAATGGCCTGATTTATGTACAAAATAATAAATGAAAAACAAATATGATAAACATTAACTAAGCTGTTTAGCAGGTCTACAGCAACAACACCAGGACAAGTCAGGGGTACTACTTGTACAAGTTATCTTTATTTACTTGAAGCAGTAAAAAAATTATACTTATATAAGTTAATTATAATGTTTGAATAATCTCCCCTTAATTTTCTCAAAAATGTACTTGTATAAGTAAATTTTTTTTACAATTCCACAAAAATTCTCAAGTTTTGAGATGTAAAAGCATGCCTTTAATGATTTTTCCCAGGTTAGCTCATAATTTTTTATTAGAGTTCAATGCTTCATCTCATTAATTCAACAAAGAAACTGATTGCGCAAAGATCTTAAGTATTTGCGCAAGGCCTTCAAAAATTGCCCCTTGGAGGCTTGTAAATGAGCATTGTTCTGAAGACAACAAACAAATGAGATTTTCATTGTCCATGAAATTATACTTACATGATTAGTAAAGACATCTGCAAAGGACAGACAATTTAAAATTCTATTAGAGCAAAGAAGTCCTAAGAATTCAAGAAAAGAAGAAAGAATGACTTTTTTACATATATAAGTAAAAAAATCTGAATGTCTAAGGGACATAACTAAGCCAAAAAAATTATTTACCTATACAAGTAAATAAAATACACTTGTATAAGTATCCTACAAATTTACTTATATAAGTATATTAATATTACTTCTTCATGTAAATAAAAATTACTTGTACAAGTAGTACCCCTGACTACTGACATATGTAATATCACCTAACAATTTCAATTTAGAATTCTATTTTCATAAGTCCTGAAATGTATTATAGCATCATGACAAGATTGAAATACTGGAACACAGAAACTGTACATACATGTGTATTTAAACATCAAAGAAATATTGGTTTTATTGCTACTTTTCTTCCTGGAGATTTTTTGGTTGTCTTTTTCATGTTTTTTGTGATGACAATGATTATACTGTGAAGTGATTGATTTTATGATTACAAGTAATATACTTTTGACTGTCTCTGCCATTTTCATGATTTTGTCACTTGTAAACTTTGATAGATTATTTTCATATTACCGACTTTTGACTCTGGAGTTGTTTTTTTTCAACGGGTTGCCATCTCTGTGGTAAGACATCCTGGTACTCAGTCAAGTAAGAGCAACTTAAAGTAGTAAAATCAAGCTAATAATTGGTAAAATTTTGGGGGAAATTCACTGTTATATGTTTTCTATGCACGACAAAATCATCGGAAAACAGTAAACTTTCCCCCTAAATTGCACCGATTATATTTTTGATTTTACTTCTTTTGGTTGCTGTTACTTGACTGAGTACCAGGATGTCCTACTACAGAGTAGGTAACCACAGTCCCGTTGACAAATTATATAATCTGGAGTCAAAAGTTGGTAATATGAAAATAGTCTATTGCAATCATCAAATGCATGATTAAAGCAGGCACATTTGCATACAAAAGTACAATAACAGTTATTTTCTTATTGTTCACTTTGTTTGGCAGATTTGGAAATAACACCTGTCCCTATGTCCTTAGACAACCTAGCCTATGTAATAACAGATGGCAAGACAACAGTAGTTATAGACCCTGGAGATCCAGAACCTGTTCATGTAAGTAACCACCAGGTAGAGCTGTGCATGCATCAGATTATTTCACCCTCTCTTTGATGTTTGAACTGTTTAATTGGTTATCTTTGCATTAAGGATGTACTTAGGTGAGGTTTAGGAATTTGTGTCAGATGTTCGGACTACTTGTTTTTTTTCGTTCAATACAGGATAAAATATTTTGACCTATAACACCCATTTTTCTTTTCATTTAAGACTTCAATAGCTCATAAAAGGTTATTTATCAAAATTTAAGCAGATTCTAGATTTCTTTTCTTTCGATTTGAGACCCAAATAATACCAATGCAAATATAAGGTAAAAGTCTGAGTCAGCCTTTTCCCGCCATTTTTTAAAAATCAAATATCTCGAAAAGGAGCTCCATAACCTATCAATATTTTTAGCTTATTTTGTTCCTTAACTGATGTTCTTCTGACTTATAGTATCAATTTTAAACTCAAGATTTTTTTAATTTCACCTAATTTCATCCTTAAGTAGGGCTGAAAGGATACACTTTACCAATGTAAAGAAACTTTAAACAACTGTCATACAAGTGGGAGGTTTAGCTAGCTATAAAACCAGGTTTACCCAGCCTTTTTCTTTTGTTTTTACTTTTTTTTACCTCATAATATGATTTGATTTTCGATGAAAATTTCATGGATTTGAATTTGTCCTCCATAATTGATACATTTTTTGAACCTGAAACTAGAATATGCATCCAATCTCTCATAGTCATAGATTCATCAGCACAACTATATTAAGCAATGTTAAGTCATTATGACATCAATGTATTGAAGAAAATCTTCCAGACTTTATAAAAGAGAGTTAACTACCAATATTTTGTCATAAGAACAAAATCAAAAGTGGGAAAAGATACCAAGAGTACAATCAAAAACCATAAATTGGAAAATAAAAAAAAGACAATACCATGGTCAAAGAAAAATGAGGAAAAAAAGGCAAACAATATGTAGTCCACAAAACACTACACATCAAATTTACTGGTAGCATATTGTATAGTTAACTCAGATTTATAACTATATATACATTACACACAATCAGGTGAATCTATTTTTTCTTTGCCAGATCCCTCTGCAACCCAGTTTATTTGTATACTAATTTATTTGATGATTTGTGTTAAAACATTTTCAGGGGGAAAAAACCCATTCTATTTGAAGAATTTATTAGCACATTAAGTACTTGACAAATTAATTGCTAGTTTTTCTTTTAGGAATACCTTGAGAAGAATAACCTAACACCAGATGCTGTCTTGGTGACACATAAACATTGGTAAGTCTGTATCAATGTGTTGGAACATAGAATTGCTTAGCCTCTATCAGTGTGGTGGCACATATACATTGGTTAATTTGTATCTGTGGTGACACATATACATTGGTTAATCTATATCAGTGTGGTGACTCATAAACAATGGTAAGTCTGTATCAATGTGTTGACACATACACATTGGTAAGTCTTTATCAGTGTGGTGACACATAAACATTGGAAAGTCTGTATCAGTGTTGTGACACATAAACATTGGTAAGTATGTATCAGTGTGGTGACACATCAGTCAGGGGACTTATTGAAATAAGTGATTTTTAAATCACTTATTTAAGTAGCAAGTTCAAAGTTTTGTCACAAATTTTGATTTTGTAGTTTTACCAAAATTTTAAACACATAGGTTTAGATAATATCTTTTCATTAGTAAAATTGAAAAAAAAATGAACTTTTTGCTTCTATTAAGCAGCAGGGTTTATGCCTTTGATGCAATCATTTAGCTGCAAATTCTATTTTAGTTGAAAAAATGCTATGAAAATGGCTTTACATAATGAACTGATACTTTCTTAACAGCAGTGGGAGTATTTTTCCTGTAAAATTCAAGGTTTCATCTTCTAGATTATGTAATAAAATTCTACTGTTCGCGATCAAAATTTCACTGTTCAGGGGTGTTGAAATTAGTAGGGGTTATTAAAATAATGATACTTAAAGAAGTTAATTTTTGGAAGGAAATTGAGGTATGATACTTAAAACAAGTGATATTTATGTCATTATTCTAGATTTAGTACAAGTCATCACCTGACTTGACCTGGTCATCCTATCAACACAGATATTGGTTCTGATAATTTTAGCAACATAATTAGTCCCTGGATCATTAGTACTCTATATTTAAAGTACAATAAAATTAAATCACTTAGTCTAGTGATTAATTTGTACTACTTAAATAGGTGATTATTAAAGAAAGACAACTCTTACTTCCAACCTTTATGGACATAATGTTAATTGAATCAGTGATTTAGAAAATCACTCATTTAAGTAAGTCCCCTGACTGCACATAAACATAGGTAAGTATGTATCAGTGTGGTGACACATAAACATTATTGGTAAGTATGTATCAGTGTGGTGACATAAACATAGGTAAGTATGTATCAGTGTGGTGACACATAAACATTGGCAAGACTGTATGAATGTTACAAAGGAACAATTCTGAATTATTTAGTAACTTTTCATACAAAGATGTACATAGAAATTTGTTGTTTATTATTTACCAGTATATGGTACTTTTTGTTGTAGAAATAGTACATTTTTTAATACTGGTTAATAAAATCATAATACAGTGTGTACTGGCTGGTCATTATCGCGTATGATACGATTTTGACACGCCTACATAGCTGATGAATATTCATGACTTTATAGATAAGGACAGCACATGTAGCCAAACAGAGTGTTGTTGGAGATTTGTAGGGTAAATGTACATACGTAGTGTATAAAATTATTTATGTGATATTTCTTTTGTTCATTATTTATGGGGTATTTATTTGTGTATTATTTCTTTGATATTTCTTAATTGATGTTTTATTTGTTTATTACCTATTTGATATTTCATTTGTTTATTAACTATTTATAGGTTTCATAACGAGTGAGAATTGGATATCGCTTGATATCAAATTGAGTTATTTAATTTCAATTTAACAATAAATGAGCCTTTAGCAAGTTTATTATTTCTATTTAGATTAAATAGGGAGAGTTGATATCAAGCGATATCCAATTCTCATGAGTTGTTAAACCTATTTCTCTTATTATTAAGATCAACACTCTCATTGTTTTCAATAAAAATTTCCGTGAATAGTTGATCTAATCTTTAGCAGATACCAGCATGAGGTCATATGTCCTTTTCCAGTGTCAAACTTTAACATCAGACATTCTGAATATTATTGTATGCTACAGAATGTAATAACATTTGATAAGAAGAGGATTTCCAGGTGAAAAGTGTGAGTGTTTTGTATATTATCGAAGAAATCACATATGTCTGTTGCCATGGATGAAATGTATATCACCTTAGCCTTTGACAGTTAACAATGACCTAACCAATAGCCAACGGAAATGTCTTAATATGGTTTTCTAATCCTGGATAAGCCAAATAAAATAAACACAGTTTTCATATCACTTTTTCGTATCACACTCCCTGCAGTGTGATACGAGAAATATCTCTTCATGTAGAAAATAGATAATAGGCCATAATCAAAAGAGAATTGATATTTCTTTATTTAAAACATATATATATAGCCGACTATACGGTATGGTTTTTTCTCATTGTTGAAGGCAGTACAGTTGCCCATAATTGCTTACAGCCACTTCATTTGGAATTTGGTGGATAGTTGTCTCATTGGCAATCATACCTCATCCCCTTATTTTTATAATGGTTATTCTGTGTTTTTTCCTTTATATGATAATTCTTTATTTATTACTTTTGTGTTTTTTATTTATACATTTCTTTATTTATTATTTATAAGTTATGTGGTATTTTTCTAAATATAACTTTTCTGGTAGTATTTTTAGATTCATTACTTACTTGATTTTATTTTAAATTTATTTATTTTTTTTTTTTCTCTAAGGGACCACAGTGGAGGAAACTCAGAGATGAAAAAGAAATACAGAAAAATTAAGATATATGGCAGTGCTTCAGATAATATAAATAATGTTACCAAGTAAGTCGTTGAAATTGTAGATATAGTAGATATTAATCTGCAAAGTCTATGCTAATTTATTACTTATAATCATCAAATTTCATCCTACCCTGCATAAATCTATGTCATGACTTTTTGGATGACTGAGTTATCACTGGTTGATACAGGGGGCTCCAGAAGGGTATCCAACTTATGTCACAAGATCACCTTTTATAATGACCTCAAGTCACCAGGTCACTTTTAAGCAAATAAAACATCTATCCAAAACGGTTTTGAACTTTTCTAAAGGTCACAGGTACTTTTAAATGAGACATTAGATTACATTGTTGCCCTTAAAACCCCTTAAGACTGCAGGTTAAATTTGACCATGCTATTGCCTCTTATTGGTTTCAGGAATTTTTGTTATGTAAAACAAGATTACAGAAGGGACAGAAAATAGTAATAGATATATTTACTAAAATATATTCAACCTGTTAGAGAAGATGCCACCTGGATCCTTACCATATCTGCTCCTTTTTCAAAGATAATATTAAGGAACTATTTACTGTAAAAAACCTTTGTAGGCAATTTACGTAAAGACTGTATTTTGCTCTATAGACGTCCTATGGTAGTTTGTGTCACGTAAAGACTGTATTTTGCTCTATAGACGTCCTATGGTAGTTTGTGTCACGTAAAGACTGTATTTTGCTCTATAGACGTCCTATGGTAGTTTGTGTCACGTAAAGACTGTATTTTGCTCTATAGACTTCCTATGGTAGTTTGTGTCACGTAAAGACTGTATTTTGCTCTATAGACGTCCTATGGTAGTTTGTGTCACGTAAAGACTGTATTTTGCTGTATAGACGTCCTATGGTAGTTTGTGTCATGTAAAGACTGTATTTTGCTCTATAGACGTCCTATGGTAGTTTGTGTCACGTAAAGACTGTATTTTGCTGTATAGACGTCCTATGGTAGTTTGTGTCACGTAAAGACTGTATTTTGCTCTATAGACGTCCTATGGTAGTTTGTGTCACGTAAAGACTGTATTTTGCTCTATAGACGTCCTATGGTAGTTTGTGTCAATGGGTGGTTGTTTGATTGACATATACCCCTCATTCTATTGTACTTATATTCAATTTATAAGTTTATTCCGTTGCTGTCCAACTGTCAAATGACAATGCACATAAAGTCATATGCTGTTTTGTGTTGCTATAAACTAAATATATTATCAGCTCTGAGTCAAAATAATGTGTCAATGTACAAAGTGACCATTACCTTGCAACTAGCTCGCTCATTATAAATCATGCTCAGCATTTTGTTATGATACAAAGCAAAACATATTTATTTGGCATCAACATGTTCTTATCCTGAAATGCATGTAATACTTGCAAGAAAGGATAATGTCACTTTCACATGAAAAAAATATATATACATCAGTGAGACAGCAATCCAACAACATAAAAAAACCAAGAGACATCTGTTTTTCTTTGTGTTCTAAAGATATTTTCAGGATCCTCCAGAAATACTGTTCCTTTAAAGCTGGAATTTCATTCATTGATATAATGATTCTCAGAGCAGAAAATAGAACAAAGTGATGTCAGATCCTTGTAGGGAAAGGGTGGACACAGGATCAATACTTCAATCATATAAACATAGTTGATTCATTATATCATTAAACCTGGTGCCTCCTAATTCTTAGCTGATTTATACTTTACTTGACCGGTTGATTATTTTTATTTAATCAATGTGTTGTTAGTTTGATATCATTGGTCAAAATTCAATTATTATGTCAAATTGTATTGCCTTCATCTTAATTTGCTATTGTGATGTCAAGTAAAATATGCTTGATGACATCACATAAAAAGAACACATTTTTTTGCAGATCATTGGAAAAGAAAGATACAACTTGTTTACATATTGTCTAGAAATCATAAGAGAAACAGAAACCATCACAAAATCTGATATCTCATGCAATACCATATATCCCCACTCTTGACAGATATATTTTGCAGGATTTTTGGATAGTCTTTGTATATTATTTTATTCTTTCCAGTGGTGTAACAAATGGTGAAGAACTAATGTTTGAAACTATGAAGTTTACCTGTCACTTGTCACCAGGTCATACAACAGGTCACATGTACTTTGTTTTAGATGGTTCCCCTTATAGAGCCCCAGATTCTGTGTTTTCAGGGGATCATTTGTTCCTAGGTGGTTGTGGTAAGTAGGCTTATGATTTTTGTATTTTTAATATTAGGTTATACTGGGGATTGGTTATTGTTTGTGGTTCACTAATAATTGTTAATTTGATGGGCGAAGGTGAGTGTTCAACAAAATAAAAATTCCTATAGGCGTGTACAAGGGTACAGAAAATTTGGCACACGATTTCAGTATTTTTTTGGACTAGAAAGCCAAAATTTTTTAATTTCAAACTCAAATTTGTACCAGACATCATGATATAAACCAATCTCTATTAAAGGAGGAATCATACTTGTAAATGTGTTTTATTAGAAATAATAATCATTCTCATCATTATATAAATGCACATTTTACTATTGTACTCAAAAAGAGAGGGACACCTGCATGCATGCTTAATGCTAAATAAATATTAGTATGTTCAACTTTATTTAATGAAATTACATCCTGAAATACAATTCAAGGACCTTTTAAAATTAGCCTTGTCTGGAAAATATGACGGTTTCTGGACTCTTGGGCATTGATGCAGATTCTCTCTTAAATTTTTACTGAATTTTAGTTTTGTTAAACAAAATCTTTTAAATCTAGAAGTGAAAATTACACGTATGGTTAATAACATTGTTAACAAGTTCTGACTGTAACTTTTAACAGTAAACTCTTAAGTTTTATGGACTTAAGGATGTTAGCTATTCTGTTTCAAAATAACAAGCTATTTAAAACACTGTTATAAATTGATAGTATATAAATAAAGGAACTAAAAAAGCAGAAAAAAATGAAGGGTCTGTGAGCTCGCTTTCGAGATATAAGCTTTTGAAAATTTGATGGGAAATGATTCTCTCTAGATTTTTCATACATTTAACATTGGTACCTTTTTTCTTTCAAAACTATAAAAAAAAATAACAAGGATTTAATAAGATTTTCAAATATGGCTTGTAAAACTATATGTAATAAAAATATGAAAAAAAAAGTAGGGGTTAGCGGGCAAAATTTTTAATGGCACTACATGGATAAAACCAGAGGATTCTGAATATCTGATAGGCAATAAGTTATTTTTAAGTCATTGATTAACATCCTGCAGCTTTTTTTATTCTTTTTCTTATTTTATAGGAAGGATGTTTGAGAAACCTGCATTTTCAATGTTGAAGTCACTTGATGAGATTTCAGATCTACCCCAAGACACATTGGTCTGGCCAGGTGAGACGTGGTGTACAAAATAAAAAATAATCACAAGATAACAGTTACCTTGTCAGATCAAATTGTGTATTCCAGCTGTTGATTAAAGTTACAGAACTTTAACATTGTGATCAGTTGAAAAGCTGTTAGGCTTACAAAGACATTCTAAATTATACCCCTACTCTTAAGTGGGGCTTTAATTCAATTCACCTTGTCTGTCTGTCCATTTATTTTTCCATCCGTCAGTTTGTCCAACAAATATTTCATTCACACTTTTCTCAGGTACTACTGTAATTGGTCAGCATCTTGACAGTGATGAGATATAACGTGTACAGTGATGAGTTATAACGTGTGAGCACTTTTCAGATTTGTCAGACATAAACTTCCTGTTTGTTGATACTTTGAATTATTCAAAAGTTTTATCAACTTAAATTGTTTGTCACACTTTTCTCACGTACTATTGAATAGAATTATTTTGAATTTGATCAACAGCCTAACATTGATGAGTTGTAACTTTTATGAACCTTTTGGATCTGTTGGATCCTAATTCCTGTATTCTGATACTTTCAATGACAAGTTCTTATTGACCATGAAAAATAAAACAACAAAGCATATTTAGATAAACATAAACATGAATTATTGAAATTTAACAGAGGTTTAATCTTTTTTTTGCATATTTGAAGAAATTTTATAAAAAAAAGTGTGATAAAAAATTGCAAGTATTTCCATTACAGGTCATGAATATGCATCGGATAACCTAGAATTTGCCTGCCATGTGGAACCAAGCAATGAAAAAGCAAAGGTAGGGCTTTACCATGCTCAACATAATATATGTGTACTCTTTGGCTTCTTTTAACTTATTGTCTGTTTGTCTGAATTTCTATGAAATCCATTAAGTGGTCATTTGATTAATATGTGCAAAACTTACACATTGGTGTCACTATATAGTACAACATTCATGAACAACATGTCAGGTGCATAGATGTAAATTTCATTCTTGATTGACATTAATAGATTTGTTTCCAAAACCCTTTGATAATATATGAATGAAGAATCAGATTCTGTATCAAATTCATCAATATATGAAAAAAATAAAGATTAAGTAACAAGAACCCTTCCAAAGATATTTGGTGAACTTAGGTGTTTTAGAATCTTGCTTATCATTTTCTTTCTGTCTCCTTAACACAGGATTCAGATGATTTTATTCTTTCATTTAAGTTTAAAAACATGACAGAATGGATCTGTTCAGAGACTTAATGTCTGTCCTTTTGAAATTAGAATAAGATGATGTGGTATGATTGCTAATGAGAAAACCCTCCACCAGAGACCAAATGATGTAGAAGTAAAAAACTATACAGCCTTCAACAATGAGCAAAATCTGTACTGCATAGCAAGCTATAAAAGGCTCCAAAATTACAAATAGAAAATAAATCAAATGAAAAAACTAATGACCTGAAATATCTAAAAAACAATAAACGATAATACATATTATATACAGCAACAACGACAACCACTGAATAAGAGGCTCCTAAGCTGGGACTGACATATACAGAATATACCAACCCTCCCCTAACCTGGGACAGACATATACAGAATATACCAACCCTCCCCAACCTGGGACAGATATATACAGAATATACCAACCCTCCGCTAACCTGGGACAGATATGTACAGAATATACCAACCCTCCCCTAACCTGAGACAGACATATACAGAATATACCAACCCTCCCCTAACCTGGGACAGACATATACAGAATATACCAACTCTCCCCTAACCTGGGACAGACATATACAGAATATACCAACCCTCCCCTAACCTGGGACAGACATATACAGAATATACCAACCCTCCACTAACCTGGGACAGACATATACAGAATATACTAACCTGAGACAGACATATACAGAATATACCAACCCTCCCCTAACCTGGGACAGATATGTACAGAATATACCAACCCTCCCCTAACCTGGGACAGACATATACAGAATATACCAACCCTCCCCTAACCTAGGACAGACATATACAGAATATACCAACCCTCCCCTTACCTAGGACAGACATATACAGAATATACCAACCCTCCGCTAACCTGCGACAGACATATACAGAATATACCAACCCTCCCTTAACCTAGGACAGACATATACAGAATATACCAACCCTCCCCTAACCTGAGACAGACATATACAGAATATACCAACCCTCCCCTAACCTGGGACAGATATGTACAGAATATACCAACCCTCCCCTAACCTGGGACAGACATATACAGAATATACCAACCCTCCGCTAACCTGAGACAGACATATACAGAATATACCAACCCTCCCCTAACCTGAGACAGACATATAAAGAATATACCAACCCTCTCCTAACCTGGGACAGATATGTACAGAATATACCAACCCTCCCCTAACCTGAGACAGACATATACAGAATATACCAACCCTCCCCTAACCTGGGACAGACAAATACAGAATATACCAACCCTCCCCTAACCTGAGACAGACATATACAGAATATACCAACCCTCCACTAACCTGAGACAGACATGTACAGAATATACCAACCCTCCCCTAACCTAGGACAGACATATACAGAATATACCAACCCTCCCCTAACCTGAGACAGACATATACAGAATATACCAACCCTCCCCTAACCTAGGACAGACATATACAGAATATACCAACCCTCCGCTAACCTGAGACAGACATGTACAGAATATACCAACCCTCTCCTAATCTGGGACAGACATGTACAGAATATACCAACCCTCTGCTAACCTGGGACAGACATGTACAGAATATACCAACCCTCCCCTAACCTGAGACAGACATATACAGAATATACCAACCCTCCCCTAACCTGAGACAGACATATACAGAATATACCAACCCTCCGCTAACCTGAGACAGACATATACAGAATATACCAACCCTCCCCTAACCTGGACAGATATGTACAGAATATACCAACCCTCCCCTAACCTGAGACAGACATATACAGAATATACCAACCCTCCCCTAACCTGGGACAGACATATACAGAATATACCAACCCTTCCCTTACCTAGGACAGACATATACAGAATATACCAACCCTCCGCTAACCTGGGACAGACATATACAGAATATACCAACCCTCCCCTAACCTGAGACAGACATATACAGAATATACCAACCCTCCGCTAACCTGAGACAGACATATACAGAATATACCAACCCTCCGCTAACCTGAGACAGACATATACAGAATATACCAACCCTCCCCTAACCTAGGACAGACATATACAGAATATACCAACCCTCCCCTAACCTGAGACAGACATATACAGAATATACCAACCCTCCGCTAACCTGAGACAGACATATACAGAATATACCAACCCTCCTCTAACCTAGGACAGACATATACAGAATATACCAACCCTCCCCTAACCTGAGACAGACATATACAGAATATACCAACCCTCCCCTAACCTGACACAGACATATACAGAATATACCAACCCTCCCCTAACCTAGGACAGACATATACAGAATATACCAACCCTCCGCTAACCTGAGACAGACATGTACAGAATATACCAACCCTCTCCTAATCTGGGACAGACATGTACAGAATATACCAACCCTCTCCTAATCTGGGACAGACATATACAGAATATACCAACCCTTTCCTAACCTAGGACAGACATGTACAGAACATACCAACCCTCCCCTTACCTAGGACAGACATATACAGAATATACCAACCCACTCCTAACCTGGGACAGACATATACAGAATATACCAACCCTCTCCTAACCTGGGACAGACATGTACAGAATATACCAACCCTCCCCTAACCTGAGACAGACATATACAGAATATACCAACCCTCCCCTAACCTGAGACAGACATATACAGAATATACCAACCCTCCCCTAACCTGAGACAGACATGTACAGAATATACCAACCCTCCGCTAACCTGAGACAGGCATATACAGAATATACCGACCCTCCCCTAACCTAGGACAAACATATACAGAATATACCAACCCTCTCCTAACCTAGGACAGACATATACAGAATATACCAACCCTCCCCTAACCTGAGACAGACATATACAGAATATACCAACCCTCCGCTAATCTGAGACAGACATATACAGAACATACCAACCCTCCCCTAACCTGAGACAGACATATACAGAATATACCAACCCTCCCCTAACCTGAGACAGACATATACAGAATATACCAACCCTCTCCTAACCTGAGACAGACATATACTGAATATACCAACCCTCCCCTAACCTGGGACAGATATGTACAGAATATACCAACCCTCCCCTAACCTGAGACAGACATATACAGAATATACCAACCCTCCCCTAACCTGGGACAGATATGTACAGAATATACCAACCCTCCCCTAACCTGGGACAGACATATACAGAATATACCAACCCTCCCCTAACCTGGGACAGATATGTACAGAATATACCAACCCTCCCCTAACCTGGGACAGACCTATACAGAATATACCAACCCTCCCCTAACCTGGGACAGATATGTACAGAATATACCAACCATCCCCTAACCTGGGACAGACCTATACAGAATATACCAACCCTCACCTAACCTGAGACAGATATGTACAGAATATACCAACCCTCCCCTAACCTGGGACAGACCTATACAGAATATACCAACCCTCCCCTAACCTGGGACAGATATGTACAGAATATACCAACCCTCCCCTAACCTGGGACAGACCTATACAGAATATACCAACCCTCCCCTAACCTGGGACAGACATGTACAGAATATACCAACCCTCCCCAACCTGGGACAGATATGTACAGAATATACCAACCCTCCCCTAACCTGGGACAGACATATACAGAATATACCAACCCTCCCCTAACCTGGGACAGATATGTACAGAATATACCAACCCTCCCCTAACCTGGGACAGACCTATACAGAATATACCAACCCTCCCCTAACCTGAGACAGACATGTACAGAATATACCAACCCTCCCCTAACCTGGGACAGACATATACAGAATATACCAACCCTCCCCAACCTGGGACAGATATGTACAGAATATACCAACCCTCCCCTAACCTAGGAGAGACATATACAGAATATACCAACCCTCCCCTAACCTGAGACAGACATATACAGAATATACCAACCCTCCCCTAACCTGGGACAGACATATACAGAATATACCAACCCTCCCCAACCTGGGACAGATATGTACAGAATATACCAACCCTCCCCTAACCTAGGAGAGACATATACAGAATATACCAACCCTCCCCTAACCTGAGACAGACATATACAGAATATACCAACCCTCCCCTAACCTGAGACAGACATATACAGATTATACAAACCCTCCGCTAACCTGAGACAAGACATATACAGAATATACCAACCCTCCCCTAACCTAGGACAGACATATACAGAATATACCAACCCTCCCCTAACCTGAGACAGACATATACAGAATATACCAACCCTCCGCTAACCTGAGACAGACATATACAGAATATACCAACCCTCACCTAACCTGAGACAGACATGTACAGAATATACCAACCCTCCCCTAACCTGAGACAAACATATACAATATACCAACCCTCCCCTAACCTGGGACAGACATATACAGAATATACCAACCCTCTCCTAACCTGGGACAGACATATACAGAATATACCAACCCTCTCCTAACCTGAGACAGACATATACAGAATATACCAACCCTCCCCTAACCTGAGACAGACATATACAGAATATACCAACCCTCCGCTAACCTGAGACAGACATATACAGAATATACCAACCCTCCCCTAACCTGAGACAGACATGTACAGAATATACCAACCCTCCCCATAACCTGAGACAGACATATAAAATATACCAACCCTCCCCTAACCTGGAACAGACATATACAGAATATACCAACCCTCTCCTAACCTGAGACAGACATATACAGAATATACCAACCCTCCCCTAACCTGAGACAGACATATACAGAATATACCAACCCTCCGCTAACCTGAGACAGACATATACAGAATATACCAACCCTCCCCTAACCTAGGACAGACATATACAGAATATACCAACCCTCCCCTAACCTGAGACAGACATATACAGAATATACCAACCCTCCGCTAACCTGAGACAGACATATACAGAATTTACCAACCCTCCCCAAACCTGAGACAGACATGTACAGAATATACCAACCCTCCCCTAACCTGAGACAGACATATACAATATACCAACCCTCCCCTAACCTGGGACAGACATATACAGAATATACCAACCCTCTCCTAACCTGGGACAGACATATACAGAATATACCAACCCTCTCCTAACCTGAGACAGACATATACAGAATATACCAACCCTCCCCTAACCTGAGACAGACATATACAGAATATACCAACCCTCCGCTAACCTGAGACAGACATATACAGAATATACCAACCCTCCCCTAACCTGAGACAGACATGTACAGAATATGCCAACTCTCCCCTAACCTGAGACAGACATATAAAATATACCAACCCCTCCCCTAACCTGGGACAGACATATACAGAATATACCAACCCTCTCCTAACCTGAGACAGACATGTACAGAATATACCAACCCTCTCCTAACCTGAGACAGACATATACAGAATATACCAACCCTCCCCTAACCTGAGACAGACATCTACAGAATAAACCAACCCTCCGCTAACCTGAGACAGACATATACAGAATATACCAACCCTCCCCTAACCTGAGACAGACATATACAGAATATACCAACCCTCCCCTAACCTGAGACAGACATATACAGAATATACCAACCCTCCCCTAACCTGAGACAGACATATACAGAATTTACCAACCCTCCCCTAACCTGAGACAGACATGTACAGAATATACCAACCCTCCCCTAACCTGAGACAGACATATACAGAATATACCAACCCTCTCCTAACCTAGGACAGACATGTACAGAATATACCAACCCTCCCCTAACCTAGGACAGACATGTACAGAATATACCAACCCTCTCCTAACCTGGGTCAGACATATACAGAATATACCAACCCACTCCTAACCTGGGACAGACATATACAGAATATACCAACCCTCTCCTAACCTGGGACAGACATGTACAGAATATACCAACCCTCCCCTAACCTGAGACAGACATGTACAGAATATACCAACCCTCCCCTAACCTGAGACAGACATATACAGAATATACCAACCCTCCCCTAACCTGAGACAGACATATACAGAATATACCAACCCTCTCCTAACCTGAGACAGACATGTACAGAATATACCAACCCTCTCCTAACCTGAGACAGACATATACAGAATATACCAACCCTCCCCTAACCTAGGACAGACATATACAGAATATACCAACCCTCCCCTAACCTGGGACAGACATATACAGAATATACCAACCCTCTCCTAACCTGAGACAGACATATACAGAATATACCAACTCTCCCCTAACCTAGGACAGACATATACAGAATATACCAACCCTCCCCTAACCTGGGACAGACATATACAGAATATACCAACCCTCTCCTAACCAGAGACAGACATATACAGAATATACCAACCCTCCCCTAACCTGAGACAGACATATACAGAATATACCAACACTCCGCTAACCTGAGACAGACATATACAGAATATACCAACCCTCCCCTAACCTGAGACAGACATGTACAGAATATACCAACCCTCCCCTAACCTGAGACAGGCATATACAGAATATACCAACCCTCCGCTAACCTAGGACAGACATGTACAGAATATATCAACCCTCCCCTAACCTGAGACAGACATATACAGAATATACCAACCCTCCCCTAACCTGAGACAGACATATACAGAATATACCAACACTCCCCTAACCTGAGACAGACATATACAGAATTTACCAACCCTCCGCTAACCTGGGACAGACATATACAGAATATACCAACCCTCCCCTAACCTGAGACAGACATATACAGAATATACCAATCCTCCGCTAACCTAGAACAGACATATACAGAATATACCAACCCTCCCCTAACCTGGGACAGACATATACAGAATATACCAACCCTCCCCTAACCTGAGACAGACATATACAGAATATACCAACCCTCCGCTAACCTAGGACAGACATGTACAGAATATACCAACCCTCCCCTAACCTGAGACAGACATATACAGAATATACCAACCCTCTCCTAACCTAGGACAGACATGTACAGAATATACTAACCCTCTCCTAACCCAAGACAGACATATACAGAATATACCAACCCTCTCCTAACCTGAGACAGACATATACAGAATATACCAACCCTCCCCTAACCTGGGACAGACATATACAGAATATACCAACCCTCCCCTAACCTGAGACAGACATATACAGAATATACCAACCCTCCCCTAACCTGAGACAGACATATACAGAATATACCAACCCTCCCCTAACCTAGGACAGACATGTACAGAATATACCAACCCTCCGCTCACCTTAGACAGACATATACAGAATATACCAACCCTCCCCTAACCTAGGACAGACATATACAGAATATACCAACCCTCCCCTAACCTGAGACAGACATATACAGAATATACCAACCCTCCGCTTACCTGAGACAGACATATACAGAATATACCAACCCTCCCCTAACCTGAGACAGACATATACAATATACCAACCGTCTCCTAACCTGAGACAGTGGTGTAACAGCACAGCATAAGAATTAGTTGAAAAAGGCTTGCCTCATCAGATCCACACAAAACACATCAATAAACAACTATTAAAAAGACTTTAAAAGATTCAAAGTACCCAATTTTCAAAGTATGTTAACTGTCTCAGAGTCCTCATAACTAATACCTGAATCAAACAGTCAAACAATAGATCCTGTTATGGAACACCTTCTGAAATGATCTATTATGTGAATCTGGTAACAAATGTAAAGAAAATTTTAAACAGAAAAGTTAGTTCTTAGCTATGCAATGCTCAATTTATTACCATTAAGACGTCATCTCACTAATTTCTGAAATAACAGTGTTTCAACATAAGGTATGGAATAAAACACATATAATCAGGATAATTATGCAGTTTGTTTGTTAATATTTTTAGGAAAAGTTAATATGGGTGAAAGAACAAAGACTAAAGAAAATGTGTACAGTAAGGAAAATGTTCATTTACTTGAATTTATAATCATATTTCCAGGTCATTGAGTTTTAAAATTCATCATGCCATTTCAGAGTTTATGTATTTCTCGGCATAAAAGAAAGTTTTCTTGCATTTTGATATTATTATTATGTTTATATAATTGAAACAACTGCTTTTTGAAACAAATTTCAGAGAAGGAAGTAAAAATTTCAGGACATGTATGTGCCAAAGCCGTCAAACTATTTGATTTCCAGTGTATGCATTTTAATATTAAACAGAAGAAAAGAAAATATTTAGCATTATCGCTATTTTTGTCGAGCATGCGAATTTAGTAGCAGAAAGCTTGACATAGGAATAGTGATCTGGCGGCGGCAGCGTTAACTAACTTCTTAAAAGCTTTATATTTCAAAAGGTGGAAGACCTGGATGCTTCATACTTTGTATATAGATGCCTTATGTTACGAAGTTTCCGTCTGTCACATGTCCATTGTCCTTGACCTCATTTTCATGGTTCAGTGACTACTTGAAAAAAAAGATCAGATTTTTTGTAATGTTAATTTTTCTCTTGTTATGAGTAATAGGATAACTATATTTGGTATGTGCGTACCTTGCAAGGTCCTCATGCCCGTCAGACTGTTTTTACTTGACCTTGACCTCATTTCATGGATCAGTGAACAAGGTTAAATTTTGGTGGTCAAGTCCATATCTCAGATACTATAAGCAATAGGTCTAGTATATTAGGTGTATGGAAGGATTGTAAGGTGACCTCATTTTCATGGTTCAGTGGTTATAGTTAAGTTTTTGTGTTTTGGTCTGTTTTTCTTATACTGTATGCAATAGGTCTACTATATTTTGTGTATGGAAATATTTTATGATGTACATGTCAGTCTGGCAGGTTTTATTTGACCTTGACCTCATTTTCACGGTTCATTGCTCAGTGTTAAGTTTTTGTGTTTTGGTCTGTTTTTCTTTAACTATAAATAATAGGTCAACTATATTTGTTGTATGGAAGGATTGTAAGCTGTACATGTCTGCCTGACATGGTTCATCTGACTTTGACCTCATTTTCATGGTTCATTGGTCCATGTTTAGTTTTCTTGGTTAAGTCTATTACTTAGAAACTATAAGCAATAGGTCAACTATATTTAGTGTATTGAATGATTGTAAGGTGTACATGTATTTCTCGTTTGGTTTATATGACCTTGACCTCATTTTCTTGGATCAAGTTAAGTTTATGTGATAGTTGTAGTAAAGCTTTATATTTAGGACTATCAACATAATATCAATGGTTAGTAAAGAAGGCTAGACATTTCAGCGTGTGCACTTTTGTATAAAAATGATTTACATCTGAAAAACTTCAATTTTCAAACATATATCACCTGACTATTTAAGGTCAACAAAGATCACTTTCAACTATCACAATGTTCAAATATTTCAGTGTCCGTCAACAATGGGAGAAGAATTAACATATAATCCATTCCTGCGAACAAAAGAGAAGACAATAATGGTAGCTGCTGGTGCCCTGTTTGAAGGAGAATATAAAGTACCAGATGATGATGCTAGAGCACAAGCTTTGTTTGAACTAAGACAGATGAAAGACAAATATAAATACAAATTATGATAAAGTTTCATGTATATATTGTATTTATGTGTAAATTAGAGGGTTGTAAGGTATATTTAACATGCATTAAAATGAACAATTTTCACTAGTACTGATATTTTCAACTCAAAGTGGTCGATGAATACTGCTGTCAAATTATCTTTCATATAATCTTTTTTAATTTTTATTTAAAAAAAAATTATTCTGAAAATTCATGTGACAAATCAAATACCAATGTTCATAAAAATAATTCACTTTGAACTGTGCTTTGTGGTTTCTTGAAACTTTCTTCACCAAAAAATAACAAAATGGAAGGTTGTAAGTTTTGTTTATTGAGCTCTTAAGGTCATACGATACAGTCACTGGAGTGGTAATGACGTTGCTATCGTAATATGCTATTTTTCGCGACGTCAAACTGTGACTTATCGGGAAAAGATACATTTTTCGAGGGATTTAAATCTTTAGCTTGAAAACGAATACACAGACTCCTCTTTTTTAAGATGACAAATGACTTGAAACTGTATGAAGATTATTTGTTCCAACTTTTATGAAAGAATCACCGAAGAATTTTTATACGACCGCAAACAAATTTTGCAGGCTTATATTGGTATGACGTTGGCATTGTCGTCGTCCGAAGACACATTAGTTTTCGCACTCTAACTTTAGTTTAAGTGAATGGATCTATATGAAATTTTACCATAAGGTTCAATACCACAAAAGTGAAGGTTGGGATTGATTTTGGGGGTTATGGTACCAACAGTTAAGGAATTAGGGGCCAAAAAGGGACCAAAAATAAGCATTTTTGTAACTTCCAGACATAACTTGTGTGTTAGTGTATGGATCTCGCTGACATTGTACCACAAGGTTCCATATCACAAAGGGAATGCTGGGATTGATTTTGGGGGTAATTGCCTCCAAATTTTAGGAATTAGGGGCCAAAAAACGGGAAAAAAACAAGCATTTTTCTAGTTTCATGACACAATAACTTGTGTGTAAGTGTATGGATCTTTCTGAAATTGTACTACAAGGTTCTATATCACAAAGGGAAAGCTGGAATTGAGTTTGGGGGTAATTGCCCAAAACATTTAGGAATAAGGGGCCAAAAAGGGACCAAAAATAAGCATTTTTCTAGTTTCCAGACAATAACTTGTGTTTAAGTGAATGGATCTCTATGAAATTGTACTGCAAGGGAAGGCTGGGATTGATTTTGGGGGTAATTGCCTAAAATTGTAAGGAATTAGGGGCCAAAAGGCGGCAAAAAAACAAGCATTTTTCTAGTTTCAGGACAATAACTTGTGTGTAAGTGTATGGATCCTTATAAAATTGTACTACAAGGTTCCATATCACAAAGAGAAAGCTGGGTTTGAGTTTGGGGGTAATTGCCCTAAATATTTAGGAATTTGGGGCCAAAAAGGGGCCAAAAAACAAGCATTTTTCTAGTTTCCAGACAATAACTTGTGTTCAAGTGTATAGATCTCTCTGAAATTGTATGCAAGGTACCATACTACAAAGGGAATGCTGGGATTGAGTTTTGGTGTGATGAATCATAAGGGGGTTCAAAAAATTTGGGGGGGGGGGGGAGGGTTCCTTTTTTTTCTTTAAAATTTTCCATTTTAAATTGGTTATTTTTGATTTATATATAAAAGCAAATAATAATGATATGGTTTGAATAGGTAAATTAAAAATTTTTAAGTTCTTAGACCACATTCATTCTGTGTCAGAAACCTATGCTGTGTCAAATATTTAATCACAATCCAAATTCAGTGCTGTATCAAGCTTGAATGTTGTGTCCATACTTGCCCCAACTGTTCAGGATTCGACCTCTGTGGTCGTATCAAGCTGGGCCCAGCGAAGCATTTTATTTTAAAAATTAGAGAAATATGCAGCAAAAAATGCTGTTTTTCACTAAAATCATGAAATTTTAATAAAAATGAATTATTTTCAAACAATTGTTACACAAATTAAGAGCATACTTTTGTAAAGAAGATATTCAAAATTGTTTTATAAAAATCTGCATGTGTTTATCTTTTGAAACAAAAAGGTTAAGTATGTCTGTCCAAAGGATGGAAATGTACAAGAAACTGAAATTTTAAGTAAATGTCTAAAAGTTTGACCCCATTTATCTCTAAATATAGCATATGAAGGTATATTTTTTATTACATATTTGAATTAACTAAGTGAAAAATAGCTTGTATGCAAATTTTCGTAAAAATTAAACCATGGGATAAAAACTGTATCGTATGCCCTTGAACATTTTCATGAGTAATTTTAAACTCTGCTGCAAACTATCTTTAACATGATTGTTTTTCAAATTTTTGTTTTTTTTGTTTTTAATTGAATTAAATAGAACTTTGAGGCTTAAGTAAACGATTAATTTGTGAAAATCATGTAGACATTTTTATACATAATTACTTGGAATATGATAATTTCTTTTTGTATTACTTCTTTTTGTAGTGCGCTTGACTCCAATCTTAATTGTCAGTTTTCCTACCGAAGATTGGTGATTCTCTCCAGGCGCTATGGCTTCCTCCACAAATAAAAACTGACCGCCACGGAATAGCACAATAGTGTTGAAAGTGGCATTTAACACCAAATAATCAATCAATCTTTTGTAGTGCCATTTATCAGTCATTAAATCTTGATATTTACTGGGATTTATCTAACTTAAGATAAGCAGAATAAAGTTAAATGTGTATGAAATTAGCATAAATTAATATTTTATGTTAAAATTTTCAATTCTAGCTTCATTTCTGGTCATATACATTAGCAGAGTCATGTTAATACATTTATTTAGAATTTCACTAGAGAAAAAATGGTCTATGTTCACACCAACAGAAAATGAAAACATTTTAGTGAAACCTTTGAAATTATCAGACATTAATAATAGCCAATTAAAACACTTTCATTAATTTTTTTGGGTTTTAATTTATTATAGATACTTATTATGCCCCCACCACAGTGTTATCCCTTAATAACATTATATGCCAGAAGGGGCATCATCTGTGTCCCATGGACACATTCTCCTTTTATTTTTAAATATTTCGTTTTCTTATGTTTATTACTCTGGAATATTGTAAGAAATAATGGTGCATTATGGGAATGCCACTGTTTTGAACATTCATTTATTAATTCAAGTGCCATTTACACAATTGCAAGAACTAACGTTAGAATGACAATGTTTAGTTTCTGTATAGGTGTATTGTCTATATCCTGCTTTATGTGATATATATATTATTAATATAATGTTTATATTAAAGGATTTGTGATTCTTTTAAACTTGATTACATGTTTATTTGTATTTACTCAGTTTGCACACTGATACTGTTGTGTTCAGCTATTTGTAGGTCAAAAACAGCATATTGCATAGGGCATAAAGTATGTTACTAAAAATACATTCAAGAAATCACTAATTTTACATTGTTCATGCAATAGTTGTTGATTAATAATATAACAATTTTAGCCTTTGGTTGAGGTCAATACGATGTTAAATCAACCTAGAGAAGCATATTGACCATGGACTTCGTCCTCAGTCAATATGCTTCTCTAAGGTCGATATAACCTTGTATCGACCTCATACAAAGGTTATAATTGTATAATATATATATTGTATGTATATATGTGTATAATACTTATCACCGAATTTATAGGTTAAGTACAAATCATATAAATTGTAAAGTGCTTTTTGTTAGTTTATTTTGTTATAAGTATCTTATAATCAAGATGATTTTGTTGTATAAGGGCTGCAAGTCTACATAATAGTACAAAAATCTTAAAATTTATCATGAATTATAATGAAAGTTTTCATAAAATTAGATTTTTTTTTTGGTAGAATTTTCTCATAAAAAAATCAGGTTATCTGCTGCCTTAGAAGCATTAAATCATGTCACATGCATCAGTTACAGTTTTCATTCATTATGAAAACAGCTTTTTAAACGGCTTACTGTTCTTATGCAAGAGGCTATTTGCTGTTCAGATTACCAATGAACAAAATCCTTTCAGGTGTAATTTATATTGCAAATTCAGAAATTATTGTGTGCATTTATTTTGCAATTTTGGGAGAATGGACAACAATATTAGATTAATTACTATGATTTTAGGAAAGGTGCATTCAGATATATGTTTCATATATCAGAATATGTTTTCTTATTATTGTGATAGTCACACGGTCGCATTTAATAAAAACCTCACAATAATATCTGTATTTACAGATTCATTTCTTTATACTTGTAACTGATGATATGGGCTATTCCATTAAAATGTATGTGGGAAGGTAGGAAGGGACTTTCAAAATATCCCTACAACCAAGGACCATTTTTTAGATAATTTTGCATAATGGTAATAGACGCATACTGAAAAAAGACCCATGACCCACATTCAATAATTAAACTTCCATTCCTACCCTCCCACATACATTTTAATGGAATAGCCCTAATGTAGTCCTTTGTAAATGAAAGGTTGTTGAGAATTAACCCACAATCAGATATATTTTCTGTTTCATTTGAAAATTTGAAAAACCAAGTACCTAATTATCTGCCATACTAGTAAGGATAGATTGATTTCAATCTGAAAACTTTTATTCTGACATTTGAAAATTAAAACATGAAAGTTCAATGGTGTCACTCTTGAAACAAAGAAAGGTCATCTTGACGTATGGAGATGAACAATTGCTTATTGTGTATATTTTTTTTATTGTGTGCCATATCATTGGTATGAAAATTAAAAATACTTTTTATTTTGTTATTATATTATATTGTATTATATTTATGAGACTGTCCTTTGAACAGACAAGAATCAAATTGAAGATATGTACTTAATTCTAATAAAACATTTAAATATTCATATTAACATCATTCCTTAATCAGTAAAATAATTAGTTAAGTAGCAGCTGGTTTTGATAAGATTAGTTTAACTAATTGATCGATCTCAGATTTGATATAAGAATGCAGTGTTCTCCCCAGGATTTTTGGATAGCACCAGGGTAACGCGTGTGAACAGCTTGGTGAAATGATTCATACAATCATTTGTGTCACATGGCGTCGCTATATTTCTAGTTATTGCAGTTTTTATGTCTCTTGATTTGTTTTAATACTGTGGTACTGTGTTATGTCAGAATATTATTGGTTAAAAAGATCAATAAACAGTTTGTATACTTTTAATTTTTTTTTAAAAATAAATAAAACATGATTCATTACATAATATTCATCTAAATTTAAAGTAATTAAATCTTTTATAAAATCCATGATCAATAAAAATAAAATATCATTCAAACAGAAACATATATATTGTTAGATATACTGTTCCCGGATTCAAAAGAGAACAAAAATGTTCAATTTAAAAAACTTTCTAGTTTCTAGAAAGAAAGTTGTTGTATGTGAAAGGATTCCTGTCATAAGGAGATATAATATTAACAAGAACAAAATTGTGTTATAATTTGAACCAGTTTCTATCTTAAATTTTAATAAAAAGAAATTTTTCATAAATTTTAAAGCATTTTGCCATAGATTTCATGTACATGTAAATATTAAACTTTCTTGTCTTTGGTGTTAATCAAACATAGATACAGACTTAATACTGCACTGAAATCTAAATCTTTATTTGTCATGATCCATTTAAAAAGAATTCCTAAATCTATAAATTTATCTTAGGTCTATAGATCTATAAGAAACATATTCAATGTCAACAACAAATTCTCCCTATTTTCCCGCCTAAATGACAGGAAGTAGATATAAATAGATTTAACATGTGCTTATGGATTAAAATTGCAAGATCACTTCTGTTATTCATTAATGATCATATGGATATAGATATCCAGTTTGAAGGTACAGTCATGCATTTTATTTATAAAATAGAATAGATTGCAGTTAATTGTAAATAATCTTGAATATTCTACGTGAACTTACTGGGTCATGTGATCCTTCCCCTTTGAATTACTTGTTTACAGTTTGAAACCGGAATATCATGCAATAACTATGTCATAATTAAAGATAATTTTGGCCATGGTTTAATCAGAGACATATAAAACTATAATATAAGTATTGAGCTAACTTTATAATGTACAAAATATGTACCGTCGTGTGTACAACTATCGGGTCAACACAGTTTGTGTACAAAGTATTTGCTGACTTGTCAGGTGGTGAGTGAAGCCTTAAAATAGTTATCTTTGATCATAAAGTTATGATCTCTAAATTAAAACACAAAAGAATCATGTAAAAAGTGTTAATTACATCGATTAAATCCAATCAACAAAGGTTAACCTCATAAAGGAAATCGATCACGTGGTGTAAACAATCCGTGTTGAACTGGTTTGAACTGGTCAAATTTCACCTGGAATTTTACACCGCACGGAAAAGATTTAACAAGTCGTTTAAAACTTTACCAATTAAAGATTTTTTAACTGAAAATTTTTACATCGTGGTAAGAACGATACCACCGCAGTAAAAAATTATACATCGTGGGCCCTCGGTCCTTTAAGGGCCTGGGGAGAACACTGGAATGCTAATAATATTTTCATGTTTTTTCATTAAGATTTTGTTTGAGCATCTTAAAATTTAATAGCAATTAATATAATTATATTTGTTTGATATTATAATTTTTTTTATGTATGTTTTGTATGTATATCTTTAATGTATTCATTTTTAGCTTTTTTGTAGACTTGTCAGTTTTTTAGTCTTATTTCGTTTTATGCCATGGCATAATATTGTTAGTTTGTTTTTCGACATATGAGTTCGAATACCCTTTTTGGTATCTTCCACTGAACTTTTTTGGCTAACCAATCCTTTTGCATTCATTTCAGCTAACCTGGCCAAAAGGGCTATGAATAAGTATTATTATCACTTTGTGTGTGTTATTGTCTGTTCTTAAATGAGTCATATAGTGAGAAACAAATGTGTAACTTTTAGTCAACAAGAGGTCATCATTAGCAACCTCATCCTCAACCCCTAATGTTTAGTATTTTATTGAGTATTAAAATGAGGAGATGTGGTATGATTGGCTAATGAGACCACTATCCACCTGAGTTAAAATGAGGAGATGTGGTATGATTGGCTAATGAGACCACTATCCACCCGAGTTAAAATGAGGAGATGTGGTATGATTGGCTAATGAGACCACTATCCACCCGAGTTAAAATGAGGAGATGTGGTATGATTGGCTAATGAGACCACTATCCACCCGAGTTAAAATGAGGAGATGTGGTATGATTGGCTAATGAGACCACTATCCACCCGAGTTAAAATGAGGAGATGTGGTATGATTGGCTAATGAGACCACTATCCACCCGAGTTAAAATGATGTGGATGTAACCAATTTAAGTACTAATGATATGAAAATGGGTTAAAATTATGATAGCATCCATGAATCTCAATCCTTCATAGTATATGAGGCCCTATCCCCTCTTTCATACTCCAGTAACTTTGCTGTGTAGAAAATACCAATTTTAAAGTCTACGGTTTGATCTGACCAGGGATGGAAGCCACGACCTCCCACACTCGAAGCAAACAGTTTACCAGTACACCACCAAGACAGTCTGTTACTGTTGATTCAGTGAATTTGAAATTAAAACTTTTAAAAATAAAATTTTCTGATTCAGTGTGTTGATGGTGAAGTATTTAGGATATACCATTGACATATTTTCTACTGTTGCATTTGCATGCATGCACTTCAGAGGGTCTTGGTAGCCGAGTGGTCTAAGTAGTTCACCTACAGTGCTCACTAGCCTGTCAAGGTCTTGGTAGCAGAGTGATCTGAGTAGGTCACCTACAGTGATCACTAGCATGTCAACTTTGGTTTTCAGGTTGAACCTGCATGAGGCAGGTGTGTTTGACTCCGATCTTAACTGTGAAGGAATGCCAGTTTTCCTTGCGAAGGTTAATGTTTTTCTTCTGGTACAAAGCTTCCTCCGCCAATCAAAACTGATCTTCGTTTGATAAAAATGTTTACTTTTTATTTCATATTGCATATTTATATTGTAACTTATTTGATTGGTATTTATTGATATTTTTATGTCTTTGGAGAAATAAATATATTTTGAAACATAACATTTTATTTTACCATATGAATAATGGAAATAATGAGGATACTTTAGAGCTCAAGTCAATAAAACATAATCCTCACAATACACTAATTAAAAAAGGGCCTCAGAAACCAGAAAGGTGGCTGGTATAAAAGATATTTGTAACCCTAAGCAAAAGCAAACTTAAAATATTATCAAACATGTTTCAGATTTTTCACTTATTAAATGTAAAATAAAAATAAGCCATTCTTAGTCGAACCTTAATTTTGTACAAACACGAATGCATGTGTTGTTGTGCTAAGCATATCCCCACCCGAAATTCAAAGTATTAGCAAACAGGCAGTTGGTGTCCTACAGATCTGAAAACTGCACACACATTCAAAGTTAAAACTCATCAACTTATGAAGCAGCTGACCAAATTATGATATGAAGTCATCTGTTCAGTAATTTCTGAGAAAAGTGAGACAAAAAAAATTGTTGGAGAGAAAAGACAGATGGATTGAACAGACAAGATGATTGCAACATAGCCCCTATTCCTATAGTGGGGGTATAAGAATACGTTTAGAAACTTTTGGACAATAAAACAAACATATATTAAATACACTGAGGGAAAAAGAAATGGCCAACAGTTTTGTGTTCAATAAACCAATAACTATAAATAAAAAGAATTGTAAGGAGTCATTGGGGGTATTTTGTTTAAAAATTGGGTCAATAATAACCGCTAACTGATGGAGGGACACCAGATAGAAGACAAATATTCAATGTTGATAGATAGCCGAAGAAATAAAACAAGATCATAAATAATAAATTTTATTTTTATTCTATAAATTTTAAATTATATCAATTCATTAACAAATTTTTTTTTTTTATTTTTTTTTTCGTCAAAAAAAAAAAAAAAATCATAGGAAAAGTTTTTTGAAATTCATACCCAATATCTCCAGAACCCTTGTAAAAGTCCAAAAAGGCATGACATAATATTTAATTTGCACAACCATTGAAAATATTTGTAAAAAAAAGATATCTTAAAGCCAAGCCTGAAATTCTCATGTATTCTATTATGCTCCAAAGCAATGTCTTAATGACAAACAGATATCTGAGTAAGAACCTATCAAAATCATAGTAAAACTAGTGAGCCCAGGAAAAGACATACTATATATATTTTTAATCTGTTCCATCCGTTTAGTTATTTGTTCTCTCTGGGGGAGATTTGTCCCATTGTAAATCATACTGCATCTTCTAATATTTATATCAGACATTTAACCAAATGTTGAATAAATGATACAATTTGGAGTAGTTGGTGCCAATCTGAAACCCAAGATGGCCATCCAATGGAACACAATTAAAACTTGAACCCAAGACACCATACTTAATCATACATTGCAGTTAAGCCGGTGTCATATAGCCATTCTTCCCCAATGCCAGCTTTTCCGGGAGAAAAAACTGGATCAATTTGGAATATATCGTCGGCGACGTCAGTTAGAAATTTTTTCAATTTAAAAGAAAAATAACCTTTTTTATTAGTTTAGCGGTACCAAACCTTCATCGGATTAATATACATTTGATATCAGATGATTTATATATATAAATACACATGAAGCACATTCTGATGTGGTGATCACATCCATTCTCATTCGTAAACCCTTGGTCTCATTTGACTAAACGAATACAATTATTTAAACCACTTCAGGTCAGTAGGTAGATTTCCCCCTGGACAGACGTGTTTTTGATGTCTCGTAATATGTTGAAATGACTTCAGATGAATCATGCAAAGAACCTACTCTATCTCTACCAGATGATGTTACATCGGTACTAGCTGTAGTTGGAAGTACAACCACCGACTGGACTTTATCTAGAAGGAATGGACAGTAAATTCTAACAGTTAGATGGCCGCTATTAGGAAAGGTTACAACTAGAGACGACAAAGACAAAATACTCAACGAAAGCTTTCATTCAGAAGAAGAAGTCCGATACGGATGAAACTTAATCAAACCAAGAGGAGATAGGTACACCCGCTCCAAGCAGCATGACAGACGAGGAAGTACTGTAACTACCGGAAACCACATCAATAGAATACAGAGATCTACTCCCATCAGTTGGAGCTGTACAAGATCTACAAAGAGATCCCGCCTGTCGTAAAGGTGCTGAGGGTCGACCACCACCCAGCACGAGAGGAAAGGAGACGGTTCAGCAACTAAGCCTTGATGTTAATCGATTGGGGCGGTAATGTATCAAAGTTGTGACTTCAAATCCCGTCGAGGGATAAAAATTTGTTAGCATAAAAATCTTATTCTAACACTGTTGGGTTTAATTTTCAGGGGAAACTGGCATGGGGGAAGAATGGTTATATAACACCGGCACATTTCATTATAAAAATACCCACAACAAAAAAGGGAGCAAATATAGTGGTTATACCTCCATAATATTACTATTCGTAACAAGCATATCGCGCAAAATTCAGTTTGAAAGTCCAAAATTACTATGACTCCAACTGAACTAATACTATCCTCACTGATCTGTGTCCATACTTGTTATCAAAGAGAAAAATCATTGGCTATATGATACAGTATGAATATAAAAAAAGAAGATGTGGTACATGTATGATTACCAATGAGACAAATATCCACCATGTCCAAACAAAGTGGATTTAAGTAACTATAGGTCATATTATGGCCTTAAACATAATGAGCAAACCCGTATCGTATAGTCAGCTGTGAAAGGCCCGACATGAAATCAAAGTATTGGTGGACTGTTTACTCGGGTGTACCAACATTCTGATGGCTGGCGAATAAATGGCATTCATAGTTTCATATCCCTGCAGACAGCTAGGATTAACTTGCAGTTGTTTTCTTACGTCCAGTGTCAAATATTTTCTACCAGATTTAGGACAATAACATCTTAATAGTAAAACAATTTGGAAGGTATTGTGGGCACACCGGGAGGGTCGACAGGGATAACTTAAAAAAGAGAACGATGCAGTGCACTTTCTGGATAATAAATTCATGAAATGTTCGGTGAGACTTGCGGGACTTAAACCTTTTTACCTGTTTGTTTATGTTTCATTTATGTGGCCAGTATAAATAGTCATTGATTGTGTTATATATATATATATATGTTAATTGTCGAAATCCGGATATGGTGTACAAATTTTTGCACCCATGTTTGCGGTATACCGTCTTTTCCGAAAGTTTATTGTTTTCTGTTTCATTTGTAATAAATTATTATAAGATCCATTTTGTTACATCTGGTGATCCGTTTATTTGGCAATCGCCAATGGCAGTCAGCAGGGTTTATGAACATTTGTTGTTCGACCTGTTAGTCAAATGCGTTTTGTTAAAATATACTTTTTCACTTTTTTGGTCTTTTGGAAAATGTTGTTTGTACTGTATTTAGACCCCTCTAACAAGAAATTTGTTTTGCATGCACACGTATAAAAATTGCGGTTTTTATCCAACGCAATCATAGGTTTGAACGTTGTTTTCAATTTAGACTTGTATACTAGTATATATATCTATACTATTAAATGAGAAGACCTCATTTTGTGTGTCGCTTCTCTTCCTTCCACAATAAATTAATCATCATGCCTCTGTGTCCTATAGGTACCATGCATAGTCGCATTTGTCATCCTCGCTTATGATTATTCAGTTTGGGTTATTTTGGGAGGAAAACGAAAATAAAGGCGTCCGGATATTATTTACGTCATCGGACGGACTTTTAAGTCATAGACAAGACTTCCGTTTAGGACTGTTTTAAAATTACACATAATTTTCACAAGTACTTGGGGACAGGACAATTATTTTCGCGTTTTTAGCTCACCTGGCCCGAAGGTCCAAGTGAGCTTTTCTCATCACTTTGCGTCCGTCGTCCGTCGTCGTCGTCGTCGTCGTCGTCGTCCGGCGTCGTCTGTTAACTTTCACAAAAATCTTCTCCTCTGAAACTACTGGGTCAAATTTAACCAAACTTGGTCACAATCATCATTGGGGTATCTAGTTTAAAAAATGTGTCCGGTGATCCTTTCAACCAACCAAGATGGCCGCCATGGCTAAAAATGGAACATAGGGGTTAAATGTAGATTTTGGCTTATATCTCTGAAACCAAAGCATTTTTAGCAAATCTGACATGGTGTAAAATTGTTTATCAGGTCAAGATCTATCTGCCCTGAAATTTTCAGATGAATCTGACAACCCGTTGTTGGGTTGCTGCCCCATAATTGGTAATTTTAAGGAAATTTTGCCGTTTTTGGTTATTATCTTGAATATTATTATAGATAGAGATAAACTGTAAACAGCAATAATGTACAGCAAAGTAAGATCTACAAATAAGTCAACATGACCAAAATTGTCAATTGACCCCTTAAGGAGTTATTGCCCTTTATAGTCAATTTTTTACAATTTTTTCATAAATTTTGTAAATTTTTACAAAATATTTTCCACTGTAACTACTGGGCCAAGTTCATTATAGATAGAGATAATTGTAAGCAGCAAGAATGTTCAGTAAAGTAAGATCTACAAACACATCACCATCACCAAAACACAATTTTGTCATGAATCCATCTTTGTCCTTTGTTTAATATGCACATATACCAAGGTGAGCGACACACTTCAGGCTCTTTAGAGCCTCTAGTTTCTGTATACTATGATCATACATATACTATAGATAAAGTGTATTTGCTATTTACTATCAATTCCAAGTTTACTATCCACGGCGGTCACTGATATTATTATATAGACTATATTAGTGACCGCCGTGGATAACGGTGAACTTGGAATTAATAGTAAATAGCAAATACACGGTATTTATAGTATGTGGATGTTCATAGTATACAGAAAAACGCGAAAATAATTGAAATTTACAGAAAACAAAAAATAACGGACTTTAGAAAAAGGGGGAGGGCTAAAAAAAATACTATAGTGCCCACAAGTACATATGACTTTTGATACCTTTCCTGAAATTCTCCAGTCATAAAATCTTTTACAAAAATTCATCCTACAACAGTTTACATACTTTCAACCACGCTCTAAATGCCCGCGATTTCGCCGGTGTGTTCTAGTTGTTCTAATTGAAAACAACGTTCCTTGGTGGTTATTGGTTATTGTGCCCTGATTTCAAAATGGCGTCACGTCATTGCGTCCTTAATAACAATGGCAAGCAATAACGGTGCTCAATTCATCGCAGTGGAGGAAAAACACAACAGACTTAGTAGAGCAAATAATGAACGCTAACACAAGGAAAAAAACTGAAAGTGACATTAAAATTCTAAGGGAGTGGTTACAAAGTGCTGAAGAGCTTCGTAATCCAAAGGATATTTCAATTGAAGAATTGGACATTTTTTTGAAGATTTTTGAGATTTTACCTGTAGTGGTTAATTAAAATAGTTATAATTGAACGTGTTTTCTCTTTTCTGCACATCTTAAATATGTGATAAATAGATTATTACATATCTTTTCCATATTGGCCCTGGTATCATCCCTCGACCTATATCGGCCCTCGGCTTAAGCTTCGGGCTGTTATGGGAGTCTGGGGATGATACCAAGGCCAGTATGCAAAAGGGCATGTTATAATATATAAATATATATATATATATATATATATGAGGGTCGTAATGGGGGTACCTTTATTACGGATAACGGTAAAAGATCTTGCAAAATGACGTTAACGGTAATTTTTGGTGCATGACGATAAACTGTGCATTTTCCTTATGATGACAAAACAATCGACTGATTTTACCAATCACGTTGAATTCTGTCCAAAATAACGGATAATTTTTTGAGACCTCTGACGAATCAAGTTAAGGATATTTTGACGAATCACAATAACATTTTAACCAATTTGACACAAATGGTAGCCGAAAATGACCGTTTGACGCCTGACGGTAAAGGGCGTTCCTACATGTACCCTCATATATATACATGAAGTTTTGAATAGTTTTCCTTGTGTCTTTTATACCGTATAATAACACAATTTGATATATATATATATATATATATAAGAAACATATGATGAGTAAGGGTAAGCGGGTTATCAACCTAACACAATAGACTCACAATAAATTTAAAAGCATGGACATGCGGTATTGGCAATGCATAGTTCGTGCAAAGTTCGAAGATGCACAGCTATGTTTGCTGGACAACGAATAAAGTTAATACATTCTCAACTGTAAGAAAATATTTCTGACTTAGACCTTGTTATTTATTTCTTATTTACAAAATGTCATTTACGATGCTACTTCATTAAAATCCATTCAACTGGCCAGATTTGTTTCTTCTGACTAACTGGAGTTGATAAAAAATCATATGTAATTACATCTATGTCAAATCATTTATTCGTCCGTTGAGAATTAATCTTTACACGTTAATACGCGAGAAGATTTAGAGCATGACTTGTAGTAAAGTTGATTTTATTTAAAATTCAAAAAGATAGGACAATTTCCCCGAATTTATTCCTCAATTGCTGCAATTATAAATCTCTTTCTTTCAACCTTCATTTAAATTCACAGTTATCAGAGCTTCGTGTGTGTACTATGAGGTATTTACAATATCATGGCTAGTTAGATAATCAAATGGTAAACACCTGAAGATGGTGTCAGCCTGATTTGCCTACATTTAATTGCATTTCTAAAAACATAAAGTAATTTTGTTGTTTTAACCATTGCAGTTTATTTCTGAATAAAAGTTAAAGTTTTTACCTATATTTTACCTGTAAAGGACATTGAATTCTACTATCAAGGGGGGTACCCAACACTTTGACAATCTTAAAAATAGATTTGTCTCGTTTAATTTTCAAAAAAATTGAGAAAATATTAACTATGACCTGTTGACAAAAATTTATAAATTTCAAGCAATTTGAAAGACCTAATATACAGGAATAATTTCATTTGATATAACACTACTTTTATCATGGAGAAGCTTGTTTTCTCCTTATTATAGTAAATGATTAAAACGTTCAGCTGAGAGTTAACTGCCTAGACTTAGATGTTCTGTAACCCCCTTAATGTGCAAAAATGTATACCAAAATATGTGCAATTTTGTGGAAATATCTGATAAATTAACAAGGAATATGCATTGAATTGGACAATTATTTTTAACAAAATTTATAGAAATGTTTATTATTTTGACAAAACATCAACCTGACATAGTGTGGCGTGGTCAATAATATATCAAAGAGTTGATGGTCAATACTTAATCAGTTTAATGATCTTTCATCTTGATTAATGTGACAGTTTATACGGTACATGGGTTGCACAGTAGAGTTGCAATAACATTGATAAGTTTATCAAAATATTCTAAGACCATAAAGCAATGTTTAGCCTAAATTAAGAACAGATGTTAATAGCTCGATCTTGTGAGAAACTTTATATTGGTCAGTAGTAGCTTGAAGTAACAAGTATATTTATAGATGAGTTTGAAGTAACAAGTTGTATGCACGAATATTAATTGGAATTTATAATTGTGAACCTTATATATATTATACATGTACTGTTATATGAAGATCTATAAACATTAAACATGTGAACATTAAATAGACTTAGTTATATATAGTAGTGAGCTTAATATGGAGAAACCTTACATTATAGATGGTTCCCTTTGCTAACGGGTAAAACATGGAGAAATAGATCCCGGATACATAAATCCGAAATATGACTAGGTACAAAATACAAAGAATAAAGCCCCGTTACATCTGGTGGAGGAGTCGGACTTAATGACATACAAATTAAGAAATAGACAAGTTAAATTAACTGAAATGCCTGGAAACGAAAATAAATTCGCAGAAGCTAGTGGTGGAAAAGCAGATTCAAAGGAGTCACAATTGGATGAACTGTTAATTACTCTGAATAAGATGACACATGTAATGGAGTTTAATACAACACGTCGTAACAGTGCTTCAAATATTTCTATGGATACTTTCTCAGGACACCCACCAGAGGATGTAAATCAATGGCCAGAGAAATTTGAGGCCTGGAGTGTGTTTAACGGATGGTTGGAAAAAGTAGACAAGACTGTCAGTGTAATGCAACTAAAGCTTGAGGGAAATGCACTCTCCTGGTTTCATACTCTACCGAACATTACAAAGCAAAGTAGAAGTGCATTGTTCAAGGGATTTTCAGACCATTTTCATCTCTTCATCCGACATGGATGCTGGAGCAACAACTATACGAACGCTAGAGGCCTAGAAGAGTACATTACGGATACACAAAGACGATGCAAGAAATTATTGAAAACCGACAGGGAAACAATGACAGCATATATTCGTGGTCTCAAGGAAGCTTTACAATCCGCAAGACTAGCGCAGAAGTCTTTGGCAGCTTTTCCTACTTTTGATACTGGATCTAATAACATTATTAAGCAAACACTTAAAGAACAACTGGCAGCAATTCAACTGCTTACAAAGTCAATACAAGAAATGAAGGCAACAGATGACGGTGCGCGTATAAATTCCGTTAGTGGAAAAAACTCTAACATTAAATGCCAATTGTGTGACCGATTTGGACATGAGGCAAAAGCATGCCAAAGGTATAACATGAGTGAAAATATGAGGAATTTGCAAAGGAATGGCGCGAAATATAAGTGTGGAAAACTAGGACACTTTGCGCGTTCGTGCACTGAAAACTAAAAACGCCTAGCAAAGACTGGCAATTTGTTAGGCACGTGATTAACTTGCCATGATAATAATCGCCCTGATGTAAGTGAAAAGCATGGAACTTTTGATAATAATTATGTATCAATGTGTCAGTCATCTTTATTGAACAATTTTATTTATGTAAATATAGGTAGTTTATCACTGCATGCAATGATTGACACATGTGCAGACATTAGAGTAGCTAATCCGTCAATTTTATCTATATTTGACTCTGTGGGTATTAAGGTTGTTGTTAAACCATCTGATAAGAAAGTTATAATTACTACAAATGATGAACATGTAGAAATTGTAGGGACAATTAATGTTGATTTGAAAGTAGGTGATGAAAGTTCAGATGTTAAATTTTGTTTAGTACTGGTTTTGACCCCACAGTTAATATTAGGTTTATATTTTTATATCGTCAGGGTGCTGTTATTGATTTTAATGCACAGAAAATTTCTTTTGACTACCGGCGTGTATTAATTGCCAAGTCAGATATAACGGTTCAGCCAAAGTCTGAGGTGGTAATGGCGGCAAAAATTAAAGGTGCGCAATTACCGGAAAATGTTCTAGGTTTAGCGTCAGAATCACCTAGTTTGGCTTCTCATGGGTTATCAGCCGCAAATTCGATTTCAAATGTTATCAATGGAACAGTTATGCATGAATTTTGTTATATTTTTTGATAAGCCTATAAAAATTAAGAAAAACTCAAATGTTGGGTAATTTGTATGCATTTTCTAGAGATGATAAGTTGTACGATGTCAATTTGGAGAATACACAAACAGTTGGCGTAGATAAAAAGGGACATTTTGATTTGCCAGATATATCACGTAGTAAAAAAGAGAAGTAATCCCGTAAATACAGATTATCGTTCCGTGGTTGACTTTCGAAGAGTGAATGAATGCATTGAATTAAACGCACATCCTTTATTAACTACAGAAGATGCTTTAGAAAGCGTCGGCGCTAAGCAACCGACGTACTTTTCGGCTCTAGATTTAAAGAGTGGTTTTTATCAGTCCAGTATACACCCAAAGTCCAGACCTTACACTGCATGGAGATGTCATTTGGGACTGTTTCAATTTCGTCATTTACCCATGGGTCTCAAAAACTCACCACAAATGTTCCAGCGTTTCATGGAAACTGTTTTGCATGGGTTGACATTTAAATTTTGTCTGATATATCTTGACGATATAATAGTATTCTCAAAAACTTTTGAAGATCATGTTCATCATTTGACAGCAGTTTTTGAACGTTTGAAAAATGCAGGTTTGAAGCTGCATCCTAAAAAGTGTACTTTTGCCAAGCGACAAATTAAATATTTGGGAAATATTGTGAGAAGTGACGGTATATTACCGGACCCGGATATAATAAGTGCTGTCAAAGACTATCCGATACCAAAGCGTCTCAAGGACGTTCGTGCATTTCTTGGACTATCAGGTTACTACCGCAAATTTATTAAAGACTAATAATAAGTATGCTAAAATCGAATCCCCCTTATATGCGCTTACTAAGAAGAATGTCGATTTTTCTTGGACTGAACAGTGTGACAATGCGTTTAAACTACTAAGAGAAGCTTTAATTTCACCACCTCAATTGGCTTATCCAGATTTTAACGAAACGTTTCAACTGTATACGGATGCAAGCTCATTTGCTCTTGGAGCCCTTTTATGTCAAACACATGACGGGATAGAAAGAGTGATTTGTTATTCAGGACGATTGTTAGGTAAACAAGATCAACAATATGGCATAACGGAAAAAGAATGTTAAGCGTTGGTGTATGGAATGAAGAAATTTGACTGTTATTTAAGTTTTACCAAATTTACTCCGTATGTAGATCATTTGGCACTAAAGTGGCTATTAACTTTTAAAGAAAAAAGTAAAATCATAAAAATACTGAACTCCGAGGAAAATTCAAAACGGAAAGTCCCTAATCAAATGGCAAAATCAAATGATAAAACACATCAAAGGAATGGACAACAACTGTCATATTCCTGACTTGGTACAGGCATTTTCAAATGTAGAAAATGGTGGATTGAACCTTGTTATATAGCGCTTAACCTCTCACTTGTACGACAGTCGCATCAAATTTCTTTATATTGACATTGATGCGTGAACAAAATGTCACAAATAGGGATACAACAACAACACGAGCCCCACCAAAAACTAGGGGTGATTTCAGGTGCTCCGGAATGGTAAGCAGATTCTGCTCCACATGTGGCACCCGTCGTGTTGCTCATGTTAATACAAAGCCGGTAAATAGTCTAATTCGGTAGGTCACATTCATGAAAAGGGAACGGGATTGTAGTTACGACATAAGGAACATATCCGATATCATCTGTATAACGGATATTCCATAAACGTCACGGTCAACCAACTCGTGATGGCGTTCGTAAAATTTGTGAAGTGATGATTTCAACTTCACCATTTGGAACTCTTGGTTTAAAAATGAAAAGGTCACAATTAGGAAGCTGGAATCATCTCTTTTGTCGTAAAGTTTTGTTTTCAACAGTCAATTTCTAGATATAAGTCCTAATCAAATGGCAAAATCAAAAGCTCAAACACATCAAACGAATGGATAACAACTGTCATATTCCTGACTTGGTACAGGCATTTTCTTATGTAGAAAATGGTGGATTGAACCTGGTTTTATAGCTTTAAACCTCTCACTTGTATGACAGTCGCATCAAATTCCGTTATATTTACAACGATGCGTGAACAAAACAGTCATAATAGGTAAAATAGTCACAATATGGGTACAGCAGTCATCACTGTGTCCCAATCTCAAAACAAACAAATATTTAACAAAAAAAGCACAAAAATACTGAACTCCGAGGAAAATTCAAAACGGAAAGTCCCTAATCAAATGGCAAAATCAAATAATAAAACACATCAAACGAATGCACAAGAACATCGTTAAGCAACTATAAAATTTAAAAACTACATGCATTGCTTCGCGTGTCTGACGTCAGAAAATGTAAACGTCACAGAGGAAGAAATTTTGTCGTTCAAAGTATTTAAAAAAAAAATTATAATTTCACATGGGGAATGGTTGTTTACCAACTGGAAAATTTGCTAGATGGATAGCTTTGTTACAGTCTTATAATATGGAAATATTATGTCGCCCCGGGCCTACTCATGGAAATGCCGACGGAGTGAGTCTCCGTGAATATGATAATGTCACTGATTAGGGCATGGAGTCATTAATAGATATTTTGCCGTATGGTGCTGTAATTGATAAAACTGGTAATAACGTTAAAATGATAAAGAAGCATTCACTGTATGTACGTAAAATTGCGGATGGTGAAAATATCGAATTTGACAATATTACTAGAGAAATTGTGAATATGTTCCCTACGGCGCAACTGAAAGTTGAACAGAGAAAAAACACGTATTTTAAGAACATTATTACATTTCTCGAATCCGGTGAACTTCCCGGAAATGCTAAGTGGCGAAGAAACATATTAACTCTGCAACCGTTCTACTTCATCAATGACGGAATACTTTACTACATCAACAAGAAATATAAGAGGCATTGTAAAGACACTGAAGTAACAATTCAAATCGCAGTACCGCGTAAGTTAGTACCGGTTGTGTTAAAAAAGACACATGATGGACTTTTATCAGGTCATTTAGGAATCAACAGAACAATACAAAGAACTCAACGATCGTTTTTTTTGGCCTTCAATTGGATCTGATGTTGCGGACTGGGTTAAATCTTGCGAATTATGTAGTCAGCGTAAGCGACCTCAAAAGTCAACGAAATCGCCAATTACGTCTATGCTAATAGCTTCACAGCCTTTTGCACGGGTCAGTAAAGATATATTAGGGCCGATGTCAAACTGGGAAACATTAAAGCACCAGTATGTATTAGTGTTCATTTGTTATCTTACTAAATATGTAGAACTTATACCGTTAAGTGACATCAAAGCAGCAACTATCGCTACAGCGTTTTTACACAACGTAGTGTGGAGACACGGAACACCATTATTTTTACACTCAGACAGAGGTGTGCACTATTTGTCTAATATTGTTAAAGAGACATGTAAATTACTGAATATTAAAAAGACTCAAACCAAAAGTTATAGACCGCAATGCAATGGACAAAGTGAACGAATGATGTCGACAATCAAAAGATATGTTGTCAAAGTATATTAAAGACAATTCCGACTGGGACAGATATATACCGTTCATACAATTCGCATATAATACTTTGCCGTCAATAGACCTAACAGATTATTCTCCGTTTTTCTTAGTAAATGGTCGTCACCCGAAGTCGAATTTAGATACTTTTTTGCCAAACATGGACGTAAACGTTACTGCGCGAGAGTATATTATACAAACTTTAGAAAACATTGAAAAAGCCAGAGCTGTAACACGTGAAAATCTTCAAGAACACAAAACCGAGAAAAAAGCTAATAGAAACCGTAGTAATTCAAAATTTAGTGTCGGTGATATTGTTTATTTGTATACGCCAGTTACAACTCGAAATTTAAGTAGGAAGCTACGACGCCCTTGAAAGGGACCTATTTATATCGTTGAGAGATTGTCCCAAATACATGTACGATTGAGAAGAAAGTCTGACGGCAAAATGCTTAAAAATCTAGTACAAGTCGACAGGATAAAACCTGGTTTCGTTTGTACTGGCGAACCTCGTGATCCGAAACCACCAACCAATCAACTGGAGCCGTTGGAATTGAATGAAAACGACACTCCTGTGGACAATTTTGAACAAGTGAAACCGGACCTTCAACCCGATCAAGTTCCCATAAATAAAATGTTTACAATAAATGTAATAATGTCTTCTCAATAGAAATAAATCATAAAAATGAAAACAAGTCGGAAATAATTGGACTTACAGAGTCAAATGAATAGGGTTTGATGCAGCTGAAAATTCGTGGGTAAATTTTGAGGACTTGACCCCGGAATGCCAGAAATATGTTAAGGAATTGCATAATAAAATCCCTTCATTGATATATTTTTTTTCAAAGCGCTCCTGATTCATTAATTTTCATTTTTGTAAATAACTTTTAAACTTTCATTTTTTTTTCATTTAGTATTTTGTTATGCCTAGGTTTAGTTTTTATATTGTATATAATTTTTTTTGCATTTAATTTTGTTTGCTTTTGTATATTACACATGTTTGATTTAGCTAGTTTTTTTCGCTTGCCATTACGAGAGTGGGCGTGGTGTATGTCGTTAAGAACAAGGGTTTCTTATAATATTATAAATGTACATGGGAGTGCCCATGAAGTTGATTGACAGTGTTGGTCATTCTAAGGTGATACGGTCACATAGAAGTGAAAATTGCAGCTAATGAGATGCTGATTTCCTTAATAAATTGATTAATTTGATTGCCCAGAAATAATGATAAGTTGATTATAACTGACGCTTTTAATTATTTGATCATTTAGTTTACGCTTGGCTTAACGGTCAAAATTCCAGATAGATCTTACCATATGACATTGAATAGATTAATGATAGTCAAACTTATGTATTATATCTAATTGTGTATATTTTTTATGATTTTTGTTTTAATGCCTCATTATGGGGTTATAAATATCAAGAGTTTGAAGTTGAAAGGATAATTGTTAATTTAGATTTAAAAGAGTAATCTTTTAGCAAATTTTCTACAACTATTCACGACGTAAATTGACAAATTACATGGCACAACAATTATTGTTTATTTTTGTTATCATTAGTTTAGATTTTTTAAGTAGTTTTAGTTAAAAAAAAGTTTATCTTTTAGTGTTCACATTGCCTCCCCTTATCATGCTTATTGTTTTACTTACGTAATAATTTTTGATCGGATTTTATAATTCGAGTGAAAATGAATTTTGTTTAGCGAGGAGTGATGTGGCGTGGTCAATAACATCAAAGAGTTGATGGTCAATTCTTAATCAATTTAATGATCTTTCATCTTGATTAATGTGACAGTTTATACAGTACATGGGTTGCACAGTAGCGTTGCAATAACATTGATAAGTTTATGAAAATATTGAAAGACCATAAAGCAATGTTTAGCCAAAATTAAGAACAAATGTTAATAGCTTTATCTGGTGAGAAACTTTATATTGGTCAGTAGTAGCTTGAAGTAACAAGTAGATTTATAGGTGAGTTTGAAGTAACAAGTTGTATGCACGAATATTAATTGGAATTTATAATTGTGAACCTTATATACATATTATACATGTACTGTTATATGAAGATCTATAAACATTTAACATGTGAACATTAAATTGACTTAGTTTTATACAGTAGGGAGCTTATGGAGAAACTTATATTATAGCTGGTTCCCTATGCTAACGGGTAAAACATGGAGTTATAGATGCCGGATACATAAATCCGAATAATGACAAGTAAAGAAATACACACAGAATAAAGACCCGTTACAATAGTATCAACACATTTATTCAATTGCTCGCAAAATTCTAAAAAAAATATATTAAGTATAACATGATAGACTTAAGAATAAAATAAGGGTGTGTTCACGTTTCTCCAACATATGATATTGTTGAATACAGGTGAATTTCTTTTTGGAGAACGTGATTTTTTGGTAAATCGGGATTAATGAAATTTACCTGTAAATGGAGTTACCGTGAATCCAGCTGAAATTAATTTTTGAAGATCTGACGGATTGATAGTTTATATAATAACTGAAAAAAATACAAAGCAAATTTTGCTCACGTGAATTTCAAACATAACTCAATTTACAATCATTCAAGTGTCAAAACTTCCAATTAAATCAACATGAATTCCATATGAACATGATGAACTCATTTTAATTTCATATCAGCAAATTTTGTCCTGTATAAATGCAGATTCCTACATTGGTACCGATGGATTACAGGGGTTTATTCCATCGAGATATTTAAATTCTCTACTTTTGAAGTCATAGCTTATAGTTTTTATAGTCTTAAATATAAGCAAAAAGAATGATAGAAATTAATAAAGCCAATTAATATAAATGACTGGCGGGAAAACGTTCCACACATTAGAAAAATGCAAGGGACAAGGACATAATTTTATGATGTGTAAGGAAACAGGGGCAGAGTTTGAAACGGGTTGGACAGGGCAACCCCTCTATTTTGGGTCAGTGAGGGTACTGTATGATTACAATTGCACGTAACAAATATGTAATAAAAAAAAATATTCCTAGCTATCTAAATATTAATATCTGTATTAATGTGAATAATGCGACTGGGTGAGTATCGCAAAAAAAAAAAAGAAAAAAAAAAAAAAAATAAGAACTGGCATTCTGATATCTGATACAAATACATGTATGCAGTTTTTCGCGAAATAGCAATAATTAATCTTACAGTTTTGTCCATTCTTCAAACACCGCAATAATAAATGCACAGAATAAGTTCTGAATTTAAAATACTTTTTGTTTTATTTATAAGCAAACGATCTTTTATCTCAAGAAGTTATCAAGTTATCAAAGAAATCTACTGCAACCAAACAATAAGTAACAGTGCAAGGGAGTATTTTGAACATGTTGTTAAATAAAAAACAAATGAGATTTTCATTGTCGATTTAAATTTTACTTTTACGATAAGTAAAAACAACTATTATATACAAACCATTACACACTCTGCAAGAGCAATGTAGTCATGAAAAAATTCTAGAAAAAAAAAGAAAATATGACTTTTTCACTTATATAGATAAGAGATATCTGAATGACTAAGTGAGATAACTATACCTGCAAAATTATAATAGTTAATAAAAAACTTGTTTGGGAGCTGTTGCATTGCTCTTTTAATCTATATTCATCTTTATTACTATTCATTTGCTATATGCTGTTTTAAAGTACACTTACCATACCAAATCATAGTTAAAGCAAGTAGGTTTTCAGCTTCATATTCCTATCTGACTCCCCAATAATAAGGGTCGAATATTTACCAATATTCTTAAAAAAGAGCCCCAACTATGCCACTCCTTGATATTACAAAATGATTAGTGAGTTAAATGGAGAATGCTTGATACATAATGTCAATAATTTTATTAAAATCCTCACAATTTACAAAAATAAAACATTACTATTACAGCAGTTAAACTTAATTTAGAGTTGACATTTCTTGGTCAATAACTTTAAAATACTAGTAGGTAATTTCGTGGAACATAGACCTTACCCTCCTGGTCAATTCTACTCTGTCAGATTTGCTGTTACTGCTTTAGTTTTTCAGATGTAAGACAAAAACTTTTTAATTGACTCAACATTGACATTTTAATAGCAACATTTCCAAAATGGATTGTCCGACTTTTCTGAAAGTATTTTAAGATATAAGACAAAAACAGCACTTTACGCCTATGTTCTATATTTTGCAACAGTAACTCAAATCTGTGGATGCAATTTTAAAACTAAATACCATAAAGAAAATCTAAATGATATTTGGTAAAATTTGACCCAGTAGTTTCAGATGAGAAGATTAAAAAAGAATACAACGACGGACCATAGACGACAACGGATGACAAGTGATGGTAAAAGCTCACATGGCCGTTAAGCCAGCCGAGCTAAAAATGAAGACACCCCATCCAGATCTTGAGGTAACTCATCATAAAGTTGTTACACAATTGAATTACATGTACACAAAATAGTAAAATAACACATTAACGAATCTGACACAAAAGTTGATTTTTTTGTTAACAAATACATATATGTTCCACAGCCAATCAGTTTACATACAAGGTAATATTAATATGGGACAAACATGTAAAAGAATACATAAATCCTTCAAACGAGATACATCACCATCCAATTCTGATACTGATATAAGAACTTAAAGATGTAGTTAGGTGAAATTAAAAAAAAAAAGAATTTAAAATTGATACTATGAATTAGAAGAGTTTAATAAGCTTAACACATTATGGAACTCCTTTTTGAGATATTTGATTTTTATGAAATGGTGAGAAAAGGGTGATTGGCATTATTTGGGTGTCAAATCGTAAGAAAAAAATCTAGAATGTGTTTAAATTTTGGCAATGACCTTTTTTATGAGCTGTTGAAGTCTTCTGTCAGCCCACTCTATGAATAATCGTGTAAAATTACAGCTTTTTGCCAACAAAGGCTGTTCCCGCGTATCGATAAACCTGAAGATCATAAACGGCACTTTCTGAACATTAAATATATTAACAGAGGTACTGATTTTATTAACTTATCGAGTATATTTAATGACTCTACCGTTCAAAACTTTATACCTCCATATTTTGATAACACAGAACCACCTATTATTTCGTACACATACAAAAAACACAGCAGAAGTTTAATTTTTAATTATATGTCAGTAACATCAGACATCAATGTAGAAAATAATACTCCTCTAACTTGAAACTGTGAATCGTCGAACTTTAGATATGATCCCTATGGCCATGTTATTACGGGGGACCTCAATATCGTCCAAGACAGAGAGGTTAAAAACGTTTTGAAAAAAGGACCAAAATATCGTCCTCCATCTAAAATAGATTGGAAACAGTGTCGTCAGGTCACAAAAGACGCTCTTTCCTCGTATAGTAAAAATTGGTGTTAACGGGAAAAATCTGATAAAAATCTCTTGATTCTTATTTAAATGAATGTATGAATGTTGTGGATATTAGAATATCACATTTTGAAAATAATTCAGAAATAAATAAAAGAGTGCATTATACGCCTATTTCTAGAATAAGAAATAAACTTCAAGAACTTTCAAAGCGGTTTGTGTTTGTACCGGCCGACAAAGCAGCCAACAATATGGAGGTGGTACGCCGTAAATACTACACGGACGTTCTTAAGAATGAAATTTTAAATTCATCTACATTCAAGTCCGTACGCTCCACAGAGAGTCATATAGTAAACAAACACAATGCTTCTTCTGAACATTTGAAGGTTCCTACTATATATTGGTTACCTAAACTACATAAAAAAAACCAGTAAGATATCGTTTCATCTCGGCCTCTAGTAAGTGTTCTACAAAAAAATCTTTCAGTGCTTTTAACTAGTTCCTTAACTACTCAAAGAACTTATCATTATCTTTTGTAGTAAAATTTATGAAAATAGTGGAGTTAACTATTTTTGGAGTGTAACATTTTTTTTTATTTATTAGATAAACTATGTGCTTTTGATGGTCCTTTTGATTTTGTTGACAGTTTTGACTTTTTAACTCTTTACACTACACTTCCACACAATCTTATCAAACAAAAGTTTTCCTATTCAATTAAATGTCCGTTGGGAAAATCTGAATGCAAATATATTTGCTGCAACTCATTTAAAGCCTTCTTATCTAATAAGGAAGGTAAATATGCTAGATATACTTACTGGAGGTGTAATGATGATTGAAGCTGTTAATTTTCTCCTTGATTATAATTATGTACGTTTCGGCAACAAAGTTTATCGACAGGTTGTAGGTATTCGTATGGGCAATAATTGCGCCCCTTTAATAGCAGAGTTGTTTTTGTACTGTTAAGAATCACAGTTTATGACCAAACTCAGTAAAGACCAATCGAAATTGCATTTAATTGATAAATTCAACAACACGTACCGTTATCTTGATGATATTTTTTCGTTAAATAATCAAGAATTTTCTAAATATACTGCCGAAATTTACCCAAAGGAACCTACTTTAAAAAAACAAATATAAACTGTCCTTTCCTAGATTTAGATATTTCAGTTTTACACTGGAAACTCCACACTAAAAGTTACGACAAAAGGGACGACTTTCCGTTCCTTATTGTTAATTTTCCTTTTTTGGATGGTGATGTTCCTTTGGCACCATCTTACGGTGTTTATATATCACAACCCGTTTGCTATGCCCGTGTCTGTTGTGACGTTTTGGATTTTAATGAACGTAATCTATGTTTTACTGGTAAATTATCAAGTCGGGGATTTCGTTACCACAAATCAATTAAAGCCTTTACTAAATTCTTCCATAGATATAAAGATTTGGTTTTGAATTTTGGTTTTACCTGTAAAAAACTTATTTCAAACGGGAAAGCACATCCTCATTTTTACGGAGATGTTGTTTACCGTGCCCGGAAATTTAGAAACGATCCTAGTAAACTTATTAATCGTTTAAATAAACTTATTATAAAAGGTTACCAATACAACACTGTAATTATATCTTTGAATATTGTTTTTATTGTTACTAATATTGATTTTGTTATCAGTAAATTAAAAGCAAACTAAATATTATTGTTATATAGATATAAGAAGATGTGGTATGAGTGCAAATGAGACAACTTTCCATCCAAGTCACAATTTGTAAAAGTAAATCATTATAGGTCAAAGTACGGTCTTCAACACGGAGCCTTGGCTCACACCGAACAGCAAGCTATAAAGGGCCCTGAAAATGACTAGTGTAAAACCATTCAAACGGGAAAACCGGCGGTCTAATCTATATAAAAAACGAGAAACGAGAAACACTTATGAAACACATCAACAAACGACAACTACTGAACATCAGATTCCTAACTTAGGACAAGTGCAAACAAATGCAGCAGGTTTAAACGTTTTAATAGGAACCAACCCTCACCCTTATCTGAAACAATAGTGTAACATCACAACATAGAAAGACACACTATAAAATATCAATTGAAATGGCTTAACTCAATCAAAAGACATATTAACACAAGTGAACATACACTGAACGAATTAATTTGATCTATGATACAATGTAAATACAAAATCAATAAAATAAGGGGTGAATAAATAAAGGCAACAGTAGTATACCGCTGTGAGATGTTAAACAATTAAAAAAAAAACAACAACAACAACCTTGAACAAAAAGCCGCCAAATACAATAATATACACAGGTAAATGAAAATAATTTTATTGCAAGGTATACAGTTTAAATGGAGAACGGAAATATTTTTTACAAAATAAATAATTTTGTTGTTCATAGTACGAAGAAGTGAAAATTTATAGTCATACCAAACACTTATCAAAGCTGGTATATGGACGAGATATAACCCTGAATAAGTAAACATATATACATATGCCATTCATGTATCTACAATCTGTCGGTACCTGTATCTTTGCATTGCACAAGGTCATGTTTTTCACTGACTGTTTATGACGTATTTACACTAAATTCATTGGATGTTGGATGTGTAATGATTGATAATTTAGTCTTAGATGCATGTTTTTTTTATTAGTTGTTTTTGGCTTTGAACTAGCTGTCAGTAACTGCGAGTACTCTCAGATCTGCACGAAGTGTCTTTTTGTTGTTGGGATGTACAAGTACCCGGCCACGTCCACTCCGTGTTTTTGTTAGATGTATTTCTATTAGTATCCATCTGATGAGTTTAGCCTTTTTCAACTGATTTGTTTAGTTCGTTCTTATGTTGTACTGTTACACAACTGTCCCAGGTTAGGGGGAGGGTTGGGATCCCGCTATCATGTTTAACCTCGCCACATTCTGTATGTATGTGTCTGTCCCAAGTCAGGAGCCTGTAATTCAGTGGTTTTCGTTTCTTGCTGTGTTACATATTTGTTCTTAGTTCATGTTTTTGTACATAAATTAGGCCTTTAGTTATTTCGTTTGAATTGTTTTACATTTGTCATTTTGGGGCCTTTTATCCTGACTATGCGGTATGGGCTTTGCTCATTATTGAAGGCCGTACGGTGATCTATAGTTGTTAATTTCTGTGTCATTTGGTCTCTTGTGAAGAGTTTTCTCATTGGCAATCATATACCACATCTTCTTTTTTATATTCTATGAAAAAAGTGGGATATACGGGGCAATATTTTACCCTCTATCTTAGGTACATCCTTAAGTTCAGTAAACCATTGACAATTCATTTATAAAGTATCACCTATGGATTTTCTTTGGTTCCTTGATGGGTTGTAATATATGAAGTAGGTCATGTGCATAATCATCAACAACTTTGGCTTTCACATTGAGTTTGCAATGAAATAATCCATATCAACTAAAATGTTATGTGTACGCTCAGTTGTGTCACAAAGCTGTTTATGTCATGGTGAGATCTATATGAAAGGCCAAGAATACATATACTGCATAATTATATAAAAATGACAACTCTATAAAAATTATATTCAAACCGTTATAAAAAAAAGCTATAATAAAAATAATACGACAATAACAATAATGATAAAATTATCAGCTGAAAGTTACTACAATCTAATTAAAATTAAATCTCCGCACTCGCTCTTTTTTATGCTTGGTCGCTGCTTGGGAAGCCTAAAAAAGACATAGTGCAGAGATGTATTTTTAATTAGATTGAAAATAACTATTTAAGAATATGTGATTATCACATATTTTTATATAACTTTATAAACATAAGAGATAAGGTATGTTTGCCAATGAGACAACTATCCACCAACGTTTAAATAAAGTGGATCTAAGAAATTATAAGCAACCATAGGGCTTCAACAATGAGAAAAACCAATACCGTATAGTCGGCTATAAAGGTCCCGACATGAAAAATATGAAACAATTCAATTGAGAAAACTAACGGCCTAATTTATAACAAAATAATTAAAGAAAGAAAAATATGACAGGCATGAATTAGTACATCACAACAATATTTTTATTAATTAATTGTCTGAAAATAAAATGAAAATGTTTCACTGTGTATAGCTGTATTTAGATTACTATCAAAATTAAACTAAAATATAGAACACCATCTAATTGTAGAAATGAACCAAAATCCTCCAGTAATCGGGGGATCCCTTGAGAACTGCAAGTGAACAGTGACATTGAAAACTAACGGCCTAATTTATAACAAAATAATTAACGAAAGAAAAATATGACAGGCATGAATTAGTACATCACAACAATATTTTTATTAATTAATTGTCTGAAAATAAAATGAAAATGTTTCACTGTGTATAGCTGTATTTAGATTACTATCAAAATTAAACTAAAATATAGAACACCATCTAATTGTAGAAATGAACCAAAATCCTCCAGTAATCGGGGGATCCCTTGAGAACTGCAAGTGAACAGTGACATTGTGTAAACACCTTTGCAGGATTAATATAGATGTGTCACTAATTTATGTACATTTGTACAACCCTAGGACAATTTAAAACCCAACACCAAAAGATAATAATTGTACAGTATTAGTAGTTGTCTATCCAAAATAAGATTGTTTACTTGATACATAATTCATGTTCAGTGATACAAATAATATCATTTTTACGTAATAAAAAACTATATCTATTTCCCGTCAAAATATGAATAAATGAGATAACCATGCTGAGGCTGACCTCCGTAAGAAACCACTGCAGAATTTGATACCGAATATTGGGGAGGATATTCTACAGGAGATGTGGGAACAGTGTTCCCAGCATTTTGATTTTGAGGATGAATTATTGAATTATGACATTTCCCTGTTTATTTATTGATGATTGGTGCTGAAATGAGGTTGTATCTGTTGAATGTTGATTTTGTGATCTAAATGTTGGGTTGCAATGAGCGTTTGTCTATTGTGTAGCTCTCTATTCTGTTCAGAAGGCTGGCCTTCTATTTGTTGATGGTGTATTTAATTTTGTCTGATAATTACATATATAACTCGAATGCCACAACAGACAAAGAGGACAACCACTACTACAGCGATGACAATCCAAAGGATAGCTCTCCTATGTAGGCCTTTAACTTCTTCAGTGTTACAGTTATCTTAAAACATATATGACTTAGAATCAATGGCCTTGCTTTTCTGAATATAAAATATAAATTTTTGAGTTGGTTTATTTTTGTCATTTTCTGTCAACTCTGGTTTACTTGAAATCGACGGAACAGTGATAACATTTTAGCCGACGGAAGTTTGACTCAAATGGAGGTCTAATCTATAAAGAGCAGGTAAGTTGAATTTGTAGGAGGTGAAACCAGTATTGAGTAACCCGTTGATTAAACTGGTACCGAGCCGTTATTTGAAAGTTTGTGTAGCTGTTTGTTCTGTTCAGAAAGCTGGCCTTCCAATTGAGGACTATATACTTAATTTGTCTCTGATAATTAAATATATAATTCGAACGGCACAACAAGCTAAGAGGACAATCACTACTACAGCGATGACAATCCAAAAGATAGCTCTCCTATGTAGGCCTTCAACTTCTTCAGTGTTACAGTTATCTTAAAACATATATGACTTAGAATCAATGGCCTTGCTTTTCTGAATATAAAATATAAATTTTTGAGTTGGTTAATTTTTGTCATTTTCTGTCTACTCTGGTTTACTTGAAACCGACGGATAAGCGATAACATTTTTAGCCGACGGAAGTTTGACTCAAATGGAGGTCTAATCTATCAAGGAGGGGGGGGGGGTAAGTTGAATTTGACGGAGGTGAAACCAATATTGAGTATCCTGTTGATAAGACTGGTACCGGGGCGTTATTTGACAAGTTTGACAGTACTATTATTCTGAAGGCATACTGAATATTTTACGGAGGGAACCAACCTACCTGTTGATTTTGTCATAAATTGTATTATAGTGTAAATCATTCCAAATCACGTTACTTTTACATTTACAACAGATTTTTTATTTTATTTCTGTAGCTGTTTGTTTAATTACTGTATTAACCATGTTTACCTTTCAAAGTTTGTTTTTTTTATCTTTTTTTTTTATTATGAAATATTGTTATGATGAAGCCTATTGTTGTTACATGTATTTAATTACGCCAAATGTATTATAGTCAATATTTACTCTTTGTAGTTGTGCCTGTTTACTAAATAAAATGTTTGATAAAACCGCTGTCGTTCGTAACCTTTTATTTTTTAAGTCTGTCTTTGGATCGGAAAATATAATGCTCGTTGAACAATAATTGTTTTGTACTGACCCAAACATAATATTATGCAAATGACCTTTCACCACCTCTCATGACATGATAATTAAAACAATCCCTCTGATGTCAAAAACCTTATCATATCTCATTTAAAGTACAATAGTTTCAAGTAGACAAGAAATATGTAGGTGTACTGTGAATAAGCGTTTTGAGAGATTCATAAATTCAAATTATTTTTGACTGGTGTGAAATTTTTTGACAAAACGAACATCATACCTCCGACACAATGTATGAGTATATTTTTTTTTAGATCCAAAGTAGCATATATTCTGTAAGGCACAATATTGCTGTTGTAGTTTCTGGTCATTAGAATCCCTAACACACCAACTACACCCAGCCACACCAAAACAATCACTATAATGAATAGTAAATGCAAAATTCAATATGTACTCTGTTTTTCTCAAAGTATTAACAATGCATACAAAAATAGACACAATAAAAACTGTATTTATATCACAAAAGCATATCATTATATAATCAAATGAAAACAAATACCCTCACAAAAGGTACGACTTATATACCAACAGTTGGGTACTAAAAATATGAAACATGTTTTGAAATGTTATTCATTCTTTTAATGCTATAATTGAAGTTATATGTATCTTATCACGACTCATTTCTTGAAACAGACAACAAAAGAACAGAATTCCGTTATCCCATGTGTTGCACATTTTTGATCTGGTCAAGGACAATATCTTATATTTTTAACTCTAAGGTGGTATGGATACGTAAGCCATCGTGCATTGCAAAATAACAAAACTCAATGGGTCAAAACTTATTAAGTCAGCAAATTTCGATACAGGAATGCAATTTACTAATTAAATGAAATAATTTGAATTGATCTAAACTTGCCTAAAAACGTACGGGACCTTATTTTTTTCTTTCGATCTAAAAGGAGTTTACTCTTGTATTCTATTTCAAAATTCTGTCATTTTTTTCACTTTCTATTCTTATCATGAATTGTTACAATCTCTCCTTTTTTCACAACCTACAGCTTGAAAACAATTTTAGTGACCTATCATTTTATTGTATTTTGAAAATATCCCAATGTATACTACATTTTGGCAAAGTATAAAAGAATCCATCATTTTTTCGTTTACACTTCCAACAATATTATTTGCAATATAATCAAACTTCAATGGGCATAATTTTATCTAAACTAGGGTTGAATTAACATTTAAGGAAAATGTATGATAAGAGCCATTATTTGGCACCTGAAATTGCAAAAATGACCAAACGTGTTTTGAAATGTTATTTAGTCTTTTAATGTTTTAATTAAAGGTACTTCTATAGTGATCTCATGCCTTCATTTCATGTAAGATATTTATAAGAAAGTTTCAGGTGATATATGTGTCTCTTATCAAGACCCATTTCTTTAAAAACAAGAGTCATTTCTTGAAACAAACATAATAAAAGAACAGGGTACATATTTTATCTGTTTAAAAGCAATAACTCCCTCTTGTTGTTGTTGATTTTAACTTTTTAATATATATCTTTTTATGGTAAAACATTGAGTATTCTTGTCTTTCATTTTTGCTAATTTTTTATATAGGGGCCAGCTGAGGACCACCTCCGGGTGCGGGATTTTCTCGCTGCGTTGAAGACCCATTGGTGGCCTTCGACTGTTATCTGCTCTATGGCCGGGTTGTTGTCTCTTTGACATATTCCCCATTTCCGTTCTCAATTTTATTTGTCTATATGCTTTTTGTGTTTTTTTGTAACATATGACGTAGCTCTGTACTTAAACATCCCGTCATTGTGTTATTGTGCTATCATAATGGTAAACAGTTTTGTATTCTTGTCATTTTTGCTTATGTGCTTTGTCTATATGCCTATTTGTGTTTCTTTTTTGTTACATATTTGTCTGTTTTTATAATGGTTAATTATAACACAATGTTGACTTCTGTACCCCTTTTTTGACATTTTTACCTATTATGTCTGTTTGTTTTGTTCACACATCGTTGTCAATATAATGGAATTTTATGCGACTGTCATACAAGTGAGATGTTTAGCTAGCTATAAAACCAGGTTTAATCCACCATTTTCTACATAAGAAAATGCCTTTACCAAGTCAGGAATATGATTATATAGTTATCAAAGGTACCAGGCTTATAATTTGATACACCAGACGCGCGTTTCGTCTATATAAGACTCATCAGTGACGCTCAGATCAAAATAGTTATAAAGCAAAACAAGTATAAAGTTGAAGAGCATTGTGAACCCAAAATTTCAAAAAGTTGTGCCAAATACGGCTAAGGTAATCTATGACTGGGATAAGAAAATCCTTTGTATTTCGAAAAAATCATACTTTTGTAAACAGTAAATTTGTAAAAATTACCATATAATTGATATTCATGTCAACACCGAAGTGCTAACTACTGGGCTGGTGATACCATAACAGTTGTTATCCATTCGTTTGATGTGTTTGATGTGTTTGAGCTTTTGATTTTGCCATTTGAGTACGGACTTTCAGTTTAGAATTTTCCTCGGAGTTCGATATTTTTGTTATTTATAACACACATAATGTATACTTCTAAGGGACATAACGCATTAAAAGGGTTTTTTGGCAACGATTTTCTAACTTGTCTGAGACACGGCTGGATGAACATCTGTTTTAAGTTTCATAAAATCTGTACTTGATAGAAATAGGAAGATGTGGTATGAGTGCCAATGAGACAACTCTCCATCCAAGTCACAATGTGTTAAAAGTAAACAATTATAGGTCAAAGTACGGCCTTCAACAATGAGCCTTGGCTCACGCCGAACAGCAAGCTTCGACCAACGTATCATGTTGCTTTTCCAAATGAATATAAACATCTAAAAAAAATTCAGTACCTCAAATGACAAATAAAAGAATAACAATTTCTTACTTTATCATATTCCATTGGCTAATTTTACCAGCAAATATATTGCAATTCCAGGAAAACTGTAAATGATTAGCCGTTCTAGAAAGAAAACTTACGATTTCTGTTTTCTTGTGGAGCATTTAGGATCAAAACAAAATTGGAGATTTTTAATCATTTTTTGGTCATTCAGATTTTCCGTCTGTAGTTCTGGGTCTCTAGGACTACATGTTTGTGCAGCATCACTGTGACAAAAAGCAGTAAAAACCAATTTATACATCAAAGAGTCTAAATTCAGAATTAGATAAACGAAGTAAACCTTTGCTTAAAAAGATAATAACTATAGAATAACTGTTCCAATAATTGAGACATAGAACAATGATTAAAGAGTGACCATTAATTTACAAATTCATGAGTTAATTATCAGTGTTGCTCGGTCAAGAGTTGAATATTTGTTTTCGATGATTAAATTTTTGGATAAGTTATTCTGGTTATTTCTTCAACTGTAGAACTTTCATTAGAAATAGAATAGAAACTGCAAAAAACAATTATTGCATTTAAATTTTGTTTTGATACAATGTCATAGTCAATGTCGTGACCTCACCAATTGTTTCCTAATGACAGAGAAGTGAATTATTTGGCTTTATTTCACATGCAAAATTATTATTTTTTATTCTTACTTGGAAATCATAGTATTTCATTGTATATAATGAAACAATTTGAGATGACAGGAGTTTCGAGACACCAGGAGTCAAAATAAAGCAAATTCATCGCTATCTTTTATGATTGGGAAAGACATTCAACTATGAGATCACAGAACTTTTGAAATAAAATATTCAGCAGCATATATACTTACATGGTTCTTTGAATTTTACCATGGTTTGTTTCAACGTTTTCCAAAATATTCATGCACTTTTTCTTGATTTTTAAGACATCTGATTGAGTTTTGTACGATTTAGATGAACCAAATACAAACTAGACGTATAACTGTAATCATTACTTTCTAAGAGCCTATTGTTATTTCAATATACTAAAAATAATTAGCCTGCTGAATTGTTTTTAATGTATCAAACCGATAAATCATAGCGCCTTTGCTTTCTAACTTTAGAACTTCACCAATTTCGGGAATTCATAGCCAATTCGTCTTAAGTTTTAATAAAGTGACAATCATTTCATGTCAAAACAATACCTTAATTGCAAAACAAAAAGGGGATGCACGGGTTTATCTAAGATATGAGATATGTCTTTCTTTTTCTATATTTCAATTTTTTTATTCAAACCAAAGTTTCAAGAGTGATCCCAGATCTTTAATCTTTCATTTTATACAAAATTACCTCAACATTTTGTATATTTCAAAATTTACAGCTATTAATACGGGTGTTCTATTTTGTATAAAATATGTACTACTTTCTTTCGTGTTCTTCCTAAATAATTTGTTCTATACACACAACGGTACTAATGATTTATGATATCATCATTCATGAGATACCAATTTTCATGGATTTCTTGGGTAAAGGTAAACAGCAAGTTTCAATCTTCAAGGAACTACACATTTGCTATAAACTTGTATGCAGACAATGACAATTTAATTTTTTCCTCCAACCCCGAAAAATTGGTGACCACAAAAACAATCAAATCCACCGTAATTAACCTTCAAAATGAGATCACTTTAGCTCATGACATGGATGTTTCAGATACACATGTGTTACATGCCGTTATTTGTCACCTTCTCTCTTGACGTGAATGTTTCAAATGCACATGTGTTACTTGCAGTTATTTGTCACCGTTACTCATGACATGAATGTTTCAGATGCATACGAATTATTGGCCGTTATTTGTCACCTTAACTCATGACATGACTGTTTTAGATACACATATGTTATTGGCCGTGGTTTGTACGATGCTATAGATGTCAGGTATTGATATAGAGTTACTCGAAAAGGGGAGGTCCAAAGGTTTTGACAACCTAACTTTTGCAAAGGACCAACACAATTTTGATATTTTAAAATAGAAGTATTGTTGAGGATATATTTGTTTAAGGACAACCAGGGAAAGAGATGTTGGTGTGGTCCGTTGTAGGGAAAAAGATGTTGGTGTTGTCCGTAGTAGAGAATGAGATGTTGGTGTGTTCCGTTGTAGGGAAAGAGATGTTGGTGTGGAACGTTGTAGGGAAAGAGATATTGGTGTGGTCCGTTGTAGGGAAAAAGATGTTGGTGAGGTCCGTTGTAGGAAAAGAGATGTTGATGCGGTCCGTTGTAGGGAAAGATATGTTGGTGTGGTCCGTTGTAGAGAAAAAGATGTTGGTGAGTTCCGTTGTAGGAAAAGAGATGTTGATGAGGTCCGTTGTAGGGAAAGAGCTGTTGGTATGGTTCGTTGTAGGGAAAGAGATGTTGGTGTGGTCCGTTGTAGGGAAAGAGATGTTGGTGAGATCTGTTGTAGGGAAAGAGATGCATTGAGGTCCGTTGAAGGGAAGAAGATGTTAGTGTGGTCCGTTGTAGAGAAAGAGATGTTGGTGTGGTCCATTGTAGGGAAGGAGATGTTGGTGAGGTCCGTTGTAGGGAAAGAGATGTTGGAGTGGTCAGTTGTAGGGGAAGAGATGTTGGTGTTGTCCGCTGTAGGGGAAGAGATGTTCGTGTGGTCCGTTGTAGGGAAAGAGATATTAGAGCGGTCCGTCGTAGAGAAAAGGATGTTGGTGTGGTCCGTTGTAGGGAAAGAGATGTTGGTGTAATCCGTTGTAGGGAAAGAGATGTTAGTGAGGTCCGTTGTAAGGAAAGATATGTTGGTGTGGACCGTTGTAGGGAAAGAGATGTTGTGGTCCGTTGTAGGGAAAGAGATGTTGGTGAGGTCCGTCGTAGGGAAAGAGATGTTGGTGTGGTCCGTTGTATGGAAAGAGATGTTGGTGTTGTCTTTTGTAGGGAAAAAGATGTTGGTGAGGTCCGTTGTAGGGAAAGAGATGTTGGTGTGGTCCGTTGTAAGGGAAGAGATGTTGGTTAGGTCCATTGCATGGAAAGAGATGTTGGTGTGGTCCATTGTAGGGAAAGAGATGGTCCGTTGTAGCGAAAGAGATGTTGATGTGGTCCGTTGTAGGGAAAAAGATGTTGGTGAGTTCCGTTGTAGGAAAAGAGATGTTGATGAGGTCCGTTGTAGGGAAAGAGCTGTTGGTATGGTTCGTTGTAGGGAAAGAGATGTTGGTGTGGTCCGTTGTAGGGAAAGAGATGTTGGTGAGATCCGTTGTAGGAAAAGAGATGCATTGAGGTCCGTTGAAGGGAAGAAGATGTTAGTGTGGTCCGTTGTAGAGAAAGAGATGATGGTGTGGTCCATTGTAGGGAAGGAGATGTTGGTGAGGTCCGTTGTAGGGAAAGAGATGTTGGAGTGGTCAGTTGTAGGGGAAGAGATGTTGGTGTTGTCCGTTGTAGGGGAAGAGATGTTCGTGTTGTCCGTTGTAGGGAAAGAGATATTGGAGTGGTCCGTCGTAGAGAAAGAGATGTTGGTGTGGTCCGTTGTAGGGAAAGAGATGTTGGTGTGGTCCGTTGTAGGGAAAGAGATGTTAGTGAGGTTCGTTGTAAGGAAAGATATGTTGGTGTGGACCGTTGTAGGGAAAGAGATGTTGGTGTGGTTCTTTGTAAGGAAAGAGATGTTGGTTTGGTCCGTTGTAGGGAAAAAGATGTTTGTGTGGTCCGTTGTAGGAAAAGAGATGTTGTGGTCCGTTGAAGGGAAAGAGATGTTGGTGTGGTCCGTTGTAAGGGAAGAGATGTTGGTTAGGTCCATTGCATGGAAAGAGATGTTGGTGTGGTCCATTGTAGGGAAAGAGATGGTCCGTTGTAGCGAAAGAGATGTTGGTGTGGTCCGTTGTAGGGAAAAAGATGTTGGTGAGTTCCGTTGTAGGAAAAGAGATGTTGATGAGGTCCGTTGTAGGGAAAGAGCTGTTGGTATGGTTCGTTGTAGGGAAAGAGATGTTGGTGTGGTCCGTTGTAGGGAAAGAGATGTTGGTGAGATCCGTTGTAGGAAAAGAGATGCATTGAGGTCCGTTGAAGGGAAGAAGATGTTAGTGTGGTCCGTTGTAGAGAAAGAGATGATGGTGTGGTCCATTGTAGGGAAGGAGATGTTGGTGAGGTCCGTTGTAGGGAAAGAGATGTTGGAGTGGTCAGTTGTAGGGGAAGAGATGTTGGTGTTGTCCGTTGTAGGGGAAGAGATGTTCGTGTTGTCCGTTGTAGGGAAAGAGATATTGGAGTGGTCCGTCGTAGAGAAAGAGATGTTGGTGTGGTCCGTTGTCGGGAAAGAGATATTGGTGTGGTCCGTTGTAGGGAAAGAGATGTTAGTGAGGTTCGTTGTAAGGAAAGATATGTTGGTGTGGACCGTTGTAGGGAAAGAGATGTTGGTGTGGTTCTTTGTAAGGAAAGAGATGTTGGTTTAGTCCGTTGTAGGGAAAAAGATGTTTGTGTGGTCCGTTGTAGGAAAAGAGATGTTGTGGTCCGTTGTAGGGGAAGAGATGTTGGTGAGGTCCGTTGTAGGGAAAGAGATGTTGATGTGGTCTGTTGTAGGGAAAGAGATGTTGATGAGGTCCATTGTAGGGAAAGAGATGTTGGTTTGGTCCGTTGTAGGGGGAGAGATGTTGGTGTGGTCCGTTGTAAGGAAAGAGATGGTCCGTTGTAGCGAATGAGATGTTGGTGTGGTCCGTTGTAGGGAAAAAGATGTTGGTGTGGTCTGTTGTACGGAAAGATATTTTGGTGAGTTCTGTTGTAGGGAAAGAGATGTTGATGTGGTCCGTTGTAGGGAAAGAGATGTTGGTGTTGTCCGTTGTAGGGAAAGAGATATTGGTTAGGTCCGTTGGTGTGGTCCGTTGAAGGGAAAGAGATGTTGGAGTGGTCAGTTGTAGGGGAAGAGATGTTGGTGTTGTACGTAGTAGGGAAAGAGATGTTGGTGTTGTCCGTAGTAGGAGAAGAGATGTTGGTGTGGTTCGTTGTAGGGAAAGAGATGTTGGTGTGGTCCATTGTAGGGAAAGAGATGTTGGTGTGGTCCCGTGTAGAGAAAGATATGTTGGTGTGGTCCGTTGTAGGGAGAGATGTTGGTGAGGTCTGTTGTAGGGAAAGTGATGTTGGTGTGGTCCGTTGTAGGGAAAGAGATGTTGGTGAGGTCTGTTGTAGGGAAAGAGATGTTGGTGAGGTCCGTTGTAAGGAAAGAGATGTTCAGTTTTAATAGTAATCTAAATACAGATATACACAATAAAATATTTGTATTTCATTTTAAGACAAGTAATTAATACTTAAAATACACCTGTGACGTAAATCTTTTGTTCAAACTCTCCATTATTTTTCAGGAATGAAGAGTTATTTTCTATTGTTCGTCTTCATTCATCCGGACGTTTTGCACTTTGGATATTTCCATGGGCACTTTCTTAAAAAGTGTTCACCCATGGGAATAATTCTAGAGGACGAAACGCGATAATAAGTTGAATGAAAATGAAATCTAACTAAACGACTGATACTGGATTTTTTTTTAAAATTGGGATCGTAGTAATACAATGAACACTAAATATCTCATTTTTAACAAACAGCTTTTATTTACGAGTCGTAATTCCATCTTGTAAAATATAGTATCGTATTCACTAAAATTCAACAATATAATCCACAATTTGGTTTCCGATGCAAATCTTGGCGGAATTTTTGTCATGGATAGTATCCAAGTGGGTAAACACGAATATTTTCCATGGAGTCCCATTCCTCTTCTGTGCATCTACAAAATATCAAATGTGTTAACTGTGTGTGAGTCAGTGAATTCTTTTGTAATATTGAACACATTAACATTATTCAATGATGAAAGTAAGAGAAAATATATTTCACATAAAGATTTGATTTTAATTTTACCGTTTAAGATATCATTTCCTTGACATATTTTGCAAAATCGTTTGTTGCATTTTTATATATATATAAATTAAAAACACAAAAATTACTCGGATTGTTTCTACATTAATATTGTGGTTTAATAGAATAAAAAGTCCAAGAAACTGTAATGATCAAAATGGCGTATTCGGTATTTTATTTGATTGTTCGTTGTTATAATTTAAATAAAGTACTTATGAATAAAATTTGAGGGGGTATGGATAACATTTGAATTTAAGGCTTGTATAAAATATTCGGCGGGGTTTTTAATCAATGTTCAACAGAAACGCGTAACATAATCGCATTCATTCACTGTTGTTATATGTCCAGTGGCAAATATAACAGTTATATCGACAGTGCAAATAAACGGCGTTAATCTTGAAAAAATTGTTAAAATGAAATTAAAAGGTAGACTGTTGTCTAATTAAGTTAAATACATACAAAACGGAATCCAGAAATGTTTTTAATCATGCGGATTTTTGTTTCTAAAACTGTTTTGCTTCCTTTCGGATAATAGGGAAGAATGAAACATACTTTCAGTTTGCTTGTATTGCTATTGCATTGGGCGGGGTTTTTAATCAATTTTCAACAGAAACGCGTAACATAATCGAATTCATTCACTTTTGTTATATGTCCAGTGGCAAATATAACAGTTATATCGACAGTGCAAATAAACGGCGTTAATCTTAAAATCAATGTTTAAATGAAATTAAAAAGTAGACTGTTGTCCACTTAAGTTAAATACATACAAAACAGAATCCAGGAATGGTTTTAATCATGCGGATTTTTGTTTCTAAAACTTCCTTTCTGATAATAGGGAAGAATGAAACATACTTTCAGTTTGCTTGTATTGCTATTCAAAAAACTGCATACAAGTTTTGTTCGTTGTAATTAGCAAAGGGAAGACAAAATGTTGTGTTGTGCATGAAATACTGTTTTCTTGTTTTTTTCATTTTTTTTTTCATCGAATAAAAAGGTTTGAAATATAGAATCATTTTGTTTTCGATATGAGTTTCAATCGAGCACACCGTTTTTAGTTAAATAACCTATACTAGAGTGTTACATACCTGGAAATTCATTCTAGTTGTACCATTTCACTTTTCTCAGACGATTCTACATCCAATATTTATCAAACGAACAACACATATAATCAATTAACATACATGCATAAATACTAGGTTTTTTTACTCTCCCGAAATACCACTTAAAGACACAAATAAATATCCTTTCAACCCACTACAAGAAAGACGTGCGTATCCAATGACTTTAAACATAGATCTGAATGAACTTTATTCAAGAAATTTTATAGTAATTATTCTACTGTTCATATATACTTCGTTAGGTGAGTAGATGGTCAGCTTGATCTTAAATTTTGCCTGCGGATTCTTGGGTACAACACGGGGAAAATGAACAGAAAACCATTACAAAAGTAAATAAAATTCTTTAAAATGATATAATCTGAAGATTCTTTTTTAATATTTAAGGTGTATTTTAAGTTAGCAAAAGTCCAAATAACTGTCCATTCCTGGGAAATAATGGGCGTCGGCCCTACGGGCCTCCGCTCCATTATTTCCCAGGAATGGACAGTTATTTGGACTTTCTCTTTAACATATTGTTTTGATGTATAAAGTAAAAAAAAGAAAAAAAAACAAACAATATTATGATCAAATATTTTAAAACGGTTATTATCAGCTGATATTATTATCATTATTATTATTAATGTAATATAGCAAGTTACTTGAACGGCGAACAGTTTTTAACTGTACGTGGACTGTTATGATACTTTTTGCTATCATTGTTTCTTTGCTTCGGAGTTACCTATATCCGTTAGCAATGCTACACAGTGTTATCATTATTTAGGAATCTGTCACACTTAACCTGAGACTTTGCGACACTTGAACTATCGATGTCATACAGTAATGATTTTCCCTTGTGGCGTCAAACATTTTGTATTGTGACAACAAAATTATACAGGAACCTTTGTCCAGTAATGGATGACAAATAGCGACAAGGTGTATGCTAAAAATATTTCAATAAAATCATGCATACGGGATTTTCGATTTCAATTTCATTATAAATGGTTAAATTGTTAGTGAGAAAACAAAGTTCCGTAGGTATGATGTGTTCGAATGGTGCGCCTGTCAGTCCATCAGTCAGTCAGTCCATCTGTCCTTCCGTCCGTACAAACGTAAATCCATAAATGTGTTGCAGTTCTTTAATTGTAGATTGCCTCAGTCAAAAGTATGAAACTTATACATTTGTATATCCAATGACTTTAAACATAGATCTGAATGAACTTTATTCAAGAAATTTTATAATAATTATTCTACTGTTCATATATACTTCGTTAGGTGAGTAGATGGTCAGCTTGATCTTAAATTTTGCCTGCGTATTCTTGGGTACAACACGGGGAAAATGAACAGAAAACCATTACAAAAGTAAATAAAATTCTTTAAAATGATATAATATGAAGATTCTTTTTTTTATATTTAAGGTGTATTTTAAGTTAGCAAAAGTCCAAATAACTGTCCATTCCTGGGAAATAATGGGCGTTGGCCCTACGGGCCTCCGCTCCATTATTTCCCAGGAATGGACAGTTATTTGGACTTTCTCTATAACATATTGTTTTGATGTATAAAGTAAAAAAAAAAAAAAAAAACAATATTATGATCAAATATTTTAAAACGGTTATTATCAGCTGATATTATTATCATTATTATTATTAATGTAATATAGCAAGTAACTTGAACGGCGAACAGTTTTTAACTGTACGTGGACTGTTATGATACTTTTTGCTATCATTGTTTCTTTGCTTCGGAGTTACCTATATCCGTTAGCAATGCTACACAGTGTTATCATTATTTAGGAATCTGCCACACTTAACCTGAGACTTTGCGACACTTGAACTATCGATGTCATACAGCAATGATTTTCCCTTGTGGCGTCAAACATTTTGTATTGTGACAACAAAATTATACAGGAACCTTTGTCCAGTAATGGATGACAAATAGCGACAAAGTGTATGCTAAAATATTTCAATAAAATCATGCATACGGGATTTTCGATTTCAATTTCATTATAAATGGTTAAATTGTTAGTGAGAAAACAAAGTTCCGTAGGTATGATGTGTTCGAATCGTGCGCCTGCCGGTCCATCAGTCAGTCAGTCCATTTGTCCTTCCGTCCGTACAAACGTAAATCCATAAATGTGTTGCAGTTCTCTAATTGTAGTTTGCCTCAGTCAAAAGTATGAAACTTATACACAATGGCATCACTTTCACCCTTCTAGAGTTATGTTTCTTTATAAACGGAAAATGGCTTAATTTGCCATTTCTGCTCTCGAACTTTAGTCTGCCTTTACCAAATATTAGGACACTAATACATTATGCTTATTACTAGCAAACACAAATCAAGTTTGAATATGGGTGGCGTCATTTTCACCGTTCTCGAGTTATGTACTTTATAAATGGAAAAATTGGCAAATTTGCCGTTTTTGCAATCTAACTTTACTTTGTGTCTTCTAAATGTTATGAAACTTATACACAATACTAATTTAGATGACGTTACTTTTACCGTTTTTCTGTTATAATCCTGTATCAAGTCAGGAATATGACAGTTGTTTTCCATTCGTTTGATATGTTTGAGCTTTTGATTTTGCCATTGATAAGGGACTTTCCAATTTGAATTTTCCTTGGAGTTCGATATTTTTGTTATTTCACTTTTTATAACGATTGGGGATTTTTTATTGTATAATTTGAGCGTAATTTTTGAATATGTAACAAATAGTATGTGATAGTAATATTGTTTTTGTGAATAATATTATATTACTGAAGATGATCCGTTATATGCTATATGTTTGTATAGCCATTTCAAATTAAACCGAAATACTTCTTAAAAATTCTTTAAATTTTTTTTTCTAATATGAGGATTAGAAAATTAATGTTAACTCAATCCTATTCAAAATAAAATCAGGACCTTTATCGCATTGTTTAAGTTATGGCTTGCAGTACATGTTATAGCAGTATGTGGTATTGAACACATATTGTTTTATAAGTTCAAATAGCATAAGGTACATAACCATTATGTATAATTCCTAGACTTTTTAATTAATTCGGTACTAAAAATGTAGAAATTATTGCAATTTTTGGAGAATGGACAAAAATGCGAGATAAATTATTGTTGCGATTTTAATAATTTCTCAATTCAAAGTTTTAAATGAAATTCTTAAACACACTTGAAAGTAGTTCTAACAAGTAACATTTTTACAGATTGCTTTTAGTACTTTCGTCTAAATAGGGTTCAGAAATGTATGACATTTACATGATAAATGCATGGACAATGGAAATAGCTGAGTCTTCTGTCTTATGTGTGAAGGCTTGTATTTTTCTATGCATGTGAATGTTAATGTGCTTCCAGGTGTATCTTCTTTCTTTATTTAATGCAATAAAATCAAATATTATCAAGTGTTGAGATTTTTTTATTACCTATGAGATTTTCTTATTTGAATAGTATGTTTACTATGATTATTCATACAATTTGCATATTGCTAAAAGAAACCAAGTTACAGAAGGATGTTGTAAGGGTCTTATTTGTTGAAACACAAGTAGTGCTACCCCTTGATGAGTATATCTTGAATTGAGAACATCCTCGAATTAATCTGCATTACAAACATTACGATCTTAGTTTTGAAATAAATGAAGTTAATTTCCCATAATCAAGAGAATACAACATTATCACTTGCATATAACGTAAAAGTTTTACTACTCTAAAGATACTGTGGGGCTTGTATAAAGCGTACAGTAAATATTCTGACTTTGAAGCTCGAAAGACAAGGTTTGCTTCAACTTTACTGAATCAGGATTTGACAGCAAACGTCTCAATTATTCATAACAAAAACTTTCAATAGTAACTTAAACATGGTTGCATATATAGTCCAGTTTCCGCGACGCAAAAGCTTAATCATGTCTGCAATCGGAAGAAGAAAAAAAATAACACTAAAACACTTAGTGCGTTGGTTTGGCTTTTGTGAGTTAACAGTTCTCAGGAACGGTCAGTTCGAGATATATGAACGCACATGACGTAAGTGGAAATGGAAACCGAGGAGCTATACAATAAAAATAATGACCGACAAAGAATTGCCAAATTCATCTAAGGTCAACTTGCATGAGGGAGTTGGATCTTAGTTTCATAATGATTTCTGTATTTATCAATTTTTTAGAAACGTATGTTATAAATCAATTCAGTATGAAAGCACTGACTGCTTAGCTGATGTTACCCTTGCGGACTTACATTCAACCAGAATCAATATATGGACACTGCCAGTAAATGGAAATAACAAATGTAGAGTATCTGATGCGATTTTCGTAATGTACATACATCATGAACGCTCTAACCTAAACAATCAAAACCCATGTATATTGTATATCTCAGGCTGTCAATCAATCTTTAGTCTAAGAAATAATAGAAAATTTTAAGAGAAGCAGTTGGAAATGTGCAATCAACCCTAACAACCCTGTATAACAAATCCAATTAGGTATAACATGGCACTTTCACGAGGCTCCTGACTTTGGACAGGCATATTTACATAATTGAGAATTGTACAAAGTGAATAGTTTTTTTCTCCCGTTTTACATTGTTTAACCTTATTTTGCAGAAAATTAAAAGTTGATAATTAAGAATAAGCAAAAAACCTTTTAATCCTTAAATAACAACACCACCGTGAAAAGTTAGGATGTGCTATTCCGCTTGAAATAAGTTTACCTATTTTTACCACAGGTTATCCAAACAATTACTTCCAATGATGATGAAAAACGACGTATTTTTTTTAAAAGAAGAATCCACTAATAAGGTTTCGCATATAATTAATATAAGCAATATAATCCACCAAAAAATCAGTACAGAAAACAAGACCTTATGACCTAAAGTTTATGTTAATATAAACGGACATAAGATCGTATTTGTGATTTTTCTAAAAAAATAATCTTTTCTTTCATGGTTGATTTAAGATTAGACATGGGATTCCCTGGGAATTTTGATTTCTTTAGTTATACATTCCATATATTTATTTTTGCATATAAAACAATGTTGTTAGAGGCTTTTTCTGCTAGTACAACAACTTATTTGTCGTAAAGAGAGACATCCACAACATGAAACTGAAATGATCTTGGTACTTACTAGTTTTGTATACGCTTCTAAATCCATTACCGAACAACTGTGTTCCATTGGGATATAGTGTCATGGTTGTGTTCATCTGAGTCGCGCTTAACCCGTTTTTTTTGTATTGCCCTCAGCTGCAACCATTAGTAAACTGAAGACTGCCATCAAGTTCATAGGCCTGCATTTTCAATATTTACGGCCTCTGGCTAACAAAATTCTTATACCTTCTTGTGGTTGAAAATCTGGGAAGCAATGGGTTTGGTATATGTATATGTAGTGGCAGATCTAGTTTGATCTTTGAAGTACAAATTGATTTAATACGATTTTGTTTTTTAAACAGATTGAAGGAAAATATTGCTAGTATAGGTAGCAACCAGACACTTATAAGCTAAATTAACAAATTAAACCACGTTTTCAATATTTATTTGTGTACCTATCCTGTGTTTGAACAGTATATGATGAGAAACATATCTTAATATTGCAACCAATATGTCCGTAACAGTATTTGAATTAAAAGCAAAATTACTTTTAGCTTTTGAAGTAGTGAATTAAGCTTCGATAATGGTATTGAAAACAGTATAGTTTGTATATATGAAACATTCCTAAAAGCATTTGAACAGAGGATATCAAACCATCCTTATCCATTGACAGGGTGTAAATTGCAGATGGTGTAAAATTTCGATGAGAGTGTATCCTATTGCGTGACATAGAAGTGTTAAATGATGATGATTTGTTGATATCACTACACGTACACCTAGGACTAGACAAAATACTTACAACATCAATTTTGTCGAGTCATCCGTAAATTCATGACTCCAGTTTTTTTTCTTCTTGTAAGCGATTTTGGTGTACTTAAGATGGGGTCATTTGTTGAATAATACATTTTCAATAAATTCTTGATTTTCATAATGGAAAGTCAGACAATCAAGTCAAAGTGAAATAGATAGTTCACGAACTATACGGGATACAATGTGACAAAGAATATTACTTTGATATCTTTCATACTTTTCATGTTGTGACTTTATATAGCAGACTATACGATATGGGATTTTCCCATTGTTGAAGGTCGTACGGTTGCCTATAATTGCTTACACCCACTTCATTTGTAGTTTGGTAAATAGTTACAATCAAACCCTTTATTTTATCTTTTATTGAGTCAATGCTCACCAATTATCCTTCTAATCAGTAGCTGATTACATTGGATGTTTATTGATAATGAATTGGATTCACAAGCCAGTAATCTTATCAAAATAAGCTGATAATTCGATTAGTTTAGGCAAGGTGTACATTGGTCAGGTCACGTGTTTTACCCCTAAACTATTTTTTCCCCATTTTGTTAAGTTGATAAACTTACCGATTCAGTCTTCAGCTGAAGACTATGCCAGAAAATGGGTAAAGCGCGAACCAGATGACCCAGAAGTGGACAATTTGTCTGAAAAGCCGGATCCAAACTATCCGATCATGCATTCAGAAACGCATTCAGAAACTACGATGTACTATTAGCACAAGGGTTTCTAACCCAATCAAGAACCCGGAGGTTGTAGATGCTTTATCTTCTTTGCATGACAAATATGTCGTTGTTCCAGCAGATAAAGCCTCCAATAATATTGTCTTCATATCTAAAAACCATTACTTGGAATGTCTCACAAAAGAACTTGGAATGAACAGCAAACCAGGTAATCATACATATTCTTAAACATCATTTACAAAGGATGAAATTTACAAAATCACAAATCTGTCCTTCTTTCTTTTGGTATTAACATCAAAGAAAACGAAAAAAATCTACTGTAATTTTACTGGATAACAAAACTTCACAAAACTCCTTATAAAGAACGATACATAGCCGAACCATCAAAATGTTCAACTAAACATCTTTCTAAAGTGCTGACTACTATTCTTTCTACAGTAAAATATGGCCTTCAAAAATATTGTGATGAGATATATTCCATCAGTGTTGTCAATCAGATGTGGATTCTTAGAATTTCTTGCTAAATCTTAAATCACAATCTCTGCAATTTTGCAGCAACATTAAAACTTTTGATTTTTCTATGCTGTTTTGGGGCCCTTTATAGCTTGCTGTTTGGTGTGAGCCAAGGCTCCGTGTTGAAGACGGTACTTTGACCTATAATGGTTTACTTTTATAAATTTGACTTGGATGGAGCGTTGTCTCATTGGCACTCATACCACATCTTCTTATATATATTTACACTACTATTCCCCGTGCTCAATTAAAAGATCTCAATAAACAAAGCTTTTTTATATAAAAATGGGAATCGTAGATATAAATTTCTTGTTTTGGGTTATAATAATTCTTATTTTGTGAAGAACCACACTGATTCTACCAAAAATATCTGAAGATGATGATTTTATCAAAATGCTGGACTTTTTGATCGACAATATATTTGTTGATTTTGGAGGATTGATATTTCAACAGACAGTCGGTCTTCCAATGGGTACTAATTGTGCACCCCTACTGGCCGATTTGTTTTTGTGCTCGTATGAAGCAGAACTATTTCAAAACCTTCTAAAAGACAAAATGAAAAAGCACCTTGCGAAATTCTTTAATTTTACTTTGAGATATATTGATGATGTCCTATCACTGAAAAGCCATTTCAACCAATACTTACATCTCATCTATCCCTGTGAATTTGAAATTAAGGATACTACTGATACTAGAAGGACTGCTTCATACCTTGATCTTTTCCTCAATATTGACACAGATGGACGACTTCACACTAAAATCTTTGACAAAAGGGACTATTTCAACTTCCCAATTATCAATTTCCCATTTCTCAGTAGTAACATACCCTCTGCCCCATCGTATGGTGTTTACATATCTCAGTTGATACGTTATGCTCGTGCATGTTCACACTGTACGGACTTCATATACAAGATTTTGCTCCTTACGCAGAAACTGCTCCAACAGAGTTATGAGGAGGAAAGATGACACTCCGTAAATGTTATGGACACCACCACGAATTGGTTGATCTATACGATGTGTCTGTGTCTAAACTAAATAACGACACTTTTACCACGTCTTAGACTGGTTTACCATCTGTGTCGTCTGGTCTTCTAAGTACCGAACGTGACTTATTCCCGAATATGACTGTTTTGCTGAGTGTGAATTCGCATTGCTATTAGACGTGTCTCGGTATTTGTACATCCAACATTCATGTATTTAGTTATGATGACCCAATTGTAATTCTGGTTGGATGTTGTTTTATGTCTTAACGTTTGTGGTTTTAATTCTTTTTTTATTTTCTATATGTATGTAAAAGTAAAGATATTAATCACCTAGTTCATTTATATGATTTTTAGCTTAAAGCAACTAAATGCATAGGATTTATTTGTTTTTACACGGTTTGATTTAGACGAAAAACCGACATGGTTATAAATACAAATAATAACACCATTACGAACATAATTCTATATTAATATTCTTGTAATGGTTAGAAAATACACCAAATAACACCATTACAAACTTAATCTTAATTTCATATTGGATTTTTAGAAATTTACCTGTGACGTCACTTTTTGTGACGTTGATACATTCGTGTGACTCACAGTTCATTATTCTATTGTGCTGTATTTGTGTTCTGTCGTAAATCAATTTTAGGTGTTCGTTGTTATTCTGTGGTTTACATGTTGAAATGGACTATTTTATTATTTATTTATGTTTTCTCTGTCCTGACTGTTCTTGCATTTATTTGTACTGTATTTCTGTCACGTAATGTTGTCATTTTAGCGGTATTTTTAACATTGCCATATAAGCGGGAGGTTTGGCTAGCCATAAAACCAAGTTCAATCCACCATTTTTACTTAAAATGTCCTGTACCAAGTCAGGAATATGGCAGTTGTGATCACATAGTCCGTTTCTATGTATGTTGGCGTTTGTTTTTGTAGCAGTTCAGTGTTTCTGTTGTTCCGTTTTGTTTCCTCTTATAGTTGATGTGTTTCCCTCAGTTTTGGTTTTTGACCCGGATTTGTTTCAGTTAAATCGATTTATGACTATTGAACAGCGGTATACTACTATTGCAGTTATTTAACATGTTTAATGTTTCTATAAATCCTATAACATTTGTATAAGTATAAAGTAATTTCCCCTGATCAGTACTACAGTTAGGACACAGTCGACGTTGGTCAGGTAAAATTTTTCACCCTTAAAATATATTGTACCGATTTTATAGTAATATCTTATTAATTATGAATCAAAATTTAACAATTTTAAAATTTTGTAAGTAAAATAACAAAACAATTATGACTTTTCATCGGTGAGGTCATTGTCAATGGTGGTCAGGTCATTGTCAATGGTAGTCAGGTCATTGTCAGTGACGTTTTCGCAAGCTTTTAAATTTTTTTTTTTTTTTTTTTCTTATATTGATGATGAAATCTTATTAGATTTCACAATTGGAAGACATCCTTTAAGTCATTTGGTCCTGTCATTGGCCTGTTTCCTGTTATTGGTCCTGTCATTAGTGTAACCCGAACAATATCATTCGTGCGATCAAACAAACAAACAAAGGCGGATTCCAACTCTCTAACTTAGAAGAAAACAATCAATATTCGTGGAATATTAAGTCGATGATACGGTTTTCAAAAGAAGTCGAAAGGAGTGGAACACGCGAAATTCAGAAATTCACTTCCTTTTGAGTGATCTCAGTTGCAAAAGGGTTCCTATTCTCATTTGTCCTTGATACTGAACTCATATATATTTCGTCATTATTATATTCTGGTTGTTGAAATCAGGAAAATGGCCGTTTTTAAAAATTAAGATGACGATTTCGTGCGAAAATCAAGTGGCCACGGAAAATAATTAAAGTATATGGAGAAGACGTTTGAGAGGGTCTGAAAAGTGACCGTTAGAGGCAGGTGACCGCTAAAACGAAGAAACCATTAAGGTAGGTTTGACTTCCTCATTGGCAGTAGTACCCAATGTTGTCATGTTTGTACAAATAACAGATTTCCTTGTAACAAATACTACTGATGATAAAGATATGACAATGAAATAGAAAATTCTAAACCCTAAAAAAATGCTTTTACCCAGTACGCACATGTTTCAATGTTGTTTTTTGAATGTATAAAAAGTAAAATAACAAATATACCGAACTCCATGAAAATTCAAAACGGAAAGTTCCTTATAAAATGGAAAGATCAAAAGCTCAAACACATCAAATAAATGGAAAACAACTGTAATATTCCTGACTGGTACAGGTATTTCCTTATGTAAAAAATGGTGTGATAAACCTGGTTTTATAGCTAGCTAAACCTCTAACGTGTATGACATAAAGTATTAGCTGGTTTGCATTTTTTTGTGACAAAAGTAATTGAAATGTAAATAATTATATTTCCAATTTCATTTCAATGTAATTAATTACATTTCAAAATTAACATAATTGTTAATGTAATTTAATTGAAAAACCCATATGTAATTGAAATGTAATTAAATACTTTGGTATGTAATTCATCCCAGCTCTGCGTTCTTGCTCGCGGCAGGTTTTAATTTGTGGAGAAGGCTGGTCATCCTGGTCAATTAAGAAATTGGAGTCAAAAGCACCTTTCTTTACATGAGCTGGACCTCACTAACTCAGTGTTTACAGGATAGTGATCACCCGTAGATACATTACTTAGACCATCTGGCCACTAAGGTCTCCGACAACAAAATAAGTTTTTAATTTCTTAGAAAAATAAATATAGAACTGGCTGAATAAAGTTATTTTTTGGCATATACTCATTTTGAGTATGCCGATTGATATATTTTGAGCAACAAGATAAAGAGGTAAGGTTGACAACAATATTACATGCAACAAATGTATGAAACACGCTATTTTGTGCTTTTCAATGTTAAAAACGCAACGGTTATAAACACAGAGAATGAGCAAACAGTGGGGGAAAATGAACAGAAAAAACATGTTTTTGTTAAGGTTCTTAAAATATGGGCTTCATTTGTGAAAAGTAGGCAATTAAAGTTATGTTTTCGATCGAGAACAATGGCTTACTTGTTATGCAAGTCAAGAGACAAGTGGAATTTTAAGACAAAAATAACCCTTATTCATAAAAACGGAAATATGACGAAATGTTACAATGCTATAATGTCAACTCAAAGAAGGTTTTGAAACTTTTTGTTGTAGATGGAGCCGAGCATGATTATTCATTTTATCAGAATGTAGAACCTTATCCAATTCTTTGAATCATTTTATTCTTATATCTTATCTTTAAATTTCAGTATATGATATGGAATCTGTCAAGCCCTTTGATTATGACCTATTACTTTCATATATCTTCAAATATTCTAGAAAATAGTTATTTGAAACAAAATATCCTTAACTAAGTATATAATTTATATAATAATTACAAAGCTGTGTTTGAATTTTGCGCTTGTTTTGTTGACAAAATCATAATTTAGTGTGAGATACACCATCATTAAAATACATAAAAATCTATCATTTTGAATTTCTAATACAATATTGTGTTCCCTTCAATAAAGTTATACAGAATGAATGTATGAACTACTGCTTGTAATAATCTGATATGATTGTTTTCTTTTGATAAGATAATTTTCGAAATAGTTTTTTGAAACAAAATAAACTTTATTAAGTATATAATTTATATAATAATTTTCAAAGCTGAGTTTGAATTTTGAGCTGTTTTTGTTGACAAAATCATAATTAAGTGTCAAATAATGACTTTGAAAGACACACCATCATTAAAATACATAATAATCTCTAATTTTGATTTTCTAATACAACATCCTGTTATCATCAAACAAATTATAAAGAATGGATGTATGAACTTCTGATAGTCTTAATCTGATATGATTGTTTTCTTTTTATAAAATCATTTTCGAGGTAGTATTTTGAAACAAAATATACTTAATTAAGTATATAATTCATATAATAATTTGCAAAGTTGACTTTGAATTTTGAGCTGTGTTTGTAGACAAATTCATAATTAAGTGTCAAATGATGACATTGAAAGACAAACCATCATTAAAATACACAATAATCTATAATTTTGAATTTCTAAAATAACATAGTGTTATCTTTAAACAAATTATACAGAATGGATGTATGTACTACTGATAGCATTAATCTGATATGATTGTTTTTTTTTTGTAAGATAATTTTTGAAATTGTTTTTTGAAACAAAATTTATAAAATAATTACAAAGCTGAGTTTGAATTTTGAGCTGTTTGTTGTTGACAAATTCATAATTAAGTGTCAAATGATGACTTTGAAAAATACACATCATTAAAATACATAATAATCTCTAATTTTGATTTTCTAATACAACATCCTGTTATCATCAAACAAATTATACAGAATGGATGTATGAACTTCTGATAGTCTTAATCTGATATGATTGTTTTCTTTTTATAAGATCATTTTCGAAATAGTATTTTGAAACAAAATTTACTTAATTAAGCATATAATTTATATAATAATTAAGAAAGCTGTGTTTGAATTTTGAGCTGTTTTTTGTTGACAAAATAATAATTAAGTGTCAAATGATGATATTGAAAGACACACCATCATTCAAATACATAATAATGTATAATTTTGAATTTCTAAAATAACATAGTGTTATCTTTAAACAAATTATACAGAATGGATGTATGAACTACTGATAGCATTAATCTGATATGATTGTATTCTTTTTATAAGATAATCTCCGAAATAGGTTTTTTGAAACAAAATATACTTAATTAAGTATATAATTTATATAATAATTAACAAAGCTTAGTTTGAATTTTTCGCTTGTTTTGTTGAAAAAATCATAATTAAGTGTCAGATGATAACATTGAAAAATACACCATCATTAAAATGCATAATCATCTATAATTTTAAATTTATATTACATCGTGTTCCCTTTAACTAAATTATACAGAATTGATGTATGATCTACTGATAGTATCAATCTTATATGATTGTTTTCTTTTTAAAAAATAATTGTCGAAAAGCTGAGTTTGAATTTTGAGCTGTTTTTGTAGACAAAATCATAATTAAGTGTCAAATGATGACATTGAAAGATATACCACCTTTAAAATACATAATAATCTATAATTTTTAATTTTTAATATAGCACCGTGTTATCTTCAAACAAATTATACAGAATGGATGTATGAACTACTGATATTGTACATCTGATATCATTGTTTTCTTTTTATAAGATAATTTTCGAAAATATCTGTTTTCTCACAAATTATAAACAATCAACCAATATCGGAAAATTGGAGAGAGAAGATGAAATACTATCATTTTATTGATACTTCATATGTGTCATAATTGTTTCAAAAATAGATATAATATTATTATGATTATGTATAAAACAGTTTTGGTACTAAAATATGTTTTAAATCGGGAATTTACAGTCCACCTGCAGTGGTATCTATCCAACGAAAGTAAATGAAAACTACACTTTATAAATGTAGTGCCTACGAAACGCTTCTCTGCTTACCAATTACCTAATTTACCTAATAGACTGCTTAACCTACCGTCGTCAGAAGATGTTTGCCCTGACGACATGCCGGGTCTCGTTCCTTTTGGAGTGCATGCGATACCCTCAGTTTATTGTTAGTCAAATTGATTTGTCTTATTAATCGATTTATTAGAGTTAACTTAGCTATTTTGGTACTTGTTTTGTTTATTTGTTGCCATTCGTATGTAGTTTTTTGTAAGGTGTTGCTAAAGTTCCCTTTCCCAACATATTTATGGAGCACAATTTACTGTAAAAGTGGACAAACACAGGTGCAGGTGTGGTATTCATAATACAGATATATCAAATGACAGGTTGATTTTATGGAAGTTAACTGTAACTCTTTCAAAAGAGTCCACTAGTTACTTTTTCCATCACTGAATTCGGGGAACAATGGCTTTTATCTAGTTTATGCATGTATTGCCTGTCTAGTTTTTAGTGCATATTTCTGATTTTTTTCATGTTTAGAGATGACGATTATTTATCCGGAATGTCTGAATTTCAGACTCGATGTATAAACTTTCTGATTTGTTACACCTTATTGCTATTCATTCCAATCCGGATAAGTTCTGAAATTACACATCGTTTCATGACGTCACAATTCAGTTGAAGTTATCTTGGGCTCTGTTTAAAGAATGTATTGCTCATAAAACATTTTATTGAAACATCTTTATAACACCCTTAACACTTCAAACAAAGCATTTTTATGTTTTAAGTTGTGTTTCATAGAAATGGATAATGATCTATCAAAATTTCAAAATGCTCACTTTATAAACTTTTTCCTCCCTCAGCTACACATCTTCGAATTTCATTTATTTTCAATTTAAGAGTTCCTTGTAAAGGTTAACCCGGAAAAGCGCTCTCTACCCACCAAATGTATTCAATGCTTTTTTTAAGTGAACAGTAAAATGAAGTATTAGTAGCATTTCAAGTTAGAAAAAATAGAAAATTGTTATAAAACATATATCAAATTCGATTTTTTAATTTTGCAATTCGCAGATAAAACCTCCAGGTTAATCGTTGATATAGTTTACAAATGAATGTACAAAAAACTATATTTTTGTACTTTTCCATTTTTGCAATTAGAATATGATTGGAATAAACTGGAGTAGTAACACTATTTACCTCTAACGTGTAATCTCCCAGTGTATACCATAGATATTTTGACAGACAGTTCCTTAAATGTTTTAAAAATCTATGAGCGTCACCATGGAATACATGGATTAAGATTATAACACAATGTTGACTTCTGTAACCAAACTTTTGACATGTTTATCGATTGTGTCTGTTTGTTTTGCTCACACATTGTTGTCAATAAAATTGAATTTTATGTTACTGTCATACAAGTGAGAGGTTTAGCTTCCTATAAAATCAGGTTCAATCCACCGTTTTCTACATAAGGAAATGCCTGTACCAAGTCAGGAATATGCCAGGTGTTTTCCATTCGTTTGATGTGTTTTAGATTTCAATTTTGTCATTTGATAAGGGACTTTTTCCTTGGAGTTCGGTAGTTTTTATATTTTACTTTATACATCCTTTGATATAAATAAATTCAACAAAATCTAAACCAAAGAAGATTACCAATTGAAATTTGACTTTGGTATATATTATGAAATTTATATTCAAAAATTGTTACCTGTAATAGGTATCATTTTTTGGGGTATCTAAATAACCTACTTAAGACAAGTCTAAAATAGGGTATTATATGAGAAAAATAAGTTGCAGTTTGAATTTAAGAGAGAAAAATATCCAACAATCTATCTTTATCAATGTCACGTGATAACGTATTACCCAAGAGAATTATTGTTAATCATATCTTGCATCCTTTGTCTGTCAAGGTAAGAACTCTTGAAGAAGAAAATGTTTAAACGTTTCACATTGTTACCTGTCAATAACAACCTTTATCCATTATAAACTCAGCTAGATACCCTTGGCACTCAGTGGTATTTGCTGAATTCTCACAATTGCTTTTTACGGACATTTTCACTTTTATGAATTTATCTTGGAGTTCGGTATTTTTGTTATACTGTTACACTCCCCCCAACCCCTAAAAGTTCAAGCACTTAAATGAATAAGTGTAATATATGTCGCAGTAATAGAAGTGTCTACTAGATCAGTTTTCCAAAAGGCAATCTCAGATTAAAGATATGCACTGTATGTGTTTGTCATCAAATGATATTCTTTGAATTAATCCTTGTTCATATTTTGCGATATTAAGAGTCAGATGTTGATGAAAAGGGCTTCTGGCGTACCAAATTATAACCTTTGATGAATTGTGTTTTCAATTCTTGGAACCAGTTCTTTTGAAATCAGAATTGTCTGTAAATTTGAGTACGTAAGGAAATAATTGTTACTTTGCTATGTTTTTAAAATACTGATTTACATTAAAAACACTTTTTATCTGAAACAATAGATACTCAAATAAGAACACAATCATTTAGTAATTTGTGATTGAATTTTGAGCTATTTGTAAAGACAAAAGTCATATGTACGTATCAAATTATAAAATTGCTAGATACTACTTTAAAAGACATAAAAAAAGGTGAACGATTCTAAAAGTGCAATCAAACTCACTGGTTAAACATTAACTGAAAACATCATATCATGTGCTCCAGAAGGATAAGCAGATCATTTTTATTTTTATTTTTTTTTTTCAATATCGAATACTGTTTTCTTACATTTATACAAATAAAACATATTGAATGTCGGAACAATCACATGTAGTAATGCAAATATAGACAATATACTATTTTGTTTATTTGTATCATAGTTTCCTTTCAACAATGGCTTCATTATGAACAACTCTTTACAAGCAATTATGAAAGAAGATCCTGGGAAATTGTACCAATAAATGCCTTCACAAACATATCGAACTCTAACATGTCTAAGGTACATTTAAAAATCGGAAAGTCCCTAAATAAAGGCAACAGTAGTATACCGCTGTTCAAAAGTCATAAATCGATTGACAGAATACAAATCCATAAAACTAACAAAACCCAAACGCTCGACTCTATTATAGCAATATCGCACACGGAAAAAGACTAAAACTGATGTGTTGTAACAGATATCTGAAATTTTCCAAATCTAATTAACAGCGCTCCGAGAGCAAAACTGTAGAGTATACTATTTCTAGAAATGGTAATGCACTGTTCTGATTCCTGATCAAAAGGATTTTAATAATTTGGATAGGGGTTTCTTTAAGCATTTGGCATACAAATCAGTATAACGGCCTGTGTAAGGAAACTTTTAGAATGTGTTTGTTTGTTAGCGCCATGGAAGGAATGTTTAGTTCTTCATGTTTGGTTAAACAAAAAGCCTACTTCCTATTCTCAAGGATTTCTAAATTATAAAATGTCGCTGATTTTCATTTTTATTAGATGTCATCACATAATTTCTATATCAAGCAGTTAACATTTGATTTGCAAACAAAACATATTAATCGTTAAAAGCAGTGTCTGCGTGGTCAACATCATATTTGTCATGGAGGTATTATATGACTAATCAACATTTAGACCTGATAAGATAGGCGTAGCATGATTGCTTATTCTATTTTATTATGACTTCCATCAACCACATGACATCTGTTTAATACTGTAGATTCATTATTATTCGGTTGATACAATTTTTTTGTGAAATTCCAATGTCCAATGAATTAAAAATGTTCTAATAGCATATTAATTTATGCAGATTTTTCCTTAATCTTCTAAAATTGGTATCCACGGAAATACAATCAAATACCTAGTATCCTTGTTATTGTCCATTACCAAATGTCATACAAAATAACATATTAACTTGCCATTGCATAGTCGCCTTTTTTCATGACGTCACTATAGAAAAATTCATAAGACACCAAGAACATTTGACGTCATAATTAGGTTTGGACCAATCATTTGCCGAAAACAAATATTTCACTAGAGGACAAATATTTTTCTCACACCGATCAAGAAATGTGAAAATAGCACAAAAATTAGAGAAACAATTTTCTTTGGAAAATGCCTGTACCAAGTCAGGATTTGCCTTCGTTCTATTGGTTAATGAAGTGGCGCATTTTATTTTGCAAACGTTGATAAACATCAACCTTTTGATATTACCTTTAAGTCCAGTATTTCCACTTTTTTTTAATATATGTCCCCTATTGTCCTTGAAAGATTTTGTCTAATCATCGAAGTTATAAACGTGTAAATCTTTAAGGCGAAGTGTACGTAATAGAACTACTCCACAGATTTTTTTTATATTTTACATGTGGATTCTGCTTGTAAAATTACATCAGAATATAAAATAAAAAAGGGGGGTAACCGTTTTCGTTTTTCAGATACAAGCTGTTAAACTAACAGCATGATACGCCAGAAATACAAAGGATATATAGGGAAAATCATAAAAAACGGCACATATTTTTACTTTATCATGATTTTCTAATGCGATTCGAAAATAAACGACGAATCCATTGGTGCAAAGAAAGTCCTTAGTAACCGTGCTAGTTTTCAAGCTATATTCTCTTGAAGTTTGATTTTTAGCGGAAATTATAAAATATTCGGCGACGTTATTGATGTCTGCTGTAATGTCACCACAAGTTCTTACTCTATAACGCTAGTATACCCATTGTACTGTACAGTATTGTCATACAAATCGTGAGTGCGTGTAACACATTTTCCTAAGTATTGGAAATGCTAAAAAAAATAAAAGCGTAATCGGTTGACATGGTTGATAATGATACAAACTGAAAAATGTTTAAGGATATTTCTGCTGCCAAAATAATGCAAATTGGCAAATAAATATACTGCAAGTGAAAGAAAGTTACTGTATAGACTTTAGCTCCATCTTTTCTTGATAAGACAGGGTTCCACATCTTTTTTTTTGAAATATTTGTATTGTTCTAGTAATTTTAAATAAAATATCGAGTTGTCCAGATTAGTACAGAATGATTCTATACATATTTGAAAAATTCGGTTATACTATTGGGATCGCTTCTTTTCATCATTTCCGGCACTATGCGAGGTAGTGCGTACACAACCCATTCTATTTGTCAAGTTCACACTAGTGCACGTGATTTTACAATTTTACTTGGAAATTTCCTGTCTCGATAGCTTTCTCTTTTCTTTAACGACACGACAAGGCATAATAAATGGTATAATGTTTGCTGGAGATTCATTAACAAAGGAAATTATTTCTTAAATTTCCACATGTACGACTCATAAAAAATAAGAAATCTGCAAATGCATATTATCTTGAGAATGGCTGTAATAAGGTCAAAAGAAGAACCCGTATATGAATTTCTGCAAAATAAAACAGATCGGATTTTTTTTATATAACTTCCCGTTGCATAGATCACTGCCTGTGTTATGCCTTAGCATTGTGTATATTGTAATGCTAAAGCCGAATCGTCAAGTCTAAGTCTAAAGCTTTGTGTATTATAGTTATATGCTGTAAATGTGCTGGTGTCATGATATAAATGTACTGTTGTCATGATGTATATGTACTGGTGTCATGAAATAAATGTATGTATGTAATGCTATACGAATGTACGTATATAATGCGATACGAATGTACCAATATAATGATATACGAATGTACGTATGTAATGCTATACGAATGTACGTATGTAATGCTATACGAATGTACCAAGGGCGATATTGTGAGAATGTAATCATCCAGTATGATGCTAAAAATGTTTCTAGTGTAAATTCATTAGATTGTATCTAGTATAATGTAAGGAGACCACTTCTAAGCAAGGATCGAAGCTCATAAACTCGGCAATAAAATCAGGATCTCTGGAAAGTTCGGAGAGCCGACAACCTTGCTTCGGAAATTGGCAAGGAAACTGTTCATAATGTAAATGATATACGAGTTTACCTTGCGTATTGTGCCTGTATCCAATGCAAATAAATTTGGTTTTTTAATGTGATATAAAAATAAGGAGATGTGGTATCATTGCAAATTGGACAACTATTTGCCACAATTTAAGGTAGATCTATCGGGTGTATTTTTTCTGAGCGTCCTTTCTGGTCATGTTGCAAAATTACTTATTTGTTTTACAAATAGTTTACTAAGTATCATTCAATATACAACAAAATACCTACAACATGAAATTTAAAGATTGAACTATCAATATTTTTTTCTCAAGAAAATTAGGCCCGTGATCCCTTTCTTTATAAATATATATATATATATATTTCAGAAGTATTGATTAACGAAATTATCTCTTCGAATTTTAGACAATTCTATCGTTTAATGTTTCTTCAATAAGGAAAACTTAAGTTTCCCCTATATAAACAAAATAAAATACCCTAAATGTGGTTAATTTTAACGATTGTTACGAAAAAACAAGGTCCGCGATCCCCAGTTTTTATATTGAAATTTGAAATTACTTTGACCGAAAAGTCTTTTACAAAAGCTTACGAAACATTTATCGCCGAATATTTTGACACCCCAGCTGCCTTATTGAATGAAGTGGATATAAGCAATTATACTAGTCAACCATAAGGCCATCAACCATGAGAAAATCCCTAACGTTTAGTCGGTAATAAAAGGCCCCGGCATAGCAACATTATTTTCTTCACCCTCTCCCTTCTTCCCTATACCTTATACTCTATAATTCTATAATACTAGTTATCTTTAATATTGAGACTTGAGAAGAAAAAAATACTTCAAAATTGTATTCTCTACTTCTGAATGCTACACAAAAGAACAACACAAGAATGCAAATTTAGCTATCCTTTCGAAATTTGAATTTGATCAAGAAAAAAACTGCATGTTCTATTTTTATCATACATGTGTAGTTTCAGTTTCAACCATGGTTCTAAATTTAGATTTTATTTTCCCAAAAAATTGCGGACGGAATAGAAGACACCTGTTTATTTTCTGCTCCTTGAGCATTTGGATGAGATAGACGATTTACTTATTCTGAGATAAATGTCACAGTGCTAAATTCTTAGTTTCTGTGTAATGTTTTGTAGACGGAATCTGATTTTTTTGTTCGTTTTTTTTTTCTGTAAGCTTTTTCCTTCCACTTATGTATACATGTTAAAAATGTTTCACTTGTGGTCGATTACCCTTTATCATCGTTTATACTTTTCACACAAATATAAATTATCCTAAAATTCCAATTGCTTAAAAACGGGACTGTACAGTGGCGGATCCAGAACTTTATTCTAAGAGGGGGCCCGCTGACTGACCTAAAAGGGGGGGGGGGGCTCCAGTCACGCTTCAGTGATTCCCTGTATAATCAACCAAATTTTTCTCACGAAAGCGGGGGCCCGGGCCCCTCATCCCCCCCCTGGATCCGACTATGGGACATGCCAACGCCTTTCTAGTTCAACATACATATCTACATGCAATTTACCGGTAATTAGGTTGCCTTCAAGATTACGCTACACTGACACTGTAAATTTCATTCAAATAATATTGTGGGGTCAATTCTGTATTATGTACCCGCTGCAGCGTGAGGCTAAAACAAAAACAGTTGCAGACTAACACACAATAAGCTATAGGATACTAAGATCTAAGATTTCTGATTGGAGTCAGCTAATTTCTTTGAAATTTTGACATAGTACAGGAATACTTGTTTGGGTTCATGATAGATCGCACAAAGTCATTAAAACGATGATTTCTCTTTCATGTGCCCATTTCCCGTTCTTGGAGTAGGGGAGATAACTTGCGTAACTAACGACGCACGTTTTGTATCCCGAATTCCGCTAGAGGCATGCAATTACGTATACTTCGCCTTAAAAACAAATATCATTCAAAGATTAATTGTCATTGCAATTGAGAAAAATGATGTTATCCTCAGTGACATTGTATAACGTTTGTATCTATTTGCATGAATTGAGAATTTATAATACGAGCATAGAAAAAATGTATCTGCAAACATGCCGAACTCCAAGGTAAACTCAAAAAGAGGAAGGTATATAAAACCTGACAAAACCAAACTCCTGATTATATCAACCAACAGAACGAATAGAAAATAACTGTCGAAATGGTGAAGTAAATATGATTTAAAAACTATTCTATCCTGAAAGCAGGACTACATGAGCATGATATTTTTGTTGAATCTTAAACTAAATCGTTAAATGATGACGAAAATAAATCAGACAGATTTCAAAAACCAGTAAGGTTCAATACAAATAGACACGAAAAAGGTGCACGAGATCATTTATATATTTTTTATCGGTATGAATTACTCGTTCACTGGAGAAGTTCGTCAAATATACACGCCTTGTTGACGTCATTTACCAGATACAGGGTACTGCCTGTATATCTACACTATAAAATATCATCAAGCGTCGTCGTGGTCGTCATTTCGCAGGATAAACCAGAAATAATGTTTTTTCAGAGGGTTCTTAATCACGATTCTCTAATGACATCAATGCTAATTATCAATTATAAGAATTTAATTTGCCAAAAAAATCATGCAATATATCATCATATTTTTTCAATCGCTCTCTCAAAATGGGATTGAAGTGATGATGCCCCTAATGACACAGATGATGTTCACTAAATCCAAAGTTTTTGACGAAAATGCAACGAACTGGGAAGTGGTGATTTTAATTATACCTATAGAAACAGTAAGGCCAAATGAAAACCATTTATTCTACCCACAATTAGATAGATACATGAAAAACTTTGTTACATAAAGTGAAAATTTCAAATAATCTTTTGACACAATTTGAAATGAAGTTATTCATGTTATTGGTTTAGTAAAACAAAACAAGGAGTGACAACGGGTGCAATCTGACATCAGAGCTAGTTAGTTACATAATTTGTACGATGAATAGATAAAAGGTGGCAAATTGCTAATTCTGTGTTCATTTTGTTATTAAATTAGAGATGCAGCCCCTTTCCCCCTCCCCCACCCACTCACCCACCACAATCATCATACGTGCATCCATTTGTTGGCCAAATAAAAAACTTCAACTGTCAATTTGCTTATACAATTCTAAGAATGTAAAAAGAAGCTTTCGGACCAATTTCTACACCTTAGTTAAACCATTTGATATATCTCATATTGCTAAAAAGGTTCGAATGTTTTGGTTTACATTACATGTAAATCATATTTCTAATGGAAAAGGTCGTTCACATTCATCACTTAAATGTCGTCCTTTTTCTGTTACGAGTATATAGTTTGCAAGATTACTGAAAAGATTTGTTAACGTTTGTATGATTTAATATTTGAGGAGTAATAACCTTTTGTTTAAAGTAAAAACCAGTCGACGAATAATTAATCTGTTGATTGAAATATATCATAAAATTATAAGTAACATTGATAGCGGAAGGGATGTAAGGTTTAATATTTTGTAATGTGTCTTGAGCGTTAAGTTTTGCACGAATTATTCTTATTCAAACTTAAGACCAGTCCTGCAATAAGGGTGAGCAATGATTATGGATAACAAGTTATCTCTCAGGTCGGCAACAAAAAACCTGTACCGAAGAATGTTTAAAAACTCGTAAAAAGTATAAATGGAGGTGTTAAGGGATACTATTCCATCTTTTGTTTTGTTTCAGCTGGTGATGAATATGATGTTGTAGCTGCTTATATAACAAATGATTCAAATGTGATCTCAAAACAGGCTAAATCATTGGTTTCCAATTGCAGTTATAGATATATAAAAAAAATATTGTATTAAGTAGGAAGGAACCTATATGTTTTTGGGCTGTTATCAAGCATTTCCAACACCAGCATAATGGAACCAACATAGAGATGAAATTGATGAAAGACATTTATTCGCTGAACTGTACTTGTACAATACAATTGAAAATGGAAATGGGGAATGTGTCAAAGAGACAACAACCCGACCAAAGAGCAAAAAACAGCCGAAGGCCACCAATGGGTCTTCAATACAGCGACAAATCAACCACGTATTAGACAGGGCTTCTTTTATACAAAATTTGAAGTATCATGTGAGTATGGTGGCGTCATTTGTGTAACACAACACGAATCTGAACTTCTAAAACATATTTAAAAAAAAAGCTGTTTATTGTTTTCAGTATACAAGAATTCATAAGTCTATGCATATCTAAAAGTAGTCATGGAAAGTTGTACAGAATTAACTTAAATATTAATTATGCAATTAGGAAATACAACAAAAGTCAATAGCAACTTATAAATAAAGCAAGCAACTTAAATTCACATTCATGTAACCGATTTTTTTTAGAGGATACTATTTGTTCAAATGCGTTTACCCAGCATGTCCGTTTCATGCACTCAAAGTAAAATGCAAATTTATTTTCTCTTTATTGAAACGTATATATTGGGATAGAAACCCAGTACATTAAGTTCACAACGAGGTATTGTCCTATATGAAAATTGTGAACCATATGTCAGTGGATGAAATATCGGGCGTCATAAATAGAGCGCACATAGTTATTTAGAAATCTTAAATCCAATTATCCGTTAAAGAACTCATTCACGACTTTCTGAGCGCCAGTAGATGACATGTGTTTTTGCGCTATATGAAATTAGTAGTTATTCAATGAAATAAAGATTTATGTGTTTTGCCTTATACTCAAAAGAACTAACAATATGATTTCCTGATTCAAATAATAATGATACTTCAGCGAAAAATAAGTTTGTTCACAGTCTATATGACCTTATCACTAGTGTATCTAGTACAAATTGAAGAGTCACAATCAAATAATATTAAATGAATCAGCGTCTACGAATAACTTTTAATTTATTTTTCAGTTCGAATTCGGCATACGGGACAAAGGAAGAAAGACAATCATATGGAAGACCAAAATCCTTTCTTGATCAATAATTGTTAAAACTTTTGTTAAAGAGTTCACCTGATGACCTGTTGCAATGTAAATAAATATCACACTGTTAATGCAAACATGAGTAACGTTAATTTCACGATAGAATCAGAACTATTCGATTGTTTTTCTGTCAGTGTCTGATGATTGTATTTTCTTCCATCTGAGCGCAATTTTTGGGATATTTTGCACACCTGCTGTTTCATGGAACTATTGCATATGTTGAATCAGCAGCCTAGCAACATGTACTTCGATCAACATGCAATTATATAAAAAATATACTTTATTATTAACAGATGATACCCATTGGGTAATTGTCTCTTCTTTTAAAAGATTCAAAATAAAAACAAAGGAGAAGTGGTGTATTTGCCAATAAGACAACTATCCTCCAAAGTTGAAATGAAGTGGACGAAAGCAATTATAGGCAAGTTTACGGCCTTCAACAATTAAAAAAACCCAATACCGTATAGTCGGCTATAAAATGTCAAGACATAAAAAATATGAAAAATGTCAACGACTTAATTTATAATAAAACTATTTACGAACAACTAATACGACAGACAGGAACTTGCAAGAACCACTAGACAACAGGCTACTGACTTTGGACAGGCACATACAAAATGTGGTGGGACTAAACATGTTTGTCAAAGACTGTTTGTGTCCCTTGTTTTCACTTTTAATATTTTTTACTCGATTTGACCACTTAAGACATCATTGTGTAGGTTTATTGCAGACAAAATCAATCTACAAATATAACTGTATATCTATTGGTTGAAGGTTATTATTGATTTTTCTTTTAATAGATTTAGAATATACCTACGACAAGTATTGAAGCAATTGTTTGTGAATTTTCGGCGATTCCGAATGCTTGTATTATTGCGTTTACTTTTTGATTCAACTGCAAAAGCTATCACCAAGATTATTCACTGCAAAAAGATGCATTACATTTCGTATTAACAATGTTTAATAATAACGGAACTGGTTTGAGAAGTAATCATAACTATACAAATTCAACTACATATGAAAATGCAACAAAAGTGGAATCTCTTAACATTACTTCAACAAATGACATACAATTCCATGCTCAAGCAACTGTTTTAAAACCGTATGCATATGTTTCACTTGTTCTTTCGACAGTTAGCGTTTCAGTATGTGTGCTAGTAATCATTTTTGCATTTAAGAAAAACGACAAAACATTTTTTAAATGGAAAAGGGCTCAGCGTTTCGTTGTAGTGACATCAACCTGCGATATATTGTTTTACGGAGTACAACTCATATTTAACATTCATGTTAAGGCATTAGGACCTCAATATCAACTTCCGCCCGCTATTTGTTCAATTTATGCAATTTTTTTACTAGAGTTTGCATATTCTCTGGGCAACTTGAGCATAATTGCGGCAGCTTCAGCTTGCTACTATATTCTTAAACAAGCAGAATTGAATTTAGGGAAGTATGATTGGAAGATGTTTTCGTTCATGTTTGTATACCCAGCTATTGTATTGGTAACAGCAAGTTTTAATGGAGGAATGGGTCATAATGGTTTATAGTAAGTGTATCTGTCATTATCATATGCAACCACGAAATATTATGTAAGGACCTTGCGCTGTTTATAGAAATTCAAAAAAACATCAAACGTTTGCACGCAGTATCTAGAAGTTGAGAACAGTAAAATTTTATATGTATCTCAATCAAATTTTGTAAATGAAGCAATTGATTGCGAAGAAAATAATTTTTAGTTTTTTACCTAAAAGATAGACCAATTAAAAATGTTTTTTCAAGGACCGATCGTTCCTTGCGTTCATTGTATTATCTTTACAACCATATCCATAATTTGTAAATATGTTAAGAATTGGTAAAGCGCCAGTGCCTCAAAGTCAGAATGGTTCTGCAACAAAAGAACTCCAAATTCCCTGTTCATTACATAGTGCAGTTGGGAAACTTCAATTATAGTTTAAATTTTAGTAAGTACATAATTGTTCAAAACTTTCATTGAAGAAGGTACTGGTCGCATTATTTACGATCTTTCGTTGCCATTTAATCAGTTAATAACTTCGAATTTGTATTTAGCTGCATGAATACGACAACGATTCGCTCAAATACGAAATTCATGAAATATTGTCATTCGAAGTACCTGATCAGAATTAATTCCCTTTGTTAATAAAATTAGTTTGAGGCACTGTACAGGATATTCTGTTCACGTGAGTTAAGGGTAATTTATGAAACGTGTTATGGAATAGTAATAATAAAGTTTGAATAATGCATGTATTTACTTAATCGTCTTATACATTTCTCTAAGGAAAACCCTAACAGAAAGAAAAATAGGTCTTTATACTTTTCTGTGGAAAAACCTATCGATTTGTCCTGATTATTATAATTATTATTATTCTTTTTGTTTCTTCCGCCAAAGTGATCTTACGTTAAATTTTTGTTTCGCAATATGTCGCTTAGATATTTATTATGTTGTATCGTATAGTTTATGCGCTTTTGAAATTGACCCTGCTTATTATTCGTTATATCCTCATTCAGCTTTAGTCAATTTAGAGCGAAGCGATCCGGTGACTTTTTACAGGAGGTATCTACCCGTTACCATTTTTTTATAGGTATGTCCGATGTTGTGTCAGTCCAAGTCATAAACCGTAAGCTGTAAAGACCTAATATCTTTTGATTTGAGAATCTTGAATTATAACTTGGAAAAATCTGGTCAAGGTCACAATTCAAGGTCATATTCTAAATTTTGCTCTTTAATATTGTGTACATCACTCCTTAACCTATGAAAGCTAAACAAAAGAACTGATACAAAATTTTGGGGTTGTTAAACTGAAGAAATGGTATATTTAGTCCAAAGAAATTTGATGATATCTTATAGGAGTTATCACCTCTAATATGTTAAAATTTAAAGTAAATCAAATTTAACTTCATTCCGGTACATGATAAAGCCATAGTGTCGTTTGCAAAATGTTGGATGACATATGACCTTGAAAAATATCAACCGAAAGTGACCTCGTGCAAACCGGCTTGTAGTTTGTTTTGCACTTTTTTCCAGGGAAAAATTCTAAAAAGCTATATGTTTTTAGAATCAGCATACAATAATCTTTTAAAGACAATGAAATTCGCCTTCTGTAAACCGGAAATAGACAATTATATCTCTTATTTGAAAGAAAAGTGTATAGAGACCATATTTTCAAATCATTGGAAAATAAGCTTATATATCTTATGAAACAGGAAATGACATTTTCTTAACCGGGAGTAGCAAATGATATCCTTAATTAAAGGCAAAAGAAACCATATGTTTTTGGAATCAATTCAAAGAAAACTATCATTTGAGACCAGAAATGACATTTTCTTAACCTGAAGTATCAAATTATCTCCCATTATAAGTCAAAGATATATAAAAACAATATATTCTGTAATCAGTAAACACTAAAACACTCCCTAAATCCATTACGAAATTTAAAAATTGCTTCACTAATTTGAACCAAGCGCATGTCAAAGTGTTGCATGTATACAGTGTGCATTAAGATGCTTTTAATTTTAAAAAGTATATATCCATGCACATCTTAAAGGTCTTTTCAAATTCAATCTGCGAATAAAAAAGTCAGAGTAGTATTGAACCTAGGTGTTATGGAACTAGGTTTGATCATCTTGTTATTCGAAATGAAATATGCATGGCTCTACTTTCCCATTTTCTAACAAAATTGTTGACCTAGGTTAAGAAATATGGCCAACTGTACTTCTATATTCCGGAAGTAAAACTATTGCTGCGGTTGCTTCAACTTAGCTGTACGGGATATCGAATACATTAATAATATAATATGCAAACAGATTATGTCAACTTTTAATCGATGGCTCGTTTGTTTAAGCTAGACCATTAATCTTTCTGCAAGGCAAATAAAATTACGTCCCTAACAATCCTTCTATTACATTTGGAAGTCTAAATTTCCTGCTCTTCCTTCCGATCTGATACTTTTGAAGACATTAAGTAGTTGAATGATTGCATTTGCTATGAGTTTCTTCTTGACATTGGACATTAAGCCAAAAATAATCAACCAATCACATATCGTTGCATGCATAAAGATTAATCTACTGATAAATAAACGTGTCTTACATGTAGCTGCTTTGACTCCTTGATTGAAATATGTTGTGTTTTCATCCAGCCTTACACAGATGTTTCAAATATTGTTGTATTGATTTGTATCTGAAAGACAAAATAAAGATTTTGTTTCAAAAGCTTTAGTAAAGTATGCTTTTCTTATTCATTTTTTTGTGGTAAATATGGATATTTGTAACATCTACATAAACTGCAGTTTTTACCCATTATTATGTGACATGATCAAAATAAAACCAATAAAGTTGTAGTTTTGACTGTAAAGATCACACAAGATGATATCATACTTTGAATGTTAGTAATGTTGAAGACTCTTTGAAAATGGTCCGGATGTCTAATATATTCAGGAAAGTCTGGTCGTATCCTTTTCAGTTGAAGATATTAACATTAAAATTTTTATTTATAAATGTTACAGTGAAAGTGCTGGTTTATTCGTTATCAAATTCATCTGATTCTTTTTCCTGCATTATCTTATTAATAGAATTAAATCAGGAAATTTAACGGAATTATTTATATCTTGGGTCCATATTTTGAACTGAAGTATAAAGAAGTGGCTGCACATTGAGCCTCGTTCTGACGCCATAAAACTCTTGCCAAAGGGGGGAGTCCGTATGGTGGTGTGTGATGTATAAATACGCAGCCACGTACCGTAGGAATTGGGACGTTAAATTAAAGGCGTCGTGTACTTTCACGCTCTTTGAAATGTTCTCATCTAAATTACCTTCATTTTCCAGTTCAAATGCCCCTCCCCCTTTTCATTCAGGTCTATCCTTATAACTAGACCTAACTTTTGTATTTGTTGTTTTCGTCCTGAACATGCATTAAGTATCTCACACTGGACTTTATGCCTCAAGTTATGATTCGTAATGATTATTTTTTTTTTATATCTGTCTCATTCCTAGAAAGTCTCCACGGTTGATGTTAGAGGCTTTCATGTAGGAAAGTGGATTGAAGTAATTTTCCTTTGGATATCTCATAAAAAAATGTGAAAAACGGAGTAGCCCTTCTCCCCGGACTCACAACACGCCGTTAGTATCCACCAATGGTAGCCGTAGTAAACACTTAATATACTTATAAAACCGGACACTGCACTTTGTTAAAATCAGTTTGTCAAATAGTACATAAGTTTAAAGTACGTACATCATCATACCCTACACAAATACGTTAGTTTTTTGCATCCTTTCGATTCATTTTGTGCATGACATCTGCTGCTGTAGTCACATTTTTTTAGTTAATAGTTAAATGTTTGTTTATTGTTAATTGAAATGCTGGCAGAAGAAATGTAGATATTCATAAAAATCATACAGATGCTTGGGATCAAAGGTCAAACAAGGAAATTAAAACTCTTCTGGTTTTTTTTTATATTTCTATCACCTATATATTTAATATACTATATGCTTGTTGTGTATTTATTTGCTTTTAAAAATCCAACAGAGTCCCTTTAGTAAGTGCATTTAATATAAATTAGTTTATAAGTATGCAAAAATATTACATTTTCGACCAACTTATGAAAACGTTTTAATAGGTAAATATTTGACTCTGACCATTTAATTCAATGTTGCTATTCACTAATATATAATGTGTGATGAACAATTCTGCTATTAAAGAAGTAAAGAATTGGTGCCAATAGGAATACCTAAAGCCTGTTGGTAAACTATATTAGCGTAACGTAAACAGATGATCTCAAGGAGAAAATTGACAGCTTCATTCAATTCTTTACCTTAAGTTTACAAATAGTATATCTAGAATTTTTATCGCTTTTCTTTACCAAAGAACGTTTTAAACGAGTTGCATCAAATTAATCTGTAATCGCATAATTCTAATAATTATTTGACTAAAAAAGAAAAAAATACGTTTGATAAGATTGTATGAATGTGCAGTGTTAAGAGTGAAAAGCCGTCTTAACTGTCCACCTAAACAAAAAGATCATCAAAAGCACGTCATTTGTCTAAAATATTCAATTGAATTAGTTTTTTTTTCACTTCAAAAATACTTAAGATATATGAAAATAGCGGAATTGATTTTTTTTTGGAGTGTCAACAACTCGTTGGAAGTAATTGATACCGGTGCCTCCGAATTTGTTCAAATTTTTGATTATTCTACCCTACATACCCCTTTGCCTTATAATCACATAAAGCAAAACATACCTAATTAATAGCAATTTAAAAGTCGGAATGTGAATATAAATGTTCAAACTCTTTTAGGTAATATTTTAGTGACAAGAAACAACAAAAATATGTCATTTGGATCTCCTTTGATATGATAACTGCACTTGAATCTTTACTAGAAAACCTTATCGTTCGCTATAAAGATTCCGTATATCGTCAAGTTATCGGAATTACAACGGAGACTAACTGTGCAACACTTATTTCCGACCTGTTTTAGTATTGTTTCGAATCACAATTTATGTCTTAAATCTGCAAAGACCCATCGAAACAACATGTGATACAACAATATAAATAAAACTTTTAAATTTTTGGATGTTTTTTGGCTCTCAATAATGACGACCTCAGTATGTACACTAGAAACAATAGTGTAACATTTGGTTTGTTTGGTTATTTTTTTAACTTATAGTTCTTCTACTTAATACAAATAATCATGTAAGCTTTTATGCTATTTTGCGATGTAAGATTGGGCATTCATGCGGAAACTTTTTCTCCACAAAGCAGTATATAATTTAATCTTGACCTGATTATAAATGGTAAAGGTTAACAAACTAGCAAAGTAATGGCTCTTGTTATGCACACATTAAACATGAGTATATATATAAAAAAGAACTAGCAGTTGAAATAAAAGGTTAACAACAGCAAGACGAAGCATTTAAGTATGTAAGAGCAATGAATAGCATTTCAAAGATCCTGTTTACTGGTAGATAATTTTTATATAAATTTTCCAAATGCGTTTATAGACTAAAAAAATCTTTGTTTTTATAAACGACACCTTACATAAACCATTTTCCTTTTATGATATAAGGTTCTTCCTGTTTGTACCAATGAATGATGATAAATATACATTTGTTTGTGGTCGAAACTAAAGAAAAACTTAAGATAAAATAATAAGACTATGAACTAAAATGCAGCCCATGTACTAGTATAACCTATATGATTGCAACAGCAACAAAATCATAAAAAGAAAAAAACGCATAAGAAAAAAAACAAAAAAAAAAACACAGCAGTATACTTACTTGGAAGAAAGTCTAAATAAAGATTGAACATTTTAATATATTAAAGTTGTATAATAAGATGTTCGGTCATAGCAAAAGAAAACGAATAAGATCACCTAAACCTATATTTACAATTTGTGTAGTCACAGTCATACATGTACTTGTATCATCTGACACAATCAATAGTTTTGCGCATATTCCACACGTCCTTTGAGTTAAAGCGTGTTTCTAGGACCAGTGTTATGCCTCTTGTCTAAGTTTTCCCACCTCAGTTTGTTGGCATGATACGGGTAATGTTCTTCTCGTTTAATTCATGATGGTATGATGCCAAACACCTAACGGGATGGATTGTGCTTGATTTGCATATGATGAAGACATAATCTTTCAATCAGTTTAATTGAAGTCTGGAGCTTTCATGTCAGTAACTGCTAGTCATTTGATAATTCATGTTTCTCATAGTCATTTTTCTTCGTTTCTTCTGTTACAAATTCTAACATCGGACTCAGACTTCTTTTAGAAAAGTATTACACAAATACCGAACTCCAAGACAAATTATTTAAGGGAAAGTCCATTAAACGAAAAAAAAAGAAGGTCAAATGGTATCAATCAACGGAATAGTTGAAAAACAACTGCCATTTTCCTAACTTGGTACAGGAATTTTCCGAAGAAAATGGTAGATACAACCTGGTTTTATAGCTAGCTAGACCTCCTACTAAGACAGTTGTTAATAGTTCCGCTATATTTACAAAATTGGGTGGGCAACCCATTTAGACATAATAGGTTAATACGATAATAATTTTGATTTAGCAGCCAAAACTGTGTAAACTTACACCACAGTCATACAACACAACTGACTGAAAAATTCAAACAAATATACAACTTAATCTAACAAAAACGCAAGCAAAAAATGTTTAGTAGATAGTTAATTTAAAATTTGGCAATGACATCAACAAACAAACGTTTTTGTCGTTGATAGTACACACCGTATATAGTATCAAAACTTTCTCAAAACTCACCGCAAGACCCACCTGCACCAGGAATGCCCAATACTAAAGAGTCAAAAAACCGATGGGGAATGTATAAATACAGAGTCACCTCATACGACCAAAACAAAAAATAGCACGAAGACAAATAACTGGAAAAATAAAGTAATATATTTTATTTAAACAGAGTTTTACTGTTCGTTTTGCTGTGTGTTTGTTTATTCCATATTGGCAAGAGGTAAAGGGGAGGGTTGAGATCCCACAAAACTTGTTTAACACCGCTGCATTTTTGAGCATGTCCTAAGTCAGGAACCTCTAGCTTTTGCTAGTATTTTGGATTTTATTTAATTATGGTTTATTTGTTTGTTCGGAGTTTAGTGTGACTTTCATTTCGCTGAACTAGTATACATCATTTTGTAAGGGCCAGCTGAAGCCTCCCTCCGGTTGGGAATGTTCTCGCTGCATTCAAGACTCATTGGTGGCCTTGGGTTGTTTTCCTCTCTTTATCGGGTTGTTGTCCCTTTGAGACATGCCTCGTTTCTTTTCTCTATTCTATTAATTTCATTATTTTTATATGCGTTATTACAAAAGTCATTAAGAAATTCTTTAATTAAAGTTTCACTCTGAATTCTGAAGCATATATGGACATTGTTTCTTTCAGAATAGTCATTGAAAATAAAACGTCACTGAACTGCAAAACACGTCAAGTTACTAATGGGCACAAAAGTGTGTCCTTTTTATGAACGCCCAATCGTGGCCATTTTTATAAAATCCCAAACGTGTCCATATGAGGTCCAAACATTTCCCTCTTATGAACGCTCGATCGTGTCCATATTTTGAAAACACCAAAAGGTGTTCACCATTATTAAATAGTGATTCGTAATTATATCAAATATGTAGTTTAAATACAGTCCAATCTATATTATTACAGGAACCTTAGATTTGTGTTGTTGTAAAAATATGACATTAACCATTAAAAGCACAGACACCACATCTGTAGGAAGCAGGCCGTGCCATACCCTCATATATTATTAAGATAGTTAGACATCACGGGAGGTTATAAGTACAAAAGAATTCACTAAGTAAACGACGAATTTTACTGTACAAAACAAATTACATTAATTAATTGCAATTGTTATGTTCGCTCTAAATATGCATGACATATTTGCCACTGGACATTAAGCAACCAACAGTCAAAAGTTAAATTAGGTGTTGCAACTAAACTAGCTATCATGCTTTATATTAACAACCGGCGTTGAACCCACTAATACTAATAAATGACCACTTTATCAATAGTTGAAGCACTGGGAAAACGTTTTTGATTTCTGACAGTCATTTCTTAAGTGTGAAGTATCTCTATTTAACATTTAATACAATAATAATCATATTGATACAAAAAAAAAATATAACCGCTGCGAGTAAATAAATATTTTCATTGTGCCCATTTTTTTCTTATCTGGTGTCTGTTTAGTTTAAACAGGAAGTCAGTGATTGCACTGTGGATAGTGTACCATGTCTTGGACAATTGTCTATAAGCATCACTACACCTTTCCTCCAGATATCCTTGGATGGCGGCTTTGATCTTAATTTAGAATCCTTCAACCAAAATCCGACGTCTACAATCGTGTCCCCATCATTGAATTGCCGTTAACGTTTTTGACGTCACTGAGGAGATATTAGCGCTAAAAAATGTTGAGACATTGTGGTGTTCAAAAGAGGACACGTTTTGACGAATAACAAATATAAGACACGTTTGGGGGTGTGAAATCGGACAAGTTTTCGGCGATTTGGGATTTTAAGGACACGTTTTGGCGAAATAGACACGTTTCTGGATATCGGACACGTTTGTGGGGTTGGTCACGTTTGGGAGTGTTACATATATAAACTGAGTATAACGCTTTATTGGTTTATGGACACAATTCCCGCTTAAGAAAAAGCTTGAAAATCTACATTTGTTGTATATTTGATACGATTCATGAGTACATTTGTGGGTCGAAGACAAGATTGCAGTTCATCAAATGGTTATCTCTAAAAATTGATTTGCGGACGAAGCAAGAAGTAAACCTCCAGCAATGGTTTTATATAAAAAAAACATGGAAAGACTTGAATAAACACTTGTATAAATGTTTCCCGAATCTTTGATGAGTTTTTTTTATAAGTCTCAATAATAACCCGGGAAATGGATTTTTTTCAATCAAATTTTTTCCTGACATCGTAAAACATTAGTCGTGATAATTTTTATACAAATTACCTTTTATTTTTGTTCTTTTATAAAAGCCAAATGTGCTATTCGGTTTTAAAAATAATAATAATAATAATAATAATATCTTTATTTAAAGAGAGTAACTCATTTGGATTAAACCAATTTTCAATTAGACTCTCTACATACAATATCAACAACATGAATAAAACATAATCAATCTACTATTACACATATATAAACAATAGATGTATATATACAAAAATATAACAACAAAAAATAATACACCTATAGTATACATTGTGGTTAAACTTTCACACTGTTAAAAATATATTGACTTGTAAAAGTATTTGAATGCAGATACAGTTTTTGATTTTTTAATTTCACTGGATAGTGAATTCCACACTTTTGGGCCACTAGAAGAAAAACTTGATTTGTATAATTCTGTATTTGATTTAGGGACAATAAAATTATCCGATGATGAAAGTCGAGTATTGTACAATTGTTTACTATTTGTAGGCACAATAAGATTTGATAAATATTTTGGTGCCAGTTCATGTTTTGATTTATACATTAATAATGACTTGTGGTAAAGTATTCCCTTAGAAACGGGAATAATTCCAGAATCCTCAAATAGTTCAATAGATGGTGTACGAATATCGTGTTCGTTTAAAATAATTCTAGCTGCCCTTTTTTGCAATGTCCATTAAAAACTTGTTACAGTTTCCCCATACTGAACAACAGTAATCCAAATGTGGAAGAGTATAATCATTGTAAAATATAATTCGTGCATTATGATTCAAGTATTTCTTGATTCTTTTAATAACGCTAATGAAGAATTAACTTTTTTGATAATATGATTAATTTGATCATGCCAAGACAGAGTGGCGTCAAAAAAAATACCAGGGACTTTTTCACAGTGACTTTTTCATTAATATGTTAGCCATTAATGGATATATTTAATGTGTCATTGCACATGACAAACAGTTTTTGTTTTGAACCTATACACATTGTCTCAGTTTTTGACATTTACTAACATTTTGTTTTCATCAACCCAATGACAAATATTTTCTAATACAACATTGAGTGCGTGACTTATATACTTTTTGTCTTTTCCAATCACAGAAAAAGTGTTATCATCAGCAAATAGATCAATATTATGATTAGGATTACATAAAGGCAAATCATTAATAAATATTAAGAATAATATAGGACCTAAAACTGACCCTTGAGGTACACCTGATTTTAATGTAGATACATTTGAAAAAGTAACATTTGATTTTTTTTTTAGCTGTGGACTGAAAGAAGGAAAAGGAGTATTGTGGAACTTTTTGATAATCTTCATACCTATCGCCAACATGATCATGGTACTATCTATTTTGTACTTCCTTATATGGTGCAAACTCAATGTAGAAATTAAACAAATAAAGAATACCCTCGGAAACCAAAGCATGGCATCAAAACAACTAGTTGTCGCCACTCGAAATATGTCCTTCTTCGTTCTAGTAATAATTCTGAGGTTTTTAACACCAGCCATTCATGGATTATGGGTATTTATCGACGAACCACCAAGGGCAATGCATGAAATTAACACTTATGCTACCTGTTTTGGAGGAATTTTCAATGGAATCATTTATCTGACCATTCGTCGAGAACAATTGTAAGAGGTTAGATATAGTTCCTCGTATAAGTATTGTTGGCGTATATGTGGGTTGTACATACGAAAATGAAAAATACATCATCTGGAATATATTATTCATTTTTATCAAGATATTGTCCATACATAGCGATTAGTCTCGAATAAGAAACATATCTATTATAACCATCAAAGAAACCCGCCTTCAAATTTCAGAACGAAGGAGGCGCATTTCGTATACATAATAATCAGCAGTGGTGATAACGAAGTAGAAAATTTCTAAAACACCAAAAAAACAAAATGAAACTTATTTTACCGAATCTGGATAAAGTCTTTGTCTCTGAAAAAGAGACTCTTATTGCTTTAAATGCTTTTAACATTTTGTCAACAATTAATTTCCGAAATGACCATGTCAATTGTTTTTATACCAGCTTAATGTGAAGGTACAGAATTTTGTAACAACTCTTTAAATTTGTTTTATTGAGTTACTTGCACAAAACATGTCAGTGATAAAGAGCCATGCCTTGGTTAAATGTGGTGCAGATTACCAACATTATTTAGTGGCTAAGTGATATCGTTTGTTAACAATTTTTTGTAACTACATTATCAAATATCGAAATGACTATATTATTTAGACTGTATTGTAACTTCTGATATATATAAATTCTTCGGTTGTGTTTAAAGCCTGGAAAATGTGCAGCGACATTGATATTGACAGAAATACTGTCAAAACATAATTATAAAATACTTAGGATGTACACAAATCACTGTCCAGTTGTGATGCGCATCAACATATTATTAATTCTACATGAATTATTATAAAACCTAAAGTGAGTACAAAAAAGAAAGATCTCTCCTCAAATGTAAACTAAGTTTTTAATCAATTCCCATTTACTATCAAATTTCTCTCTTGCTTTAGGGGATCTGTAAAAGGAGGTAGATATTTTTTCTATTTGGTAGGAATTTTTAATCATAGCTATCGCCCCTGTAAGAGTCGGTAATGACGTGTTAAAGCGACATGTATAAATATAATACTTAACCAGAATAGTGAATAAGTTTAGGGAAACATCCCAACACTCTGACCCAAGAACAATATTTTCCGCATTAAATATTAAAGTCAGATTATTTTTAACTTGAAAAAGTGCTGCAATTTCTAACCACAAATTTCTAACTTGGGTACATTCCCAGAAAAGGTGACCTATAGTTTCTTTAGTTTCATTACAGAAACTACATAAGTTAGTTTCTTTTAACCCATATTTCTGCAATGATGCATTTGTAGCGAGAGTTCTATGTAAAATCTTAAACTGGAACATACTAAATTTGTTGTTTTTAGTGCAACAAAAGGGTAAACTATAAATGAAATCCCAATTTTCTATATGAGTGCTTAGTTCTTTACACATTTTGTCTTCTTGTTTTGTAGGACGTTCTGTATACATTGACAAGATTTTTTTATAAAAGAATTGACATGACTTTTTATTGTTTTTAAGAAATTCAAAATTATCATTAGATATGTGCATAATTTTCACTGAAGTAGTGATTAGATCTTTCCAGGCTTTTGATTTGTGTGCATCATAAAAGTGCTATCTATGATGTTTATTGATATTGTTATATATATATTGATACACTTGTTTTTGCTTGATTGTATTTGAATTATCTCCCCTTGATTTAGGTTGTCTTTGACTGTTGTTATTTATTTTGTGATTCTGTCCAATATGTCCTGTCTGACCCTTATCTGTTAATGATCTCTGGTGGCCTCTTCTGGTACCTCTCATGTTCACTATCATAGTATTGACAGTGATGCATGTGGCAAGAGGAGAAGGCTGATGCCATCATTAACAATATCAACATATTCATGTACTCTAATCCAGAGTGATAAATGATGAGTATGATCTAATAGATAATTATCATATAGATAATAAAAAATTAGCATTTTTAACTTTTTAACTTTAGACTGTTATTGAAAAATTTAATATTAATACATGTATTATAAATTATATATGTATTCATGTATCACAATGCTTGGTGCTTTTTCAGATAAAATAAAAATAAATTACAAAAAAAAATACTTAGGATGTAAAAAGTCGGCTTAAAAATATAAGCAATGTTCCTTTAGCATGTAAAAGCATTTATTGAAATTGATTTAGTTCTTAACAAATCTTAAATGACAAAGCATTTGATTAAATGTCATTTATCACATAAATTGAACAAAGGATGAGGAGTATATACTTTAAGAAGTGTGTTCTTAATTGTAGATCTTCCAAATGTGTAATCACTTCTTGTATAGACACGTGGCAATGTAGATATTGCAAATTTTAAAACCAGTTGTTTATTGTTGAATGCCATATGATGACCACTTTAGACAAACTAGATTGTAAACTATTTATCTAACTATTTCTGATATAATTATAGATTATTGGTATCAATATGTTGTTATTAAGGATGGAAATTGAGTTGCACAATTCCACAAAGACTGTTATATAATTTCGTATTCAGTACAAGTTAAAGATAAATTAATTGATGACAATTTATATCATAATGAATATCTCTAATGTATTCTGGGTCAAATTGCAAATGCTGCATGGTCAAAGCTAGTTATTTTCTGTTTACTGGATAATCATAAATAGTATACAGTCAGGATTAGTAATAATTAAGCAATTATCGTAGCCGGTGGTTGTTTGTCTATACTCAAAGATTTTATCATTAGTGGGTAAGACGTTCAAGATAATTTGAATATCAATATTACAGTCAAGTCTATAGAAGCCTCTGTTTATAATTTGTATTCAATTCGAACACTTATTTTTTTCTAGGTCAGATCAAAATAATTTCAAACAGACTATTTGTCTTTAAAAAAATTCTTAGTTGTAAAAATGGTTTATCTCTTATTCAAGAAAGTTTAAGATCATAAGTATTGTTATTACTATAACTGTAATATTATTATATAGGGAATAATTAAAAACGTATGTTTCTTTTTTATTAATGTTTTCAATTAACAATTACTTTGAAAAAAAAACAATGTATCAAATATTATCTAATATTGTAATGACTTCACTTCATTCTGTATTAACCTTATTAAGCAATTCGAACATTTATTGTATTCTGCATTTTCCTGTTGCTGATTTTGGCCTTTCTACAATCGATTGCGAGTCTGTCCCCCCTTTATTGTGGCATATGTCAATACGATAATTAAGGTTACAGGAATCAATAAGTATTGTTACAATAGAATGGTGGAGGACCCGGGCATAACTACAATTTATTATAATCCTAGTATATACATTCCTGATGTACCCCCTCATATTTACTTACACGTTGATTATTTTTGTGAATTAAAACAATTATACATTTCAAATGCTAATGAATATAACCATTAAACAAATGGAAATCATCTGTAGCTTTAAAAACAGTACACTATAAAAAAAAAAGATGTGGTATGAATGCCAATGAGACAACTGTTCACAAGAGACCAAATGACACAGAAATTAACAACTATAGGTCACCGTACGGTCTTCAACAATGAGCTAAGCCCATACCGCATAGTCAGCTATAAAAGGCCTCGAAATGGCAAATGTAAAACAATTCAAACGAGAAATCTAACGGCCTAATTTATGTACAAAAAAATGAACGAAAAACAAATATGTAACACATTAACAAACAAAAACCACTGAATTACAGGCTCCTGACATGGAACAGGCACATACATACAGAATGTTGCGGGGTTAAACATGTTAGCGGGATCCCAACCCTCTCCCTAACCTGGGACAGTGGTGTTACGGTACAACAAAAGAACGAACTATAAAAATCAGTTGAAAAAGGCTTAACTCATCAGATGGATACAAATAGAAATACATCTAACAAAAACAAAGAGTGGACATGGCCAGGTACTTGTACATCCCAACAACACAAAAAACACTAAGTACAATACCTTTATCTCATGAGGATGATAATTTTATTAATTTTCTGAATATTTTAAAGCTTTAGAACGCTTTAATAAAAAAGAAGTAGATTTATCTTTATATTTGAAGTTTGTGTCTTTCAAATTCATAGAGAAAAGTTTATATATAATTCTAATATTCCTCTCGATAAAGATATTCTAACTGAAATTGTAGAAATATTATCTTTTCTTAACATTTCTGAAGACAATGTTCAGCAATTCGTACTATTTTCTCATATTTCGATACATGATATCCAATCTTTCTTACCATTTATTCACTGTTTACTAATTTTACATTATCCAAATATTGCAAAAGATTGAGCAATCAGCGGTAAGTTTCCCTTATCGTTGTTAAGCGATCCTCTAATTTCCTACAACAAATTTAAGCATGTGTATAGAAACGCCAAATGCTTGCATGAATATAAAGTTCACATTTCAGCTCGGTGCCTTTGCCTTCAATGTACACAATTGATACATAATTTATCATTGCATTACCAAGCAGCACATTTTCATGAGAAAAATTATGTTCCTTGCTTTGTAATGCGAGGAAAGTTAATTAATTTTGGAAAAACTACTTGAAATACATGCATATTGATCTGATTGAATAACGTTTACATAACGATAATCGTTTGTTTTAAAGTGTTCAATTGATCGAGGTTCATTATAAATTTTCAATATGTACAATTGTAAGTAATAAAGGTCTTTCATTGTTTAAGAATTTCAATTACATATTACTAGTATATGGTAGCATTTATTACTCATCTTGTTAGCTCATGTTTATATCGTATGATTTATATTATTCGCATTATATCATTTTATCATCAAATATAAAAATAAAAAAAAAATAAAAAAATAATAAAGAAATAAAAAAAAAAATAATAGTCTGTTATTACTAATTATTTCTATATTATATGAATATTTCCTTTATGATTATTTAATGGATGTATAAAAAAACTATGTGTTAATACATTATTGATGGAATATTCATCTTGTTAAAGGGAGAACAACTATTGTAATGTAAAATTGTTTTTTATTTTGTTAATGTTCAATTTATTAATATTTGGTATTAATTTTTGATGCTTTAAGTTATATAAGTAAATTTGACATGACTTTCGGAAAAACTAGGTTTTAAACAATTTATCTAACTATTTCTGCTATAATTATAGATTGACTACAATTTGCTGTTATTAAGGATGGAAATTGAGTTGCACAATTCAACAAAGACTGTTATATAATTTATTAGTCAGTACAAGTTAAAGATAAATGAATTTATGACATTATCTATCATAATGAAAATCTCTAATGTTTTCTTGGTCAAATTGCAAATGCAGCATGGTCAAAGTTAATTATTTTCTATTTACTGGATAGTCATAAATAATACACAGATGGGATAAATAATAATTAAGCAATTATCGTCGGCAGGTGGTTGTTATGTCTATACTTAAAGATTCTATCATAAGTGGGTAAGACGTCCACGATGATTTGATTGTCAATATTACATTCAAGTCTATATATAATTTGTGTTCAATTCGAACACTTATTGTATTCTAGGTAAGATTAAAATAATTTCAAACAGATTATTTATCTTTAAAATAATTTTTTAATAGTTAAAATATTTTATTTTATATCAAAAAAAGTTTTAGATCATAAGTATTAATATTACTATAACTGTTTTATTATATAGGGAAAATGAACAATATATGTTTCTTTTTTATTAATGTTTTCAATATACAATTACTTTGGAAAAAAACAATGTCTTAAATATTATCTAATAGTGTAATGACTTAACTTTATTCTGTATTAAACTATTCGAACACTTATTGTTTTCTTGATTTTCCTGTTGCTGATTCCGGCCTTTCTACAATTGATTATCAGTTTGTTTCCCCTTTATTGTGGCATCTGTTCAATACGATAGTTAGGGTTACATGCAATAATAAGTATTATCACAATACATTTATCTTTTTAGGAATGTATGTTAACGTTTTATTTCTCTTGGTACTTTGATTGTTTAATCATAGGGTCTTATATACTCAAAAGCATACAACACACTGCATAGAACGAGAAAGTTTCACCTTTGAATTTGTCAGATACAACATCAGATGTAGCATATATAAATATCCAACAGTTTCAGTACACAGAAAAACCCTAAACCATCAATCCCAGAGTAATATTAAGGATCTCTTAGAATACGAAATATTGGATATATTAAATATTGGAAAACAAAAATAACACATATTTAACTCGATTGTATGTCTTTGCAACACCAGGTCGGACAAATAACCTCTATTTTTTGGTTTACAATTAAAAATGGTCATTTTCTTTTTTTTTTTAATTCTTATACATGTATTAACGACTAAATATCACACGCTTTAACATTTGTCAACAATTTTACATATTATTAAAAATATATGTTGCTGTTGAAGCGATTTTGATAAATAGTTTTTGCTTTTGTTAAACATTTTCTTCTTCTTTTTTATTCATTTTGGGTTTGATAGTCCAAGTTTGTCAAAATTTGCCAAAAGCTTTGGACTATCTTCATAATCTTCAGGAGATAATTATTTGGAGATCTATTAAATGTCAAGTAAATACAGGTTGCACCTTTGTAAATATAAACAATGCATTTCCCATAGGAACTCATTCCACGGCTGAAAGAGTGCTACTTTACTATGAAAATTCGTAATAAGTTATATCCTGTAAAGGAAAGCTCCCTCAAGCAAAGTTGATCTTAGATGGATTTGTCTATCTTTTATGTATTTTATGTCATAAAGCTATTCAACTGTTTCGGTACTTATACATGTTATACATCCTCGGCTTTCAAAAATTCGGCTTTGAGCGTTCCCGATAAACGTAAATCCAGAAAAGCGCTTCGGACACATACAATTATTAAACGTGTTGTTTTCATTTTTCACATGCACAACTATTGTTTGGCAGATGTCAAAACAAAGGGCTGTGTGGCATATTTTCAACATGTATATCCCTCGAACTTCTAAGACTTTTAACCTACGCTAAAATTGTGTACCCGTGACATCTTTCTACTTTGAGTCTTACTGAAAATTTAGTTTGATCGCTATCCAACTGCATTTATACTGGTAAAATTTTGTCTCTATGAGATTAAACATGGAGATCATATCTGGCAACCAGCAGGTGAACAAAACAAAACAAAAATATTGATGAATATCAAATATTTCCCCCAAAAGGTTTGTGAATCAGCTGTATTAACAAATTGTAACCTACAGGGCAACTATTTAGTCTTTCAAAAGATCTACAGAATGAATCAAACATCTGATTCAAAAGATCGAACAGAAACGACATTGCATTGAAAGAATAATTTACTAAAACAAAATAATTTAGGAGTAACCGTTGGTTGACATGTGCACAGTGACTGGATACAGGTAATGTGTTACATTTGATTAATCATATTTAATGTGATTCATTATTAATATATCAATTGATTGATAGTTGTTTAATAATAAGCAGTGAAAAAATAAAAGACATGATGATCTGGACGACGGATAGAGAATAGAGGATAACATATCTGAAAAAAAAAACGAAAAGAGAAAAATCGTGCAGAACAAAATGAAAACAACACTTTATAAATATCATGCATATATCCAGGAAAGCGCTTCATTTTTGTTGTTGTAAATATTGTATGTGAGATTTAATTCTTTAAACATGATACTTTTTTTATCCTATTCTGTGCAATTAAAAAAAGTTGTCTCGTCTACACTATTGTTATAGATTTAGTGACATTGTGTAAAACAATTTTAAATATATGTATAAGAAAAATCCATGACATGCTGAGACATAGTTGATATTCCAAACAGATTGCGCTGTGATTGAAGTTCTACATCTTGAAAACTGAGAAGATCTCCGTCATGGTGAACTAAGAATCATTCCAATTAAAAGACGGCTCTATGAATGACGGTAGCGGATTTTTTGCTGTATGTATTGATAACCAATATCTATGTTTTTAAGTCGCACATGTAGGAATGATCAATAAGTTGCATTCAGGAATAATGTCTGATGGAGTTTATACTCAGAACAAATAAGGCAAAAAAATCGTTTTGTAATGGCGATAGACGTTATTAGTTAATAAACTATGAAAAGGTATGTTAGTTACACAGCCTCGTAGAATATGATCACAAATTCTTTACTGACGACATATTTTTGAAGGCAGAAATCCAGATCATCAACACAGTAATCTATATTTCCTACACAATATTTCTAGCGTTATGTATTTATGCATTTATGTATTTCATTGTATTCATCAAGGTTCTAAATTTTTACAGTCGATAACTCATCAGAAAAGACCAAAACGCATCATAGATACCAGGCTTTAAAATGTGTACGTCAGACGCACGTTTCGGCGACAAAAGTGACGCTCGAATCAAAAAAAGTTAAGCAAGCCAAATGAAGTACGAAGTTCAAAAGCATTGAGGACCCAAAATAAGTTTTTGCGAGCTAAGGTAATCTTTTCGTGGGGTCAAGAATTCTTAATATGTTGAAAATGTCAAGCAATATTGATTGAGTATTTTACCATAATCTATTTGATAATTATAATATGATTAGATCTTCTACGAATCAAATCAAGGATCAGTTTGTGTCAAAACATATTCGTTAAACTTAAATATACTAATAAATGTAAAAGAAGATGCGTTAATAGGGCAGCAACAATTCGGCAAAAAAATGCATATAGACACTTTGGTATGCACGTATCCTGTGCCTAATGATTTGCACAATGGACAAGCTTCATTTGACCGTAAATTACTGTCCCTCTGGTATCTTTCGTCCCTCTTTTATAATGGGTTCCTTTGTGCCGTCTGGTTTGTACTATTACACATGGTCTGCTCTTTTTTATTCCTACTAAATTTTCATAAATAAAGACGAATCTTTTTTAAAAGGTGTTCTATCAATATATTTTACATGTTTTGTCATTTTGTCGAATTCATTCCTTATTTCAAAGATAATTTAATCGTAATTTGATATGATAAAATTCTGGGTTACGTGTGTAAATATTTTACTTGTGTGACATAAAACTGAGAATGGAAATGGGGAATATGTCAAAGAAACAACAACCCGACCAAAGAGCAGACAACAGCCGAAGGCCACAAATGGGTCTTCAACGCAGCGAGAAAATCCCGCACCCGGAGGTGGTACTCAGCTGGCCCCGAAATACAATTGTGTACTAGTTCAGTAAAAATGGACGTCACACTCCAAAACATATAAATGAACTAAAATTAAAAAACATACAAGACTAACAAAGGCCAGAGGCTCCTGACTTGGGACAGGCGCAAAAATGTTACGTTTGGAGGACATGTTTTTAACATACAATCGGCATTCCAATGGGAACCAATTGTCCTTCTGTTCTTGCCGACTTTTTCCTTTATATATATGAGGCTGACTTCATACAGGAACTTCTTAGGAAGACAGAAAAAATGTTAGCAGTATTCTTTAGTTTCACTTTCCGCTATATAGATGATGTTATCGCACTAAATAATTCAAAATTTGGTGACTATGTTGAACGCATCGATCCCGTCGAACTTGAGATAAAGGATACAGCAGATACAGTTAAGTCTGCCTCATATCTTGACATGATGATCGGTTGAAAACCAAAACTTTACGACAAAAGAGATGATTTCAGCTTCCTAATTGTGAACTTTCCATTTCTATGTAGCAACATTCCAGCAGTATATATCTCTTATGAATGTTTGCAATCAATGTGAATGATAGATAATTGCACATAGTGAATAGTTTTGTTTTCCCGTTTTACATTGGTCAACCTCATTTTGCAGAAAATTAAAAGTTGATAATTGAAAAAAATCAACAGCAAAAAATCGCAACCCTTGAATAACTCCTAGATATCGAATTTTGGTGATTGATCATAAATAAGGATTAAATAATAACGTGAATAAACGAAACTGTCTTCTTTATGCAAGTTTGTTTATCATACGTTCAGGTTTCATAAATATTCAAGAGGCAATTTGCATTTCCAAATAAGTTATTCGCTTATCAGCATTTCAAAATGTCTTGATGGAATGTTAAGTAAAATTTTTTTTTTTTTTTTTAACACTCAAATTGATACTTTATTGCACAACTTGCTGTTAACAATAACACTTGATGTACAGCATTCCATCAAGTATCCCTGTTAATAGTGCCACCGAATATCCAGGGAGAATATTCAGTAGAATTAACAAAAAAAAATTCTATCAATATCTAAATAAATAAATTGCTATTACAAATAGCTGTTTTAAATAGTCTACTACAAAATATGTTTATTTTTTTCTATATAAAATACTATATATTCATGTAACATTACACACGTTATCACAAAAGTTCGTCAATATATTACGGAATTTATCACTATTTATTTCGGAATGAGTTTTTGTATACTATCTTAAATGTTCCAGAAACTAAATGCGGTCACTGGTCGATGACCTCGCACGTTTTTTGTGCTTCAAGTTGGGATTTTCACAATTCTGCAATGTTTTGTAATTTGGAATAAAAATACGAAAAGGTGAGATGTTTTAATTATATGTTTTTATCTGTTATAAATCAAATGATTTGAAATAAACGTGTTATTTATTTGATCTACATAACGTTATGAACAATTGAACATGATCCCGTGTCGTGACCTTAAAATACCTATCAGCTATTTTGTAAACATACACATACTTGATTTTTCTGAAGTCATATTCGTACTACACACACACAGACAGATTCAAACATCCAAGATACACACACAAAACTCCTTCATAGTTGCATGTTTTATACATTTTAAGCATCACATTTGAAATTATATGCAGATAGGCTATAAAGTATTAATTGCCTCAAATTTTCAAGAATAACATCAAATTCTGTACACTTAGTTACTATATGTTAAGTAAAATTAGTGAAATTTTTTTTCAATAATAATGTTTATATGATTAGAAGAAACGGTATGTTCATATTATCATCACTTATATGGTAGATAATTGGTGAAACGTTGAAAACAAATATCGCTAAATCGAATTGACACCATTCGATACGTCAATGACAAACGACTTTTTGTGATAATCTTGACTGTTACAAAAAATATTATTGTTAAGGCTGTTTTTGGTTCTTTATCAAGGAATTTGATTGTTTTTTGTTGTCATTAAGCACCCTTTTGAGTCATCTTGGATGTAACATGGTTGTCATGTTTATTTGTTGAGGGAACTGGAATACCCGGAGAGAATCACCACCTTTCGGTGGGAATGTGGGAATCGTTGTTAAATAAATTGATTACAGTGACAATAAAGGGATTAAGAAATTAAAAATTGTTTCCATGATTTCAAAGTTTGCCTCTTTTGAACATTCTGATATATAATTATAAAGTTGAATATATATTAACACGAATTTGGACGATCTAATTGTTTTGTAATTGCATTACCATAAAAGGTCAAACATAGGAATCAGAAGTATTACAGAAGTCATTACGCATAAAGACGTTCGAAATAAACGTACTTAGCGCTCTGTTATTTAGTTTTAGATAAAAAATACGAATCACTCAGTAGCTCTAATTATAAAATAAAGAGGAGTGGTTTGATTGCCAATGAGACACATATTCTAATTAAATGGATATTAACAACTATATAGCATCGTATAACCTATTGATCGTTTGTTTTCTTCTGTTCAATAACGTTCTGGAATTCACTCCATTCGAACTAAATTGTTCTCCATATCACTTTCAACGCTCAAATATTTCAAGAGTCCCAAAATACTGCCGCTATTGGTTTAAAGTATCCATTTGATACAGTTATTATATGAAAATAAGGAGATGTGGTATGATTGCCAATGAGATATCTTTCCACCTAAGTCCAATTGAAGTGGATGTAAGCATTATAGGCATTATTATGACCTTCAACAATGAGAAATCACCCATACCGTATAGTCGGCAATAAAAGGTCCCGACATGAAAATATAAAACAATTCAATTGAGAAATCAAACGGCCTAATTTATAACAAAACAATTTACGAAAAAACAAATATGACAGATATGAACCAACAACAACCACAGAACTACAGGCTCCTGACTTTGGACAGGCACATTATAAAGTGGCGGGGTTAAACAATTGTGAAGACGCCAACCCTCCCCTAACCTTGCACATTGATGTAACAGTACAATATAAGAACAAACTGAAAGGGCTTTACTCAACAGATGTATAAAAATCAGAAAAACATCTTACAAACACACAGACCGAACTTTGCAGGATATTTATATATCCCTCAAACAATCAAAAAAGACACAACGTACAGATCTGAGAGTACTCGCAGTTACAGACAGCTAGTTCAAAGCCAATAATAACTAATAAAAAATTATGTACCTTAAATATCAACCAGTACACTTCAAACATCCCTTTGAGTGAGTGTAAAGACGTCATTAACTGTCAAAATATGACCTTGTGCAATGCCAAAATATAGGTATCGACAGATTGCAAAACCGTGAATGTTAATATGTGTATAACAATAATTGTTAGTATGGTTAAAATTTACTGAAAATAAAATCTATATCTATAGCTATAAAAACAGTATTCAAAGATCTGATAACATTGTTGAATTGGTAACCGTTTACAATACATGAGTAAGTTTATTTAAAGGATTGATAAGTTTACCAAGATCGTATCTAAATTTCCGGGCTCCGTAAACATTAGGTCTTGCTATTCCGCTTGAAATAATTTTACATATTTTCATCCACAGGTTATCAAAACAATTAATGCAATGATGATGAAAAACGTCGTGTTGTTTTTAAGTAATATTCACTAATAATGTTTCGCATACTTTTAATAGAAGCAATATAATCCACCAAAAAAGCAGTGCAGGAAACAAGACCCGATTACCTAAAGTTTATGCAAATACCACCGGAGATAATTAAAGTCGTATTTGTGATTTTCTGCAAATCTTTGATTTTTTTGTTGATGTAAGATTATAAATGGGACTCTCTGGGATTTCCGATTTCTATAGTTATACATTCCAAATATTTTTTTTTGCATAAAAACCAATATTGTTTGATGCTTTGTCTACTTTACAACAACTAATTATAAAGAGATGACAAGGCATCTACAACATGGAACTTGAAAGGGTTATAAACTCACATGAGCATGGTACATCGTTGTTTTGTATACGCTTCTAAATGCATAACCGAACAACTGTGTTCCAATGTGACATAGTGTCATGGTTGTGTTTATCTGGGTCGCGCTTAGCCCGTTTTCTAGCATTGCCGTCAACTGCAACCATTAGTAACCTGAAGATCGTCCTCAAGTTGATGGGCTTGCATTTTCAATATTTACGGCCTCTGGCTAACAACTCTCAGATATCCTCTTGTTGTTAAAAAGCTGGGAAGCAATGAGTTTGGTGTATGTATATGTAGTGACAGATATAGTTTGATCATTGAGGTAATACGATTTGTTTTCTGAACAGATTGAATGAAAATATTGCTAATATTGATAGCATCCAAACACTTCTAAACGAATTTTCTTTAACAAATTATACGATGTTTTCGATAATATTTGGATGTTCTTGTCTTGTGTTTGGACAATATATAATAAGAAACGTCTCTTATTATTGCAACCAATATGTTTATAACAGTATTTGTATTCAAAGCGGAATTGCTTTTAACTTCTTGAAGTAGTGAATTGAGCTTCGATAAGGGTATTGAAAACAGTATAGTTTGTATATATAATACATTCCTAAAAGTATTTGATCAGAGGATATCAAACCATCCATATGCATTAACAGGGTGTAAACTGCAGGTGGTGTAAAATTTCGATGAGAGTGTATCCTATTGCGTGACATAGAAGTGTTAAATGATGATGATTTGTTGATATCACTACACGTACACCTAGGACTAGACAAAATACTTACAACATCAATTTTTTCGATTCATCCGTAAATTCCCTATTCTAAATATTTTCTCCTTGTAAGCGATTTGGTGTTCTCAAGATGGGGTTATTTGTTGAATAATAGATATTCAATAAATTCTTGATTTTCACAATAAAAAGTCAGACATTCAGGTCAAAGTGAATTAAATATTTCACGAACTATGCGGGATACAATGTGACAAACAATATTCCTTTGATATCTTTGATATTTTTCATGTTGGGACTTTATATAGCCGACTACATGGTATGGGTTTTTCTCATTGTTGAAGGTCGTACGGTTGCCTATAATTGCGAACACCTACTCCATTTGAAGTTTGGTAGATAGTCACAATCAAACCTGTTTTAAGCAGTCACTCATGAGAAGTACTAAAATTGACCGCTCAAATACGTGGACCTTTTAAATTCCGACATCGCACGTGGACGGGATAGGGACAAATTGTTTTAGTGATTTTAATCGGTTGAGTTATCATTCGTGCGAGCAAAAAAAATAAAAAATGGCAGATTCCAGCGCTCTTACTTAGAAGAAAACACTCAAGATAGTGAATATTCGTGGAGAAATAAGTCGATGGTACGGTTTTCAACGGAAACTGATAGGTGTGGAACTCGCGAAATTCACAAATTCGCCTCCAATGGGGGAATCTCTGTTGCAAAAGGGTTCTGATACTCATTTTGTCATTGATACTGAACACATATATATTTCGTCATGATCATGATGATTATATTCTGTTTGTTAAAATCATGAACATAGCCTTTTTTAAAAGTAAAGATGACGATTTCGTGCAAAAATTAGGTGATCGCTGACTGCGTTAGACAGGTGGCCGCTGAAGAGAATTTAAGTATATATGGAGAAGACGTTTGGGAGGGTCTGAAGGTGGCCGGTAGAGGCAGGTGGTTGCTGAAATTAGGAAACCATTATTGCAGGTTTGACTATTTCATTGGCAGTAATACCCCATTTCTGTACAATTAACAGATTTCCTTGTAACAGATACCACTGACGATTAGATATAACAATGAAATGAATATTCAAAACCTTAACAAAATGCTATTACCCAGTACGCACATGTTTCAATGTTGTATATTTAATGTATAAAAAATAAAATAAAAAATATACCGAACTCCAAGGAAAACTCAAAACGGAAAGTTCCTTATAAAATAGCAAGATCTAAAGCTCAAACACATCAAACGAACGGAAAACAACTGTAATATTCTTGACTGGTACAGGCATTTTCTTATGTAAAAAATGATGGACTAAAACTGGTTTTATAGCTACCTAAACCTCTCACTTGTATGACATAAAGTATAAGCTGGTTTGCATTTGAATAAGCTTTGGGACAAAAGTACTTGACATGTAAATAATTATATTTCAATTTCAATTTCAATGTAATTGATTACTTTTCAAAATGAACATAATTGTTATTGTAATTTAATTGAAAAAATCTACATGTAAATGACATGTAATTAATTATTTTGGCATGTAATTCATCCCAGCTCTGCTTTCTTGCTATATTGTTGCGGCAGGTTTTTATTTGTGGAAAAAGCCGTAAAAACGAAAGAACCAACGTCCTTCTACAAAAAAAACTTGTTATCCTGGGGCCAGTTTCACAAAGCTGTCTTAGGACTAAGATATGTCTTAGGATGGTCTTACGACATATCTTAGTCCTAAGTGGGTTTCACAAAGTGGTCCTAATTTAGGACATCTCTTAAAGTTGGTCATAAAGTTAGGACTACACGAGAGGTGTCTTATGATGGTCTTAGGATAGTCATAAGTTTATTTTTATGAATTACACTTATTTTTTATATTAATTTTGCAAATTATGTTATTATTATTTGATAATCTAATCTCCTTGTTCTACTCGTAACAAAATCTTTATAGGTTGGCGGATTATCAACAATGATTTATCAACAATGAACATTCGATTTATTTATATCAAAAATGCACGATTTTATCCTTTAACCTTTTTATAACCGATTCAGTGAAAACTTGAATTCAACTCACTTGTACAAAATCAAATAATCATCAGCCTATTGTTTTTTTTCTCAAATTTTAATTGAATTTTTATATGCATATTGGTGTATTATTAATAGATTATTTATATAAATTAAACTAATGCTTTATATTAATTTTACAAAATATCTAATTCTGGAATGTTAATCAATACGTTAAGTAATTTATTGGAAACACATAATACATTTACATGAATTTTTCCATGAATTCATGTTAATATTTGAAAATTTAAAGAACTTGCGACAGGTTTAGGATATCTAAGCTAAGATCATCCTAAGACAGCCTCGAGGCGAGGTCTGAGATATGTCCTAGGATAGTCATAAGAGGATCATAAGACATGTCCTAAGATATATCTTATGACAGGTCTTAGGATAGCTTCGTGAAACCGGCCCCTGGTCATTTAAGAAATAGGAGTCAAAAGCACTTTTCACCACATGGGTTCGACTTTACTAACGTAGATGCACCACTATGACCACCTGACAACTAAGGTTTCCGACAATATAAGTTTTTGATTTACTTAGTAAAATAAATATAAAACTTGCTGAATAAAGTTATTTTTTGGCATATACTCATTTTGAGTATGCCGATTGATAAATATTGCGCAACAAGATAAAGAGGTAGGGTTGACAACAATATTACATGCAACAAATGTATGCGTGCTTTTCAATGCTAAAAACGCAACGGTGATAAGCATAGAGAATGAGCAGACATTTTTTCTTCTGAAAGTGACGATAATGTAAATCATATGGGCATTTAATCATCCTTTTGATATTGTTTGGTATAAAAACAGTAACATGTATAAAAAGAAACATGTAGTTTTGTGATAAATTATTTTGAACATCATTTTGAACAGGTTAAAACAGTGGGAGAAAATGAACAGAAAAAAACATGTTTTTGGTCAGGTTTTTAAAAAATGGGGTTCATTTGTGAAAAGTAGGCAACCAAAGTTATATTTTCGATCGAGAACAATGACTTACTTGTTATGCAAGTCAAGAGACAAGTAGAATTTTAAGACAAAAATAACTCTTAAATTCATAAAAAACGGAACTATGACGAAATGTTACAATGCTAAAATGTCAACTCAAAGAGGGTTTTGAAACATTTTGCTGTAGATGGAGCCGAGCATGATTATTCATTTTATCAGAATGTGGAACCTTATCCAATTCTCTGAGTCATTTTATTCTTATATCTTGTCCTTAAATTTCGGTATATAATATGCATGATATGTAGTCTGTCAAGCCCTTTGATTATGACCTCTTACTTTCATATGTCTTCAAATGTTCTAGAAAAAAGTTATTTGAAACAAAATATCCTTAACTAAGTATACAATTTCTATAATAATTACAAAGCTGAGTTCGAATTTTGCGCTTGTTTTGTTGACAAAATCATAATTAAGCGTCAGATGATCACATAGAACGATACACCACCATTAAAATACATAATAATCTATAATTTTTAATTCATATTGCATCGTTTTCCCTTCAATTACATAATCAGGAATTGATGTATGCTCTACTGATATTAATAATCTGATTTGATTGTTTTCTTTTTATAAGATACTCTTAAAAAAATAGTTTTTTTTAAACAAAATATACTTAATTAAGCATAATTAATAAAGCTGAGTTTGAATTTTTAGCTGTTTTTGTTGACAAAATCATAATTAAGTGTCAAATGATGACATTGAAAGACGCACCATCATTAGAATATATACAAATCTATAATTTTGAATTTATATTGCATCGTGTTTCCTTCAATTAAACAATACAGAATTGATTTATGATCTACTGATAGTATTAAGCTGATATGATTGTTTTCTTTTCAAAAGATCATTTTCAAAATTATTTTTGAAGCAAAAATATATGTAATTAAGTATATAATGGAAATAAAATTTACAATGCTGAGTTTGAATTTTGAGCTGTTTTTGCATAATTAAGTGTCAAATGATGACTTTGAAAGATATACCACCTTTAAAATACATAATACTCTATATTTTTTAATTTTTAATATAGCACCGTGTTATCTTCAAACAAATTATACAGAATGGATGTATGAACTACTGATAATGTACATCTGATATCATTGTTTTCTTTTAATAAGATAATTTTCGAAAATATCTGTTTCTCACAAATTATAAACAATCAACTAATATCGGAAAATTGGAGTGAGAAGATGAAATACTATCATTTTATTGATACTTCATATGTGTCATAATTGTTTCAAAAATAGATATAATATTACTATGATTATGTATAAAACAGTTTTGGTACTAAAATATGTTTTAAATCGGGAATTTACAGTCCACCTGCAGTGGTATCTATCCAACGAAAGTAAATGAAAACTACACTTTATAAATGTAGTGCCTACGAAACGCTTCTCTGCTTACCAATTACCTAATTTACCTAATAGACTGCTTAACCTACCGTCGTCAGAAGATGTTTGCCCTGACGACATGCCGGGTCTCGTTCCTTTTGGAGTGCATGCGATACCCTCAGTTTATTGTTAGTCAAATTGATTTGTCTTATTAATCGATTTATTAGAGTTAACTTAGCTATTTTGGTACTTGTTTTGTTTATTTGTTGCCATTCGTATGTAGTTTTTTGTAAGGTGTTGCTAAAGTTCCCTTTCCCAACATATTTATGGAGCACAATTTACTGTAAAAGTGGACAAACACAGGTGCAGGTGTGGTATTCATAATACAGATATATCAAATGACAGGTTGATTTTATGGAAGTTAACTGTAACTCTTTCAAAAGAGTCCACTAGTTACTTTTTCCATCACTGAATTCGGGGAACAATGGCTTTTATCTAGTTTATGCATGTATTGCCTGTCTAGTTTTTAGTGCATATTTCTGATTTTTTTCATGTTTAGAGATGACGATTATTTATCCGGAATGTCTGAATTTCAGACTCGATGTATAAACTTTCTGATTTGTTACACCTTATTGCTATTCATTCCAATCCGGATAAGTTCTGAAATTACACATCGTTTCATGACGTCACAATTCAGTTGAAGTTATCTTGGGCTCTGTTTAAAGAATGTATTGCTCATAAAACATTTTATTGAAACATCTTTATAACACCCTTAACACTTCAAACAAAGCATTTTTATGTTTTAAGTTGTGTTTCATAGAAATGGATAATGATCTATCAAAATTTCAAAATGCTCACTTTATAAACTTTTTCCTCCCTCAGCTACACATCTTCGAATTTCATTTATTTTCAATTTAAGAGTTCCTTGTAAAGGTTAACCCGGAAAAGCGCTCTCTACCCACCAAATGTATTCAATGCTTTTTTTAAGTGAACAGTAAAATGAAGTATTAGTAGCATTTCAAGTTAGAAAAAATAGAAAATTGTTATAAAACATATATCAAATTCGATTTTTTAATTTTGCAATTCGCAGATAAAACCTCCAGGTTAATCGTTGATATAGTTTACAAATGAATGTACAAAAAACTATATTTTTGTACTTTTCCATTTTTGCAATTAGAATATGATTGGAATAAACTGGAGTAGTAACACTATTTACCTCTAACGTGTAATCTCCCAGTGTATACCATAGATATTTTGACAGACAGTTCCTTAAATGTTTTAAAAATCTATGAGCGTCACCATGGAATACATGGATTAAGATTATAACACAATGTTGACTTCTGTAACCAAACTTTTGACATGTTTATCGATTGTGTCTGTTTGTTTTGCTCACACATTGTTGTCAATAAAATTGAATTTTATGTTACTGTCATACAAGTGAGAGGTTTAGCTTCCTATAAAATCAGGTTCAATCCACCGTTTTCTACATAAGGAAATGCCTGTACCAAGTCAGGAATATGCCAGGTGTTTTCCATTCGTTTGATGTGTTTTAGATTTCAATTTTGTCATTTGATAAGGGACTTTTTCCTTGGAGTTCGGTAGTTTTTATATTTTACTTTATACATCCTTTGATATAAATAAATTCAACAAAATCTAAACCAAAGAAGATTACCAATTGAAATTTGACTTTGGTATATATTATGAAATTTATATTCAAAAATTGTTACCTGTAATAGGTATCATTTTTTGGGGTATCTAAATAACCTACTTAAGACAAGTCTAAAATAGGGTATTATATGAGAAAAATAAGTTGCAGTTTGAATTTAAGAGAGAAAAATATCCAACAATCTATCTTTATCAATGTCACGTGATAACGTATTACCCAAGAGAATTATTGTTAATCATATCTTGCATCCTTTGTCTGTCAAGGTAAGAACTCTTGAAGAAGAAAATGTTTAAACGTTTCACATTGTTACCTGTCAATAACAACCTTTATCCATTATAAACTCAGCTAGATACCCTTGGCACTCAGTGGTATTTGCTGAATTCTCACAATTGCTTTTTACGGACATTTTCACTTTTATGAATTTATCTTGGAGTTCGGTATTTTTGTTATACTGTTACACTCCCCCCAACCCCTAAAAGTTCAAGCACTTAAATGAATAAGTGTAATATATGTCGCAGTAATAGAAGTGTCTACTAGATCAGTTTTCCAAAAGGCAATCTCAGATTAAAGATATGCACTGTATGTGTTTGTCATCAAATGATATTCTTTGAATTAATCCTTGTTCATATTTTGCGATATTAAGAGTCAGATGTTGATGAAAAGGGCTTCTGGCGTACCAAATTATAACCTTTGATGAATTGTGTTTTCAATTCTTGGAACCAGTTCTTTTGAAATCAGAATTGTCTGTAAATTTGAGTACGTAAGGAAATAATTGTTACTTTGCTATGTTTTTAAAATACTGATTTACATTAAAAACACTTTTTATCTGAAACAATAGATACTCAAATAAGAACACAATCATTTAGTAATTTGTGATTGAATTTTGAGCTATTTGTAAAGACAAAAGTCATATGTACGTATCAAATTATAAAATTGCTAGATACTACTTTAAAAGACATAAAAAAAGGTGAACGATTCTAAAAGTGCAATCAAACTCACTGGTTAAACATTAACTGAAAACATCATATCATGTGCTCCAGAAGGATAAGCAGATCATTTTTATTTTTATTTTTTTTTTTCAATATCGAATACTGTTTTCTTACATTTATACAAATAAAACATATTGAATGTCGGAACAATCACATGTAGTAATGCAAATATAGACAATATACTATTTTGTTTATTTGTATCATAGTTTCCTTTCAACAATGGCTTCATTATGAACAACTCTTTACAAGCAATTATGAAAGAAGATCCTGGGAAATTGTACCAATAAATGCCTTCACAAACATATCGAACTCTAACATGTCTAAGGTACATTTAAAAATCGGAAAGTCCCTAAATAAAGGCAACAGTAGTATACCGCTGTTCAAAAGTCATAAATCGATTGACAGAATACAAATCCATAAAACTAACAAAACCCAAACGCTCGACTCTATTATAGCAATATCGCACACGGAAAAAGACTAAAACTGATGTGTTGTAACAGATATCTGAAATTTTCCAAATCTAATTAACAGCGCTCCGAGAGCAAAACTGTAGAGTATACTATTTCTAGAAATGGTAATGCACTGTTCTGATTCCTGATCAAAAGGATTTTAATAATTTGGATAGGGGTTTCTTTAAGCATTTGGCATACAAATCAGTATAACGGCCTGTGTAAGGAAACTTTTAGAATGTGTTTGTTTGTTAGCGCCATGGAAGGAATGTTTAGTTCTTCATGTTTGGTTAAACAAAAAGCCTACTTCCTATTCTCAAGGATTTCTAAATTATAAAATGTCGCTGATTTTCATTTTTATTAGATGTCATCACATAATTTCTATATCAAGCAGTTAACATTTGATTTGCAAACAAAACATATTAATCGTTAAAAGCAGTGTCTGCGTGGTCAACATCATATTTGTCATGGAGGTATTATATGACTAATCAACATTTAGACCTGATAAGATAGGCGTAGCATGATTGCTTATTCTATTTTATTATGACTTCCATCAACCACATGACATCTGTTTAATACTGTAGATTCATTATTATTCGGTTGATACAATTTTTTTGTGAAATTCCAATGTCCAATGAATTAAAAATGTTCTAATAGCATATTAATTTATGCAGATTTTTCCTTAATCTTCTAAAATTGGTATCCACGGAAATACAATCAAATACCTAGTATCCTTGTTATTGTCCATTACCAAATGTCATACAAAATAACATATTAACTTGCCATTGCATAGTCGCCTTTTTTCATGACGTCACTATAGAAAAATTCATAAGACACCAAGAACATTTGACGTCATAATTAGGTTTGGACCAATCATTTGCCGAAAACAAATATTTCACTAGAGGACAAATATTTTTCTCACACCGATCAAGAAATGTGAAAATAGCACAAAAATTAGAGAAACAATTTTCTTTGGAAAATGCCTGTACCAAGTCAGGATTTGCCTTCGTTCTATTGGTTAATGAAGTGGCGCATTTTATTTTGCAAACGTTGATAAACATCAACCTTTTGATATTACCTTTAAGTCCAGTATTTCCACTTTTTTTTAATATATGTCCCCTATTGTCCTTGAAAGATTTTGTCTAATCATCGATGTTATAAACGTGTAAATCTTTAAGGCGAAGTGTACGTAATAGAACTACTCCACAGATTTTTTTTATATTTTACATGTGGATTCTGCTTGTAAAATTACATCAGAATATAAAATAAAAAAGGGGGGTAACCGTTTTCGTTTTTCAGATACAAGCTGTTAAACTAACAGCATGATACGCCAGAAATACAAAGGATATATAGGGAAAATCATAAAAAACGGCACATATTTTTACTTTATCATGATTTTCTAATTCGTTGGTCCACAGAATTTTTTTTAAGTTCGAAATGCGATTCAAAAATAAACGACGAATCCATTGGTGCAAAGAAAGTCCTTAGTAACCGTGCTAGTTTTCAAGCTATATTCTCTTGAAGTTTGATTTTTAGCGGAAATTATAAAATATTCGGCGACGTTATTGATGTCTGCTGTAATGTCACCACAAGTTCTTACTCTATAACGCTAGTATACCCATTGTACTGTACAGTATTGTCATACAAATCGTGAGTGCGTGTAACACATTTTCCTAAGTATTGGAAATGCTAAAAAAAATAAAAGCGTAATCGGTTGACATGGTTGATAATGATACAAACTGAAAAATGTTTAAGGATATTTCTGCTGCCAAAATAATGCAAATTGGCAAATAAATATACTGCAAGTGAAAGAAAGTTACTGTATAGACTTTAGCTCCATCTTTTCTTGATAAGACAGGGTTCCACATCTTTTTTTTTGAAATATTTGTATTGTTCTAGTAATTTTAAATAAAATATCGAGTTGTCCAGATTAGTACAGAATGATTCTATACATATTTGAAAAATTCGGTTATACTATTGGGATCGCTTCTTTTCATCATTTCCGGCACTATGCGAGGTAGTGCGTACACAACCCATTCTATTTGTCAAGTTCACACTAGTGCACGTGATTTTACAATTTTACTTGGAAATTTCCTGTCTCGATAGCTTTCTCTTTTCTTTAACGACACGACAAGGCATAATAAATGGTATAATGTTTGCTGGAGATTCATTAACAAAGGAAATTATTTCTTAAATTTCCACATGTACGACTCATAAAAAATAAGAAATCTGCAAATGCATATTATCTTGAGAATGGCTGTAATAAGGTCAAAAGAAGAACCCGTATATGAATTTCTGCAAAATAAAACAGATCGGATTTTTTTTATATAACTTCCCGTTGCATAGATCACTGCCTGTGTTATGCCTTAGCATTGTGTATATTGTAATGCTATAGCCGAATCGTCAAGTCTAAGTCTAAAGCTTTGTGTATTATAGTTATATGCTGTAAATGTGCTGGTGTCATGATATAAATGTACTGTTGTCATGATGTATATGTACTGGTGTCATGAAATAAATGTATGTATGTAATGCTATACGAATGTACGTATATAATGCGATACGAATGTACCAATATAATGATATACGAATGTACGTATGTAATGCTATACGAATGTACGTATGTAATGCTATACGAATGTACCAAGGGCGATATTGTGAGAATGTAATCATCCAGTATGATGCTAAAAATGTTTCTAGTGTAAATTCATTAGATTGTATCTAGTATAATGTAAGGAGACCACTTCTAAGCAAGGATCGAAGCTCATAAACTCGGCAATAAAATCAGGATCTCTGGAAAGTTCGGAGAGCCGACAACCTTGCTTCGGAAATTGGCAAGGAAACTGTTCATAATGTAAATGATATACGAGTTTACCTTGCGTATTGTGCCTGTATCCAATGCAAATAAATTTGGTTTTTTAATGTGATATAAAAATAAGGAGATGTGGTATCATTGCAAATTGGACAACTATTTGCCACAATTTAAGGTAGATCTATCGGGTGTATTTTTTCTGAGCGTCCTTTCTGGTCATGTTGCAAAATTACTTATTTGTTTTACAAATAGTTTACTAAGTATCATTCAATATACAACAAAATACCTACAACATGAAATTTAAAGATTGAACTATCAATATTTTTTTCTCAAGAAAATTAGGCCCGTGATCCCTTTCTTTATAAATATATATATATATATATTTCAGAAGTATTGATTAACGAAATTATCTCTTCGAATTTTAGACAATTCTATCGTTTAATGTTTCTTCAATAAGGAAAACTTAAGTTTCCCCTATATAAACAAAATAAAATACCCTAAATGTGGTTAATTTTAACGATTGTTACGAAAAAACAAGGTCCGCGATCCCCAGTTTTTATATTGAAATTTGAAATTACTTTGACCGAAAAGTCTTTTACAAAAGCTTACGAAACATTTATCGCCGAATATTTTGACACCCCAGCTGCCTTATTGAATGAAGTGGATATAAGCAATTATACTAGTCAACCATAAGGCCATCAACCATGAGAAAATCCCTAACGTTTAGTCGGTAATAAAAGGCCCCGGCATAGCAACATTATTTTCTTCACCCTCTCCCTTCTTCCCTATACCTTATACTCTATAATTCTATAATACTAGTTATCTTTAATATTGAGACTTGAGAAGAAAAAAATACTTCAAAATTGTATTCTCTACTTCTGAATGCTACACAAAAGAACAACACAAGAATGCAAATTTAGCTATCCTTTCGAAATTTGAATTTGATCAAGAAAAAAACTGCATGTTCTATTTTTATCATACATGTGTAGTTTCAGTTTCAACCATGGTTCTAAATTTAGATTTTATTTTCCCAAAAAATTGCGGACGGAATAGAAGACACCTGTTTATTTTCTGCTCCTTGAGCATTTGGATGAGATAGACGATTTACTTATTCTGAGATAAATGTCACAGTGCTAAATTCTTAGTTTCTGTGTAATGTTTTGTAGACGGAATCTGATTTTTTTGTTCGTTTTTTTTTTCTGTAAGCTTTTTCCTTCCACTTATGTATACATGTTAAAAATGTTTCACTTGTGGTCGATTACCCTTTATCATCGTTTATACTTTTCACACAAATATAAATTATCCTAAAATTCCAATTGCTTAAAAACGGGACTGTACAGTGGCGGATCCAGAACTTTATTCTAAGAGGGGGCCCGCTGACTGACCTAAAAGGGGGGGGGGGCTCCAGTCACGCTTCAGTGATTCCCTGTATAATCAACCAAATTTTTCTCACGAAAGCGGGGGCCCGGGCCCCTCATCCCCCCCCTGGATCCGACTATGGGACATGCCAACGCCTTTCTAGTTCAACATACATATCTACATGCAATTTACCGGTAATTAGGTTGCCTTCAAGATTACGCTACACTGACACTGTAAATTTCATTCAAATAATATTGTGGGGTCAATTCTGTATTATGTACCCGCTGCAGCGTGAGGCTAAAACAAAAACAGTTGCAGACTAACACACAATAAGCTATAGGATACTAAGATCTAAGATTTCTGATTGGAGTCAGCTAATTTCTTTGAAATTTTGACATAGTACAGGAATACTTGTTTGGGTTCATGATAGATCGCACAAAGTCATTAAAACGATGATTTCTCTTTCATGTGCCCATTTCCCGTTCTTGGAGTAGGGGAGATAACTTGCGTAACTAACGACGCACGTTTTGTATCCCGAATTCCGCTAGAGGCATGCAATTACGTATACTTCGCCTTAAAAACAAATATCATTCAAAGATTAATTGTCATTGCAATTGAGAAAAATGATGTTATCCTCAGTGACATTGTATAACGTTTGTATCTATTTGCATGAATTGAGAATTTATAATACGAGCATAGAAAAAATGTATCTGCAAACATGCCGAACTCCAAGGTAAACTCAAAAAGAGGAAGGTATATAAAACCTGACAAAACCAAACTCCTGATTATATCAACCAACAGAACGAATAGAAAATAACTGTCGAAATGGTGAAGTAAATAGGATTTAAAAACTATTCTATCCTGAAAGCAGGACTACATGAGCATGATATTTTTGTTGAATCTTAAACTAAATCGTTAAATGATGACGAAAATAAATCAGACAGATTTCAAAAACCAGTAAGGTTCAATACAAATAGACACGAAAAAGGTGCACGAGATCATTTATATATTTTTTATCGGTATGAATTACTCGTTCACTGGAGAAGTTCGTCAAATATACACGCCTTGTTGACGTCATTTACCAGATACAGGGTACTGCCTGTATATCTACACTATAAAATATCATCAAGCGTCGTCGTGGTCGTCATTTCGCAGGATAAACCAGAAATAATGTTTTTTCAGAGGGTTCTTAATCACGATTCTCTAATGACATCAATGCTAATTATCAATTATAAGAATTTAATTTGCCAAAAAAATCATGCAATATATCATCATATTTTTTCAATCGCTCTCTCAAAATGGGATTGAAGTGATGATGCCCCTAATGACACAGATGATGTTCACTAAATCCAAAGTTTTTGACGAAAATGCAACGAACTGGGAAGTGGTGATTTTAATTATACCTATAGAAACAGTAAGGCCAAATGAAAACCATTTATTCTACCCACAATTAGATAGATACATGAAAAACTTTGTTACATAAAGTGAAAATTTCAAATAATCTTTTGACACAATTTGAAATGAAGTTATTCATGTTATTGGTTTAGTAAAACAAAACAAGGAGTGACAACGGGTGCAATCTGACATCAGAGCTAGTTAGTTACATAATTTGTACGATGAATAGATAAAAGGTGGCAAATTGCTAATTCTGTGTTCATTTTGTTATTAAATTAGAGATGCAGCCCCTTTCCCCCTCCCCCACCCACTCACCCACCACAATCATCATACGTGCATCCATTTGTTGGCCAAATAAAAAACTTCAACTGTCAATTTGCTTATACAATTCTAAGAATGTAAAAAGAAGCTTTCGGACCAATTTCTACACCTTAGTTAAACCATTTGATATATCTCATATTGCTAAAAAGGTTCGAATGTTTTGGTTTACATTACATGTAAATCATATTTCTAATGGAAAAGGTCGTTCACATTCATCACTTAAATGTCGTCCTTTTTCTGTTACGAGTATATAGTTTGCAAGATTACTGAAAAGATTTGTTAACGTTTGTATGATTTAATATTTGAGGAGTAATAACCTTTTGTTTAAAGTAAAAACCAGTCGACGAATAATTAATCTGTTGATTGAAATATATCATAAAATTATAAGTAACATTGATAGCGGAAGGGATGTAAGGTTTAATATTTTGTAATGTGTCTTGAGCGTTAAGTTTTGCACGAATTATTCTTATTCAAACTTAAGACCAGTCCTGCAATAAGGGTGAGCAATGATTATGGATAACAAGTTATCTCTCAGGTCGGCAACAAAAAACCTGTACCGAAGAATGTTTAAAAACTCGTAAAAAGTATAAATGGAGGTGTTAAGGGATACTATTCCATCTTTTGTTTTGTTTCAGCTGGTGATGAATATGATGTTGTAGCTGCTTATATAACAAATGATTCAAATGTGATCTCAAAACAGGCTAAATCATTGGTTTCCAATTGCAGTTATAGATATATAAAAAAAATATTGTATTAAGTAGGAAGGAACCTATATGTTTTTGGGCTGTTATCAAGCATTTCCAACACCAGCATAATGGAACCAACATAGAGATGAAATTGATGAAAGACATTTATTCGCTGAACTGTACTTGTACAATACAATTGAAAATGGAAATGGGGAATGTGTCAAAGAGACAACAACCCGACCAAAGAGCAAAAAACAGCCGAAGGCCACCAATGGGTCTTCAATACAGCGACAAATCAACCACGTATTAGACAGGGCTTCTTTTATACAAAATTTGAAGTATCATGTGAGTATGGTGGCGTCATTTGTGTAACACAACACGAATCTGAACTTCTAAAACATATTTAAAAAAAAAGCTGTTTATTGTTTTCAGTATACAAGAATTCATAAGTCTATGCATATCTAAAAGTAGTCATGGAAAGTTGTACAGAATTAACTTAAATATTAATTATGCAATTAGGAAATACAACAAAAGTCAATAGCAACTTATAAATAAAGCAAGCAACTTAAATTCACATTCATGTAACCGATTTTTTTTAGAGGATACTATTTGTTCAAATGCGTTTACCCAGCATGTCCGTTTCATGCACTCAAAGTAAAATGCAAATTTATTTTCTCTTTATTGAAACGTATATATTGGGATAGAAACCCAGTACATTAAGTTCACAACGAGGTATTGTCCTATATGAAAATTGTGAACCATATGTCAGTGGATGAAATATCGGGCGTCATAAATAGAGCGCACATAGTTATTTAGAAATCTTAAATCCAATTATCCGTTAAAGAACTCATTCACGACTTTCTGAGCGCCAGTAGATGACATGTGTTTTTGCGCTATATGAAATTAGTAGTTATTCAATGAAATAAAGATTTATGTGTTTTGCCTTATACTCAAAAGAACTAACAATATGATTTCCTGATTCAAATAATAATGATACTTCAGCGAAAAATAAGTTTGTTCACAGTCTATATGACCTTATCACTAGTGTATCTAGTACAAATTGAAGAGTCACAATCAAATAATATTAAATGAATCAGCGTCTACGAATAACTTTTAATTTATTTTTCAGTTCGAATTCGGCATACGGGACAAAGGAAGAAAGACAATCATATGGAAGACCAAAATCCTTTCTTGATCAATAATTGTTAAAACTTTTGTTAAAGAGTTCACCTGATGACCTGTTGCAATGTAAATAAATATCACACTGTTAATGCAAACATGAGTAACGTTAATTTCACGATAGAATCAGAACTATTCGATTGTTTTTCTGTCAGTGTCTGATGATTGTATTTTCTTCCATCTGAGCGCAATTTTTGGGATATTTTGCACACCTGCTGTTTCATGGAACTATTGCATATGTTGAATCAGCAGCCTAGCAACATGTACTTCGATCAACATGCAATTATATAAAAAATATACTTTATTATTAACAGATGATACCCATTGGGTAATTGTCTCTTCTTTTAAAAGATTCAAAATAAAAACAAAGGAGAAGTGGTGTATTTGCCAATAAGACAACTATCCTCCAAAGTTGAAATGAAGTGGACGAAAGCAATTATAGGCAAGTTTACGGCCTTCAACAATTAAAAAAACCCAATACCGTATAGTCGGCTATAAAATGTCAAGACATAAAAAATATGAAAAATGTCAACGACTTAATTTATAATAAAACTATTTACGAACAACTAATACGACAGACAGGAACTTGCAAGAACCACTAGACAACAGGCTACTGACTTTGGACAGGCACATACAAAATGTGGTGGGACTAAACATGTTTGTCAAAGACTGTTTGTGTCCCTTGTTTTCACTTTTAATATTTTTTACTCGATTTGACCACTTAAGACATCATTGTGTAGGTTTATTGCAGACAAAATCAATCTACAAATATAACTGTATATCTATTGGTTGAAGGTTATTATTGATTTTTCTTTTAATAGATTTAGAATATACCTACGACAAGTATTGAAGCAATTGTTTGTGAATTTTCGGCGATTCCGAATGCTTGTATTATTGCGTTTACTTTTTGATTCAACTGCAAAAGCTATCACCAAGATTATTCACTGCAAAAAGATGCATTACATTTCGTATTAACAATGTTTAATAATAACGGAACTGGTTTGAGAAGTAATCATAACTATACAAATTCAACTACATATGAAAATGCAACAAAAGTGGAATCTCTTAACATTACTTCAACAAATGACATACAATTCCATGCTCAAGCAACTGTTTTAAAACCGTATGCATATGTTTCACTTGTTCTTTCGACAGTTAGCGTTTCAGTATGTGTGCTAGTAATCATTTTTGCATTTAAGAAAAACGACAAAACATTTTTTAAATGGAAAAGGGCTCAGCGTTTCGTTGTAGTGACATCAACCTGCGATATATTGTTTTACGGAGTACAACTCATATTTAACATTCATGTTAAGGCATTAGGACCTCAATATCAACTTCCGCCCGCTATTTGTTCAATTTATGCAATTTTTTTACTAGAGTTTGCATATTCTCTGGGCAACTTGAGCATAATTGCGGCAGCTTCAGCTTGCTACTATATTCTTAAACAAGCAGAATTGAATTTAGGGAAGTATGATTGGAAGATGTTTTCGTTCATGTTTGTATACCCAGCTATTGTATTGGTAACAGCAAGTTTTAATGGAGGAATGGGTCATAATGGTTTATAGTAAGTGTATCTGTCATTATCATATGCAACCACGAAATATTATGTAAGGACCTTGCGCTGTTTATAGAAATTCAAAAAAACATCAAACGTTTGCACGCAGTATCTAGAAGTTGAGAACAGTAAAATTTTATATGTATCTCAATCAAATTTTGTAAATGAAGCAATTGATTGCGAAGAAAATAATTTTTAGTTTTTTACCTAAAAGATAGACCAATTAAAAATGTTTTTTCAAGGACCGATCGTTCCTTGCGTTCATTGTATTATCTTTACAACCATATCCATAATTTGTAAATATGTTAAGAATTGGTAAAGCGCCAGTGCCTCAAAGTCAGAATGGTTCTGCAACAAAAGAACTCCAAATTCCCTGTTCATTACATAGTGCAGTTGGGAAACTTCAATTATAGTTTAAATTTTAGTAAGTACATAATTGTTCAAAACTTTCATTGAAGAAGGTACTGGTCGCATTATTTACGATCTTTCGTTGCCATTTAATCAGTTAATAACTTCGAATTTGTATTTAGCTGCATGAATACGACAACGATTCGCTCAAATACGAAATTCATGAAATATTGTCATTCGAAGTACCTGATCAGAATTAATTCCCTTTGTTAATAAAATTAGTTTGAGGCACTGTACAGGATATTCTGTTCACGTGAGTTAAGGGTAATTTATGAAACGTGTTATGGAATAGTAATAATAAAGTTTGAATAATGCATGTATTTACTTAATCGTCTTATACATTTCTCTAAGGAAAACCCTAACAGAAAGAAAAATAGGTCTTTATACTTTTCTGTGGAAAAACCTATCGATTTGTCCTGATTATTATAATTATTATTATTCTTTTTGTTTCTTCCGCCAAAGTGATCTTACGTTAAATTTTTGTTTCGCAATATGTCGCTTAGATATTTATTATGTTGTATCGTATAGTTTATGCGCTTTTGAAATTGACCCTGCTTATTATTCGTTATATCCTCATTCAGCTTTAGTCAATTTAGAGCGAAGCGATCCGGTGACTTTTTACAGGAGGTATCTACCCGTTACCATTTTTTTATAGGTATGTCCGATGTTGTGTCAGTCCAAGTCATAAACCGTAAGCTGTAAAGACCTAATATCTTTTGATTTGAGAATCTTGAATTATAACTTGGAAAAATCTGGTCAAGGTCACAATTCAAGGTCATATTCTAAATTTTGCTCTTTAATATTGTGTACATCACTCCTTAACCTATGAAAGCTAAACAAAAGAACTGATACAAAATTTTGGGGTTGTTAAACTGAAGAAATGGTATATTTAGTCCAAAGAAATTTGATGATATCTTATAGGAGTTATCACCTCTAATATGTTAAAATTTAAAGTAAATCAAATTTAACTTCATTCCGGTACATGATAAAGCCATAGTGTCGTTTGCAAAATGTTGGATGACATATGACCTTGAAAAATATCAACCGAAAGTGACCTCGTGCAAACCGGCTTGTAGTTTGTTTTGCACTTTTTTCCAGGGAAAAATTCTAAAAAGCTATATGTTTTTAGAATCAGCATACAATAATCTTTTAAAGACAATGAAATTCGCCTTCTGTAAACCGGAAATAGACAATTATATCTCTTATTTGAAAGAAAAGTGTATAGAGACCATATTTTCAAATCATTGGAAAATAAGCTTATATATCTTATGAAACAGGAAATGACATTTTCTTAACCGGGAGTAGCAAATGATATCCTTAATTAAAGGCAAAAGAAACCATATGTTTTTGGAATCAATTCAAAGAAAACTATCATTTGAGACCAGAAATGACATTTTCTTAACCTGAAGTATCAAATTATCTCCCATTATAAGTCAAAGATATATAAAAACAATATATTCTGTAATCAGTAAACACTAAAACACTCCCTAAATCCATTACGAAATTTAAAAATTGCTTCACTAATTTGAACCAAGCGCATGTCAAAGTGTTGCATGTATACAGTGTGCATTAAGATGCTTTTAATTTTAAAAAGTATATATCCATGCACATCTTAAAGGTCTTTTCAAATTCAATCTGCGAATAAAAAAGTCAGAGTAGTATTGAACCTAGGTGTTATGGAACTAGGTTTGATCATCTTGTTATTCGAAATGAAATATGCATGGCTCTACTTTCCCATTTTCTAACAAAATTGTTGACCTAGGTTAAGAAATATGGCCAACTGTACTTCTATATTCCGGAAGTAAAACTATTGCTGCGGTTGCTTCAACTTAGCTGTACGGGATATCGAATACATTAATAATATAATATGCAAACAGATTATGTCAACTTTTAATCGATGGCTCGTTTGTTTAAGCTAGACCATTAATCTTTCTGCAAGGCAAATAAAATTACGTCCCTAACAATCCTTCTATTACATTTGGAAGTCTAAATTTCCTGCTCTTCCTTCCGATCTGATACTTTTGAAGACATTAAGTAGTTGAATGATTGCATTTGCTATGAGTTTCTTCTTGACATTGGACATTAAGCCAAAAATAATCAACCAATCACATATCGTTGCATGCATAAAGATTAATCTACTGATAAATAAACGTGTCTTACATGTAGCTGCTTTGACTCCTTGATTGAAATATGTTGTGTTTTCATCCAGCCTTACACAGATGTTTCAAATATTGTTGTATTGATTTGTATCTGAAAGACAAAATAAAGATTTTGTTTCAAAAGCTTTAGTAAAGTATGCTTTTCTTATTCATTTTTTTGTGGTAAATATGGATATTTGTAACATCTACATAAACTGCAGTTTTTACCCATTATTATGTGACATGATCAAAATAAAACCAATAAAGTTGTAGTTTTGACTGTAAAGATCACACAAGATGATATCATACTTTGAATGTTAGTAATGTTGAAGACTCTTTGAAAATGGTCCGGATGTCTAATATATTCAGGAAAGTCTGGTCGTATCCTTTTCAGTTGAAGATATTAACATTAAAATTTTTATTTATAAATGTTACAGTGAAAGTGCTGGTTTATTCGTTATCAAATTCATCTGATTCTTTTTCCTGCATTATCTTATTAATAGAATTAAATCAGGAAATTTAACGGAATTATTTATATCTTGGGTCCATATTTTGAACTGAAGTATAAAGAAGTGGCTGCACATTGAGCCTCGTTCTGACGCCATAAAACTCTTGCCAAAGGGGGGAGTCCGTATGGTGGTGTGTGATGTATAAATACGCAGCCACGTACCGTAGGAATTGGGACGTTAAATTAAAGGCGTCGTGTACTTTCACGCTCTTTGAAATGTTCTCATCTAAATTACCTTCATTTTCCAGTTCAAATGCCCCTCCCCCTTTTCATTCAGGTCTATCCTTATAACTAGACCTAACTTTTGTATTTGTTGTTTTCGTCCTGAACATGCATTAAGTATCTCACACTGGACTTTATGCCTCAAGTTATGATTCGTAATGATTATTTTTTTTTTATATCTGTCTCATTCCTAGAAAGTCTCCACGGTTGATGTTAGAGGCTTTCATGTAGGAAAGTGGATTGAAGTAATTTTCCTTTGGATATCTCATAAAAAAATGTGAAAAACGGAGTAGCCCTTCTCCCCGGACTCACAACACGCCGTTAGTATCCACCAATGGTAGCCGTAGTAAACACTTAATATACTTATAAAACCGGACACTGCACTTTGTTAAAATCAGTTTGTCAAATAGTACATAAGTTTAAAGTACGTACATCATCATACCCTACACAAATACGTTAGTTTTTTGCATCCTTTCGATTCATTTTGTGCATGACATCTGCTGCTGTAGTCACATTTTTTTAGTTAATAGTTAAATGTTTGTTTATTGTTAATTGAAATGCTGGCAGAAGAAATGTAGATATTCATAAAAATCATACAGATGCTTGGGATCAAAGGTCAAACAAGGAAATTAAAACTCTTCTGGTTTTTTTTTATATTTCTATCACCTATATATTTAATATACTATATGCTTGTTGTGTATTTATTTGCTTTTAAAAATCCAACAGAGTCCCTTTAGTAAGTGCATTTAATATAAATTAGTTTATAAGTATGCAAAAATATTACATTTTCGACCAACTTATGAAAACGTTTTAATAGGTAAATATTTGACTCTGACCATTTAATTCAATGTTGCTATTCACTAATATATAATGTGTGATGAACAATTCTGCTATTAAAGAAGTAAAGAATTGGTGCCAATAGGAATACCTAAAGCCTGTTGGTAAACTATATTAGCGTAACGTAAACAGATGATCTCAAGGAGAAAATTGACAGCTTCATTCAATTCTTTACCTTAAGTTTACAAATAGTATATCTAGAATTTTTATCGCTTTTCTTTACCAAAGAACGTTTTAAACGAGTTGCATCAAATTAATCTGTAATCGCATAATTCTAATAATTATTTGACTAAAAAAGAAAAAAATACGTTTGATAAGATTGTATGAATGTGCAGTGTTAAGAGTGAAAAGCCGTCTTAACTGTCCACCTAAACAAAAAGATCATCAAAAGCACGTCATTTGTCTAAAATATTCAATTGAATTAGTTTTTTTTTCACTTCAAAAATACTTAAGATATATGAAAATAGCGGAATTGATTTTTTTTTGGAGTGTCAACAACTCGTTGGAAGTAATTGATACCGGTGCCTCCGAATTTGTTCAAATTTTTGATTATTCTACCCTACATACCCCTTTGCCTTATAATCACATAAAGCAAAACATACCTAATTAATAGCAATTTAAAAGTCGGAATGTGAATATAAATGTTCAAACTCTTTTAGGTAATATTTTAGTGACAAGAAACAACAAAAATATGTCATTTGGATCTCCTTTGATATGATAACTGCACTTGAATCTTTACTAGAAAACCTTATCGTTCGCTATAAAGATTCCGTATATCGTCAAGTTATCGGAATTACAACGGAGACTAACTGTGCAACACTTATTTCCGACCTGTTTTAGTATTGTTTCGAATCACAATTTATGTCTTAAATCTGCAAAGACCCATCGAAACAACATGTGATACAACAATATAAATAAAACTTTTAAATTTTTGGATGTTTTTTGGCTCTCAATAATGACGACCTCAGTATGTACACTAGAAACAATAGTGTAACATTTGGTTTGTTTGGTTATTTTTTTAACTTATAGTTCTTCTACTTAATACAAATAATCATGTAAGCTTTTATGCTATTTTGCGATGTAAGATTGGGCATTCATGCGGAAACTTTTTCTCCACAAAGCAGTATATAATTTAATCTTGACCTGATTATAAATGGTAAAGGTTAACAAACTAGCAAAGTAATGGCTCTTGTTATGCACACATTAAACATGAGTATATATATAAAAAAGAACTAGCAGTTGAAATAAAAGGTTAACAACAGCAAGACGAAGCATTTAAGTATGTAAGAGCAATGAATAGCATTTCAAAGATCCTGTTTACTGGTAGATAATTTTTATATAAATTTTCCAAATGCGTTTATAGACTAAAAAAATCTTTGTTTTTATAAACGACACCTTACATAAACCATTTTCCTTTTATGATATAAGGTTCTTCCTGTTTGTACCAATGAATGATGATAAATATACATTTGTTTGTGGTCGAAACTAAAGAAAAACTTAAGATAAAATAATAAGACTATGAACTAAAATGCAGCCCATGTACTAGTATAACCTATATGATTGCAACAGCAACAAAATCATAAAAAGAAAAAAACGCATAAGAAAAAAAAAAAAAAAAAAAACACAGCAGTATACTTACTTGGAAGAAAGTCTAAATAAAGATTGAACATTTTAATATATTAAAGTTGTATAATAAGATGTTCGGTCATAGCAAAAGAAAACGAATAAGATCACCTAAACCTATATTTACAATTTGTGTAGTCACAGTCATACATGTACTTGTATCATCTGACACAATCAATAGTTTTGCGCATATTCCACACGTCCTTTGAGTTAAAGCGTGTTTCTAGGACCAGTGTTATGCCTCTTGTCTAAGTTTTCCCACCTCAGTTTGTTGGCATGATACGGGTAATGTTCTTCTCGTTTAATTCATGATGGTATGATGCCAAACACCTAACGGGATGGATTGTGCTTGATTTGCATATGATGAAGACATAATCTTTCAATCAGTTTAATTGAAGTCTGGAGCTTTCATGTCAGTAACTGCTAGTCATTTGATAATTCATGTTTCTCATAGTCATTTTTCTTCGTTTCTTCTGTTACAAATTCTAACATCGGACTCAGACTTCTTTTAGAAAAGTATTACACAAATACCGAACTCCAAGACAAATTATTTAAGGGAAAGTCCATTAAACGAAAAAAAAAGAAGGTCAAATGGTATCAATCAACGGAATAGTTGAAAAACAACTGCCATTTTCCTAACTTGGTACAGGAATTTTCCGAAGAAAATGGTAGATACAACCTGGTTTTATAGCTAGCTAGACCTCCTACTAAGACAGTTGTTAATAGTTCCGCTATATTTACAAAATTGGGTGGGCAACCCATTTAGACATAATAGGTTAATACGATAATAATTTTGATTTAGCAGCCAAAACTGTGTAAACTTACACCACAGTCATACAACACAACTGACTGAAAAATTCAAACAAATATACAACTTAATCTAACAAAAACGCAAACAAAAAATGTTTAGTAGATAGTTAATTTAAAATTTGGCAATGACATCAACAAACAAACGTTTTTGTCGTTGATAGTACACACCGTATATAGTATCAAAACTTTCTCAAAACTCACCGCAAGACCCACCTGCACCAGGAATGCCCAATACTAAAGAGTCAAAAAACCGATGGGGAATGTATAAATACAGAGTCACCTCATACGACCAAAACAAAAAATAGCACGAAGACAAATAACTGGAAAAATAAAGTAATATATTTTATTTAAACAGAGTTTTACTGTTCGTTTTGCTGTGTGTTTGTTTATTCCATATTGGCAAGAGGTAAAGGGGAGGGTTGAGATCCCACAAAACTTGTTTAACACCGCTGCATTTTTGAGCATGTCCTAAGTCAGGAACCTCTAGCTTTTGCTAGTATTTTGGATTTTATTTAATTATGGTTTATTTGTTTGTTCGGAGTTTAGTGTGACTTTCATTTCGCTGAACTAGTATACATCATTTTGTAAGGGCCAGCTGAAGCCTCCCTCCGGTTGGGAATGTTCTCGCTGCATTCAAGACTCATTGGTGGCCTTGGGTTGTTTTCCTCTCTTTATCGGGTTGTTGTCCCTTTGAGACATGCCTCGTTTCTTTTCTCTATTCTATTAATTTCATTATTTTTATATGCGTTATTACAAAAGTCATTAAGAAATTCTTTAATTAAAGTTTCACTCTGAATTCTGAAGCATATATGGACATTGTTTCTTTCAGAATAGTCATTGAAAATAAAACGTCACTGAACTGCAAAACACGTCAAGTTACTAATGGGCACAAAAGTGTGTCCTTTTTATGAACGCCCAATCGTGGCCATTTTTATAAAATCCCAAACGTGTCCATATGAGGTCCAAACATTTCCCTCTTATGAACGCTCGATCGTGTCCATATTTTGAAAACACCAAAAGGTGTTCACCATTATTAAATAGTGATTCGTAATTATATCAAATATGTAGTTTAAATACAGTCCAATCTATATTATTACAGGAACCTTAGATTTGTGTTGTTGTAAAAATATGACATTAACCATTAAAAGCACAGACACCACATCTGTAGGAAGCAGGCCGTGCCATACCCTCATATATTATTAAGATAGTTAGACATCACGGGAGGTTATAAGTACAAAAGAATTCACTAAGTAAACGACGAATTTTACTGTACAAAACAAATTACATTAATTAATTGCAATTGTTATGTTCGCTCTAAATATGCATGACATATTTGCCACTGGACATTAAGCAACCAACAGTCAAAAGTTAAATTAGGTGTTGCAACTAAACTAGCTATCATGCTTTATATTAACAACCGGCGTTGAACCCACTAATACTAATAAATGACCACTTTATCAATAGTTGAAGCACTGGGAAAACGTTTTTGATTTCTGACAGTCATTTCTTAAGTGTGAAGTATCTCTATTTAACATTTAATACAATAATAATCATATTGATACAAAAAAAAAATATAACCGCTGCGAGTAAATAAATATTTTCATTGTGCCCATTTTTTTCTTATCTGGTGTCTGTTTAGTTTAAACAGGAAGTCAGTGATTGCACTGTGGATAGTGTACCATGTCTTGGACAATTGTCTATAAGCATCACTACACCTTTCCTCCAGATATCCTTGGATGGCGGCTTTGATCTTAATTTAGAATCCTTCAACCAAAATCCGACGTCTACAATCGTGTCCCCATCATTGAATTGCCGTTAACGTTTTTGACGTCACTGAGGAGATATTAGCGCTAAAAAATGTTGAGACATTGTGGTGTTCAAAAGAGGACACGTTTTGACGAATAACAAATATAAGACACGTTTGGGGGTGTGAAATCGGACAAGTTTTCGGCGATTTGGGATTTTAAGGACACGTTTTGGCGAAATAGACACGTTTCTGGATATCGGACACGTTTGTGGGGTTGGTCACGTTTGGGAGTGTTACATATATAAACTGAGTATAACGCTTTATTGGTTTATGGACACAATTCCCGCTTAAGAAAAAGCTTGAAAATCTACATTTGTTGTATATTTGATACGATTCATGAGTACATTTGTGGGTCGAAGACAAGATTGCAGTTCATCAAATGGTTATCTCTAAAAATTGATTTGCGGACGAAGCAAGAAGTAAACCTCCAGCAATGGTTTTATATAAAAAAAACATGGAAAGACTTGAATAAACACTTGTATAAATGTTTCCCGAATCTTTGATGAGTTTTTTTTATAAGTCTCAATAATAACCCGGGAAATGGATTTTTTTCAATCAAATTTTTTCCTGACATCGTAAAACATTAGTCGTGATAATTTTTATACAAATTACCTTTTATTTTTGTTCTTTTATAAAAGCCAAATGTGCTATTCGGTTTTAAAAATAATAATAATAATAATAATAATATCTTTATTTAAAGAGAGTAACTCATTTGGATTAAACCAATTTTCAATTAGACTCTCTACATACAATATCAACAACATGAATAAAACATAATCAATCTACTATTACACATATATAAACAATAGATGTATATATACAAAAATATAACAACAAAAAATAATACACCTATAGTATACATTGTGGTTAAACTTTCACACTGTTAAAAATATATTGACTTGTAAAAGTATTTGAATGCAGATACAGTTTTTGATTTTTTAATTTCACTGGATAGTGAATTCCACACTTTTGGGCCACTAGAAGAAAAACTTGATTTGTATAATTCTGTATTTGATTTAGGGACAATAAAATTATCCGATGATGAAAGTCGAGTATTGTACAATTGTTTACTATTTGTAGGCACAATAAGATTTGATAAATATTTTGGTGCCAGTTCATGTTTTGATTTATACATTAATAATGACTTGTGGTAAAGTATTCCCTTAGAAACGGGAATAATTCCAGAATCCTCAAATAGTTCAATAGATGGTGTACGAATATCGTGTTCGTTTAAAATAATTCTAGCTGCCCTTTTTTGCAATGTCCATTAAAAACTTGTTACAGTTTCCCCATACTGAACAACAGTAATCCAAATGTGGAAGAGTATAATCATTGTAAAATATAATTCGTGCATTATGATTCAAGTATTTCTTGATTCTTTTAATAACGCTAATGAAGAATTAACTTTTTTGATAATATGATTAATTTGATCATGCCAAGACAGAGTGGCGTCAAAAAAAATACCAGGGACTTTTTCACAGTGACTTTTTCATTAATATGTTAGCCATTAATGGATATATTTAATGTGTCATTGCACATGACAAACAGTTTTTGTTTTGAACCTATACACATTGTCTCAGTTTTTGACATTTACTAACATTTTGTTTTCATCAACCCAATGACAAATATTTTCTAATACAACATTGAGTGCGTGACTTATATACTTTTTGTCTTTTCCAATCACAGAAAAAGTGTTATCATCAGCAAATAGATCAATATTATGATTAGGATTACATAAAGGCAAATCATTAATAAATATTAAGAATAATATAGGACCTAAAACTGACCCTTGAGGTACACCTGATTTTAATGTAGATACATTTGAAAAAGTAACATTTGATTTTTTTTTTAGCTGTGGACTGAAAGAAGGAAAAGGAGTATTGTGGAACTTTTTGATAATCTTCATACCTATCGCCAACATGATCATGGTACTATCTATTTTGTACTTCCTTATATGGTGCAAACTCAATGTAGAAATTAAACAAATAAAGAATACCCTCGGAAACCAAAGCATGGCATCAAAACAACTAGTTGTCGCCACTCGAAATATGTCCTTCTTCGTTCTAGTAATAATTCTGAGGTTTTTAACACCAGCCATTCATGGATTATGGGTATTTATCGACGAACCACCAAGGGCAATGCATGAAATTAACACTTATGCTACCTGTTTTGGAGGAATTTTCAATGGAATCATTTATCTGACCATTCGTCGAGAACAATTGTAAGAGGTTAGATATAGTTCCTCGTATAAGTATTGTTGGCGTATATGTGGGTTGTACATACGAAAATGAAAAATACATCATCTGGAATATATTATTCATTTTTATCAAGATATTGTCCATACATAGCGATTAGTCTCGAATAAGAAACATATCTATTATAACCATCAAAGAAACCCTCCTTCAAATTTCAGAACGAAGGAGGCGCATTTCGTATACATAATAATCAGCAGTGGTGATAACGAAGTAGAAAATTTCTAAAACACCAAAAAAACAAAATGAAACTTATTTTACCGAATCTGGATAAAGTCTTTGTCTCTGAAAAAGAGACTCTTATTGCTTTAAATGCTTTTAACATTTTGTCAACAATTAATTTCCGAAATGACCATGTCAATTGTTTTTATACCAGCTTAATGTGAAGGTACAGAATTTTGTAACAACTCTTTAAATTTGTTTTATTGAGTTACTTGCACAAAACATGTCAGTGATAAAGAGCCATGCCTTGGTTAAATGTGGTGCAGATTACCAACATTATTTAGTGGCTAAGTGATATCGTTTGTTAACAATTTTTTGTAACTACATTATCAAATATCGAAATGACTATATTATTTAGACTGTATTGTAACTTCTGATATATATAAATTCTTCGGTTGTGTTTAAAGCCTGGAAAATGTGCAGCGACATTGATATTGACAGAAATACTGTCAAAACATAATTATAAAATACTTAGGATGTACACAAATCACTGTCCAGTTGTGATGCGCATCAACATATTATTAATTCTACATGAATTATTATAAAACCTAAAGTGAGTACAAAAAAGAAAGATCTCTCCTCAAATGTAAACTAAGTTTTTAATCAATTCCCATTTACTATCAAATTTCTCTCTTGCTTTAGGGGATCTGTAAAAGGAGGTAGATATTTTTTCTATTTGGTAGGAATTTTTAATCATAGCTATCGCCCCTGTAAGAGTCGGTAATGACGTGTTAAAGCGACATGTATAAATATAATACTTAACCAGAATAGTGAATAAGTTTAGGGAAACATCCCAACACTCTGACCCAAGAACAATATTTTCCGCATTAAATATTAAAGTCAGATTATTTTTAACTTGAAAAAGTGCTGCAATTTCTAACCACAAATTTCTAACTTGGGTACATTCCCAGAAAAGGTGACCTATAGTTTCTTTAGTTTCATTACAGAAACTACATAAGTTAGTTTCTTTTAACCCATATTTCTGCAATGATGCATTTGTAGCGAGAGTTCTATGTAAAATCTTAAACTGGAACATACTAAATTTGTTGTTTTTAGTGCAACAAAAGGGTAAACTATAAATGAAATCCCAATTTTCTATATGAGTGCTTAGTTCTTTACACATTTTGTCTTCTTGTTTTGTAGGACGTTCTGTATACATTGACAAGATTTTTTTATAAAAGAATTGACATGACTTTTTATTGTTTTTAAGAAATTCAAAATTATCATTAGATATGTGCATAATTTTCACTGAAGTAGTGATTAGATCTTTCCAGGCTTTTGATTTGTGTGCATCATAAAAGTGCTATCTATGATGTTTATTGATATTGTTATATATATATTGATACACTTGTTTTTGCTTGATTGTATTTGAATTATCTCCCCTTGATTTAGGTTGTCTTTGACTGTTGTTATTTATTTTGTGATTCTGTCCAATATGTCCTGTCTGACCCTTATCTGTTAATGATCTCTGGTGGCCTCTTCTGGTACCTCTCATGTTCACTATCATAGTATTGACAGTGATGCATGTGGCAAGAGGAGAAGGCTGATGCCATCATTAACAATATCAACATATTCATGTACTCTAATCCAGAGTGATAAATGATGAGTATGATCTAATAGATAATTATCATATAGATAATAAAAAATTAGCATTTTTAACTTTTTAACTTTAGACTGTTATTGAAAAATTTAATATTAATACATGTATTATAAATTATATATGTATTCATGTATCACAATGCTTGGTGCTTTTTCAGATAAAATAAAAATAAATTACAAAAAAAAATACTTAGGATGTAAAAAGTCGGCTTAAAAATATAAGCAATGTTCCTTTAGCATGTAAAAGCATTTATTGAAATTGATTTAGTTCTTAACAAATCTTAAATGACAAAGCATTTGATTAAATGTCATTTATCACATAAATTGAACAAAGGATGAGGAGTATATACTTTAAGAAGTGTGTTCTTAATTGTAGATCTTCCAAATGTGTAATCACTTCTTGTATAGACACGTGGCAATGTAGATATTGCAAATTTTAAAACCAGTTGTTTATTGTTGAATGCCATATGATGACCACTTTAGACAAACTAGATTGTAAACTATTTATCTAACTATTTCTGATATAATTATAGATTATTGGTATCAATATGTTGTTATTAAGGATGGAAATTGAGTTGCACAATTCCACAAAGACTGTTATATAATTTCGTATTCAGTACAAGTTAAAGATAAATTAATTGATGACAATTTATATCATAATGAATATCTCTAATGTATTCTGGGTCAAATTGCAAATGCTGCATGGTCAAAGCTAGTTATTTTCTGTTTACTGGATAATCATAAATAGTATACAGTCAGGATTAGTAATAATTAAGCAATTATCGTAGCCGGTGGTTGTTTGTCTATACTCAAAGATTTTATCATTAGTGGGTAAGACGTTCAAGATAATTTGAATATCAATATTACAGTCAAGTCTATAGAAGCCTCTGTTTATAATTTGTATTCAATTCGAACACTTATTTTTTTCTAGGTCAGATCAAAATAATTTCAAACAGACTATTTGTCTTTAAAAAAATTCTTAGTTGTAAAAATGGTTTATCTCTTATTCAAGAAAGTTTAAGATCATAAGTATTGTTATTACTATAACTGTAATATTATTATATAGGGAATAATTAAAAACGTATGTTTCTTTTTTATTAATGTTTTCAATTAACAATTACTTTGAAAAAAAAACAATGTATCAAATATTATCTAATATTGTAATGACTTCACTTCATTCTGTATTAACCTTATTAAGCAATTCGAACATTTATTGTATTCTGCATTTTCCTGTTGCTGATTTTGGCCTTTCTACAATCGATTGCGAGTCTGTCCCCCCTTTATTGTGGCATATGTCAATACGATAATTAAGGTTACAGGAATCAATAAGTATTGTTACAATAGAATGGTGGAGGACCCGGGCATAACTACAATTTATTATAATCCTAGTATATACATTCCTGATGTACCCCCTCATATTTACTTACACGTTGATTATTTTTGTGAATTAAAACAATTATACATTTCAAATGCTAATGAATATAACCATTAAACAAATGGAAATCATCTGTAGCTTTAAAAACAGTACACTATAAAAAAAAAGATGTGGTATGAATGCCAATGAGACAACTGTTCACAAGAGACCAAATGACACAGAAATTAACAACTATAGGTCACCGTACGGTCTTCAACAATGAGCTAAGCCCATACCGCATAGTCAGCTATAAAAGGCCTCGAAATGGCAAATGTAAAACAATTCAAACGAGAAATCTAACGGCCTAATTTATGTACAAAAAAATGAACGAAAAACAAATATGTAACACATTAACAAACAAAAACCACTGAATTACAGGCTCCTGACATGGAACAGGCACATACATACAGAATGTTGCGGGGTTAAACATGTTAGCGGGATCCCAACCCTCTCCCTAACCTGGGACAGTGGTGTTACGGTACAACAAAAGAACGAACTATAAAAATCAGTTGAAAAAGGCTTAACTCATCAGATGGATACAAATAGAAATACATCTAACAAAAACAAAGAGTGGACATGGCCAGGTACTTGTACATCCCAACAACACAAAAAACACTAAGTACAATACCTTTATCTCATGAGGATGATAATTTTATTAATTTTCTGAATATTTTAAAGCTTTAGAACGCTTTAATAAAAAAGAAGTAGATTTATCTTTATATTTGAAGTTTGTGTCTTTCAAATTCATAGAGAAAAGTTTATATATAATTCTAATATTCCTCTCGATAAAGATATTCTAACTGAAATTGTAGAAATATTATCTTTTCTTAACATTTCTGAAGACAATGTTCAGCAATTCGTACTATTTTCTCATATTTCGATACATGATATCCAATCTTTCTTACCATTTATTCACTGTTTACTAATTTTACATTATCCAAATATTGCAAAAGATTGAGCAATCAGCGGTAAGTTTCCCTTATCGTTGTTAAGCGATCCTCTAATTTCCTACAACAAATTTAAGCATGTGTATAGAAACGCCAAATGCTTGCATGAATATAAAGTTCACATTTCAGCTCGGTGCCTTTGCCTTCAATGTACACAATTGATACATAATTTATCATTGCATTACCAAGCAGCACATTTTCATGAGAAAAATTATGTTCCTTGCTTTGTAATGCGAGGAAAGTTAATTAATTTTGGAAAAACTACTTGAAATACATGCATATTGATCTGATTGAATAACGTTTACATAACGATAATCGTTTGTTTTAAAGTGTTCAATTGATCGAGGTTCATTATAAATTTTCAATATGTACAATTGTAAGTAATAAAGGTCTTTCATTGTTTAAGAATTTCAATTACATATTACTAGTATATGGTAGCATTTATTACTCATCTTGTTAGCTCATGTTTATATCGTATGATTTATATTATTCGCATTATATCATTTTATCATCAAATATAAAAATAAAAAAAAAATAAAAAAATAATAAAGAAATAAAAAAAAAAAATAATAGTCTGTTATTACTAATTATTTCTATATTATATGAATATTTCCTTTATGATTATTTAATGGATGTATAAAAAAACTATGTGTTAATACATTATTGATGGAATATTCATCTTGTTAAAGGGAGAACAACTATTGTAATGTAAAATTGTTTTTTATTTTGTTAATGTTCAATTTATTAATATTTGGTATTAATTTTTGATGCTTTAAGTTATATAAGTAAATTTGACATGACTTTCGGAAAAACTAGGTTTTAAACAATTTATCTAACTATTTCTGCTATAATTATAGATTATTGACTACAATTTGCTGTTATTAAGGATGGAAATTGAGTTGCACAATTCAACAAAGACTGTTATATAATTTATTAGTCAGTACAAGTTAAAGATAAATGAATTTATGACAATATCTATCATAATGAAAATCTCTAATGTTTTCTTGGTCAAATTGCAAATGCAGCATGGTCAAAGTTAATTATTTTCTATTTACTGGATAGTCATAAATAATACACAGATGGGATAAATAATAATTAAGCAATTATCGTCGGCAGGTGGTTGTTATGTCTATACTTAAAGATTCTATCATAAGTGGGTAAGACGTCCACGATAATTTGATTGTCAATATTACATTCAAGTCTATATATAATTTGTGTTCAATTCGAACACTTATTGTATTCTAGGTAAGATTAAAATAATTTCAAACAGATTATTTATCTTTAAAATAATTTTTTAATAGTTAAAATATTTTATTTTATATCAAAAAAAGTTTTAGATCATAAGTATTAATATTACTATAACTGTTTTATTATATAGGGAAAATGAACAATATATGTTTCTTTTTTATTAATGTTTTCAATTTACAATTACTTTGGAAAAAAACAATGTCTTAAATATTATCTAATAGTGTAATGACTTAACTTTATTCTGTATTAAACTATTCGAACACTTATTGTTTTCTTGATTTTCCTGTTGCTGATTCCGGCCTTTCTACAATTGATTATCAGTTTGTTTCCCCTTTATTGTGGCATCTGTTCAATACGATAGTTAGGGTTACATGCAATAATAAGTATTATCACAATACATTTATCTTTTTAGGAATGTATGTTAACGTTTTATTTCTCTTGGTACTTTGATTGTTTAATCATAGGGTCTTATATACTCAAAAGCATACAACACACTGCATAGAACGAGAAAGTTTCACCTTTGAATTTGTCAGATACAACATCAGATGTAGCATATATAAATATCCAACAGTTTCAGTACACAGAAAAACCCTAAACCATCAATCCCAGAGTAATATTAAGGATCTCTTAGAATACGAAATATTGGATATATTAAATATTGGAAAACAAAAATAACACATATTTAACTCGATTGTATGTCTTTGCAACACCAGGTCGGACAAATAACCTCTATTTTTTGGTTTACAATTAAAAATGGTCATTTTCTTTTTTTTTTTAATTCTTATACATGTATTAACGACTAAATATCACACGCTTTAACATTTGTCAACAATTTTACATATTATTAAAAATATATGTTGCTGTTGAAGCGATTTTGATAAATAGTTTTTGCTTTTGTTAAACATTTTCTTCTTCTTTTTTATTCATTTTGGGTTTGATAGTCCAAGTTTGTCAAAATTTGCCAAAAGCTTTGGACTATCTTCATAATCTTCAGGAGATAATTATTTGGAGATCTATTAAATGTCAAGTAAATACAGGTTGCACCTTTGTAAATATAAACAATGCATTTCCCATAGGAACTCATTCCACGGCTGAAAGAGTGCTACTTTACTATGAAAATTCGTAATAAGTTATATCCTGTAAAGGAAAGCTCCCTCAAGCAAAGTTGATCTTAGATGGATTTGTCTATCTTTTATGTATTTTATGTCATAAAGCTATTCAACTGTTTCGGTACTTATACATGTTATACATCCTCGGCTTTCAAAAATTCGGCTTTGAGCGTTCCCGATAAACGTAAATCCAGAAAAGCGCTTCGGACACATACAATTATTAAACGTGTTGTTTTCATTTTTCACATGCACAACTATTGTTTGGCAGATGTCAAAACAAAGGGCTGTGTGGCATATTTTCAACATGTATATCCCTCGAACTTCTAAGACTTTTAACCTACGCTAAAATTGTGTACCCGTGACATCTTTCTACTTTGAGTCTTACTGAAAATTTAGTTTGATCGCTATCCAACTGCATTTATACTGGTAAAATTTTGTCTCTATGAGATTAAACATGGAGATCATATCTGGCAACCAGCAGGTGAACAAAACAAAACAAAAATATTGATGAATATCAAATATTTCCCCCAAAAGGTTTGTGAATCAGCTGTATTAACAAATTGTAACCTACAGGGCAACTATTTAGTCTTTCAAAAGATCTACAGAATGAATCAAACATCTGATTCAAAAGATCGAACAGAAACGACATTGCATTGAAAGAATAATTTACTAAAACAAAATAATTTAGGAGTAACCGTTGGTTGACATGTGCACAGTGACTGGATACAGGTAATGTGTTACATTTGATTAATCATATTTAATGTGATTCATTATTAATATATCAATTGATTGATAGTTGTTTAATAATAAGCAGTGAAAAAATAAAAGACATGATGATCTGGACGACGGATAGAGAATAGAGGATAACATATCTGAAAAAAAAAAACGAAAAGAGAAAAATCGTGCAGAACAAAATGAAAACAACACTTTATAAATATCATGCATATATCCAGGAAAGCGCTTCATTTTTGTTGTTGTAAATATTGTATGTGAGATTTAATTCTTTAAACATGATACTTTTTTTATCCTATTCTGTGCAATTAAAAAAAGTTGTCTCGTCTACACTATTGTTATAGATTTAGTGACATTGTGTAAAACAATTTTAAATATATGTATAAGAAAAATCCATGACATGCTGAGACATAGTTGATATTCCAAACAGATTGCGCTGTGATTGAAGTTCTACATCTTGAAAACTGAGAAGATCTCCGTCATGGTGAACTAAGAATCATTCCAATTAAAAGACGGCTCTATGAATGACGGTAGCGGATTTTTTGCTGTATGTATTGATAACCAATATCTATGTTTTTAAGTCGCACATGTAGGAATGATCAATAAGTTGCATTCAGGAATAATGTCTGATGGAGTTTATACTCAGAACAAATAAGGCAAAAAAATCGTTTTGTAATGGCGATAGACGTTATTAGTTAATAAACTATGAAAAGGTATGTTAGTTACACAGCCTCGTAGAATATGATCACAAATTCTTTACTGACGACATATTTTTGAAGGCAGAAATCCAGATCATCAACACAGTAATCTATATTTCCTACACAATATTTCTAGCGTTATGTATTTATGCATTTATGTATTTCATTGTATTCATCAAGGTTCTAAATTTTTACAGTCGATAACTCATCAGAAAAGACCAAAACGCATCATAGATACCAGGCTTTAAAATGTGTACGTCAGACGCACGTTTCGGCGACAAAAGTGACGCTCGAATCAAAAAAAGTTAAGCAAGCCAAATGAAGTACGAAGTTCAAAAGCATTGAGGACCCAAAATAAGTTTTTGCGAGCTAAGGTAATCTTTTCGTGGGGTCAAGAATTCTTAATATGTTGAAAATGTCAAGCAATATTGATTGAGTATTTTACCATAATCTATTTGATAATTATAATATGATTAGATCTTCTACGAATCAAATCAAGGATCAGTTTGTGTCAAAACATATTCGTTAAACTTAAATATACTAATAAATGTAAAAGAAGATGCGTTAATAGGGCAGCAACAATTCGGCAAAAAAATGCATATAGACACTTTGGTATGCACGTATCCTGTGCCTAATGATTTGCACAATGGACAAGCTTCATTTGACCGTAAATTACTGTCCCTCTGGTATCTTTCGTCCCTCTTTTATAATGGGTTCCTTTGTGCCGTCTGGTTTGTACTATTACACATGGTCTGCTCTTTTTTATTCCTACTAAATTTTCATAAATAAAGACGAATCTTTTTTAAAAGGTGTTCTATCAATATATTTTACATGTTTTGTCATTTTGTCGAATTCATTCCTTATTTCAAAGATAATTTAATCGTAATTTGATATGATAAAATTCTGGGTTACGTGTGTAAATATTTTACTTGTGTGACATAAAACTGAGAATGGAAATGGGGAATATGTCAAAGAAACAACAACCCGACCAAAGAGCAGACAACAGCCGAAGGCCACAAATGGGTCTTCAACGCAGCGAGAAAATCCCGCACCCGGAGGTGGTACTCAGCTGGCCCCGAAATACAATTGTGTACTAGTTCAGTAAAAATGGACGTCACACTCCAAAACATATAAATGAACTAAAATTAAAAAACATACAAGACTAACAAAGGCCAGAGGCTCCTGACTTGGGACAGGCGCAAAAATGTTACGTTTGGAGGACATGTTTTTAACATACAATCGGCATTCCAATGGGAACCAATTGTCCTTCTGTTCTTGCCGACTTTTTCCTTTATATATATGAGGCTGACTTCATACAGGAACTTCTTAGGAAGACAGAAAAAATGTTAGCAGTATTCTTTAGTTTCACTTTCCGCTATATAGATGATGTTATCGCACTAAATAATTCAAAATTTGGTGACTATGTTGAACGCATCGATCCCGTCGAACTTGAGATAAAGGATACAGCAGATACAGTTAAGTCTGCCTCATATCTTGACATGATGATCGGTTGAAAACCAAAACTTTACGACAAAAGAGATGATTTCAGCTTCCTAATTGTGAACTTTCCATTTCTATGTAGCAACATTCCAGCAGTATATATCTCTTATGAATGTTTGCAATCAATGTGAATGATAGATAATTGCACATAGTGAATAGTTTTGTTTTCCCGTTTTACATTGGTCAACCTCATTTTGCAGAAAATTAAAAGTTGATAATTGAAAAAAATCAACAGCAAAAAATCGCAACCCTTGAATAACTCCTAGATATCGAATTTTGGTGATTGATCATAAATAAGGATTAAATAATAACGTGAATAAACGAAACTGTCTTCTTTATGCAAGTTTGTTTATCATACGTTCAGGTTTCATAAATATTCAAGAGGCAATTTGCATTTCCAAATAAGTTATTCGCTTATCAGCATTTCAAAATGTCTTGATGGAATGTTAAGTAAAATTTTTTTTTTTTTTTTTAACACTCAAATTGATACTTTATTGCACAACTTGCTGTTAACAATAACACTTGATGTACAGCATTCCATCAAGTATCCCTGTTAATAGTGCCACCGAATATCCAGGGAGAATATTCAGTAGAATTAACAAAAAAAAATTCTATCAATATCTAAATAAATAAATTGCTATTACAAATAGCTGTTTTAAATAGTCTACTACAAAATATGTTTATTTTTTTCTATATAAAATACTATATATTCATGTAACATTACACACGTTATCACAAAAGTTCGTCAATATATTACGGAATTTATCACTATTTATTTCGGAATGAGTTTTTGTATACTATCTTAAATGTTCCAGAAACTAAATGCGGTCACTGGTCGATGACCTCGCACGTTTTTTGTGCTTCAAGTTGGGATTTTCACAATTCTGCAATGTTTTGTAATTTGGAATAAAAATACGAAAAGGTGAGATGTTTTAATTATATGTTTTTATCTGTTATAAATCAAATGATTTGAAATAAACGTGTTATTTATTTGATCTACATAACGTTATGAACAATTGAACATGATCCCGTGTCGTGACCTTAAAATACCTATCAGCTATTTTGTAAACATACACATACTTGATTTTTCTGAAGTCATATTCGTACTACACACACACAGACAGATTCAAACATCCAAGATACACACACAAAACTCCTTCATAGTTGCATGTTTTATACATTTTAAGCATCACATTTGAAATTATATGCAGATAGGCTATAAAGTATTAATTGCCTCAAATTTTCAAGAATAACATCAAATTCTGTACACTTAGTTACTATATGTTAAGTAAAATTAGTGAAATTTTTTTTCAATAATAATGTTTATATGATTAGAAGAAACGGTATGTTCATATTATCATCACTTATATGGTAGATAATTGGTGAAACGTTGAAAACAAATATCGCTAAATCGAATTGACACCATTCGATACGTCAATGACAAACGACTTTTTGTGATAATCTTGACTGTTACAAAAAATATTATTGTTAAGGCTGTTTTTGGTTCTTTATCAAGGAATTTGATTGTTTTTTGTTGTCATTAAGCACCCTTTTGAGTCATCTTGGATGTAACATGGTTGTCATGTTTATTTGTTGAGGGAACTGGAATACCCGGAGAGAATCACCACCTTTCGGTGGGAATGTGGGAATCGTTGTTAAATAAATTGATTACAGTGACAATAAAGGGATTAAGAAATTAAAAATTGTTTCCATGATTTCAAAGTTTGCCTCTTTTGAACATTCTGATATATAATTATAAAGTTGAATATATATTAACACGAATTTGGACGATCTAATTGTTTTGTAATTGCATTACCATAAAAGGTCAAACATAGGAATCAGAAGTATTACAGAAGTCATTACGCATAAAGACGTTCGAAATAAACGTACTTAGCGCTCTGTTATTTAGTTTTAGATAAAAAATACGAATCACTCAGTAGCTCTAATTATAAAATAAAGAGGAGTGGTTTGATTGCCAATGAGACACATATTCTAATTAAATGGATATTAACAACTATATAGCATCGTATAACCTATTGATCGTTTGTTTTCTTCTGTTCAATAACGTTCTGGAATTCACTCCATTCGAACTAAATTGTTCTCCATATCACTTTCAACGCTCAAATATTTCAAGAGTCCCAAAATACTGCCGCTATTGGTTTAAAGTATCCATTTGATACAGTTATTATATGAAAATAAGGAGATGTGGTATGATTGCCAATGAGATATCTTTCCACCTAAGTCCAATTGAAGTGGATGTAAGCATTATAGGCATTATTATGACCTTCAACAATGAGAAATCACCCATACCGTATAGTCGGCAATAAAAGGTCCCGACATGAAAATATAAAACAATTCAATTGAGAAATCAAACGGCCTAATTTATAACAAAACAATTTACGAAAAAACAAATATGACAGATATGAACCAACAACAACCACAGAACTACAGGCTCCTGACTTTGGACAGGCACATTATAAAGTGGCGGGGTTAAACAATTGTGAAGACGCCAACCCTCCCCTAACCTTGCACATTGATGTAACAGTACAATATAAGAACAAACTGAAAGGGCTTTACTCAACAGATGTATAAAAATCAGAAAAACATCTTACAAACACACAGACCGAACTTTGCAGGATATTTATATATCCCTCAAACAATCAAAAAAGACACAACGTACAGATCTGAGAGTACTCGCAGTTACAGACAGCTAGTTCAAAGCCAATAATAACTAATAAAAAATTATGTACCTTAAATATCAACCAGTACACTTCAAACATCCCTTTGAGTGAGTGTAAAGACGTCATTAACTGTCAAAATATGACCTTGTGCAATGCCAAAATATAGGTATCGACAGATTGCAAAACCGTGAATGTTAATATGTGTATAACAATAATTGTTAGTATGGTTAAAATTTACTGAAAATAAAATCTATATCTATAGCTATAAAAACAGTATTCAAAGATCTGATAACATTGTTGAATTGGTAACCGTTTACAATACATGAGTAAGTTTATTTAAAGGATTGATAAGTTTACCAAGATCGTATCTAAATTTCCGGGCTCCGTAAACATTAGGTCTTGCTATTCCGCTTGAAATAATTTTACATATTTTCATCCACAGGTTATCAAAACAATTAATGCAATGATGATGAAAAACGTCGTGTTGTTTTTAAGTAATATTCACTAATAATGTTTCGCATACTTTTAATAGAAGCAATATAATCCACCAAAAAAGCAGTGCAGGAAACAAGACCCGATTACCTAAAGTTTATGCAAATACCACCGGAGATAATTAAAGTCGTATTTGTGATTTTCTGCAAATCTTTGATTTTTTTGTTGATGTAAGATTATAAATGGGACTCTCTGGGATTTCCGATTTCTATAGTTATACATTCCAAATATTTTTTTTTGCATAAAAACCAATATTGTTTGATGCTTTGTCTACTTTACAACAACTAATTATAAAGAGATGACAAGGCATCTACAACATGGAACTTGAAAGGGTTATAAACTCACATGAGCATGGTACATCGTTGTTTTGTATACGCTTCTAAATGCATAACCGAACAACTGTGTTCCAATGTGACATAGTGTCATGGTTGTGTTTATCTGGGTCGCGCTTAGCCCGTTTTCTAGCATTGCCGTCAACTGCAACCATTAGTAACCTGAAGATCGTCCTCAAGTTGATGGGCTTGCATTTTCAATATTTACGGCCTCTGGCTAACAACTCTCAGATATCCTCTTGTTGTTAAAAAGCTGGGAAGCAATGAGTTTGGTGTATGTATATGTAGTGACAGATATAGTTTGATCATTGAGGTAATACGATTTGTTTTCTGAACAGATTGAATGAAAATATTGCTAATATTGATAGCATCCAAACACTTCTAAACGAATTTTCTTTAACAAATTATACGATGTTTTCGATAATATTTGGATGTTCTTGTCTTGTGTTTGGACAATATATAATAAGAAACGTCTCTTATTATTGCAACCAATATGTTTATAACAGTATTTGTATTCAAAGCGGAATTGCTTTTAACTTCTTGAAGTAGTGAATTGAGCTTCGATAAGGGTATTGAAAACAGTATAGTTTGTATATATAATACATTCCTAAAAGTATTTGATCAGAGGATATCAAACCATCCATATGCATTAACAGGGTGTAAACTGCAGGTGGTGTAAAATTTCGATGAGAGTGTATCCTATTGCGTGACATAGAAGTGTTAAATGATGATGATTTGTTGATATCACTACACGTACACCTAGGACTAGACAAAATACTTACAACATCAATTTTTTCGATTCATCCGTAAATTCCCTATTCTAAATATTTTCTCCTTGTAAGCGATTTGGTGTTCTCAAGATGGGGTTATTTGTTGAATAATAGATATTCAATAAATTCTTGATTTTCACAATAAAAAGTCAGACATTCAGGTCAAAGTGAATTAAATATTTCACGAACTATGCGGGATACAATGTGACAAACAATATTCCTTTGATATCTTTGATATTTTTCATGTTGGGACTTTATATAGCCGACTACATGGTATGGGTTTTTCTCATTGTTGAAGGTCGTACGGTTGCCTATAATTGCGAACACCTACTCCATTTGAAGTTTGGTAGATAGTCACAATCAAACCTGTTTTAAGCAGTCACTCATGAGAAGTACTAAAATTGACCGCTCAAATACGTGGACCTTTTAAATTCCGACATCGCACGTGGACGGGATAGGGACAAATTGTTTTAGTGATTTTAATCGGTTGAGTTATCATTCGTGCGAGCAAAAAAAATAAAAAATGGCAGATTCCAGCGCTCTTACTTAGAAGAAAACACTCAAGATAGTGAATATTCGTGGAGAAATAAGTCGATGGTACGGTTTTCAACGGAAACTGATAGGTGTGGAACTCGCGAAATTCACAAATTCGCCTCCAATGGGGGAATCTCTGTTGCAAAAGGGTTCTGATACTCATTTTGTCATTGATACTGAACACATATATATTTCGTCATGATCATGATGATTATATTCTGTTTGTTAAAATCATGAACATAGCCTTTTTTAAAAGTAAAGATGACGATTTCGTGCAAAAATTAGGTGATCGCTGACTGCGTTAGACAGGTGGCCGCTGAAGAGAATTTAAGTATATATGGAGAAGACGTTTGGGAGGGTCTGAAGGTGGCCGGTAGAGGCAGGTGGTTGCTGAAATTAGGAAACCATTATTGCAGGTTTGACTATTTCATTGGCAGTAATACCCCATTTCTGTACAATTAACAGATTTCCTTGTAACAGATACCACTGACGATTAGATATAACAATGAAATGAATATTCAAAACCTTAACAAAATGCTATTACCCAGTACGCACATGTTTCAATGTTGTATATTTAATGTATAAAAAATAAAATAAAAAATATACCGAACTCCAAGGAAAACTCAAAACGGAAAGTTCCTTATAAAATAGCAAGATCTAAAGCTCAAACACATCAAACGAACGGAAAACAACTGTAATATTCTTGACTGGTACAGGCATTTTCTTATGTAAAAAATGATGGACTAAAACTGGTTTTATAGCTACCTAAACCTCTCACTTGTATGACATAAAGTATAAGCTGGTTTGCATTTGAATAAGCTTTGGGACAAAAGTACTTGACATGTAAATAATTATATTTCAATTTCAATTTCAATGTAATTGATTACTTTTCAAAATGAACATAATTGTTATTGTAATTTAATTGAAAAAATCTACATGTAAATGACATGTAATTAATTATTTTGGCATGTAATTCATCCCAGCTCTGCTTTCTTGCTATATTGTTGCGGCAGGTTTTTATTTGTGGAAAAAGCCGTAAAAACGAAAGAACCAACGTCCTTCTACAAAAAAAACTTGTTATCCTGGGGCCAGTTTCACAAAGCTGTCTTAGGACTAAGATATGTCTTAGGATGGTCTTACGACATATCTTAGTCCTAAGTGGGTTTCACAAAGTGGTCCTAATTTAGGACATCTCTTAAAGTTGGTCATAAAGTTAGGACTACACGAGAGGTGTCTTATGATGGTCTTAGGATAGTCATAAGTTTATTTTTATGAATTACACTTATTTTTTATATTAATTTTGCAAATTATGTTATTATTATTTGATAATCTAATCTCCTTGTTCTACTCGTAACAAAATCTTTATAGGTTGGCGGATTATCAACAATGATTTATCAACAATGAACATTCGATTTATTTATATCAAAAATGCACGATTTTATCCTTTAACCTTTTTATAACCGATTCAGTGAAAACTTGAATTCAACTCACTTGTACAAAATCAAATAATCATCAGCCTATTGTTTTTTTTCTCAAATTTTAATTGAATTTTTATATGCATATTGGTGTATTATTAATAGATTATTTATATAAATTAAACTAATGCTTTATATTAATTTTACAAAATATCTAATTCTGGAATGTTAATCAATACGTTAAGTAATTTATTGGAAACACATAATACATTTACATGAATTTTTCCATGAATTCATGTTAATATTTGAAAATTTAAAGAACTTGCGACAGGTTTAGGATATCTAAGCTAAGATCATCCTAAGACAGCCTCGAGGCGAGGTCTGAGATATGTCCTAGGATAGTCATAAGAGGATCATAAGACATGTCCTAAGATATATCTTATGACAGGTCTTAGGATAGCTTCGTGAAACCGGCCCCTGGTCATTTAAGAAATAGGAGTCAAAAGCACTTTTCACCACATGGGTTCGACTTTACTAACGTAGATGCACCACTATGACCACCTGACAACTAAGGTTTCCGACAATATAAGTTTTTGATTTACTTAGTAAAATAAATATAAAACTTGCTGAATAAAGTTATTTTTTGGCATATACTCATTTTGAGTATGCCGATTGATAAATATTGCGCAACAAGATAAAGAGGTAGGGTTGACAACAATATTACATGCAACAAATGTATGCGTGCTTTTCAATGCTAAAAACGCAACGGTGATAAGCATAGAGAATGAGCAGACATTTTTTCTTCTGAAAGTGACGATAATGTAAATCATATGGGCATTTAATCATCCTTTTGATATTGTTTGGTATAAAAACAGTAACATGTATAAAAAGAAACATGTAGTTTTGTGATAAATTATTTTGAACATCATTTTGAACAGGTTAAAACAGTGGGAGAAAATGAACAGAAAAAAACATGTTTTTGGTCAGGTTTTTAAAAAATGGGGTTCATTTGTGAAAAGTAGGCAACCAAAGTTATATTTTCGATCGAGAACAATGACTTACTTGTTATGCAAGTCAAGAGACAAGTAGAATTTTAAGACAAAAATAACTCTTAAATTCATAAAAAACGGAACTATGACGAAATGTTACAATGCTAAAATGTCAACTCAAAGAGGGTTTTGAAACATTTTGCTGTAGATGGAGCCGAGCATGATTATTCATTTTATCAGAATGTGGAACCTTATCCAATTCTCTGAGTCATTTTATTCTTATATCTTGTCCTTAAATTTCGGTATATAATATGCATGATATGTAGTCTGTCAAGCCCTTTGATTATGACCTCTTACTTTCATATGTCTTCAAATGTTCTAGAAAAAAGTTATTTGAAACAAAATATCCTTAACTAAGTATACAATTTCTATAATAATTACAAAGCTGAGTTCGAATTTTGCGCTTGTTTTGTTGACAAAATCATAATTAAGCGTCAGATGATCACATAGAACGATACACCACCATTAAAATACATAATAATCTATAATTTTTAATTCATATTGCATCGTTTTCCCTTCAATTACATAATCAGGAATTGATGTATGCTCTACTGATATTAATAATCTGATTTGATTGTTTTCTTTTTATAAGATACTCTTAAAAAAATAGTTTTTTTTAAACAAAATATACTTAATTAAGCATAATTAATAAAGCTGAGTTTGAATTTTTAGCTGTTTTTGTTGACAAAATCATAATTAAGTGTCAAATGATGACATTGAAAGACGCACCATCATTAGAATATATACAAATCTATAATTTTGAATTTATATTGCATCGTGTTTCCTTCAATTAAACAATACAGAATTGATTTATGATCTACTGATAGTATTAAGCTGATATGATTGTTTTCTTTTCAAAAGATCATTTTCAAAATTATTTTTGAAGCAAAAATATATGTAATTAAGTATATAATGGAAATAAAATTTACAATGCTGAGTTTGAATTTTGAGCTGTTTTTGCATAATTAAGTGTCAAATGATGACTTTGAAAGATATACCACCTTTAAAATACATAATACTCTATATTTTTTAATTTTTAATATAGCACCGTGTTATCTTCAAACAAATTATACAGAATGGATGTATGAACTACTGATAATGTACATCTGATATCATTGTTTTCTTTTAATAAGATAATTTTCGAAAATATCTGTTTCTCACAAATTATAAACAATCAACTAATATCGGAAAATTGGAGTGAGAAGATGAAATACTATCATTTTATTGATACTTCATATGTGTCATAATTGTTTCAAAAATAGATATAATATTACTATGATTATGTATAAAACAGTTTTGGTACTAAAATATGTTTTAAATCGGGAATTTACAGTCCACCTGCAGTGGTATCTATCCAACGAAAGTAAATGAAAACTACACTTTATAAATGTAGTGCCTACGAAACGCTTCTCTGCTTACCAATTACCTAATTTACCTAATAGACTGCTTAACCTACCGTCGTCAGAAGATGTTTGCCCTGACGACATGCCGGGTCTCGTTCCTTTTGGAGTGCATGCGATACCCTCAGTTTATTGTTAGTCAAATTGATTTGTCTTATTAATCGATTTATTAGAGTTAACTTAGCTATTTTGGTACTTGTTTTGTTTATTTGTTGCCATTTTTTATGTAGTTTTTTGTAAGGTGTTGCTAAAGTTCCCTTTCCCAACATATTTATGGAGCACAATTTACTGTAAAAGTGGACAAACACAGGTGCAGGTGTGGTATTCATAATACAGATATATCAAATGACATGTTGATTTTATGGAAGTTAACTGTAACTCTTTCAAAAGAGTCCACTAGTTACTTTTTCCATCACTGAATTCGGGGAACAATGGCTTTTATCTAGTTTATGAATGTATTGCCTGTCTAGTTTTTAGTGCATATTTCTGAATTTTTTCATGTTTAGAGATGACGATTATTTATCCGGAATGTCTGAATTTCAGACTCGATGTATAAACTTTCTAATTTGTTACACCTTATTGCTATTCATTCCAATCCGGATAAGTTCTGAAATTACACATCGTTTCATGACGTCACAATTCAGTTGAAGTTATCTTGGGCTCTGTTTAAAGAATGTATTGCTCATAAAACATTTTATTGAAACATCTTTATAACACCCTTAACACTTCAAACAAAGCATTTTTATGTTTTAAGTTGTGTTTCATAGAAATGGATAATGATCTATCAAAATTTCAAAATGCTCACTTTATAAACTTTTTCCTCCCTCAGCTACACATCTTCGAATTTCATTTATTTTCAATTTAAGCGTTCCTTGTAAAGGTTAACCTGGAAAAGCGCTCTATACCCACCAAATGTATTCAATGCTTTTTTTAAGTGAACAGTAAAATGAAGTATTAGTAGCATTTCAAGTTAGAAAAAATAGAAAATTGTTATAAAACATGTATCAAATTCGATTTTTTTATTTTGCAATTCGCAGATAAAACCTCCAGGTTAATCGTTGATATAGTTTACAAATGAATGTACAAAAAACTATATTTTTGTACTTTTCCATTTTTGCAATTAGAATATGATTGGAATAAACTGGAGTAGTAACACTATTTACCTCTAACGTGTAATCTCCCAGTGTATACCATAGATATTTTGACAGACAGTTCCTTAAATGTTTTAAAAATCCATGAGCGTCACCATGGAATACATGGATTAAGATTATAACACAATGTTGACTTCTGTAACCAAACTTTTGACATGTTTATCGATTGTGTCTGTTTGTTTTGCTCACACATTGTTGTCAATAAAATGGAATTTTATGTTACTGTCATACAAGTGAGAGGTTTAGCTTCCTATAAAATCAGGTTCAATCCACCGTTTTCTACATAAGGAAATGCCTGTACCAAGTCAGGAATATGCCAGGTGTTTTCCATTCGTTTGATGTGTTTTAGATTTCAATTTTGTCATTTGATAAGGGACTTTTTCCTTGGAGTTCGGTAGTTTTTATATTTTCCTTTATACATCCTTTGATATAAATAAATTCAACAAAATCTAAACCAAAGAAGATTACCAATTGAAATTTGACTTTGGTATATATTATGAAATTTATATTCAAAAATTGTTACCTGTAATAGGTATCATTTTTTGGGGTATCTAAATAACCTACTTAAGACAAGTCTAAAATAGGGTATTATATGAGAAAAATAAGTTGCAGTTTGAATTTAAGAGAGAAAAATATCCAACAATCTATATTTATCAATGTCACGTGATAACGTATTACCCAAGAGAATTATTGTTAATCATATCTTGCATCCTTCGTCTGTCAAGGTAAGAACTCTTGAAGAAGAAAATGTTTAAACGTTTCACATTGTTACCTGTCAATAACAACCTTTATCCATTATAAACTCAGCTGAAGGCTTACCCTTGGCACTCAGTGGTATTTGCTGAATTCTAACAATTGCTTTTTACGGACATTTTCACTTTTATGAATTTATCTTGGAGTTCGGTTTTTTTGTTATACTGTTACACTCCCCCCAACCCCTAAAAGTTCAAGCACTTAAATGAATAAGTGTAATATATGTCGCAGTAATAGAAGTGTCTACTAGATCAGTTTTCCAAAAGGCAATCTCAGATTAAAGATATGCACTGTATGTGTTTGTCATCAAATGATATTCTTTGAATTAATCCTTGTTCATATTTTGCGATATTAAGAGTCAGATGTTGATGAAAAGGGCTTCTGGCGTACCAAATTATAACCTTTGATAAATTGTGTTTTCAATTCTTGGAACCAGTTCTTTTGAAATCAGAATTGTCTGTAAATTTGAGTACGTAAGGAAATAATTGTTACTTTGCTATGTTTTTAAAATACTGATTTACATTAAAAACACTTTTTATCTGAAACAATAGATACTCAAATAAGAACACAATCATTTAGTAATTTGTGATTGAATTTTGAGCTATTTGTAAAGACAAAAGTCATATGTACGTATCAAATTATAAAATTGCTAGATACTACTTTAAAAGACATAAAAAAAGGTGAACGATTCTAAAAGGGCAATCAAACTCACTGGTTAAACATTAACTGAAAACATCATATCATGTGCTCCAGAAGGATAAGCAGATCATTTTTATTTTTATTTTTTTTTTTCAATATCGAATACTGTTTTCTAACATTTCAACAAATAAAACATATTGAATGTCGGAACAATCTCATGTAGTAATGCAAATATAGACAATATACTATTTTGTTTATTTGTATCATAGTTTCCTTTCAACAATGGCTTCATTATGAACAACTCTTTACAAGCAATTATGAAAGAAGATCCTGGGAAATTGTACCAATAAATGCCTTCACAAACATATCGAACTCTAACATGTCTAAGTTACATTTAAAAATCGGAAAGTCCATAAATAAAGGCAACAGTAGTATACCGCTGTTCAAAAGTCATAAATCGATTGACAGAATACAAATCCATAAAGCTAACAAAACCCAAACGCTCGACTCTATTATAGCAATATCGGACACGGAAAAAGACTAAAACTGATGTGTTGTAACAGATATCTGAAATTTTCCAAATCTAATTAACAGCGCTCCGAGAGCAAAACTATAGAGTATACTATTTCTAGAAATGGTAATGCACTGTTCTGATTCCTGATCAAAAGGATTTTAATAATTTTGGATAGGGGTTTCTTTAAGCATTTGGCATACAAATCAGTATAACGGCCTGTGTAAGGAAACTTTTAGAATGTGTTTGTTTGTTAGCGCCATGGAAGGAATGTTTAGTTCTTCATGTTTGGTTAAACAAAAAGCCTACTTCCTATTCTAAATTAAAAAATGTCGCTGATTTTCATTTTTATTAGATGTCATCACATAATTTCTATATCAAGCATTTAACATTTGATTTGCAAACAAAACATATGTATCGTTAAAAGCAGTGTCTGCGTGGTCAACATCATATTTGTCATGGAGGTATTATATGACTAATCAACATTTAGACCTGATAAGATAGGCGTAGCATGATTGCTTATTCTATTTTATTATGACTTCCATCAACCACATGACATCTGTTTAATACTGTAGATTCATTATTATTCGGTTGATACAATTTTTTTGTGAAATTCCAATGTCCAATGAATTAAAAATGTTCTAATAGTATATGAATTTATGCAGATTTTTGCAAAATCACGAGTTTTCCTTAATCTTCTAAAATTGGTATCAACGGAAATACAATCAAATACCTAGTATCCTTGTTATTGTCCATTACCAAATGTCATACAAAATAACATATTAACTTGCCATTGCATAGTCGCCTTTTTTCATGACGTCACAATAGAAAAATTCATAAGACACCAAGAACATTTGACGTCATAATTAGGTTTGGACCAATCATTTGCCGAAAACAAATATTTCACTAGTGAGGACAAATATTTTTCTCACACCGATCAAGAAATGTGAAAATAGCACAAAAATTAGAGAAACAATTTTCTTCGGAAAATACCTGTACCAAGTCAGGATTTGCCTTCGTTCTATTGGTTAATGAAGTGGCGCATTTTATTTTGCAAACGTTGATAAACATCAACCTTTTGATATTACCTTTAAGTCCAGTATTTCCACTTTTTTTTAATATATGTCCCCTATTGTCCTTGAAAGATTTTGTCTAATCATCGATGTTATAAACGTGTAAATCTTTAAGGCGAAGTGTGCGTAATAGAACTACTCCACAGATTTTTTTTATATTTTACATGTGGATTCTGCTTGTAAAATTACATCAGAATATAAAATAAAAAAGGGGGGTAACCGTTTTCGTTTTTCAGATACAAGCTGTTAAACTAACAGCATGATACGCCAGAAATACAAAGGATATATAGGGAAAATCATAAAAAACGGCACATATTTTTACTTTATCATGATTTTCTAATTCGTTGGTCCACAGAATTTTTTTAAAGTTCGAAATGCGATTCAAAAATAAACGACGAATCCATTGGTGCAAAGAAAGTCCTTAGTAACCGTGCTAGTTTTCAAGCTATATTCTCTTGAAGTTTGATTTTTAGCGGAAATTATAAAATATTCGGCGACGTTATTGATGTCTGCTGTAATGTCACCACAAATTCTTACTCTATAACGCTAGTATACCCATTGTACTGTACAGTATTGTCATACAAATCGTGAGTGCGTGTAACACATTTTCCTAAGTATTGGAAATGCTAAAAAAAATAAAAGCGTAATCGGTTGACATGGTTGATAATGATACAAACTGAAAAATGTTTAAGGATATTTCTGCTGCCAAAATAATGCAAATTGGCAAATAAATATACTGCAAGTGAAAGAAAGTTACTGTATAGACTTTAGCTCCATCTTTTCTTGATGAGACAGGGTTCCACATCTTTTTTTTGAAATATTTGTATTGTTCTAGTAATTTTAAATAAAATATCGAGTTGTCCAGATTAGTACAGAATGATTCTATACATATTTGAAAAATTCGGTTATAATATTGGGATCGCTTCTTTTCATCATTTCCGGCACTATGCGAGGTAGTGCGTACACAACCCATTCTATTTGTCAAGTTCACACTAGTGCACGTGATTTTACAATTTTACTTGGAAATTTCCTGTCTCGATAGCTTTCTCTTTTCTTTAACGACACGACAAGGCATAATACATGGTATAATGTTTGCTGGAGATTCATTAACAAAGAAAATTATTTCTTAAATTTCCACATGTACGACTCATAAAAAATAAGAAATCTGCAAATGCATATTATCTTGAGAATGGCTGTAATAAGGTCAAAAGAAGAACCCGTATATGAATTTCTGCAAAATAAAACAGATCAGATTTTTTTTATATAACTTCCCGTTGCAAAGATCACTGCCTGTGTTATGCCTTAGCATTGTGTATATTGTAATGCTAAAGCCGAATCGTTAAGTCTAAGTCTAAAGCTTTGTGTATTATAGTTATATGCTGTAAATGTGCTGGTGTCATGATATAAATGTACTGTTGTCATGATGTATATGTACTGGTGTCATGAAATAAATGTATGTATGTAATGCTATACGAATGTACGTATATAATGCGATACGAATGTACCTATATAATGATATACGAATGTACGTATGTAATGCTATACGAATGTACGTATGTAATGCTATACGAATGTACCAAGGGCGATATTGTGAGAATGTAATCATCCAGTATGATGCTAAAAATGTTTCTAGTGTAAATTCATTAGATTGTATCTAGTATAATGTAAGGAGACCACTTCTAAGCAAGGATCGAAGCTCATAAACTCGGCAATAAAATCAGGATCTCTGGAAAGTTCGGAGAGCCGACAACCTTGCTTCGGAAGTTGGCAAGGAAACTGTTCATAATGTAAATGATATACGAGTTTACCTTGCGTATTGTGCCTGTATCCAATGAAAATAAATTGGGTTTTTTAATGTGATATAAAAATAAGGAGATGTGGTATCATTGCAAATTGGACAACTATTTGCCACAGTTTAAGGTAGATCTATCGGGTGTATTTTTTCTGAGCGTCCTTTCTGGTCATGTTGCAAAATTACTTATTTGTTTTACAAATAGGTTACCAAGTATCATTCAATATACAACAAAATACCTACAACATGAAATTTAAAGATTGAACTATCAATATTTTTTTCTCAAGAAAATTAGGCCCGTGATCCCTTTCTTTATAAATATATATATATATATATTTCAGAAGTATTGATTAACGAAATTATCTCTTCCAATTTTAGACAATTCTATCGTTTAATGTTTCTTCAATAAGGAAAACTTAAGTTTCCCCTATATAAACAAAATAAAATACCCTAAATGTGGTTAATTTTAACGATTGTTACGAAAAAACAAGGTCCGCGATCCCCAGTTTTTATATTGAAATTTGAAATTACTTTGACCGAAAAGTCTTTTACAGAAGCTTACGAAACATTTATCGCCGAATATTTTGACACCCCAGCTGCCTTATTGAATGAAGTGGATATAAGCAATTATACTAGTCAACCATAAGGCCATCAACCATGAGAAAATCCCTAACGTTTAGTCGGTTATAAAAGGCCCCGGCATAGCAACATTATTTTCTTCACCCTATCCCTTCTTCCCTATACCTTATACTCTATAATTCTATAATACTAGTTATCTTTAATATTGAGACTTGAGAAGAAAAAAAATACTTCAAAATTGTATTCTCTACTTCTGAATGATACACAAAAGAACAACACAAGAATGCAAATTTAGCTATCCTTTCGAAATTTGAATTTGATCAAGAAAAAAACTGCATGTTCTATTTTTATCATACATGTGTAGTTTCAGTTTCAACCATGGTTCTAAATTTTATTTTCCCAAAAAATTGCGGACGGAATAGAAGACACCTGTTTATTTTCTGCTCCTTGAGCATTTGGATGAGATAGACGATTTACGTATTCTGAGATAAATGTCACAGTGCTAAATTCTTAGTTTCTGTGTAATGTTTTGTAGACGGAATCTGATTTTTTGTTCGTTTTTTTTTCTGTAAGCTTTTTCCTTCCACTTATGTATACATGTTAAAAATGTTTCACTTGTGGTCGATTACCCTTTATCATCGTTTATACTTTTCACACAAATATAAATTATCCTAAAATTCCAATTGCTTAAAAACGGGACTGTACAGTGGCGGATCCAGAACTTTATGTAAGAGGGGGCCCGCTGACTGACCTAAAAGGGGGGGGGGGCTCCAGTCACGCTTCAGTGATTCCCTGTATAATCAACCAAATTTTTCCCACGAAAGGGGGGGGGCCTGGGCACCTCAGACCCCCCCCCCCCCCTGGATCCGCCTATGGGACATGCCAACGTCTTTCTAGTTCAACATACATATTTACATGCAATTTACCGGTGATTAGGTTACCTTCAAGATTACGCTACACTGACACTGTAAATTTCATTCAAATAATATTGTGGGGTCAATTCTGTATTATGTACCCGCTCCTGCGTGAGGCTAAAACAAAAACAGTTGCAGACTAACACACAATAAGCTATAGGATACTAAGATCTAAGATTTCTGATTGGAGTCAGCTAATTTCTTTGAAATTTTACATAGTACAGGAATACTTGTTTGGGTTCATGATAGATCGCACAAAGTCATTAAAACGATGATTTTTCTTTCATGTGCCCATTTCCTGTTCTTGGAGTAGGGGAGATAACTTGCGTAACTAACGACGCACGTTTTGTATCCCGAATTCCGCTAGAGGCATGCAATTACGTATACTTCGCCTTAAAAACAAATATCATTCAAAGATTAATTGTCATTGCAATTGAGAAAAATGATGTTATCCTCAGTGACATTGTATAACGTTTGTATCTATTTGCATGAATTGAGAATTTATAATACGAGCATAGAAAAAATGTATCTGCAAACATGCCAAACTCCAAGGTAAACTCAAAAAGAGGAAGGTATATAAAACCTGACAAAACCAAACTCCTGATTATATCAACCAACAGAACGAATAGAAAACAACTGTCGAAATGGTGAAGTAAATATGATTTAAAAACTATTCTATCCTGAAAGCAGGACTACATGAGCATGATATTTTTGTTGAATCTTAAACTAAATCGTTAAATGATGACGAAAATAAATCAGACAGATTTCAAAAACCAGTAAGGTTCAATACAAATAGACACGAAAAAGGTGCACGAGATCATTTATATATTTTTTATCGGTATGAATTACTCGTTCACTGGAGAAGTTCGTCAAATATACACGCCTTGTTGACGTCATTTACCAGATACAGGGTACTGCCTGTATATCTACACTATAAAATATCATCAAGCGTCGTCGTGGTCGTCATTTCGCAGTAAAACCAGAAATAATGGTTTTTCAGTGGGTTCTTAATCACAATTCTCTAATGACATCAGTGCTAATTATCAATTATAAGAGTTTAATTTGCCAAAAAAATCCTGCAATATATCATCATATTTTTTCAATCGCTCTCTCAAAATGGGATTGAAGTGATGATGCCACTAATGGCACAGATGATGTTCACTAAAACCAAAGTTTTTGACGAAAATGCAACGAACTGGGAAGTGGTGATTTTAATTATACCTATAGAAACAGTACGGCCAAATGAAAACCATTTATTCTACCCACAATTAGATAGATACATGAAAAACGTTGTTACATAAAGTGAAAATTTCAAATAATCCTTTGACACAATTTGAAATAAAGTTATTCATGTTATTGGTTTAGTAAAACAAAACAAGGAGTGACAACGGGTGCAATCTGACATCAGAGCTAGTTAGTTACAATATTTTTACGATGAATAGATAAAAGGTGGCGAATTGCTAATTCTGTGTTCATTTTGTTATTAAATTAGAGATGCAACCCCTTCCCCCCTCCCCCACCACAATCATCATACGTGTATCCATTTGTTGGCCAAATAAAAAACTTCAACTGTCAATTTGCTTATACAATTCTAAGAATGTAAAAAGAAGCTTTCGGACCAATTTCTACACCTTAGTTAAACCATTTGATATATCTCATATTGCTAAAAAGGTTCGAATGTTTTGGTTTACAATACATGTAAATCATATTTCTAATGGAAAAGGTCGTTCACATTCATCACTTAAATGTCGTCCTTTTTCTGTTACGAGTATATAGTTTGCAAGATTACTGAAAAGATTTGTTAACGTTTGTATGATTTGATATTTGAGGAGTAACAACCTTTTGTTTAAAGTAAAAACCAGTCGACGAACTATTAATCTGTTGATTGAAATATATCATAAAATCATAAGTAACATTGATAGCGGTAGGGATGTAAGGTTTAATATTTTGTAATGTGTCTTGAGCGTTAAGTTTTGAAAGAATTATTCTTATTCAAACTTAAGACCAGTCCTGCAATAAGGGTGAGCAATGATCATGGATTACAAGTTATCTCTCAGGTCGGCAACAAAAAACCTGTACCGAAGAATGTTTGAAAACTCGTAAAAAGTATAAATGGAGGTGTTAAGGGATACTATTCCACCTTTTGTTTTGTTTCAGCTGATGACGAATATGATGTTGTAGCTGCTTATATAACAAATGATTCAAATGTGATCTCAAAAAAGGCTAAATCATTGGTTTCCAATTGCAGTTATAGATATAAAAAAAAACATATTGTATTTAGTAGGAAGGAACCTATATGTTTTTGGGCTGTTATCAAGCATTTCCAACACCAGCATAATGGAACCAACATAGAGATGAAATTGATGAAAGACATTTATTCGCTGAACTGTACTTGTACAATACAATTGAAAATGGAAATGGGGAATGTGTCAAAGCGACAACAACCCGACCAAAGAGCAAAAAACAGCCGAAGGCCACCAATGGGTCTTCAATACAGCGACAAATCAACCACGTATTAGACAGGGCTTTTTATACACAATTTGAAGTATCATGTGAGTATGGTGGCGTCATTTGTGTAACACAACACGAATCTGAACTTCTAAAACATATTTTAAAAAAAGAAGCTGTTTATTGTTTTCAGTATACAAGAATTCATAAGTCTATGCATATCTAAAAGTAGTCATGGAAAGTTGTACAGAATTAACTTAAATATTATTTATGCAATTAGGAAATACAACAAAAGTCAATAGCAACTTATAAATAAAGCAAGCAACTTAAATTTACATTCATGTAACCGATTTTTTTTAGAGGATACTATTTGTTCAAATGCGTTTACCCAGCATGTCCGTTTCATGCACTCAAAGTAAAATGCAAATTTATTTTCTCTTTATTGAAACGTATATATTGAGATAGAAACTCAGTACATTAAGTACACAACGAGGTATTGTCCTATATGAAAATTGTGAACCATATATCAGTGGATGAAATATCGGGCGTCATATATAGAGCGCACATAGTTATTTAGAAATCTTAAATCCAATTATCCGTTAAAGAACTCATTCACGACTTTCTGAGCGCCAGTAGATGACATGTGTTTTTGCGCTATATGAAATTAGTAGTTTTCAATGAAATAAAGATTTATGTGTTTTGCCTTATAATCAAAAGAACTAACAATACGATTTCCTGATTCAAATAATAATGATACTTCAGCGAAAAATAAGTTTGTTAACAGTCTATATGACCTTATCACTAGTGTATCTAGTACAAATTGAAGAGTCACAATCAAATAAATATTAAATGAATCAGCGTCTACGAATAACTTTTTATTTATTTTTCAGTTCGAATTCGGCATACGGGACAAAGGAAGAAAGACAATCATATGGAAGACCAAAATCCTTTCTTGATCAGTAATTGTTAAAACTTTTGTTAAAGAGTTCACCTGATGACCTGTTGCAATGTAAATAAATATCACACTGTTAATGCAAACATGAGTAACGTTAATTTCACGATCGAATCAGAACTATTTTCTTCCATCTGAGCGCAATTTTTGGGATATTTTGCACACCTGCTGTTTCATGGAACTATTGCATATGTTGAATCAGCAGCCTAGCAACATGTACTTCGATCAACATGCAATTATATAAAAAATATACTTTATTATTTACAGATGATACCCATTGGGTAAATGTCTCTTCTTTTAAAAGATTCAAAATAAAAACAAAGGAGAAGTGGTGTATTTGCCAATAAGACAACTATCCTCCAAAGTTGAAATGAAGTGGACGAAAGCAATTATAGGCAAATATACGGCCTTCAACAATTAAAAAAAACAATACCGTATAGTCGGCTATAAAATGTCAAGACGTAAAAAATATGAAAAATGTCAACGACTTAATTTATAATAAAGCTATTTACGAACAACTAATACGACAGACAGGAACTTGCAAGAACCACTAGACAACAGGCTCCTGACTTTGGACAAGCACATACAAAACGTGGCATGTTTTTCAAAGACTGTTTGTGTCCCTTGTTTTCACTTTTAATATGTTTTACTCGATTTGACCACTTAAGACATCATTGTGTAGGTTTATTGCATATGTTTCACTTGTTCTTTTGACAGTTAGCATTTCAGTATGTGTGCTAGTAATCATTTTTGCATTTAAGAAAAACGGCAAAACATTTTTCAAATGGAAAAGGGCTCAGCGTTTCGTTGTAGTGACATCAACCTGCGATATATTGTTTTACGGAGTACAACTCATATTTAACATTCAGGTTACGGCACCAGGACCTCAATATCAACTTCCGCCCGCTATTTGTTCAATTTATGCAATTTGTTTACTAGAGTTTGCATATTCTCTGGGCAACTTGAGCATAATTGCGGCAGCTTCAGCTTGCTACTATATTCTTAAACAAGCAGAATTGAATTTAGGAAAGTATGATTGGAAGATGTTTTCGTTCATGTTTGTATTCCCAGCTGTTGTATTGGTAACAGCAAGTTTTAATGGAGGAATGGGTCATAATGATTTATAGTAAGTGTATCTGTCATTATCATATGCAACCACGAAATATTATGTAAGGACCTTGCGCTGTTTATAGAAATTTAAACAAACATCAAACGTTTGCACGCAGTATCTAGAAGTTGAGAACAGTAAAATTTTATATGTATCTCAATCAAATTTTGTAAATGAAGCAATTGATTGCGAAGAAAATAATTTTTAGTTTTTTACCTAAAAGATAGACCAATTAAAAATGTTTTTTCAAGGACCGATCGTTCCTTGCGTTCATTGTATTATCTTTACAACCATATCCTGAATTTTTAAATATGTTAGGAATTGGTAAAGCGCCAGTGCCTCAAAGTCAGAATGGTTCTGCAACAAAATAACTCCAAATTCCCTGTTCATTACATAGTGCAGTTGGGAAACTTCAATTATAGTTTAAATTTTAGTACGTACATAATTGTTCAAAACTTTCATTGAAGAAGGTACTGGTCGCATTATTTACGATCTTTTGTTGCCATTTAATCAGTTAATAACTTCGAATTTGTATTTAGCTGCATGAATACGACAACGATTCGCTCAAATACGAAATTCATGAAATATTGTCATTCGAAGTACCTGATCAGAATTAATGCCCTTTGTTAATAAAATTAGTTTGAGGCACTGTACAGGATAATCTGTTCACGTGAGTTAAGGGTAATTTATGAAACGTGTTATGGAATAGTAATAATAAAGTTTGAATAATGCATGTATTTACTTAATCGTCTTATACATTTCTCTAAGGAAAACCCTAACAGAAAGAAAAATAGGTCTTTATACTTTTCTGTGGAAAAACCTATCGATTTGTTCTGATTATTATTATAATTATTCTTTTTGTTTCTTCCGCCAAAGTGATCTTACGTTAAATTTTTGTTTCGCAATATGTCGCTTAGATATTTATTATGTTGTATCGTATAGTTTATGCGCTTAGAAATTGACCCTGCTTATTATTCGTTATATCCTCATTCAGCTTTAGTCAATTTAGAGCGAAGCGATCCGGTGACTTTTTACAGGAGGTATCTACCCGTTACCATTTTTTTTATAGGTATGTCCGATGTTGTGTCAGTCCAAGTCATAAACCGTAAGCTGTAAAGACCTAATATCTTTTGATTTGAGAATCTTGAATTATAACTTGGAAAAATCAGGTCAAGGTCAAAATTCAAGGTCATATTCTAAATTTTACTCTTTAATATTGTGTACATCACTCCTCAACCTATGAAAGCTAAACAAAAGAACTGATACAAAATTTTGGGGTTGTTAAACTGAAGAAATGGTATATTTGGTCCAAAGAAATCTGATGATATCTTATAGGAGTTATCACCTCTAATATGTTAAAATTTAAAGTAAATCAAATTTAACTTCATTCTGGTACATGATAAAGCCATAGTGTCGTTTGCAAAATGTTGAATGACATATGACCTTGAAAATATCAACTGAAAGTGACCTCGTGCAAACCGGAAGTAGCTTGTTTTGCACTTTTTTCCAGGGAAAAATCCTAAAAAGCTATATATTTTTAGAATCAGCATACAATAATCTTTTAAAGACAATGAAATTCGCCTTCTGTAAACCGGAAGTAGACAATTATATCTCTTATTTGAAAGAAAAGTGTATAGAGACCATATATTTTCAAATCATTGGAAAATAAGCTTATATATCTTATGAAACAGGAAATGACATTTTCTTAACCGGGAGTAGCAAATGATATCCTTAATTAAAGGCAAAAGAAACCATATGTTTTTGGAATCAATTCAAAGAAAACTATCATTTGAGACCAGAAAAGACATTTTCTTAACCTGAAGTATCAAATTATCTCCCATTTTAAGTCAAAGATATATAAAAACAATATATTCTTTAATCAGTAAACACTGAAACACTCCCTAAATCCATTACGAAATTTAAAAATTGCTTCATTAATTTGAACCAAGCGCATGTCAAAGTGTTGCATGTATACAGTGTGCATTAAGATGCATTTAATTTTAAAAAGTATATATCCATGCACATCTTAAAGGTGTTTTTAAATTCAATCTGCAAATAAAAAAAAAAGAGTAGTATTGAACCTAGGTGTTATGGAACTAGGCTTGATCATCTTGTTATTCGAAATGAAATATGTTTTCTAACAAAATTGTTGACCTAGGTTTAGAAATATGGCCAACTGTACTTCTATATTCCGGAAGTAAAACTATTGCTGCGGTTGCTTCAACTTAGCTGTACGGGATATCGAATACATTAATAATATAATATGCAAACAGATTATGTCAACTTTTAATCGATGGCTCGTTTGTTTAAGCTAGACCATTAATCTTTCTGCAAGGCAAATCAAATTACGTCCTTAACAATCCTTCTATTACATTTGGAAGTCTAAATTTCCTGCTCTTCCTTCCGATCTGATACTTTTGAAGACATTAAGTAGTTGAATAATTGCATTTGCTATGAGTATCTTCTTGACATACTTGACATTGGACATTAAGCCAAAAATAATCAACCAATCACATATCGTTGCATGCATAAAGATTAATCTACTGATAAATAAACGTGTCTTACATGTAGCTGCTTTGACTCCTTGATTGAAAGATGTTGTGTTTTAATCCAGCCTTACACAGATGTTTCAAATATTGTTGTATTGATTTGTATCTGAAAGACAAAATAAAGATTTTGTTTCAAAAGCTTTAGTAAAGTATGCTTTTCTTATTCATTTTTTTGTGGTAAATATGGATATTTGTAACATAAACTGCAGTTTTTACCCATTATTATGTGACATGATCAAAATAAAACCAATAAAGTTGTAGTTTTGACTGTAAAGATCACACAAGATGATATCATACTTTGAATGTTAGTAATGTTGAAGACTCTTTGAAAAGGGTCCGGATGTCTAATATATTCAGGGAAGTCTGGCCGTATCCTTTTCAGTTGAAGATATTAACATTAAAATTGTTATTTATAAATGTTATAGTGAAAGTGCTGGTTTATTCGTTATCAAATTCATCTGATTCTTTTTCCTGCATTATCTTATTAATAGAATTAAATCAGGAAATTTAACGGAATTATTTATATCTTGGGTCCATATTTTGAACTGAAGTATAAAGAAGTGCCTGCACATTGAGCCTCGTTCTGACGCCATAAAACTCTTGCCAAAGGGGGGAGTCCGTATGGTGGTGTGTGATGTATAAATACGCAGCCACGTACCGTAGGAATTGGGACGTTAAATTAAAGGCCTCGTGTACTTTTACGCTCATTGCAATGTTCTCATCAAAATTACCTTCATTTTCCAGTTCAAATGCCCCTCCCCCTTTTCATTCAGGTCTATCCTTATAACTAGACCTAACTTTTGTATTTGTTGTTTTCGTCCTGAACATGCATTAAGTATCTCACACTGGACTTTATGCCCCAAGTTATGATTCGTAATGATTATTTTTTTTTATATCTGTCTCATTCCTAGAAAGTCTCCACGGTTGATGTTAGAGGCTTTCATGTAGGAAGGTGGATTGAAGTAATTTTCCTTTGGATATCTCATAAAAAAATGTGAAAAACGGAGTAGCCCTTCTCCCCGGACTCACAACACGCCGTTAGTATCCACCAATGGTAGCCGTAGTAAACACTTAATATACTTATAAAACCGGACACTGCACTTTGTTAAAATCAGTTTGTCAAATAGTACATAAGTTTAAAATACGTACATCATCATACCCTACACAAATACGTTAGTTTTTTGCATCCTTTCGATTCATTTTGTGCATGACATCTGCTGCTGTAGTCACATTAGTAAATAGTTAAATGTTTGTTTATTGTTAATTGAAATGCTGGCAGAAGAAATGTAGATATTCAAAAAAATCATACAGATGCTTGGGATCAAAGGTCAAACAAGGAAATTAAAACTCTTCTGTTTTTTTTTATATTTCTATCACCTATATATTTAATATACTATATGCTTGTTGTGTATTTATTTGCTTTTAAAAATCCATCAGAGTCCCTTTAGTAAGTGCATTTAATATAAATTAGTTTATAAGTATGCAAAAATGTTACATTTTCGACCAACTTCTGAAAACGTTTTAATAGGCAAATATTTGACTCTGACCATTTAATTCAATGTTACTATTCACTAATATATAATGTGTGATGAACAATTCTGCTATTAAAGAAGTACAATTGGTGCCAATAGGAATACCTAAAGCCTGTTGGTAAACTATATAAGCGTAACGTAAACAGATGATCTCAAGGAGAAAATTGACAGCTTCATTCAATTCTTTACCTTTACAAATAGTATATCTAGAATTTTTATCGCTTTTCTTTACCAAAGAACGTTTTAAACGAGTTGCATCAAATTAATCTGTAATCGCATAATTCAAATAATTATTTGACATAAAAAGAAAAAAATACGTTTGATAAGATTGTATGAATGTGCAGTGTTAAGAGTGAAAAGCCGTCTTAACTGTCCACCTAAACAAAAAGTTCATCAAAAGCACGTTATTTGTCTAAAATATTCAATTGAATTAGTTTTTTTTTCACTTCAAAAATACTTAAGATATATGAAAATAGCGGAATTGATTTTTTTTGGAGTGTCAACAACTCGTTGGAAGTAATTGATACCGGTGCCTCCAAATTTGTTCAAATTTTGATTATTCTACCCTACATACCCCTTTGCCTTATAATCACATAAAGCAAAACATACCTAATTAATAGCAATTTAAAAGTCGGAATGTGAATTTAAATGTTCAAACTCTTTTAGGTAATATTTTAGTGACAAGAAACAACAAAAATATGTCATTTGGATCTCCTTTGATATGATAACTGCACTTGAATCTTTACTAGAAAACCTTATCGTTCGCTATAAAGATTCCGTATATCGTCAAGTTATCGGAATTACAACGGAGACTAACTGTGCAACACTTATTTCCGACCTGTTTTAGTATTGTTACGAATCACAATTTATGTCTTAAATCTGCAAAGACCCATCGAAACAACATGTGATACAACAATATAAATAAAACTTTTAGATTTTTGGATGTTTTTTGGCTCTCAATAATGACGACCTCAGTATGTACACTAGAAACAATAGTGTAACATTTGGTTTGTTTGGTTATTTTTTTAACTTATAGTTCTTCTAATTAATACAAATAATCATGTAAGTTTTTATGCTATTTTGCGATGTAAGATTGGGCATTCATGCGGAAACTTTTTCTCCACAAAGCAGTATATAATTTAATCTTGACCTGATTATAAATGGTAAAGGTTAACAAACTAGCAAAGTAATGGCTCTTGTTATGCACACATTAAACATGAGTATACATATAAAAAAGCACTAGCAGTTCAAATAAAAGCTTAACAACAGCAAAACGAAGCATTTAAGTATGTAAGAGCAATGAATAGCATTTCAAAGATCCTGTTTACTGGTAGATAATTTTTATATAAATTTTCCAAATGCGTTTATAGACTAAAAAATCTTTGTTTTTATAAACGACACCTTACATAAACCATTTTCCTTTTATGATATAAGGTTCTTCCTGTTTGTACCAATGAATGATGATAAATATACATTTGTTTGTGGTCGAAACTAAAGAAAAACTTAAGATAAAATAATAAGACTATGAACTAAAATGCAGCCTATGTATAACCTATATGATTGCAACAGCAACAAAATCATAAACAGAAAAAAACGCATAAGAAAAAAAAAACAAAAAACACAGCAGTATACTTACTTGGAAGAAAGTCTAAATAAAGATTGAACATTTTAATATATTAAAGTTGTATAATAAGATTTTCGGTCATAGCAAAAGAAAACGAATAAGATCACCGAAACCTATATTTACAATTTGTGTAGTCACAGTCATACATGTACTTGTATCATCTGACACAATCAATAGTTTTGCGCATATTCCACACGTCCTTTGAGTTAAAGCGTGTTTCTAGGACCAGTGTTATGCCTCTTGTCTAAGTTTTCCAACCTCAGTTTTTTGGCATGATACGGGTAATGTTCTTCTCGTTTAATTCATGATGGTATGATGCCAAACACCTAACGGGATGGATTGTGCTTGATTTGCATATGATGAAGACATAATCTTTCAATCAGTTTAATTGAAGTCTGGAGCTTTCATGTCAGTAACTGCTAGTCATTTGATAATTCATGTTTATCATAGTCATTTTTCTTCGTTTCTTCTGTTACAAATTCTAACATCGGACTCAGACTTCTTTTAGAAAAGTATTACACAAATACCGAACTCCAAGATAAATTATTTAAGGGAAAGTCCATTAAACGAAAAAAAAAAAGAAAGTCAAATGGTATCAATCAACGGTATAGTTGAAAAACAACTGCCATTTTCCTAACTTGGTACAGGAATTTTCCGAAGAAAATGGTAGATACAACCTGGTTTTATAGCTAGCTAGACCTCCGTCTAAGACAGTTGTTAATAGTTCCGTTATATTTACAAAATTGGGTGGGCAACCCATTTAGACATAATAGGTTAATACGATAATAATTTTGATTTAGCAGCCAAAACTGTGTAAACTTACATCACAGTCATACAACACAACTGACTGAAAAATTCAAACAAATATACAACTTAATCTAACAAAAACGCAAACAAAAAATGTTTAGTAGATAGTTAATTTAAAATTTGACAATGACATCAACAAACAAACGTTTTTGTCGTTGATAGTACACACCGTATATAGTATCAAAACTTTCTCAAAACTCACCGCAAGACCCACCTGCACCAGGAATGCCCAATATTAAAGAGTCAAAAAACCGATGGGGAATGTATAAATACAGAGTCACTTCATACGACCAAAACAAAAAATAGCACGAAGACAAATAACTGGAAAATTAAAGTAATATATTTTATTAAAACAGAGTTTTACTGTTCGTTTTGCTGTGTGTTTGTTTATTCCATATTGGCAAGAGGTAAAGGGGAGGGTTGAGATCCCACAAAACTTGTTTAACACCGCTGCATTTTTGAGCATGTCCTAAGTCAGGAACCTCTAGCTTTTGCTAGTATTTTGGATTTTATTTAATTATGGTTTATTTGTTTGTTCGGAGTTTAGTGTGACTTTCATTTCGCTGAACTAGTATACATCATTTTGTAAGGGCCAGCTGAAGCCTCCCTCCGGTTGAGAATGTTCTCGCTGCATTCAAGACTCATTGGTGGCCTTGGGTTGTTTTCCTCTCTTTATCGGGTTGTTGTCCCTTTGAGACATGCCCCATTTCTTTTCTCTATTCTATTAATTTCATTATTTTTATATGCGTTATTACAAAAGTCAATAAGAAATTCTTTAATTAAAGTTTCACTCTGAATTCTGAAGCATATATGGACATTGTTTCTTTCAGAATAGTCATTGAAAATAAAACGTCACTGAACTGCAAAACATGTCAAGTTACTAATGGGCACAAAAGTGTGTCCTTTTTATGAACGTCCAATCGTGGCCATTTTTATAAAATCCCAAACGTGTCCATATGAGGTCCAAACATTTCCCTCTTATGAACGCTCGATCGTGTCCATATTTTAAAAACACAAAAAGGTGTTCACCATTATTAAATAGTGATTCGTAATTATATCAAATATGTTGTTTAAATACAGTCCAATCTATATTATTACAGGAACCTTAGATTTGTGTTGTTGTAAAAATAGACAGTAACCATTAAAAGCACAGACACCACATCTGTAGGAAGCAGGCCGTGCCATACCCTCATATATTATTAAGATAGTTAGACATCACGGGAGGTTATAAGTACAAAAGAATTCACTTAGTAAACGACGAATTTTACTGTACAAAACAAATTACATTAATTAATTGCAATTGTTATGTTCGCTCTAAATATGCATGACATATTTGCCACTGGACATTAAGCAACCAACAGTCAAAAGTTAAATTAGGTGTTGCAACTTAACTAGCTATCATGCTTTATATTAACAACCGGCGTTGAACCCACTAATACTAATAAATGACCACTTTATCAATAGTTGAAGCACTGGGAAAATGTTTTTGATTTCTGACAGTCATTTCTTAAGTGTGAAGTATCTTCATTTAACATTTAATACAATAATAATCATATTGATACAAAAAACAAAATATAACCGCTGCGAGTAAAAAAATATTTTCATTGTGCCCATTTTTTTCTTATCTGGTGTCTGTTTAGTTTAAACAGGAAGTCAGTGATTGCACTGTGGATAGTGTACCATGTCTTGGACAATTGTCTATAAGCATCACTACACCTTTCCTCCAGATATCCTTGGATGGCGGCTTTGATCTTAATTTAGAATCTTTCAACCAAAATCCGACGTCTACAATCGTGTCCCCATCATTGAATTGCCGTTAACGTTTTTGACGTCACTGAGGAGATATTATTGCTAAAAAAATTGGGACGTTGTGGTGTTCAAAAGAGGACACGTTTTGACGAATAACAAATATAAGACAAGTTTGGGGGTGTGAAATCGGACAAGTTTTCGGCGATTTGGGATTTTAAGGACACGTTTTGGCGAAATTTCTGGATATCGGACACGTTTGTGGGGTTGGTCACGTTTGGGAGTGTTACATATATAAACTGAGTATAACGCTTTATAGGTTTATGGACACAATTCCCGCTTAAGAAAAAGCTTGAAAATCTACATTTGTTGTATATTTGATACGATTCATGAGTACATTTGTGGGTCGAAGACAAGATTGCAGTTCATCAAATGGTTATCTCTAAAAATTGATTTGCGGACGAAGCAAGAAGTAAACCTCCAGCAATGGTTTTATATGAAAAAACATGGAAAGACTTGAATAAACACTTGTATAAATGTTTCCCGAATCTTTGATGAGTTTTTTTTTTAAGTCTCAATAATAACCCGGGAAATGGATTTTTTTCAATCAAATTTTTTCCTGACATCGTAAAACATTAGTCGTGATAATTTGTATACAAATTACTTTTTATTTTTGTTCTTTTATAAAAGACAAATGTGCTATTCGGTTTTAAAAAAAATAATAATAATAATAATAATATCTTTATTTAAAGAGAGTTACTAATTTGGATTAAACCAATTTTCAATAAGACTCTCTACATACAATATCAACTACATGAATAAAACATAATCAATCTACTATTACACACATATAAACAATAGATGTATATATACAAAAATATAACAACAAAAAATAATACACCTATAGTATACATGGTGGTTAAACTTTCACACTGTTAAAAATATATTGACTTGTAAAAGTATTTGAATGCAGATACAGTTTTTGATTTTTTAATTTCACTGGATAGTGAATTCCACACTTTTGGGCAACTAGAAGAAAAACTTGATTTGTATAATTCTGTATTTGATTTAGGGACAATAAAATTATCCGATGATGAAAGTCGAGTATTGTACAATTGTTTACTATTTGTAGGCACAATAAGATTTGATAAATATTTTGGTGCCAGTTCATGTTTTGATTTATACATTAATAATGACTTGTGGTAAAGTATTCCCTTAGAAACGGGAATAATTCCAGAATCCTCAAATAGTTCAATAGATGGTGTACGAATATCGTGTTCGTTTAAAAAAACTAGTTGCCCTTTTTTGCAATGTCCATTAAAAACTTGTTACAGTTTCCCCATACTGAACAAAAGTAATCCAAATGTGGAAGAGTATAAGCATTGTAAAATATAATTCGTGCATTATGATTCAAGTATTTCTTGATTCTTTTAATAACGCTAATGAAGAATTAACTTTTTTGATAATATGATTAATTTGATCATGCCAAGACAGAGTGGCGTCAAAAAAAATACCAAGGACTTTTTCACAGTGACTTTTTCGTTAATATGTTGGCCATTAATGAATATATTTCATGTGTCATTGCACATGACAAACAGTTTTTGTTTTGAACCGATACACATTGTCTCAGTTTTTGACATTTACTAACATTTTGTTTTCATCAACCCAATGACAAATATTTTCTAATACAACATTGAGTGCGTGACTTATATACCTTTTGTCTTTTCCAAGAAAAAGTGGTATCATCAGCAAATAGATCAATATTATGATTAGGATTACATAAAGGCAAATCATTAATAAATATTAAGAATAATAAAGGACCTAAAACTGACCCTTGAGGTACACCTGATTTTAATGTACATACATTTGAAAAAGTAACATTTGATTTTTTTTTAGCTGTGGACTGAAAGAAGGAAAAGGAGTATTGTGGAACTTTTTGATAATCTTCATACCTATCGCCAACATGATCACGGTACTATCTATTTTGTACTTCCTTATATGGTGCAAACTCTATGTAGAAATTAAACAAATAAAGAATACCCTCGGAAACCAAAGCATGGCATCAAAACAACTAGTTGTCGCCACTCGAAATATGTCCTTCTTCGTTCTAGTAATGATTCTGAGGTTTTTAACACCAGCCATTCATGGATTATGGGTATTTATCGACGAACCACCAAGGGCAATGTATGAAATCAACACTTATGCTACCTGTTTTGGAAGAATTTTCAATGGAATCATTTATCTGACCATTCGTTGAGAACAATTGTAAGAAGTTAGATATAGTTCCTCGTATAAGTATTGTTGGCGTATATGTGGGTTGTACATACGAAAATGAAAAATATATCATCTGGAATATATTATTCATTTTTATCAAGATATTGTCCATACATAGCGATTAGTCTCGAATAAGAAACATATCTATTATAACCATCAAAGAAACCCGCCTTCAAATTTCAGAACGAAGGAGGCGCATTTCGTATACATAATAATCAGCAGTGGTGATAACGAAGTAGAAAATTTCTAAAACACCAAAAAACAAAATGAAACTTATTTTACCGAATCTGGATAAAGTCTTTGTCTCTGAAAAAGAGACTCTTATTGCTTTAAATGGTTTTAACATTTTGTCAACAATTAATTTCCGAATTGACCATGTCAATTGTTTTTATACCAGCTTAATGTGAAGGTACAGAATTTTGTAACAACTCTTTAAATTTGTTTTATTGAGTTACTTGCACAAAACATGTCAGTGATAAAGAGCCATACCTTGGTTAAATGTGGTGCAAATTACCAACATTATTTAGTGGCTAAGTGATATCGTTTGTTAACAATTTTTTGTAACTACATTTATCAAATATCGAAATGACTATATTATTTAGACTGTATTGTAACTTCTGATATATATAAATTCTTCGGTTGTGTTTAAAGCCTGGAAAATGTGCAGCGACATTGATATTGACAGAAATACTGTCAAAACATAATTATAAAATACTTAGGATGTACACAAATCACTGTCCAGTTGTGATGCGCATCAACATATTATTAATTCTATATGAATTATTATAAAGCCTAAAGTGAGTACAAAAAAGAAAGATCTCTCCTCAAATGTAAACTAAGTTTTTAACCATTTACTATCAAATTTCTCTCTTGCTTTAGGGGATCTGTAAAAGGAGGTAGATATTTTTTCTATTTGGTAGGAATTTTTAATCATAGCTATCGCCCCTGTAAGAGTCGGTAATGAAGTGTTAAAGCGACATGTATAAATATAATACTTAACCAGAATAGTGAATAAGCTTAGGGAAACATCCCAAGACTCTGACCCAAGAACAATATTTTCCGCATCAAATATTAAAGTCAGATTATTTTTAACTTGAAAAAGTGCTGCAATTTCTAACCACAAATTTCTAACTTGGGTACATTCCCAGAAAAGGTGACTTATAGTTTCTTTAGTTTCATTACAGAAACTACATAAGTTAGTTTCTTTTAACCCATATTTCTGCAATGATGCATTTGTAGCGAGAGTTCTATGTAAAATCTTAAACTGGAACATACTAAATTTGTTGTTTTTAGTGCAACAAAAGGGTAAACTATAAATGAAATCCCAATTTTCTATATGAGTGCTTAGTTCTTTACACATTTTGTCTTCTTGTTTTGTAGGACGTTCTGTATACATTGACAAGATATTTTTTATAAAAGAATTGACATGACTTTTTATTGTTTTTAAGAAATTCAAAATTATCATTAGATATGTGCATAATTTTCACTGAAGTAGTGATTAGATCTTTCCAGGCTTTTGATTTGTGTGCATCATAAAAGTGCTATCTATGATGTTTATTGATATTGTTATATATATATTGATACACTTGTTTTGCTTGATTGTATTTGAATTATCTCCCCTTGACAGGTTGTCTTTGACTGTTGTTATTTATTTTGTGATTCTGTCCAACATGTCCTGTCTGACCCTTATCTGTTAATGATCTCTGGTGGCCTCTCCTGGTACCTCTCATGTTCAACATCATAGTATTGACAGTGATGCATGTGGCAAGAGGAGAAGGCTGATGCCATCATTAACAATATCAACATATTCATGTACTCTAATCCAGAGTGATAAATGATGAGTATGATCTAATAGATAATTATCATATAGATAATAAAAAATTAGCATTTTTAACTTTTTAACTTTAGACTGTTATTGAAAAATTTAATATTAATACATGTATTATAAATTATCTATGTATTCATGTATCACAATGCTTGGTGCTTTTTCAGATAAAATAAAAATAAATTACAAAAAAAAATACTTACGATGTAAAAAGTCGGCTTAAAAATATAAGCATTGTTCCTTTAGCATGTAAAATAAAATTGAGAATGGAAATGGGGAATGTGTCAAAGAGACAACAACCCGACCATAGAACAGACAACAGCAGAAGGTCACCAACAGGTCTTCAATGCAGCGAGAAATTCCCGCACCCGGAGGCGTCCTTCAGCTGGCCCCTAAACAAATATATATACTAGTTCAGTGATAATGAACGCCATACTAAACTAGAGGCTCCTGACTTGGGACAGGCGCAAAAATGCGGCGGGGTTAAACATGTTTATGAGATCTCAACCCTCCCCCTATACCTCTAGCCAATGTAGAAAAGTAAACGCATAACAATACGCACATTAAAATTCAGTTCAAGAGAAGTCCGAGTCTGATGTCAGAAGATGTAACCAAAGAAAATTAACAAAATGACAATAATACATAAATAACAACAGACTACTAGCAGTTAACTGACATGCCAGCTCCAGACTTCAATTAAACTGATTGAAAGTTTGTCTTCATCATATGAATATCAGGCACAATCCTTCCCGTTAGGGGTTTAGTATCATACCATCATAACATATATGAGAAGAACATAACCCGTGTCATGCCAACAACTGGTTTTTAAATAAATGTGTTTAGTGCCGATGCAAAGACCCTATAAGTGAATCAATATTAACGCCAAAATATGCAATCTTTAATGACCTGACAACAGTATCGTAACTATATCCCTAAAAGCATTTATTGAAATTGATTTAGTTCTTAGCAAATCTTAAATGACAAAGCATTTAATTAAATGTCATTTATCATATAAATTGAACAAAGGATGAGGAGTATATACTTTAAGAAGTGTGTTCTTAATTGTAGATCTTCCAAATCTGTAATCACTTCTTGTATAGACACGTGGCAATGTAGATATTGCAAATTATAAAACCAGTTGTTTATTGTTGAATGCCATATGATGACCACTTTAGACAAACTAGATTGTAAACTATTTATCTAACTATTTCTGATATAATTATAGATTATTGGTATCAATATGTTGTTATTAAGGATGGAAATTGAGTTGCACAATTCCACAAAGACTGTTATATAATTTCGTATTCAGTACAAGTTAAAGATAAATTAATTGATGACAATTTATATCATAATGAATATCTCTAATGTATTCTGGGTCAAATTGCAAATGCTGCATGGTCAAAGCTAGTTATTTTTTGTTTACTGGATAATCATAAATAGTATACAGTCAGGATTAGTAATAATTAAGCAATTATCGTAGGCAGGTGGTTGTTTGTCTATACTTAAAGATTTTACCATTAGTGGGTAAGACGTTCAAGATAATTTGAATATCAATATTACAGTCAAGTCTATAGAAGCCTCTGTTTATAATTTGTGTTCAATTCGAACACTTATTTTTTTCTAGGTCAGATCAAAATAATTTCAAACAGACTATTTGTCTTTAAAAAAATTCTTAGTTGTAAAAATGGTTTATTTCTTATTCAGGAAAGTTTAAGATCATAAGTATTGTTATTACTATAACTGTAATATTATTATATAGGGAATAATTAAAAACGTATGTTTCTTTTTTATTGATGTTTTCAATTAACAATTACTTTGGAAAAAAAACAATGTATCAAATATTATCTAATATTGTAATGACTTCACTTCATTCTGTATTAACATTATTAAGCAATTCGAACACTTATTGTATTCTGCATTTTCCTGTTGCTGATTTTGGCCTTTCTACAATCGATTGCGAGTCTGTCCCGCCTTTATTGTGGCATATGTCAATACGATAATTAAGGTTACAGGAATCAATAAGTATTGTTACAATAGAATGGTGGAGGACCCGGGCATAACTACAATTTATTATAATCCTAGTATATACATTCCTGATGTACCCCCTCATATTTACTTACACGTTGATTATTTTTATGAATTAAGACAATTATACATTTCAAATGCTAATGAATATAACCATTAAACAAATGGAAATCATCCGTAGCTTTAAAAACAGTACAATATAAAAAAAGATGTGGTATGATTGCCAATGAGACAACTGTTCACAAGAGACCAAATGACACAGAAATTAACAACTATAGGTCACCGTACGGCCTTCAACAATGAGCAAAGCCCATACCGCAGAGTCAGCTATAAAAGGCCCCGAAATGACAAATGTAAAACAATTCAAACGAGAAATCTAACGGCCTAATTTATGTACAAAAAAATGAACGAAAAACAAATATGCAACACATTAACAAACAAAAACCACTGAATTACAGGCTCCTGACTTGGAACAGGCACATACATACAGAATGTGGCGGGTTAAACATGTTAGCGGGATCCCGACCCTCTCTATAACATGGGACAGTGGTGTTACGGTACAACAAAAGAACGAACTATAAAAATCAGTTGAAAAAGGCTTAACTCATCAGATGGATACAAATAGAAATACATCTAACAAAAACAAAGAGTGGACATGGCCGGGTACTTGTACATCCCAACAACACAAAAACACTAAGTACAATACCTTTATCTCATGAGGATGATAAGTTTATTAATTTTCTGAATATTTTAAAGCTTTAGAACACTTTAATAAAAAAAAAGAAGTAGATTTATCTTTTTATTTGAAGTTTGTGTCTTTCAAATTCATAGAGAAAAGGTTATATATAATTCTAATATTCCTCTCGATAAAGATATTCTAACTGAAATTGTAGAAATTTTATCTTTTCTTAACATTTCTGAAGACAATGTTCAGCAATTCGTACTATTTTCTCATATTTCGATACATGATATCCAATCTTTCTTACCATTTATTCACTGTTTACTAATTTTATATTATCCAAATATTGCAAAAGATTGAGCAATCAGCGGTAAGTTTCCCTTATCGTTGTTAAGCGATCCTCTAATTTCCTACAACAAATTTAAGCATGTGTATAGAAACGCCAAATGCTTGCATGAATATAAAGTTCACATTTCAGCTCGATGCCTTTGCCTTCAATGTACACAATTGATACATAATTTATCATTGCATTACCAAGAAGCACATTTTCATGAGAAAAATTATGTTCCTTGCTTTGTAATGCGAGGAAAGTTAATTAATTTTGGAAAAACTACTTGAAATACATGCATATTGATCTGATTGAATAACGTTTACATAACGATAATCGTTTGTTTTAAAGTGTTCATTTGATCGAGGTTCATTATAAATTTTCAATATGTACAATTGTAAGTAATAAAGGTCTTTCATTGTTTAAGAATTTCAATTACATATTACTAGTATATGGTAGCATTTATTACTCATCTTGTTAGCTCACGTTTATATCGTATGATTTATATTATTCGCATTATATCATTTTATCATCATATATAAAAATAAAATAAAAATAAAAAAATAATAAAGAATTAAAAAAAAAAATAATAGTCTGTTATTACTAATTATTTTTATATTATATGAATATTTCCTTTATGATTATTTAATGGATGTATAAAAAAACTATGTGTTAATACATTATTGGTGGAATATTCATCTTGTTAAAGGGAGAACAACTATTGTAATGTAAAATTGTTTTTTATTTTGTTAATGTTCAATTTACTAATATTTGGTATTAATTCTTGATGCTTTAAGTTATAGAGGTAAATTTGACATGGCTTTCGGAAAAACTAGGTTTTAAACAATTTATCTAACTATTTCTGCTATAATTACAGATTATTGATTACAATTTGCTGTTATTAAGGATGAAAATTGAGTTTCACAATTCAACAAAGACTGTTATATAATTTATTAGTCAGTACAAGTTAAAGATAAATGAATTTATGACAATTTCTATCATAATGAAAATCTCTAATGTTTTCTTGGTCAAATTGCAAATGCAGCATGGTCAAAGTTAATTATTTTCTATTTACTGGATAGTCATAAATAATACACAGATGGGATAAATAATAATTAAGCAGTTATCGTCGGCAGGTGGTTGTTATGTCTATACTTAAAGATTCTATCATAAGTGGGTAAGACGTCCACGATAATTTGATTGTCAATATTACATTCAAGTCTATAAAAGCCTATGTTTATAATTTGTGTTCAATTCGAACACTTATTGTATTCTAGGTAAGATTAAAATAATTTCAAACAGATTATTTATCTTTAAAATAATTTTTAATAGTTAAAATATTTTATTTCATATTAAAAAAAGTTTTAGATCATAAGTATTAATATTACTATAACTGTTTTATTATATAGGGAAAATGAACAATATATGTTTCTTTTTTATTAATGTTTTCAATTTACAATTACTTTGGAAAAAAACAATGTATTAAATATTATTTAATAGTGTAATGACTTAACTTTATTCTGTATTAAACTATTCGAACACTTATTGTTTTCTAGATTTTCCTGTTGCTGATTCCGGCCTTTCTACAATTGATTATCAGTTTGTTTCCCCCTTTATTGTGGCATCTGTTCAATACGATAGTTAGGGTTACATGCAATAATAATTATTATCACATTACATTTATCTTTTAAGGAATGTATGTTAACGTTTTATTTCTCTTGGTACTTTGATTGTTTAAACATAGGGCCTTATATACTCAAAAGCATACAACACACTGCATAGAACGAGAAGATTTCACCTTTGAATTTGTCAGATACAACATCAGATGTAGCATATATAAATATCCAACAGTTTCAGTACACAGAAAAACCCTAAACCATCAATCCCAGAGTAATATTAAGGATCTCTTAGAACACGAAATATTGGATATATTAAATATTGGAAAACAAAAATAACACATATTTAACTAGATTGTATGTCTTTGCAACACCAGGTCGGACAAATAACCTCTATTTTTTTGGTTTACAGGGTAAACAATTAAAAATGGTCATTTTCATTTTTTTTTAATTATTATACATGTATTAACGACTAAATATCACACGCTTTAACATTTGTCAACAATTTTACATATTATTAAAAATATATGTTGCTGTTGAAGGGATTTTGATAAATAGTTTTTGCTTTTGTTAAACATTTTCTTCTTCTTTTTTATTCATTTTGGGTTTGATAGTCCAAGTTTGTCAAAATTTACCAAAAGCTTTGGACTATCTTCATAATCTTCAGGAGATAATTATTTGGAGATTAAATGTCAAGTAAATACAGGTTGCACCTTTGTAAATATAAACAATGCATTTCCCATAGGAACTCATTCCACGGCTGAAAGAGTGCCACTTTACTATGAAAATTTGTAATAAGTTATATCCTGTAAAGGAAAGCTCCCTCAAGCAAAGTTGATCTTAGATGGATTTGTCTATCTTTTATGTATTTTATGTCATAAAGCTATTCAACTGTTTCGGTACTTATACATGTTATACATCCTCGGCTTTCAAATATTCGGCTTTGAGCGTTCCCGATAAACGTAAATCCAGAAAAGCGCTTCGGACACATAGAATTATTAAACGTGTTGTTTTCATTTTTCACATGCACAACTATTGTTTGGCAGATGTCAAAACAAAGGGCTGTGTGGCATATTTTCAACATGTATATCCCTCGAACTTCTAAGACTTTTAACCTACGCTAAAATTTTGTACCCGTGACCTCTTTCTACTTTGAGTCTTACTGAGAATTAAGTTTGATCGCTATCCAACTGCATTTATACTGGTAAAATTTTGTCTCTATGAGATTAAACATGGAGATCATATCTGGCAACCAGCAGGTGAACAAAACAAAACAAAAATATTGATGAATATCAAATATCTCCCCCAAAAGGTTTGTGAATCAGCTGTATTAACAAATTGTAACCCACAGGGCAACTATTTAGTCTTTCAAAAGATCTACAGAATGAATCAAACATCTGATTCAAAAGATCGAACAGAAACGACATTGCATTGAAAGAATAATTTACTAAAACAAAATAATTTAGGAGTAACCTTTGGTTGACATGTGCACAGTGACTGGATACAGGTAATGTGTTACATTTGATTAATCATATTTAATGTGATTCATTATTAATATATCAATTGATTGATAGTTGTTTAATAATAAGCAGTGAAAAAATAAAAGACATGATGATCTGGACGACGGATAGAGAATAGAGGATAACATATCTGAAAAAAAACGAAAAGAGAAAAATGGTGCAGAACAAAATGAAAACAACACTTTATAAATATCATGCATATATCCAGGAAAGCGCTTCATTTTTGTTGTTGTAAATATTGTATGTGAGATTTAATTCTTTAAACATGATACTTTTTTTATCCTATTCTGTGCAATTAAAAAAAAGTTGTCTCGTCTACACTATTGTTATAGATTTAGTGACATTGTGTAAAAACAATTTTAAATATATGTACATGAAAGAAAAATCCATGACATGCTGAGATATAGTTGATATTCCAAACAGATTGCGCTGTGATTGAAGTTCTACATCTTGAAAACTGAGAAGATCTCCGTCATGGTGAACTAAGAATCATTCCAATTAAAAGACGGCTCTATGAATGACGGTAGCGGATTTTTTGCTATATGTATTGATAACCAATATCTATGTTTTTAAGTCGCACATGTAGAAATGATCAATAAGTTGCATTAAGGAATAATGTCTGATGGAGTTTATACTCAGAACAAATAAGGCAAAAAAATCGTTTTGTAATGGCGATAGACGTTATTAGTTAATAAACTATGAAAAGGTATGTTAGTTACACAGCCTCGTAGAATATGATCACAAATTCTTTACTGACGACATATTTTTGAAGGCAGAAATCCAGATCATCAACACAGTAATCTATATTTCCTACACAATATTTCTAGCGTTATGTATTTATGCATTTATGTATTTCATTGTATTCATCAAGGTTCTAAATTTTTACAGTCGATAACTCATCAAAAAAGACCAAAACGCATCATAGATACCAGGCTTTAAAATGTGTACGTCAGGCGCACGTTTCGACGACAAAAGTGACGCTCGAATAAAAAAAAGTTAAGCAAGCCAAATGAAGTACGAAGTTCAAAAGCATTGAGGACCCAAAATAAGTTTTTGCGAGCTAAGGTAATCTTTTCGTGGGGTCAAGAATTCTTAATATGTTGAAAATGTCAAGCAATATTGATTGAGTATTTTACCATAATCTATTTGATAATTATAATATGATTAGATCTTCTACGAATCAAATCAAGGATCAGTTTGTGTCAAAACATATTCGTTAAGCTTAAATATACTAATAAATGTAAAAGAAGATGCGTTAATAGGGCAGCAACAATTCGGCAAAAAAATGCATAAAGACACTTTGGTATGCACGTATCCTGTGCCTAATGATTTGCACAATGGACAAGCTTCTTTTGACCGTAAATTACTGTCCCTCTGGTATCTTTCGTCCCTCTTTTATAATGGGTTCCTTTGTGCCGTCTGGTTTGTACTATTACATATGGTCTGCTCTTTTTTATTCCTACTATATTTTCATAAATAAGGACGAATCTTTTTTAAAAGGTGTTCTATCAATATATTTTACATGTTTTGTCATTTTGTCGAATTCATTCCTTCTTTCAAAGATAATTTAATCGTAATTTGATATGATAAAATTCTTGGTTACGTGTGTAAATATTTTACTTGTGTGACATAAAACTGAGAATGGAAATGGGGAATATGTCAAAGAGACAACAACCCGACCAAAGAGCAGACAACAGCCGAAGGCCACAAATGGGTCTTCAACGCAGCGAGAAAATCCCGCACCCGGAGGTGGTCCTCAGCTGGCCCCTAAATAAAATTGTGTACTAGTTCAGTGAAAATGGACGTCACACTCCAAAACATATAAATGAACTAAAATTAAAAAACATACAAGACTAACAAAGGCCAGAGGCTCCTGACTTGGGACAGGCGCAAAAATGTTACGTTTGGAGGACATGTTTTTAACATACAATCGGCATTCCAATGGGAACCAATTGTCCTCCTGTTCTTGCCGACTTTTTCCTTTATATATATGAGGCTGACTTCATACAGGAACTTCTTAGGAAGACAGAAAAAAAGTTAGCAGTATTCTTTAGTTTCACTTTCCGCTATATAGATGATGTTATCGCACTAAATAATTCAAAATTTGGTGACTATGTTGAACGCATCTATCCCGTCGAACTTGAGATAAAGGATACAGCAGATACAGTTAAGTCTTCCTCATATCTTGACATGATGATCGGTTGAAAACCAAAACTTTACGACAAAAGAGATGATTCGAGCCTCCCAATTGTGAACTTTCCATTTCTATGTAGCAACATTCCAGCAGTATATATCTCTTATGAATGTTTCCAATCAATGTGCATGATAGATAACTGCACATAGTGAATAGTTTTTTTTTCCCCGTTTTACATTGGTCAACCTTATTTTGCAGAAAATTGAAAGTTGATAATTGAAAAAAATCAACAGCAAAAAATCGCAACCCTTGAATAACTCCTAGATATCGAATTTTGGTGATTGATCATAAATAAGGATTAAATAATAACGTGAATAAACGAAACTGTCTTCTTTATGCAAGTTTGTTTATCATACGTTCAGGTTTCATAAATATTCAAGAGGCAATTTGCATTTCCAAATAAGTTATTCGCTTATCAGCATTTCAAAATGTCTTGATGGAATGTTAAGTAAAATTAGTGAAATTTTTTTTCAATAATAATGTATTTATGATTAGAAGAAACGGTATGTCCATATTATCATCACTTATATGGTAGATAATTGGTGAAACGTTGAAAACAAATATCGCTAAATCGAATTGACACCATTCGATACGTCAATGACAAACGACTTTTTGTGATAATCTTGACTGTTACAAAAAATATTATTGTTAAGGCTGTTTTTGGTTCTTTATCAAGGAATTTGATTGTTTTTTGTTGTCATTAAGCACCCTTTTGAGTCATCTTGGATGTAACAAGGTTGTCATGTTTATTTGTTGAGGGAACTGGAATACCCGGAGAGAATCATCACCTTTCGGTGGGAATGTGGGAAATCCTTGTTAACTAAATTGATTACAGTGACGATAAAGAGATTAAGAAATTAAAAATTGTTTCCATGATTTCAAAGTTTACCTCTTTTGAACATTCTGATATATAATTATAAAGTTGAATATATATTAACACGAATTTGGACGATCTAATTGTTTTGTAATTGTATTACCATAAAAGGTCAAACATAAGAATCAGAAGTATTACAGAAGTCATTACGCATAAAGACGTTCGAAATAAACGTACTTAGCGCTCTGTTATTTAGTTTTAGATAAAAAATACGAATCACTAAGTAGCTCTAATTATAAAATAAAGAGAAGTGGTTTGATTGCCAATGAGACAAATATTCTAATTAAATGGATATTAACAACTATATATCATCGTATAACCTATTGATCGTTTGTTTTCTTCTGTTCAATAACGTTCTGGAGTTCACTTCATTCCAACTAAATTGTTCTCCATATCTCTTTCAAAGCTCAAATATTTCAAGAGTCCCAAAACACTGCCGCTATTGATTTAAAGTATCCATTTGATACAGTTATTATATGAAAATAAGGAGATGTGGTATGATTGCCAATGAGATATCTTTCCACCTAAGTCCAAATGAAGTGGATGTAAGCATTATAGGCATTCTTATGACTTTCAACAATGAGAAATTACCCATACCGTATAGTCGGCAATAAAAGGTCCCGACATGAAAATATAAAACAATTCAATTGAGAAATAAAAAGGCCTAATTTATAACAAAACAATTTACGAAAAAAACAAATATGACAGATATGAACCAACAACAACCACAGAACTACAGGCTCCTGACTTTGGACAGGCACATTATAAAGAGGCGGGGTTAAACAATTTTGAAGACGCCAACCCTCCCCTAACCTTGCACATTGATGTAACAGTACAATATAAGAACAAACTGAAAGGGCTTTACTCAACAGATGGATAAAAATCAGAATAACATCTTACAAACACACAGACCGAACTTTGCAGGATATTTATATATCCCTCAAACAAACAAAAAAGACACAACGTACAGATCTGAGAGTACTCGCAGTTACAGACAGCTAGTTCAAAGCCAATAATAACTAATAAAAAATTAAGTACCTTAAATATCAACCAGTACACATCAAACATCCCTTTGAGTGAGTGTAAAGACGTCATTAACTGTCAAAATATGACCTTGTGCAATGCCAAAATGTAGGTATCGACAGATTGCAAAACCGTGAATGTTAATATGTGTATAACAATAATTGTTAGTATGGTTAAAATTTACTGAAAATAAAATCTATATCTATAGCTATAAAAACAGTATTCAAAGATCTGATAACACTGTTGAATTGGTAACCGTTTACAATACATGAGTCAGTTTATTTAAAGGATTGATAAGTTTACCCAGATCGTATCTAAATTTCCGGGCTCCGTAAACATTAGGTCTTGCTATTCCGCTTGAAATAATTTTACATATTCTCATCCACAGGTTATCAAAACAATTAATGCAATGATGATGAAAAACGTCGTGTTGTTTTTAAGGCATTTAATCATTCCCTGTGATATTGTTTGGTATAAAAACAGTAAAATGTATAAAAAGAAACATGTTGTTTTGTGGTATATTATATTGAACATTTGGTGGTATTTTCATCACTTTGAAAAATTGGAAAAAGAATGAACAAAAAAACATGTTTTTGTTAAGGTTCTTAAAATATGGGCTTCATTTGTGAATAGTAGGCAATCAAAGTTATATTTTTAATCGAGAACAATGGCTTAGTTGTTATGCAAGTCAAAAGACAAATGGACTTTTAAGACAAAAATAACTTTTATTCATAAAAACGGAACTATAACGAAAGTTTACAATGCTAAAATGTCAACTCAAAGAGGGTTTTGAAACATTTTGCTATAGACGGAGCCGAGCATGATTATTTTATTATATCAGAATGTAGGACTTTATCCTGTTCTTTGAATCATTCTATTCTATATCCAGTCTTTAAATTTCGGTATACGCTATGGAATTTGTCAAGCCCTTTGATTATTACCTCTTACTTTCATATGTCTTCAAATATTCTAGAAAATAGTTATTTGAAACAAAATATCCTTAACTAAGTATATAATTTATATAATAATTACAAAGCTGAGTTTGAATTTTGAGCTGTTTTTGTTGACAAAATCATAATTAAGTGTCAAATGGTGACATTGAAAGACACACCATCATTAAAATACATAATAATCTATAATTTTGAATTTATATTACAACATTGTATTCCCTTGAAATAAATTATACAGAAAGGATGTATGAACTGCTGATAATGTTAATCTGATATGACTGTTTTCTTTGTATAAGATGATTTTCGAAAATATCTGTTTTCTCACAAATCATAAAAAATCAACCAATATCGGAAAATTGGAGAGAGAAGATGAAATACTATCATACTATTGGTACTTTATATGTGTTATTCTGTTTTAAAAAAAATATAATATTATTATGAATATGTATAAAAGTTTGTTTTTTTACCAAAATATGTTTTAAATCGGGAACTAGCAGTCCACCTGCAGTGGTATCTACCCAGCGATAGTAAATGAAAACAACACTTTATAAATTTAGTGCCTTCAAAACGCTTCTCTGCTTACCATTTACTTAATTTACCTGATCGACTACTTAACCACCGTCGTCAGAAGATGCTTTCCTTGTCGACACACCTGGTCTCGCTCCTTTTGGAGTTCATGCGATAACCTCAGTTTATTGTTTGTTAGATCGATGTGTTTTCTTAATCGATTTATTAGAGTTAACATGCGCTATTTTGTTACCTGTTTTGTTTGTTTGTTGCCATTGTGTATGTAGTTTTTTTAACACTCATAAGATGTTGCTAAAGTTCCTTTCCTCCAACACATTTATTGAACACAATATACTGTAAAACTGGACAAACACAGGAACAGGTGTGGTATTCATAATACAGATATATTAAATGACATGTTGATTTTATGGAGGTAAACTGTAACTCATTCAAAAGAGTCCACTGGTTACTTTTTCCCTGACTGAATTCGGGGAACAATGGTTTTTCTCTTGTTCATTCATGTATTGCCTGTCTAATTTTTAGTGCATAGTTCTGAATTTCTTCATTTTTGGAAATGACGATTATTTATCCGGAATGTCTGAATTTCAGACTCGATGTATAAACTTTCTGATTTGTTACACCTTATCGCTCTTTATTCCAATCCGGATAAGTTCTAAAAATGGATCATGATCTATCAAAATTTCCAAATGTTCACTTTATGAACTTTTTCCTCCCTCAGCTACACGTGCTTGACCTTCAATTTTTTTTAATGTAAGCGCTCCTGGTAAAGGTTAAACCCGGAGAAGCGCTTTGTAACTAACAAATGCATTCAATGTTATTTTTAAGTGAACAGTTAAATGAAGTATTAGTAGCATTTCAAATAAGAAAAAGAGAACATCGTTATAAAAACATATGAAATTCGATTTTTGAATTTTAAAATTCGCAGATCACATCTCCAGGTTAACTGTTGATATATTTTACAAATGAATGAACACAAGACTATATTTTTGTACTTTTACATTTTTGTAATTAGAATATGATTGGAATAAACCGAAGTAGTAACACTATTTACCTCTAACGTATTATCTACCAGTGCATACCATAGATACTTTGACAGATAGTTCCTTAAATGTTTTTTAAAATCCATGAGCGTCATCAAAGAATACATGGATTAAGATAATAACACAATATTGACTGCTGTACCCCAATTTTTGACATGTTTACCTATTGTGTCTCTTTGTTTTGCTCACACATTGTTGTCAATATAATGGAATTTTAGGCGACTGCAATACAAGTGAGAGGAATAGCTAGCTATAAAACCAGATTCAATCCACCTTTTTTAAATAAGGAAATGCCTGTACCAAGTCAGGAATATGCAAAATGTTTTCCATTCGTTTGCTGTGTTTTAGCTATTAATTTTATAAATAAATTCAATACAAACTTAACCAAAGAAGATTACTAATTGAAATTTGACTTTTGTATATACAGTACAACCTGTGATATTTTCTGAAAAATAATCAACATCTGCTATGTCCAACATCAAAATATGACCATGTATTTGGGGTTATTAAACTTGGGATGTTGGCAATTTATTGGGGTCATAAACCATGGGCTGGTGATCAATATAATTAGGTGACCAGGAGAGATGCATTGGTTTGATCTACTGATTAAAACATGGTGTGTAAATGACATCTGGCATCAAAACTTTACCTGTACAGGTAAATTGTTCTTGTCCCTTTTCAATTACGTACTGGTGAACAAGTTTTGTTTTAAAGATTGAAATAATTTTTTTTTATTTATTCATTTCAAAAGGTTAGAAATCATCTACAATTTTAGGTAGCAGTGTAGTATTTTTTATCTTTGTACTAATTGTATCATCCTGTATTTTTATGGGATGCAAATTAATTCTCAAGCAGTGTCAAGTATTTATATTGTAGCAAATACATTTAAATCAAAGTGAATCAAATATTTCACGAGCTATGTGGGATACAATGTGACAAAGAATATTACTTTGTTATCTGTCATACTTTTCATGTTGTGACTTTATAAAGCCCGATATACCACGTATACGGTATAAGTTTTTCTCATTGTTGAAGGTCGTACGGTTGCCAATAATTGCTTACAACCACTTCATTTGAAGTTTGGTAGATATAGCTACAATCAAATTTGTATAAAGCTGTCACTCATGGGAACTACCAAAATTGACCGGTCAAGAATGGTGACGTTTTAAATCGATTCCGACGTCGCACGTGGACGAAATCGGGACACATTGTTTTAGGGATTTCAATCGGTAGAGGGGTTAAACTAATTGCAGGACCGATGACAGGACAATGACAGGACTGAATGAAAATGCATGTAACTTTTTTATTACTCAAAGCATTTATCACAAATTTGAAATTAAATGAGATTTCATCGTCTGTCAACAAAGTGTATTTTATAAAAATAGTGTGTATAAATAGCATAGTAAATTATGAACCTGCTGTACTTAGTCCTGAACAGTTTGACGTTAATAAAACTAACGTTTGTAGGGTAAGCAAGGAAAACATTAGATGGACGACAAAGGAGAAAGAGACGTTTTATTAGTGTTAAATTTTAAAAATGGAAATTGTATTTCAATAGAGGTTTCTCTAAAAATTGAACAACTTTTTGTTATATATGTAGCAAGAGTGGTAACCCCAATATGCATATTTGTTTCTGTTCTTTTCCTGAAAATATTATGCAGAAAGTTATATATCCTCAAATAATATACTTAAATTAAATATAAAGATAAAAAAGGTCAGTAATTTTGTTTATAAATTAGGAAACATTTACACAGTCATGAGCATGATTGTACAAATAGAAAAAGTTAAAACCTGCATTGCCTGATCCCTGACCTACGTGTTATATATGTCATCTGACTTGTGATGAGATTCTTACAACAGAAACTATCATTATAGCTAATCAAAAACGCAGGGGTATCCCGAAAACAATGTGATTTCAAGTATAATATTTTACGTTTTTTAATTTATACAAATACTAATGTATGAAATGTATAGATAATATTACAAGTATGAAAAATGAAACTGTGCTGACTAAGCATCACAGTTTATTTCCGAAGAGGGACCTGTAAAAAGTTACTAAACGAGTCCCTTTATTTATCTTACCTTTTATTCATTTCTAGGAATATGATTTGGTTATAAGCAATCGCTTGGATACCGTCTATATTCCATATTAGGTTAGTAGGCGCGGCTTATTTCTATTTACGGTTAGAAGTGTTGTTACGTCCTTTTATAAAAACAACACGATGTTGAGGACAATTGTTAAAAGTTTCAACAGACGAAGAATTGATGATGAATGATTGAAATAAATTCACAAAACACATTTAAAGCTAACAAGTTGTTAATGTTGGCATTTGTTATTGTATAGACCATGGAAATTTGTTCTTATTTCTAACGGTATTGAAGACTTCATCACTTTGACAGGCCACTATAGTTTAAATACCACTTGTAAAGATATTTGATAGGATAAATTCGTTGAATAGTGTGCTAGAGGCCTAACACGATATATATTGGAGCAGTAAATTCATATAGGGATTAGAGCATCGATCTAACCCAGTATTGAATTTACCTACCCCATATATCGTATTAGGTCACTAGCATACTGTGTAACTTATAATATTGTAAAGGTTTAAAATTTAGAATATCAGGGATTTTTTTTTGGGGGGGAGAGGGGGGGGGAGGGGGGGGGGGGGGTTTGGGGACAATGTTATTTGTTGCATGCTTGTTATTTTTTCTGGCGGTAGGGTCTGGTTGAGAACATTCTTCTACAAATAAATGCATAATTACATGTAACAATTTTTTATGAACCTTCGTTCAGAATAGATTTTGTTAAGTTAAGTCATTTACATCCCGATATTCCTATAAAAAAAATCGAGTATGCCGTTGCATGCAGTGTCATGGTTCTTGATAGGCAAACCTATCAAACCTCCGCAAACCAGTACGCTCAAATATGCAATTAAAGGTATATTAAATATTTCTGCACAAGTCAGGATAATATATAGTTTTTACATGAACTAACTGCCACTTTATTTGAACTTAAAACAAAGTAGCCATGAAGGATTGAAATTGAAGAGTTTAACATAGATATGAATGGGGCTATGGACTAGTGGTTTTATACCTCAATCAAGAAGAAAAATATAACTTGAAAGTCGTCAAGACAAATTTATATTGATGTTACCAAGGTTGGCCTCGCTCGTGGTAAAATAATTGGCACAAAGGACTAACCCGTGATAAAATTACAATAAATTCGAGCCCCAATGATTTATCTATAAATTGACTCGAATTTTAGTCTGTGGAACCTGGTTTATATGCGACTGTCTTACAAACTAGCATTTGCCATATAAGGAATGTATGTACCAAGTCAGAAATTTGACAACTGTTTCCCATTTGTTTGATGTGTTTGAATTTTGCTTTTGTCATTTGATAAAGAACCTTCCGTTTTGAATTTTCCTTGGAGTTTTATATAGTTACTTTTTTTTGGTAGGATTTGAAAAAAAAATATCTTCATCGAATTGTTGAATTTGTTTCATGTCGAGGGCTTTTATAGCTGACTATACGGTTTAGGTTTTTTCCTTTTTTGAAAGCCGTACTGTTTCCTATAATTGCTTATATCTACTTTATTTAACTTTGAGGGATAGTTGTCTGATTTGCAATCATGCCACATATCCTTTTATTTTTTTTCAGTCAGCTTAATCATCATTAGTTCATGTTCTTTGCATCTTTGTATTGTAAGTTTTGATTTTGAATTTTGAGCCAAGTAACAATCGGACGAATCGTGCCCTTCAAACTGTGTTTTACACTGTATTCTTAAGCTGTGTTGTACCACCACCATCCAAGTTTATGCCGGTAAAATTAAATCGCCTTCGTTTTAAACCACATTCTATCTGTACCTGTACCTGTCTTTATCAAGGATACTGTAATCCAGTGATAGTAATGTGATACTGAATATGTCTCTTAATACCTATGCTACATCATTCTTCAATGACCTAAATATTGCAATACACTTGTCCTATCAGCATGACAAGTATATGTTTTCTTTCTTGAAGATGTAGCCCCATATAAAATCGTTCGTGTGTGTAAAAAACATCACCTAAACTGTTTGATGAATGAATCAGGTATTGACAATTCACTTGGAAACTCAACATATACCTCCACCGCATTTATAAAGGAGTAAATCCCAGATAATCAGACTACCTATTTTAGAGATTGCGTGAATTAGATGTCGATACAAAAAAATCCTTTAGACTACATTCAAATTAATTAAACTCATTCAACTTTCAACAGTATGAAAACATTAGACTTTACACAGTTTTCCACATTGCAAACTGAAAAACTATCTGGTTTTTGCTCTGTTTCATGAGAAAAAAAGGCCTTCATACAAGGCAGTTTCTTGTCTTGGTGAGGGATGGATCGTATTTTGTAAAAAAACACCCTGATTCAACCAAAAAAGCTCGGAAACTGACAATATTAAGATGTTTGATTTCTTGAAAACATATGTGTAACCTTTAAGGATGTACACCTCTGAGGAGCAAAACATTTCTAGATTTAAACTTTTTTTCTTAACCTGATTTTTGGGTTTATATGACTGTGAAAAAATAATTGGTGAAGAAAAAATCATATGGTAGTGCACTTATTTTTTTGCTACGGCCCTTTGAAAGTACCCAATTTTGATGATTTTCCCATTTTTCGTCAATTTTTTCCCATTTTTGGGCTATTATCATGAAAAAAATTAAAGTTCCACAATTAAACTTTTTTCATAGTTTCAATAAAGATGAAGTGGACCAATCTGAATAAATTTAACTTAAACAAACTTTATGTAGGTGTTAATATAAGAAAGTGTTGTCGTTTTGATGCTTTTTGTGTTAAATTTACCATGCTGTCAATTTTGTAAATTTGTGATTTTTTCAGTTTTAAGAACAAAATGCATATTATTTCAACTTCTTTGTTATAAATGATTAAGCAAATACATATCTAAGAAATTTAAAAAGAAAAAAGTGTATTGGGATAGACATGTTTCTTGTAAAATCATTTCTTGTACATCTCACCCATTTTCTCAAAATTTTGGCTAAAACAACTGACTTGATTGGCAATAAAATTTGAAAAATTAACTACTCAAAAACGACTTATTGTAAATACACAATTTTTTCACAGATTTAAGTTTGACTATAACATTTTTAAAATTCATTGGTATTTTTCACTTGTATCACATGTTTTGGAAATAATTCCTGAACGAGAATTCAACGAGACTGAAACGTCAGAAGATTACATCCTTAAGAGACGTGTTTTTAAACAAACAATTGACATTCCTATTGAATTCAAATGTGCTCCTTTTCTTTCCGACGTTTCAATATTTATTTGAGGCTGAGTTCATACAAGAACTTCTTCTGAGAAGAATGAAAATAAATTAGCAATATCCTTTGACTTCACTTTCCGTTATATATATACAAATGAAGTTCTCTCAATAAATGATTCAAAATTTGAGGACTGTGTTGAACGCATTTATCCCATCGAACTTGAGATACAACAGATAGAGTTAATTCTTTTTCATTTCTAAACTTACATCTTAAAATTGGCAATGATGGACTGGACGACGAAATAATTGAAACCAGCTTCCACATTGTGAACTTTCCATTTGTATGTAGCAACATTCTAGCAGGGTCTGCATACGCAAATAAGTTGAAATTATCTCCTTGTTAATTGTAAGAACGCCATCATGAGTTGGTTGACTGTTTTGAAGTATCTGTTTCATATATGACAAAGAATATGTTCCAATCATCGTAAGGACAACCCGGATTATTTCCTCAGAATGTGACTTACCCAAATAAACTTATCATCGGGTTTGTACTTAGATTAGCAACATGACATATGACAAAGGATTTGCTTAGTTTTTGGCGGGGTTTGTGTTTGTCTTTTGTTTTAATGTTATGTTTTTCGTATTGTTGTTTATCTGTTTGTTCCTGTCAACTACTTAGATTGAATGTCCCGTTGGTTTCCTTCGCCTTCATTTTTAGCAGTATTTGTGTGTTGTTCATTGTAAAATTAAAATCGTCTCGTCTTTTTATAAAGTTTCAAATATTTTTTTATATCGTTTTATTATAGTTAAGGTTTGGATTACTATAAGAATGAGGTATGGTAGGCGTAACCTTAGCAGGATTTGGCAAAACTTTCGGTATTTTACTTCCTTGATGCTCTTCCACTTCGTATGTCATTTGACCTTCTTAATTCTTTTAACTCGAGCGTCTCGGATTTCTAGGAAGGATGAACAATATTTATATATATAGATAAGAAAACACGGCATGATTGACTTAAAACTATGTACCAAATACTACAACTATATATGAGTTATGTTTTCTAATATCAACGTAAATGTGACTACCTAATTCAATATATAGAAAGACAATTGAGCAACACATTTATCCACATAATTCAAACCAACAAAGTTGATACATTATAAGAACATTTGCGTATACTTATTTACTAATTTTCCAGGGATAATTGATATAACACCATTCGATAAACAATGCTGTTAACGCAATACAAATGTAAAATGTGTGGTAGAGTTACACACTATCAAACGATATAGTCAGTCGGCATTTGTTATCTGGCCATTCGGTCCAAGTGCTTAAAATATTTCAATCGTTTATGGGGGATTTAACATACATAAATAACATTCAAAATACGAAAGCAATGAATGATGTTGTTAAATTTGCTACATGCCTTTTTGTGCTTCTTGGTTAAATGTTTGTTTGTTTTGATTGTTATTAAGATTCTTGTGCTACTTGTACATCCTGTCATTATTGTTTATGATAATCTCGAATTCTTGTCTTTTATTTTTGATAATGTGCTTTGTCTATATGTCTTTTCATGTTTCTTTGTTACATATATGACGTGGCTCTGTACTTATTCATCCTGTCGTTGTGTTATTGTCTTTTATTTGTGCTAATATGTTTGGTATATATGCAATTTTGTGCTTATTTGTTACATATTTGTATGTTTTTTTAGTAATTGAGATTATAACACAATGTTGACTGCTATATTTTTGACATTTTTACCTATTATGTCTGTTTGTTTTGTTCACACATCGTTGTCAATATAATGGAATTTGATGTGACTGTTATACAAGTGAGATGTTTAGCTAGCTATAAAACCAGGTTCAATCCACCAATTTCTACATAAGAAAATGCCTGTACCAAGTCAGGAATATGACAGTTGTTATCCCTTCGTTTGATGTGTTTGGGCTTTTGGTTTTGCCATTTGATTGGTGACTTTTTGTTTTGAATTTTTTTTGTATTTTTGTGATTTAACTTTTACAATGTATGCTGTCATCGAGATGTCTAATGATAATGTGTATCAGCAAAATATTTCTCGTATTATCTATAATATCTATAATATGTGTATTGATTGAAATACATGTGTCTCCATTTTACAATGTCAAAGAAACACATCGATTTACAAAATATATTAACGACAAAAGGAATATGTTCTTTTAGATTTTTATTTATAACTATTATCACTATTTATTTTTATGATATAGTTTTTAGCTTTATGAAATTACTAGTCAAAAATAAACTTTCGGATTTTGATGCAGGTTCAATAAATGAATAATGAATAATATCAAATCCTTCAAAGTAGTCAAACATTTTAAACCCTGCCACATTCTATATATGACTGTCCCAAGATATGATCATGTATTCAGTGGTTGTGGTTGGTTCATGTCTGTATACTTTGTAAATCGTTTTGTTTTAATAAAGACTGTTCGTTTTTTCTCAATTGAATTGTTTCATATTATTCTTTTTTGAGCCTGTCATACCCGACTAAAAGGTAAGGGTTTTTCGTTGTTGAAGTTCCTACGGTGAGTAATGGCAGATTAAATCTACTTGATTTAACATATATGTCTCAATAGTAACCATACCAGCTTGATGGTATTTTTTTAATAAGTAAAGTTAATAATAATTATAAAAAAAGATAACATGATTCACTGACGACATTAAAAGAGACCAAATTATTCACAAACAACCGACTTTTCTTAACTATAAAACGACATACGAATAAAGATCCAAAGGAGGGAGCCTGTTTATAAATTAAAACATAATCCGAATAAATCAAACCCCGTTTCAATTCGATTATTCATCCTCGAATGTATTGATGTCTGTAATGAAAACACCACTACAATGAACAGGAATAAATGGTTCATCAATGTACATCAATGATAACAAGAGGATTAGTTCACCGAAATTCGTAAATTGAATGTGTCTATCACATTTTGATGAAAAAAAAATCTATACCGTATATTCATAAAGGTTTTAGTCATTGAGTACCTCAGGAATAGTAGATCTTAGCTGTTTTTGGCCAAACTTTTAGGAATTTTGGTCCTCAATGCTCTTCAACTTTGTACTTTATTTGGCCTTTATAACTTTTTTTTTTATTCGAGCGTCACTGATGAGTCTTATGTAGACGAAACGCGCGATTGGCGCAAATACAAAATGTCAATCCTGGTTCCTATGATGAGTTTATTTGTATTAGGTAATGTTGAAAAATTGACAATTAATATTTCCGAAATGAATATTTTATTCAAGGAAATGCACTAAAAATTTAGAATACGCGTTTATACTTTTACAAAAGATATCCGGTCACATATTTCTCAACAATAAAAAAAAAAACATCGCAAACATCTCTGAATTTACAGTAATTTCCCGAACTGCCACTAGTAACGGGTTTTACTACTGAAACTGAACAACTCTTAAATGCCTGAATTTACCGCAAGGAAAAATGTCAAGATCTTTTTCAGTTGTGCAGTACATGTTCAGTACACTAACTATCGCGATCGATTAAGTACCAGTCAATACTGGTTTAGGAATTTAAGAAAAAACGCCTAGCGTTAAATCCAGTACTGTTTAGTACATTTTAGTACACGTCAGTTCATCGATAAAATAGTTGATTGGGAGTTTTCAGTAGCATCCAGTACCAGGTAAATCTATCAATTTTGACATAAAATTGTTTGTGCAGATTAATAAGGTTTGTCTCCCTTTATTCGAGCTTTTTTGTAATACCCGGATTTCTCAATTATATTCATGTCCTTCCGTGAAAATTTGTTTGCTTTGTTCAATTGTCCAAAATAAAATATATGTGAGGGTTAAATGAGCATAAATTACAACTAAAATGAAAAATGTTTTTTCGGAATTGCGTACAAATTTACCTAGCTTTAACGGCTTTCGGTAAAATTCTAAAACTTTTAACCTTTAAAAAATGTATACTCAATTGATTAAATCGGACTTGACAATAACACTTTATTATTGTAAAAATCAATTTTAACTGTAACTATGACATGTAGTTTTATGAGATTAAAATTCATTGAATATCATTCAACTTGCAATGTATATTTGTTCATGTTTTAATATCAAATATACTCTATTGCAATCATAAAAATATAGCAAGTTTTCAAATGGAAAGAAATATTGATGATCGAAAATAACTTTTACATAAAAACTGTAATATATTTTTTACTTCTTTTTGGTAAATTGTATCAATAAAGATTATGTTCCGTAATGACAGGAATTTTTATTCGAGGTCTGTAAAAATACTAGACACAAGCTTTTATTAATACTTCGTTAGTTACCAAGTAAAAAAAAATCGAAATTTATAACCGTTAAAGAATATTGTTTATACAGCATAAAACATAAAAGGCTCCATAAGTCTCCATTTGTTGCTGCATAATGAGTCGCTAAAAAACGACGATTTTCAAATAAAATGTCAAAAAAAAGTTGTCAAATCCGTGAGTAAATACGTAAATACGTAAACCTTAGCAACAAATACCATGAATTGCGTATTTCAGATATTCAAGATAATTGAAATAAAAATGATCACACCCCCCCCCACCCCCCCGAAAAGAAAAAAAAATCATGTAAGATAGCTTTTTGTTTTTTAAATTACATGTTTAATTTGGATATTGGTTGGCTTCGTATTTTACTTGTTTTCTGGTGTTTTTCTTTTTTTTTAATGACAAATGATAAAAAGAGTCTAATATTTATAATCTTGTATAAAATAAAATTTTGACCAAAATAAAAACCCAAAATTTGTTAAAATTACTTTAATAAACGAGTTTTCAATTATAATGTCCATGCCGTACAAAAAAGCACCCGGAAAATAGCAGTTTGATAAAGGGGTAAATTCGTGTATACCCGGCAAATAATGACAAATACCAAATTCAATTATTATGTATACATGTATGTATATTATATAATCATCACAACTGTATATTATTGCTTATGTGTATAATATCATCCAACAAATTTCCATTGTCCAGGTGACTGCGACCGATCGATAATATAAGTCCAATATGCGTGTCGTATGCAGAATGTCGTCCCTCCTCTGGTCGGTTGACAAATTAAATATGAAATGACAAGTATAAACACACAAAAAACAGATTATTCGGTCTGTACATGTCTGTATTGGTTGAAGGCATATAATTGCTGATATATTTGTCATTGAAACTCTGATTGAAATTTGTCTTATTGGCATTATACAACATCTCCTTATTTATATTTTGAAAAAAATGTCACTGCCAGCGGTTATGCATAATAAATGATAATATTGATGAACTAATGTTTCTGTTTACGTTAAACCAAATATCAACATTTACTCTTCCACCAGACAGTCTGAAATATTTTATTATTATATAATGTACACTTTTGTTTGAAGCTTCAGTTTATTTTCTCACGTGTTGTGTTTAAATTGTTCTTTTCAGTGAAAATTAACAGTAAAAATGAATCAAATTTTTGAGGGTTTTATTTGTCAGTTATATTGATCAAGAAAATGAGCAATGTCCAAGTATGCATGTAAAGTTTTTATTCCACGATTATACTTTAAAATCTAAAATACTGCTCGTTACCACGACATTCAATTATTTTAACAACCCGACAAGTATGAAATTCAATGTACATTTGTAAGAATATATTGGGTATAAGTGAAAAGACAGCAACGCCACGAAAACAATATGCAGAAGACATCACAAGACCAACATACAGTCAATAACAGTAGACAGGTTTACCCATATAGTGTATAACAGTTGAGAATTTATTTAATTTAACGGAAACAATGAAATATCTGCCATCAACGCCCATTTTATTTTTATAAAAAAATTCTGAACATGCATGTAATATTTGCCACTGGACGTTAAGCAATTATCAATCGATCATTTTCATAAATGATATTATGTTTTTGAAGCTCAAAGTAAGTATATATTTATATATAGACCGTAACACGTGAAGCTGTGATACTGTGATTATTTTTTTTTTGTGAAGATGTTTTAAAAATAATGCTTATTCAAAATCTCTATCTCAAGTTAAACATGTTCACTCAGCAAGGTCTGTGTATAATATGAATTCATTTAGGAAATAAGTGTTTAAAAAGAGTAAATTTGGTGTGGGATAATTTCAATTTTCCAAAAAAAATATGATCATCAACGTGTCGTCTATAGAGAATGCAGTCATGCAGCCATTGCCGTGAAAGTACATGCAAATCTTCCATAGGTATACATACAAGTTATCATGATCTTATTTTATATAATCTTCATGGAAAGCCTATGTCTAAACCTTATATGCAGTTCTTGTATAGTTTGTCTTTTTAATGGTAACACGATAGCATGTTTTAAAACTGACTATTTTAACCCCCTTTTTTACATTGTATCATTATCCTGAAAAGTACATTCAAGAAGAGAGTTGAAATAGTTTGGTAATTTGTAGAAATAAAATGTGCAAACATGTAAGGCTTGTGCATATGCATGCATTTCTTTTTTTTTTTATTAAAAGTTAGAACTAAATATACACAGGTAACTTTCAACCGACTGTAACATGTGATTTAAAGCCGAGGTGGACATCCTTGATTGGGTTGGCGATTAGCTTTTTTGTTAATTTGTCTGATACATGCATGTATAGTGTGCGCCGATACGGGTCACCGAACACTAAACACCTGGTTATCGAATTAGCCTTATTCGGCCACTAACATTACGATACGTCTAAATACCGCTCAGAACATAAAAAGTGCACTCAGGACATGTAATAGATGTTTTAGTGTGCGTTAAGGGTATGCATTCGATAGATAATTTAATTTTTGATCTTATAATTTTTGTTTTCATAAAATCAATTCAATATTTGGAAAGTTATTTAAGTTTTTATCGACACGTACCGTTTTTGGGGATATGCATAACCAATTATCATGCTGATTAGGTCGTTTGATCTTTAATAATTAAGAGTTTCACTGTGATTAGTGATGGTAATAATCACATACAAGTAAACTTGGCAAACAAAAAAGGTTTCCCTTTGAAAAATAATAAACATACTGTTTTCATTTTGTTTGTAAATATTGAAGCCAATTGAGAAATCTTCACAAAGTCGGGAAATTTTCCATTCAATTTATTTCATTTGAAAACGTTAAAAAATATCGATAAAATTCATTGCAAAATTTGGCGTTCTTGGGGGTCAAAACCCCCGTTTAAACAGCGTTTGTCTCTTTTTGTCTATTGCCGAACATTCTAAAAAATAATGAAACTCGTCGCCAATATCACCGGAATTACATAAAGTACAAATAAAATTTTCTCTCTTATTATTTTGCCATCTACCAATTTCAATAGAAATTTTTGTGTTCAAAGTTCTTAATCTACAAAAAGAATCACTATTTTTTGTCATATAGAATATCAAAGTAGGCTTCGCAAGTTAGACTGTTTTTGCATAGTCTTTAATTTTGTTGATTGGATAATTCACGGCTGAGTAGTTGTGTAATCAGCGACACGTGCCCTCATTATTTTATAAATATAATAAATATCTCTCGAAGTTCGTTATCAAAATCTACCAAAATTTACTACTAAAATAAACAGCGTGCAACGAATAGATACATCCGTCCTGTGTGCATATACGATAACTTTAAAGAGTCCTGGGCATTTTACTGGTTAATATCCATTTGTATTTTAGGTTGCTAGTTGTCGTTATTCAACTTTATTAGTCTTAAGATATACATGTACATGTATTTATAATATCTTTAACAAATTTAATCATTCAAATATGAAAAAGGTCCAATTTGCTCATATAGCTCCTCGTGTAATTTGTTCATAGGGACAGACAATTAAAGGGGGTTATGTTTTTTTTTTTCTGAAAAAAAATGATCCGGGAAAATTGGTTGATAATATAGGGAATCACTGAAGCATGACTGGAGGAGGCCCCCTCTTATGAAAATTTCTGGATCCGCCACTGATTTATATATACATTCTTGGTTTTACTCACTGCTGTATGCCGTACCGTGAACTATATATAGTTGTCTGTTGGTAACTTCTAGGTCATCTAGTCTCTGGTGGGTTTTTGTTTCATTGGCAACTATACCACATCTAATTTTTTTTTATTCTCTAGTTAAAATTTCCAAAAAACTTTTTTATAAGTATATGTTGACCTTAAGACATTTGTTAATTTTTGGTTGATGGGTAGATGTCTGCTACTTTGGATTCATTAGTGTTTGGGATACCAAATATTGGATTTCATGGTAATAGATACATTTTTTGTAAAGCACAAAATTAAATGTTCAACGAAGTACACATTTTCTAAAGAATTATATTTAGACGTTGGCAAACCCACTAAATTAAATATCCACAAGAATACAATTTTTCCTGAACGGAATTTGCTAAAAATATAAGACTCGGCAGTAATGTAGGTCTGGATGGGGTTAAATCAATCTAGAATAATGGCAATATAAAGAATAGAGAAAAATGGGGAGCCAAAGTATAAAGAATAACGGCTGTAAATAAAAATTACAATACTGATTACAGAAATGAATGAAGTACAGAATAAAGAAATCATACACTTGTATAACTAATAAAATAAAATCTAATAGTAAAATGATTTTCAAAAGAATTTAAACTGAATTAACACTTTTTTCAAAGATGAGGAAAAATGGTCTACACATTTAAAGAATACAAAAATTAACATGTTTAAGGTGCCCCCATCCGGACTACAAGAAAGTTTTGGACTTCTTCAATCCGGTCAAATAATGGGACATACTATTACCATCTATGCATTACTGGTATTGTATCATAGCCTTAACTGAACTTTTTTTATAATGTGACTTCGACCCCAGCTGGTGACCTCTATTAACACTGGTATTCACATGTTTTTTTTTCTGTTCCAATGAATGAAGGTGGCTTTACATCAATGGAAAACACTATGCATATTATGGACACCATTTTTATACATGTATGTAAGAAACCCGCTTTAATTTGTAGTAGACCGATCTAGGTTTAACTAGATTTTAAGCATGCTACCTCAAAAAAGAAATAGTTTGCTGAAAGACATTCAACTCTTTTTTGAATGCTACATGCTTCGTCATGTATACTGAGGAGTAGCAAATACTAATTTTAAGTCTAGAATAAGAAACTAACTTACAATCACCCTTACTTAAATTTGGTAGGCACATATTTAGCGGTTGTTTGTTGCAACATCATATTTGGTCTCTGGTTGATAGTTATCTCACTGGCAATTATACCACATCTCCTTAATTTATATTATACAAGACTACAATATCATGAATATAATTACATGTACATGTACATGTAATTGAATATTTATTGTTGTCTGAATTTTGTTTAATAGCAAACATAGCTGTGATCAATGGTCATATAAATAAAATGATACTTTGAAGTATTGTTAATATGCTTGACCAGAATAAAATGCCAGTTTGGTTATAAACAGTGCATTTGTAATTAAGATTATCAGAAATACATGTATCGGTACACATTTAGACTTTAAGCACAGTAAGCAGTCAATTGGCGGTAAACATTGCAACATATCCAGAAAATTCAGGTGAACTATAATATAAATATTCACTGAATCTATGAAATTTTATTATTCCAAGGCACGATTAAATTCAGATACATGTATGAGCATGATGATGCACTACAATTATATGCACTAAGACTTTGAATACTAATAATTCCAAATTGCTATTTCAAATGAATAATTATCCAAGGTATTAACAGCCATCCAGTTGTATGATCTTTCTAACAAATTATTAGTGTGCTATTTATTCAATGTACTATTTGCTTCTTGTCCAGTTTAATCCCAACATCACTTCATGGTACTGTACAATGCTGTTTGAGCTATTCATTTTTCCAAAAGCAATAAATAATATACACAAAATTATGAATTCATCCACAATTGACATCTGTCTATATTTCCTACAAATCATAAGTGCACATTTATCATTTGTAGACTGCTTCATTTTTCTAGCTGGGAATCATCTACAAAAAAAACATATATATGATATTAAGAATGGACTTGTTTCTTTAGTTTATATATGTTTTGTGTAACAAATATTGTAAGTACTAGTACTCTAAAATTATATTCCAAGAAGAAAATCACAATTACAACAACTTTTATTTAGGTAGGAGAAAGCATTCAAGCATGGCCCTAGAACACTGCATTTCAATTAGACATTGGATTGTGATCAAATGTTTGACATAATATAGGTTTCTGACACAAAATAAATGTGGTCAATGATCTTAAAAATTTGAAATGGGACATTTAATTTACTAAGAATGGTCTGATATCCAAAATCTAACAACATGGTTAGATTCAGCATATAAAAAAATCACCAATAATTCAATTTTAGTTGAAATCAAACAAAGTTTAATTTTGGACCCTTCAAACTGCTCTGAGTCTGAAAAGACCAGTTTTTGTGCTCGACCAGTAAAGTCGAGCACACATTTTACTCGACTAGTCTCGACCAAACTTCTTAAAAACCTGGGATTCAGTAAGATTATATTACCAAGGTAGCTGTATAGTTAGATGAAAATCTAAGTTGATTTGAAAAAGTTATAAAAAGAATTAAAGTGTACTATCTGAATATAGTCCGAACTGCAAATTCAAGCTTTTTTTACCTAGATTAATTTAATCCTTAAATTTGACAGCAATACACCAAACTTCTTAACAACCTGGGATTCAGTAAAGATTAATATATAACCAAGGTAGCTGTATAGTTAGATGAAAATCTAAGTTGATTTGAAAAAGTTATAAAAAGAATTAAAGTGTACTATCTGAATTTTGTCCAAAATTGCAAATCCTAGCTTTTTTGACCTAGATTAAATTTGACAGCAATACACCAAACTACATAATGACCTGTGATTCAGTAAGATCAATATATTACTAATATAGCTGCATAGTTTGATGAAAATCCAAGTTGATTTGAAAAAGTTATAAAAAAAATTAAAGTGTACTATCTGAATTTTGTCCAAAATTGTAAATCCTAGCTTTTTTGACCTAGATTAAATTTGACAGCAATACACCAAACTACATAATGACCTATGATTCAGTAAGATCAATATATTACCAAGGTAGCTGTATAGTTTGATGAAAATCCAAGTTGATTTGAAAAAGTTATTAAAAGAATTAAAGTGTACTATCTGAATATAGTCCTAACTCCAAATTCTAGCTTTTTTACCTAGATTAATTTAATCCTTAAATTTGACAGCAATACACCAAACTACATAATGACCTATGATTCAGTAAGATCAATATATTACTAAGATATGTAGTTGTAGACTGCTGCTGAATAGAAATATTCGGGCTCCCCTGATACCTGTTTTCAAATTAGTCCATATTAAAGTTTGAAGGGTTCAAAATTAAAATATGTTTGGTTTCAACTGACATAAAATTTTTGGTGTGTTTTATATGCTAAATCTACATCTGCGGTTGTATTAGGCTTAGCTAGGCGAAGCATTTTATTGCTTTTTTGTTTGTACTTTGTTTTATTTTGGTCATGAAAATTATCTTGTAGTTATGAAGTTGCTTACATTTTTAAAAGATTATAATTAGATATTTTTGCATGGTGACAACACTGACGTTTTCGAAGATTTACTTTTTCCCGGGAATGCTTCATCTGTTGACATATTCTCATTGTGAACGATTTGTGTATATTTAAATATATTAACCGATTCTGAAAGACATGTATAATGTCAAATCATAACAATACAAATTGTTTAGTCTCAAAGAAAACTTGTAAGATTTCCGCAGTTATTTTTGTTGAATAGGTGCAAATTGGGTACTCGGTGCAATTTGGGAACTGTGACGTTATAGCCATAAATGTTTATTGCTTTAATAGGTTGAAATGTGCACCTAATGAAAGTATTCAGTAAAGGGAAAATGTTTTGATCAGGTTTAAACTGACGCATAAAATATACAGGCGGCTGCGGGAGGCAATTACTTATATTGCATCCAAATAATGTGTCGGCAGCTTGAATTTCAAAGGATGTAGCCCACATGCTCTATACCTACCAAAAGTCATGGTATTGTCATGGGTTATCATAACTCCATCTTCCCATAAAATCCTATTTTTGACAATATGGACGCATACAAATTACAATATATATACCTATAAATGTATCACTCAGACTCAATTCTCCCTTTACAGCTGTTTTATGATTAAACTTAGAGAGTGAAAAAAACAGTCTCCATCTCCTGGGACTGTTTAAGGTAGAAATGTGTCATAATTAATGACAAGATTTGTTGAAAAAGAGGGACGAAAGATACCAGAGGGACAGTCAAACTCATAGATCGAAAACAAACTGACAACGCCATGGCCAAAAATAAAAAGACAAACAGACAAATGATAGTACAGGTGACACAACATAGAAAACTAAAGACTAAGCAACACGAACCCCACCAAAAACTGGGGGTGATCTCAGGTGCTCCGGAAGGGTAAGCAGATCCACATGTGGCACCCGTCGTGTTGCTTATGTTATTACAAATCCGGTAAATAGTCTAATTCGGTAAGTCACATTCGTGAAAAGGGAAGGGTATTGTAGTCACGACATAAGGAACATATCCGATATCATCTGTGAAACGGTTATTCCATAACGGTCAACCAACTCGTGATGGCGTCCGTAAAATTTACGAAGAGATGATCTCAACTTCACCATTTGGAACTCTTGGCTTAATAGCTTCCTTGTGAGCAGCAATCATCTATCAAGGAAATCATGATAGGAAACACAAGCCCGGGAATATCGTATCAATTGGGAGATATATACTCCGTATGCAGGCGCTGCTGGAATGTTGCTACATAGAAATGGAAAGTTCACAATTGGGAAGCTGAAATCATCTCTTTTGTCGTAAAGTTTTGTTTTCAACCGATCCTCATTGTCAATTTCTAGATGTAAGTCAAGATATGAGGCAGACTTAACTGTATCTATCTGTAGTATCCTTTATCTCTAGTTTGATGGGATAGATTCGTTCAACATAGTCACCAAATTTTGTATTATTTAGTGAAAGAACATCATCTATATAGCGGAACGTAGAGTTAAAGGATATTGCTAACTTCTCATCTTTCTTCCTAAGAAGTTCCTGTATGAAGTCAGCCTCATAATAATAAAGAAACAAGTCGGCAAGAAGAGGGGCACAATTGGTTCCCATTGGAATTCCGACAGTCTGTTGAAAAACACGTCCTCCAAACGTAACAAATATGTTGTCAATCAAGAAATCAAGTATCTTGATAATGTCAGTTTCAGAGAATTTTTTGTTTGAATCAGAGTGATTCTTTACAAAGTATGATGTATCCCTCCCCAAGACAAGATACTTGTATCTACGTTCGCCATTCTTTTTAATGAAACAAAGTAAAACCAACTCTTTCAATTTGTCTTTTGTATGTACTCTAAAAGATCTTTGGAATTTTTTAGTATCCACATCTGATTCACGCCACCTCTAGAATAGGCAGTTTCACAATAACTTTGGAGCCCCGCTTTGATTGCTGATAAAATAGATGTTAATAATTTAGAAAGAGGTTTCGTGGAGCACTTGGAAGACCCAGCAATATACCGTTGTTTGTAAGGACACTTATGTAGTTTAGGTATCCAATACAGTGATGGAAGATCCAGTTCTTCATCTTTGGTTGAAATTTCAAAGGAACATAGAACAGACCTATGATTATCCAGGATTTCTTCTTTTGTAAGTGTCGTGAGGGTATATGTTGAGTTTCCAAGTGAATTGTCAATACCTAATTCATTTATCAAGCAGTTTATGTAATGATATTTACACACAAAAACGATGTTGTTTGGGGCTTTATCTGCGGGGACAACAACATATTTGTCATGGAGGTAGGACAAGTGTTTTGCAACATTTGGGTCTTTAAAAATTGATGTAGCGTGGGTATTGATATGCCCATTTAGTTTCTTAATTCGGATTTGTATCAACGACCTCACAGCCTTAATCCATTCGGAAAGAGTATCTACGTCTTCTTTCTCGCGTTTAGCCCATTGCCTGGCATAATCCTCGAACTTTGAAAGTTTGCCAAAGGAAGTACAGTCTACAGATAATGAAATTGAATATATTGTTTTTGTTTAAAACATTTGTTAAGGTTCACCATAACAAATGGACAAAAATGGCTGTATTTACATCTCAAAACCTACTCCGAGTACAGACTCACCTGTGCAGTTGGAAAAATTTTAAGGCTGGCATCCACTAGATATATAAAAGTTAAATGCATTTTGTGTTTCAAAAAGATAAAATCTTTTTTGGATTTTGATGGGCATTTTTTTCTTCGTTCCTGCAGAAGGTGTAAAAATAAACAAGCACCTGAATTGCTTTAGATACTGTTCACTCAGTTACACCCTTTAACTCACCTATAGTTGTGTAGATATCTATTGTCTGTCTATTGTCCATGCCAATCAAGGACAACCAATACACTACAATACAGTTTTAACCTGAGAGGGAGCATCTCAAAGTTGTACCCCAACTTAGTTTATTTTTACACCTTCTGCAGGAACGAAAATAAATGCTCAACACAATCCAAAAAATTTTTATCTTTCTGAAACAAAAAATGCATTTAACTTTTATATATCTAGTGGATGCCAGGCCTTAAAACTATTCCAACTGCACAGGTTAGTCTGCACTCAGAGTAGTTTTTGAGATCTAAACACAGTCATTTTTGTCCATTTGTTATGATGAACCTTAGGTTTTGAATTTCACCAGCATTTGTCTGTGAGCTACAGTGATTAAACAGTGTAACCAACTTCATTATCACTGTAACTTGATATGGGAAATTCTGTAGCAGATAAATAAAAGTAGGCATGGTCAACTAGAGGCAGAGCACCGGATTTTACTACCTCCGCCTCCGGCTACGTTTCTCCCGAAATTTATTGCTTGCAGAGGGTTTTTCTGTGTTCCCATGGCTGGACGGAACTTTTACACTACAAATGTTATCATAAATTATGATATTGTAACTTTTAAATGAAGTACCTGTGGTAATTTAGGAAATTTGTCACTGATAATGGAAAGATGAAGCAGACGATAAAACATGGCGTAAGATGTTGTTGTCCAAACTTCGGTTATTTCCGTGGTACAATAAAATTTAAGTAAACTACACAAGTAACTAAAATTTCTAAATTCTTTTTTTTGTAAACAAGTAAAAATTCATGTCGTATTTCACATCGAATTTATTCCGTTTTGTTCTGTTTTTTCAAGATCGCGATGAAACGAGAATCTTGCAGCCATTAAAAATATAAGGGTTAAACTAATGTCCTGACAATGTCCTGACGGATATTCAAATGCTAATTTCGTTTTCATTATTTGAAGAATTGACTTTATATTTGGAGCCAAGCAAGAATACAATATCTATTTAATAAATACAAGGAAAAAAAAAGAAAAAAAATATTTTTAAGAGTAATATAACTTGACTTGACCAACTTCGAAAAAAATGTTTAAAAAATCGTACGAGATTTAACGAGAGTGACGAAACATTTTAGATTGATCATGTAGAGAGAGTTATCGTTCTCTATTCCTATTCGATGCTTCTACCATAAGTGCCAGCTAAAGCTGGCATACTAACGGCGATGTGCTAAAAATATGGTTCATAGTGTATCCATTTGTAAGTTTACCTTTCAAATAATATCCCAAATAAACTCCAGAAATTTGAGGGTAGCTGCATATTTATGAATTATGAGTGATGATACAGATTAAAAGCAGTTATATAAACTTTTAAACATATTTTAAATATTGTATATAAGTATATAGGCAGAGACATATATACACCAGCGCGTCACGTTTGCGCGAAAAAACAAATCGACGTTCGCGCGAAATTTACCTGTTCAAAAGTCACTACGTTTGTGCAGATTAATTAAAAATATTTATATCTCTGGTACAGGGCATTCTTTTTTAAATATTTATATAACTATAGGTACTGAAAGTCAGTGAATGTTATATTAAAATGGGTACTTTTTTCGGCAAAAATGGCACACCCTACCGTGTTTATTTTGTAGATGCATTCTGATTGACTTTATATAATTTTGAATCCATATACACCAAGACACATAACTTTCAATAAGCCCTGTCATGTATGTCTAGAGATGTAACTATACCTTTTAAGTAAAATAAAATTAATCTTGAGAAACAAGGACAGTTTGAAAAGACACATTTTTTTGTGGAATACAAATTGGTAATTATGTTTAAAATTCATGAAATTTGTGTGAAATTTCTCATGTAAAATGAATGTTTTACTTTTTCACATTGATTTCTTTGATTCATTTGAAAATAAGGAGATGTGGTATGATTGCCAATAAGATAACTTCACCTGAAAATTTGCACATGCATTTTTAAAATTCTAGATTCACATGAATGTACATTTAATGTGTAAATTTTAAGTTTAAATAATACATATAATAGCTTTTAAAGGAGGATGTTGTACTAAAAGGCTTAGCATGAACAGATAATTTTAACCATTATGCAAATATTCATGTTTACAGTATGCTGTTGTTATTTTTTTATCAGCTTATACACTATTTATAAATATGCTCTCTAAAAAATGAAAAACAATGGAAAATAAATTGTGAAAAAAAATTCTCTTGAAGTTAAATGTTTAATTGATGTTAAATGAGTTTTAATTTGAGAGAAATAGGCTGTGTAACACAAAAATATATAATGAAAACGCACTTAAAACACATGGTAAACTGATGTTTGACATGCGTTTTTAAAACATACGTTTTACGTACGTGATGTATTACGCCCGTTTCTAAACAGGTGTTTTACACCCGTTTTGATTCAGGCGTTAAACGCATGTTGGCTAAAACATGCGTATTCCATACGTAAAACGTACGTTTTACAGACGTTATCTAAAACGTACGTAAAACATGCGTTGCACTTTTTGCTGTGTACAATTAATTAAGATCTATGACTGTAAATCATGACAATAGTGAGACAAATATGAGACACAGACATATTTTTGAGGTCAACGAAATTGCTGATGGTTATCTTACAATTTATGAAGTATTGAATTCGGTCGAATTCAGTCGTTATTCCTCCTAGCTAAGTACAGGATGTAGGCCAAGATTGTGTGTATGGAGATCAATACTGTAAAAGCGGTCGGTAAAATAAGAACGTACACGATCGTAATGTATCAGTTCAGACAAGTTAACTCTATACGATATAAGCAGAGGATTGGTTTATGCTCAACATAGGGAAATTGACGAGTAACACAAATGACAACATAAAAAGGTAAAGATTGTTTAAACAAGAAACTTTTCCGAAATTTAAACCTTTCTTATCTATTAGAACACGTAGAACGGATGTTTAGTTTTCGCTTTGCTAATCCATTTGTTTTTTCACTTAAGAGATTTATTTGCCCCCTTGATATAATATATCTTTGTAGAATTAGAATTGATATATACGCAAGCATGTTTGTTTCCTTTTATGTGTGAAGATACATGACACAATTTCAATTTTCAGCTGACATTGGTCTAGTTTTTAAGAACGCTATCTGTATACAAGGCACAAGTATGATAGACCCCCTCCAACAAATGGACATATAACGATGGGGCATTGATGACTTTTCTAAATGGGGAAATTACCAACCGGCTGTGAATGGAACGTGTGTACGCATGATAAGAAGACTGAATTACGTCTGGAAAACTATTGATGAATTTAAAACGTGTTCGTACATTTGTGATTATAACTGACATGTTCATAACCTAATTATCATTTGTATTTTGTGTATTTTTTTTTTCATCTTTTAAATTTCATTTTGTAGAATGCATTACTATTAGGTCTTATACTATTAATCAATTGTTAAACACATAATGACCATATTTTTGTGTCGAAGATCTGTTCTAATTGCCTGATACTATCTGTTATAGTCCGCGACAAAGCATCGACACAATGTCATAAAAATGGATCCAATATCCTCTCATTTAGGTGCAAATCATGTATCTGGCCTAATTTCATAGAAATTGATCCAATATCCATAATTTAGGTGCGGATCATATCTGTGGCCTGACATTGATACTGTGCTATGTACGCAATGTTTCGGGTTATTTCGAAAATGTTTTTATTCCAGGGAAACCTTCATCAGAGACCACCCCTTTTGTTTTTTGTTTTGTTTTTTCGTGTGTTTCTTTTTTATTACTGTTTTATTTAAATTTTTACAGTTTTAATTTTTATTTTTTTTAATTTTTAAATAGTTTTTAAATGGTGTTTTTGATAATTACACTTTTTAATTAGTTTTTTGATGTTTTGTTTTTCTAACTTTTTCAACCAATGTTGAATTAATTACGTGTTTCATAGTAAGAAAGTGTCCTCATAAGAATATCAGTTTACATGTGTTGTTTACATGATGGTCATTAATTAGTTCTGTACAGTTAAATGTTAAGTAGGAACTGGGAGGTTAAGATAAAATATTTTATAGCTCGTTTCACTAATTCACCAATGTTTCTGTTTCTTTTGAATCCTATTGATAGGTTTTTATGGAAGTTGGCTCCTATTGTAGAATCCGTTTTAATAAGATGCCAGTATTTCCTGAATACTTTTTGATGTTTTTCTGCTTGAGGATAGTAATTTGTAATGAATGATATATTATATTTATTTTCAACTTTGTTCTTTTTCTTTAATTTATCTTGTCTGTCTTGGAATTTGATTTTTGATAGAATTTGTTTTACCAATTTCAATTTATATTCCCTTATTAATAGTCTTTCAATAAAGAGATTTATTCTGGTTTGAAATTCACTGCCAGTGTTTGTGTTTCTAAGTATAGGAATGCCTTCGCCTTTAATAAAGGACTTAAGTTTTGAAATTGGGTGGTTTGAGTTTTTATGAAGATATTGGAAATTTTCGGTATTCTTTGTAAAAAAAATTCAGGTCTGACACATCAGTATTTTTGAAGCGTTCGCCTTTGAAGATTTCAAGGTCTAGAAATTTTATGGAATGATTTCTCCATTCATAAGTGAACTTTAGAAAGTCATGTTGTTTATTTGCATTTTCAAACAGAAAATCAATTTCAGACACTTTTTCTTTTACAATCAGTAGTCCCTCATCTCTCATTCTTTTATGAAAAATACTTTAGATTTACTCTGCGCTCTTTGTTGGTTGTTAAAATAATAGTTAATACATTATATATATCATTTAACAAAAAAGCAAAGTATTGAAGTTATTTTAGTATAATTATTTCAGCATTTTAGTAAGCTAAAATTTTACACTAAATTAACCACATTGTCATCGAAAGCAAAATTATTACGTGAATCACCACGATAATTTCAACTCTGATTACATTTGTAAAGCAGTAATACACAGTTCATGTGTGTGCCAAATTTAATTTGTTTAAGAAAAGAAGTTCTGAATAAATAAGCAATGAAAAACACATATTAAATCAACATGTTGGCGTTGATTGAAAACGGATTATCCCGTTAAAAAATGTTTTTTTTTTGCTAACACTATTAGGTCATTAACAACGACACTGGTCACTCATTACAATTCTCATTTTTGCTTGTTTAGTGTTTGATTTATTTGATTTGGATAGTCAGCTAACTTTTTAAATTCTTGTTTTCTTCGGAGGAATGTATGTATTGTCTGCTTTTCAATACGTTAAACTTTTTGTTGAATAGATATTTTTGTTATAATTGTATTATAAGAATAAAATCGGTTGGTTTCGTTTCACATCCGGATTATGGCACATCAAGTCTAAGTTACTGTCTTGTTATGTTTTCGACCTACCCCCCTCCCTCTCCCCCCCCCCCCCCCTCGGGGCGACAAACAACAAAAATGAATCACCGTTCTTTGTTATGAATTATACACCACCAGAAACAACAGCAATAATTTCAAAGCTGAATTGGCAATAAGTTAGTTCGAGTAAACCACTGACGCCAAGCTAGCAGCGGGAAAAATTTTCCGCTGTGACCATTTTGTTCCCGTTTGTTCCAACATTTTCTGTAAGTTTTTCCGCGGCATTCCTGCATAAAAGTTTATTTACACATTCATATCCTCAGATATCTTGCATTTCATGTTTGCAGCGTGTTATTTTTATCCCATCTTGTTCAAAGTTTTTGATTTTCAGTTCATACTAGGCGAGTTTAATGATCCTCCTTCCCGTCTCCTTTCGAAAAGAAATGGTCGTTTCTTACCCAAGGCCAATTAAAAGACGTTATCAATTTATAGTCAGAGAAAAGTATGATAATATAAACAACATTTTCATAAAAACTTTGATTATACTGGTACAGCATGTTATACTAACTGACTAATTTTTTTGTCGAAATCCTTAGAGAAAAGGTAGTATACATTCTCGCCGCGATATATTGTGTTTGTGCTGATGTGGCGTAAAGCAATCAATCAATCAATCAATCAATTGACCAATTAATACATTCGGTATATGCCTGTTCCAAGTCTGGATCGAGTCGTTATTTGATGTGGTTGTCTGTAATTTTTGTTGGTTTATCATTTTTTTCATAAACTTGGCCGTTAGTTTTCTCAAATGAATTGTTTAAATTTTTTTGTTATCCTGGCCTTTTACAGCCGACCATACTGTATGGGTTTTTCTCATTGTTGAAGACTGTGCAATTGCCTTTTAGTGCTTACCTCCGCATGTCCTTATTTTTATATTATACAAGTATTACATAAAATATAATTATCAACGTTACTTACAAATGAGGTATGGTCAGATGAAGACGGCCACAAAGACATGACATTTGTACACTTTGCAACTATTTCAAAAACCAAATGTATGTGACCCACAACTGTACCTGAGATAAGGAGTTGACCACTTTAACCTAATCTTGCTCACTGATCCATTGTAGGATCCATTAAATGAGGCCAAAATCAAGTGAACCATGTATGACCGACATGTATACCTTGTAAAAGAGGGGCGAAAGATAGCAGATGGACAGTCAAACTCATAGATCGAAGATAAACTGACAACGCCATGGCTAAAAGAGAAAAAGACAAACAGATAAATAATAGTACACAAGACACAACATAGAAAGCTAAAGACTAAGCAACACGAATTCATCAAAAACTGGACGTGATCTCAGGTGCTCCGGAAGGGTAAGCAGATCACGCTCCAGATGTGGCATCCATCGTGTTGCTCATATTATTACAAACCCGGTAAATAGTCTAATTTGGTAGGGATGCCATATATTAGTAAACAAATTTTGAGCTTTGTTAGAAAATCGTGACCACTGTAGACAACGACGACGTAAATATTTCGACGCGGCTTGTGCTCCTCTTTCCAATGATCTCAAATATAGCCGTGTGTTATTCCGTTAACCCAAATCGAAAAAAAATCGTTGACTGGGAACACTACTATAAATCCCTTGATTAAAACATGTAAGATGTCGACATATCATCAAGACACTCATCAAAAACACTATCCAGGATGAGTTTATTTATGTACGGTTTAGCGAGTTACTTAACAACATTTTGGAATCCACAAATATGTCGATTGCAAATTTAATATATCACGTAAATATATCACGTAAGCTTAATAAAAAGAAATTAAAAAAAAATACCGAACTCCGAGGAAAATTCAAAACAGAACCCGTTATCAAATGGAAAAATAAAAAGCTAAAAAAAAATTAAACGCATAAATAACAATTGTCATATTAGGGAATTGGTACAGGCATTTTTGTATGTAGAAAAGGGTGGATTAAACCTTGTTTTATAACTTGCCAAACCTCTAACAAGATAGCTATAAAACCAGGTTTAATTCATCATTTTCTACATAAGAAGATGCCTATATCAAGTCAGGAATGTGACAGTTGTTTTTCATTGGTTTGATGTGTTTTTAGCCTTTGATTTTGTCATTTGTCATTTTTATAGGGACTTTTCCTCGGTGTTTGGTATTGTTGTGATTTTACTTTATATTACATTTCAATATGTATTTGTATTTCTTGACACAAAATCAGTATGCTGTAAATGGCAAGATGCTATAGGTTAAGTCCATTAATATCAATCATAAAGATTTTAAAACTTCCTGTTGGCTTATAATGTTATGTCATCATAAATGCATCACTGTTATTTATCCATATGTCGTTCGGCTGAATACTCCCAATGGAGATTTGTTAAATCTTTCAGTCATAAAAATCTCATATGAAATAAGTATTTCATAGCCAACCTTAAGGTATGTGTTTGTTTCATTGTTAAAAGCATTACGATTATCTATAATTGCTTAAATCCATTTCATTTTAACTTTAGTAGATAGTTGGCTCATTGGCAATCATACCACATCTCCTTATTTTATACTAGATGTAAACTAAATATACAGTGATTGATATTTTGGGTCAAATTGGAAGAGTTAGTAGTGTGAAATTATATTATTGTAGACGAGTAACGATTACGATGCCAAGTATGTTTCCGGTGATGAAATCTTTGTGACTTTGAGAGTGACCAAGGTGATCATGAATAAATATTTTTGTTATCGGAATTGGAGTTTGAGAACAAGTTGTAATATAGCTATATTAATGGAGATGGCTGTATGGATGAGCATGTGTTACGACTACTGCAGTTATGGTATTATTATCTTGGTTGCATGGATCCGGTTTTTTTCAGCGTTTATGAAAACCATCGTTGTCGATAGGGGCTGTATTATTAGTTACACAGTGTGTTAGTGACCTAAAACGATATATATATGGGGTCAGCAAATTCCATATAGGGTGAGGCCGAAGACCGTGTATATCGTATTAGGTCATAAGCACACTGTGTAACAAACCATTATACCGACTATCTTAACATGTTGAATATAAACTTGTGGCCTATCAAAATGATTAAGTCTTCAATAATAAGTATTAAGAACCTTCTTCCATTTTTCTATTTAAACAATAAATAGCTTTAAATGTGTTTTATGAATGTATTTCAATCGTTCATCATCAATTTCATTGTCTGTTGAAACCTGTCAGATTTTCCATTAACACCGTGTTGTTTGTATAAAGGGACGTTACATCACTACTAACCGTGTATTGAAATATACAAGGTCTCCATGCGGTTGATTTTAACCAATCGTATTCCTTGAAATGCATAGTAGGTAAGATAAAACTGATTGTCGACTTTTGCTATCCTAATTTAGAGGCATTTTTTATAGATTCCTGACTATAGTTTGTGAATACTAAATCCTATTTATATATCTCTTTTTCTGTCGTATTGTATCTGTCCCCTTGCAATATGATCATTACCTCTATTAATTCGTATTTCCATAGGGTTTATCTTCATAGAGCTACTTGCTATTGTTAATTACGAAGTATAACATAACACCTGACCTGTCGTTTAATAATGCTTACATGTACACGTACACTTAGAACTTAAAAAAAGATATGTATATGGAATTACATACAAAGCATATAACGTACATAATTTATATAAGAAAAGCAAATAATTATTAAGGTTCTACCAATTATTTTCTTTTTGTTATTACAAATTAATGGCATAAAAACACATCTTTTAACTCACCCCAAGAGCAGTAATTATATATCTAAATCTGTAATTTATAATATTTTCATGAAAATAATTGTCAGCAAAAGGATGTTTAATTTATGTATTATAGCGGTAAATTTATAGAATATAAGGTCAATGAATATATATCAGAGTAAACATTAACGCGTTAATTATGAACTGTCTAGGCATTATAGAACGACTTTATTCAAATATTAACTTGGAGAGTCTATTCTACGTTGAATTGTATTTGAATCACATCACAGCTGTTGGCTGGGTTTACAAGGTTTTGTCCTTTATTTTAAACTACCGTAGCCGTTCTTTGATTCGTATAAACATTACAACGAGTTTTGTCATCCGTCTACTGCATATTAAGAAATTTTAAAATGTCAGTAATGACTCTGGTTTTGTCTAATTTCAAACGTGTCATGTGATCAAACTAGGTGTCGCTCACACACATGTATCTTCAACAATTGTCACTTTTAAGTAAAAATCACCATTAAAAGTCAACAGAGGGTAGTTTTAACGACCTTAACTTCCCATGAGTGTTTCGTTTGATTATTGAAGCGGAGTGACGGTATAAAAAGTTAACAGACAATTTTAGTTATATTGACATATTTATAGAAATTATCCTATTGGTCATTTTTCTTTTAAAGTTCTCTGAATTTTCAATATTTTTTCTCATATTACAAGTTAATTGCATAATAACACATTACTTACCTCAAGAATAGCACATATATATATATAAATCTCTACGTTATCATGTTTATACTACTTTCTTGAAAATCATTGCCAGAAAAGGAAGTTTTCTAATTGAATTTTATCGATAAATTCATAGAATATCAGTTCATTAAAATATAGCGAAAAAGAAAATTTAACTCGTTAATTAAGAACTATAGACCTTCGAATGGAACTTTATTACGATGTTGACTCAGAGACATTTATTTAAAGTTTAATATGATATCAGTTTCAAATTACAAACATTGTTTGCCCATAAACATTTTTGTTCAATTTTAACGTTCGGAAGTGTTCTTTGATTCATATGAATTTTATCATCTATTGCATCAAAAGTGCACGTTACCTTAATGACTCTGTTTAATCTGTTGAAAAATAAAAGATGTGATTAGGAATAAAATTTACATAAAATCCTGTATCAATAGTTTATTGAACTTAAAAGGGTTATTTCTACAGTGTTTGCTTTATAAACAATATAACCATACAATATGTATACCTAATTGAACACGGTAGTTATTCATCCATCTATAGATATGATTAGCTTAGATATTCATTTAATAATAGGTCATTGTGTTGCTGGACTTTAAGATTTTAACAATTAAGATTTGACACAGTGATTAATTGATTGGTCTTTAACGTTCTTTTATAAACCATTGTGCTATTTCGCGTCGGTCAGTTTTTAATAGATTGTCACAGTGGAAGTTTGAGTGCCCGGACGGTCCCATCGACCTTCGGTTCAAACATTAACAATTCTAGTCAATTAAGATTATAGTTGAACATACCCGCCACGTGTGGGATTGGAACTTTCAACCTCAGTGTTGAAAAGCTAGTGATACAGTAGTTCAACTACTTTTTTGTCATGATAAAATTGTATTCAAACATGTACAATGAAGAATTCACCACTTAACAACTGAGCCTCCTCTATGGCACGGTGTTCATCGTTACATATCATATAATTAATATCTTAAGTCATAGTAGCCCATAAATGTTGACTGTCAATAAATTCAATGCCATTGTCGTACTCGTACAACAAAGTAAGCTAATGTACTTTAAAGCCCATTTTACAAAAATTGTACCATACGATATTTTTACAAGTCAAAATATAAAGTTTAGTCTTTTATCTACCAATATTGTGATTTATAGCCATACAGTCCGAGTGACAATTAATCTTTGTAAATATGCGACTGTTCCACACTCGGTCACCATACTATCAATACCTGTACATTTCTCGACAGGTAACCATTTATTCTTATTAATTATCTTAATATAGATAAATCTTCAAAATAATTACCAAATACAAACTTATTTGATTACAATAATCTAGATATATGCGGTATGGGCTTTGCTCATTGTTGAAGACCTATAGTTGTTAATTTCTGTGTCATTTGGTGTCTTGTGGAGAGTTTTCTCATTGACAATCATACCACATCTTCTTTTTTATATCTATATGTAAAAAAAACTTCAAAGTGTTCACCGAATACAAACTGTATTTGATTACAATAATCTTGATATATAGTCAGACAAACACAACAGACGAAAAGTTATATTATAAAGAATATTAAAATATAATGCATATTTTCAAATTGGGTTTGATTATATTTCATTGTGGGATATATTCAGTCTATGAAGTAACTAAATATACAACAAAATAACAAAATTTTGTCGTGATAATTTATAGATCCTGTAGATATATTTCTTAAAATTCACAAAACATGGGGAGCAACTAACACCATAAGAATTCATTTCCTATGCATTTCTTGAAAGGGTAACTGTTTGTCCATACTAACTATCTATATGTAAAAGAATTTCAAAGTGTTCACCGAACACAAACTTTATTTGATTACAATAATCTAGATATAATGTCAGACAAACACAACAGACGAAAAGTGAATAGAATATTAAAATATAATGCATACTTTCAAATTAGGTTTGCTCATATTATTTAGTCTATGAAGTAACTGAACATGCAACAAAATAACAAAATTACGCCGAAATGTGTTACAAATTATGGATATATTTCTCAAAAGTCTTAAAACATGGGAGGGCAATCATTACCATAAAGAAACGTAAAACAGGCTAACACAACAACATGAAAACATAACCGGGACCAAGATCAGTTAATAATTAATTGATAAAATTAGACTTTTAAAACATGTGTAAGGCAAACAATGACGGACAAAGTATGCATTTACACAGTTTCAAAAATATAAGTTTTGGCAAACCACATCAGAAGCTTGGTATCTTCGACGAGTCTTAAAAAATAAGTAGTTAATTACATACTGAGAAGATGAACCTCTTTATCTTTAAGGAGAAAATGACCTTACCTTATTTGACAGGTATTTCTAAAAGTTCCTTTTGTATATATGTAACAGTCTTAAATGTGTCCATCCCCCAAACATGTCCGATTTCATAGCCCCTAAACGTGTCCGATTTCTTAGCCCCCCAAACGTGTCCGATTTCATAGCCCCCCAAACGTGTCCGATAATTGTTATTCGCCTAAACCTGTCCACTTTGAAATACATTCAAATACTTACATTAAACGTAACATTTGGACTCTCACTTCTTGGTTCAGTTGGCCTATCGTTTTTACTACAAATAACCTTTGAAATTTGTTGACGAAACTCCTGAAGACGGAAAGCATAAATAATGGGATCTAATAAAGGATTAATCATTATCAAATAGTTACAATAAAATATCCTTCGAGAAATGTGTTTTGTACGTACAAAGATTTCCGAATAAAAGGCCATTATACAGCTTGGTATGTTAGCAATTAGTGTGATCGCTATCACTACACTTAGTGTTTTGAGGGCCTTGGTAGTCATCTGTTCTATCAAAGTGTTGTTTGAAGAAGCCGGTTGATTGTTTTGTCTCCTGTAAACTCTCACCATGGTCACTAAATATATAAGGATTGTACAAATGCAAAGCCATGCAATCGGTATAACTAATGCTGGCTTTGCGGCTGATGCACTGGTATTACATGATGACAAATTGGTTTGAAACAGGAGTATATCAATCACAGTTTGGAGAACCGAGCCTAGATGACATGCAATGCATCCAATTGCAATTCCCTTGTTTGATGTTATTCCTCGAATAGCAGTTTTTTCTAAAGCAAATGTTGCATTGAGACGCTCCAAGCAAATCAGAAAACATTGAAATAAAGAAAATATATATGTCCCTGCTATTAAGTTTGTTACACTTAGACACGCATACTTATATGCATATCATGTTCGGTATCAAATTCCTTTAATAGAATGTTAGTGATAACTTCAACAGGAAACATGATGTCACTTATGCTAAATTAATAACCAACTTTTCGAATCTCGACATTCGTAGCTTAGGAGATTTTTTTAACACCATTAGTGAAATGAAATTGAAAAACAGAGCGAAAGACAATAGAACTATAAATACAATTATTGAGAACAGCATGACTCAGTGGCACTTCAAATTTGATTGCAATCTTCTAAATGTTTAATAAAATCCTACCTCACACAGCGTGTTTTTGTTTAAAATGTTACTTTAAATATGTAGATTATTTTGTTTTTTTGTGACAACACATATGATTATTTACGCCTTATTTTATAATTGTATCTTAAAAAGCGTCTATTTGTATGATGTCAATCGATCGTGGTTTATCAAGCGACGACTCAACTGAAATATCTTCCCACACATTATTTATAAAACAACTTTTATTTTAACTTTGTAGTGAATTTCATTAGTAATCACTGCACATCTTCTGTTTCGAATTTCGTTGATTATCAATATGATATACTCGAATTTGTATAATTTAGGAGATAACTGTATTGTATTTTAAGCTTGGCGGAGCTAGGTAAACGGATATTTGCGACAGTAAAATCAATTTTTAAGAAGGCCAACCTTAAAATACAATACAGTTATCTCCATTCTAATGCAGCTAATGAAAATAAATACCATTTAACAAATATTTTGGCGAAAAATGATATGAATGAAAAAGTCCGCGAAATTGTTGCATTGTCTTTAGCAACTAATCAATGTGTCGACACATGTATACTCACGATGTCAAACATAAAACTCTAGACGTATGTATACCTTTTGTACGTTTCAGAATGGTTTCAACGTTGACAAAAAGAACATTTTGAGGCTCAAAATGTGACTTTCATATTTATTTTGTGAGAAATAACATACCCAATAAAAATCGGAATTCAAAATGGTGGCTTTCTTAGTTGCGGACTAGACTTAGAATGTGGAATTTACCCCTTCAAAATATTTGTCAACGTCCAATGAAAATTATCGTTTCAAACGAATTGCATTAGAATATGTTTTTATTATTATATAATGGTAATTGTCTAAATTAAAACTACAAAGAGTCATACGTATAGCATGTGTTGTATCCTCTTGATCGCGGCATGCTGCTTTTTAAAAGTCCAGTATGCTTATTCAACGTGGTATACAGTTCCTGTCTGACGGTCATGCACCGAAATAGCTGCTTCTTAATAGATCCATAATTTTTATAATTTCCTTTGGCTTCTAACAATATTGAACATGAAATCAGTGATTTTTTATGAATTTATCCGATTCAGTTCTCATTGAAAAATAGGAAAGTAGAAAAATTGAAACAAATGTTTATACTATCAAAAAAACAACTTCCAATCTCTCCTTTATGTAAATGTATGTTGCAGATTTGAAATAGCCGTTAAAATAAAATTTCATACTTTTCAAGCATCTATGTCATTTTTAGATTTACCTTTATAAGAAACACTAGTTGCAAATTATCAGATATAAATATACTTGCCAAAAGCAACCGTAAACCCGAAATCTCTGCTAAACAGTGAAGTATTAGTCTTGTAATCTTACAAATGTATAATATCAACATGGAATAGCTTTCTGCAGCTCTAACGGAAGAGGTCAGGGTTGCATTGTTTGTTTTCAATGTTCAACATTAACGCAAAGGTTTCCAAATCGTACCCAGTAGACCCAAGTTTCCATTTTATGTGTATTTTGTAGATGTATCCATAATCACTATATATAATTCCACAAGCTAAATTTTGAATCCATACAGGATCATGAAGAATAGGTTTAACCCTACTTTTACAGAAAATCCAGTTAAAAGTCTGGAAATATATTTTGGGCATAACAAAGAAGAGTGTCAGAAACAAAATTTTGAAAAATAAGTCTGCAAAATTATATCTAACTGGAAAAAAAGAAACTAAACCAAGATAGGAAGAATAACAGTTATTACATCTTTAGTTATTCCTATTATTACTTTTTTGGCTACAGTTTAAACCTTTGGCAAAGAGTATTTAGACAAATTAAAAACAAGTTATATATGAATTTCTATGGAACAGAAAAAGTTAAACGAACTGTAATAAGCTACAAACAACAAGATGGGGATTAAAAATGGTAAATATAGATAAATATTATAGAATCTATTAAGATAGGTTGAATAAAAAGATTAACTTCTGATAAATTTCTTAATTAGATGGTCATACCAAAGTTTTACCAAAAAACATTTGGTAGCAATCTACTTATCTTAAGAATGAATGCTAATAATATATACTCTCTACCAGGTACAAAATTGAGTTTTTGACACTAGTGTTTCTGATAAGGGTAAATCTAAAAATCACTATGCTATACAAACTTTTAGAAACATATCTCTTTTTAAAACACAACTGTTCATTTATCTTTTTCGTAGTGAGCCGAGTGAGAAAAATAAGAAAACCTAGAGTTAAGGTATTTTAGGTAAGATCGTTTTCATGATACATATAAACCTGAACAAATTACCTAAATACATTTACCAACCGATGAAAAATATCCTTAATTTTGAGTCCAGTTATCAGTTGTAAATGGTGCAAAAGACATTGTAAAGCAGAACAATACTAAGAGTTAGAAAGACATATTTATATTGCATTAGTTCAAATATAGCGTCAAAGTATTGCCGTAATCAGTGAGAAAATACACTGTTATGTAAGAAGTTTTTCGAGCATTGCTGTACGATAAAAGGATTAATGGATGGATATTGGTTAACATTATCCTTTGTGGATGATATATACTACTCGCAAACTTGTACATAAATTTACTCTCGACAATATTTACCAATATTGATGTAATAATAGAATTGAATGAGATAATAATAAACGAACAAGATGAAACAATATCGTGCTGATAAATATTTCGACTCAAGAAATGGTTTTCGTCAGTGTCATAAAATTTATATTCATTCTTTGAGTAATAAAATCAACAACTTTTTTCTAATAATTACATCCACCAAAAAGTTCAGTGACAAAATATAAGGAAAAAGATAGATCGATATTGTTTTACAATGTGTGTTGCGTTTAAGAAAAAAATGTTGCTGCAATGATCGGCAAAATAACTTAATTAATAACAATTGATTTTAATGAGAAGTCAACACAATTTTGAACACAACTTTGCCATTTTCACGTATACTAGTTATAACGACACCAGTAAGATATGACAACGAAAGTTATTAATAAATACTTTCTAATTATTCCAAATTTTTTTTTAAGTATTAGACCACATTTTTTTTTTTCTAAATATACATAAAACAAAACCAACCAAACAGAAACGCAAATATATATATAGAATCTAAATGTCGAGGCAACTCAGTTCTAGTAAGGACTGTTTGATTCAATCTCTTGTGCAGAAAATAAATAGTCTCGTATAATATCACGAACAAAGCGTTCTAGAAGCAGTGAAATCGTAATTAAATAAAAGATTAAAGTTTTTATCGCTAGTATGCAATTCGATTTCTTTAATTTCATCATGATGAATACAATAATCTCATGCATTAAATGATACCTCCAAAACAGCACCAACGGCTGTGTAACGTACCAACCGTACCTGATACGTAGCAAATCGGGAAACCTCTATTAGCCATCAAAAAGTTTTGAAATCCGTATTTCTGCTGAAGGACATATTATATAATCACATTGCAACGCTTCATGAAAACACTCATACGCTTTATTCTTTTCTCCTGATAATTCCATACATACTCCAAGTATTGTTAATGCATCAGATGATCTGCAAAATCTATTATAACAATCTTCTTTCACTCTTAAATGTAAGTCACGTAAAGCTTGTTGTCTATTGCAATTTTCACCAAGATGATGATAGCATAGAAATCTAAGGCAGTGAGACATTGTAATGGGTGTTAACGCAATTTCACTGTGTTCCACCTCCAGCTGTAGTTCGCCTGGTATTAATGAGGCGTGTTCAATGTAAAAAACACTATCTGAAACGGCTATTTTTATCCTTTCACTAAATGTCATTGTGGAATGTACATTTTGTCTATAACTGTTCATACATTCTTCATGATAGATACTTTCCATTTTCACCAAATCAGGTGAGCATCTTGATAGAACATAATCTGTCAGTTTGAGTGTTACAGCGTACTATCCTGTCACATAATAAAACGACGCATATAACAACCAACCCGACACAGCATCTGTCTTGATACAGTCTTGCAAATGTTTATGATAACGTGTGTGTATTTTGTACATTTTATTTTTTGTGGTTGGTGGTGGCAGTAGTTGTACTGCAAATTTACTGATTCTATTGTATGCATATTTACATACATCAATAATGAACGCGGACAATTCGGACTTACGTAAAGATTCAATTAGTATCAGTACTTTATAACACTCTGACATGTTTCGCGCAATCATATCCTCACTAATCCTGTAAAATAGAAAGTCTAGCATAACGAATGAATATTCACTCTTTGTACGTAACAAAAGATAATTTCCAATGTAAGACGGGAATACATTCTTCATCAATCTATCAAGTCCGTCAACCTGTATGTTGTTTAGTACACGTAGTAGCATTTTATTGTTATCTGGCGTGATCTTCTCTAGGAACATATTGTGTTTAGGTATAAAATAATTTGGACAGTAACAGTTGTTTACCCATGACATCAATTTATTCAAGCAGAGGAAAAAACAACAAAACAATTTAGGTATTTGAAATGTATCAATATCAACTTCCTCTGAGACCCAGAATAAAGCCGTCTTCAGAAAATATGAACACAATAAATCTTTGACATCATCATTTGTGTTAACGATACACTTTAATGTTATTTTGAGAAGACCGTAACATAAGAGTTGAGTAAAATTAAACGAATGCACAAGTTGTTTTTCTGCCATAGAGAAAGACAATCTCCATAATGTATTAGAATCTGACTTATTCCTAGGTCCTATGGGTACTAGCAAACATCCGTATTGTTTAATCTTGTCAATTACGAAATTAGGGGGCCATTGCCTTCGATTACGCCTTGACCATGGAGTTGCGTTGTAAGGTACATATTTACTTCGTAAGCAGATTGCTAGATCGCGAGACTGATCAGAAAATGTTATACAAGGGCCGTGTGGTAAGAAGTTATAATTCGGTCGTTGTTTCTTCATACCATTAAGAAATTCATTAACTGATAAATATAAACCTTTTGTAGTACTTTCAAAGATTTTGGATGTAATAAGGAAATTTTCCCCTGCGGCTATTAATCTCAGTCGAGTAAATCCTGGATGATCATTATCTGTCTCCATAACAAATATAGTTTGTTGCTCCGGGTCATGCGGGTGTTTATAGTGCTGGTCTGTCTGTTTGACATACTTAGTATCGCGTACATTCCGTATGACAACTGCTTGATTGAGTACTAGCATTACATCTATGTCACTTCCTGGTAAGTCTAGTCCTTCTGCCAAACTTCCACTTGATATTTGTGTATCTTTATTTATCGAATTGAAGAAAATATCCTTTACGATAAATAATCTTTGTCTAATACGTATATCTATTTCAGTACCAACTGTATTTACCAAACGTTCGAATAAGTCTTTTTCTTTTAATTTCTTTTCAGGCCAAGCAGAGTTTTCTACAATATAAAATATAGAATGGAAATGGGGAATGTGTCAAAGAGACATCAACCCGACAAAAGAGTAAAAACACAGCCGAAGGACACCAATGGGTCAACACAGCGAGAAAATCCCGCACCCGGAGGCGGACTTCAGCTGGACCCTTAACAAAAATGTGTACTAGTTCCGTGCAAATGGACGTCATACAACATGTACTAAACTCCTAAACATATAAATGAACTAAAATACAAAAGATACAAGACTAACAAAGGCCAGAGGCTCCTGACTTGGGACAGGCACACAAATGCGGTGGGATTAAACATGTTTAGTAAGATATCAACCCTTCCCCTATTCCTCTAGCCAAGGTAGATTAAACAAACACACAGCAATACGTACAGTAAAACTCAGTTTAAAGGAAGTCCGAGTCCTACATCAGAATAGGTAAAAAAAGAAACTACGCAAAATGACAAAGATACATAAATTAACAAAGGACTACTAACAGTTACTGACATGCCAGCTTCAGACCTCAATTTAAAGAGTATGTCTTCATCATATGAAAATCAAGCACAATCCCTCCTGTTAGGGGTTTAGTATCATACCATCATAAAATATACGAAGAGAACATAACCCGTATAAGGCCACCAACTGGTTTTTCGAATAAATGTGTTTATTTCCGATGCAAAGACCCTATGAATGAATCAATATTAATACCAAAATATGCCATCTTTAATGACCTGACAACAGTATCGTAACTATATCCCTTCTGCATAAGTCTGTTTAAAGGTTTGGTTAGCGTTTGAGGTGAATGCCTACATTTTTGTGCTTTGTAAAGAATTTTACCATAAAAGATTGGATGTGAAACACCTGAACGTATAAGATGTCTGCATGTTGATTTATATTTACGAATAATGTCCTTGTACCAATTGTAAAATTTAGTAATAGTTTTGACTAGTTTGTGATATCGAAAACCCTGGTGTAATAGCTTTTCAGTAATACAGAGATTTCTTTTGTTAAAATCAAATACGTTGTTACAAATACGAGCGAATCGATCAAGTTGAGATATATAGACACCATAAGATGGTGACAAGGGAATGGTACCATCTAAAGATGAATAATTAACAATAGGAAATGTAAAATCATCTCTTTTATCATAAATTTTAGTAGTAAGCTTCCCGTTAAAGATATAGATATCAAGATCCAGGAAAGGGCAGTGTTCATTGTTAGTATTAGCTTTATTTAAAGTCAGTTAAGTAGGATTAATCTCTTTAGCGTGCATACTGAAGTCGTCATTATTGAGAGCCTATATATCATCAAAATATCTAAAAGTGGTATTAAATTTTTGTACAGATGTTGTTTCGATGAGTCTTTGCTGATTTTAGTCATGCATTGTAACTCATAACAATACAGAAACAGGTCCGCAATAAGTGGAGCACAGTTAGTACCCATTTGAATTCCGATATCGTGACGACATACGGAATCTCCATAGCAAACAAAAATGTTATCTAGTAAAAAATCAAGGGCAGTTATAGTATCAAAGCAGGGCCAATTGACATAGTTCTTTTGTTTTTTTGTTACTAAAAATGACCTAAAGGAGTATGAACATATATATTCGCATTCTGACTTTTTAATTCTCATTTAATTAGATGTGTGAATTTTTTCTTAATACGATTATGAGGCAAAGTGGTATATAAAGTAGAAAAATCAAAACTTTAAACAGATTCGAAATCACCAATATAAGCATGCAAATTATCAAGTACTTCCAACGAATTTTGACACTCCAAAAGTAATTAATTCCACTATTTTCAAAGGCCTGTTTACGAACATATATTTATCATAAAACCGTATTCAAACTTTTATGAATTTTTGGTCCTCAATGCTGTTCAACTTCGTACTTTATTTGGCCTTTTTAACTTTTTTTCATTCGAGCGTCACTGATGAGTCTTTTGTAGACGAAACGCGCGTCAGGCGTAAATACAAAATTTCAATCCAGGTATCAATGATGAGTTTATATACTAACGTACATATAACATTACATCCCGAGATATGTTTCAAGTGAACGAACATCGCGGCTAGAACAAACCAAGTATGTATAGTGACACATTACATCGCTCTTAAGCTTGTACTAATTGAAGATAAATAAAAGTATCGACTGGTCATTTGCAGTAAATGTCATTGTTATAAAATGTTAAAGATATTCAAAAACAAGAGTTTGTCTACACCAAGCAAATATTGTATTAGCAAGATATTATACAACGTTTTTAAATGGTTGGTTCAGATTGCATTTTAACAGAGCATTTTGTAGGCGTGGCAACTGTTTTAATTCAAATGCTACTTTATAGCAGTAGTATGTAGACTACACTCTCGTTGTGTATTTTTAATAATAAGCCTGATATCTTTGTTTGTATCCTCATTGGTGTTACAAATATTTTGATTGTGGGAAATATGATTCTAAATATCGCTGCTATGCAAAAGAATGTCGAAATATACATTCGATATATCAATTGACATTCGAATTTTCATTTTGTTCGCTCTTACTTTCTATAGCTGTGTCAATGCTGCTAAAATACCACAAAGAAAGTTTTCATTATGTTGTCATTAAAGGATTAGACACATTTGTTCTAGAGGTTATTGATGTGCAAACTTGGGCGATTAAATCACACACTGAATATGTAAAGTTCGTGAGTAAGCGACCCAGTTTACATATCAATAACCTCTAGAAAAAATGTGTTTACTCGTAATCATTCTTAGCAAAACATTTGCAATTTTTAATTAACATTGTTTTATTCATTGGCTTTCATTTACTATCAAATGCACAATAGACATGTCCTTACTAAGGAGTTAGCCGCCATATGATTTTCTGAATTCCATAAATGTGCAATTAATGCAATAGATACAAAAAATGAAATATCACATGGAACATGGATAGATTACAGTGAAAGTAGTTTCGGCAACATGGCTTGTCGAAGTGTAAATCAAGGGAAAAACTTCTCATGGACCAATCCGATTCAAGTATTTGTAGATATGCAAATCATATAAGAATTATTCGAAATTTAATTTTTATTGATTTTATAGTTTGCTTGGTTGATATATTTGAAGAACAAAAAGTGTAATTTCTGTTTTGTCAAATCCGTAGATTATCTTGGCGATACACACGTGTTTGTTATTGTTATTTTGATGTTCTTGTTTTAATTGATTAATTTGATTGATTGATTGATTGGGTGGGGTTTAACGCCACTTTCAACATTATTGTGCCACTTCTTTGCGGTCAGTTTTTAGTGGTTGAGGAAGCATGAGTGCCTGGAGAGAACTAACGACATTTGGTAAACTAACAATCCCAGTCAGTTAAGATTGGAGTCAAGTGCATCTGCCCTATGCATAATTCGAACTCACATCCTCAGTGTTGACATACTATTAATGCAGTAGTTCAACAACTTAGATCACTCGGCCGCCAAGGCCCCATTGATTAATTACATATGCATATTTTGACAAATTTTCTGATTGTGTAGTTTAACTGAATTTTTGAAGGTTCCTGGTGAAGGTTAAATCAAATAGACAAAATAAGCTAGTTAAGAATGGCCCAGAAATGACAAATTAAAACAATGCAAACGAGACAACCAAAGGCCTCTACATAACAATAAACAAACAACAAATCTTATTAACAGCAACAAACGACAACGACTTAGTTATAAGGTGCCTGGCAAATGATTTTTTATTTCAAGTTGTGGTAAATTAGAATCTAGTACACACCTGTAATTGTTTATTTTATTTTACAAAGGTTTAAGACATTACAAAGTAATTACCTTTATAACTGTCTGTACAGTTCTGTAAATATTCTAGATATTCATTTGAACATTTTTCAGGATATCTAAGGTTTAGTATCCACTGTTCATGTGTTTTCCTTCTTTGTAGACAATCTTTATACATTCTTTCAAACTGCCTGATTGTCAATCCAAAAACATCGTTTGAGATAAACATCCCTCCATGTACAGATCGAATAATTAATGGTGTGTATTTGCGCCTTCCACTGTAAGGAAAATGTTTAACCCCGTATTTTTGCAAGTATGTAATTTTTCTCAGTCCATACACATTTTCATCGTTGTCATTTTCTTGGCTTCTGTTATTTTTGTCCATGATCAATCTAAATATAGAAATCATAAAATACATTGAAATTTTACTTTAAGTTATTAATCAGTCTATTCGAAGTTTATCACCATTGTTGGATATTCAATTTAAACTGTTGTTGACTTAAATAATAAAAAATCTGACAATTATTAAATTGAGCATTATGGCTATTGCAATCGAATGAACAGATATAGATTGTATGCCTTAACAAGGTAAACACATGTTGTCAGGTGACGCCAGATTCCATGATCAGAAACAGCAGTTAATCTGAGAACCGGAAACATGGTTTAATTGCGAACGACTGATTGACCTATTTGAGCTTAGATGTATGGCATGGGTTCAATTTTACGACGTACATCATATATTACTAGTTTTGTTCATCTACAGTTCAACCTTATCCTTCCCTCCGTCTGTTTTGTTGTTGTCTTACTTTTCCTTAGTCCATTTATATCCACATGACCACCACGAATTCATTTCTTGATAAATCTTACCAAAACTAAATAATACAGTTATAACTCAACAATATATTCCCTTCTATTTCAGTTTTAAATATATGGTTTATTAGTCAATAAAGACATTCTTATCTTAAAGGTGACTGTTTTGTTTAAAATATGTACTTCTTCAAGACAAGGTCCAAACTAGTAATTCTTTACCTAAACAGTTTGTCAACCTTTTAAAAATATTTACCATCAACTCTATGAAAAAAAACATCAATTAAAGTTGTTTATTATGTGAAATTATTTGAGATGAATACGTTTGTTTATTTAACCCTTGTTGAAAGTTTCTTTAAAAAAACCAATTGTATGAGATTGCTTTTGAAACAAAATGTGTATAAATTTGAAATCGAAAGACATATCTTGCCTGTAATATAACATGTTTAAGCACATGTTTGTTGTACGGCTGGAGATCTGGGAACCGATTAGGTCTTTTTTGGAAATAAGAGTATGTCTAAATGGAGCGTCACTGGTGAGTCTTTTGAAGATGAAACGCGCGTCTGGCGTAAATACAACATTTGAATCCTGGTATCTATGATGAGGTTATTGACAGCACAAGCCAGGTTAAAGAAGTGTAAAATTATTATGTTTCCTTCTCTCTACTTTTGTTAATTGGTTTTAGAAAATAAAGTAAATATCTATCTATCTAAGAATCAATTGACTCTTATTCTGTTTAAAGTTAAGAAGAATTTGGCATGGATGCTTACGATAAGAAAATTAGACATACAATGTAGCCTTGATAAATTGGTATGATAAAATGGATTCTTTAAAGTTTACTATGATGTAGACATATTTGGGATGGAAACGTTTATCTTAATTTAAACGAGCATCTTTTTTTTTTATATTGTGAAGCACATTGGAATAGGTTGTTAACTTAACGTGTAGGAAATGGTCAAATATCAATCGACGATTACGTAAACGTATATAAATTCTGTTTGAACCTGAACATTCTTCCATTGTAGCCCTGGACATTCGTTGCTTCTTCTAGGGATATGTCCTGTATTCTTCCAAGCAGAAGTTTAAAGAAGATGAGGGAAAACAACTTCCTGATACACAGATTGTAAAGTACTAATTGGGTTAACTTTCTTAAACAAGGAAGTGGATAGTACCTTATCAGCAGTGTTAAACACGTGACATCTATCAATATGTGGAGGAACAACTTTCTGATAAATAGATTGTCAAGTACTAATTGTGTTTGTTCTAAAACTAGGAAGTGGAAAGTACCTTATCAAAGGTGTTTAACACGTGACATCTATCAATATGATAAAAAGGAAATCGAATGTAAGAGAAACTTACGTCTAGACCTAACTTTATTTCTAAATTTTTATGTATACAATTACCAGTAGTCGTATGCTAATAGTTCAATTTGGTTTATTGACATGTTTTCTGCTCATATAAATTTTCTATGTCCGACGTTTTATAGTAGCTGAAACTTAAACATGTAAATGTCTGCTCATAAAAATGTTTTGTGTCCGACGTTTCATAGTAGTGGAAACTTTAACATGAAAATGTCTGCTCATATAAATGTTTTATGTCCGACGTTTTATAGTAGTATAACTTTAACATGTAAATGTCTGCTCATATAAATGTTTTATGTCCGACGTTTTTTGGTAATGGATACTTAAACATGTAAATGTCTGCGCAGGCAATTTATAACTACCAAGTGTGAACGATTTGAACTATCATAAAAGTCACCGTAAAGCTTTCAACAATGAGGAAGATGCTTCCTTAAAATTACCGAATTGAAAAAAAATGTGTTCAAATTCAAAATAAAAACCAACTATCTGTTTATATAAGACCACTGAACGAAAAACAAATATATTAGATAGCAAAAATGATAACAACATGGTTGCTAGATTAGGAAAGGCACTTACAGAGACCGGCTTATATTAACACGTTCGCCATTTGAATTTGAAAAGAGAGGCTGGAGATACGAAAGGGATATTTAAACTCAAAAGTTGACGAGAAACTGACATGTATATAGACATAACCAATAAATTCATTGCACCAGGTTAGGGAGAGGGTTTGGCGCCATCTAAGTAGTTTAATCCCGTCACTTTATGTATGTGCCTGTCCTAAGTCAGGAGCTTGTAATTCAGTATTTGTCGTTTGCTGCTAAATATCATAATTGTTATTCGTACATTATTTTGTTCATAAATCAGGCCATCATGAGCAAAAACCCATACGTAATCGCAATTTGATATTACAGCAATAAAGAAAAATGTAATATGTTAGAACAACGTCTATTCAATATTCATGATATTCTGACAACGCAAGTTTTGTGAATTTGAGAGGTGAAATTATGATAGATTTGGACCAAACTGTGGAATTGAAAGACAAATTTATAAATCAGATGATCACTACACACAGAGCAATGCGGAGAAGCGCTGTTTTTTAATTTTGTCAATTACATCTATTTATATACAAATTTAATCTGTGATTCAAAGGATGGCGTAAATAAAAGTTAGTGATTTTTTAAGTGGAGTTATGTCGCCGTAAGTTGAAGTTAATCCACAAAAATGGAAAACTCGGAGTAGAGCGGACAAAAAAAAAGTAATACCGAGGATAAACCAAGGTTTAACGATGAAGGCAAGAACGATATACATATCATATAAGATGTATTAGCGAGTTTAATCATGCCAAATGTAGTACACATCATCTGAACTAAGCTACAGAGAGTAGAAATTTTAAAACATTGTAGAGTCCCGGTATAAAAATGTGAAATAATTCAAAGAGAAAATCAATTGCAAGATTTATATTTCAACAATGAAGAGAATGCAAAACAGTTGGGTGCAAATCAAGCATTACATAAAGTAAACGCAAGTTAACGCCGCGTGCACATATTTTGTTAGTTAACTTCAATTTTCGCGTTTACTATAATTACGTTAACGCGGTAAAATGGAAATTTCTAATGCCTACCCGTGCAAACGGGCGTTTACTCTGTGTCCGTTTAGAAATAAGTAAACGGGCGTTTACTGCAGATTTCACAAGTTTATCTTTACGTGCACTTAAAAGTAAACGGGCGTTTACTACAGATTTCACAATTGTATTTTTATGTGCACTTGAAAGTAAACGCGCGTTTACTTTTCGCGTTCACCGATTGTGTAAATTAAGAAATAAACTTCGTGTTCATTTGTACATTTTTTTTTATTTAAACGACTTTTATCTTAATATTTTACGTATATGTGTTTCAACCCAGAACAATTCTAAAACACTTTTAGTTCGAAATATTAACTTTTATTAAATTACAAAAAATCAGTTCCAATAACCATACTGAGTAGTAGATTTCCTATATTTTCTTTTCAAAAGTTACATGTACAAATATCGAGGCGGATAGAAAGGTTATCCAACCCATCAGAAAAATATTTTTATATGATGGGATATAAACATCATGGTTTACGTTGCTTCGTTTCCCATTTTTAAAAGTCTCTTCCTAAATGTAACTCTTTGCATGTAATACATGGATTTTTAATTGTAATTCACCTTGTTTGCCATGGATTTACATGATTTAAGATTCTGTTTTGCCAAATGTTCAAACGAAACTTGTACAGTGTATATAAAGTAGCCTTTTCGTTTAATTTTGTTTTTTTTAATGTAAAATTACAATAACCGGTAAAAATGCTTTTGTGAGACCTCGAACTTGAACGAACTATCCGTTTTCCTTTAGTTAATTATTGTTACCCAATAAAAATCACCAAAGAAATAATTGTGCTTTAATACTGGCTGTTATCAAAGGGAGATAATTCAATCTCAATCTCAATATGTTTTAATAACAGGAGAGATAACTTTTGTTATATGAGGAGGTATCTCATCAACTATAGTCTAATTTAAAAAAAAAACATCTAGGTATTTATTTTGCTTACCGATGTTTTATAATAAATTCCTCACTTTGGGACCGCAAAGTAAACTTTATAACATTCCTTAATGTTGATTTGATATTATAACTTTGTGGATGTTTTTTTTAAAGATTCATTATAGAGTAATAAGGAACCATAAAAAAATAGGTTAGAATGACAATTAAAGACATTGAAACATTCAAAATTCAATTGAGTGTATGAAAGTCTGATTTTTTCTTCAATTTATGCTATAGAAAATTTTAAAAGTGACTATGAATTTATTGCCAGAATATTATTGAAAGAGTACATTTTTATTATCTTGACAACAAATTTGTGAAGAGATAGTCTGTATTTTTCTTGTGTGCGTTGAGGACATATATAAAGTTGACAGTTAAAAATACACATGCGAGTTTAAAACGAGTTATTAAAGCAAAAGTCTTGACTCGTAAATTTTGCATATAGGAAACAAATCAGCCCATGGTAGTATTATATAATTTGTGGCCAAATGATGGGTTGTTAATGGGTGCGAGTCATTGTGACACTTATTATTATAGTGATAAAGGGGTGTACAGAACAATTGGAACTCTGGAATGAGAGGGCTGGAAGTGGGAATTGGGTGGATGAAAGCTGGAGTCAGGATGGTGTTAACCGTGAGGAAAGGGTTGTTAAAACAGGGATAATTCATGCTTGTCGAAATAGGAGTGCAGAGGAACAGAATACGGAGTGAAGTAGGAGTTTGGGGAGGAAACTGGGAATCGATGCCCCCTTTCGACCCCCTCCCTGATAGCCATAAAAGAAAAGGGAACGGGGTCATGTATGTAGCAGGAGCAATCTTGCAGATTTGGGGATGCGGACCACAGCTTGTTCTAGTTTGTGTGATATGATATTTAAGGAGACGATGGATGCCTAATGTAAAAGCGCTATCTTATTAAAAGAAAACCAAAAAACAGTGAAAACAATAAATAATTTATTCAATGTGTAAAACTTTTATCATGTAGACCAAAAGTAATGAAATGGAGCATTGAATGATTCCAACTGTTATTTTGTTTAAGAAGCATTAACCTCTATGTCAACATTTCATGTTTGGACTAAACTTTAGTCTAACTTTGTATCAATTCAATGACAATTCCATATTTAAAATCCAAACCAATTATATAAAATGATTAAGTCTCTCAAAGAAGGTTATTAATGATTTGCATAGATGCAAATACTAAACTTGAGAACATAAAAAAATGTCTTTAACAAATGAATTCAAAATAGCAATATATATTTAATTTAACAAATATGTACTGAATAAGCATCATGTAATCGTTAAATAAAGAAACAAGAAATATATATTTTTAAACAATGGTAATAACAATTACATAATAATCCTGTCTGTCACATTTTATACAAGAAACAATTTGTTTTTGTAAAATAATACTAATTAAAAAAAAACCCACACACACAGAAGCTTACATGTTTTTTTAGTTGAAACAACTTTATTGTTAATAAACAACTGCCAAACTGTTCCAGAAACAGACACTGTTTTTGGAACAAACTATATCACTACGAACGACAACTCGAACTCGTATTTTACTTTTATTTGTTGAAAATATAAACAAAAATTGATTTAAAAAAAGCGGTAATATGCAGCAATTAATAAAAATCTGAATGCCGTAGTAAACATCATCAGGAATTTGATCTGCTTTGCCGCCCGGAGATGCCGATAAGTGAACTTATTCAAAATAATGTTTTCAGGGGAAGTCATGAATTGTCCTTGCCAAAATAACAATTTATTTAGGTATTCTAACATTGCTAACATATGTTGATACCACGATAATACATTGATAATACTGTCTTTTTAAATATGCCTTATTGTCAATGAATGCAGCACTAGTGTCTTCATCGACGGCCAAAGAAAAAATGATGATGATAAAGCATGCAATTCCGGAAATTGACCGTCTCCAAAAATATTAAATTCTAAAATTGATTTATCGGCCTGTTCGACTATTGAAAAGGCTATGTAAAGGAATATTAATAAAGTGTTGTATAAGTATGTACATTTGTACCAACTCGTCAATTTAGACAGACTTATCCATAACGATTATAAACGATATCTCGGACGTCCGAAAAATATACTCCATCTGAACATGAACATGAATGAAATATTTGCCCCTGGACGTTAGGTTACAAACAACATCAATCAACCTACAAATTTATACTAACAGTATACTATTCCAAGAAGAGAACTTCTTATACTTTTCATTAGTTTTGTTTAAAATGCAAACCATCACGAACTACTGACTTTAGTGACGATTCATTATTATGGATACACAGAGGAAATGATGGCACTCGAAATTGATGTAGACAAAATTTTGTAGTCATTGTGTTCCAATATTGCTGTTATATTTATCATACAATCCGTCCTGACATAGAAATATTATTGATTTACGATGTGGCCATATATTAACATGATAAAGTGCAAATATGGTCATTTTTGGTTGATGCGGACATATAATTTTGCTATACGAGTCATCCTGAGGTATGAAAACTACTGAAATTTGTTCACGATTCAATATTTTGAATAAAAAGAGGACAGCGGAATTTTTTGTGTAGTCATTGTGTTCCAATATTGCTGTCATCTTTATTATTCAATCTGTCCTGACATAAAAATATTACTGATTTACTATGCGACTTTAAGATTTACATAATAAAGTGCAAATATGGTCAGTTTTGGTTGATGCGGTCAAATAATTTTGTTATACGAGTCAGTCTGAGATATCAAAACTACTGAAATTTGTTTAGGATTCAATATTTTGAATAAAAAGAGGACATGCTGGTACTCTAAATTGATGCGGAAATTTTTTCTAGTCATTGTGTTTCAATATTGCTGTCATTTGTATTATATAGTCCCTCCTGATATAAAAATATTAGTGATTTACTATGCGGCTATATAGATTTACATAATAAAGAGCAAATATGGTCAGTTTTGGTTGATGCGGTCAAATAATTTTGTTATACGAGGCATACTGAGATATCAAAACTACTGAAATTTGTTTACGATTCAATATTTCGAATACAAAGAGGACATGCTGGTACTCTAAATTGATATGGAATTTTTTTTGTAGTCATTGTGTTCCAATATTGCTGTCATTTGTAATTTAAAGTCCCTCCTGACATAAAAATATTACTGATTCATTATGCGGCCATATATATTTACATAATAAAGAGCAAATATGGTCAGTTTTGGTTGATGCGGTCAAATATGGTCAGTTTTAGTTGATGCAGTCAAATAATATTGTTATACGAGTCAGTCTGAGATATCAAAATAACTGAAATTTGTTTACGATTCAATATTTTGAATAAAAAGAGGACATGCTGTTACTCTAAATTGATGCGGAAAATTTTTTGTAGACATTATGTTCCAATATTGCTGACATTTGTATTTCATAGTCCCTCCTGATATAAAAATATAACTGATTTACTATGCGGCTATATAGATTTACATAATAAAGAGCAAATATGGTCAGTTTTGGTTGATGTCATATAATTTTGTTAGACAAGGCATCCTCAGGTACCAAAACTACTGAAATTTGTTCATGATTCAATATTCTGATTAAAAAGAGGACATGCTGGTACTCTAAATTGATGCGGACATTTTTGTGTAGTCATTGTGTTCCAATATTGCTGTCATTTGTATTATACAGTTCATCCTGACATAAAAATATAACTCATTTACTATTCGGCTATATAGATTTGCATGATAAAGTGCAAATATGGTCAGTTTTTGTTGATGTGATCAAATAATTTTGTTATACGAGTCAGTCTGAGATATCAAAACTGCTGAAATTTGTTTACGATTCAATATTTTGAATAAAAAAAGGCATGCTGGCACTATAAATTGATGCTGAAAAAAATATTTTGTAGTCATTGTGTTCCAATATTGCTGTCATTTGTATTATATAGTCCCTCCTGACATAAAAAATATTACTGATTTACTATGCGGCTATATAGATTTACATAATAAAGAGCAAATGTGGTCAGTTTTGGTTGATGCGGTCAAATAATTTTGTTATACGAGTCAGTCTGAGATATCAAAACTACTGAAATTTGTTTACGATTCAATATTTTGAATAAAAAGAGGGCATGCTTGCACTCTAAATTGATGCGAACAAAATTTTGTAGTCATTGTGTTCCAATATTGCTGTCATTTGTATTATACGGTCCATCCTGGCATAAAAATATAACTGATTTACTTTTCGGCTATATATATTTACTTGATAAAGTGCAAACATGGTCAGTTTTCGTTAATGAGATTAATTGTTTTGTTTTACGAGTCATCCTGAGTCAACCAGTCTGAGATGTGAAAACTGATGGATTTTGGTGGTGATTAAATTATTTGAATAAAAGAAGGACATACTTGAACTATTTATTTGTGAAGAAAAATAAATTTACTATGATTAATTTTTAATTAATTAAATAGGTGTAATAACATAATTGATTAACTGTAATCGTCAATATGCCAATCGAAAATGACCAGTTGGTCATTTAATTTTGATGTACCATATCATTGGATATTTTAGGTCAGTGTATCCAGGATACGATGACAATCTGTGTTAACTCGCGTTTACTACAAACAGTAAACGTGCGTTAACGTTAGACAAAAATAGAAGACGCACCTTTTTTCACGTTAACGCGGAAGTAAACGCGAAAGTAAACGCCCGTTTACTCTTTACAAAATTAGAAGACAAGCCGTTTTTGCGTTAACCAGGAGGTAAACGCGAAAGTAAACACCCGTTTACTTTTTATGTCTACTAAAATTTCGGAGTTAACGCACAGTTAACGCGGCGTTTACATGAAGTGCACTCGAGTAAACGCCGCGTTAACTTTTTCGGCCCGTCTACATGTAATGATTGCTCTGCACCCAACTGTAGGTCATAGGCCTCTTCTCTACATTCTGACCTCACAAGTTTTAGAAAAACATTAATGACGAATGTCAAATCAGACAGTGGAATTGAAAGACAAACTTATAACTGAAATAATAACTTCACATTTCACTGTAGAGGAGCGCTGTTCGGTGATATTTACAAATTAAACTTTTCAGGTACAAACTTAAACTTTGGATCATAGGATTTCATAAAAAAAAAATAGATTGAATTGTTTAATGAATTTATGTTGCCGTAGTACAAGTTAAGCTACAAGTGAGAACATCTCGAAGTGAAGAGGACAGAATTATTCTTAGTTAGATAACCGATTGTTTAACGATGAAAACTGGAGTCGATATCAATATTACATAAGATGTTGTAATGCGTTTCATCATACCATATGTAATACACACCATCTGGACTTAGTTACAGCGAAAAGAAATTAGAAAACATTTGAATTAAAACTGAAAGGGAATAATGAGAGACAGAAAGGAAATATGATAGAACCCTTAAATCGACTAAATCATTTAATGTTTTATAGAACATTTTCATTTTAATTTAACCTAAATCTACGGAAAACTATTTTTTTACAACTTTAAACAATAGCATCAAAACTAAATTCAGACGAAAATGATCTGAAAAGTGACACAAGCATTTATGGCATACCTGTTGATTAGGAAAGAGATGATTTATAATATTTTTCACTGTCAGCACTATATTTGTTTTACAAGCTGTGATTACAAAATCAATAATTGAAACACATTTTATGCTGTTTATTTTATAAAACAAAAGCAATTCCCACATTTGATTAAATACACTTATTGCATATATTGTGCAATTGGGTATAGAAGGGAAAATAATCTCAGTTATTAAGTTTTGTATTTAAATGTCAAATTATGTGTAACAATAAATGGTTTAATTCGGATTGTCCTTTTCATAAATAATCATGGTTTATTGTAAAGGGAGTGATTGTGTCATATTTTTTTCAAATTCTGTTAATGATTTTAATGAGGAGTTTAAAAGTTATAATCATAAAAGTTTAAATGTTTGAATTGTAAAGATGTAAGTAGTAGCTATGAATTCATAAATACGCCAAAGACGCTATTTGTACCCACAGCTGCCAAATTTGTTTTCATAATTTCAGTACAACGATTTCATTCCGTAGAACAAACCCTTTGTCGCTCAATTTAATATAAGGTACCATATAAGCGCCCCAGAAGAAATGTGGCCCTATTTATACTGTACATTATGTTCGTAGTAATTAAGTAAAAATATTTTTCAGTTGCATCTGTTTAAAACTTTGTTTGTTTTTTTACTTAAAGATAATGCATCTATCACGGTTGATATAATTATTGACACTTTGTCATGGACTAATTAAAGTAGTAGGAAACTGAAACAAAGAGAGAATAACATACTTATAGGATTGTAAAATACTTATTACGAGAATATATAATTTGGTTTGTTATAATATAGCAAAACTACATAAGTAACTTATCATAAGTGTTAAACAATTGTTGAATGTATCTAAAAGGAAGTCGAAACACAACGTTAGTAGTGTTAGTTCGAGATCTACTAAATATTTTCTATTTTTAGTATTTAAATATCCCGTTGTTATATATTTGCATGTCAAATGCATTAAGGAATAATCTGTACAAAGACTTGTTTAATGTTAAACATCTTTCATTGAAACAGAAATTAGTAAATGTTAATTAAGCAATCAAAGCACGTAGAGTAGATGCGGTATGATAACAAATGAGGAACCTATGCAAACCAACTTTCAAAAATGGGAACAACTGTACAGCAGTCAAAAATTAGCACAACCAATACCGTATCAAAAATCTATCAAAATCTTCCCTGCCATTAAATGAGAAACGTATTAAATAATAACAATGAACGAAAGACGAATATGGCAGACAGCTACTGGTTGCACTTTGTAAATACAGCTGTTTCACAAGCCACGCCTCTTTTGGGGAAATATATAATATTCATAGATATTTTGTTTTGTTTACGCAATGGTTCCCAGATTTGATCTCTATGTTCCATCTCATAGAAACATAACTTGGGAATGCTACCAGTATGAAAACACCTGGTAGCGGCGATAATTTAATTATGAGGAAGGTCCAAAATGAAGGTAAGGGTAGTACAGAATTTTATGATAAGTTTAAACTCTTAGATGTTCACGGCATATACATCATGTAAATGTTGAAAATATGCCGCACAGCCCTATGCTTTGACCTTTGAATACAATAGTAGTGCATCAACTTTCCGTTCTAGGATGTATTTTTTTTACGAAACTTCATAGTAAAAGTGACACAGTTTAAGCCGAAAAGTGAGTTCCTATGGGAAATTGCATTGTCTATATGTACAGAAGTGCAACCTGCAAGATCACAGGTTCTATTGTTTTGACAGCTGATAAAGAATAATTAGATGTTTTAAACAACAAGCAGTTAAATTTGAACAACAAATGTGTAAACAATTATATGTTTAATTTGTCTTGTATCCTAGATTAATAAATCTATACATCTTGAAAATTTAATCAGACCGGGATTTCAGAATAAAAAAAAACAATCTGTAGTCAGCTCTTTAAAATCAAACGAATGTATGTTAATTGATACATACAACTAAAGAAGATTCAATCAAATTATGAATTATAATTATAAAACATTCATTGTTTTTTTTAGAACATGATTACAATCGAAGTAAGTATAGTATTATTAAATTACCACTATACAAATAAAGTAATATCGCCTTGATAATCCTTCCTTTAATGCACATATATCCTCTCAATACTGTATTTTCACAAATAAATACATGTAGATCGCTCGATATTGTGATTGAATAAAAGCAGTAATGTTTATAAAAATGCAAAGCAATATATGGGTATCCATGAATGGTAAACAAGTCGATGACATTACAAATAAAGAGATTCACACGAGTATTCATTAAAGTCATAGCTTATCTGCAATAGATATAGCTCTAAATAGCTCCGAATTTATTAAATAATACACAAACATGTAAACAGGCATATTCCAATATTCAACAGCACATCAGGCGACATCAACTATCTACATTTACACGGCTATTCTGATAGGACAAACGTACAATCAACAGCAAATAAGAACACAAGGTAAAGATCTATTGACGTGATAATGCACATTTGTGGTTGTGTTGTACCAGTTTTATGGAAAACCTTACCACATGATTATCGAAACCATAGACAATGACAATTCAGAATAGATAAAACAGAGATTTATAGTGGAATGTGGGTGTCACAGATGACCACGTATAAGTGACAATTGTCCGTACCCACACTCCAGTATTCAATTCCCCATCTTTATACACCCCTCTGGATGAAAACGAAAAACAATGAACAGTTAATCCAATAAAGGGATTTGTGCGCCAGACATTTATTTAGTTATTTTGTATAAAAGAAAAGAAAAAAACATAACAATCTGCGTGTGTGTATTCTTATGGTGATAGTTATTCCTATCAGTAGCAGAAATGTGTGTTTTAAATAGAAGTATGAACTATACGTAGCTTGTAATTTGCAATAGCTGTGTCAAATTTTTTCCAGTCATGTTTCTTTAATAAAATTTTGAAATTATAAATATGTAAAAATAGAGGTTCGAATTCCGCACATAATTCTCTGGATTTTATAGATATACATTTAAACTAAACAAAAACAAACGCAAAATATATCTTGTAATAGAAAACAAATGAGGTGACCAGGACAAAAAATGTCATATTGTCAACTAAATACAAAGCGAATAAACTAAATTGCAATGAAAATATATATTTAATGCATATAACTCAGTGGACTGTACTAAATGGAGGAACGAAGCAACTTAAAGATGTTGTAACTATCTCATCATATAATTTTATTTCTTTGAATGCATTGGATTACTTGTTATGCGTCTTCTAACTAAAACTGCCCCTTGTTTTATGGTACCTGCATGTATATTTATATTGATCAACAAATGCGACATTTGATAGCCATTATTTGTTTTATTCAGAGATGTTCATGCATAAAAAAGAAAATGTAAAATGTGTATAAGATGCATAATATGTATAATATAATAGAGAAAATAGATCAATACAATTATCGTCTAATAATCACAGGCCAAGTTTTATATACAAAGTGCTAAACACGACGATCTGTAAAAAGTAGACATGTCAATAGATCCATAAATACGAGTTAAAAAGAAGAAAGAAATTATCAAAAATATTGAAAAAATGGACAAACAATAATTTACCCATGTTATACTACTTGATAGATTAACGGGCCGACGAGAATCACAAACACTATTTGACAGAACAATAAACGGCCATTATCACCTACATCCGACTATTTCCTAAATAAGGACAACCAGTAAATATACCAAACTTCATCAGAATTTGAGAGCACGAACAGAGAGATATCAAAAATATTTGAAAGGACACAAGACGACCCTTATCACCCACATCAGGATCCAATTGAGAAAGGACCAACAATAGATAACCCTTTGTATACATCATGAAAATTAAAAAGAACAATAAGAATTATAGATGATATTTACAATTACCAACATTCAAAAAACATATAACACTGTAGATCTACCATATATATCTTGATGGAGATATGTGATATGTGGTTAAATTATCACTGGAGTATAACTGTTGTTTGAAAACAAAGCAAGTTTACATACTTCCTAACCTTGACCTTATGAAACATTATGCGAAGTTGAAAATGAAATCTATATTTTATTTCTGATAACTATTATTGCAATGGAATAGAACTGACCTTTCCTTCAGTAGAAGATCATTCACAGTCGTAACCTCTGCCCACCATACCACTTTTATTATTGTATGCAGTAGTCTAAAGAATTTAAAAAAAGAAGAAAAACTTCCTGCTGAAAATATACAGTACTTGTCCTGGCCAAATTTTGATTGGCTCATTGTTTTAATACAACGTTCGAAAGATAAGTATTATAAGAGTTTAACACTTGTTTAAGTATACATTGACAATGCATGATTAAGGATATAAAATAAAATTAAATAAAACAATGGAATAACTGTGCTTAAACTCTTAGATGTTCTCGACTTTTTCATGTGGTTATCTGATTAAGTGATTCGTTTTTGTTTCTGATTTTGCTTCTGTTCATGTGATTTATCACTGATCATATGTGCTTGGATGTTGGATGTTGGATGAGTACTGATTGATATTTTAGACCTTAGATGCATGATTATTTTGTATTAGTTGTTAATGGCCTTTAAACTAGCTGTCAGTAACTGCGAGTACTCTTAGATCTGCCCGTAGTTGTTAACTTTTTATACATTGTGACTTGGATTGAGGGTTGTCGCATTAGCATTCATACCACATCTCCTTATTTATTATAGTTTTTTGTTGTTGATGGGATGTATACGTACCCTGCTACGTTCACTCTGTGTTTTTGTTAGATGTATTTCTGCTTGGTATCGATCTGATGAGTTAAGACTTTTTCAACTGATTTTGATAGTTTGTTCTTATGTTTTATTGTTTGCCATATTCTGTTTGTTCCTGTCCCAAGTCAGGAGCCTGTAATTCAGTGGTTGTCGTTCGTTACTGTCTATGATATTTGTTTTTCGTTCATTATAATTTTGTACATAAGTCAGGCATTAGTTTTTCTGTTCGAATGGTTTTGCATTTGTCATTTTGGGGCCTTTTATGGCTAACTTTACGGTATGGGTTTTACTCATTGTCGAAGACCGTATAGTTTAAGGCGACCTAAAGTTGTTAATTTCTGAATCATTTGGTCTCTTGTGGGGAGTTGACTCATAGGCAATCTTCTTATTTTTATATTGATATGTGTTCCTGGAAAACTCTTCTTCAATTGGCTTTGAGTTTATTCTTCACAACCCACCCCCAACCCCAGCCCACCCCCTGTTTTCTTTCTTGAATTTTGGTTATCTAGGCTTTTGTAGACTTACATGTGTTTTTGTTATTTTTTTGTTTTTAAGTTTTGTCTTCATTGCATTGTTTTGTCATTTCGGGGCCTTTTATAGGTGACTTTGCGGTATGGGTTTTACAAATTTTTGAAGATCGTTCGGTGACCAAAAGTTGTTAATTTATGAATCAATTGGTCTCTTGTGGGGAGTTGTCTCATTTGCAATCATCTTATTCTAATATTGATATGTGTTCCTGGAAAACTCTTCATCAATTGACTTTGAGTTTATTCATCACAACCAACCCAAACACCAGCCCATCCCCGGTTTTCTTTCTTGAAGCTTGGTTTGCTAGGCTTTTGTAGACTTACATGTGTTTCCGTTGTTTTTAAGTTTTTTTCTTCATTGCGTTGTCAGTTTTCCGTCGACTTATGAATTTTGAGAATCCCCTGGGTACCTTCCGCCTCTCTTTTCTTCATAAGTCATGCAGTGTTGTTTTTGGAACGGATGCGACTGAATATCTTTCTAAGACCAGTGTATCTATTGCTTGCCCACGACCCGTTTTGCTTGATTTACACAAAATTCCATCTTGCAATAAAAAAGAGACATTCAAAAACATAAGTAAACAAATAACCTAGAAAACGGTCTGAGCAACACGAACCCCATCAACCAATGGGTGTGATCTCAGGTGCAAGGGTAAGCTGATCCTGCTCCACATGTAGCATCCGTCGTGTTGCTCACGTAAGTACAAACCTGGATATAAGTCTAATTCGGTAGGTCACAGTAGAGATTTCCAATAAGATGACATACGTACGTAACTCGACGTACAGACCTAATGGGACAGGTTATTGTCAACCATTGAATTTGAATAAATACGTCGCTCAAGTTAAAACAAAGGATTCCAAGACTTTTAAATTCACACACTGGAATTTTCGTCCATATAAAATAATTTTATCATGACGAAACATGATAGAAATCTTGCATTTTTATTTATCACGTGGTTTTTAAGATTCCCGCCTTTATTTTTACTGACATAAGATCACATATATACACACACGTATCCCATACTTATCATACGTACGATTTGAGTTATCTTTCATGGTTTTCATTATGACAATTATTTTTCAATATACTTTGCAGATGGACGCCCCATTATACTTTTTTTTCTCTCTTTCTTTATAGTTTATCTATCTTTTTTATATATTTGTTGCGGGGAAAATATTTAGAAGGAAATTTTTCTGACAATTGCAGAAATATCGAAACTATAGTTTGTAAGAATCTGTCTCTTTATAAAAGTTGAAAATTGAGATAAAACTATCGCTTCCGTTTAATTTCTAAACAAAAGTATTTTTCATTAAATATAAAATGTATTGATGAAAAATTCCTATGTATGTTGTTTTTTTTTATTAAGGTGTGTTCGATTAGGGATTGTTCTGTATTAATTTGTTTAACGGGAATGCCATCGGAGTCCAAATACAAAAGACATTGCCAGGCAATTTTTTTTTATATCCCTTTAAGTAAATTAACTTATAGTATTTTTTGATAAACAATTAAGGGGGGTCATTAAATTAATTTTACTGAATAAATCATTAACGGAAATGTATAAGGTAAGTAACATTGAACAACATTATATAATAAAATTTCGTTGACAGATGCGTATCCAGGATTTTAAAAAAAGGAGGAGGGGATATAGGCAACGTTATAGAACTGGAACTAAACATAGAAGTATCAATAGGATGTAGGGCCATATATACAAGTGATTGTTGCATATTTATTTTAAATATACATATATATAGGACGAAAAGATGAATATGAACCAGATTTTGTATTATTACACCGCAGGAAGACATTTCATCCTACCCGGACACATAATTTTGACCCCGAACCGACCAATCTTTGATCTAACTCCTAAATATTGCGTGCTTGGCAGAGAGGCAGTCAATCTTTGATTTGGAACGGGCGAGGATCGAGCCCATAACTTCCTGCACTCGAGCAGTGGTGCAGCTTTCAATGACGCAATGAGGCAACCGCCTCAACAAATTTTTAACCATTGAAAAAGAGATATAAAAAGAATAAAAAAAATAATTGTTCAGAGAACAATTGAAGGTCTTTCCACCCGAAACAATATATTTTGATATGAAAATCTTAATATCTGGTTTAAATGTCATATTCAGGGTCGAATGATAGCTTATTGTACGCTGATTCCAAAAATATATGGTTTATAAACTATTTTGTTTGAAATATGGGAGATAATTTGTTACTTCCCGTTTTAAAAATGTCACTTCCGGTATCATTTTATAGTTAACTTGACACTGATTCCTAAAATAAATGGTTCTATATACTTTAACGTTAAATAAGTACAATATAATAGCTTCTTCCGATTTACACAAGGTCATTTCAGGTTGGCTTTTCCAAGGTCATATGGTTGCTACCTAATGAACAAAGTCTTATGGCGTTATCATGTATACATAAGAAGTTAAAGCAAAGGTCAACATCCAGAACGTCACATTTACCAATGACTTTGACCTAAATTTCAAGGTCATAAACTAAGGACCTCAAATAAAAATACCTTAGGTCTTTATTATATATGGGTAATGAGTTATATTATCATACGCACAATATTAAATATAAGAGAAAACTCCCATTAAATGTCAACGTACCCTTTCAACCAAAATGTATGTGTTACGACATGTTGCAACTAACAATTTCATAAAAAACGTGTTCAATATCGTATACCGTTTTTGAACAGAAGTGAAAATAAAACCAAAATCAAAATTTAGAATATGACCTTGACATTTGACCTTGACCTAATTTACTTTTTTTTGGACCAAGGACCTCAAATCCAAAGACCCTAGGTCTCTATCACTAATGGTTTGCCAGTTACAAATGCATATCACTTAAATCAATGCATAAGGGGAAATAACTTACTATGGAATCTGCGGAACGCTTCGGTGAAAACCAAACTTAACATCCTGAAGATATAGCGAGCAATTTGGTAAAATAAATTTGTCGTAATCTTTTACGGTTGCGAAGAAGTAGTGGAACAGAACGGAAGAACAGACGGATGCACTGACCAGTAAATATAATATCCCCTTGCTATCATAAGTGGGTCATAAAACAAAAATGATCATCCTACTTAACAAAACTTCAATCAAATATTCCGTACATGTCCGTTTTTCATACGTATTTGTATAAGCTAAACACCAAACATTTCAGAAAAACATACGTTTGTACGGGCTGTTTCTAGAATCCATGCATCATTATAATTAAAGACATGATATAAAAGAATTAACGAATTCAGTAAAGGTTAGTCATATTTATCTTGAAGATGCGTCCTCATCAATTCCATCTGATAAAATTCTACGGAAAGGTGACAAAGTACTATCAGAAAGATGCATCAGTGATCTGAATTTTTACCTTTTGACAAAAGTATCTTGAAATGAATTATAGAATTATGCTTAAAAAAAAGAAGAAGAAGCGTCGTGTACACCTTTTACATTCCGGCGTGTTTGAAGCTCTTGTTTTAATCTTATAACTTTTAAATCAAAAAATGGAATATGATCTTTTTTCAGATCCCATTATCTTTATTTTTTCAAACTTAATTTCGATTTAGTAGCTTTAAGAATTCATCGTTTGAGAGATAAATGTATGGGTCAAGTGAAATGACGAAGTAATGATCGGTACATTTGATTACCGCTAACTGAATCAATTATTCCCTTTAAAGGTTTTTGTCAATAAAATATGTGAAAATTTCAAATGGTAGTTTGTGCTAATTTTTAAAAAGAATCTATTCCAACAAAGTATGTGTATTCAACGAGCCATAAATTCATGCAGTCTATGCTCCCCTCCGTCATTCTTCAATGCAATAGGCCGAGATACGGTCAGATAGGTTGGTTATGCCGAGTAATGTCATTTTATTGGAAATCTCTAGTCGGGGAAAAGAGGACGAGTTTGTAGTTACGTCAATTGGAACATATCCGTTGTCTTCTGTGAAACAGATATACCATAACGGTAAAACAACTCGTGATGGCGTCCATAAAATTATCGAAGGGATGATTTCAACTTAACCACTTGGAAATTCCTTGTGAGCAGTAATCCTCTAAAAAAATTTAAACAAAAATGAAAAATCCTAATTATCAGTATTTCTATTCACGTAAAATATAATTAATTTGATATCAAGTGAGAACTTTTAGCGCAAATTGATTTCTTTTTCAGCATTGACGGCAAAATTGAAAGCTAACAATCACTAACTATTTTCTGATACGACGATCAAAACATACCTATGCATAAATATTACATAAACATTTAAAATACCAAATTATAAGCTGCGAAAAAAAAACCATTACAAATACCGATTCATTTTGTCTTCGAACCATTGTTTCACTACTGAACTGTCTATTCTACTTACTAGTACAATATAACACCTGGTCATGCTGGTAATACATGTTTCAAAAAAGATCTACGAAATTGTGGAACTTATTACTTTTGGAGTGTCAAACAATCGTTGGAAGATAAATTGCATGCTAATAATGAAGATTTCAAATCTATTTAAAGGGTTATATCAGCTGTTTCTATAAGGTGCTTGCTGCTGGTATCAATAACTAAAATTGTCCGACACGAAATCATTGAATTTTCTGACATGTCGTTATTTCTCTTTTAGTTCAGTGCTGTCTAATACGAATACAAGCATATATAAAGGGTAAAAGAAACGAACAACAGAAATCTGTATGATTTATTGATTTCTAAGGTTTTCTAGATCTAACCTTCAGACCTTGCATAAACGGGTTTATTTCTCATAATGAGTGTTTCCGTGTTAAGTGTGCAGTTAACTTAAACTATAAAATTAGATAATAATAAATAATTCTTATTCAAAGCCAACTTTGAATTTTTATCTAGAGGATATTAGATAAAAGTAATAAATGAAAGTTTTCTGAAATAAGGCAAAATACAATAAATCAATTATTTGGTCCAAATTTGGTCAGTATACATGTATTTGTGAAAACTGAACCAATAGTGGAATCCGTTAATTATTCTTTACTTTGAAAATATGATTCGTGTTTAAATGAATTTCTGTTTTGCCGATTTTGTTTTATATGTTTTCAAAAAGTTATAGATACAGTGTAGAATATTCCAGGCCAAAAAAACACTAAATAATATGAAAAACTTATTATATTAGTAACCCTGCAGACACAAGTTGTCAAGTTATCACTGAAACAGTGGCTATGGATGTTGATTTAATGTTAATATGACAATTATAAACAATTTGCCTGATAGTTAATACAGCACTAAAGACGGTAAGATGACCTGATTGCCTGTTCACATTTTGTCCTTGGGTCTAATGGATAATACTCTCATTGGCAATCATATAATTTTTCCTGCTTTTCATACTTTCCTTTTATTTTAAAGGTACTGGTTTTATGTACAACACAAATGTAATAGTATAATTGTGTGTGATAATAAATGTAATGAAAACATAATGAATATATTAAAACTTTTATTGTTTAAGACGGCCGGTACATTAAAAACAAATCAATTTCTATATATACTGCTTAGTTGTTTCTTATTTTTAAAGATTAAGACTATTCAAATCATACAACTTTGGCAACGATTTGTGATTGACTTTTTGTTCCAGATTTGGGAAATGTGAAAAATATTCTCATCTTACATGTTTTTGGAAAGAATTTTTGAACAAAAAGGTCGCTTTTTTAAAAAAACGATGAAAAATAAACCACGTTGTTTGAAAAATCTGTTAAGCAACATTTGTATAATCATCTTCACAAATTACTTGTATTTATCTTTCATTCATATTTAAGCTGTTTGTAACACAAACGATTATTCAGAAAACACTGAAGCCCCGATCCTCCTACTACCCCAAAGGATTCAAATCTATTTATATATAACCGTTTCAGATGATAAAAATGCAACACAAATTTCCAAACAAGAACGCACCTCAACGCATTTAGGTAAAATAAAACTAAAAAAATGAAAATATGATATAGATGCGAATTAATGAGACAAATATCCGCCAGAGACCATGTGACATAGATATGTGCAACTTTACAAATCTTTGATATATTTTATTCATTACAGTGAATGCCCTGATGAAATATGAAAATTATAGGACTATAAGTGGGCCAGGTTAGGTAAACATGTAATGAGATAAAGGACATATATAATATACTGTATCAGATGTCTACATTAAAAATACGTTGTAAGGTAAGGGCACGAATCTATCAGTATAAACTACTTAAGGCATTACATTTGTTCTTTTACAAAATGTAGATAAAAAATAATGAATATACTCATATATATACACATTATTTCATATAGCTAGTGAAAGTCAAGGGAATGCACTCGATTCTATTGGTCATCACATTGAACTAGATCGACATGTGCACGTGGTACACTATTCACTTACTGTTATTGTTTTATCGTTTTTGGTTTTTTGTGTAGATGGGTAGAGGTTTTCTTGACGTTTGTTTTAAAGTACATTAAAATATCGCAGAACATTCAGTTATACACATCTGAACAACAGGCGCTTGGGTACAAGATTTTGATTTTTGTTTCATTGCATGTTTGCACTGAATATTCAATATTCTGTTTTAACATTACTATATATGCGTGTCTTACCTTGTGTTAGTACAACCCCTTATTTACTATCCAAGAACGGACAGTAAAATGAGGGGCTGTATCAGACTTCATAAATGGATAGTAACATAAGGGGTTGTAACATATTTCATTAATTCACCTAAAAAAAGGTACGAAAAAAAATATTAGTGTTAAGTATTGGGTATAAAAGCAGAAAATTCAATATTTAGTGCAATTAATGAAAAAAATTCCAAATTCTGTACCCATGCGCCTGTGATCTGAACAAATCGTCGTTATATAGAAAACCATTTCAGATGATAAAAATACAACAAAACTTTCCAAACAAAAACGCACCTCAACGCTTTAGGTAAAATAAAACAATATAAAAAAATGAAGATTTGATATAGATACGAATGAGACAAATATCCACCAGAGACCAAATAACGTAGATGTGAGCAACTATTCAAGAGGGTCTGAATAGGGGAAAGATTGGGTACATACATTTTATCATCATCTCAATTGTGCGAAGCCTTTTCTATTAATTGTATTATTTTAACTTCAAAATTAGGAGATCCCAATTGCCTAGCACATATACATATAACATATTGCAGATAAATACCATATAAGTCGGAGATAAAAGGATTTCTAACTCACTAAAATCGAGCAAAACCTTTGTTAATCAACGTCATACAGACATCAGAGAAGAAGTAAACAAAAGCTTGTTAAAAAAACCCATAAAACAACGTCATCCATAAATGATAATAACAAAGTTATAAAAATCATAAAAGATGCATCACTAATTAACAAATTAAGATAAAAACGGTATGAAGGAAATGTATAAGACCTCTGTCCTATTCAGAAATGGATCCCCATGGATTCCACTGGTAACTGTGATCTGTCCAGCATCTTTCGACATCTGACCAATATTTCTGTCCTTTTCAGAAGTGGATCATTGGAGTCCACTGGATACTTGTCATGGTATCTGTCTCGGAATTTTCGATAACCGATATCTTTTTCAGAAACCGTTCACCCTGGAGTGCACTGGTGCCTTGTCAGGGATATGCCCATTAATTTTCGATAACTGACCAATATTTTTTGTCTATTTAAGAAATGGATCCCTCAAGTCCACTGGTGACTGGATTCTGTCCTTTAATTTTCGTTAACTGACCAATATTTTTTTTGTCCTTTTTAGAAATGAATCACCAGAGTCCACTGGTGTCTTCACATGATATCTTACTACTTATTTTTGGATAACTGACCAACATTTCTGTCCTTTCCAGAAATGAATAACAGGAGTCCACTGGTGACTGGGATCTGTCCAGTAATTTTTGATAGCTGACCAATATTCTATGTTCTCTTCAGAAATGGATCACTTGATTCCACTGGTGACTTGACATGTGATTTGTTCAGTAGTTATCAATAACTGACCAATATGTCTGTCCTTTTCAGAAATGAATCACCCTGGAGTCCTCAGCTGGTGACTTGATATGGGTTTTGTCCAGTAGTTTTCAATAACTGACCAATATGTCTGTCCTTTTCAGAAATGAATCACCCTAGAGTCCCCAGCTGGTGACTTGATATAGGTTTTGTCCAGTTGTGATCGAAAACTGAACAATATTTCTGTCCTTTTCCGAAATAAATCACCCTGGAGTCAACTGGTGACTTGACATGGAATTTGTCCAGTGATTATCGATAACTAACTAATAATTCTGTCCTTTCCAGGTATGAATCACCCTGGAATCCCCAGCTCGTGACTTGATATGGGATATGTCTAGTAATTTTCAATAACCAACCAATATTTCTGTCCTTTTCAGAAATGAATTACCCTGGAGTCCACTGGTGACTTGTAATAGGATTTGCCCAGTAATTTTCGAAAACTGACCACTATTTGTGTCTTTTTTAGAAATGAATCACTGCAGTCCAATGGTGACTGCGGTTTGTCCAGTAATTTTCGATAGCTGACCAATATTATCTGTTCTCTTCAGAAATTAATCATTTGAGTTCACTGTTGATTTGACATGTGATTTGTCCAGTAATTATCAATAACTGACCGATAAATCTGTCCTTTTCAAAAGTGGATCACCGTGGAGTCCACTGGTGACTTGACATGGGATTTGTCCAGTAATTTTCGATAACTAACCAGTATTTCTGACCTATTCAGAAATCGATCAGACTGGAGTCCACATCTGGTGAATTGGTTTTGGATATGTCCAGTTATGATCGATAACTTACTAATATTTTTGTCTTTTTCAGAAATGGATTACCCTGGAGTCTACTGGTGATTTGACATGGGATTTGCCCAGGAATTTTAAAAAACTGACCAATATATGTGTCCTTTTTCAGAAAAAAAGATCACTCTGGCGTCTACTTGTGACTTTAGCATGTTAAGATGGGAATTGTTCAATATCAGTATGCCGTGATATGGTTTGTTTTAGGAGTGACTTTAATAGTCCCACTTCTTATATTCATTCGCTATAATGTTAACTTTGATAAAACTAAACCAGTCGAGAACACAAACATTGTTTTACTTAGTTCAGAAGAGACGCTAGGGAAAGTATTCACACGTGAGCATAACCTTGGATGTAATATATTAGACGAAGAAACCTGCTAAGCAAACGATAATTTAGTCCTTAAAACGATACTGCCTTTGGATGTACCTATATATATTTATAATCCTAACGACGATGTTCACATATATCGAATGATCTATAATTCTGGTACATGGGAAACCCCACTGGTTGACAAGGTAGTAGAAGCAATGAAACTTCACCCGGACGCAGTGTTTATTGACATTGGTGCTAACATAGGAATGTATTCTATGACAATGGCGGCTCTTGGTTATCGCGTCATAGCATTCGACTGTTTTATAGATAATGTAATGCGGTTGTGTGCCTCCGCAAGGAAAGCAAACGTTACGAACAAAATATCCATCATTCATAATGGAATGTCAGACAAGCGATCGGAATTAAGATTGATTAAATCAGCAGAGCCAAATGTTGGCGGGATGGGAGTAGAACAAATATCGTCAACATCAAATGTTACTCACAAATTAACAGCTAATGTCATACTTTTAGATGATTTACTTGATATAGTTCCCATTAAAAGTGCAATAATAAAAATGGACGTTGAGAAGCATGAAGATGAAATACTTAAAGGTGCCAAAATATTTTTCGAAAAGTTAAAGTTGAAACAGTTTTATTGGAGTTTCGATTCCATACAAAAGATGAAACAGGACAGTTCATAATTGACTTTTTTTATCAATATGGATTAACACCCAATTTGCCAAAGACTGTTAACGCATCCGATTATAGAACATGGCCAGGAAAATCGATTTGGAACAGGAAAAAATAACAACTTGAACATCTAAATTTATTAACGTTTGTTTTTATTTCAAACTGCCATTTTCAGATTGTAACAAATATGTAACTTATATCTGTTATGAATTGAATATAATTATCATTAGGGACCAATCATTTGTAACCTAAACGGCCGGCTCGGAGGTAATACATTTTGTCGACACTTCAGATGGAAAGAAACGAAATTACAAAAATCGAGCAATTCTGTTTTTCAAAGCGACAAAAATGATAAATGATGTGTTGAACATATTGATTACTGTAAATAGGTATCTGATTCTTCAGGAAAAATGTCTGTATCAATTGATTCACATATCTTATATATATGTTTTGTGTCATAAATATTGTCTTTAACTTCATTTCAATGTTTGTTGACTGTGAGTCATGACCACCTTTTGTTAATTTGTATGTTAGAAATATATCAGGGATTGCTGGTTTGATGTCTTAGTTTTTGCATTTTTTTCGGAGTTTTTCAGATTAAAAACATAACCCATTTCATAAGAACACTGAAAATACTAACCGTTTCCTTACAATTAAGGTTCATTGAAAAACTCATGATCGAGCATATATTGTAATGGTTCGTGATAAGATCGAGGAGTTAAACATGGCATTTTAAACATCTGTATTTATAAGAATTATTTTCCTTTAGCAATCTAGGAATTCATAGCAAGCCATAACTCTACAATGTTATGGTAACCCATAACCTTCATAGTTATGAATATTCATAACTGTGCATTTTGAGGGTGGGAGAAATTATTTTTCATTTATCTTGATAAGGTTATGGGCATCCATTACCTTCGTAGTTAGGGTTTACCATAACCTTCAGTCATAAAAAGGTTTTGGTAGTCCATACCATAAACAAAAGGCTATATTCCGTATCTTCCTGATCATGGCATCCATTTCAGAAAACAATACAATTATTAGAGAAAATATAAATGTTAGACCTATAAAATTTGACTGGAGTATAAAAGGCTATCATGTTTTTCGTTTGCGCCCACATGTTGAGATTCCATTGAATGTTGAATTGGAGGTTAACAATCCATATGATCCACATGCAATAGAGGTGTCAGTTCCAACACTGCAGCACATCCCTCAGCATCTTCATGACGCTGTAACAAGAGATGGTAATCCACCACAAAGAGTACGACACATTGCTGGTGAGGAATAGAAGTTTTCCTGCTTAGTGAAGTTGTCATTTTATTTTGTTTAAACAACTCGAGGGAACAAAGGACTTCTCAAACCGCCTCTGTGGTGAAATTGTTAGGGTGCATGTCTCAAGTGCCGGAAGACATAGGCACCAGACTTGAAAATTGGTAATTGCTGCTTCTCTGCCAACATGGCCAAGCACATGACATTGGGCTTTAATGAGTAAGAGCAAAGACAAGTTGGCCTGGATCCGAAATAATTTGTTCCTGCTAACTGTTAAAAATCTGTCCAAGCGTCTATTACAAAAGCAGGGTTTCTCATTTCTCATTATCATGTTCTCATCCTGAATATGCACCTGACCTGCCACTGGACGTTAAGCAATCATACATCATTATCATCTCTATTTCATAGAAGTTCAACAGGTTAAAAAGACCAGTATAGATGCCTAATGACCATAACAATGATTTCGATACAGGTAGCTCTTAAACTTAATGCTTCCTAATATATTTGAATAGCTATTATACTTACATTACTTTTGTGAATATCAAATCTAGACAATTCATGATTCATGTAAAACAAATATTCAATTATTTATATTATTATTCATGTAAACAAGTGGACAGAGTACCAGCAAATCTGTGTAAGGCCTTTCATCTGTTAACAACAAGGGGTTACATTGAAAATATAACTTGCAAATACGCTGGAGAAGCAACTATCTCAACAAGACCACTCTCCCATCAGCAATATAGACGCAGAAGAGGCAATGAAAGGCATGACCAACCAGGAGGAGGAGCAGATTTAAAATGCTACTATGTTGTACAGATTAAGAAAGAATATTTTGAACATGCCATGCACATTCTTGAAGAATGTGTGACACAAGAAGATTTACAACACATACTATATGCATAAATGTTGATCAGTATAAATCTATTAGAAATATCATGTATTTAAAAGTCTTAACAATAATTACCAATGATTGATATGCCCATATATGAAAGTATAAAAGAAGCAAGTTAAAAAACATAACTTTGTAAATGTTTATAAAAAAAAATATAGACAAGTATATTTATAACAAAATTAAAAAGATAATCATGATTATCAATATTGCCTTTAACATTTGGCAAATACATGTATGTGGTTACAAAGAGTCTTATTGGGTGAAGCCTGATGACACGATTAAACTAAACTTTGTAAATGTTTAAGAAAAGACTATTATATTGAAATTTCATAACAAAATTATTGCATATTCATAAAAAATTTAAAATATTATTCAATATTGCCTTGGAATCGAGTGTCAGTATCATTGCCTATAACATTCTACAAATACATGTATAAATGTATTGGGATTTTACATGTACATATAGTTTCACCTTAAAAACCTATATAATCATAACAAAAATAAAACAACAACTTTTTACAAATGGTCTTACTTTGTGAAGTATGATGACATGATTAAACATAACTTTGTAAATATTTAAAAAATAGACTAGTATATTCAACACAAAATTATAGTATATACCAGTATTCAACATTGTTCAATACAAAATTACAAAGATTAATCAATATTGCCTTGGAATCAAGTCTTTGAATTATTTTATCTATAGTTTAACCCATGAAACATATCTGATCATAACAAAAAAAAAAACAATTTATATACAAAGACATGCTGCATATTTCATATTTACCATGTTCATGTTGAAAAGATTTATTATAGACCCAATATGTCTCCAATTTTAATCAAACTGCTTATTTACTACAGCAATAAAAGTGGCTCATGAGAAATGAATCTGAACGCAAAATATAATAAAATGCTCAACAGAATGAAGGTGGTATAAGAACTGAACAGTCCAGACATACTAGAGTTATTGCCCAATACATGTATGAACAAAATTGTCTTATTTCAGAATGTTAAGACCTGTACATGTAACTCCGGAACAACATATGAGAATACAAAACAAAAACAAAAAACGGAGTCTAAACATGATTTAAAGTTTAAAAGGAAATAATTTTAGGCATTATAGAGTGAATGACAATATGTGAATATTTTAGTTAACACTTAACAGTTCTAAATTCTAATAACTCTAAAACAACATGAATTTTTATTTAAAATCAAAAATGAGGTCGCATGAAAATTCCTAAAAACATTTTTGAGTTAAAGTCTAAAAACTTGTGTATCCCCCCATTTTTATGAATGAAATCCCTGGAACATAAAACAAAGAAGAACAAGCATGACGGATACACATGACTCTATCATGCATTTGATTTTTTGTAACATATGATGAATTTAAACAAGTTTTGCTAATGTTCACCTATGACTACAGTAAAGTAAGTTTATCAATGCTATATTGTTAAAGAGAGTAATATACGGATCGACCGTTTCATAAATGCTAAAAAAGAAACAATTTGTCCTTCGCCTCATTTCATAACATTTTAATGTCACTTTGTGTCAGCATTACCATTTTATTAGGTTTTGAATTGTTAATCTTGTATTATTTTTTTTATACTGTCATTTTGCGTTGTTTGTTTGTCATCGATTCATATGTTTGAATATCCTTTTAGTATCTTCCGCCTTTCTTTTGACGATGACAGTATTCATGTTGTTATTTGCAATGGCATCATTTGGAAGTGAATTATGATCTGTGTCTATAAAAAGCACACAATTCAAACAGAGCCTTCAAAAATCATCCTACTAATCAGACACTTAATTTGGAATGTTTTGTTTCAAATAACTATGTTTGAAACGAATATTTCCAAACTATAGCAAAAACAAATGAGCAATTATAGTTAAAGGACTGGAAAAAAATCCTTGTATCTCATAGTGAATTGTATGATGATTCTTTTAAATATAGAATAAAACGGTTCAAAGAATTGAATTAAGTAATTCAGTCTCAGACATTAGAATAAGATGACGTTGTTTTAATCTCGAACAAAATGGGGCAACAACCTCTTCCAGCTCATTATTTCGTCATAATATACTATTCAATAAATTATAAATATTTGTTTGGTACATAACTGATATACAACACTCATAGATAATCTTAGACAAAAGACATACTGTCCTGTTACTTAACTACTAAACCATGACATTTTGCGCGACTTTTTGCATTCAAAATTGCTAGAAAAAGGGTTATAATAGCAGCCCTTTCACTAATGAAAAAACAAAACATGAGAATCATATTGCATGACAATAATACCTTTTTTAATCTATCTCTTTTTTTAAATGATTCGGTATCCAACTTTTGTTATATTTAACTGTTAGACCAATCTCAATATAAACAATATCACACAGAGTGATAACTCAAATAATTCAGCCGTTATATTCCGCTGATCTACGATTACTACATTAACGCCTGAATTCATAGACAATGACAAATTTTCAATCAATCATTCGGAATTATAAGTCATTTTCAGTATTTAAGTCAAATTGAAGTCTTATGTACTGTAGTCAATTCATTACAGTTCAGACAATTCGCTTGCAGTCAATTCTGTAGTGTTCAGTAGCTTTTCAGACAACTCAGTAGGATGTTGTAGTATACAGGTAAATAACTACTTCTCAACAGTCTGAACATAAACTGAACATATCTTAGTTGACTAAAAGCACATTTTCTGAACCGTATTGCATTTACCGCAGTGGATAAGTATTAGAATTAACTGAAAGACTGAAAATGATGTAATAAGTGTGTAGTCTTTTAAAGGCTGTTCACATCAAAACAACCGTTCCGGGTCCACATTAGTTTAATAGTGGGATGTTTTTAGAATACTAACAACAGTTTACTCATGACAAATCAGAGCTTGACATATTGTATAAATACCTGATTACTGTTGAAGAAGATTGTATGTTTTCCCTTAAAAATCTTTTGACTGTTAATCGCACATGTCCTTTTATTCATATATGTACTTTTAAAATGGTTTCAACATCTTTACATTTTTACCGGGATTGGAATTGTATTTGCTCTGGTTAAAAAACAAAAAAATAATTACATGTATAACTATGTATATGTTCTGTTTGATTGTTTTTACTCATCAGAGGTATTTGTTTATTTATCGTAAAGTTCATCCGAAAAATGTGTAATCATGCTTATATTTATTTTATTTATTTTCTTTATGTTAAAGTCAGTAACATTGTGTAATGACAAAAGGTATATTGCAAACGTTTTTGTTATCGATGCTATTTTGATTCACTCATCGTGGAAAATAGAGTCTCTTTGCCCTTCCCAATGTCTTAAGTTCCAATATAACTAGAACACACCGCGGGTCCGTGACTAAAATTAGAGTACATGCGCCTAATTTTGGTAATTTATAGTATTCGTATTGTCATCTGGTAAAGTCATGCTGCCTATAAGGTGCACAGTTTTCTCTGCTTTCAAAATCTTTCTGTGTGTACCCGTCCTGGTTTTCTTACTTGTTTTCATATTTTTCATTTTTAATATTTTGAGGATAAGCGAATCAGGTGAGTGTATGTTCGTATGTTTTATTGCATTTTACTTATTGTTTTTGGGGAAGGTTAACTTCCTGTTAGTAAGAGCTGACCAGGCTGGGAAACTGGGTAGGCAAATGCTCACATTAAATCTGTACCGATACAGTGTGGTACATGTCCTCCTTAACACAATAGTGGTGCTCCTATTAAAGGAGGAAGATACATAACATACATAGATATAAAAAGATTTGGTATGAGTGCCAATGAGACAACTCTCCCTCCAAGTCAAAATTTATAAAAGTAAACCATGATAGGTCAAAGTACGGTCTTCAACACGGAGCCTTGGCTCACACCGAACGGCAAGATATAAAGGGCCCCAAACATTACTAGTGTAAAACCATTCAAACGGGAAAACAAACGGTCTAATCTATATAAAAAACGAGAAACGAGAAACACTTATGAACCACATCAACAAACGACAACTACTGAACATCAAATTCCTGACTTAGGACAGGTGCAAACATTTCCAGCGTCATATACACAGGAACTACATGTGACATAAAACTATTTGTATCGGTATCGGATTCGACCTGGAACTTGTTAATTATTGGTTATATTGATTATGTGGAAAACAAAAGCGCCTGGAATGGTGTAATTTTTAATCTCTACTATTGTCGTATATTAGTTATTTATAAAGTTGAATTCTTTGATTTTCGTTTTTACGTCAAGACGTCTAACAACTTGTACCTCGCTATTTTAGTAGTATAGATGGCAAATTATGTACTTTTAACCTTAATTAATATTCCAACAAGTATATTAAATGCAAAACATATGTAGGAAAATATACAATACTATTTCTTGACGATTAAATGTTGAGCCCTCTAAATTGAATAACCCTTTATGACGTCAGAACTTCTTTACAAATAATGTTGCAGTTGGTAGCTGGAACGAAAAAAAAAACATATTAGAAAAGAATGTTTAACATTTTTTCCTACATTTGATATTTTTAGCCCTTATCATGGATGTTTCCTAATGGATGTGTGTAAAGTTAGCGGTCGGTTCGTTATTCGTTATTGAATATTCAATATTCAACCGGCTGCTAGCAGTCGGTTCGATATTCAAATTTCTTAGTTGCAAATAATAAAAATTTAAGTATTCCTTAATACTAAAAGCATGATAGTAGGAAATCTTTGAAAGACCTCTTCAAGCTGTCGTAAATGCTCACTGTCCTCAAATATAAACCCTCATATAATCCACTATTTGTCCTTATGATATATAGATTCTTATCTATACATTACAATCAGAGTTGTACTTTAATACACCATTTTTTTAGACACAAAAACAAACAATCACTCTACTAACATTTAAAAATATAAATAGAAATAATTATGGAAAGCCGAAAAAAAGATATTGTCACTATAAGGCTAAAAATCATCGAAAATTCGGGTAAAAGGGCACAGGGCGATGGCTAGACCTCTCCGATCTCTCAATCGTCGTGATATTATGCAAATAGTCATTTAATATAAAAAATAAATGACATCAAGATAAATTTGATGACGTCTGAAAGATTAGCGAGGTCAATCCAACGCATGTTACCTTTACATGAATAATTTTGGCGCATAGACTTCATTTCTAAACGTGGCGTCTTACAAATGAGAACTTACGAACTGATGATTATTTAAGGAATGACTGTAATATTTCTTCTGTCTATGAAGGAATAGCATCACAAATGTGGTATGCACTGAATAACCCGCGTAGCGCATTATTTGAAAGTGTGCACCACATTTTTAAGGTTTTTTTTCGAATAGACAGAAAAAATGTTAGTCATTCCTTATAATTTAATTTTAAATTCCGTTCTTAAGGAGCAAATCATGAAAAAAGGTTGATGACGTCACGGTCACAGGACAAAATTATGTCTATTAAATGATAAACAAAAGCTTTCAGCCAACGAGAAGACGTGTTACATCCAAAATTAAATTATTGAGTTACTTCTACGAGTTGGGCCTCAAAGGAATCATATTGGCCTCAATTTCTTGAAATTTTCAAAGTCTACTTATTCTTATATGGTTGACTTATTTTTTTAGTTGAACATATTTAGTTTTAGGAACGGAAACATTTATGTGGTACACGACGTCATAATGCTGTGTTTTGACGTCACTTCAAGTGCACTATTATCCATTTTCTCAATTTTAAATAATTTTCACTACTTGGTTTGTTTACGAAAAGAGTTCCAGCGCAGTCTTGTCCCAATAAAATATTTTGTCAGTGTACAAAAATAAGAAAATGCATTATTTGTTTAAATATTTTCTTGGGGCAAAACTCCTTTTTAATGAAAGCGTTGAATTAAAGTCATCAAATTCATGTTGTCGTCAGATTGAGGCACTGGCTAGCATGATTTTTGTTTAATGCGTAATTTTCCCTTTTTTTGAATCAATTATTTTAAAACTGCCAAACAAACATTTACCATTGTTAACAAATTTTCATTGCATAAATAATACATATTAGGTACCAGTTTGTTTAATAAGTAGTGACTACGGAACTTAAATACTGATTTTTACTTGTGCTATTGATACGGAGTTTTATCGTAGAATGCGACTATCGAATTCCTTTAAAAAATATAATATATATTAAAAGTATACTTTCGAAATTAACGACAAACTGCAGTTTTTACTTTTAACAAAAGCTCCAAAATAACTTGAATTAACTGGAGATGTGATGTACCGGTAACTCGGCTTTAAAAGTGGCGGATTCCGTTCTCTACTAAGGGAAGTTATGGATACATTATATTGTTCTCCTCGTGATTTAGCGAAGTCAATCGTTTTATTCTTGGTTGTTTTTCGATTTGTTCCAAAACAAAAAATAAGAACACAGGAGTTCTGAATCACGTGACGAAAACTGCATTTCTGGGGCATTTTTACGTTCTCTACGATTAAGAAAAAGGGTTTGGGCCATGAATTAATTAACTACTCTTGAATATATGATTCATAACGTAGAGAAGGATACTGAAAAATGGACCAATCCATTAATATTCAAAAAAGATAAATCTGAATTGTTAAACCATTCTGATTTCGTGGTTTGTATCGCCATCTCTTTAAGTCGTTGTAGCATGAATGCTCAATCAAATTAAAAGATGATTTAAAGTGAACGGTCCTAATCTATAACTGATATATGCATGTTATACTTCACTAGATAACTTTTTACATTATGGAAGTACGTACAAATGTTCCGCAAATAAGAAATACTTAAATAATTCCAACTTCAAACTCAATTAATTGACATGTGAGTTATCATGGTTATGATGCCTCATTCGTATCACCTACACCTTATTTGGTGTTATTTAACTATGATAATTCAAATATTTTGAGGTCAGGGACCAGCATTTCCTATGATTATATACTCAGATTATAATGTAGCCTTTTGCAAATGATTGATGAAAAAAACAATTTACTCACAAAGCTTCTATAAAGATCGAAAATGTATTGCTTGTTATGTGGATTGTGAAAAAATGTTCCATTCTGTAGTGTAAAGGAAATTGCAATGTTTAAGGGACTTAAGCGAAGCCTATGTAAATATATAAAATAAATTGATATGTCTTCGTTTTACTCATATAAAAGCAAGAAAATGTGGTATGATTGCCAACAACACAGCTCTGCACCAGAGACCAACGGACGTTTATTAACTTACGGCCTTCAACAATGAGCATAGCCCATACCGCAGAACACGCTATAATGGCCACGACCTGATAAATAAAAAAGAAGTCAAAGGATTCATTTACAAACGAAAAACAAATATGACATACATGTACAACAACAAACGGCAATAACTGGATAACATGCTCCTGGTTTGGGACATGCACAAACAGAATAAGGCTTCGTGGTTAAACATGTTTGCTAGCGCCCAACTCTCCCCTTATCCTTCGTATCGACTAGCCATCGCACTGGCAATTTGAGCCCTCTGTAAGTAAAGAAGCCATGTGCCCTTTTACCTGACTTTCGACGTTTTTGTAGCTGAAAGTGACAATATAGACCTCTGTAGTTATCAAAGATGACATTATTCTAGGAAATCCTTTTGATGCAATCTGTAAACATAGTCTAAAAGATGATTCGATTTTATTGACACTGAAAGACCAGGAGTGTCTCACCGTCATTTAAATGGTCTCTGGTAGGTTTTCACTATATATTTTGAATATCAAACGGCACTTTGAGGCCTCCGAAAACAAAGATGACAAAAAGTTTACCAAAATTCCTTTTGATGTCATTTGTATCTTTATATTAACTAAGTATCTGCATAATGTTATGATGTTTGAGAGAAGTCTAGCCATCGTGCTGTGCCCTTTTATCTGAATGTTTAACGATTTTAAGCTGAAAATTAACAATTTAAGCCCTCCGTAGTTATTGAAAACGACATCATTCTTTGAAACGATCTGTATATGTATACATAGTCTAAAAGATCAATCAATGGTATCGATACTAAAAGACCAGGGGTCTCACAGTCATTTAAGTGGTCACTGGTAGGTTTAAATATTAAACTGGCACTTTGAGCCCTCCGTAAGCATAGAAAAAAAAAAGGTTTACAAAAATTACTTTTGCTGTCATTTGTATTTTTATATCAACTAACTGTCTGTATAATATTATGAGTATTGAGAGATCAAGGAAGTCTAGTCATCGGCCTGTGCCTTTTTACCTGAATTTTCGACGATGTTTAGCTAAGAAGTGACAATTTTGTTTTCGGCTTTCCATAATTATTTCTATTTCTATTTTTAAATGTTACTAGAGTGATCGTTTGTATTTGTTTCTAGAAATATCATGTATAATTGCATTGTATGGATAACTATCTATATGTCATAAAGACAAATATTCGATTTACATAAGGGTTTATATTTGAATTTATAACAGTTTGAAGGGGTCATGAAACGATTTTCTACATATCTTTTAACCCCCTTTAACTATGACTATCACGCTTTTAATGTTATCGAATATTTTTAAATTGTATTATTTTGAACTAAGAAATTTGAATATCGAACCGACTGCTGGCAGTCGGTTGGATATTGAATATCGAATAACGAACCGGCTGCTAGCTTCACATCTATTGTTTCGTCTTGTTGACATTAGAAAATCTTTTTACTCTTTCTTTTTTGTATTTTAGACTCCCTAATCATGCTAATATGGAATAACAAACATATTCATTTGTACGTTTTTTAGAATGTTGATTAGGGACTTTCCGTTTTGAATTTTCCTTGGCGTAAGGTATTTTTGTTATTTTACTTTTTAGTCAGTTGTGTTGTATGTCTTTGGTATTTTTTTACACATTTTTGGTTGCTGGATCCCAATTGTTGTCACATTAACCTATTACGTCTGTTTGGGTTTGTTACTCGTTCTGTTGATCGATAACGTAAGATTTTGTGATTTGTTGCTGATTTCTCTTTTTTGAATTTGCCTTGGAGTTCGTTATTTTTGTTATTCTTTTTGTAAAAGCGAACCTTTTTAAAGTTAATATTTTCATCCGTCACAAGAAAAGTCATCGGACAAAGTCTGCGTTTAATGTTAACATGACTGTGGTTTTAGGACTAGCTTGATCTGTCACATAATATGTCGTACATAGGAAAAATTGCAACATATGTTTTCATATGTTTAACATATGTTTTTCATATGTTTGAAAACATATGTAAACATATGTTTAGGCCCGACATGAAAACATATGTTTTCGAACATATGAAAAACATATGGAAAACATATGAAAAACATATGTTTTTAAAATCATATGAAAAACATATGTTTTTCATACATGTAAACATATGGAAAACATATGTTTTTCATATGTTTTTTACAAACATATGTTTTTCATATGTTTTCATACCTGGCCTAAACATATGTTTTCATATGTTTGTCCTAAACATATGTTTTCATATGTTTGGCCCAAACATATGTTTTCATATGATTTTATCTTGGTCCTCAATATATATTTTTTATATGTTTTTAATTGTTCAAATGCATTTATTTTCTCATAGATTCTAAACATGGTTTGTGTATATATGTTTTTTTTTTTGCGGTAGGTTTTTTAGAGTTATGTTTTGATGTTTTAATATGTTTTTCTTTATTATCTTTTTTTTCTGTCAGGAACTCATTTTGAGTGTAAATACTTCATTGTGATGAGCTGTTGCTTTAAAAAGTAAATAACCCAAAATACCAAACTCCACAGAAAATACATGGCAAAATCAAAAGCTCAAACAAATAAAAAACAACTGTATACAGGCATTCTTTTATGCAGAAAAATAACAGTGCTCCATAATTTTTATATCAAGTAGAATTTTTTTTTTTTCAACTTGTTGTCTCTTCTATTTTCATATTTTTGTCTCTTTGACATACCACATTTCTATTGTCTAGTATATTCTATTTTGGTTTGTTTGTCTCTTCGACATTCACCATTTCTATTGTCTATATTCTATTTTCATATGTTTGTCTCTTTGACATACCCCATTTCTATTGTCTATATATTATTTTCATATGTTTGTCTCTTTGACATACCCCATTTCTTTTGTCTGTATTCTATTTTTAATATTTTTGTCTCTGTCATACCCAAATTCTATTGTCTATATTCTATTTTCATATGTTTGTCTCTTTGACATACCCTATTTCTATTGTCTATATTCTATATTTTCATGTTTGTCTCTTTGACATACCCCAATTTTATTGTCTATATTCTGTTTTCATATGTGTGTCTCTTTGACATACCCCATTTCTATTGTCTATATTCTATTTTCATATGTGTGTCTCTTAGACATACTCCATTTCTATTGTCTATATTCTATTTTCATATGTGTGTCTCTTAGACATACTCCATTTCTATTGTCTATATTCTATTTTCATATGTCATTATGTGTGTCTCTTTGACATACTCCATTTCTATTTTCCTATGATGTATGTGATATTTCTATTGCTATATCACCATACACAGATATTTAATTGTCTTCACTGCTGGCTATTACTGGTGCATGTGTATGCAGCTGCTTTTTTGGAAACATCCTGTATGATTAAGAAAGACAACTAAATTGACTTTCAGTTCAATATTGTATTAATCTAAAATTAACGTTCTTTGGTTCTGTTTCTTTACTTTTCAGTTCCTGCAAGTAAAAATAAAAGAACAGAGTTTCAATGTCCACCTAGTCGTACATTTTTTATCTATCAAGGGGCAATATTAAAAAAAAAAGCATGTTTTTTTTTGCTCTTTGGTCAGGTTGTTGTCTCTTTGACATATTCCCAATTTCCATTCTCAATTTTATTTTTTGTTCTCAAAAATATTTATAAATAAAAATGTGTTTGGGGGAAAAAAAGTTATTTTTCTTGTATACTAAATATTTCAAACCGACCAGGGTATTACTATAATAGTATACTACATGTATAAGTTTAATAAAAAAAATGAGAGCATTTACGAGGCCATTTTCCATAAATTTATTATTTCCAAGGGGCATAACTCTTTTGAAAAAAGTTGATCGGCCAAATTTATAAAGCTTGACTAGGATTATGCTGATATTAACCTATAGAATTTAAGTTTTAAAAAATCTGGCAAGAATTGTACCTGCAAGACAAATATAAACACCTTACAATCATTCCATAAACATAAAGTAGTTCACCTTTACTTTTAGTATCTAAAAAAAAGACCAAATCAAGAGAAATTTAATATTGACCAATGAACAATGAAAATAAGGTTAAGGTCAGATGAAGCCTGCAAGATGAATGTAAAGTTAAACCTAAACACCTTACAATTTCAATTTACAATCATTCCAGAAACCAATTATAGTTCACCTTTACTTTATAGTATCTGGAAAACAGACTAAGCAAGAAAAAAATATCCAATGAACCATGAAGATGAGGTCAAGTTCAGGTGATTACTGTCAGACCCATTGGTGGCCTTTGGCTGTTTTTTGCTCTTTGGTCGGGTTGTTGTCTCTTTGACACATTCCCCATTTCCATTCTCAATTTTAGATCAGTACACCTTACAAACATTCCATACACCAAATATAATTTACTGAATGCTTATAGTATCCAAAAATTAGACCAAAACATAAAAACTTATTACTGAACCATTAAAATGAGGTCAAGGCCATATTACAACTACCAGTTGGACATCTACACCTTACAATAATTCCATACACCAAATACAGTAGACTTATTGCGTATAATGCCTGAGATATTGACTTGACCACAAAAACTTTCTGACAGAGTAGACAGACACTAGGACCTTGCAAGGTACCCATATACTAAGTAAATATAAATATCCTATTACCATGAATACTATAAATAATATTAATAAGAGAGAAATTATGAGAGAAATTAACATTACAAAAAATCTTTATTTTTTCAAGTAATCACTGAACCATGAAAATGAGTTCAAGGACAATGGACAGTTGACTGACAGAAACTTCATAACATACATATGCATCTATATACATTGTACATAGTATGAAGCATCCGTGTCTTCCACCTTCTAAAATATAAAGATTTGAAGAAGTTTGTTAACCCCACCATGGACGCAGCCGCCTGATCAATATCCCTATGTCGAGCTTTCTGCAACGGAAGTCGCAAGCTCATCAAAAAAACTAAGCCCATTTATTAGTTGAAATACAGAAAAATGAAAAAGAATATTTTCAAAATTTTGCCTTGGATACTGTAGTTTGGTCATTAAGAAGCTTCGAATATTCTGTCTCAATTTCACAAAATCCCATGTCTGTTTGACAAAGTTATCAATGTTCAAAAAAAATTTAACCACAGACTGAACCTAAATTTTAGGACAGCGACGCCGCCTCTGGCAGAATCTAGGATCACTGTCTCGCTTTCGTGAATTAAATTTGCAAGCTTGACAAAAAGCAGAACATGTATTTCAGAAATTGAAATTCTATGCAACTATTAATACTTATATGCTGTTATGGTCCTACATATTCATTTGTGTTCAATATTTTTCGCATTACACAAAGTCATGCTTTCTTAGACTGTTTGAAATGACAAATGTTTTGTTGTTACATTAATTGATTAAATCTGTCGAAGGTGAACTGATAGATATTTTAGTTTGGGAATACATAATTTTTGCATCTTTTATTATTTTGTTATTTCTTTTTAGTGCTTGTTGATGAGTCCAGCCCTTTCTGGCTGATTCTGACATTTGGTTCTTATGTTGGGTGCTGTCTGCCATACTGTGTGTAGTTTTATTTTTTTTATTGGTTCACATTTTTTCATCCTTATACAAGTTACATGTATAGCCATAATAGGTTACTTTATGGTATGATTTTGATCATTGTTTATGGCTGTACAGTGACCAGCAAATGTTTACATCTTCGTCCTTTGGTTTTTTAATTGATAGTTGTCACATTGAGAATCATACATGTACCTCATCTCCTTATACATGTTATATCTATATGCTGGTTCATAAAAAAAGCTTAAAAGGAAATTATTCAATTGTTATACATGTATGTTTGAAAACTCATTCTTATAATGCAAAAACAATAATCGATTGATTTTTCTTGCTTATTTTAATGTTCAGTGGCAAATATTTTACAATGTATGTATATTTTAGACGAGAACAACTTTTAAATATACAATTCATAATATAAGCAAATGCTATAATTATTTGAACTTCTATCATCTGATGCGTGTGTGTGTGTGGAGCAGAAGAAGGAGAGCAGGATAAGGATTCCTTGATGCATACTTGACATCAGAAAGACATAAATAAACAACAGTATACATGCCGTAACATGTACAATTACACTTGAAAAAGGTTTAAATAGATAACATTAAATTATTTAAATTAACTGCAATTCTACAGATGAACTTACTTTGATACCAGTTCTTTTTGCCGGACATCCGCATCTACATGTACACCAGTGATTCTAATACTGCACTTTCCTTTCATTTGGTAACCATGGTAATAAGCTAAAATTGTAAATCTTAATTTGATCCAGAACTCCAGACAAAAACTAAATCATTTTTGTAGATGAAGTATGAACTGATGCTCAGAGTCACTAATTAATATTTTTACTTTTGAGTGAATGGAAAAAATGTGTAAGCAAACAACAACGGTCGTATAAAAAGATCAACAGTGTAACTAATATTAATAATAATATATGTATAGCCTAAGCCCGTCTTAGTATAGTATGAACTTTTTCCAATATAAAATCATCTATTCTGCTGTCTACAGTTTAAAATAAAATGCTCTGCTGGGCGCAGCTTGATACGACAGCAGAGGTTGAACCCTGATGGTTGGGGCAAGTATGGATACAACATTCAAGCTTGATACAGCACTGAATTTGGATTGTGATTAAATATTTGACACAGCATAGGTTTCTGACACAGAATGAATGTGGTCTAAGAACTTAAAATTTTTTAATTTACCTATTCAAACCATATCATTATTATTTGCTTTTATATATAAATCAGAAATAACCAATTAATTTAAAATGGAAAATTTTAAAGAAAAAAAAAGGAAAAAAAAATCCCTCCCCCAAATTTTTTGAACCCCCTTATGATTCATCACCCCCAAACTCAATCCCAGCCTTCCCTTTGTGGTATGGTACCTTGCAGTACAATTTCAGAGAGATCCATACACTTGAACACAAGTTATTGTCTGGAAACTAGAAAAATGTTTGTTTTAGGCCCCTTTTTGGTCCTAAATTCCTAAACATTTAGGGCAATTACCCCCAAACTCAAACCCAGCTTTCCCTTTGTAATATGGAACCTTGTAGTACAATTTCATAAAGATCCATACTCTTACACACAAGTTATTGTCCTGAAACTAGAAAAATGCTTGTTTTTTGCCCCTTTTTGGCCTCAAATCCTAAAATTTTGAGGCAATTACCCCCAAAATCAATCCCAGCCTTCCCTTTGTGGTATGGTACCTTGCAGTGCAATTTCAGAGATCCATACACTTGAACACAAGTTATTGTCTGGAAACTAGAAAAATGCTTCTTTTTGGCCCCTTATTCCTAAACGTAGTTACCCCAACACTCAATTCCAGCTTTCCCTTTGTGATATGGAACCTTGTACATGTAGTACAATTTCAGAAAGATCCATACACTTACACACAAGTTATTGTCATGAAACTAGAAAAATGCTTGTTTTTTGCCTTTTTTTTGGCCCCTAATTCCTAAAATTTTGAGGCAATTACCCCCAAAATCAATCCCAGCATTCCCTTTGTGATATGGAACCTTGTGGTACAATGTCAGAGAGATCCATACACTAACACACAAGTTATGTCTCGAAGTTACAAAAATGCTTATTTTTGGCCCCTTATTCCTTAACTGTTGGTACCATAACCCCCAAAATTAATCCCAACCTTCCTTTTGTGGTATTGAACCTTATGGTAAAATTTCATAGAAATCCATTCACTTAAACTAAAGTTAGAGTGCGAAAAGCAATGTGTCTTCGGACGACGACGACGCCAACGTCATACCAATATTCGACCGCAAAATTTTTTTGCGGTCGTATAAAAAACAACATTTAGGCATTAACTCTTGATGTTTATTAAATCTTGATTTCCTGTTACATAGGCAAAATTGTTTAAATACACCATTTATAGGCATGTTGTGGAATCTCAATAAATACTTATGATTGCAATGTACGTTTAATCGTTGTTGTAGCTATGAAATCTATACAATAACGTCATTCACTACAACGTTAGGGTTACAACATTACCATAGTTCAATGTTAGTACTTCGCGTATACTATTTTCAGACAAGGCAATATTAACTCATGAACATAATATGTTGTCATTTGTGTTACCATCCATACTTCATGCACTTAATAAAAGAACAGCGCTTCAATGTACTTCGCCAATTGATGAATATATAAAATTTGCTGTCAAAAAGCAAAAAATATGTATGTTCTTTTAACCTTTTTCATAAATTATAAATAATCTAAAAGAAATGAAGACATGTGTGGGATTGCTTGCAATGCAGTTTTTCTTACAATATCTATTTCCAAGAGGTATAACTACTGTAAACATATTTGATCAGCAGTTATTTTCTAACTCATAAAACTAAAAGACCATGCTGATATAGACCTATGGTATGAATTACAAAAATATCTGACAAAAAAATGCAACCATAACAGTGCTTTACTAGAAAAAATGGCTATCTTCCATAGAATTTACATTTCAAAATGAAGTAATTCCTGTATAAATAATTTATCCAAGACATTACTGGTATATAATAAACCTTTGGTATACATTATTATATGAATAAACTTTAGACATAGAAGTATGTCTTCTCTGTATGAAATCCTGTTAGTTGATTTCAAATAATGATATTCAAATGACAATGCTTAAACATCCAAAGTCACACACCATCCATGACTTGACAAAGTTTCAAAATCAATAGACCATGACTGAGGGGCTGGGCAAAATAAAAAAACAAGGGATATGAAATGTGCTAGTACTCTGACATATACAACTGCATATCAATTCATGCAAATATCAATGATTTATCATTATTGGTTCACTCAAACTGACCTAATCAGAAACTTTTCACATTTAAGTTAAGTAAAAATATCAAAGTCAATCAACCATGACTGAGGGATTTGGACCATATAATCTCAATGGAAATGGAAATGAGAAGTGGATATCCTACTTCTACTGCAAAAAATATTATTGACTTATTTAACCATAACTCGGCCATAAGTTATTGTTTGGTTCCTCTTAAACTGACCTAATCTCAATTTTTAACAAATTGTTTATGACTTCACCTCTGTTACAGCATGCCCAAGACTCACCTTCATGACTGTTGTTGCAAGACAAAAAAAGAACAAGCAATGAAGTGTTAATAGAGCTTCCAACCCTATTTTCTATAAAATTGACCTGTAAAAAAAAAAGTTTGTCACTGCTTATAGAAATAGCCCACAACAAGAATCAAAACTTTCAACTCTATCATGTCTATGACCTCAAAACTTGCAACATATATGTATACAGTCTGACAACAACAAAATATTTAAACAAAGTTATCCTCTTCATTACATACCTCTCATCACAAAATTATTCATAGACTACTGCTCCTTTTATGCACATAAATCAATATGACAATCTATGAATCCATTATATAATCTAGAAAGCAAGGCCTCAAATGAATTCTGTTCTGTTGAAGTACATGTACAAAATGTACTTTCACTGAAAATGCTAAAAGAAATAATGTATAACATGTTCAAATGTATAATAAAATGAAGTTACAATACATCTGCCAAATTGCCTTAAATATTTTTATATGGCAAAAATGGCTTATTTTGATCTTTTAAAACAAGAACAACAGATCTAGACTTGCCCTGTTTCTTGTTGCTGTATATCATATTTGTTTATTTGTTCCTTGTTTTGTTTATAAATCATTATCAGTCTGTTAGTTTCCTCATTTGCATTGTTTAACATTTGTCATTTCCATTAAATGTCTTTTATAGCTGACTTTCTGGTATGGGCTTTGTTCATTGTTGAAGTCATCTTGTACATTTGTACCATAACTTTAATATACTTGTTAACTTCTATGTCATTTGATCTCTTGTGGAGAATTGGACTCTTCTCATTGGCAATCTTACCACATCTTCTTATTTTTATATTCACATTTAAGTAGATGTAAAGTAGACCATTCATGCACTCTAGGGTCCACTTCTACTTATAATGTACAATTAAGGTGATAAGACCTGCCGCTGTAATAGCCTGGGTCATATTTTTCAGCTTAAACATATGTGAATAGGTGTGGAAAACTATCAGAAGTATAATACATGTATGATAAGGCTGAGAAACACTAGATGTTTATTGTTATAGTACTCAGTAATAGTAGTCTCAGACTCATGATAATCAAGGCTTATTGTACTTGTCATATGATGGGGGGTAGGAGGGGTCCTGATCCCGAAATCCCGGGCTTAAAAACATGGAATTCTGAGGTCCTGAATTTAAAAAAATTTAAATCCAGACATCCCGAAATTCGAAAAAAAAGAATTCCCGGATCCCGAAAGGATCAATCCCGAAATCCCGAGCTTAAAAACACCCGATCCCAGAGTCCCGATAAAGGTCCTACCCCCCTCTCAGATGCAAAGCCCTGTAATTTTCTTACATTTGTGTAGTTGCAAGTCTCGTTTTGCCTTAAGTTAACATGAAATAAGGAATTTGAGCCTCAGTTTTGAGCTTTAATCAAATGTGATGATTTTCTCGGTAATTACCGGAATGTGATTCTTGTCCGCTCCTGCATGTCCTGGAATCATTCATTATTAAAATTGGGGAAAGGTTACATGTACATTATTACCTACGCGATGTATGAAAAGGTATATACATTTTTTAAATCTAAATTATATGAAAAGGGGGGAGTAATTGATCCCCAGGGGCACCCCTATCTATTAAGTGTAAAATAGCTATTAATTGCTAGAGAGATAATAAAGTCGTCTACATTTTCATGGTTTTAAAACAACTGAATGTCAATGTCGTTCTCAGGTTTACAAATATCTACAGTCAAATAGTCTTTCGTGAAAAATAAAGCACACACATCTTCCTGCTTTAATCCAATAATTAAACAAAATGTGCATAATAATATTTACCTTTCGTTCCGCTTTTAGGGTACGTAAAATTATCCATCAAAACAAAAACACTTTGACTTTTGTTGCGTTGACTTTCGTTTCATAAATTTTCTATGTTTCGTTCCCCGGTTTCTTCCAGTTAATCGACAAGTCACCCATTTCAATTTATCTGTTTATAATAAATTTTTGATTCACCAGTTTGAAAAACCAAAGTTCCTTGTATCATCTATCTCTGTCCATTCTTAAAAACTTTTAAAAAGACAGCAACAGATGATCGCGTGAGCGTCCATGGATTTTGCGTCATAGTATAAAAAACGGTAACGGTGAAAAGATTTCCGGGTTTTCGTGTTCGACGTACCATGCAAGCTTTCGTACATTTACGTATATTTGAGGGTCTGGAATCTAGATGGGAGTTTAAGAATAGAAAATAATGACAAAAAGTGCAAAATAAAGAACAGATAGTAAAAAAAGGCAGAAATATAGAATAAAGAATCATAGAGAATAATTGGATTATTAATAATAAAAAAAAAAGAATTGAGAATAAAGAACAAACTAAATAAAGAATATTTATTCATATTATTATTTAATATTTATAACCCATTCACTTATTCTACATTCTGTTCAATTCAAAATTAGATAGCTCTGCTGTGGGGGTGACACTGACAGGGCTGACCTGCTTTCATCATCATGATCATGTGGGATTTAGTGGGAAGAGTAGAAAGTGAACTTTCCTGTTTGAGAAATACGCTATATAGATAATAAATGAAAAAGTGTATGTGATAATTAAATGACAAATTTTGACATTTTCTCAAAACATTTTTTTTTAATGTCCTTTAAAACATATGAAAACATATGAAAATCATATGTTTTTCATATGTTTACAAACATATGTAAACATATTTTATAAAACATATGAAAACATATGTTTGCTTCCATATGTTTTCATATGTTTCAAAACATATGTAAACATATGTTTGTAAACATATGTTTTTCATATGTTTGGGACAAACATATGAAAAACATATGAAAATCATATGTTTTTCATATGTTTTGAAAACATATGAAAAACATATGTTGCAATTTTTCCTGTGTATGTTAAGTATGGCAGAATGAAATGTCTAGTAATCAAGTTCATTAGCTGTGCAAGTTATGACCGCATATTTTTATTCTAAATGGTTCATACATTTTAAGGAAGATTATTCCAGTATAGGAAAAATGTATTGTCCGTCCTTCAAATTTCACATTGTTCCGTTCGAAATAATACGTCCAATATTTACTAGCCGACTGACAACCATTAATTGAAAAAAGATATGGTCGGTTCAGGTATCTGCAATTGGTTGTATTTTATTAGGAATCTTACATTTTACAAAAATAAATGCTTTGAAATGAATAGTTTTCAATCGATGTTTACTATATTCAATACTCTAATTCTGTTTTTAACGTAAATTTTTACAAGGTGTAATACCACCAAATCATAGTACGTCACATCCGGTTGCATACGAAAAATGGTCGAAAACAAAATATCCGCGATAATTTGACAATTGTAGGAAATTAACCCTGCATTTCACTGCAGAAATGATTTTTTTAGTAATAAACATATAACATGGGTGTTTAAAAGCACCATTTATTTTTTGCTGTTTCTATAAAATATTTTTGAAACTTCAGGAGACATGTTTACTAAAGCTTGTTAACAGGAAAAAACGATGAACATTTTATTAGTTTACTTCCGGTGATGGTTATTATCTTACATGCAATGATAAGTTATGTGAAATTTTCATTGTAGTACTGGACAGGATACAACTTTACTCATGGCAAGTATTTCTTTATTTGAAACAAAGATAAATTCTGCACAATATTTTGCAAAGTGCCAATTTAGCAGAGACTAATAGGGGAAATCATTGGTGGTATTACTCCTACAACAAAATACCACTTAAAGACTTAATTTTTCAAGGGCATTTCACAATTGACTGTTTTGCAATGAAGGACATTAACAAACAAGTGCATTTAGTTTTTACCTTTTCCTCAAATACGTCATATACGTCACGTGATCGGTACGTGTGTTCTGCATCACCGTCCATAGGGTCATCTATTTTGTGAGCGTTTATTAATTTATCAATCAATTTATTAATTGATGCATTGTAAACATGTTCTTATCATGTTTTTCACGATATAAATATTTACAAACCTCAAGCAGAACGCGTATGTTAGAAACTTTAAAATGTTTATAAACGTAATAAAATTAACAAACACAAAAGACCATAAACAGAATTATCCAACTGAGTTACAAAAAAATCATGTATATTTAGTTCACTAGTTAAAGGTTTTCGTTTGGTTTGTCTGTATTAACAGGCCTAGGTGACTCACAAACAAACAATTTGGTTTTCATTCATTTTTATCATTTTTGCTGGAATTCAGTCTTGAAAAGGTGCTGTCTATTAAAAACACGTTTTACATTTTTCAAATGGCACTTGATAATCTATTTTCTAAAAGTTCTTTCTTAATTGCGTACACCATTTCATAAAAGAGAAGACAGAATATACAATGAAAAATATGAAATTGTCCATCCTCGAAATTTGATCTCAATTGGAAGGGAATTGCACATTACAATTTTTTTTAAGATATTGCAAAACAGAAAGTACAAATGATTAGCTTTCGAATGATGCATTATTTTGCAAATTTTAATTTCATGGCTAATAAAACTCAAATTTAACAATAAACTGTTTAATTAATAAGAAGATTTGAAATCAAGTCTGCATGAAAAAGTTAATTCCGGCGGTTTCTGTAGGCGAGTACTACGCTCTTTGAGGAATAACCCTTTCAAAAACGCATTCAGTGGACAAGGCCTTAGGTGGTATTTTACAAGTCTACCTCTACCTTGCATACCCTGATTCCCATCTATCATGGGTTGCTCACCTAATTTTGTGAATATAACACAACTATAAACAACTGTGATACAAGTACGAGGCATAACTAGCTAAAAAAAAACAGGTATAACCCACCATTTTCTTTGGAAAAAGCCAAAACTAAGTCAGGAATATGACAGTTGGTTTTCACTCGTTCCATCTTGGTTGATAGCGTTTGATTTTGTCAGTGTTTATGGGCTTTCACTGTTTTTATCTACCTTGGAGTTCGGTTATTTTTTTTTACTAAAAACGGTTTCATTAGTTTGTTTTTAAGAAGAACTAATTTTGTTATTAGTTGTTATTGGCTTTGAACTAACTGTTAGTAACTGCGAGTAATCTCAGATCTGTGTCCTTTTTTTTGTTAGGAATAAGGGATGGATAAATACCCTGCCACACCAGGCCTGTGTTTAAGTTTAATGTTTACTGCTTTGTATCGATCGGATGGTTTAAGCCTTTTTCAACAGATTTTTATAGTTTGTTCTTATGTTGTGCTGTTACAACACTGTCCCAGGTTAGGGGGAGGGATAAGCGCTCACAAAGATGTTTAATCCCGCCACATTCTTTATGTGCCTGTCCCAAGTCAGGAGCTTGTAGTTCAGTGGTTGTAGATGGTTCATGTCTGTCATATTTGATTTTCGTAAATGGTTTTGTTAAATTAGGCCCTAGGTTTTCTCAATTGAATTGTTTCTTTTTTTATTCGGGCCTTTTATAGCCGACTATACGGTATGAGTTTTTCTCATTATTGAAGGCCGTACGGTTGCCTATGTATATAATGGTGGATAGTTGTCTTATGGCAATCATACCTCATCTTTTTATTCTTGAATAGGTAGTACTTTGTATTTATATAGCTACCGTTAATATATGTCGAGATAGATTTTCGTAATTACCGTTTTTCATAGTTACAACCTGGAATTGTATCGAAACGGCAATAAAAGGGTTGTTGCGCACTGTCAATTAAGTTCATGCTTTAACAGGACTTTATATTCTTTCCGTGTAGACATGTGGAGTTAAAGATTTTTCTCAAACAAAGGCTGTTCCAAACGTTCCAACAATTGACAAGAGTCTTTTGAAAGCCTTTACTGCAAACATTTTTATTTAACTCACACAACAAACTTTACATTAATTGAGCTTATACAGCAAGTTCAGACGACTACTAACATTACATTTGCAGTAGCGATACCCCAGCTCTTGTAAAAAGCACAGACAAAGAACAAAAATCAGTTCACTGTTAAACAAGCTTAGCAGGTTCAGACTGGTGAAATTTCGCGCCTATATTGTCCTAAATCTCTTGGGTAAAAGTACCAGGCAAGGTCTGATTTGTAGTTCTCTGTCGAGAACAAACTTTTAAATTTCCTCTTTAAGAAATGGATACTGTATTTTATTGCATTCACATTCAATGTAATCATCACATTGTTTTACAACAAAATCCGTAAAATTCAGGTTCTCTCAGGATTAAAACATTACAGATAAAACGCAAAAACGTATTACCTGTTTAAATTCAAACTCGCGCAAATGAAAATTCGATTCAGTTGAGCAAGACATTTTCACAAAAATAAAACTTTTCCATTTCTACGTTCAGGGCTTTTTAATACTATTTCTGGCGGCTTGGTGGCATGAGGAAGAGAAAAAAACGCGGATTGTGACAATAACAACTATAGTTGACTTTGTATTTTTGAAATAATTGTGGACACGATCTTTTGTTTGGTCGGTTCATCTTTTTGAGAGGTTTTTTTTAGAATAACTTATATTCATGTATGTCTGTGGTGTAAAGTTAGTGATACAGAAAAATACATGCAGTAATTGATATTCAAACATTTTCTTTGTTCTGGTTTTTATTTCTGATATACAGTATGTAAGGTTGCAAAAGTATGTGACATGTTGAATCAACAGCAATTACGGATTGATATCATCGTTGCAAAAATAGTTAAAATAGAGGTGTTGAAACGTACGAGCAGTGGAATATGTACGTATATTATCCGCAAATAGGTCACCACACACTGAAATTCCCCTAAATAGTTTTGTACTCAATTAATGTCGATGAAATGGAATGTATGATTGATTATAATGTTGAAATTTGGTGTTCTATGAATGACGATTCGGTCCAATCATAGATTATAAAGCCATATCTATGGTTCAATCTGTTTTAAGAACCACAATACTGGTATTATCTTAAATATTTAAATAACGCTTGATCTTGAAAATGATTTATTCAGTTAAAAGACATTAATTAAGGATGCATTGGAAAATTTTAAATCCGCCACATGTTAAATCTACCTTCTCACATTTGTCGTTTGAACCACATTGGCCAATACCTGCACAACTTTTATTTAAGCATAGTTCCCATTGATAGTCTAAACTTGGTATGATTCGTTCGAACCTTTTTTTACAACAGTCTTCTGTTTGGTTCTCCGGAACAACGAAATCATTTGGTACACAAAGCGTGCATGCGTTATTATCAATCAACACCTTCTGGCATTTTTTCTCTACACAGCTCAATGGGCATATGTTGACACATGTTTTCCACTGAGCCTTTCTCGCTGTTACAACACTTTCAACATGGCAAACTGTTGCAGAATTAGAAATTCCGAAACAATCTAAAATAAAATAAAGCATAATGTGTCAAGCAAGTGATTGGTTTCATACAATCATCTCAGTATTTATATTTTCAAGTTTTGAGTGTACCTCACTTAGGAACTGACGGAAAGCAAATACAACAATTTTCCATGCAATCAAACTGAAATCGGCGTTAACTAAATATAGCTATTTCATTTAATATGAGATTTATTTAGGGATCGCTCTCTATTATCAGAGGGTAATTCGACGTAATATAATCCTATTGGATCGAAATTAAGGGCTGATTCCCCTTACTTTACTTCATACCATCTCCAATTTCATAAAAGAAAAATGATCCCGATTCTTACTGAATTCACAATATTACAAGTTCATGTGTGTAAATATATTACAGCATTGTTATTTCAGAACAAAATGGATTTTGACATTAGAGTCTTAATTACATTAATTTCCCAATTGTACTGCCTCATGCGCAACACGACGGGTGCCACATGTGGAGCAGGGTCTGCTTACCCTTCCGGAGCACCTGTAATCACCCTCAGTTTTTGGTTGGGTTCGTGTTGCTTAGTCTTTAGTTTTCTATGTTGTGTTTTGTGTACTATTGTTTGTCTGTTTGTCAGTTTATTTTTGATTAATGAGTTTGAATGTCCCTCTTTGATTATACTTGTCTGTTCAATGATGCTCGAGGCTTTAGATATTTGAAATCCACAATTTCTTAAAAAGTAAAAATAGAAAAAAAAAAAAAAATGGGAGAAAAACATAAACTACAAATCAAAAACAAGACTCCAAAAGAAGTAAAAAAAATTTTTGAAATAAAATTACTTCATATCTGTCGACAAAATCGATGTAAAATTTTCCAAAACACGTGTACCAGTAATTAGAAATATTGTATTGTAATCATTTTCGACAACAATGTTACTGGAACCAAATGACAATAAAAGATCATTGAACTGCCAATCAATCTATTGTTTAGCCTTTTGATAAGTATAATCCTGGTACATTTGATAACTATCAACAACTTTCTGATTTTTACCCTATGAGTGTAAGTTTCGAGGGCTATATCAATGTCTCTGTGGGTCCGATGACTTACATATTTTAGCCTTAGATTCGTTTTGTTTTCTCCTCAAACACATATGGTTCAAAATCAGTTATTACAATTAAATTCTGGGGTAGTATTATATCAGATTGCTAAGTATCATTGACTAATGGTTACATGTGAAAAGAGCAAGATCCCTCGTATAGTTCAGAGTTTACATATGAATCAATGTTGAGGTAACGCTTAAATCCAAAACTCATAATAGGAGTTGTCAAAGTCATAATACCATTTTGAGATTGTTTTGTAGGTACATCTTACTGGTTCTGTTTTCTAGCGACGGAAAAGAAATAAACCTTAATGGATGAAATTTCAAAAGTCGTGTCCTCCTTGCATTTAAAAATGATATGCTTTATGGTCATATAGCTCTTCCACTGTTTCGGTTCTTATACATCTTTGGCTTTCAAATATTCGGCTTTGAGCGTTCCTGATGAAGGTAAATCCAGAAAGCGCTTCGAACGCATTACATTAATAACGTGTTGTTTTCATTTTCTTATCAAAAAATTAAACCTGCATTTCAGTATTTTTCTTTTGAAATGCAGACATACACACGAAAGTTTCTCTAGAATGTAAATTTGAAAAATAAACTGATTAAATTTTTGATATGAAAAACAAAATTTGAAAAATACATTGATCAAAATCTGCACAATAAATTGACTAAAATATGTTGAACAAATTAATTAATTTGTATTCATTTGAAATAAAAAAAAAACGACTATTCTTTACTTCCGTCTACACAGATAGTACTAACGAGAAAGCAGTGTTTGTTCTTTCTATGCAATTTTTGAATCATTTTGTGTAAGTTTTACAATTTTTTCTTCCGGTTTCAGTTGATCTTACTATTACCTCGTAGAATGTGAAAAATTGACAAAAGATTGAAAATATCCACGCAATTCTCTGTGTCTTTCCATGTGTGTGGTATATGGCGTCATTATTGTGCACCACACTATCACTAACCTTTAGAACATGTCTATCTCCATGCTCATTAAACATTTGAAATCGGAAGATACATGCATTCTATTTACCAAATCTTATCAATCAAAATAAAAACTAAATGTTTTGAAAAAAAAAAACCCAAAAAATAATTGATTTTCTTTGCCGTTGTACGAAACGTCAGTATACATTCCGTGATTTGGACTGAACAGCTTCAGTTATATTTGTATTTGCCCTAGCGACGCATTTTGAAGATCGCACATGGAACACTCCGCAATTGAGGCTGAACAGCTTCAGTTATAAAAATGTTGGTCCAAGCGACGCACTTTGAAGATTGCGCATGAATCCCATGTTATTCTTGAAAATGCATCTTATTAATATTTTGTCTGTGGCAATCCATAGTTTTACTATAACAACTGTTGCTATGGTAAAGTGATGCGTTACAAAAAAAATAAATTGTAATACAAAACTGCACAACAAGTTGAAAAGTGTCATATTCTGAGTTTTTGTTCTATGCATATGTATGTCGCTGACAAATTTTTACATTTAATACTTACTTAAGAATTATCTTTTAAACATGCATGACACATTCAAATATCTCTAAAATGTGTGTATAAAGGCATCTTCACAATCTCGTAAGACTCACACAAAAACACTTACCAATGATTACAAGTATAACTAACAGCGACTTCATTGTAAGCATTTTTTTCTGAAAAACCTTCTTTACCAAGCAAGCTTTTAAACAAAGTAATATGTTTTATATATTTGTTGCAACAGATTTTCACAGCAGGAATACCGTCTGACGATTCTATCATATTTTTTGCATATACAAATAACTAATAAGTGTAAACAGTTTGTTGGGAGAAAATTTGAAGCGACACTGACCGGAACCAGTCTTGTGTCATTTACCTTTACAAGGACGCTGTCCTTGAAGCCATACTTGGTCACTACTAAGTCCTAACATTTAAATGGAATATGAATACATGGAAATACTGGGTAAACATCTGTTGTCAAATTCATAAATTAAAGTTGAAATAAATCACCGTTCTTAAAGTTATATCAAGGTGAGACTATTTTAACACATATATTAAATAGAAGTCTCGGTATGAAGTTTTATGTATTATGGTCCTGCCAAAAGTACTGATGATATATCACGTGCAGACCTTAAAGAAGTAAGAAGTGAAAAGTAATAGGAAAAAAGTCTAACTATATATCAAACATTAAATGTCAAAATATGAAAAATGCTGTAGTTTTTAACATTAAACATTTAAACATATATTGGTAGCAGACAAACATGATAGAATAAAAAAAGAGTACGTTGGCCTCTTAATTACTATGTGATATTTTTGTCTCGAAACTGAGATATTTCTAATAGCTGATTTAAGATATAACAGAAGCAGTTAAAAGATATAACGATGTTGAAGGACTTATGTTATTTATGGTATTCTAACGTTCAACGTTGAAAATAACTTCGGCACTTCAAGAATTTTATTTTCATGTGGTTACGAGGGATAAGTATTATTACATGAATGCATTGTATCTATAAAGCAAGATGTTACAATTCATTGTAATAGGGGAAAATGTTATCTAAATAAACAACCTTGTTAATGTAATACAGAAGAATTTACATAGTTAAACTTCAAATAGAAATCGATAAATATATTAGTACAACCCAAAAATGATTTAGTGTTGTTGAATCAATTTTCAATCCCCCAAATGTGCCTGTTAAATTGACCGAATTAACAGTATGGGCCGGGATTTTGGATGACATCATTAAAGATAAGTTTAAGTCGGTTAAGATAAATCACTATCATTTTAGTTTGCATGGAAAAATAAAAGATCGTTTGTCTTCCAAAATAACATTTTACCACAGTATGTGTAGTATTTCTTTAGTAAACGAAGTATCATCTGTTATTTTTCGAGGACGTTATGTTAATACGTGAACAGATTTAATATTTGCATGAAACAAAAGGCAATCTCCTCAGATTCACAAATACAATATTGATTTCATGAAAATATGACACGAATATGACGTTTGAGAGAGCTGACAGTGCAATTGTTCAAAGAATTAATTTTTCAAATGGCGGTTACTCCTTTGAAAAAAATATATAAGAACAGAGTTATAATGTCCCCCGCGTTGCATCTATTTTGTCTATACAAGGTTCAAGGGCAGTAACTAAAAAACACCTTCTTTTTTTTCTCCTTTTAAACAATTGATAAATATTTTAGAGCAAATGCAATGCGAATTCTGTTATAATAAATTTTTCCATGGGGCATAACTCGTTCAAAGTATTTAATAGCTCTTATTTTCCAAAGTGTCAAAGACATAGCTGAAATAAACCTGTGATATCAGATTCATAATATTCTGGAAAGAATTGTACACACGAGAGTGCTACCAATGCAATTTTCCATACAATCAATATTTCAAAAGGGACATTACTCTTTTAAAAACAATTGATCAGCACCGATTTTCAAACTCATCTTAGTCATTTCTAATATAAACCTATGATATAAGTTTCATAGAAATCTGACAAGAATTGTGCACATCAGAGCGCTATGCATATCAGTTTCTTAATATTCTGGAAAGAATTATACACACGAGAGCGCTACTAGCAATTTTCCATATAATTCAGTGAACAATGTTTGATAATGATACTGACAATACAATGAATAAATTAGGCATCTTTTCTGTCTTGTGAGTTCCGTCCAATTAACACTGTTTAAATGTGATCATTTGCAATGGAACTCATTAGTAAAAGCTTTGTATTTGGTATTTGATTGCATCATGGCTAGACTCCTTAAGCCAAATTTAAATTCAAAGGATTTTAATGAAATTAAAAGTTGATAAAATCTTTTCCAATTTGAATTAATGAGATAAAAAAAGCAATACTTTAATACTTCAGATCACAAGGAAAATATTTGGTAAAATGCAATAAATATAATAGGCGTCTGTTCGGGCATGTGTTTTTCGTCCCGTTCACACTTGTCTAAATGTGTTCATGTACATCTGATTATCAAATCACATTTATTCGTTGACAGAGAACATCATCCATCAGATTATTTATTATATCTTATGTTTATTCTTGTCAATCTTATTTTGTATGAAAACATTTTTATAATTTTGATGAATCAGATTGGACTTACGACATTACACTGAACACATTCCATCTGTAATAAAAGTAATCCATGCTGAATTTTTGAATTATTCACCACGTGTTCCAGAGTCGCAGGTATTAGTTTCCACTAAAGTTTCATATCCAGAATTAGAGGCACTCAACTCAGTCATCCAGCCGGTCATTGTCATTCAGATTATTCGTCTATTGTGTAATTGTGTGGTCAGGGGCATCACACAGTTACAATAACAAGATGATATTTCGTCAGGCTTTTTTTACACAATTCTTTATGTATGTCACCATTTCCCTCTGTGAGGGCACTACTATATTATAGAGAAGAACCCACATGGACAGCATAATAAAGTCATTCTTCCTGCGCACTACCAGACATTAAAGCATTAGCCACATTGATAGCAGGATATGATAACCCTTCCTGAGCACTAACAGACAATACAGCATTAGCCACATTGACAGTAGGATATGATAACCCTTCCTGATCACTACCAGCCAATACAGCATTAGCCACATTTACATCAGGATATAGTAACCCTTCCTTAGCAATACCAGACAATAAAGCAGTAGCCAAATTGACAGTAGTATATGGTGAATAAAGGCAACAGTAGGATATCGCTGTTCAAAAGTCATAAATCGATTGACAGAAAACAAATCCGGGTAACAAACTAAAACCGTACCTTTCCTGAGCACTTCCAGGCAATTAAGCTTTAGCCACATTGAGAGTAGGATATGGTAACCCTTCCTGAGCACAACCAAAAAGTACAGCATTAGCCACATTGACGGAAGGATATGGGTATCCTTCCTGAGCAATACCAGACAATAAAGTAGTAGCCACATTGACAGTAGGATATGGTTATATTTCCTAAGCACTAAGAGACAATAAAGCAGTAGCCACATTGACATTAGGATATGGTAACCCTTCTTGAGCACTAACAGACAACAAAGTAGTAGTCACATTGACATCAGGATATGGTAACCCTTCCAGAGCACAATCAGACGATACAGCATTAGCCACATTGACATTAGGATACGGTAACCCTTCCTGAGCACTACCAGACAATAAAGCATTAGCAACATTGGCATTAGAATATGGGACCCTTCCTGAGCAATACCAGACAATAAAGCAGTAGCCACATTGACAGTAGGACATGATTACCCTTCCTGAGCACTACTATACATTAAAGCATTAACCACATTGACAACAGGATATGGTTACCCTTCCTGAGCACTGCCAGACATTACAGCAGTAGCCACAATGACAGCAGGATGATATGGTCACCCTTTCTGAGCACCTATAAGTATTTAGTATGCTTTTATTAGACCTATATTAGAGTATGGTGATGTTGTTTGGGGAAATTGCTCATAGCACGAGTCTGAGCTTCTTGAAAATATTCAAATAGAAGCTGCCAGAATTATTACAGGACTACGGCGTAATTTCTCAAGACAAAAACTTTATATCGAATTTGGATTTGAAACTCTGGAGAATAGACGGAATAAACATAAGCTTATTCTGTTTTATAAAATATTAAATGGGATGACACCTGCATACTTATATGAGTTAGTCAAGCCATATTTTCCTAGACAAACCCCTTATACGTTGAGGAATGAAAATAATACTTTTCACCCTCTTCTTGCTAGAACTAGCTCTTATTTGATAGTTTCATTCCTTCCACTATAAGACTTTGGAGTCGTCTTCCTCTAAGTTTACACAAATTCCCAAGTTTGTGTATATTTAGAGGTGTTCTGGACAAGTTTTATAGGACTGATGAAACATTTGAAACTTTCAATTATGGGATAAGGAAACATAAGATAAGTAATTGTCAACTCAGAAATAATGCTAGCAACCTAAAGTCTCATTTGTTTAAGAAGTCAACGCTCTATCTTGTTAAAGTGGTGCTCTAAAATTGTTATTGTTTGCTTCAGGTTAATCCACTTTACATCTCGTCGTGAATATGCATGACGTATTTGCCACTGTACATCAAGAGAGCAATTGATTAATCAGCACCATTAAAGTGATGTGTAATCATTAGTCTTCAGTTGATAATTATCTCAAGCAGTTTTCAAATTCTTAAATATTTGATTTTTATTCGAATTTGATTTTTTAAGAGTAAATTTAAGCATTTCTTTCGAATTCCTTAGTTTTCTCTTTGCATTTATTCTTTTTTTTTAACATTATATAACGTAGTCCACATCAGGGGTTACATTGCATCATATCCAGCAAAACTAGAAGGAGGGGAGCAGAACAGAAAAAAAATCTTCATTGGGTGGCAATAACTCATATATTGAAGCGTACAACGACGGCAGTCTCGTCTAGGTGACACAATTTGCTGTTTGAAGTTGTTTTTATATCTGGCATAACAGTTGTTATAAAAGCATAAAAAATGGATAAAACATGTTGGCAACAGTTTATATACGAATTCATATTATTTTGGCCGTTGTATATATTTTTTTTAATATAGTACTAGTCTTACTGATCGGTTTTGTTATTTTTCAATTTTTTTCATCTACGATTGTCTTAGAAAAAGTAGCAAACAATCTTAATATCAGCCATGCGAATTATTTTAAAAATGTAGCTGACCTTTGTTGTTGTTTACAAATGGTTCTTTAACGTACAGATAGCGAGAAACTTGCACTACACCAGGTATCGGACATACGACATTTCTTTTTCGACCGGACGAAGCTGCGTATTTATAAATCCGAACAACCAAATGGAGATAAAGGTTTACACTAATGCGACAGCAACCCAACGACACATACAAAAATCAAAATATAAAGAGTAAACATATTTTGTTTTGTCATAGAAAGATGCGTATACAGAATAATAAGCTAAAAACCGTCCCATGACTAAAATACGGAGTTAACTTATTAATATGTGCCGGCAAAGATATCCCAACAGGCACAGTTGATTATTTACCGTTAAAGATATCCCAACAGGCACAAAAAATATCCCAACAGACACAAGTGTTTGATTGAAAAATATCATCTGCCCTTTTTTAATTTCGATCGGTGGAAATTAAAGAAGATGTAATATAAACCAGTAGAAGAAAAACACTCCACTGTATAGTATAACGGTAAAATAAATAATGATAATGGATGAAGTCCTCAGCAAATTAAATGAATATGAGTATTAACCCTGCTTTGTACAAGACCGATACGCTGAGCCGGTTTTGTAACGCGTAAATTCACTAGATATCAGTTCACAGGAAGAAAAATCACCCTAACCGGAAACATTTCTGACTCCGAGCCAACAAGTCTGTGCTCTTTCTCTTAAATGCCGCTAGTTCAGCGTTGAAACAGCAAATACCAATTTCAACGTCTTGTTAGACCTGGTCGGGATTCGAACCAACAACTTCCCGCTCTAGAGGCGAACACACTCCCGCTAAACAAACCGATAGCGGTAGTACAGAATATCATACCAGAAACCAATGTACAATAAATACAGTTTCAAAAAATTCTCACAGTTACTAAAGCGAGCTAAAAGTATCTAACCTAAATTAGATGCGTTACATGATATTGATTTTACTACACGTAAATATGGATGGGCGACCTCATAATAGATTTCATGGATCAACGCTCTCTGCAAATAAGAAACTCTTACACCAATTATTTAAGGGGTGGGTGTGTGGCCGGATGTTGCTAGCTGTTACAAGGCTAAAGATCTGTACGTATTCAATATACCCTCAAATTGCAGTGGTATTCCAAGTTTCACGTCCTACCTAAATGTCGACCTCCTATTGCAAGACCTACCTATTGTATTTAAAATTTATGTGTTATCGTCATGAACATGCATGAAATATTTGCCACTGGACGTAAAGCAAACAATAATCAATGAATTATGAACAATAAATTATTCCATGTACATAGTATACACTAAGACAAGATCTTGTATAATGCTAAAATTAATTTCCATTAAAATCACTCCATAATAGTGCAAAGTTTTTTTATGGTTTGCAATTTACTTTAACAAAAAATAAATATCTTTTTACTATGGTTCTTATATACTGTTTTATTACGATTTATGATATATGATTTTGTCAGGAGATTATAAAATTAAGATTGTTAAAAAATTTTCAAGGTGTTTGTTTATGCTACATTTAGACGTGAAAAGGGAATGACGGACGACTAAAATAAAAGTGTTTGTTTTCATATAATAAATTGAATCACAGTAACATTGTATTTCAATTTAAGAATGATGATCAACCTTGCAGGCATATCTCATCTATAAACGTTTTGATCGAGCCGCTCAAACCTACATAACTTGAAGCTAAAAATGATACATAGGTTATTAAGAAATGGAATAAAAAAACCAAAATGGACATTTACCTGAATATTGTGAAGGACCTTATGCATCTAGGTCTGTTCAATTAGAAGTTGTGAAACAAGCGGTTTAAATAGCTAATTGTTGGAACAGTTCACTTACTGTTTTCATTTGGTCTGGTCTTTACGAATCTATTTAATGATTACTGACGGATTAAAAACATTAAATATATATAACAAGAAGTTTTTGTGAAGAACATTCATTGGTCAGTTGTAAATGAGGTCTGTATAGGGTTTTGATTTCCTCATTTATACTGTAGAAATCATTATATTGAAAAGTTGGAATTCAAAAAATATAAATTTAACACTTAATTTTATAAAACTATCCTATGGTGTTATTTTAATGCGAAAAAAATATAATAGATAAATAATTAAATGATGTACTGCCATTTAATCGGTCAGTTTTCAATGCAATTAGGTAACTGTTAATTGTCTATATCAGTCTGAGTACCGTTTAACTATCATATGAGTTGAATATATTTAGACCCGTCCAATTCAGGGGAATTAGGCTTCTGAAAGTGCTTTTTGTGTGTAGTTTTCTTATGGTTTTGACGGTTTGAAAGTCAGTAAAAATTCAATGATTAAGTTATTATTGACATTAAAAGACCTCCTCACAAAAAGGCTGTTCAAATCGCCTCGCCCTTCGGGCTCGGGGATCTCAACATCCTTTTTTGTTCGAAGGTCTTTTAATATCAATATTAACCTATCATTGAGCTTTTACTATTACGTTTACTTATCACCCAGTTGAGGATAGCCAGCATTTCTTTTTTACTTGCCCTAAGTACAATGATGCTAGACAGATTTTACTTGATTCTATTTACTCAATTGTTGATAATGTTGACATAAATATTGACTTATTACTTTTTGGAAACAGATAATTTTCATATGATATGAATATTGCTATCCTTAAATCTGTTAGGAAATATATCAGTGACACTCACCGTTTTGTTTGAAGTTTTCTTTATTTTTGTTTTATTTAGTGTTCGTTTATTTATTTATTTATTCATTTATTTATTTAGTTATTTATTTTTCTTTTTTTCTTTTTCATTTTTTTCCTTTTTTTCCATCTACATTAATTCATTTATTCCACTAAGTAAGCTAAGTGTCTCTTCCAAACCTTATATATGTTAGCGGCAATAAGCGAAATTAGTCATTAAGCTTAAACCCTAGGCAATAAGCTAACGCCTAGGCAGTAAGTCTATTGACTAAATCATGTTTAAGCTTAAATCCTGAAAAATGTGTTCAGGCATTAAGTTTAATACCTAAAATATAAATGCGAATAAATAAAAGACATTTATTCATTTAAATAAAAATACATTTGTTACATAATAACAATATGAGAACTGAAGTTTAAAATGTCATCTGCCGGAAATAAAATCACTAATAAGATATGTTATATATATTAAAACTCATCAAATAATGCTTTAAAAATATGAAAACTTGATAGAAATGCGTGTAAAAATCATTTGTTATCACAAGTTGTGGAACTGTGGCACCGACTATTGCACTGTCTCCCGTTTTTCTTGCATTTGCACCGGTTACTCAAACATTTGGATTTACATGAACATTGGAAAAATCCTTGAACACCGGATAATGACTGATGGGTTTGCTGCCTCACGAACACTTAAAGTTGTTTCACAATTGACTTTCTCTTCTAGAATTTTGCTTACAGATGCCCATCTCATTTGATCCAAATGTTCCTAGAAGTTGTGCAAATCTTGTAGCTACAACAGCATTTCCCTTATCACTGACCTGAAAAAATAAACATATGAAATTCTTATGAAGGCAGTTTGAGTATTTTCATTAAAATATCGATAAAATAATATTTGTTAAAGTCTTTAAATAAAATGGGCTTCACTACTACTCCTTTTCCTGTATGTTTTTTTTTTATATTACAATTTTCACAAAGTGAAAGAAATAGTTCAATAGCATCACGGGAAATATTAATATATATTATTCAGTTGTTTAATCATGCGGTCTCTGCCGCCATGACCTGTTTCTTTATGTGCTTTTTCCAAAATACCATAGAGTTCCTCTAGGAAGACTTAAATTTCAAAATTTCCCTCATCATTCTCGTTGACTTTAGTTATCAACCTCTCAAAACCTCCAATGGTAAAAAAAGTCATACCTTTTTACATTGTAGAAATCTTTCGCTGACTTCTTTTCTGATGATTCCAAAAGTTTAATCTTTGCCAAAAGATCCTGGCACTTTTCTCTAGGGTATATGTTCCTTGTTTTCCCTGATTCGAATTTAGACCTCAAAGATTCAAGAAATGTGTCCTCAGTAGACATGTTGTCACTTACATGTAATGCTAATAATCCAGATAAAGAACACTAGTAGCACGATTTCAGTCTGAAACGGTCATTTTGGTCTGATCATATCTTAATCGACTGGATTTACCGCTAGAGAAAAACGTCAAGACTTTTAAGAATTTTTCAGACGCCGTTCCGATCGATAGTCGCATCAGGTAAATCAGTCCGTTAAGGCATGTCAAGATAAACAAGACTGAATCTTCTAGCGAGCTGTTAAGATTCGGTCGAAATCAGACCAAATCTCAAAATTAACGTTCAAAATTGTCAGACCATGTTAAGATCCGTTCAGTATGTTGGTATGATACTACGAGTTACGCCCCTTCTGCTTGATAATGCATTTAGATTAATTTATATATGTATTAGAATTTAAAATGTATCTATCGAATAAATAAAAAAAAATAATTAAAGATTAAATTCTCTGTTGATTCTTTATTTCTGTTGTTGTTTTGTTGAGGAACTAAAGTAATAAATTATTCGTCTATATATGTTGCTTATTTTTTTAATAAATGTTAGTTTAGTTTATTTATTTATATACTTATTAAATGCAAGGACGTATGTTATTTGTATACTCACATAAATGTTTGCTATACATTTAACCTTAAAATGTTGTGAACCCGGTGTGAAAATGTTTTTCGTATTTGAAAATCAGTAACGGCAAATCTTAAACGTAACCTAAAAAAACAAGGAGATGTGGTATAATTGCCAATGAGACAATCCACTGAAATGAAGCAGAGGCAAATTAACACTTGTGTATTATTTTTATGTCAGATGCTTTAATTCGTTTTCTGTTGATCTTTGTAGTACAATATATTATCAAGGAATTGTATATTTAAATATAGAATTCCTTGATATTATTAAACAATGATTTACTTTCCACAGTGGTGCGTCTAAACACCACCAAGGTCGCCATAGTACATGAAGCTCCTGATACTGCATTCAGTCTGTGTCGAGACAGTGTTAAAACTATATATAAATTACCACCGTATAAAGATTTTGATTAAAAAATGTTTCCTAATAATTATTTTCCTACATATGTATATATAGTAGTTATGTCATACATTTGAAATTTTCCGTTTTAGTTATAATGATTGAGTTCAATGGCACATGCTAGTAATCAACCGGGTCAACAGGTAACAAAATCAATGATCCATAACGTATGAAAGTACAGGACTATTTTACAATATTACACTCAAAGGTGCCGTAAGGCTAAAGGTTAATAAAGAATTAATGAATTTATGTATTAGTATTTAAGCTGTTGATGTTTGACCGTCATTTTTACAGAGGATGACCTTCAGGTCATTCCGATGTATTGCTATCGCCTAAATTTCCATTATGCAAATTAGTTTTGGGATTTCAACCGATCTATAAAAATTATAGATCCGCGGTCATTACAAGGGAAAAAAGTGCATTTTTATACCTGCGATTCCGTTTTCCGTTCGTACGATGTTTCATCAAAAAAATGGAATCATTTCAGTTGTTGATTTAGTACTGAAAATTTGACTGAATTATCTCCTTTTAAATACGGTTTTATATGTTTAATTGGTGTTTAAGAAAGAGGTCAGGTGCTCATGTTCATTCATAAAATTATCTTTCATTCATTCATGAATTTATCGTAAAATCAAAATCACTACACAGGTCACACAGGTTGTATACGTAATGTCAAATGCTTACCTGTAATCTAAAAATAAACAAACTTAACTGACTCCCCTTACTATAGTGTGTGATAACATTTTGTGAGGAAATTCGATGTTTGCTATACCACTGTTCATTTCAACGCACTTTATGACGATACCACTTTATCAATATGAATGAAATTATTTGCAGTGTTTTAAGAAATAATTTTACTTTAAAATCGCGTATCATTTGTGAACTATTAAATGTTTTACAAGGACGAATTTTCTGTATAAAGTCAATAATTGTGTGAACTTTTGAAGCCCAAACTTTTTATAGCCTTAAATACGCTAATGAAAGATCCGAAAACTATACCCATACAGAACGACATGTTTTTGAAATTGTAGCAAAACTTTTGGTTGACAAATTTTAATTCGTTATTGCATAAATATTAACTTGAAATATCTGTCATTTTCTCCCTACCAAGTTTACCCCTATTACTCATTATGATGTGGACTGGACATTGTTATTGAATCTTATGCAATTTGATTGGATTAAGTCATTATTAGATTACCTTCAAACTGTTCATGCTTTTTCGTACGAGTATATCGATTAAATCAGAGCGTGCATGAATGTGTACAGTAAATTAAATGACCTGCAAACTGGACACTGGACCAGTCCATATTACATTTTATCAATGAATAGATTTTTTTTTTGTATTTTCCAAATTACAGGGCCCATAAAGGGCATAAAATCAGATACAATTGATTTACATAATTGGTAACAACAACAATAATAGCGGCATATGAATGAAACTTAAGGTATGAAAGGTAACAATTGCCACTTTTTATCTTTTCACATAATTTTCCACATACACATTAGATAAATTATTTTTGATAGCCTATTGCGGAGAAAAAAGAGAAAGTTTACTGTATTAACGTTCTATTCCATTAAATACGCCATTTTTCGCAGAAAAACATTTTATGCACGGCTACGCCAGGTAAAATTGTTGTTTATCCTAACAAAAAAATACAATTTTCAGTTTCATTAGAATATTATAATAATAATAAATCCCAAATTTATGTAGTCATTAGATAAAGTCCTTATATGTCCGATCTGCCTATTTTTGGACATCAAAAGACAATACGATCGTTTTAAGGTCAATTTCGTCTACCTCACACAATCTTGTTAGGCACTATAATGAAATGGACCTGAATTTATTATATGAGGATGACACATATCAACTGAGCAATTATGTTTGGGACTTAGTTTTAAGAAATGATGTCAAAGTAACATTATGAAAATATTTTTAGTAAGCTGAAATATATTTTTATTTTTTACATGTTTATGTCTTGTAAGATATTTTATTTCTTGCCCGTTTTTCAACATTTGCGTCTGGAAAGTTGAAATGTTTTAACTGAATGGTTAATTTAAATTAATTATGAAAATTGTTAAAATTAAATCAATAAAGGAAATTATTGCCCAGTTACAAACACTACCAGGGGACAATCCATATTGATTTTTTTTTTAGTTATATGTTTCAGCACATGTATAATTAACCCCAACTTTAGCCTGGTAAACTTGTTGTCTCCTTGTGAAATATAAAACATATTTAAAATGATTTCCTGCTAAAGTCTTTTATTGATATAAAGTTAAAACCGTCTTGCTTCTCACTAGTCAACACTCCTGTCCTGTCAGGTTTAATTCTTATATATATGGATGAAAAATAAAAGTCCACAAAGCATTAACATGGCAGCAATTGCTTTTACAGCCTTTAAGGCTTTGATTTTTTTTACAGAAGAGTGTCCACCATGCACTTGCACTGCACTATGATAATAGTAGAATAGCATGATATACAAATACAAATAGATGAAAATTATATATACATGCAACCGTAATATTAATATAATATATAACAACAAACCAGTGTATTCTCTGGAACTATTATTATATTAGTATAATAGTCTAAGGTATACTGATTTGTATCACTACAATATAATAGTTATTACGGTGAGGTTGAATTTCCTGTCATTTATTCATCATCCAAGCAGGAACTTGTATCAGAAAAAAAAATCTCTGTAAATTAACCTCAGTTTCAGGTATAGAGATGTGATCTGTTTCTGTGACATGTGCTTTTGACCATACAGATTGTGTCAGTTATGTAAAGTGGTGTGTATTTGTATTCTATTTACTTAGCAAAATTGTATCATTATATATACATTTTGTATTTCATAATTATTTATATATATACTATAAGTTGTGTATTGTGGGTTTACGGGATGATTTCATTTTTTTAAATGAAAGTAAGGTATTGTCATTATACTATGACATGGAACCCACCAGTGTAGTTTTCATGTAGTATAATATTTATAAGTAACTTAAATGTAATTAATATGAATTTTGAATACTAGTAAATCGAAACATAACGGGAGCTAGACGCATGGATCCCCCGGACCTATCACTTCTTTTCTCTGTTTTTAAATTTTTTAATGTTTATTTTGTTTTTATATTTCGATTTATTTTGTACTTTTATATAATTTACGGTAACTGTAGTGTATACGTGCTGCCAGACGAAAGATCTATATGTGTACTCTAGATGTTTTTATTTTTTGGTGGATTGGTTGCTTTGTCATTGACGTTTAACACGCAACTTTTATTTAGTGTGATCTATGTAGAAATTCAAACGTACTTAAGAATGAAGGATGCAAATCCAGGCTTTATATAAAGATGGTCATTTAAGAGCCACACAATTAAAAGAATACGAAAAATATAAGTGTTGGAATAACATAAATATACACTATATGTACATTGTCGGAAAATATAATTTTTATTTAACGAACTTCGGGAACTGGACAAAAAGAGAGGCGCACCAATCTTTCTCCTTTTGTGTAGCGAGTACAAAATGAACTGATCTGAGTTATTTCGTATTGCATTTCTTTTAAATAATAAAATAGCACGTGCTCTATCTTAAAAAAAAAAATGCTCACAGTGCAGTGTACTACTTTTCAGACAAATTATATCAAATTATAGAGCAGTATAACATCTCGAACTCACAATGTGAACCATTCAATGTTGCGGGTTTGGGTCTGCAGTTTAGTTTGAAAGCTTCAGTCATACAAGTGTTTTACCCTTTTTATTTGGACTAAATCACTACTTTACCTTAAAATTCATCATCTAAATTTTCAAACATGTACTACTTTTTATTTGATGCATAAAATATAAAGAAAGAAATTTGAAAGATTATATAACCAGCCTTATACACTAACAACTATCAAAGGCTGATAAGTATGCCATCGAATCATTTGTCACACACACACATACACACACATAATATTCACACTGCTGTTCGCTCAATATGGAAGCGAAGTAACAGTATAGATAGATATAAGATGGTGTGGTATGAGAGCCAATAAGACAACTCTCAATCCAAGTCAAAATTTGTAAAAGCAAACCATTATAGGTAAAAAAAAAAGTCAAAACTATTTGGTTGTACAATAATTGGCTAATTGCAGGGCTAATTCATATATTTGATCCAAGTTTTTAAAATCTCAGGTTTTTGATGTCATCGATTTCATCGTTCCCGGTGTAAAACAGTCCCTGACTACCAACGTGGACTTATGTTACGAACTAAGACCACTAACACACAGTTTTTACAACCGGAGCCCGTGTCATTACTCATAAATGTCATACAGGCAGTTTTGTATTATCTGTCTTTTGTTTACCCTGACTCATTTACTGACAGAAAGAGACTAAAATTTAATCTTACCAAAAAATACTTTGTGTACAATAATTTGTCATGTATTCGTCAAACTTTATCTATTTATTTGATTATTTGAATTAACCTCACAACGCACGTGTCAATAAATACAAAAGGTGAATTATATATAGTTATAAACAGACGTAATGGTTATACAAGTAATTGTCATTATTTGTCTGGAATACACATACTTGTCATACTTATCCCCATATTAAACTGCTTTTCCCCCAAGAGCTAATTTCATACGGCATGGAGATTACTAGAATTCGCTTGTTTGGTTGGGCGTAATGCGTTTCCGCTAATTTATCAAAGTTCCAATACTAAGTTTCCGAAAACTTAAAGTATACGTTTCCAGAATTTGTATTTATTACTTTTCCGGAAATTTACCTGGAATTAAATCATAAATATTTGAATATATGTTAGATAATTATTTATTTTACACGTTTGTACAAAAACGTTTCTGATATTAAATCTACAATATATAAGATATTACCAGTTGACTACGACTACAAGGACAAAGATTCGGATTTTGGAAAAAAATGGCTGACACATTTCTTTGGTTTGTTTTACTTGCCAAACAATAATATTGAAGAATGATTTGTAGAATAAATAGCAGACGCTCCATCTGACGATAAATGCATGAAGTTTGCAGATTACATATTGGAATTTTATATAGATGGCAATTCGAGATTTCCACCAACCAATGGTTCCGAGTATTTTAATTTCCCATTATTCGAGCAGTTTTACGCTAGCGATCCTAACATTTTAGTCTTTGTTGATGTGCTATCAAAACTGCAAACAACATCATCGTAAAGATGAGAACTATATCTATTAAAGCACCTGTTCGAAAATATGAAAAGGAGAAGATGGACTTCCTTGTTGAAAAAAAACACAAAACTTTTAAATGGTGAATGAACTACTGTGGACTTTGTACGACGTGTTGGCTACAATTTTATTATGACTTTGCTTTCGTTCAACAGGTATTCCTTAATTATTTTCCCGGAAAAGTAATATAATTTTTTTTCAGGAATCGTAACTATTTTCCCGCAAAAGTAAGGTATTTCTTTCCGGAAACGTGAACTTTTTTTTCCCGGAAACGTCATCTTTTTTTCCTGGAAAAGTAATGCCAATTTCCGGAAACGTAAAACGCCAGATTGGTTTTAAGCTTTTATTTGTGACCAAACTGTTTTTGTTACAAAATCAGATATATTATACGCATTCTTCATTTATCTGTAACCCCCAAGGGTGACTGGGGAATAGAAGTATGGTCACCATTGGTCTTCCTCCGACCGGCAGTAAAACCCTTGCCAAAGTGGGGCGTCCGTTTGGCTTTGCGGGATGTACAAATTTGCAGCCACGTCCGGTCAGAATGGGGACGTTAAATCCGATGCCTCGTGTAAAGAGAGTGCTACGCTCTTTGCACGTTAAGAACCCTTTCAACAACTCTTTGAGGGGTCCGTAGGTGACCTGTTGCAAGGCTAAGTTTCTGTCCCCATCCAATGTACCCTCATTTCCCGTGGCAGTCTAAAATTCTCGGACCTTAATCCCTTAATCTATTACAAAACCTACCTTATTGTATTTATTGTGAGCTTGTTCTCGTCCTGAATATGCATGAAATATTTGCCACTGGACGTTAAGCAACCAACAATCAATCAATCATTTATCTGTACACAAAAAAACACAAACGAGAACTAGAGAACGAAGTCGACCAATACCATATACACATTTTTAAATATGCTTTTTTATTACAAGCATGCTTGTTCGGGGTTTTATTTTATCTAGAGTTTAATCAAAATACATAAAAAAAGATGTTTTTATGTCCTAGGGTTACGTATTTTCTCACGTATTTGACATATACATTTGATCATTTTACTTGAAAATCGTCGTTTATAGCGTCGTAAGTATGCAGCAACGGATGCAGACATAGTGAGGCCGTTTGTGTGTTAGGTTGTATGAACAATATTCTTTAATTGTTATAAATTTCAATAATTTCTACTAGCGATCTAACGAAATATTAACCAAAAGTTTTGCCTTATATTTTTATAGACATCGAATAAAATTCCGGTCATTACGGAATATGATCTTCAAAGATACAATTTACCAAAAAGAAGTAATAAATACATTAATTTCTTTTATATCAATGTGATTTTCGATCATCAATAAAGGTTTTCTAGGAATGCAGTAGAGTATATTTGATTTCAAACACATACAAATCGATCTATACTATTCAAAATTGCAAAACGCAAGCTGAAATCGTACCAAGTGATTATTATTTTTGCACACGACATCTAAGCTGTCGTCTCTCCTCTAACAGTAGAGTACAGCTGGTTGAGATTCAATATTCAAGATTCAAGATTTTATTCATAACCTCAGACACATACAGGTGTACAAGAGGACAATTTAATTACAAACATAAGATAATACATAGCGAGACATGACAGACGAAACACAAATACACAGTATATTATAAAAGACAATTGGTATAATTAGTTTAAGTATCTTATAATTTTTTTCACGAAAATTGAATACTTCTTTTGAACGTGTACGTTACATATAGACAGCAAACCAGTAAATTTGTTCTTGAATGGATTCATTACATAATGATTAAGTATAAACCTAGATCTAAGAGCAGAAACATCCGCATTTTTACAGATAAACCATATATGAAACTCATCCCCTGTTCCCTCATTACATAATGTACATATTTTACTTCCCCCCCCCCCCCCCCCCCCCCCCCCCCCCCCCGTCTCAAGAGGTAACTTCAAATTCGAACATCGAAGTTTAGATATATAATATCTGTAATAATCGTAATAAATATGGTTCTCTGGGATAGGCGCATTGTGTATTCAACCGTGGATATTATTAAATATCTGTAATAAACATAATTTTAATGTTTTGATCGTGTATTGTCTTAATTTTTAAGGTTACGCGGCTTCAGTTTTAAGCGAACACAATTGGTATGAACACATTTCGGGATACGTGTAGAATATATTAAAGAAACTTTCAATTATAAAGTTTTTTCGAGGATTTTTAAAGTTTCACATACAAATCCTTGTTATGTTTTTGGAATAGGCTTTTAATGTAGAATATATGACATTTATATATAAAGTACATGTAATTCTTTATGCTAGTAATCCATAAATGAAATTGCATAAATCACAAAGGTCTCTAAACGAAGATTGTCAAATCAAATCTACACTATATAGGTAGGACGCAATTAAATTTTTCGTCATTTACAAGTACACTTGGACTGTTTGGGTTTTATGTGGTGTGCAATGTAAGAGTGGAATACCAAAGTGTCATAAGAGAGAGTATTTTTCGATTAAAACACACCCGGGAACACCAAGAAAGGCTACCAAAGAAGTTATGGGAACTTTACTGATTTCATCGTATATATTTCTGATAATTTTCCCGACCTATTCACATATTTTCACACTTGAAAGGTAACCTATTTCAGCGGCACGAGCCTTGAACACGTGACAGTTGTAAGTAACAGGTCATCTCACAGATATTATAGTTATAATAAAAGGTTAAAGTACTTACAAAATATGCATCTTGTAGAATGTGAATTGACAAATATATTATTTTCAAATTCGCAGTCCAAGTCAAACGGAAAATCTGTCACAAACAATTTTCATACTATAAATCCATTCCAACTAAATCATTTTAAACACACACTAGCTGGCCTTTTCATTAATTTAGATAATACAAATTTAGCTAAATTTTGTGTATTCACATCAACAGATAAATCTCACACTTAATATCCTTGACGTTATTAATACTCACTTCAAATTTGGATTAACAATTCATTGATACGGATGACAACGCATAATAAGATAAATATTATAACTTTCCGTTTAAATTTTAATTGGTTGCCCAGCGGTGTCATAATGCCATAAAACTGTTAATAGAAAGCTATCTTGATACATTGGTAAATGAAAAAAAAAAAATTCAATTGTAAAAAAAAATTCACAATTCCGTGCATTAACTCGGGGAAAAGTTACCACGTAGAAACGCTTGTATAGAATTCATGATATCCCGAAGGTATATAGTGAAACTGATAAAAAAAATCATTTTGATGTTAACAGTTTACTTGTCACATGTCTTTTCTGTGACTCATCAATAGTCCATCGACAAACATTACTTGATATATTATTCAGTGAAATGATAACATGCAGAGTGTATACAATTACTGTAAAAGCAGAGCATCCTTAAATTCTAGGCAGTTGCTATTTGCCCGGCTAACCGGACGAATAGTAGCAGGACTATTTGTCCGGCCAATACAATGTGCATGTCTGTGTGTGTGAAATAATAGTTTTGTCAAAGCAGATTCATACGTGTTTCAATTTACGAGTTTTACCGATGCAAGGATATTTTATATACTGAGTTTAAATGGCCTAGCGGTAGTCATGTCACTTCGAATGCAACATGCTTAATCAAATTTCGTATTAAATGCAAATTTTGCTTTATCTTTGCGGAGCATTCATAAAGTATTTAAAATTAAAATAAGAATTATAATAGCTTTAATAGCTCAGATTCAAAACATTGAGAATAAGATAAGCTCCTAGCTGTCGACATATACTTCTAAATATATAGCTTGTACGCCATCAACACCCACATAGTCTTTAGAATTAGGTAAACTGACAGAAAGTCACTGGACTGTCGGATAAAAGCTCTACAGAGTTTATGTTGTATTGTTATATGTATGACAGACTTTAAATAAATCTTTTATGCTAAGGAGTAGGTCCGGTAAGGGCCGATTTTGGCCTCACAATCCAGGTTCATCTGATGAAAGATTTTGGACACTTTTTAAACACTTAAGTGTCTACTTCGGTCGATTCAATTAGTGTATGTGAAAGATTTGAACTGATTAAGTCATTAAAGACGCTCAAATTCAAGCTTAAATATGAAAAATCTATCAAATATGCCATAATATATCACTTTTCAGATGGTTTTTGTCAAAAATGAAAGTGGCCGCATCCATGTTCAATCTCAACCTTTATATATGTTATGTATTATCATCAAATACAACTTACATTTAGATATTAAGAATGAACACAAATGCGGCCACTTCCATTTCAGACGGAAACCGTCTAAAAATTAACCAAAATGCTAAACTTTCGAAGATTTCAGTAATTTAGCATGACTTAATGATGCTAGTATCCGAAACATGTGCATTGTATTGTCAAAAACATCCCATATTTATGTAACAGAAGTAGTCTTCTTTTCCAATAAATAGCTAAAAATTTACATTTTAACAATTTTGTAAAACTGCTATATTTTGGGGCCAAAAAGGGGTCTTACTGGGCCTACTCCTTTATAGGACAAAGTCACAAATGACTTGTTTAAAATTGTTTGATTATACCGGGTATAAGAGAAAGTTCCTGAAATAATTAAAAGATGTGTTTATGTTTACATTTTATTTCTGAAGTATTATCTTATATCTTATTCTTTCAGCTCATATTTATTTCAAAGTTACCGAAGAGATATATAAATTCATAAGTCAAAGCTTGGAACAGTATATCCAAGGATACGTATACAAATCCTTGGTATATCTTACGTCAATATATATGTTCCTGGTGGAAGACAAACTGACAGTGACGTGGCAAAAAATATATATTATGCCTTTTTCTCGGACTAATACATTGAAGTATACAGAAATTTACAGTTCAGAACATTATTATTACCCAAGAAGATCGTTTAACATTACAAAATTGTCTTGAAAGCTGTGGTTTGGTTTTTACACTATTTCAGGATTCTTTGTATTTATATGGTTACTAGTTATATTGCCAACTGGTGACCTAAAAATGTTGGTAGTCATGTATGGTATTTTGGTTCTCAATTTTTGTGTGTGTATATATCAGTTTTTATTAATGGCGGACGCCCTATAGTGATCAGTCTGTCCGTTCCGTCCGTCCATCCTTAACAAATTATGTCCGCTCTATATCTAGAGAACCGTTATGAATTCAAAGTTTATACTTGACATGTATATTAACCAAAACCAGAGGGTGTGTCATAATGTATGTTCAACTTCCTAAGTCAAAGGTCAAGGTCAAAAACTTTGGTTTTAGTTGACAACCCCATGTCCTATGGTAAAGATCGTGTCCGCTCTATATATTGAGAACTGTTATGATTTCAAAGTTTATACTTGATATGTATATAAACCAACACCAGAGGGTGTGTCATAATTTATGTACACTTTCTTAGGTCAAAGGTCAAGGTCAAAAACTTTGGTTTCAGTTGACAACTCTATGTCCAATGATAAATATACAAATTTTTTACCACACATTATTCACAGCGGAGCCCACCGAGATGACTCCCATCTCAATGATATCTAGTATTTTTCTGTTATGCTATAATGGTAGGATGGACCACCCTGATACTGGCTAATTTTTAATGTCTAAAGTGTGTTTTGTTGGTTGCTGTTTATCATATTTGTTTGTTTGTAGCTTTTGTATATAAATCAAACTGTCATCACTGTTGGGTTTCTCGTTAGAATTTATCACATTGTGTTAGATGCATGGCTGAGCCTTTTATAGGTTGCTCACTATGAAGTATTAGTTTTGGTCATTGTCGAAGGGTGTGCAGTGACCCATTATATAGTTACTAACAATTACATCACTTGGTCTATGGTTGATGACTGTCTCATCGAAATTCATACCACATCTCCTTATTCCATTTATTTTACATTATACAAGACTACAATATTATCAAACGAATGTTACTTATTGTTAATAGTTGTCGGACTATTGTTTTAAAACATAAACTGTTATCACAGAGGTCCGTGTAACACTTATCAATTCAAAGTTTTAAAAAGTTTTCAAATTTTAGATTTTTGGGAATTTTGATCAAAGTTTTAAAATATCAAAATTCCAAATTATTTAAAAGTTTTGAAATTTTGAAATTTTGACCAAATATCAAATTAAAATTTTAAAATTCTAAATATCGTTTTTAAAATTTGATAGTTTAGATATTTGATCAAACTTTAAACTTAACGTGCAGTTTTGATTATTTCGCTTTTAGAAAGTTTGATTTTTTCAATTTTTGATTAAGATATCAAAAATAGAAAAGGGGCGAAAGAGGGGTACCTGTAAACACGGCTATGATTATGATCATTCTTAGTAAGGAATAAAAAGCACGAAGTATACCTGTAAACTGCGAAACGAAATAAAAGCGGAACGAAGCAGAACAAAATTAAATGAAACGTTACTGTTACTTAAAAGTTAATGTATAAAATAAAACCAGAGGCAGACAGTTGAAAGCGGTTAAAAATTAGATAACAAAATAAATATTTCATTAAAAAAAGAGAATTCATTTTAAAACAAGACGCACGGCTCTGATTATGATAATTCTTACCTTAGAAAAGAAAGCACGAAATCAGAGACATATAACACAAGAGATTCGCAACTCTAGTAGAGTCTATATAACAGCCAATGAAATAATTTTAATTACACCAAGGATGTGTATATGTATACACATAAACAATCTTACTTTTAAACCGCCATCTCTTTACCCCAGAATAAAAAGACAAAAACCACTACAAAGGATTAAAAGACAAAAGCCACTACCAATGATTGTCTCGTCGAAATAAGGTTATAAAATACTTTTAAATAGTGTCTTCCATGTTGCTTTAATGTATGACCTCGGCTCCCACTTCAATGTTGTGAGTTTTTTTTATAGATTTTTTGTTGCTTCGAGGACACACATATCCATCTTTGTATGCAGTGCTGTCAATTGTTTTTGTTGTTGGGTCTCTCGCTTATGTCTTCGTCACTTTTACTATCAACAAATAGTTCGTTATCAGTTTATTCAACTAGGAGTATATCTAAGTCGTAACTATTAAGATTGTCATCCCACGAAATAAAATCGGAATTTTTCATATTGCGTGCACATGAATGACGCTTTATTCAAATGAGAAATTAATTGTAATTTTCTTAAATATTAATTCTCAATACACACTTCGAGCATGAAGAAACCATACATTTACCGACAATCATTTAAAAAACAACTCAATGCAAGCCTATGATGAAACTGTCAAACAACACTTAAAAAATCAAACACTTACCGACAATCCTACAGAAAAAACTCAATGCAAGCCCAATTAATGATGAATATAAAAATAAATAAAATTTTAATAATTTATAAATATCAAGACTAAAAAACAAAGCCTATCACGATTAACAATTAATTAACATAAAAATTAAGTTTTTTTTCCACATAAATTAATTTTACATTTTGTGAATTGTACTGTTGGAAAGAGTGTGGACACCTGTGGTGTAACAACTTCGTGTTTACAAGGTGTCAATTAAAACTCATTATTGATAAAATGTTCGTGATTTACCTGGTCATCGAATAATTCAAACCTAATATACATGTCACACTGTGAAATTATGTCTCCGAGACAGGTGTATAGTCAATAGAAACCCATTATGAAACTATCAAATAAAATGAACTCTGATACAATGTATGTTTTAGTGTTAATTATTTAATATCAGTTTTTTTTAATACAATATCAAATTATGTCTCTTTTTCAATAATACAAATCTAAAATCAAAATTACATTAAAATAAATAATTATATATGAACTCAAATTATTTGATTAATTATGATAAATTTAACACTGAAACAGTTTATGCTATGCTTAAACATTCGTCCTTACTCAGGGGCGGATCCAGCCATTTATAAAAGGGGGGTTCCTAACCCAGGATAAAGGGGGGGGGGGGGGGTCCAACTATATGTCCCCATTCAAATGCATTGGTCGTCAAAAAAAAAGGGGGGGTTCCAACCCCCAGAACCCCCCCCCCCCTGGATCCGCCACTGCTTACTTCGAGTACTTTTAATACTTTTATTAATGACTTTATTACCTAAGGAGATCTCACCAGGTTTAACTAGTGGCCGCGAGTTTTTACGGGATTTCGCCGAGTTGCGAATCTCTTGTATTATATGTCTCTGACGAAATATAGCAAATCATTTTAAGGGCAAAATAAATAGTCTAAAGTAGAAGTTTTTTTTAAACGAATTGGACATCACATGAGATAACAGTATCCTGAAAATTTTAAGGTTTTGCATCTATTGAAAAAAAATTGTAAACCTATTTTAACCGGCATCAAACAAGTGGATTTACGTTTTGAAAATCTCTAACATAACCTTTATAGCGTTTCAGATAAATAATTCAGAACTATGTGGTTTACCAAGCGCCCATCATTTAGGAGTAACAGTGAAAACTGACCAACTCGCAGTAGGTCAAATAGTATGGTTAGGTTGAGTATGTACATGATGTATATATATTTTCTACTGAACTTTAAGCAATAAAATGGCTCAATACACGTTGTGTTATCTCAAATTTGATTTCAAATTTTTCTGTTTTGCTTTATGACTTCTTACTTTCTGCAATCATGTCGGCAGATGAAATCATTGCTTGTACATTTTGAACGATCATCTTTAACCTTTTAATCAACTATTTCAGTTATTTATAAATGGTTGTCCTTCAAATATTCGGCTTTGAGCGTTCCTGATAAAGGTAGATCCAGAAAAGCGCTTCGGACGCATGCAATTTTTGACGTTTTGTTTTCTATCGATTGCATGACGATCATATATTGCCTTGTATCATTGATTTTAGTTCTAAGTATTGGTGCAGTAGGAAAAATAAATTCAGTGAACGTTGTGCTAGCCTCGAATGTGGGTTGTTGATATCTTTTTTACGCTTTTATTTGCATACCAAATATCATTGACTTAACATTAGCAGTTCATCTTAAACTGATCTAATCACACACTAATACATGTAAACTAAGCAAAAGTAAAGGGTATATAGACCATGACTGAGGGGGCGGGGCCAAATATTCTCCATGGAAATGAGATGTGCTAATGCTTATACAACTGAACACCAATTAACATTGGCCTACCACTAATGGTTCCCCTTTAAGGCCTTGAACTGACCTAATCACGAACTAATACATGTAAACTTAGTAAAAATTTCAAAGTCAATAGACCATGACTAAGGGGGCAGAGCCAAATTATCTCCATGGAAAATGAGATATGCCAATAGATAAATGAAGATGTGGTATGAGTGCCAATGAGACAACTCTCCATCCAAGTTACAATTTATAAAAGTAAACCATTATAGGTCAAGGTACGGCCTTCAACACGGAGCATTGGCTCACACTAAACAGCAAGCTATAAAGGGCCCCAAAAAATTACTAGTGTAAAACCATTCAAACTATGCTTATACAACTGCATACCAAATATCATTGACCTACCACTAGTGGTTCCCTATAAATTGACCTAATCACAAACTAATACATGTAAACTATGAAAAGTTTCAAAGTCAATGGACCTTGACTGAGCGGGCAGAGCCAAATAATCTCCATGGTAATGAGATGTGGCAATGCTAATACAACTGCATACCAAATATCATTGACCTACCACTAGTGGTTCACCATGAACTAGACCTAATCACAAACTAATACATTGTCACGTCTCAGCTTTACCTACATGTACATGAGTATAATTGAATTGTTGTTGAAATTCTGTAATATGAAGGTTTTACTAGCCTACAAATCACATACACTTTACATTATTAAAAACTACATTAAAATGAAGTCAGGTAAAATTAACCATGCCAGATAGATGATGTAAACCTTACAGTCATTCCATACCCAAAATTTAGTGGTTTATATACATAGTATCTGAGAAAAAGACCAAACATCCAAAGCATGAAAATTACATTGTCCAATGAACCTTGAAAATGAGGTCATAGTCAGATGAAACCGGCTAATCAAACATGTACACCTTACAATCATTCCATATCATGCCAAAATAGTGATCCTATACATATAGCTTATAGCATCTAAAGAAACATTGGAAAATAGATCAAACCACAAAAACTAAACATTGTTCAATGAACCCATGACAGGTCAGTGTCTGATGAACCCTACCAGTCAGACATAATATACTGTACAATTGTTCCATACATCAAATAAACATGAAGTTGATCTACTGACATGACTGGAGTACTGCTTATATCCAACGCAATCATAGGTTTGAACGTTGTTTTCAATTTAGACTTGTTTATATTTTTTCGTTTGGGCTTGTATTATATTTGCCTTCGGGTTTATATGATCCGTTCATCCTATTTTGACTCCTCAAAATTCAAGAGTCTATCCTAAATTGAGGTAAATTATGTGGCCTTCCAATAACCGTTTCGATTCCTAACATCACTGAAGAGACATTAATTGTCGAAATCCGGATATGGTGTACAAAAAATCTTTGCACCTTTGTTTGCGGTATACCATCTTTGCCGCAAGTTTATTCTTTTCTGTTTGGTATTAAATTTATAGTTAAGATCCATTTATTACACCTTGTGATCCGTTTATTTGGCAATCGCCAATGGCAGTCAGCAGGATTTAAGAACATTTGTTGTTCGACCTGTTAGTCAAATGCGTTTTGTTAAAATATACTTTTTCACTTTTTTGGTCTTTTGGAAAATGTTGTTTGTGCTGTATTTAGACCCCTCTAACAAGAAATTTGTTTTGCATGCACACGTATAAAAATTGCGGTTTTTATCCAACGCAATCATAGGTTTGAACGTTGTTTTCAATTTAGACTTGTTTATATATATATATATATATATATATATATAGTATCTGCGAAATAAACTTAACAATGTGACTATAAAATAACCTTTGTCACTTATCCATGAAATAAAGTCAAGGTCTGGTCAACCCAACCTGATAGACAAATAGACCTTGCAAGATACTCATATACAAAAAATGTATCCAATTACTCATATAAGAGAGCATTTCACTGTTAAAAAAAACCAGTATTTTTTTCATTCAGTCACTGAACCATGAAAATGAGGTCAGGTGCAATGAACATGATGAACATATGAGTATAATGACAGACTGAAACTTCATAACATATTAGCTATCTGAATACAAGATAAGAAGCATCCAGATCTTTTAGCTTTTAAAATGTAAAGCTTAAAAAATAGTTTACATCATCACCCCCAGATTGTAATACCTATTTCTTGCATACCACCAACTTTTGTCGTAGGTTAGACAATAAAATGATACTTTGAAGTACATGTATTGTTTAATATGCTTGACCAGTATAAAATACAAGTTTCAGTATGACCAATAATTTAGACTATTATCAATATACTTGTATGTACATTCAGACTCTTATATAATAAGTACAACAAGCAGTCATTTGACACTAACCAACAAGCATGGGAGGGCTGTGACAGACCCTCATGAGTAGTCAAGGTTGTTTAACACCCCCTGGTGGTACATGTAGCTCACAATAGCAATGACAGCATTAACTTCAGATGTAATGTACTATAAATTTCACAGAAACCAGAAATTCTCATTATCCAAATTTTAAATGAATAATTATCCAAGGTATTCATGAATTCAGATATGATTCACTATGGAGACACCTAAAAATCCCTAGGGAAAACTGGTTGTGTCAGTCCTGCAATAAAATTGAGGATGAAAAACATTAATTTTTCTTTTCTATTGCAGGAAAAACGCTACCATTAGACCCTTTTTTCATTGAAAAATTAACAAAGGCTAAAAGTATAGAAAATTTTAATAGCCTCAATGAAAATGAAAAAATGATAAATATTCTTTGCCCATCAACACAAAAACAGATAGAAAGCATAGGTTCCTTTATAAAAAAGTCATTGGCACTAAGGATACGGGACTCATAATTAAATTTTGAACTATTTTCATTAGTTTGTTTAATATGATTATACATGCTTTTTTCTTGTCATTTAATGTGTATAATTATTAATGTTGTTTTTGTCACAAATCTTATAAGTTGGTTTATATGGCAATACAAGTTTGATTTGATTTGACTATTAGTAATCACTGAAACTACGAATTTTCATTATTCAAATTTGCTATTCTAAATGAATAACTATCCAAGATATTCATGGAATTCAGATATGATGCACTATTAATATTCCCAGGAAACTATGAATTCTCTTTATTCCAAATTGTTATTTCAAATGAATAATATATCAAAGGTATTCACTGTCATCAAGTAATGTAGTCTTTCTTACAAATTGTAAGTTTGCTATTTGTTCAATGCACAATTTTCTTCTTGTCCAATCTAAACCGAACATCCCATCAACATCATGGCATAATGCTGTAAGCCCTATTCGTTATTTACAAAAGCAATAAGTAAACACAAAATTATGAATTAATCCACTGTTTCACAATTAGCAGCTATGAGAGTTACTTAGTGACATCTATATATATTTCCTATATCATGTATATGCCGGCTTCATAATCTGGCTGGGAATGATGCTCAAACTAATGTAAATTCTACAAAAAAAAAAATACATTAAGAATAAAGTACTGAAACTAATCTAATATTGTATATATTTACTTGTATTTATCTAGAAGAAAAACCGGCAGTCTAACTTGCTTGATAACAAAGTTCTATGACTAATACAACTGTATTTATGACTTATACAATTGAACTTATATATATAAGTCTCATATAACAAGAAGAATAAAATCTAACTTTGGGGTTCTATTTTTAAAAAGATATTGTCTCTCTTTCTACATTAATGTTTTCTTATGTGTGTACTTCATTGAAGGGTTACTGTCTAATTGAGGCTTAAGCACTTTACATTTGTTTTGATCAATTCTTTAAAGTCTGACATAGTTATTTCTCTCTAAAACACAACAGCTGATATTTCTTTTGATCATTTTATAAAATTACTACAAAGATAAGTTTAAAGAATGATTAATAAAAACAGTAATAAATGCGTTTATATCTATACATTTTTTTATTTTAGAAAGAAGGTATATTCTGGATGATATATTAGCACAAACTTGGTCAATTTGATTTCTCCAGTTAAGTGTGCTGTCAATTTTAACACCTAATAATTTTTCACATGAAGAATTTTGTAATACTTTTGAATTTATTATCAAGTTTGGTTGATAAGTCTGAATTGATAGTTTCTGCTTTGTTCCAGTAACCAAACATTTTGTTTTATTTTCATTAATGAACATGTTATTCCTTTTGCACCACTCTTCAACCCTGTATAAATCTTCTTGAACATCATCATGTATATCTTATATGTTTTTCATGTGGACGACCATTCATGCCAATTCCAAAACACGATTAAAAGGAGATGTTGGGTATATTCCAAAGCGACAGCAGTCCCAAAACCAAGACAAGTAAAAAGGCATCAATGAATTTCGACTAACCATGCTAACAGGGCAAAATTTATGTAATAACTGACAAAGTTCACATGAAAATATATAGTTTAGGCCACACTAATTTGATTCATAGTTCTTTGGATTGAATGATAATATAAGACAAATCTGTGTGCCGTGTGCACCCTTACAGAAATGAAAAGTTTGCTGCAATATTGAAACAATATAGCGGCAATATTGCAGCAAACAAATTTGTTTGCAAGAAGTGTTTGCAAGAAAGTTGCAGGTTGTCGCAGCTAGCTGCAACATTCTCGCAATGTTACTGCAACAAAATTTGTTTGCAAGAAAATTGCAGCAAGTTTGCTGCAATGTTGCAAGAAAGAATTTGCTTGCTAGAAAGTTGCAGGAACCTTTTCTTTTATTATTTAAGGAATGACTTTTTGCAACAACTTTGCAAGAAAAGTTTCTATAATAACGTCAGACAATCAGATAGCTTGCACCAATATTTCAAGCATTTTAAAATATTACATATGATTATTTGTTTTAAGATTTAAGGTTCAAATAATACACTTTGAACATTTGGTTATGGATACTTCTAACTATCTAAATTTGTTGTCGTCATACTTTATTTTACTCAGAAATATCTGGATATGTGAATAATTTATTTTAAATAAATCTTCAAATAACAATGCTTATATTTTTAGAATTCCTAAACTGTACATCACATTTATATGATATTTTGTAAGGAAAGAATTTCAAGAATACTTTGGTATTTATTTCAACAAGTTTAATCTAAATAATTGAGTCATAATAATTTTTGTTCTGCATGTATTATTATGCCTTTTTGTCACTTTTTTGTGACATTTTTCTATGAACAATATTTTTAATTCTAATATTTTCCATCAAATGAATTTAGCCTCACCTGCAGGTTGCATTTTGTTTAATTTCTAGTATCATTATTTTAAAACTATGTATACACAAATTATCTTTCTCATCTCAATTTATTTAGTAGTATGAGCTGGTGATAGAAATGTAATGTGCCATCTGGTATCCATTTATCTCTGTGTAGTGGTAAAGACAGGAAGTACCATAAATTAATGTACACAGAGTTTGAGGCCAAATTAAGGGTAAAGCATTTCTTCTTTGTATATATTTCCATTATAACTTATAACATCAAAGATAAAAAAAAATGTATATATACTTATATATAATTATTTTTTTATTATAATATATAACAAATATTCAAGATTTAGGCAATTGATATTTATATTTAGGGGCAAATTTAAAAGGGATCACACTGTCACAATACCCTAAGCAACCTTGATCAACATATTCAAAATTTGAACTGGACATGAACATGCATACAACAAACAAAGATGTCTTCTATCATGAACAAAGTAATATGAATTTTACAATGGATTTAGATCCAAAAGTTCCAATTAATTCTATTGACACTGGATAGTGCATATGATAGCCTTCAGTTGACATGACTCTTGGATTTAGGAAGATTGGTGTTTACACATAATTTGAATAACATCTTTTGGTAAGTACAAATTATGGAGTTGAATGTCCACCATTTTGAATAAGTGCTTGCTCTTACAGTTCAAAATAGTGATATTTAAAGAGTTTTCTTAAGTTAATAGAGTTGACAAAAGTATAAGACAATAGATTTATGCACATGAATATTATTAAAATTGTGTAAGACAGGAGATATTTTTTTAAATCTTTTTAAGACTATATGTTTTAGAAAGAACATTACTTAAATTGAAACAAGAAATCTTCTAATAAAAGCAGTTCGGTATTAAATTAGAGATCTGTGATTTGACTGCCAATAAGAGGTCTATCAACAAACGGCAACAATATTTAGCTTTTATATATACACACTTTTACTGTGCGTACTGTTGTACGTTTGTTTTTTCTACATTGGCTAGAGGTATAGGGGGAGGGTTGAGATCTCAAAAAACATGTTTAACCCCGCCGCATTTTTGCGCCTGTCCCAAGTCAGGAGCCTCTGGCCTTTGTTAGTCTTGTATCATTTTTATCTTTAGTTTCTTGTGTATAATTTGGAGTTTAGTATGGCGTCCATTATCACTGAACTAGTATACATTTTTGTTTAGGGGCCAGCTCAAGGACGCCTCCGGGTGTGGGAGTTTCTCGCTGCATTGAAGACCCATTGGTGGCCTTCGGCTGTTGTCTGATCTATGGTCGGGTTGTTGTCTCTTTGACACATTCCCCATTTCCATTCTCAATTTTACAACTAATCACAAAAATTTTAAAGAATAGACAAGACCAATCATGTTATAGTTCAATGAAAAACAAATATTCAAAAAAGCAATAACAACCTAGTACTGGCATAAGGTTAAATGTATAGTAATATGCAATTTCTAGAAGGACTTGATCAGTTTTAGACATTGACCCTTTAAGTGAAACAAATGCTGGAAAAATTGGTCTGTAATCATCTCTTTATAAAGAGTTATTTTCATTTTACAAGTCCAGAATTTACAATATATAGTAGTAACTTATATCTTTATATCTTTATAATGTTTAGTTATTCTTTTAATGTATGCTAAATTCTTCAACTTTTATTTTGCAGTATTTGAAATCAGAAAATTCAACTTTAAGGACAGTGAGTACGGAGAAACAGAACTAAAGGATACACAGATATGTAACACAACAACCAATAGAGGACAGAGAAAATTTTGTTTTATTATTAAATCATACTTTTTTAAATGTTTAGTTTTTAATTCCTAATTTTTCAACTGAAATTGTTGAAAGATTTGCTGCAATGTTGCTGCAATATTGCAAGAAATTAATTTTCCTGCAATATTGCTGCAACATTGCAGCTAATGAATTTGCCGCAATATTGCTGCAACAATCATAGCTACTGATTTTCCCGCAAACATTTGCTGCAATATTGCCGCAAATTGTTGCAGCAATATTGCAGCAACTGTTTGCAAGAAAACTAATTTGCATACGAAAAATGAATATTTGCAGCAATATTGCCGCAAATATTTACAAGAAGCCTTATTTTTCCATAAGGGCAGAGCGTCATCCCTCCACTATTAACATCATATTTACAGATATTTAATTCATCGTGTTCATTGTAATTATTCATTTTGAGAAAAGATGAAACCTCCACAACACTTGTTCAATAAGAATCCTTATAGGTACACGCCCGGGGGTACTGTACATGATGAAACAATTAACTCATTTTGATTTATCAACTGTTTTTAAATGGCAACTGTTATGACTCTGTGCATTGTTTCAGGAATATTAATTTAATAACATTGTTTTATTTTGATGATTAATTTTATTTTGAAACATCTAATAGATATTCACTTTCAATGCTTTATTATATTATAAAATCTTTTCATGCATGTTGTCCATGACTCAGGAATTATTTGAACAATATACTGAACATGCATTTTTGCTAAATAAGTCAATAAAATTAATAATTTTCACAACATTTTATATATAAATATTTGATTTGTAGTAAAATTCAACTTGAATTATCTCAAATTCTATTAAGTAATTTTATAATAGTAATTATTGTACATCGGCATCGCCCACATCGGGCACAAGGTAATTAAGTAAAACAAGGGACATACTTATAAACCAGCGTTAGCAAAGTTATTATATGAATATGGACATGTAAAGATTGGTTGGATGTTGGTAATAAAAAATCCAGTGACAAATTATTCACGCAAATTTAGGACGAGACAATTATCAATACATTAACATTATCATACAATATGTATAGGTCCTGTAATAGGCCATCCTGCACAACCAAACCAATGCACCACATGTTAGGGTTTAACAGTAAGACCATGAACAGGGGTGGATCCAGCCATTTTTAAAAGGGGGGAGGGTCCCGACCCAGGATAAAGGGGGTTTAAACTATATGTCCCCTTTCAAATGCATTGATCCTCCAAAAAAGGGGGGTCCAATCCCAGGAACCCCTGGCCCCGCCACTGGATGAAGACCAAGAGTAACCTTTTTTCTTTTCCTTTCAATTTGTCACCCTTTGGATGTATATGAAGTACATAAGTCGTAAGGGTTTAAATGACATAATTTCATAAACATGATAAAGGGGAGGGGAATGGTGTCATACATGAATTTCAACGATGCATAAACTTTTTACAATCCTACATCCTAACGTTGCATTGGAACATGCCACTATGCACGAGTGCGATGATATAGAACGTTGATTCATACCTTCAAAATCTTGGATCCATGATTATTCTCAAATTCTGATGAACATGCTTTAAAATATTGTTCATTTCTACTCACCGATTGCAATATTCAGAGCAGCTTATATTGTACTGTAAGTTTCCCTTCTACGATTTTGTGTAAACTATAGTTTGCCGACCTGCTTTCCGCCGACAGAATGCAACAAATAAGGGTACAGTAACGTTAAATCGTTTACGGGTGAAGAATTGTTTTCCGTTTTTAATAAAACTTGACAGATTTGATTAATTATTATCGGAAAATGTCCCTAATGGATAGTAATTCAAATTAAACCAGTTTTTTTATGCTGTATAGGATATATATGTAACTTAGTCATATTCTTTAACTTTACTTCACATACACCGACGGAACAATTTCACTTCCGCATAATCATCATGATAATTTATCAAATATATTTCAAATATAAATTTGAATTTATGAATTCATAAACCATCATCTCCAATAATATATAAACTCTATTTTTAAACGAAGGCTTCTGGTATGTAAAACAAGTTATAAAAGACTCTAAATAGACAGAATAAAAAAATAAAAGATACCTTTAGGAAAGTCGAATGCACAAGTCAAACACGATCGCAAAATAATTAAATAAACAACAACAACAATATATATTTTTTTTAATATAAAACATGTTTAATAATTACATAGGAAAAAGTAAGAATTGAAATTGTTTTTTTTTTTAATTAAGTAGACATGGTAAACTATCAAAGTAACATAAACCGTCTAATTTGTATTTTACTCTTGAAGGGGAGCAACCCCTGATACACACTTGGAAAGTTTCACTCGTTTTGTGTCCAAATTATTAAAATCTGAACACGACTGAACACGGTCTGACAACATCTTGACGTAATTTTGTATCCATGGTCTGATTTCGACTGAATCAGTCGTAACGGATCTTAACAGCTCGCTAGAAGATTCAGTCTTGTTTATCTTGACATGCCTTAACGGACTGATTTACCTGATGCGACTATCGATCAGAACGGCGTCTGAAAAGTTCTTAAAAGTCTTGACGTTTTTCTCTAGCGGTAAATCCAGTCGATTAAGATATGATCAGACCAAAATGACCGTTTCAGACTGAAATCGTGCTACTAGTGGGGCCTCTTTGCGAGTTCAATACAGTGCCGGAATGTTCCATGGAAAAACAAAAGAGGAAAATAAACAACCGAGGACGGTGTTTAGCAAAGATCTAAAGTGCAGATGCTCCATGATATTAAAGAAACTGATGGAGAAATATGACAAAAACATTGATGAAATAAGCAAAGAATTACCAAAAGTGCTCGAGGCAACTCTTCGCTGCTATGATAGTGACTGCACCCTGTGTCCGGAATATTCCATTGTCTGCAAAGGTGATGCTGCACTTAACTGGTGGAGTCGTTCATCGTACTTGTCCACATACCAGATCACTGCCCTGCAACTGGATAAAACAAATAAATTTTTACTTCAAGAAATCCTGAAAATGAAATTAACTTCAGCAGCTATTGAAAAGTATGAAACTTTATGACAATACAAACAAAAATGAAGGAGTACATAGAGCACTGAGTCTTAATTTGCCCAAGAATGTAATTTACTCCAAAAATATGCTAGGACGACTTGCTTCAGGAGTACATAGAAATAACAACATGCCGTTAACCTCGACACAACTGAAATGTACAAATCTAAGGTAGACCTTTCAGAACGAAGTAAACTTCACCTGAAGAAAATGGACACTGACTTTCAATACAACCAAGATTACATTCTAAGACCAGCAGTTCAAGAAAGGAGATTAAAGCAGAATGCAGAAAAGCTTGCAGAGCACAAGACATGGAGAGAAATGAACAAAAAGCATGACTATTACTGCAAAGGTCAACTAGATCCACAGCCTGCCTTACAGTTCCAGGACCATGACAGCTACTGCAAACCAAAGCTTCCAAGACCTGCTGCAGACTGAGATACCAGAGCCACCAGCAAACAAAACCATAAAAGGTCCTTTTCAGGACCACACAAATATCAAAAAAAGAATCTAAAGTTGTTGTACATTAGCTTCCAATTGTTTTCCCTTTTTTTCTCCCATTCTGATAAAAATATAAAATTTTGGCCTGCCCCAGAAAAAAAAATTAGTAAAATGAAAATAAAAAAGTACCCGATAATTATTTTACCCAAATTATTATTGTCCATTTCTAACTCCACTCTGCAGGGAGGGAGGGGATCTGGGTGGCCAAAACAGGAACCGGTTGAAACGCATGACTGCCGGCTGTTGTTGAAACCATGAGGTTCCAACGACAGATGTTCGACAGTAATGCATTTCGAATTGTGGCACAGGTGCGAAACATCATCAGTTTTATCAATAAAAATATTCTGATGATGCACCATGTAGGCAAGCCTGTGCATATGCATTTGTCTCCACCCCCTGGCATCTGGAAATTTACAATTAATAACTCCATATTTGCCATTAGGTGTACATAAACCTGTCCAAATTTGACACTGCCCATTATAGCCAGGTGCAGAGCTATCTCTTAATTTTTGACTATATTTTAGATAAAATGCATCCATTTTGAAGATGTGATGTTTTGTAAGACAATAGAGTAGTAATATATTCTAAAATATAAAAAGGGTCCAACAATATTGACAGAAAGGGCTGAAACTGGGGTCAAAGGGCTTTCAGTGCATCAAAATGGCCAAAAATGCCTAAAATTGCATATTATAACCGGTTTAAAGATTAATATTGAATAAAATTACAATAAACCAATAATATTTATCATTTCAAGTGACTTTCTGCCAAAAAAGTTGGTCCTTTCTTTGTTTTCAAGAATTTGGGTATCAGCCTATTAGACCCTTTTTATTTTAATATAATACCCCAAAAAATGGCACGCATTAAGCTAATTCTATATCGAACTAGCATACCATATATCAAATCAATCTGACAAGTTTTGTGGCAGTTCTGATAGTTTTAATAACACTACCCTCATGTTGATAATTCTAGTTGTTTTCTGGCATGAAACTTTCAAAACATGTAACTACTAGGAAAAGTAAAAGTTTAATAACTTTCTTGTTAAACATGATATCTTAAAAAAGTAAAATGTCTATAGTAGCTAATTGGTTAAATTTCTAGAATCTGAAAGAAAATTTATCACAAATTATGTTTTTTAAATTGAAATTATTTTTTTTCTAAAATTCTTGTAAATTTAGTGAATATACCAACACTGAACATAAATAAAATTCCATTAAAAATATTTAAAAAGAAAATTAACTTTCAAACTTATCTTAAAACATTGCTTATCTTATCTGTAATAAGTAAAATATAGCATAAACACTAATCAGACAAATTTCACAGGTACTTGGCCTGTTTACCTGAGGTACCAATATTCATGTGTAACATCAGGTCAGATTACATGTAATGAAAATTTCAAACTAGTGTAATTTTTTAATTCCTTGAAATATTACTCTGAAATAAACGTTTTAGTGAAGTTTTCTGTTATGTTTATTTTTATAGATAAATAGATTTTAATTTTATAACAGATTTCTGTAAGAAAAATAGTTATTAAAAAATATATTGCATTTTGATAAAAAAAATTAAAAAAAAATTAATAAAAAAAAATAAATATGCTTCTTTGTTAAATTAATCTCTCAATAAATGATAACATTTTTCAATAGATTTGGATGAAACAATCTTAATCTGGACCCCTAATAATAGATTAATTGGCTTATTTGGATACTGCTAAGAAAACTCTGTTAATTCAGAGTTGCCTCTGAAGGTGGTCTCTTGAAATCTACACCACAGACTGCATCAAAGGAAAAAATGTACATCAAAGCAGATATCATACAATGCTTGATTATAAATATAAGGATGTCCAAAGTTTATGCTATCAGTCCAAGTTGGGATATTAAGGATCCAGTTAAATTTTCAAAATGTTCACTAAAGGCTATACCAAGAACAGGTCAAAGAAAGACAACTCTCCAAGAAATCCTGGATGGTTCCAAGCTGGAAAACCCAGTGGTAGAAGCCGAAGCCAGACATCAATACCGATCCCTCAATCAGGTAGTGCACGTACTTCCCATGTGCGGCAAACTTTTCAATCTTCTGACTGCAAAATAGAGACGACTGGTAACATCTGTACTCTTCGCTCGCAAGCTGACCTGAAAAGAGAAGAAAATAAAGCATTACATTTTGGTATGAGGTGGATAGACAGTCAACTGACACTCAGCTTGTACAACACTACTTATGATAAACACCAAGTGGACTCACCATCCTGTCCTAAATCTAATGTTGACTATCATGAACAGAAAAAGTGGGGAACTTGCTGGCAGTATACCCTGAAATGCATAACCTGTGGTTTTATTGGAGACAGAATAAAGATGTACAAAGAAATAGCTAATGGCAAACCAGGACCCAACCCAGGACAACCAAATGTAGCCCTTGCATCTGCTTTGCAGGACTGCCCAATTGGAAATACAACAGTGCAGCAACTCCCCGTACGAAATTATAAGGCGTATTACGCCTGGAAATCTGGCGTAAACCAGGCGTAAGTGGTCGTTACGTGTCCAGATCCAGGCGTAAGGGAACAGGAAACGTAAATTTGTAGTCCTTACGGGCGTAGAAAATATGGTAAACCTGGCGTAAATTGAAATAAGCAAGACGTAAAATTTCCTACGGGCGTAAAACTGTTGGTATGGCGTAAATCATAATACCCATAATGCTTTATTGATAAAGGATCATGGGATTTTTTTTCAAAATTTGGCTCTTTGGTATTATTTTGCAAGAGTTGGACTTATGGCAGCTTTATATATTCAGGGATAATTAAGCTTGTTTTGTGCTTTTTGGAAGATATTTGAAATTGGAATTATGGAATCAAATTGATTAATGAAAATTGTGAAATAAAAAGAAAGTAATATACATGGTAAAAGATAATTATGTAAGTAACTAAGTTTTTTTTTAACAGTAATTTTGAATTCTGAAAACCTTCATCCTTGGATGATAACATTAAAATCTTTCACATTAAGTTAAATTGCAGTATTATCATTGATATTTTGGTTCAAATGACATTAATTTAAAAAAAAACTTAGTTAAAATGCTGGTTTAAAAAGTATTTCAGGAAGAATTAATTGTCATAATTCCAATTTAAACTTAAACTTATTTGAGCTAGTGTCTGCCTAATATGTATTTATTTATATAGCTTCTTCAATTAATGGTTAATATTTCAAGTTTCATGTCAAACAATGAGAAATTTAAGCAAAAGTACAGAAGTTTGTATCAAATACACAAAAGTACACAGCTAGGGTAATACACTGATTTAAAATAAGTGTAGTATTATGTAAGGATATTACGCCTGGTTTTTTTATTGACCAGGCGTACTCATTTGCATATAACGCCTGGTTTTCTGTGGACCAGGCGTTCTCATTTAAATATTACGCCTAATTTTACGCCTGGTTTCCGCCTCAGTTACGCTTGGTTGACGCCTGGTTGACGCCTGGACATGCATTCCGTAAACACTACAATGACGCTCCTGATAGAGTATGATTTCTACGCCTGGTTTCCGTGTCATTTACTGGCGTCCCATTTCGTACAGGTCCTTGCAGGAATGGACACACCACCACCATGTCGAAGCAGTATGCAACGCACATCCAGTAGAGTAGCAGCTGAAATGGTCAAACTGAACAAAACAGACATGGCACAGAAACTGGAACTAGTAAAAGAAGACAGCAGAAAGCGAGGTGTCCCAGAAGATGAAATTAACATAACTGTGGATGCTCGATACAACAGCAACACAATTGTTAGTAAAAAAGAAACCCGGTCAGAATGCCACTCAAGCATTTGCCCTTGCAATAGAAACAATGACAGATAAAAAGTATATAGTAGCTGCAGTTGCGCAGAATAAGATGTGTTGGAAAGGGGCTTAGCTTAGAGGAAAAGGCTTTCCAATAGAATGTCCTGGCCATGAAGAATGTACAGCAAATTTATACAGAGCTGCTGCCCTGTCAGAGTACGAGCTGGGAAAAGAGATAGGAAATCAGCTAGGACTCCAGAAATGTCTTGTACGGTATGTGACCACAGATGGAGATGGACGTTCAGCTAGAGGTATTGAAGACGCCCTTACAGCTCTCGAACCATTGTGGAAAGTGGAAAGACTGGCAGATCATGTACATTTGGGACAGTCTCAATTCAGGGCCTCTTTGCGAGCTCAATACAGTGCCGGAATGTTCCATGGAAAAACAAAAGAGGAAAATAAACAACTGAGGACGGTGTTTAGCAAAGATCTAAAGTGCAGATGCTCCATGATATTAAAGAAACTGATGGAGAAATATGACAAAAACATTGATGAAATAAGCAAAGAATTACCAAAAGTGCTCGAGGCAACTCTTCGCTGCTATGATAGTGACTGCACCCTGTGTCCGGAATATTCCATTGTCTGCAAAGGTGATGCTGCACTTAACTGGTGGAGTCGTTCATCATACTTGTCCACATACCAGATCACTGCCCTGCAAATGGATAAAACAGATAAATTTTTACTTCAAGAAATCCTGAAAATGAAATTAACTTCAGTAGCTATTGAAAGTATGAAACTTTATGACAATACAAACAAAAATGAAGGAGTACATAGAGCACTGAGTCTTAATTTGCCCAAGAATGTAATTTACTCCAAAAATATGGAAGGACGACTTGCTTCAGGAGTACATAGAAATAACAACATGCCGTGTACCTCGACACAACTGAAATGTACAAATCTAGGGGTAGACCTTTCAGAACGAAGTAAACTTCACCTGAAGAAAATGGACACTGACTTTCAATACAATCAAGATTACATTCTAAGACCAGCAGTTCAAGAAAGGAGATTAAAGCAGAATGCAGAAAAGCTTGCAGAGCACAAGACATGGAGAGAAATGAACAAAAAGCATGACTATTACTGCAAAGGTCAACTAGATCCACAGCCTGCCTTACAGTTCCAGGACCATGACAGCTACTGCAAATCAAAGCTTCCAAGACCTGCTGCAGACTGAGATACCAGAGCCACCAGCAAACAAAACCATAAAAGGTCCTTTTCAGGACCACACAAATATCAAAAAAAAGAATCTAAAGTTGTTGTACATTAGCTTCCAATTTTTTTTCCCTTTTTTTCTCCCATTCTGATAAAAATATAAAATTTTGGCCTGCCCCAGAAAAAAAAATTAGTAAAATGAAAATAAAAAAGTACCCGATAATTATTTTACCCAAATTATTATTGTCCATTTTTAACTCTACTCTGCAGGGAGGGAGGGGATCTGGGTGGCCTAAGCAGGAACCGGTTGAAACGCATGACTGCCGGCTGCTGTTGAAACCATGAGGCTCCAACGACAGATGTTCGACAGTAATGCATTTCGAATTGTGGCACAGGTGCGAAACATCATCAGTTTTATCAATAAAAATATTCTGATGATGCACCATGTAGGCAAGCCTGTGCACATGCATTTGTCTCCACCCCCTGGCATCTGGAAATTTACAATTAATAACTCCATATTTGCCATTAGGTGTACATAAACCTGTCCAAATTTGACACTGCCCATTATAGCCAGGTGCAGAGCTATCTCTTAATTTTTGACTATATTTTAGATAAAATGCATCCATTTTGAAGATGTGATGTTTTGTAAGACAATAGAGTAGTAATTTATTCTAAAATATAAAAAGGGTCCAACAATATTGACAGAAAGGGCTGAAACTGGGGTCAAAGGGCTTTCAGTGCATCAAAATGGCCAAAAATGCCTAAAATTGCATATTATAACCGGTTTAAAGATTAATATTGAATAAAATTACAATAAACCAATAATATTTATCATTTCAAGTGACTTTCTGCCAAAAAAGTTGGTCCTTTCTTTATTTTCAAGAATTTGGGTATCAGCCTCTTAGGCCACAGACCACAATTAATTCCTCTATTAGTTCTTTATAACGTTTTGTCTCATTAAAAAAATTGCACCTTGCATTTTTGTCAAATCTTTTGTGTGTGTAATGTATAGTACTAGTCCAAAAATATATCCAAAATTCAGAAAGATTGAACCAATCACTCTTACAAATTTAGCTACTACACAGCCATACCCCTATCGACAAGTCAAGAGATGTTCCGAAAACTGTAAATATTACCTTTTTGCACTTGGCCTAATCACTCTTTCCATATCAAAATCAGTTTAAATACAACATCCAAAAATTTATTTTACCTCTCTTCTTTCACTTCCAACCCATAAAAACTAAGAAATCAATGAGAAAGGCAAAGAAAAAAAATTAAGAAAAAATACACTTTAATTAAAGGGAACTATATTCGTGAACAACGAAAAGTGGGGTCATTAATTGTGGTCTTGGGCCAGCTGTAGTCTCAGTTTACAGTCATCAATATTTTATATTTGCATAACCATTGAAGAATAATTATAAGAATGTTATTTGGTTATTGCTATTTTCATACAAATATTTTAACAGTTATTATCTATGTTATAGATTACCAATTTATGAAAATGAAACGCATTTTAATAAAACCGTGTATCTACAGTCCCGTTGCCGATCATGTCTCTTTATATTTATTTATTCAATTTTTTTTCTTCACTTTTTTTAATTTTTTTATTTCGATTCCTCTGCTAATCAAAGGGAAGCTATCCTCATATTATTTTGATACACTGAAAAGTACTGGACAACGAGTCCATCGATGAACTGAAGTATACTAAAATGTACTTGTCAGTACTAGATTTAAAGCTAGGCGTTTTTTCTTAATTACCTGAACCAGTACTGACTGGTACTTAATCGATTTGCAGTAGTTAGTGTACTGAACATGTACTGAACAACTGAAAAAGATCTTGACATTTTTCCTTGCGGTAAATTCAGGCATTTAAGAGTTGTTCAGTTTAAAATGACCGTTTCAGTAGTAAAACCCGTTACTAGTGTAAGATATTATCAACATATTTTTACAGAATTGTTAGTTCCGACATGTCGTAACACGTAAATTTTAGTTGAATGGGTACGTAGACATTTAATGGGAGTTTTCGCCCCTTTTATATCTAATTTTAGCTGTATGGTAATATAACTCATTAACAATATATAGTAGAGTACAAAGAGGCAAATTATGTGTTTTTGGCACTATTTAAAGAGTTTGATTGTGTTTTAATGCTTTTGTAGGTTGACATTGACCTTTAACCTTACTACTTGTTAAGTGATCTCTCAAAAGATAAACCCCATGTGTTTAGATATAGTATCTAGGCTTTCAATTCCGTTTTTGCAGGATCCAAGTGGATCCGTTCTCTGTGTTAATCAACTAACCAACCAACCAACCAACCAACTAACCAATCAATCAATCAACCAAACAACCAACCAATCAATCAATCAATCATTCAATCAATCAATCAATCAGTCAGTCAATCATTTCATGCATGTTTCTGTCTCATGTGTTTAATACGGGGTCCAAGATCTCCTTTGTTTCTTTTTCGCTTGTTTCAAGAGACCCTATCCCGCGTGTTTAATTAATTAATTCATCAATCAATCAATCAATCAATCAATCATTTAATGACTCAATCAATCAATCTTTCAATCAACCTACCAACCAATCAATCATTGCATGCCTGCATGTTTCCGTCTCATGTTTTTAATATGGGGTCCAAGATCTTTTCGCTTGTTTCAAGAGACCATATCCCACATGTTAAATTAATCAACCAACCAACCAACCAACCAATCAATCAACCAACCAATCAAATCCATAAACCAACCAACCAAGCAATCATTCATTGTATGCATGTTTCCGTCTCATGTGTTTAATACCGGGTTCAAGATCTCCTTTGTTTCTTTTTCGCTTGTTTCAAGAGACCCTATCCCACGTGTTTAATTAATAAATTAACCAATCAATCAATCAATCAATCAATTAATCAACTAACCAACCAATCAATCATTGCATGCCTGCATGTTTCCGTCTCATGTGTTTAATATGGGGTCCAAGATCTTTTCGCTTGTTTCAAGAGACCATATCCCACATGTTAAATTAATCAACCAACCAACCAACCAACAAACCAACCAATCAATCCATAAACCAACCAACCAAGCAATCATTCATTGTATGCATGTTTCCGTCTCATGTGTTTAATACCGGGTCCAAGATTTCCTTTGTTTCTTTTTTTCGCTTGTTTCAAGAGACCCTATCCCACGTGTTTAATCAACCAACCAACCAATCAACAAATCAATCAACCAACCAATTAAATAATTAATTAATCAATCAATCAATAAACCAACCAACCAACCAATCAATCATTTATTGTAGGCATGTTTCCGTCTCATGTGTTAAATAATGTATTTACATCTCTTCTGAAAAAAAAAAATCCACATGCTTGTTATCAGATGTTCTCAGAAAGTACATGTCCAATTGACCCCAAATTTTGCAGTCAGCAGGGTATACATGTATTAAATCTTCATAAAACAACGTGGTGCAGATATCTTTCAAGAATTTTCCTAGAGAAAAGAAATTGCAATGCCGTAAAAATCGCTTGCTAGTTCCGTAAATCTCAGTGAAATCCTACAATAAAATGTCCGCTCCTAGATTGAAATACAAATCTGTGTTACAAACTGCTGCTGAAAAATGTACATTGTATGAAAATAATCGATAAACGTGTTTTAAAGTTACACAGGATCAATTAAATCCAAAGCATGCACTGCTCGTGAACTGTGATCGAAACGTCAATTACCTACAATGACAAAAGAAATACATTGTGTGTATTCCGTCACTATACATGTTGTCTGTCCAACGTCTCCACCTAAAAAGAAATAAAAAAGTTTTCGCTATTATAAAGCGTCGTCACGTGACGCCACAATCAGGCGCGAGACAAAGACGCGCGCGGGACCTAAAATAGAATAAAGACTTTCCAAACTAAATATAGAAACTTAACCAACACAATAATATGGACTCTTGTCTGAAAATGAGGACTTGGGGTCCCTCCCCTCTTTTTATTTAGGGGGGGGGCTATTAAACCTGTTTCTTTCTATTACTTGTGGTTTTTTCTTTCTTTTTCTCTCCTTGTAATGTGAACAATTGACTGGTAGACGTTAAAACATGCATTGAACAAATAAAACAAACAAACAAACAAACAAACAAATCAAACCAACCAACCAACCAACCAATCATGTTTTCAGAGGGGAAAGACCGTTTACAATTGCTTTTTTAAAGCAATTGATTTATATTCATTATTACTTTTTTCTTCTTCCGCCACTTTTTTCTGACGGTGCTTTTTTGTTTCGCAAGATGTCGCTTAGATTTTTTGCATATAATATCGAACAGTTATTACGATTTTGAAACTGACCCTGTTAAGCCGAACACTTTTTATTGTAAGAGTTATCTCCCCAAACACAGTTTTTCTTGTGTACAAATCTCCTTCGCAACCATTAAAGATTACGACAAAATTATTTCACCAATTTGCTTGTTATATCTTCAGGATCTTAAAAATAATTTTGACCGAAACGGTCCGGAGACTACATATGGGAGTTATTTCCCCTTTTGTATTTTTAATAAGAAAAATGTAGTTGTAGCTTGTAAACCATAAGTGATAAAGACCTAGGGTCTTTTGATTTGAGATCCTTGGTCCAAAAAAAAAGAAAAAAGGATCAAGGTCAAAGGTCAAGGTCATTTCTAAATTTGGATTTTCGCTTATTTTCACCACTTTTCAAACACGATATAAGATATCGACAACATATTTTTACTTAATTGTTATTTGCGACATGTCGTAACACATACATATTGGTTTAAAGGGTGCGCTTACATCAAATTAGAGTTTCCTCCCCTCTTTATTTAAAAATATTCATATGGTGATATGACTCATGAACCAAATATAATTAAGATCTAGGATCTTTTGATTTGAGGTCCTTGGTTGATGACCTTGAAATTGAGCCCAAGGTCATAGGTTAAATTGACGTTCTAGATTTTGACCTTTGCTTCTACCTCAATTGTATCATGATAAAGCCATGGGACTTTTTGCATTAAGTTGCAAGCCATATGATCTTGAAAAAGGAACCGGAAGTGACCCTGTGTAAACCGGAAGTAGCTATTTATTTGTACTTTTTGAATGTCAAAGTATATAGAACCATATTTTTGGAATCAGTGTCAATTAAACAGTTAAATAATACCGGAAGTAACCATTTTCAAACCGGAAGTAACAAATTATTTCCCTTATTTAAAAATATATTGTACAGAAACCATATATTTTTGGAATCAGCGTACAATAAGCTATCATTTGAAGCTGGAAATGACATTCTAAAACGAATTTTACTATTTTCATATTAAAATACATGTTTTTTTGTAGAAAGACCTTCAATTGTTCTGTGAACAATTGGTTTTTAATTTTACATTGTTTTTCTATTTATCAATTTTAAACTAAGAAAAGTTACAAAACTGTATCTTTATTTCAAGTTTAATATGTGTAAGTGTGTTTTTTTAAATACAAAGATTAAAAACGACCTGAAGAATACATTCATGTTCTAAGTCAGGAACCTGTTGCAGTGGTTGTCGTTTGTTGCTAGGGTTCTTAAGTGTTTCTCGTTTTTAGTTTTTTATATAGATTAGACCGTCGGTTTTCCTGTTTGAATTGATTCACACTAGTCAATTTGGGGCCCTTTATAGCTTATTGTTCGATGTGATCTAAGGCTTCGTGTTGAAGGCCGTACTCTGCCCTTTTTTTTAATAACCTTTTACAAATTGTGACTTGGATGGTGTGTCTCATTGTCTCATTGACATTCATACCACATCTTCTTATTTCTATTCAGTGAATAATGATGCCTTATTGGTTTCGTTTACGGTTTACTTGTTTATTTATTTTTTTCACATTTCTTTTTTATTTCATATTATTTGAAACTGAAGTAACTATAATTTCCCTATGTATTAGAAAGTGTCACCAAGAATTTGTTTGTAGAAAAAAAAGTCTGTCGTACAAAATGTTATGCCTGCTAATTATGATGAGTTTATCTATCCATATTCTTAATAAAAGTGTTGAAATCTAAATTCAATTTTATTTCACTGTATATATAAAAATAAGAAGATATGGTATGATTGCCAATGGAAATGCTTTCCACAAGAGATCAAATGACACAGCAAATAACAGTACAACCTTCAACAATGTGCAAAGCTATACCACATAGTCAGCTATAAAAGGCCCCGAAATGACAAATGTATAACTAATCAGACGAGGAAGCTAACCGCCTGATTTATGTACAAAAAATGTAAAAGAAACAACTTCGTTTTTCCTGGAAAACTAAATCGATTGTTATAAGTGGGAATCTCTATTGTATTTATATAAACTCACATGTTTCATTGGCCCTTAATGGGCATTTTATTAAAAATTGAATGCTCCTTTTTGTAACTTCATTGGGGTGAAAAAGCGTTGACCGAAGTACATTTTGCATGAAGCGCCGATATATTTAAGATACTGTTGTCTGGTCATCAAAGAATGCAATTTTCGGAATAAATATTGATTCACTCATAAGGGTCTGCATCGGAAATTAACACATGTATTCAAAAATCAGTTATTGGCATGATACGGTTTATGTTCTTCTCGTATATTTTATGATGATATGATACTAAACACCTATAACGGTAAGGATTGTGCTTGATTTTCATATGATGAAGACATAATCTTTCAATTAGTTCAATTGAAGTTTGGAGCTTGTATGTCAGTAAATGCTAGTAGTCCGTGGTTAATTTAAGTATCACTGTCATTTTGATTAGTTTCTTCTGTTACCTATTCTGACTTCGGACTTGAACTTTTTTTTAACTAAGTTTTACTGCGCGTATTGTTTTGTGTTTGATTATTCTACATTGGCTAGAGGTATATGGGGAGGGTTGAGATCTCATAAAAAAATTGTTTCAACCCGGCCTTTTTTTGCCGCTGTGTTGTAGACCCATAGGTTCCCCGTTTCCATTCTCAATTTTATTTAGGTGTAGTACACACATGAATATAATATCGTCAATTCATAGCAAATATTATCAACATATAAATATAGAAAAATAATGAAAAAGCTTGATACTCAAAATTAAAGACTAATTACACCAAATACAGATTTCCATTGATTGCTAAAGTATTTAACACTGAACAAATGTTAAATATTCGTACTAGGAGCTGAAGGAATTATCTAGAAGGAATTTAAAAAGATTTTTGTTGTATTTCTTCAAACTCGATTGTCATTCAGCAGGCAAAGCAAGAATCGGTCAACCTATCGACGCATCCGGTGTTGCTCCTTTTGGAGTGTATGCGATTCACTCAGCCTTTGTTTTTTTGTTTTTTTTTATTTATCTTCTTAATCGAGAACTGATGTTTAAACATCGGTACACTTGTGTTGCCTTAATTTATACCCGTACATGAATAAATTTGCAATTGAAAATGTAAAGTTATGTCCCAAACATTTGCAATATTTTGACCGAACTCGTCTTTTTTATTCTGCAAACACTAAAAACTTAATCATTGCATTTTTGGTCCATTGGTTTATGTATAATGTTTGCCTTCACGTGTATTAATCGGTCGATATTTATATTGTTTAGTTTACCGGAGCTCATTTTTAATTTCGTATATTTATATCAGGCCACATACCTTAATTACAATATTACTTTATTACCGGTTAGGTTATGTTTTTTGCCCTGAGTTATAATGATTCGTTAATGTACGACTTGAGAACCTACAGAGTCTATTTTCTCATGGACATTATTGGCTTCTGTTTGTTTACTCTTACACTTATTCTGTTGTAGTTTTTCTCATAATAATTAAAATTATGAGACATAAACTAAGCATCGGTACTGTACACTACTTTAACATTGTGCAATCTGATTAAATCGATTATTCGTGAGGTATAATAAAAAAATATACAATACAGATAGGCTCTTATCTACAAAATCATTGCATTTTTCATGCATAAAATAATTAAATTGTCAACTGTGTTTGTACGATCATGATAAATTTTAAGAGGAATATATTTACGACAGAGGTATAGCGTTTTACATTGGACGTCTTTATATATACCTATCCGGTCTTGCGTCTAGGACATGGTGCATTGAAAATACTTACACGTAAGACACATCTTTCAATTCAGGTAATATTAATTGTACATTGATCACAACAAATTTTATCCTAAATGTTTCTAATGATACTTTCAAACTAAGCAAACTTAATAAAATGTATCTGTAATTCAATTTATGAAACTGCTTTTATGTGTAATTGTTTTTTTTTTTTTTTTGTAAAAACCTATCTTATAAACGACTTCAAGTATAAATTCATCGAATAATGAGGACTAATTGGTTTCGTTTTATCTTAATATATTTCAGTCATTATTCATTGTTATTTGATTTTAAATTATTTGCATTTTGAAATTGAACTGGCTACAAATGTCATATATATAACAGTTTTAGAAATACATGCATTCCCATTAAAAGTCTAGGAATCAAAACTTCTTTTACACTTTAATGTAGTGACCTACCAAACAATTTGAAAAATGTTAAAGAAAAAACTCCTTTTTCTAGGAAAACAAAGTCAAATGTCAGTATGTTGAATTAATAACTAATTTACTATAATATAGAATTACGTATTTCATTAGTTATCATAATTGATTTCTATGTCTAATTTACCATTTACTACATATGGAAATTTTTATCCCAAGTCAAGCTTATGACAATTGTTTCACGTTCGTTTGATGTGTTCGAGCTTCTGTTTATGCATTTGATAAGGGCCTCCTTTCCGTTTTGAATTTTCCTGAGAATTCTGTATTTTTGTAAGTTTTTTTTTTTATAGCATGTTTTCAGATATATTATATACATCGATATTATTTACTAGCGTACTGCATATGCATAGGAAAAAAAAAATAAACAATATAATGTATACTTCACTTTATCACTTTTAAAATTTTGATATATATTTTTTATATCTTCTTATTGATGTGATCCTTAATTTTAGAATTCAAAATACGTTAGAGTTAAGTGTTACACAGTGACAATATTTTTTTTGTGTTTGTTGCTTAAGCTGCGGTCACACCTCAACGGATAGCTCGAACGGACGCCGAACGGATGAAAAAAAAGTTTTCCGTTGACAAAATATGTAACCGTTGGGAGTCCGTTGGTTACTGACCATATAAAACGGACTCGTAACGCATGGCTAACGGACACACACAGGATATGTAACGTACGAGAAAAGGAAACGTACCGGACAGAACGGATATCGAACGTACATCCAACGGACAAGAACCGCATAAAACCTAACGGAAGCGTACCGGATAAAACCGGATAAAAACGGATGAACAAGATAAGCGCAATATTTAAGTCGAGAATATTAATACATTTAAATCAAATAAACGTGACCTTAAAATAAGGTTTCCGTGTAACTGGTTTTAGTCTATAGTTTAGAAGGTTTACATTTGCAACATTTAAGTCTGACCTAAATAAAAGCTGCTTGATAGTGAAGACGTGCTCTTACTCCACAATCCATCATGAATAATAAGCATTCATGACATTAAAAAAATCTGACATACCAATACTTGGCATTTCTTACGCGAAATTTTCAACTGACATTTATTGGTTTAACATTCGGTAAGTATCCGTTTTATCCGTTATCTTTCCGTTCATGCCCGTTTCACATCCGTTTATCATCCGTTTTATCCGTTATTCGTCCTTTATACTCCCGGTAGTAGTCCGTTGGTGAATTAGTCTACCGGACCTCCAACGGATGTATAACGGTCAAGTAACGGATACAAAACGGACGAGTACCGTTTAAAACGGACGACTACCGGACGTTAAACGGACACTTCATCCGTTGTACGTCCGTTCAAAGTTTTGAACATGCTCACAATTTTCCATCGGACAAAACGGAAGTCGACGGATAAAACGGAAGCTGAACGGACATGAAACGGAGATGGACGTATGTCTAAGGGATATGAATGCACACTTCACGGACGAGAACGGATTAAAATAAAATTATCCGTTCGATGTCCGTTCGCGCTATCCGGTAAGGTGTGACCGAGGCTTAAATGTCACATTTAAAGAATGTGTTTGTTGATGAGATATCTTCGATAGAAATTGAGGCTTTTTGACTAATTTACTGTTGTTATCTTCTATCAAAAGACGTCTCGTTCTTTCTCTAAAACTTAGTTCATCGAAAGATACAAAGACCTTGTGATAACTATTCCGTTTTAATTTCGCAAACTATACACGGTAGTCTTAAGGATGTTCGCTTGTCATGTTTTGGGATTTTTGTCAGATTTTCGGATACCTCTGGTTTTATCCATTTGAATGCCTTAATAATTTTTGCCTATTGCCCCCCATTTCTTTTTTTATAAATCTTTTACATGTATAATTATAAGCCATCTGTTAAAGTCTTATAAAATCTTTGTTATTTTTTAATAGTTTTTGGGAACTTAAACTTGTCAATGATAAAGCTATGAAAAATCAAGAGAGAACATTTTCCCGCCAAAATTTTAATGGCTAATATCTCTAAAACAAGCACATTGACCTTTATATTTTTTTTTGCTTTTTTTGTTCCTTTATTAATCCCCTATCAATATATACTAGTGGTATAATAGGCTTGTTATTTTGAAACTGAGTAGCAAACCTCCTTAAGTATAGGTACTGACGTGTTTTTTTTATTATAATTACGTGTTATAGTGTTATTTTGTTTGTCTTTGTAAATTATTACTTTTACTGTTTAGTCTATTTTTTTAGTACTCATTTGACGGGGCTCGATACTTATATATCCGTCATAGTATTAATGTGATATGGTAAATATTTGTATTCTTGTCTTTCGTTTTTGTATATGTGTTTTGGCTATATGCCTTTTTGTTTTTCTTAGTTTGTATTTTTGTTTGGTTTTATTAGTAATTTAGATTATAACACAATATTGACTGCTGTACCGCATTTGGACATTTTCCCCTACTAGTATTATGTATGTTTGTTTTGTTCACACAATGTTGTCAATATAGTGGAATTTAATGCAACTGTCAAACAAGGGAGTGGTTTAGCTTGCTGAAAAACCAGGTTACAGTTGTTCTCCATTCATTAAACATGTTTAATGAGTTTGGGCTTTCGATTTTGCAATTTGGTGAGGGACTTTCTGTTTTGAATTTCCCGCTGAGTTCGGTATTTTTGATATTTTACTTTTTACTACAAGCAAGTCGATGTCAAGTTTCTTCCTAGAAAAAACTTTAATGCTGGTGGATTATTAATCAAGGGCATCATAAACTTGGTAACTTAATGTATGACGAATACAAAGAATACAAACTACAAACTGGCTAGAACGTCGCCCGGGTTACCAAGGTTCTCTTGTGCTACACAAAACACTGTAGCATTTGATTTGTGTGTTCCATGGACTATCCTTCGTGATACCCCTGATTTGTCCTATATTTTGCCAAAAGGTAATTACTACTTTTAAAATTCAAATACTTTTCAAAAATTAAAAATGTACTGTTAATATTTTCAACTGTTTAAAGACACCTTCTACAAGTGAATGAACTATCATTTCTACTAGTAAACATAAAAAAAAGGGAAAAAGGAGCGCATGTTAACACGTAATGTGGTAAAAACGACTCCTGATTTTACTGGTAACTTAAAAGGAAAAATTTATTATACTAAATCTTTTAAGCCTCTGGACTGTTTCATGGACAATGTCGTTTACAGAATTGAATGTACTTTGTGTGGACTACTTATTGGTGATACTGGACAATCTGTGCGTTAAAGGACAAATCAACACCTGTCTGATAATAAAGATCCGCATTTCAGGGTTCTGTATAACCATTTTATTCAACCGGACCATGATTCTTCTTTATTTATTAAAGTACACATTATCGATAAAAATTTATCACCACACTAATAGTCAAATACTAAGTACTTCTATCCGAAAAGATATAGGACATTTCTGAATAAGGGAACTAGGTATTGCAATGATAACATCAAAGGAGTAGGGATTTTGTCGAGTCCAGCCTGCAGAAATGCAAATGTATCGAGTTTATTTAATACTATTTTAACACACCAGCGCAGTCCTGGACAAAACATTACCATCGGCTAATGTAAAAAAGTCTTCCCGTTCTGTCCATTAACAATATAATTTTTTTCTGATTGGTTTTCTTATATATCCTCCAGAACTGTAAATTAAAAGAAACAGTAGACATTCCTGTGCCTCATTTTAGACTTACACCTCGAATTTGACATTAGCGGCCATCTCAGTACCAGAATCTATGACAAACGAGACAATTTAAAATTAGGATCATCAATTTCCCCAACCTAAGTAACAAATTACCAACTTCACCTGCATATGGGATATACACGTCCCAACTCATTCGGTATTCAAGAGCCTGCAGCTGCTAGTTAGACTTTGTCACTAGTGTCTGAGCAGAAAGTTGATAGACCAATGTTATATCAAAGAATGTCTCGTCATTTTCTAAAAATAATTCATCGGAATATACCAAGTCTTAGTTGATAGATATTTCGTATCAACTCACAAATAATACACAATGGTCTTGGAGTATAGATTATAGGTACTGACGTTGTTTATAATCTTAATAACGTGTTGTAGTGTTCTTTTGTTTCTCTTTGTAAATTATTACTTTTACTGTTTAGTCCATTTTTTTGTAATATCCATTTGACGTGGCTCGTTAATTATACATCCCGTCATAATGTTAATTGAAACCTTGTCATTCTAGTTGTAGAATTGCAAATGTTTACAAGCTACCTGGAAATATATTGACGGTATATTGTTTTTCATTGAATTTGAAGAGCATAATATAACTCTTCTAAAATATAGACGTGACATCTTATTTTAAATTACAGCCTATACCTATGCAACAACCTGTTTCTGCTTTAGAAAGTGTTATCTGCCAAACATTTCTCACTAAAAGTTATTCAATGTCATTGAAAGCTTTTACGGTGTATAATTAAGTTTATTTCAGTTCATATAAATGACTGCAGAAGTAAAGAAATAATCTTATTTGCTTAAATACTTTGATAATACAAATGTTAAAATACTGCTGACAATATGACTAACAGACAAATATTCTTCACTCTAAAAATTATTAGTTAAGTTTATGAGCAAGATCGACTGAAATCATAACAACATAGGTCCGTTGGGCAGTAACATGATTCAGTCAATCGATAGTGGCTCGCTTTCTTATCTCATTTTAGCTGATATAGATATTAATTGTGCACGTATGTTTGCACATTTGTCAATTTATTTAGTTTAACGATTTCTTGGCTTGAAATTCACCGAATCCTTCTTACAACTTAGAACCTCACTACACAAACTCAGCGGCAGAAACAGAGCTTAATGAGCATGAAATATACAAAATACATTGCAATAACAGTTGACAGACCGTGTAGACATTATCTAATATATAGATTTATATAACCTCAAGATAGTAAAACGTATTATATAAGTTACTATAATTAATCATTATACGATGAATGCATAACGAGGGATATGTGTCACCTGTCACTCTATTTCTACTCCTAAAAAATTAAAACACGATAGAATAATAGAATGTAGTTAATGTCCTAATCTACAAATCAATATTTTGTTTTTGATCATGAACGATTGAATTGTCAACTAGATGCTTAGTTTCAAAACAACGAGCTTTTTGAAAAAAAGTATGATCGTAAGTTAGGTCAAACATTTACGTTATGTCTATTTGTAAGACTTTATCAACAGACTTATATATGAAACCATCTGCATGATCTTTTGGGTTTTAATTAGTTTTGTATAATTTGATATATTTTATGAATGCCTCTAAACACTCCAAACTGAATTTCGATTTTGGTATTATAAAGAGTATTTAAAAGAACGCTGATGATGACTAGTGCAAAAACATATTCAACTCTATGAAAAATGTCTGAATGTATAAGATAAACAAATGTACATGTACTATCGATTACTTAAGGTAAGCTTAGGGTTATACACATTGCGATAAAAACTCATGATCTTTGTAGTTTTAAAATAATCGTTTAACTGTAGGATAATATTGAATTATTGTTTTAAATATTTGAAGTGTCATACCATTGGATTGGGAAAGCGGAAATGGACGAAGGGATGATGTTTGAACGATTATCGAAATTCTGTTTTGGAAAAGTAATGTCAATCATATACTTTTTCATAAATATAAAGGTTCTGAAAAATGGAAGTTTTGAGTTATTTCTCAACAAATTTAAACATGACATATTTCATCAATGGATGCCAAATTTACCGTGTTGTCAATGTAATTCTACTCAATATAGAACGTTTACAAGGACTTCCCTTAACGAACCTCAAATGGCTACATTGTATGACTTTACCAAAACAGTCAATCCTGGACATGAATCGACAAATCAACGAGGAAAAATAACTATGTATTGTATATGCAAATTAATAGCTTTACCAGGCGTAAAAACAAACGCTGCAGATATTGGAACATTGTATTGTCTCTTAAGAACATGTGACAATGTTGTTTTTGGGCGAGTAAAACAACAAATTGAAGTTATAAGAACAATCAGAAATCAAATGTCACATTCAACAAGTAGAAAATTAACAGAAAATGACTTTAATAAAAAGTGGCGGGATCTCGAAACAGCTGTATTGTTTATTGCAAATGAAATCGACCCTTCTTTTAAAGAATACGAAGCAAATCAGATAGCTGCATCACACATTGCTGCTGTTACTCCTGAAGAATTTATGACAGTTATAGATGATATCAAGAAGGTATATTTTCCGTTCTTGTTATTTTGATACTAGTACTATTTGATTGATTCCCCTTCACTGATGATACGACTACTTTAGTAGTGGCAAGTTTACATTTCAACATCAAACACTTGCAGTTGAAATCATTAAACCTATTTGGAAAATCATAACAATTTAGAGAAGCACCTCACTGATGCATATCTCAGATGTCTGTATGTGGCCACACGTTTGGTTCTTTTAAGTTGTGTTAACTATTCAAACTTCGTAATTGTTTTCTTCTAATATTTTGCCTCGTTTATTACTGAAGATATATTAATATAAGCAATGTGTATTTACAACTACTGGTTTAATGTCATCGCTAGTGATGGTTTCCTTCTCGAGGGTATCACTAGTCAGCACTTCTGTGTCGACATAGATTATCATTGATATGGTCATAATTATACATTAACTGTGAATAAGTGTAATTATTAACATATCTCTATAAGACTCCCCTACCTCCAATAACTCTTTAAGTAGTATGTCTACAAGCATTTAGTGATCCATAAAAATCGAATAGTGGTTAATACTGAACATTTGTGTTTGGAGTTGAATAAAATTTGATATTGGGAACATTTAGAACTCATACGAAAGTAGATATAGGAAGATCGGATATGAGTGCCAATGAGACAACTCGCCATCCAAGTCACAATTTATAAAAGTAAACCATTATAAGTCAAAGTACAGTCTTCAACAAGGAGCCTAGGCTCATACCGAACAGCAAGTTATAAAGGGCCCCAACAATTACTAGTATAGAACCATTCAAACGGGGAAAACCAACGGTCTAATCTATAAAAGAAACGAGAAAGGTCTTTTTTAAGTTGAAAACATGTAAGATGCATCGATAGTGACGTCAGGAAAAAACAGAGCCGTGAGCTATGTATGGTCGATATAAAAACAAAAAGTATCCAACATTTAAGAGCACCAAGTTAAAAAATATGCATATACTGATGATACTCAGAACAGACAAAATCTTCAAAGATTAACTTTTTTTATAGGAAATCAATAAATTTGTCAAATATACATGTTAATTCTTTTAATCGTTGTAATACAAGTGTTTACATTTTATTCTAAATTCTAATGACAATTCATTAGATTGGTTTTGAATTAAATCATATCTTATTTTGTCTTAGCAGCGGGAAATTTTATTGAACAGAGTTTCACAAGGTGCAGTTGAATATTCATCACTGAGAGGTAGATATAATATTAAATGAAACAAGCGATAATATCTGATTGTGAGGGATACTTGTATATACTATTACGAATTCGGATATGTGAACAAAAATAGTGTGTGTGTATGTGTATGTGTGTGTGATTGTGTGTTCGAGATTAATGTTATATATATCAAGACAATTACATTGTAGTATGGGCATTCTCTCTTATACATGTTCACACGAAAATTAATGTTAATTAGAAAACTAAATGTTGTCAATGCGTAAAAATTATAGTCAACATTGGCCTTCAATGACATGAATTGCATAAATATTTTCTGAGCACTGCAATCAAGTTTATATTTTCGATATAGAACCGACCATTTTAGTCAATAACGACTGCGCTCGAACGCACCTACCTAGAACTGTTTTTTAACTTAAAAACAAAGAGTTGAAAAGCTAGTGATCATTATGGATGTACTACTTGGGCTACGCATTCACAAAAGCCACTTGTTCATTGTTGTTGACGTAGAAACTCCCTTTACAAAATACATTTGGTCTTTATGTTTACTTTATTATGAATGTACTCGACATGAACATGAAATAAATAAATAGATTAACATTGCACAATACTTGATGGTAAAGCCCGAGAAAACAAATGCAATTGATTAGAATTCGGACAAAGGAGGTCCATAATCAAGTTCATAAAATATGAACTGAGTATCTTTTTTTCAGAACACAATTTTAAGATTGAAAATCTATTGTTTAAAATACAAAACGCATTGCTTGATTATCCTCATTCGTCCCCAAAGACAACTGAACAGCCATATCAAAGTTGGAAGTGTTGTCTGTGCTGTCCACCTTATGGTAAGTAATTCATATATTTCAATAGTTATAGTCAACTCAATGCTATCGATTTTCCCTCATGACATAAAAAGTTATTTAGAATATGTATTTAAAGTACAGTTACATCAATGGCATTTATTTAAACGCCATAGTGGTACACGCTAGATGTGAAAAGACCATTAACTCACCAAATCCAACAAAGACTCGATATTTGTTAAAAGTTATTTCCGTGGGTACCAGTTTTCGTGTATTTTCGAAGATTTTTGTTTCGTGATTTTGTCAGAGTGTGCATACAAGCCTATAAAAAATGTATACCTATTTAAATATTTAAATTAGTGGTTAATGTGTACCATGGAAATCCACGATACTTGGTATCCCACGAATAATAAAAAATCATTAATAAAGTCAGTCTTCTCATGTATGCGTTTTCCATTATAATGCCTTCCGAAACGCCAGAAAGTAGCAGTTTGGTTATAATCAATGAAGAAAGATGTTTTTAAAATACGTTTAATGACGACATTTATATTTAAATACTATTTACCCACCTATCAATTAATTGCCGTGAAGGTAAACTCATACTCTTACGATTTATTTTCAGACTCGAGGTACTATTATGCAGCGGATTCAAATCTTGTAGAAGGTACACTAATTTAAATTAATCAAAATTGTCGTTTGTTCTTTGTTGCACTTCAGTGTTTCTGTTGTTTCGTTGTTTTCCTCTTATAGTTGGTATGTTTCCCGCGGTGTTTGGTTTGTGGCCCAGATTTGTTTTCTCTCAATCGATTTATGACTTTCAAACAGCGGTATCATACTGTTGCCTTTATTTATACAACTATATGTGTTTTCAACATAAGCAACACTGTTCTTTTCGTCTTTCTTACGGTGTAATATCACCATTTGTTTCCCCTATTAGTCTTTGTTAAATTTGCACTCTTCGAAAAAAAAAATGTGCAGAATTTATTTTTGTTTCAAATAAAAAAATACTTGGCATGAATAAAGTTTTAATCTGTCCAATACTATAAAAAATAACTCGCATAATGCTTCATTGCATATAAGAAAGAAAAAAAACATCACTGGAGAGTTAACCAATCAAATGTTCGCCCTTTTTCTGCCTGTGAACAAGCTTAAAAGTTACCAAAGTATTCTGTAGAATATATGCAGATATGCTTTGAAACACCCAATATATTTGTCTATGAAACAGATTTGTATGCTGCAATGAAATGTAGGATACATTTCTAACAACTGTCAAATTCAAGGGAATATCTTTTTTTCAACACTTGTCGTATACAACCGAATATGTTGTACTATGATTTGTTGGTATTACACCTAACCTTACGTAAACGTGTTTGTGACGTCGGATTTTGAACCAATTGGAAAAATGATCGCTTATTCTCATTTTCCTAGAATATGAACCCTTACGAAAATCACAATTTTCTCTTTATAACGCAATATACATGATATGGAAAAAACGGACACTATGGTAACATATAAAAGTTTAAATAAACAGACCAATTGAAAACCAAAAAAAGACATTTTCGAAAACAATTTCTTATATTTACACGGAAGGTGCAAAAGAGTCTACCGGAGACTGCAAAAATAACCATGAAGCCTTCTCGATCGTTTCATATCAAGTACATTCAAATAACAGGTATACTAGGTATAAAACTAGATATACTTGTTTCGGGGCAATACACGCAAGAAACAATCTAAAGGTTACGGATTTTTTATTTCGAAGTATATATATATAACGTAATCAAAATATTAACCTGAAATAACAATACATTATATAATGAATGTAAAATTATTAAATCGCTACATAGCTTTAAAACATTATGTTAGCACTTATGAACAAGGAAAATGTTTCCAAGCAATTTGATATTAACAGAATAATATATAATTTCATAAAGTTCGGAAATATTCATCTTCAATTCAATTGTTTCATAAATACACCTAAATACCAAAATTCATATGTCGGTGCATTAGTCATGTTAGTTATACATTAAAATAGTCATACAATAAACTGTTAAATATTAAAAAGCATATTTAAAAATAACACATATAAGCAAAGCAAGAATATACTTGCAAACAAAAGGCCGTACCTTGACCTATAATGGTTTACTTTTTTAAATTGTAACTTGGATGGAGAGTTGTCTCAATGGCACTCATACCACATCTTCCTATATCTATTTAGCACTTTCTAAAGCAGACATTACAATTAACAAAACGCACATAGATTCAACATAGCATAACCTTCCTCACATGTATTTGTGAAGGCTTGAAATACGACAATATTCAAATATCTTAAATTATTATAACACATTCATTCTATAAGATTCAATAGTTTTATCCAATTTACTGCAATTTATGTTTATCAAATAACGATCGAAGGGTCACAGATGTCTACTTAACGATCATGGTCCCTTTCCGATGATTTTTGTTGATTTTTTTTACAGTAAAGTAAACCTTAATATCCCGCAAACATATCAGAATTGAAAATTGTCCTTTTGTTAGTAACAATATCTATGCATAGCCTAACTGTAACCCACATTTTATAGAAACGAAAAATCTGAAGATCATTTAAGCGGTCCTTTGTAGTCTTTTGCAATATATGGTGAATATTAAACTGACACATTGAGCCCTCCGGATATATTGAAGACAAGAAGATTCCACGAATTCAATCTAATAGTATCTGTTTTGCACATGTAAACTTACACTTTGCTTAATGTTATAACGATTGAAAGGTCAAGAAAATCTATTTAAGGTACCCTGCCCAAGTCTGTTGAGATCGTTGATTTATTATATTAAAGTGATACTTATATTTATACAAGTCCCATACATATCAAAAATCTATATTTTCAGAGATATCCTTTACATATTATTAAAATTAAAGTCAAGCATATCTGCAATCCAAATATTATAGACATTGACAGATCAGAAATGTGTCACAGTCATTTATGTCTGTCAAAATACATGTATGTGTTGAATATTCAAAGTACTAAAAGTAAAGACAATTCGATGTCACCAATATCACTTTAAGTATCAGTATTTAAATATCAACTTACTATGTGCTAAATGTTATTATTGGTGGATAAGGGAGGTATGTCAAATACAACCGTCCCTTTCCGTTGATTTTCGCTTATTTTTGTCTAATTTTAATGAGACATTTGTTTTCCAAATTACATATCAAAAATGAAATTTTCAGAGATTTATTTTTGATAGTATTAATATAAATGATTAACCTAGCTTCAAGTAAAATTTTACAGACATTGACAGACCAAGAAGGTTTCATTGTCCTTTAAGCGTTCCTGGAAGACTTTCAAAACATATGTTGAATATCGAACTGTCTCTTTGAGCTCTCTTCATATATTGATATTAAAAAATTTTGAACAAATACCTTTGAAGATGATCTTTATTTACATATGAGTGCGTCTGATAGAAATCGACCTTATCCGAGTGTGTAAGACGTTAATTGATTTTTTATCAATGCTTTTTAACTTCGTACTTTCTTTGACCTTTCACAATATTTTGATTCGAGCGTCACTGATGAGTCTTTTGTAGACGAAACGAGTGTTACATCCGAAGCTCAGGGAACCAGTTCTTTGTCAGTACACGGCATTATAAATAGTTGCTTTGACATGCAATGATTGCCACTTTATTTGAACTCTATCAAAAGAGCTGTGCCTGCTTGAAACTGAGGAATTAAACATAAAAAGCAATTTGTCACGTTTGTCAACTTTTAAACTTAATACCAGTTCTAATCAAATAGTGATTTTCACGTGGGGTGTATACATACTACTCTGTTGTGATTAACTAGCCTTGTCAAACTTAAAATCCTAAAATTATACCTATTAAAATTATACAGTGCTATTGACATAGGATGTATATATAGGCAGTTTCTTTATAAGTTAACTTCACTTTTGTCACCTGTGATATAAACCAGATCATATCGCACATAAGTTTACCTTTGCATGCATATCTATGATGTCTCTGTTGTAAATACTTAACCTGCGTCAACTTTGAAATTTTTTAATTATACAAGCGTGGTTCGTTTTTTTTTTTTTTGTATAGCTATCATTATATTACCTCCTATAATAGATTTTTGGGGATATGATTGGTTAATGGACTATACGTGGTGACTATATATATTTCATACAGGGTGTCCAAAAAAATATACGGTTAGTTAACATTTAGGGTTAGAAACCATAAGGGGTTAGTAAGGAGTTACTTTCAAGACAACAATGAAATCTGAAAGGTTTAAACAGACGAAGAAACTGAAAATGAAGGATTGAAATACATTCATATTACAAATTTAAAGCTAACACTGTTATTGTTGGCGTTTTTTTTTTTTGTATAGACAAATGGAAGTAGGTACTTAAACATGTTAAAACTAAGTATTGAAGACTTAAACACTTTGATATGCTGCTAGTCTAAATACCACATTTGAAGATAGTCAGTAAGTGAATTCATTACACGGCGTGCTAGTGACCTAATACGATATATATGGGGTCAGTAAATTCAATATGGGAATTCGAGCTTCGATCTCGCTCCATATGGAATTTACTGACCCCATAAATATCGTATTAGGTCACTAACACACCATGTAACTAATAATACTGTTACTATAGTTAAACAGAATAAACTGTTATCTTTTATTAACATCATCACTATCATACTGACAAAGGATATATGTTACCAAATTGTTTTATAAATACTAATATTTATTGTTTCCCTTTTTTAAATATTGGTGACTTTTGGTACATGTTTAAGGCGTTTATCATTTTTATATGATTTATCTATTGTGTACTTGTATCGTTACTCATAACGATCCAGCGTCCTCGTAAGAAAGATCGTTGACTAATATTAAGACGTTTTATATTTAAATGTATATTGAATCGTGAGAAAGAAACATGTAACATGACACTGGATGTGACAATTTTAAACCGGAAGTAGCCGATAATCTATGTATTTTTTAAAAAGATCTACAAACTGTGTTTTTTTTTTATCGCTGTACCTTTAGGTTCCTAAAGGTTACTTATGTAGTAAGTAGAAAGAAATTGGCATATCTGTATACAACATGTGAGATGAACCATTATTGTTTTCTTTGATTTTAGATGAAAGTAGCCCTGTCTTCAATCGTGTTATATGGACAGTCCATCCACCAGATAACTGGGATGTAGAAAAAATACTACAGAAAATTCAACACAACTACTCTGCACTTGCAGCTGTTGGTAAAGAATCCATCGATGATGGAAGCCTGATTATCGAGAAGCAATTTCTTAGACAAGTTGTAGAAGACCAAGAACATTTCGAATCAGAAACAGTTTCATTTTATAAACAAATGGTTCAATTTGGTGAAATCGATGTCAAGACTCCTGCTGAAATATCAGTTGACTGTACAGTGAAGGATATTCCAACAGGTAAAACATGAGTGATAAAATGACGGAGTTTTCAAATAATGTGAACACTTCGAAACACATGACATCTTACATTTTAACTACTGTAATGAAGTCAAAGTGAACAAAGGAATATTTTGACATCTAATGTATAATTTGTAAATATATAACATCTACAAGTAACTATTTGCAAAAGTGTAATATAATACAAAACATATTCCGCTTTAATTTCACTCGATGACGATAAATTGACGAGATTTCTAAATGGACTATTTAGAAATTTTTAAAATCTAAATAACCATGATAACTAAAGTCTTGTAAAAACTGATGATACCGGAAAGTATTAAAAATGAGCTTAATGCATTGAAGCTTGATACGTCATACATTTATTTTATAAAATGAATCATCTCTTCTTTTATCCTTAATAGTGTCCTACGGAAATTTTGGGTCCTAAATGGTCTTTAACCTCTAATTTAAGTTATTTTTTTAAGATTTGAGATTGGTTCATTATTGGTGTCTCTTATGGTTTTTTTAAAGTTAGATTGTTCCATTAGTATAAAATTTTACTAACAAAAAATATTTATGTTTATCCCTATTGTAGGTCTTGTAAAGCATCACCTATATCAATCTACGGAACTAAACATAAATGTCAAACAAGTGGGAGGTTTAGCTAGCTATAAAACCGGGATTAATCCTTCTTTTTCATATGAAAATACCTGTACCAAATCGATAATATGAATGGCACTCGCTCCGATGGTTGATTACGTTTCATTTCGTTAGTTTTTACGGACCTTTTCATTTTGAATTTACATTTGAGTATTCTGATATATTTTAATATAGAAAGGAAACTCCTTCAAATGGGGCTACGATTGTTGGTAGCATTTAATAAAAATAGTAATCATATCGGCATATCTCTAGTCTGTTTGATTGTAGTCTCAGAAGTTTGTATATTTCCAAAATATCTATGCTCAATGAAAGATGGCTAATGCGAAACAATTAAATGAGAATGCACATTACATAGTAGTCGTGATAATTTAAGCTAGGCATGATGTCGCACGTTTTGGCTAAAGAACATTTAAATATCAAGGTGTCCCATGCATCGTAAGTAGTTGTGTTTACCTTCCAAATTACGCAATTCAGCATTACAACATCACACAATACACCATTAAACGATACACTTTTAAACAATTCCCTTACATCACTCCCATTAGTCGTGCACAATTCGTTTTCAATCGTACACGATTCGCCCCATTTTAATTACCTACAATGTAACCTGTTGAGAAATTGTAAATTTAAAGGGAAATCACACTATTGTTTATACGCATCGCTCTCGGCGCCACTATAGTGTCGTGACCGTAGTATGACGTCGCCGTTTCGAGTCAGTCGTAAAGGTTGCTAATTTTTAAAATGGCGGCCCGCTCAAAGGGACGTTCACTAAAGCAAGAGAAAGCAAATACGTTTTGATTTAAGTGCAAAAAATAAAAATGCTACTCGAAACGGACAAAAGATATGGCAAAAAAATACCCTAAAGTGGTCTTAATATGGTCTTGAATTACCTTACGATTGGGTTTAATTCAAATGAGTTACTCTCTTTAAATAAATATATTATTATTATTATTATTGAGTTAGTATTTACATACAATACCATTTATACAAATATTTTTCTTCAAGGTTTATTAATTTCACCGAAAAATATTGTTAGATATGAGAAATATCAGCATTTTTTGTTGATCTGGTCTTTATTATTTGTAGCGAAATCCGTCAGCTCAACTTTTTTTTGTAGAAAAACTTTTTTTATTTACTGTAAAGTTTATATTTTCTTATATTAACATATTTATTGATCTCGCAGATTTCTTAGTTTCACGAAGAAAACAAATATTTAAAAACAAAAGAGATATTTATAACACTTTTTGTCGATCATTTCAGTATAATCAAAGCGTACATCGGCGAATGTGAAATCTGTCCGGTCAACTTTTTTTTTAGAAAAACATTTTGTTTTACTATGAAGTTTAAATTTTCATATAAGATAAATATTAATATCGCAGATTTCTTAGTTGTATGAAAAAATATTGTAAAACAAAGGCGATATTACTAGTAACACTTTTTGTCGATCAGTTCGATATTGTAAAGCGTACATCAGTGAGTGTGAAATCCGTCCGGTCAACTTTTTTTTGTTAAATATTCATAAAATATAGTCTTATATTTCTAAGGTCTTCAAATATTAAAATAATCTATCAAATAACAAAAAAAATTCTGACTATTTATATCTCATCCGGTCAAAACGGGCAATTGTCCTGTCATAAGTGTAACCCAACTGTTTGCAGCGTATCGTCGCGATGCGGTATGTGGGAATATACTGGAAAAAATAACAATATATCAAGAGTTACAGCATGTAAGCGTACAGCTTCCGGAATTGTAGTTTTCTGTCCAACAGAGGGATGTAAATAAGAACAATGAGTTTCGATGTTCCTTTGGTGTCAAACGCCTCTCTCTCTCTCTCTCTCTCTGTTTCTGTTTTTTTTGGGAAGGGAGTATGGGGGCACAAACACATGAACACGAGTGATTCGTAGAGTAATCATATTTGTTGAAATATCAAACGTTATATAAGAATAACGCCAGTTAAACATCACTGTAAAAGAAGCATAAACAATTTTACATCGGTTGCTGTCTGTCGAAATCAAAGAAAATTTAGCACCGTATTATATAGTACATTATACTCAATCTTCCTTTAATGCTTTGTACAGGCTTACATAATTTGGGCACACAAAAAAATCATATTTTGTAGTATTTCTTCAAACTGTCAATTATAGCGAACTGTACGACCAGCAAGTTAAAAAATAAGGCCGCTAGACGTCAGAGTAATCTGGGAATATCAAACGCTATGCCTAGTTATTTTTGTACTATTGATGACCGTACTGCCTACAACAACAACAAAAAATCCACACTGTATATTTGGCTTTACAAGACTCCAACAAGAGAAATATTCAATACACACACATGTATTTATGTAGAGTAACATGTCTTTCAGAGTGCTAATCTGTAACCATCACATTAAGGTCCGTCTTGTGAAAGAGTATTCATCTCATATAGAAAAAAAATTTGTGCTGATATTCATGTAATATTTGCCACTGAAAGTTTTTCAAAAATCAAGAAAAAAACGAAAACAAAAACAAAACAAAAACTAGTAGTTCTGATGTAGGTTCGTGTTCAGATCACTCAATGTGATCACTTGCATGTCAACAAACAGTGATATAGCGAGATTATCAGATTCCGATCATGACTGTAAAGGACAACCATTTGTTTAATACAGAGGTAGCTGATTTACTCTTGATACCTTGGTTCTTTAAAAAAAAAGCCAACATGATATAGCAGAGTGCTGAAAGTGGCACACACAATCAATCAGTTATTTTCCAATTACCTATCATTAATCAGATTTGGCAAAAAAAAGTATATAGGCTATACCATACTGAAACATAAATGTGATAAAAGAATATACAATTCAAGAAAGAGAGGTGCACCAACAGAAATTAGAAACTGCAATCTTTCTTTTAATTTCATCGGATCTAAGATCTCAAAATTTTAACTCTTACCAGAATTTATTCTATCTTACAGTATAACTCGGAAGTTTCTAAGTGGAACTCGAGCTTTAACTTGAACTCTTACTCGAATTAACATTCGAACAAAACATAAAACTGGAACTTTAACTCTAAATTTAGCTGGAACTCGAACTCTTATTCTACATTAAAGGTTATCCACACTCTCATTTGTCATCTGATAAAAAAATTCGTAAGGGTTTCACGGAACCCAGTGTCTCGCCTTCTTTTGCTGTTAATCGCAGGCTCAACAAGAATGAGAAAAAAAATCAATAAAAATATTCCTCTCGATACTATCTTTTCATTGTAAGAAGCTTCTGTCCAAGTTTGGTATAAATCTATGATAGTTTATGGATCTAATAAATGTTTTAAAAACTTTAACTGCATACTGTATGTAATGTTAACTGGAAGAAAACTAAGTCCATTTATAAGTAAAATACGGATAAACAGGTACAAAATTTTGACAAAAATTTCCTTCGAGATACAAGCTTTTGATCATAAACAAGCTTCTGTCCAAGTTTGGTACATATCCAGGATAGTTTAAGAAAGTTATTGAAATCTTAAAAACTTTAACCAGAGTGAATGTATTGTTTCCTAGCAAAAAAACTAAAACAATTTATAAGTAAAATACGGAAAAAATAGATTTTTTGTTTACAAAATTTATTTCTGGATATTATCTTATGATCATAAACAAGCTTCTGTCCAAGTTTGGTAGAAATCCAGGATAGTTTAAGAAAGTTATTAAAACTTCAAAAACTTTAACCACAGAGTGAATATTTGTGGACGCCGCCGACGCCGACGCCGCCGACGGAATGTAGGATCGCTATGTCTCGCTTTTTCGACTAAAGTCAAAGGCTCAACAAAAAACTAGAGTTAGATAAAATATATCGACATGTCCACAGAAACACGGATAGATGTAGCAGAACAAGAAAAAAACTAGAACCGTTTATTAAAAATTAAAAGATTTTTTTAAATACATGAACTGGGAACATTATATGTTCCTGATATGAATATGGCGATGTGTATTTTATTGTCAATTAACTCTAAATTATCAGATGCATTGTATTTCTCATAACATACCAACATACATACCAACGTTGAGCGATTAATCGAACGGTAATAGAATATACGTAATACATATATAAAGTTTTAATACACAGGCGATGAACATTGAACATATTATGTACAATGAACAAATGCAATTAAAAAAATGAGATGACTTCAACTTTGACAATTACTTTATAATAAACTGTTATTGTATCTATGTTTAACGATTCGATAGATTGATAAAGATATCAATGAATAATCAAAATACCTTAAAAAATGTTCAAAAATGATATTATATTTTGTAGTGAAAAGGTTTAATTCAACCCAAGATTTGCAAGAAATGTTGTTATGCCAGCAACTTCGTTCTATAACGTTAAAAGGTTATAGTTCCCGCCAAAATTCAATAATAAAGATTATTTCCGTTTTAGCGGATTTAAAACATCGGTGACCCCCCTTTTTTATTGATGCTTTTAAAATCTTTCCTGAAGCTGCAACTTTTGAAGGGAAAAACATTAGTAGATTTTTTTTTTATTTCGTTATAACGCGATTCTTTAAGTTTTGATGACGTCATATCTCGAAAACAACATCGGTGATCCCAATTTTTTTTCGCCTAAAATATCTTAATAAGTATGATCTGTCTACATGCAACATTTCAATGAATTATTATTAGTAGTTTAAATAGTGTGATTTCCCTTTAACTATATTGTTTGATATTAACTAAAATAAAAAAAAACCCTATTGTATTTATTTGAAAGGGTTCACCATTCCAAGCAGTATTTCACACTCATTTGCCTGAAATCTAAATTTGTTTTGTGTAAAGACAATGTGACATATAAACTAGTTATATGAAGAAGAAGTATACAATTTATGTAGCGTATTTTTTATTTATTTTTTCAGATCAGTTTGCTGGAGATTTTAACGAAGAGTAAGTCCAATATATTTTATTTGTTTTCAAAACGTAATTGATCGACTTATCATGCCTTATTTGTCATTCTTTTACACTACATAGTATAACTTACTATAAAAAGTACTCGTGATATTTAGAAAATGAAGACCTTAACATGAAAAAAAAAAAGATATTACAAGGAGATTATGTAAAATATTTAACACAAGTAGTGCTTCGTCTAAACGTTTCTATTAATTGTGGGTAACTTGTATTGGGAGCATTTTCGAAATTCAGCTATCTAACAAACAAGACTATCTGAATATTGAAATAGATAAACTCATTCAAATGAACGACATAATACACCAGAGTCCCTTTCATATGTAGTGTCAGTACTTTTTATATAATTTAGCAGTGTCATAGAGGTCACAGTCACTTATTAGACTTGGATGTTCGTAAAACAAGTTTTGCTTTAGATTTACTGATTCGAGAGTTTTTAAGTCCAAGTTTCACTTATCCTCTCAAAAATGCCTAGCAGATCCATAAACAAAGCTAAATATATGGTTCCGTTTCGAAGACACAGACCCTTTATGATGCCGTTATGTTTGGTGTAGTGTAATAGTTCTACCACTCAAACCTGCACATTCGAAAGCAATGGATGTATACAAACATAGGAACACCATGAACCATAAGAAGAAATGGACCGGCAAAATATTGCCAAGTTAATCTTAGGTAACTTTTGAAAAAAATCTTTTCATTTATTGGCAGAGAAATTCAGTAGGTATTCTCAAACCATGTAAAAAACGATGCCATGTCTACTGAGCTGGTGATACCACCCGGATACTTAATTGAAATATCACTTCATGAATGAAGTGCATATGAAGAGCCTTTAAGATTATCTTTCATCAGAAAAGATCAAACCTGAATATTTAAAGGAAAGGATGTATAATGCATAGACACGTGTTTGGATCTATATGAGCAAAAGCGAATGCAATTATACTACAACGTTAGTCACAGGCCAACTTTGCCTGAAGTACTTTTGATTTTGTTAGGTTTATTTGTATGATATTGAGAATATTTTACTCAGTTGTGATGTATATTCATACAGTTTTGGCTACTGGATCTTAATTTATAATCAAATTAACCTATCATCATGAAAATAAGGATATGTGGTATCATTTCCAATGAGACAACTGTCAATCAAAGTTCAAATGAAGTGGATGACAACCATATGAAGCAACCATACGGTATTCAACTATGAAAAACCTATCCCGTTTAGTCGCCTTTAAAAGGCCATGACATGAAAAGTATAAAACAATTCAACTCAGAAAAATAACGATCAAATTTATAAAAAATCAATTCACAGAAAACAAATATGACATACATGAACCAATGACAGCCACTCAACTTCATGTTCCTAACTTGGGGCAGGTACATATAAAATGTATCAGGATTAAACTAGTTTGCTGATGCCAATGCCCCACCCTCACTTAGGGCAACGGTCTAGCAGTACAACATAAAAATAAACTATAAAATTTTGTTGAAAAAAACGTTACTCATCAGATCGATACAAAACAAAAAATATCTAACAAAAACAGACCAGCCGTGGTAGTGTGTCTATTTATCCCACAACCAACTTGACACAAAGTAAAGATCTGGAAATACTCGCAGTAACTGACAGTTAGTTCAAAGCCAATGACAACTAAAAAAAAGTACTAGTATCCTTAGTAAAGCAGATTTAAATGTTATTGAAATATTTGGCACATTTTCTGGTCTTAAACTGAATAAGAATAAAACAGAAGGCATTTGGATAGGAAAACTAAAGAAATGTAAAGATAAAGTAGATAATATCAAGTTCATAGATAATCTTGTTAAAGTGTTAGGCTTGTATTTGTATTTCGGTACAAATAAAACATAATGTGCAAAACTATACTGTGAAAAACAAGTTTGAGAAAGCATAAAAACTTATGAAATCACTGGAAAAAGACATCTTACTATCATCGGTAAAATTCTAATAATCAAATCACTTACACTTCCGCAATTCACATATTTAGCAAGTATGACAGTCATTAATAAAACGTATATTTGCAATCAAGAAAGAGAATTTTTAAATTACATTCGGAACGGAAAACAAGATAAAGTAAAACGATAAACTCTCATATCAGATTACAGTAAAGGAGGACACAATATGATGAAAAGATGGAGGTCAAACTAAATCGCCTACTAACTTTAGCGAAATACGCCAAAAAATTATATGGGATAAAACAAACATAAAAATAAAAAATAAACCATAATTGATGCCTAGATGGATCAAAAGCAGTATAATTTATATTATTGAACTTATTGACGAAAACGGTCAAATCGATGAAAAGACAATACTGCGTAAGTTGGAGATAAAACAGAACTGGATAGCCGAACTATAAATACTAAAGGAATTGGATAGATATCCGTATAACAAATTACTCTGTTAAACCCCGATTTAATATAAACGAAAAATCAATTAGAATGAATATAACAGACATAAATTTATCAGACCTTGACAATAAAACCGTCTATCAATATTTTATGAAAAAATAAAATAACTCTTATCATTGGAATAATAAAATGGCAAAGAATATTAGACACAGAATCATTACAAATTAGACAATCCTTATCCTTTATAAACAATGAAATATACATAAACGAACTTAAAGTTTATAAATGGAAATAATTTAGCTATATACACTACAAAAGTCAAAAATTCTGAAAAGTTCAATTTTTGTCTGAATTAGCATGAATTTATACTCGACATTCTTTCTTTGTCTGAATTTTTTAAAATAATTCTTAACAAAGTATGAATTTGTCTAATAAAATTCTTATTTTTTCTTGACAAATGTCTTGAGAGTATTAACATTGTCTAAAAATTTCTCGACACTTTCTGTATCAACAGATAAGAGTCTTGATTAGTCGCGACCAATTCCTGACTGTCTTAAATTTGTCCTATCAGTCTTGACATATTCTGGACATTCCTAATAACGTCTGAATATGTCTTGACAATCTTAAAGCTGTCTGAATATATCTCGACACATTCTTGACAATCTTAAAGATGTCCTGACACTATATTTTGCTGTTATATACTCATTTTTATAATCGCTAAACTAAACTTAAAAGAATTAGGATACAATAATACTTTTCTTATTAGAAAAAGCCACATTTTGGAACTATAATTGATTATTTACTATATATTTACATTAAATAGTATGCATGAAGAATGAAAAATGTCTACAATATGATTGGTTTTAATCATTTAGCAATTATTTATAACATTTATGAATCAACATTTGTAATTATTCACAAACCCACATTTAAATTGGTTTATATCAACATACCTACATTTGTAATTGTTAATATTTTAAATTTCAAACCCATATTTGTATTCATAAAAACATTTATCTACCCAAATTTTTAATTATAAAAAAATTACATGCCCAACTTTTGTTTTGTTGTGATAAGTGTATCTTGAAACAACGGTATATTGTATCAAGGGAAATAAAGATAAAGTGATATGATATTGGTCATGATTTGTAAAACTCAGAATTGTCAAAAACATTTAAGACACAATTCAAATGTTCAAAATATGTCAAGCCATACTGAGAAAAAAAAAAGAATGTCGAGAATCTGTCGAGAAGTTTCAAAACAATATTAAAATGTCAAGAATTTATCAAGAAATTTTAATACCATACTCAGAATGTCGAAAATTTGTCGAGTAAATTTCATACAAATTAAAACTAAATCAGAATTTGTCAAGAAAATTTTAGACATAAGTCATACTTTTGGAGAATGTCGAGTATTTGTTCATACAACATAAGACAAAAATTACAACATAAGACAAAAATTGGTCTTTTCCGACTTATGGACTTTTGTAGTGAAATTACCAAACCAAGAAAATCTTTTCAAATGGAAAATATTAAACAACCAAAGTGTGCTTTATGTACATGCACAGATAATCATTAAAATTTGTTTGACGATTGTGGATTTGTAAAAGACTTTTGGAATAAGATAACCAAAAAAAAAAATGAAAATCATAAACTATTGTAAGAAAATAACCCTAAAGATATAGTCTTTGTATATAAAATCGGAGACCGACATTATTATGACATCAATCTTATTATAATTTTCATTGGTTTCTCAATTTACACACCAGAACAAAGAACACTGATAAAATGGAAAAATAACACATTGGATCCTTTGATCAAGCCCTTATATCAATATGTTCGCTACGTTGGATTTTTCTTGTACTTAGGACTCGAATTTACTGTCTATGTACTGTCATGTTTTGTATTGATAATATACATCACATATAATCAATGATAATACTTTACCCTTTGATTATAATCCAAAATCAATAAGAGCAACACATGGACTATATTATCCTTCAATCATGCCAGGTTACGATTATTTGATCATACTAGACACACGCACGTTTTTTCTAAACGAGTAATATATAAGTCACGTAGATTGTATCCTATTACATGAATAAGGATGTAAAAGTGAAGGTCAGATACGGACCACAAATACGTAAATACAAATTTAAATGATTTGCAATTATATATGTTTATATTATAATATATTTGTATGAGTAATTGACTAACAATTACAAAGTGAAACTTATCTTTAAGACACACTATTCTTAAAGATATCAATATACAATGGTACCTTGTTTGTGAAAGATGTAACAATAAGGTAATTGTAACAGTTTTAGACCAATACATCAATTATCATAGAAAAAAAAAAGAATCAACAATAATTACATAACCAGCAAAAAAATACATGACAAGCAAAGGAACAGTTCTATTATTGCTGTTCTTCATCTCAAAGTCACATTGATGTCTTCAACACGGAGTAACAAGAAACTCTCTTCAGTATGTTTTAAATCAATATCTTTACCAATCATCCAATATTTAAAGATCAGTGTTGTATTGGTAACCTTTTTGAATAATTTAATTTTGGATGCAACACGTCTTCTGATTGACTGAACGTGCTTCTCGGGTTATTTAGTGTGCATCACATATTTGATGTTATTTCTTCATAGAGATAGGAATACGTTTTCAGTAATTCTTTAAATAACTTTATTTAAAAGAATAAAAAGTTAACCTGGATAATAAATATATTTCCTATGTATTTTTGGGTGTGCCTACCATATTGTGTCAATGTAAAGGAACTATAAACAACTATAAACAACTGTCATACAAGTGGGAAGTTAAGCTAGCTATAAAACGACAAAAAGCCTAGAAAAATACCTGTATCAATTCAGGAATATGACGGTTATTTTATATTCGTTCCGTTGGTTGATAAAGTCTAGCAATTGATATTTTGACAGTTTTGGTAGACTTCCTCTTTTTTAATGTACCTTTGCGTTCGGTATTTGAATATTTTGTTTTTAATAATTTCTCAACTTATATATGTTTCACCAGAAATGTAGGAATTTATGCTATAAAAAATGTCAATACCGAAGCATTTGTTTCTCCAAATAATTGTTTTATTAATTGATTATTTTAATCAGAATGTTTGAAAATTTATTGGTTCATTTGTTATTTCCCGTTCTTTTTTACCTGAATACAAATTAACAAAATTTTCTGATATGATGTAAGAAAGCTTCATTTCGTAAAATATTTAATCAATCAATTCAGAAGCACCTAATTATTGCCTTTTTATGTACATGCGCATTATTGCATACGATGTCATAGCGAAAGGGCTTATCATCACATCGTCCAATATATAATACGAGCGTTTCCTTCAATCAATTCAAGTTACAGTTAATCATTTCGGTGAATATAGATTTCCATTTGTTTGTTATTTCTTCATAAAATACGGACATGCGTTTACTCTACATCCAGAAACGTTTTAGACTTGTTTATAGATATAAGAAGATGTGGTATGAGTGCCAATGAGACAACTCTCCATCCAAGTCAAAATTTATAAAAGTAAACCATTATAGGTCACAGTACGGTCTTCAACACGGAGCCTTGGCTCACACCGAACAGTAAGCTATAAAGGGCCCCAAAAATTACTAGTGTAAAACCATTCAAACGGGAAAACCAACGGTCTAATCTATATAAAAAACGATAAACGAGAAACACTTATGAACCACATCAACAAACGACAACTACTGAGCATCAGATTCCTGACTTAGGACAGGTGCAAACAAATGCAGCGGGTTTAAACATTTTAATGGTACCAAACCTTCACCCTTTTTCTGAAACAATAGTGTAACATCACAACATAGAAAGACACAATATAAAATATCAACTGAAATAGCTTAACTCAATCAAAGGACATATTAACATATATTGTTTAGCATGTTTAGTTGATTAATATAAAACATGCAAACTATATACCTCGCAAATGCTTGATTATCTTTTTTTTAAATTCTACACAATGCTGATGCTGAGATTTTTTTCAGGTTTTACCTAAAGAACACATTTCAGGTTCATGTGGAGAAAGCCGCCAATCATCCTAACCTAAATCTCGTTGATATCAAATCATTCAAAGATGGACGAATAGTCATTGCTGACAAAAACTTGCACCAATTAATGCATTTAAGTGGTGAAGGACAACCCTTGCGTTCAATAGAATTAGATGGAGGACCAACGTCTTTCGATATAATAGACAACACTACGGTCTGTGTGACTATACCTAATGAAGGCATTGTTGTAATTGATGTTAATAGTGGAAAACAAAAGAAACTTATAGAAGTTGAAGGAAAATGCTGTAGTATTATGTACAAAAAAGATTATTTCTTTGTAGGATGTGAAAATAGAACCTTAAAAGTGTTGTCTCTTTTGGGAGATATGAAGCAATGTGTATTTCCACTTCAGTTTGAACCTTCTGGTATCTGTGGAAAAATTATCGATGACAAGCGTATCTTTGTCATGTTTTGTCAGAGTACACAAGATAATAGAATATATCGTGTCAAAATTGATGTAGAGGATACAAATCGAAAGTCAAGCCAATTTCCAGTACATGTTACTCTAGAGCAAAGTGTAGGGACAGTACATTTTGGATTATCAATAGATGATAATGATACTTTACTCTTCCTTGATAACAAGAATGTATACAAAGCGTACAATGATGGTACACGCACTCTCGTGTTATCACCATCTAAGGAAATATCTTGCATGCATTACGATATGTCATCAAAGACACTGCTTCTTGTTACAGTCGGCGGAGAAATTATGTTTTACAAAAAATTAAACACACGTTAGTAGGATATTTTTTGTAATCTATGGATGTCCATTATAATATTCAGATATATCTCTCGTAGTGTAGACACATATAACAAAGTTTGAATATACTTATATTGTGCTAAAGAAAAAGTGTTTTTTAAATTATCAGTTCAATTTTGTCAGTAGAAGTTATTTTACACATCATTTTCACTGCGTACAGGAACAGTTTGTATCACATGCAATGAAAATGCTATTCTGAAGCATTTGAATATGCATGCTTGTATTATTATAGTAGAATTGTAATGCATTATATCTATTGCATTGACGGGTGCAACACGATGTGTAAGTCAATGATACCAACAACACAAAAAAAAACTAAATAACAAAAGAAGTATCGAAACTCTAGTTTAGATAAGGTCATCAACAATATACAAAAGTTTATTGTATACATCATTGTACATTAGGCTGTAAATTAATTATAAAGGTATTAACAAGTTTATACAGGTTTGAAAGAACAATGATCAACACCAACAACCCTGAGGAACAAATCTATTTAGATATAAAATGGCACTTTATCACTGTTCCTGACTATATATGGTTATGAACATACACACCTTCCGGGTCTAAACAGTTATCCTTAGTAATTTAATGCCGTTAAACGTGCAAATAGGGAAAATACGAGGCCGTACTAGAAAGATTTTGTTCCTGTCAGTAAAATACATATGTTTTGTTTGAAAGAGAGAAAAAAAAGATAGTGGAACATAATATAGTTCGTATTATGAACGAAAATTTGTCATATTGGTAACTCATTAATATAAACAGGAAAAAAGTATTTCAGCAATGTCGAAAATCAATATTCATCCTCCAAATTCAGTAGCTTAAAAAAATATATTAAAGGACATGAAAGATGTAATGCATTTGAAGCTAGACGTAATAAAAAAAGATACTTGGAAAGTCACCATTATTTCGGTTTAATTTTACAAAAGGACAAACTTAATAAATATCATCTTTAGAGAACACTGATATGTCACCAATGAACGGAGAGTGCTTTAGTCTTCATTTGCCTATGACATTACCCCAAAACCTTCAAATCTAGCTAGTTCCCCGATCATATATTTTACCGCTGTATACATTATTACTGATGAACTGAATATGGTCAATATTATGCAAATCTACTGACGGACTTCCCAAATTCAACACACATTTTGTTATTTGTTTTTCCAAATGAGTACACAAAAAAAAGTAATAAAGGCTGTGCAATACAAACCCCACAAAAAGGATGATCTGAGATGCTCTGGACGTGTTCCACATGTGGCATCCGTCGTGTTGATCATTTTAGTACAATCCCTGTGAGTCACATTAGGAGAAAGGGAACGGGAATGTAGTTACGTTAGGAAGACATGTATGTCGTCATCAGTGAAACGGATATTCTATTAAGGTCAACCGACTCGTGATGGCGTCCATAACATTCACGAAGGAATGATTTCAACTTCACCACTTCGAACTCTTGGTTTCGCGTGTCCTTAGTGAGCAGTCATCTCTCAAGGAATAGATAGCTCTTGAATATTGTATCAACAGCGAGATATTTACTCTGTATACAGTCGCTAATTGAGTGTTGCTACATAACAATTTAAAGTCCTCAATTGGGTAGCTGTCATCATCTCACTTGTCGTAAAGTTTTGTTTTTAAACTAACTATCATAATTGTAGTTTTCTAGATGAAGATCAAGAAATAAGGCAGACTTAACATTTTTCTTGTTCTTTTCATCTCAAGTTCGAATGGATAGATGGTTTTACCAAAGGTTGAATTATTTAGTGAAAGAACACCATTTATATAGTGGAAAGTGAGGTACAAAAATGCTGCTAATTTTTTTTTCTTTCGTCCTTAGAAATTATCGCAGGAATTCAGCCTCATATCAATTAAAGAACTAGTCGACAAGAATGGCTCATTTGATTCCAATGGGAATGCTGAGTGGTTGTTCAAACACAACTGGATAGCCTAACAATCAATACTAAAAAAGGAAATACCAAGGAATTGGATAAATATCCTTATAACAAATAACTCTGATAAAACCCGAGTTATCATTAACGAACAATTAATTAGAATGAATACAACAGACATAAATTTATCGGAGCTTAACAATAAACCGTCTATCAATATTTTATAAAAAAAATAATAACTCCTAACATTGGAATAATAAAATGGCAAAGAATGTTAGAGTCAAAACCATTACAAATTAGACAATCCTTATCCTTTACAAACAATGAAATACACATAAACAAACTTAAAGTTTATAAATGGAAATTATTTAGCTAAATATTACCGAACCAAGAACATATTTCCAAATGGAAAATATCAAACACCCAGAGTGTGCTTCATATAAATACACAGATAATCATCAACATTTGTTAAACGATTGTGGATTTTTAAAAGACTTTTGGAATAAGATAACAAACAAAAAATGAAAATCATAAAATTTGTACGAAAATAACTCTAATAGATGTATATAGTCTCTGAATATAAAATCGGAGACCGACATTATTATGACATCATTCTTCTTTCAATTTTCATAGGTTTCGCAATTTATAAATCATTATAAACATCAGAACAAAAAACACTGATAAAATGGAAAAAAATATAGAAATTTGGATGATTTGGTCAAGCGCATATATTAATGTATTCGCTAAGTTGGATTTTTCTTGTACTTGGGACTCGAATTTGCTATCTATGTACTATCATTCTTTGTACTGATAACAAAAACATGTAATCAATGATAATACCTCATCCTTTGATTATAATCCAAAATCAATAAGAGCAACACAGGAATTATTTTATCTTTCAATCATGCCAGGTTACGTTTATTTGATCATACTAGACACACGCACGATTTTTCTAAACGGATAAAATATGTGTCAGGTAGATTGTATCCTAAAAAGATGTAAAAGTAAAGGTCAAATACGGACAAAAAAATACGTAAATACAAATTTAAATGATTTGCAATTATATATGTTTGTATTATAATATATTTGTATTTGTAATTAACTAACACTTATAAGTAAAACTTATATTTAAGACAACCTCATGACCCTGTTCTTAAATATTTTTATATAACATATCATTATTAGTCAGAAAAACCCTGACTTTGTCCAATGTCAAAATATAGATAGATTGTTGTACCGTAGTGATAAATGTGCAAATTTGTAATATGATCACAATAATTACATAACCAGCAAAAAAAAAATACATGAAAAGCAAGGGAACAGTTCCATTATTGCTGTTTTTCATCTCAAAGTCACAGCCTTCAACACGGAGTAATAAGACACTCTCTTAAAAGTATGTTTTCAATCAATATCTTTACCAATCAACCAATATTTGAAGATCAAATCGCAGTGTTGTGTCAGTAACTTTTTGGAATAATTTAATTTAGGATGTAACACGTCTTCTGATTGACTGAACGTGCTTCTCGGGTTATTAAGTGTGCAGAAACATATTTGATGTTATTTCCTCATAGAAAAGGGAATACATTGTTCAGTAATTCTTTAAATTACTGTATTAAAAAGAATAAAAAGTTAACCCTGATTATATATATGTAGGACTCTAAAGTGCGATGGGGACGCTAAAGTACGATAGTCACGCTAAAGTGCGATGGTCTGCGCTAAAGTCCAATGCCTCCTTACGCTAAAGTGCGATGGTCCGCGAAAGTATAGATGTGCAAAACGTAGTTGGATTATGACGTTAACAGTCGTTTATACAAACCATAAATGTACATGCTGGAAGATATTTCATAAACAACTTATTAACCATGCAGTCGGAAAGCAACAGTCCATAACTTAATTAACTTTAACCTAACCATGCTTTGTCGGCTGAATCAAATGTGTGTTTTTTTTATGATGCTGGAAGGAGGACTTGTTTCTACAGTTTACTATTGTTGTGCGTTTGTTTTTTTCTACATCGGCTTGAGGTATAGAGGGAGGGTTGAGATAACCCAGCCGCATTTTTGCGCCTGTCCCAAGTCAGGAGCCTCTGGCCTTTTTTTAGTCTTATCTGATTTTTTATTTTAGTTTCTTGTGTATAATTCGGAGTTTTGTATGAGGTCCATTATCGCTGAACTAGTAACATATTTGTTTAGGGGCCAGCTGAAGGACTCCTTCGGGTGCCGGAGTTTCTCGCTGCACTGAAGACCAATTGGTGGCCTTCGGCTGTTGTCTGCTCTATGGTCGGGTTGTTGTCTCTTTGACACATTCCCCATTTTCATTCTCAATTTTATATCAATACAAAATAGTATAAGCATAAGTATCCTGCATCCGGCTTTTATTGGAACCGAACATATACATTTAAAGTTTTCTTACGTTTATGATTTCAGTTTTATGGATTACTTTGCTGTCCCTGTTAAAATATTGTGGATTATTTGGAATAGAAACGTCTGTAAAATAAAAGTACATGTTTTCAGGCGTAAATTATAGATTGTCCGCTAATTCATTTATTAGTACATTGTAGGAAAATATAACATGCATTTGTACTCACTACGACATTGGAGAAAACTCGACATCATCTCCTTTCTCTTGCATTTGAATTAAAGCTATTAGTCATACAAATAAATCTTACACACTCCGAAAATAAATTAATATTGTATTTTTAATTTACAATAATAACTGTAAGGGGAGGTGTTCACATAATTGATAGACCGTGAGAACTGTAAGCTACACCAATGATCCAAATATTTGATACGCTCGAATTGATAAAAAATCATATCCAGGAAATATAGTATTTTGTGACACCTAAATTATCATTTAAGCAATAAAAACGTGGTCGGTCTTCTAAATTTAGTTACAATCACTTAAGCCTACCGGTAAAATATGAAGCCTATCACATATTTAAACCTTAGCTTACTAGCTTTTGCAAAAAGACATTTTTTTTAACATCCACGTACTTTTACGTTTTTAGCCCTATAATCTTACCCTTTTGGTCCATCGCACTTTAGCGCGATATATACCATCGTACTATAGCAAATAAACAACCTTCGCACTTTAGCGTAAGACACCATCGTATTTTAGCATAGACCATCGCACTTAAGCGTGACTACATATATTTCCCATGTCTTTTTGGGTTTGCCTACCCAATTGTGTCAATGTAAAGGAACCATACAATTGGGAAGTTAAGCTGGCTATAAAACGACAAAAAGTCTAGGAAAATACCTGTATCAATTCAGGAATATGACGGTTATTTTACATTCGTTCCGTTGGTTGATACAGTCTAGCAATTGATATTTTGACAGTTTTGGTAGACTTCCTCTTTTTGAATGTACCTTTGAGTTCGGTGTTTGTTAATTTTTGTTCTGTATAATATTTTAATGTATATATATCACCAGAAATGTAGGGAAATTTGCTATAAATCATGTCAGTACCGAAGCATATTTTTCTACAATTGATCGTTTTATTTATTTTTTATTTTATTCGGAATGTTTGAAAATGTATTGGTTCATTAATTATTTCCCTTAATTATTTACCTAAATACTAATTAAGTAAACTCTGTTATGTTGTTAGAAAGCTGCAATTTGTAAAATATTTTATCAATCAATTCAGCAGCACCTTATTATTGCATATATATGTAAATGTGCATAATGGAATACGATGTCATAGCGAACGAGCTTATCATCACAACGTCCAATATATAATACGAGCGTGTCCTTCAATCAATTCAATGTACAGTTAATCATTTCGGTGAATATACATTTTCATGTGTTTGTTATTTCTTGATGAAATACGGACATAAGTTTACTCTACATCGGAAAACGTTTTGGACTTGTTCAGCATGTTTAGTTGATTAATATAAAACATGGAAACTATATACCTCACTAATGCTTGATCATCTTTTTTAAAATTCTACACAATGCTGATGCTAAGACTTTTTTTCAGGTTTTACCTAACGAACACATTTCAGGTTCATGTGGAGAAATCCGCCAATCATCCTAACCTAATTCTCGTTGATATCAAATCATTCAAAGATGGACAGATAGTCATTGCTGACAAAAACTTGCACCAATTAATGCATTTAAGTGGTAAAGGACAACCCTTGCGTTCAATAGAATTAGAGGGAGGACCAACGTCATTAGATATAATAGACAACACTACGGTATGTGTGACTGTACCTAATGAAGGCATTGTCGTAATAGATGTTATCAGTGGAAAACATAAAAAATTATAAAGTTGAAGGAAAATGCTGTAGTATTATGTACAAAAAAGATTATTTCTTTGTAGGATGTGAAAATAGAACATTAAAAGTGTTGTCTCTTTCGGAAGATATGAAACAAAATTTATTTCTACTTCAGTTCGAACCTTCTGGTATATGTGGACAAATTATCGATGACGGGTGTATCTTTGTCATGTTTTGTCAGAGTACACAAGATAATAGAATGTATCGTGTCAAAATTGATGTAGAGGATACAAATAAAAAGTCAAGCCAATTTCCAGTACATGTAACTCTAGAGCAAAGTGTAGGGACAGCTCATTTTGGATTATCAATAGATGATGATGATAATTATCTCTTCCTTGATTACAAGAATGTACACAAAGCGTACAATGATGGTACACCTACTCCCGTGTTTTCACCATCTAAGGAAATATCTTGCATGCATTACGATATGTCATCAAAGACACTGCTACTTGTTACAGTCGGCGGTGAAATTATGTTTTACGAAAAATTAAACACACGTTAGTAGGATATTTTTGTTATCTATGGATGTCCAACATACTATTCAGATTGATGTCTCTTACTATTGATACTTTTATTGTACTAAAGAATAAGGTTTTTTTTTAATTTTTAGTTCAATTTTGACAGTTGAAGTTATTTGACAACACATTTTTACTGCGTACAGGAACAGTTTGTATCACATGCAATGAAAACGCTATTCTGAAGAAATTATTGAATATGCATGCTTGTATTATTATAGTACAATTGTAATGCATTATATCTATTGCATTGACGAGGTGCAACACGATGTGTAGGTCAATGATACCAACTACACAGAACAAACTTAAATAACAAAAGAAGTATCGAAACTCTAGTCAACAATATACAAAAGTTTATACTATATGTTAGGCTGTAAATCAATCATAAAGGTATCAACAATTAAAATTTTATTTATATATGATATGGCACTTTGACACTGTTCCTGACTATGGACAGGCACATACACACCTTCCGGGTCTAAACAGTTGTCCTTAGTAATTTAATGCCGTAAAAATTGTTAATAGGGAAAATACAAAGCCGTACTAGAAAGATTTTGTTCCTGTCCGTAAAATACATATGTTTTGGTTCAAACTGAATACATATCATCTTTAGAGAACACTGATATGCCACCAATGAACGGAGAGTGGTTTTTTCTTCATTTGCGTATGACACTACCACACAACCTTCAAATCTAGCTAGTTCCCCAATCATATATTCTCCCGCTGTATACATTATTACTGATGAACTGAATATGGTCAATATTATGCAAATCTACTGCCGGACCTCACAAAATGCAACACACATTTTGTAATTTGTTTTTACAGCTGAGTACACAAAAAAAATAATAAAGCCTGTGTAACACAAACCCCACAAAAAGGATGATTTGAGATGCTCTGGACGTGTTCCACATGTGGCATCTGTCGTATTGATCATTTAAATACAATCCCGGTGAGTCACATTAGGAGAAAGGGGACGGGAATGTAGTTACGTTAGGAAGACATGAATGTCGTCATCAGTGAATCGGATACTCTATTAAGGTCAACCGACTCGTGATGGCGTCTATAACATTCACGAAGGAATGATTTCAACTTCACCACTTTGAACTCTTGGTGTACACGTTTCCTTAGTGAACAGTCATCTCTCAAGGAATATTGTATCAACAGCGAGATATTTACTCTGTATACAGTCGCTAATTGAGTGATGCTACATAACAATTGAAAGTCCTCAATTGGGTAGCTGTCATCATCTCACTTGTCGTAAAGTTTTGTTTTTAAACCAACTATCATAATTGTCGTTTTCTAGATGAAAATCAAAAAATGAGGCCAGACTTAATATATTGTTTGTTCTTTTCATCCCAAGTGCGAATGGATAGATGTTTTTTACCAAAGGTTGAATTATCTTGTGAACGAACATCATTTATATAGTGGAAAGTGAAGTTAAAAAATGCTGCTAATTCCTTTTCTTTCATCCTTAGAAATTTATGTAAGAATTCAGCCTCATATCAATAAAGGAACCAGTCGGCAAGCATAAAAGCACATTTGGATCCAATGGGAATACTGAGTGGTTGTTAAAACACAACTGGATAGCCTAACAGTCAATACTAAAGAAGCCGTACCAAGGAATTGGATAGATATCATAATAACAAATTACTCTGTTATAACCCGAGTTATCATACACAAAAAATCAATTAGAATGAACAAAACAGACATAAAATAATCAGACTTTGACAATAAAGCGTCTACCAATATTTGATATAACAAAATAACTCCTAACATTGGAATAATAAAATGGCAAAGAATGTTAGACTCAAAACCATTACAAATTAGACAATCCTTATCCTTTACAAACAATGAAATATAAAAGTTTATAACTGGCAATTGTTTAGCTATATATTACAAAACCAAGAAATTCTTATCAAATGGAAGTGCTTTATGTACATGCACAGATAATCATCAACATTTGTTTAACGATTGTGGATTTTTGAAAGACTTTAAGAATAAGATAACAAAACAAATGAAAATCATAAACTTTTGTAAGAAAATAACCTTAATAGATATAGTCTTTGGACATTAAATCGGAGACCGACATTATAATGACATCAATCGTTTTATAATTTTCATTGGTTTCTCAATTTACAAATCATTAATTTATGCTATAAATCATGTCAGTACCGAAGCATTTTTTTCTCCAAATAATTGTTTTATTAATTGATTGTTTTAATCAAAATGTTTGAAAATTTATTTGTTCATTTGTTATTTCCCTTTCTTATTTACCTGAATACTAATTAAGATAATTTTCTAATATGATGTAAGCAAGCTTCAATTCGTAAAAAAATTAATCAATCAATTCAGAAGCACCTTATTATTGCATTTATATGTAAATAGCGAAAGGGCTTATCATCACATCGTCCAATATATAATACGAGCGTTTCCTTCAATCAATGCAATGTACAGTTAATCATGTCGGTGAATATAGATTTCCATGTGTTTGTTAGTTCTTGATAAAATACGGACATACAAAAAAGTTTACTCTACAACCGAAAACGTTTTGGACTTGTTTAGCATGCTTAGTTGATTAATATAAAACATGCAAACTATATACCTTACAAATGTTGGATTACCTTTTTTAAAATTCTACACAATGCTGATGCTAAGACTTTTTTTTAGGTTTTACTTAATAAAAACAGTTCCTGTTCCTGTGGAGAAAGCCGCAAATCATGCTAACCGAAATGTTGATATCAAACGATTTCAAGATGGACGAATAGTCATTGCTGATAAAAACTTGCACTTATTGATACTTTTCTGTAAAGGACAAGACATGCGAACAATACGATTAGATGGAGGACCAACGTCATTAGATATAATAGACGACACTACTGTCTGTGTGACTATTCCCCAAGAAAGCATTGTTGCTATCATAGATGTTGGACAAAAAAGGAGGCAAATAAATGTTGATGGGAAATGCTGTAGTATTATGTACAAACAAGAGTATTACTTTGTGGATGTGAAAATAGAATCTTAATAAAAATTCATCATTCCAGTGCTCAGAACCAAATCTTCAAACTACCTTCGAACCTTCTCGTATCTGTTGAAAAGTACTCGATAACAGGCGTATACTTTGCATGTTTTGTCAGAGTACACAAGATAATAAAATATATCGCATAGAAACTGATATAGAGGGTAAAAGTAAATATCATGAACACGTTAGTTTAAAATAAACTATAGGAACAGTACATTTTGGATTATCGATAGATGATGAGGATAATTCACTTTATCTCGATAACACTGAAGTATTCAAAGCGTACAATGATGCCGCAAACACTCTAGTTTTATCCTCATATAAGGAAATATCGTGCATGCATTACGACATTTCATCAAAGACAATCTTACTTGTAACCGTCGGCGGATAAATTATGTTTTACGAACACTCAAACACACGTTTGTAGCATCCTTTTATAATATTTGTATTTTATGGTTGTTCCTCATTAAATTCAGATCGATCTCTCATTGTGTAAACATCTAGAATAAAATTTGAATATCCTTCTAGTGAACCACAGAATTATATTTAAACATCAGTTCAATTTTGGCAGTAAGCATATTCTAACACATAGTTTTTACTGATTAGTAGAACTGTTAGTATCGTATTCAATGAAACAATTGAAAGTCATTTTAAAAGCAAATATTGAATATGCACGCCTTCATTACTATAGTGGCATTGTAATACATTATAACTATGTACATGTGTAGAATGAAGTGCGACGGGATGCATAAGTCAATGATACAAAAAAAAACGGATCGAAGCTCCAGTCAACATAAGGCCTTTAACAATATACAAATACATATTGTATATAACACATTTATCAGGCTGTTAATCAAACTTTAAAGTCTTAAAAATAATCGAAAAATTTGAATTTTGAATTTAGCAGTTTGATATGTGCGATCAACGCCAACAACCCTGAAAAAACCATCGAACTGCGACAAAGTTCCTGACTATGGGCTGGCACATGCACACTTCAGGGGCTAAACATTTATCCTTACAAATTCAACGCCGTTTAATTTTTACAAAACACAACTAAAAAGCTTTTATTTCAATCAGTAAAAAAGATATGTTTTGTTTCAAAGAGAGAAAAGAAAAGATAGCTGATTATGAATTACGAAACAAAATTTGTCATATTGGTAACCCATTACATCAACAGTTTCAGAAATAAGGCATCGCAACCATGTCGAAAATTGGAATTCATTCTCAAAATTCAGCAGCATCAAAAGATATGTTAAAGGTGTAATGCATTTGAAGCTAGACTTAAAAAAATATACTTAGGATTTCACCTTTATTTCGGTTCAATTTTACAAATTTATTACAGATTATCTTTAGAGAATACTGTGCTGTCATCAATGAACGGAGAGCTTTTTGTCGTCGTTTGCTTATAACATTACTCTAAAAAAAAGTCTGGATACAAATCTAGATAGTTCCCAATTCATACATCTTCCCGCTGTATACGCTATAACTAATCAACTGAATATTGTCAACAATATATACAGCAAAAATACTGACTGACTTTACAAAACGCAACACACATTTGTATTTTCTTTCACAAATCATAATGAAAAGAGACACGAAAGATAGCAAAAGGGCCATTCAAACTCGTAAATCGAAATTTAGCTAATAACATAATGACTAAAAAACAAACAAACACCAGTACACAAACACACAAAATAAAAAACTAAAGACTATGCAGTACAAGGCCCACAACGCCACGTCAATACAATTTGATTACGAAACGTCATTCGTGAAACATATTTACGTCTGCCAATCAAATCGTCGAATGCCATGACAGACGGATTAGCATTTTAAAGGTTTCCCTCATACACAAATGACAAAAAAAGAATCGACTACAGAAAAAACCCAATATAAGCCCTAAAGTTGTGATGAGTGGGGCAGCGGCCAAATGAGAAGGTACAAAACGGAACAAAAACATGCCCAACATATCTTTTTGACCGTTCTATTTATCATCTATGTGTTGGTTATAAGCAGTTGTTGCCTTACACGGTGACAGTCACACATTCTTTGATAAGCGAAACCAGAGTTTCAGTGCATACCTCATAATTTGAACATTAAACTTAATGTAATCAATATAACATTCGAACTGCAAACCATTTTCAAAAATAAAGTAATAGGGGGAGGGTTGAGATCTCATAAACATGTTTAACTCCGCCGCATTTTTGCGCCTGTCCCAAGTCAGGAGCCTCTAGCCTTTGTTAGTCTTGTATTATTTTTAATTTTAGTTTCTTGTGTACAATTTGGAGTTTAGTATGGCGTTCATTATCACTGAACTAGTATATATATTTGTTTAGGGGCCAGCTGAAGGACGCCTCCGGGTGCGGGAATTTCTCGCTGCATTGAAGACCTGTTGGTGGCCTTCTGCTGTTGTCTGTTCTGTGGTCGGGTTGTTGTCTCTTTGACACATTCCCCATTTCCATTCTCAATTTTAATTAATGAAATTTCTGTTTAAACATTTATTCTACAAGAATTATATCATTTGAATAATAATGAGTTATGCGTTTTTAAAGTCCGTAAGTTTATATCAACCAAAGTACAGAAAAGAGCCTTTATCTTTAAATTGAAAATACAACTTGCAAATACTGTTGTTCCCAAATAACATCGTTTTTGTATGTAAATCACAAAACGTAAAGACTGTTTGATAACGGAATAAGGTGTTGGCAATTCACTAAGAAGTTCAACGTATACTCACTAAGATTTAAACAAGAGAACATCCTGATCAAGATCTGTTCATTGTTCCCTTAGTATTTTGATTCCCTTTGCAAATTTCATAGCAATACAAAGATTCAACCGAATAATATCTTGGATTCTTCTCAACTTGGGAGAGTGTGATGGTTTTACCCTGTACATGCTATAGCAGAGCATGTGCACGTTTTGTAGTAAGGACCTTATGGTAATGGCCGATAAGAAAAAATAAATCTAGGTTTCTCCAATTTATGAGAAACATTTTGGTTGTTTGCCACTTTGTTTAAAAAAAATATGGGTAAGTGGGAAAGGATTGAAATGCACTACAAGAATTCAACTTGCGGTTTCCGAGTATCTGACAAAAAATTAAAAACGCGATAAGCGAACATTATTTAGCTAAATGAAACATGTCGGAGTACCTTGACCTACTAGGCGAAAAGAAAATAATTATATGTTGTTTGACATTTTTGATTTTGTTAAACGACCTTTCTCCATTCAAAACTAGGCTTAAGGCTTATCCTTGTCGCTAGGTGGTATTACATAAAGCCTAACAGTTAATTTTAAAAGTGTTTAAGGTCATTGATACCTTTTTGAATTTACCTTGGTGTTAAACTGATACAAACCCAAATACGTTGATGCACTCAGATAAATAAGTGTAGTATATTTTGAAATTGTCAAAAAAGGCGAAATAACCATAGAGATCATCAACTTCATTAGTCACAACCAAACTGACAATATCAGTTCATAGACAAACACTTCATATAAATACTTAAGACTGAGTTATACGAAGCCAACTTAAACCAGACGGTGATAGAACGTGCTTCTGACTAATTAGCGTATCAATATATTATTTTCATACTATTTAAAACCGGAAACACTGATTGCCTGCATCTGAACAAATAAAACAGTTTTTAATGTCGGTGATTCTACATGTATCTTTAGAGAATACTGTGCTGTCATCAATGAACGGAGAGCTTTTGGTCGTCGTTTGCCTATGACATTACTCTAAAACATTATGGATACAAATCTAGACAATTCCCAATTCATACATTTTGCCGCTGTACACGTTATAACTGATCAACTAAATATTGTCAACAATATATACAGCAAATATACTGACGGACTTTACAAAACACAACACATATTTTGTAATTTGTTTCACAAATCATAATGAAAAGAGACACGAAAGATGTCAGAACGACCATCAAACTCGTATGTCAAAATTAAGCTAATAACGTCATGACTAAAAATGAAAAATGAAAAACAAACAAACACCAGTACACAAACACACAAAATAAAAAAAAACTAAAGACTATGCAGTACGAACTCCACCAAAAATATGGGTGATATCAGGTGTTCTAGAGGGTTTCCACACAAGCACCGTCTTGTTAGTCATGTCAGTATAAACCCAGTAATAGGTTTAATTCGATAAGTGACATTCGGGGAAAGGGAACAGGGTTGTAGGTCCGACAATTAGAACATGTCTGTCGTCATCAGTAAAACATATATTCCATAACGGTCTACGGATAGAGTCCTTAACATTAATGAAGGAATGGTTTCAACTTCAGCCCTTCGAACTCGTGTTTTATACGGTTTCATGTGAGCAGTTATCCTCTATCAAGGAAATCATGATAAGAACAACAAGTCCTAGTGTGTTGTATAGACAAACCACAAAATCAAAAACGTTGTTTTCAAGGACTCTTATGTAGTTTAGGTCTTCATTTCAATGGAAGAAGTTTTTCATCCTAGGTTGAAATTCCACAGCAACATATAATAAACCTACAATTATCCAATATGTCCTTCTTAGTTTTTGTCATGAGGGTATATGTTGAGTTTACAAGTTAATTGTGAATACCTAATCCATGTATCAAGCAATATATGTTAAGTGATTTACACACACATTCTATGTTGTTATGGGCTTTATCTGTGGGACAACAACATATTGGCTATGGTGGTAGGACATCAGTTTTGTAAATAATTGGATCTTAAAAGATTGATGTAATATGGATATTCAAAAACCCATTCAGTCTTAAACTCGGATTTACATCAACGACTTCACAGCCTTTATCCATTCAGAATGAAAATCTATATCTTCTTTCTCATATTCAACCCCTTCCCTGTCATAATCTTCGACTGAATTCATCAGTATATTGAGGTTGTGTGTCCAATTGCTTGATTTAGGCTCACGATATTTCCAGCCTTTGCATATGTTGATTCCCTATGCAAATTTCATAGCAATACAAAGACTCAACTGAATAACTTTCTTGGATCCTTCTCAACTTGGGAGAATGTGAGGTTTTTACCCTATATATGGTATAGCAGAGCTTGCGCACGTTTTGTAGTAAGGACCTTATGGTAATGGGCGATAAGAAAAATAAATCATCTAGGTTTCTCCAATTTATGAGAAACATTTTGGTTGTTCGCCACTTTGTTTAAAAAAAAACCCAAGCGTCCTAAAAGACTGATATAAATAACTGAACTAAAACAGCAGAAAATATGAAATATATGATAGCACCATGCGCTTTTTATATATATATATATACATGTAAGTAATTTCAAAATTAGCTAAAATATTTCTTTCTAGATTTTTCATATGAATAACATTGACACCTTTTTTGACAAAAGTTAAAAAAAAAAAAAAATAAAAACGATTTTATAAGATTTTAACAGAATCATTTAAAAACTGTATGTTATAAAGTTATGAAAATATGGGTTAGCGGGAAGGGATTGAATGGCACTACAAGAATACAACTAGCGATTTCAGAGTATCTGACAAAAAATTAAAAACGCGATAAACGAACATTATTAAGCTAAATGAAACATGTCGGAGTACCTTGAGATACTAGTCAAGAACAAGAAACTGAAAAGAGGCGAGATAATTTAATCTCATATTCATATATGATATATTGATGATGTTCTTCCCATTAACTATCCAAATGTTTCTGTTTCTATAAATATATCATCCAGAACTAAATATTTACAAAACAAAAGTACCAGAATTTATGACAAACGACACATTTTGATTTTCTAGTTATAAATTTTACTTAGCAGTGAGAGAAAGTTAAAGTTTTAGCTAGCTATAAAACCAGGTTTAATCTACCATGCTCTTCAACTTCTTACTTTATTTGGCCTTTTTAACATTTTTTTTTTTTGAGCATCACTGATGAGTCTTTTTGTAGACGAAACGCACGTTTGGCGCAAATATAGAATGTATATCCTGGTATCTATGATGATTTATTTTCTATATAAGGAAATGCCTGTACAAACTCACGAATATGACATTTGTTTTTTCCATTCGTTTTTTTTTTTATTTGAGCTGTTGATTTTGCCCTTTGATAAGGGACTTTCCGATTTCGAATTTTCCTTAGAGTTTGGTATTTGTGTTAATTTACTTTTTAAAATAAATTCAATAAAAGGTAAACCAAATGATATTAAAAATTGAAATTCGATTTTAATATATATTTTGTAATCTATGACCAAAAATGTTTACCTGAAATAATTTTTGGGGCATATATCGTGATATAAATACAATATGTAGGAATGGTAACCCAAAATATATATCGTTTGCTATTGTATTGTTTAGACACATAACCAACCCATTTCTTTTTTGTCAAATTAGTTTGAAAATTAAACTGGTGTACTCAACTACCATGTCTTTAACAATACAATACAATAAACGACATTCTCATTTTAAATAAAGGTATATACTATCTCTGCATTTTAAAATAAAAATTAAAAAAATGAGATTTGAAACAAATATGTGCAAAGCAATAATATTTTAAATGAAATATATTTACGATCTATATGTATCTGTCATACTGGCATACATTACATAAATTGATAAGAATCGTAACGGGAAAAAACGAGAATCAGTTTGAATTCAAGAGAGACAAACATCCAACACTATATATGTATCCATGTCACGTGATAGCATATTACCGTAAGAACTTTTGTTTTGTTTATCATATCTTTCATCCTTTGTGTGTCAAGATTAAAACTCTTGAAAGAAAGGCAAAAAATACCAAAGTAACATTCAAACTCATAAGTCGAAAACAAACCAACTACGCCATGGCTAAAAACAGAACAGACAAACAGACAAACTAAACAGGGCACGATAAAGATAAGAATAATTATATGTTGTTTGACATTTTTGATTTTCCTTAACGAACTGAAAGCTTACCCTTTGCACTTGGAGGAACTAAATAAAGCCGAAAAGAAAGTTTTGAAAGTGTTAATGTCATTGTTATCTTTTTGAATTTACGTTGGAGTTTGGTGTTTATTGTTTAACTGTTACAGCCCAAGAATGTTGATGCACTCAAATGAATAATTATGATATATCTTGCAATTGTAAAAACAAGGCGAAACAACCATTGGGATCATCAACATAATTAGTCGAAATCAAATTGACGTTATGATGACGAAAAGGGAAACACGACAACAAGACAAACAAACATAGTTGTTGATTTATATGTCATTTGGTCTCTTTTGGAAAGTTGTCTCATTGGCAATCATTCCACATCTTTTTTATATACAGAAAACGTCAAACTGAGTTATACGAAGCCAACTAAAACCAGGCGGTGATAGCATGTGCTTCAGAATAATTAGCATATCAATATATTATTTTTGAATTTCAAACTAATTTAAACAAAAAACACTGATTGCCTGCATTTAAACAAAGAAAACAGTTTGAATGTCGGAGCAACTAGTAATTTCAGTCTACACATTATCTTATATATTTGAGAATTTGTCATGTTTGTATCATCATTATTTCAAACATGTTGTTCAGTGTTTGAACTTGCATAAGGTCGAAGCAGATGAATAAAAATGAAGAATTTGCCAAAAATGATTAGAGCTCTTCTGTTATTTATTTAGAAGCGAATTATATATAAATGACAAATAATGTATACACGACTTTCTAACCCTTTGAAAAAAGAGAAGGTTGTGAATGCTAGTCGAAAATAAGTTTTTGTACCTGCATTTAAGTCCCTAAAGAAATTGATTGTAAATGCAAAACTAATTTTTTATATGTCTAAATAAGCACTTGGATTTCAAAACTCTACTGGATTCCAATATATACCAATTTATCATTTTAAAAAAAGGAAAACATTTTGAAAACAGTTTTGATTTTAACTAAATACTTCCCATGAAAATCGTTTTCCTCCACTGCGAAATCTCCAATTATTTTAACAATTAAGGTAGATGGGGGGTCTAATTTTTTATCCATAGATTTTTTTTATATTTTAAGGGAAACTTATTAGTGATATATACTTTGAAATTATCAAATAAAAAAGTGGGGTCACCAGTGTTCCAAGCTCAAAATTTTGATTTGAAAATTTAAGGCAAAATGGACATTTTGACGCAAATTTCATATAGACTATGAAGGAAAAAACGTTAATTGATACATTTATTGAATAAAAAGTTGCATTTCTAATCCATAGAATTTTCTTATTTTGTGTTATTGAATTCTCCAAACATTAATTTAAAAGTTAAAATTAAAAAAATGGTAGGTCACCGTCCATATAAGAAAGATACGAGTTAATTTAGACAAGAAAATAGATAAAAAAGGGAGTTAACTTTAAATTCATAAATTGAATAAATTTGGAAATTTACTTTTTTTCTTGTTCAGATTTTAATTTGTTTCTTTAGATACATCAATGGTATTTGGTATGTTAGTGTTTAATATTGAGAGGGCGAGTTGTGTACCACAAAGACCGTATTTTTCACTTGACCTTTGACCTCAAGGTCAAATTATTGGATCTTATCTAAGTGTTATATTATAAACCTGTAGTTAATTGTCCAAGCCGTAACATTTTTGTCTTTTGAGATGAATGGATGATATATTGTATGTTTTAGTAAAACCATGGGACAGCTTGTTGTATACCATCATGACAGCTAGCAATTTAGCCTTGACCTTTGGCTTCAAGGTTAAATAATTGATATTTCAAGTATGCATGATTGATTGGATGCCAAAAATTTTGTTTTCATTGTTATACAGATTAATATGAAGTTTGTTAAGTACGTGTAAAATGAAAGGAGGGTAGGTCATGTGCTATAAGGACTACAATGTGACTTGACCTTTGAACCAAAGGTCAATGATTGATATTTATGCCCCCGTCGTAGCAGAGGTGGCATTACGTTTTACCCTTGTCCGTCTGTACGTACGTCTCAAAATTGGTTTCTGTTCTCTAACTTTAGTTTGCCTCAACCAAATGTTATGAAACTTATACACAATGCTTATTACCACAAAACACAGATCAAGTTTGAATTTTGGTGGCGTCACTTTTACTGTTCTAGAGTTGTGCCCCTTTACAAATGGAAAATTGCTGAATTTATCGTTTCCGTTCTCTAACTTTAGTTTGCCTCAACCAAATGTTATGAAACTTATACACAATGCTTATTACTACATAATACAGATTAAGTACGAAATTTGATGGCAACTTTTACCATTTTTGAGTTATGTCCCTTTATAAACATAAAAATTGCTGAATTTTAGTTTCCATTCTCTAACTTAAGGGAGCTACCATTTGATTTTTATGGGGGGCTAGGATGAAATTTGAAAAAAATAGGCAGGACAGGAGTTTTGAGTAAAAAAAAAGGAAGAATGAGATTTTTTGCAACAAAAAAAAGGCAGGATGACAACTTATGTAAAAAAAAAAGTCAGGATAAACTAAAAAAAAAAAGGCAGGACCGAATAGAGTGAAAAATAAAAAGGCAGGACCGAAAAGAGGGAAAAATAAAAAGGCAGGACAAAATTTTTCATCCTAGCCCCCCCATAAAAATCAAATGGTAGCTCCCTTAGTTTGTCTCAACCAAATGTTATAAAACTTATACACAACCGTTCTAGAGTTATGCATGTTTACAAGTAGAAAAATTGCTGAATTTTCAGTTTCTGTTCTCTACTTTAGTTAGCCTCAACCAAATGTTATGAGACTTACACACAATGCTTACTACCACAAAACTCAGATCAAGTTCAAATTTGGGTAGCATCACTTTTACCGTTCTTCAGTTATGTCCCTTTATAACTATATGATATGCAAGCGGGGGCATCATCTGTGTTCACATGTGGACACTATCCACATTTATTTTCACATGTGAAGCTAGAACTTGTATTGTATTTTCATAAAAACAATTTTTGGTTTGTCCTTTTATGGGAAAAAGTTGATGCATTGTCAAAACCAAAGACAACCATCTTACTCCGGACTGTGTAATGACATTTGTATGCGCAATTTGTGGGTAATTCCAGGTTTTACAGTGCATTTATCCAGTTTTTTATACAATTAGTAGACGAATTCAGAACACTCTTTATCACTCCTTTAACAACATCAAAAAGGAGGACTTAAGATCCATATTGAATAGAAAGATTTAAAATGAAAAATAATTATAATTTTCTGTGATCAGTTAATTTCTTGAGTAACAGCTACAGACTATAGTACACTGGATAAGTTTGGATATGAATCCTGCAGCCGGTGTGGAAGGAATTCGATATTGTTGATCCGATCACACATGTCACACTCATTTTGTGTGTTTCTCGAATGAAATAATTGGCAACAAATTTGTACTATGTATGATTATTTATTTTCTCATCAGGAAATGAGGATATATTTGACATTTTCCAACAAATACAAAGCATAGTTTTTTTTTATATTATAAACAGTCATTAAAAATTACATCATCATTACTCTTTTTATTTAAACCAAATAACATTTATTTCTTGGTTCTCAGCCCCTTCCTAATGTTAACTTTATGTTCAAAATATTTCTTTTTAATTTGGCAAAGTTTTTTAAGAATGAAAAGAAAAGTTAGCTTTTTAAAAAAATTATTTGATGTAAAATGGACCCTCAAATAACCTATATTCATTGCTATACCATGTATATGTCTAGGAAGCAGACATATATACACAACAAGACCAATAATGGCTCCGAACCTGCCTCTCCATTCAATTGATTGAGGTAATATGCATTCCATAGCATAAATAATCATTCCCAGAACAAATATTAAAATCATTTGCATTGTCTGTCATAAAAGCCAAGAAAACATTGAACTCCAGCAGTATAAACTTAACCAATATCATTACATACAAATGTATAAGGATAAATGTAAATGATGCTTTTTGCAACGCAGGTAAAAAACTAACCAATACCAGGACATATGGACGGACAAGGGTAAATCTAAATGGCCCTTTCCCTTTTTGATATTGGAGCATAAAAAAATTCCTTCCCCCTGTATCATTTAGTGAACTTGAGAACAAGGTAATTTTCCATGACCTTATTATTGCATATCATTTCAATCTTCATGAAGAAAATCAAACAGTTTTTGAATAACTCTTGTACATTTAGTTACTCTCACACTTCCCTTGTTAGACCTTTCAGCAAGTAAAGCTTTAAGTCCATCTATACCATCTCGATGTACTGCTAACTTCAAATGAGACAATTTAAGGTTAGATTTTGATGCCTTCAGTGCACAAGATTTTGAAATAGCTTTACAATTTATAGCATGAGAAAAAGTGTTCAAGTTTTCTTGGATAACATGTGAATCATAAGGATAACTAACAGGTACAGAAAATTCTACCACATTATCCTGAAAATTCCCTCTTTCAATTACAAGTTTGTATAAAACTTTGGTGTCATGTATAGCATTATGAGCATCATAAGTTTCACCTAAGAGCTCTCTTACAAGAGATGTTTGGCTGTATGAAGACATACCAGGAACAACACTTTTAAATAAATCTAAGGTGTCACAAAAAGCACAAACATGTAAGCAAAATTCATTCCACATGTTATGAATATGCAATTGGTTATATAACACATGAGTATCAAATCGTTTGATGTTGTGACCTACAAGAATACATTTACTAGGAAAACTTGATAAAAATATAATAAAGTCCGTCAATGCTTCATGGGCCAACTTGTATTGAACTGCAGTGCTGTTGTGAAACATCTGATTACCATTCACAAAAATTTGTGTGACCTCTGATGCTTCTTTGGATATTGCCTGGGATGGAAAAATGTAAGTGCTAAAATTCAGAGTTTCTGAATAGGCTGCTAATTGGGTAATGTCAGATTTCCTACCTACAATAGAACAATAAATAAAATGCATCTTTGATGACAAGGAGTATAAGTGAAATATCAAAACAACTTTTATCTGGCTTCATACATACACATTTACACACTTATAAAGCCACAAATTATTATTGACACACGCATGTCAAGGTGAATATAAGATATAATGAATATATAACGGAAATCGGCTATGTATGAAAGAGACAGCAACTGAACAACAAAAAATGATGGATGTTTGACACTAAATCTGTTCTGGACAAACAAATTGACATCAGACAATAAACTTAAAAAGTTGCTATTTAAACGTGTGCAAATTTGTGATTCAAACATTGCTGTTGTATTAAAAATAAACAAGTCGCTATGAGCTGATTACAATTTTTAGCTCACCTGGCCCAAAGGGCCAAGTGAGCTTTTCTCATCACTTGGTGTCCATCGTCGTCCGTCGTCGTTAACTTTTACAAATATCTTCTCCTCTAAACTACTGGGTCAAATTTTACCAAACTTGGCCACAATCATCATTGGGGTATCTAGTTTAAAAAATGTGTCCGGTGACCCGGCCAACCAACTAAGATGGCCGCCATGGTTAAAAATAGAACATAGGGGTAAAATGTAGATTTTGGCTTATATCTCTGAAACAAAGCATTTAGAGCAAATCTGACTGAGTAAAGTTGTTTATCAGGTCAAGATCTATCTGCCCTGATATTTTCAGATGAATCATACAACCCGTTGTTGGGTTGCTGCCCCTGAATTGGTAATTTTAAGGAAATTTTGCCGTTATTGGTTATTATCTTGAATATTATTATAGATAGAGATAAACTGTAAACAGCAATAATGTTCAGCAAAGTAAGATCTACAAATAAGTCAAGTTGACCAAAATGGTCAGTTGACCCCTTAAGGAGTAATTGCCCTTTATTGTCAATTTTTAACCATTTTTCGTAAATTTTTGTAATCTTTTACAAAAATCTTCTCTTCTGAAACTACTAAGACACATTTAACCAAACTTGTCCACAATCATCATTAGGGTATTTAGTTTAAAAAATGTGTCCGATGACCCCGCCCGAAAACCAAGATGGCCGACATTGCTAAAAAATAGTACATAGGGTAAAATGCAGTTTTTGGCTCATATCTCTGAAACCAAAGCATTTAGAGCAAATCTGATGAGGATTAAATTGTTCATTAGGCCAAGATCTATCTGTCCTGAAATTTTCAGACCAATCAGGCAACATGTTGTTGGGTTGCTGCCCCTGAATTGGTAATTTTAAGAAAATTTTGCAGCTTTTGGTTATTATCTTGAATATTATTATAGATAGAGATAAACTGTAAACAGCAATAATGTACAGCAAAGTTAGATCTACAAATAAGTCAGCATGACCAAAATTGTCAATTGACCCCTTAAGGAGTTATTGCCCTTTATAGTCAATTTTTTACAATTTTCATAAATTTTGTAAATTTTTGTAAATTTTTACAAAATATTTTCCACTGTAACTACCGGGCCAAGTTCATTATATATAGAGATAATAGTAAGGAGCAAGAATGTTCAGTAAAGTAAGATCTACAAACACATCAACATCACCAAAACACAATTTTGTCTTGAATCCATCTGTGTCCTTTGTTTAATATGCACATAGACCAAGGTGAGAGACACAGGCTCTTTAGAGCCTCTAGTTTGTTGGTTTACTGTGAGCAAAACATTTTTTTTTAAACTTCATTTTTTAACTTGTGGACTTTTTTTTACTTCTTCGTCTTACTTATTTTTTTGATTATTTTTTACCATGCAGACATTATTCATGTCAAAGTTCAATTTTCATTTTTCACAACAAAATTAAACTGAGATTAAAACATTAGACGTTAATTTTACACTTACTGAGGCCAGTTGTCTCTAAATCAAAAATTACTACTGGTGCTTTGATAACCTCTTGTTCATTCAATGGGATCTTTGTGATGTCTTGTATTTCAGGAATCTCCTGGGACTCCTTGTCTGTAACTTCAGATTTAAATCCTATAATTTGATCATAAATTATTGAAGGATTAACATGTACATTGTGCACCTTGTATAATTCACATATCAGATTATACTATAATGTAAACCACAAATTTTTATCCCTGTATAGAATAAGTATCTAATGTGTAATCCTCTTTTATCATTGGCACCCATACCACGTCTCCTTATATCTAATTTAATCTTGAAACAACAATTTTGATTAACTTAATACGTTTAAATAACAAATTCTCACAAACTGTAGTAATCACAAAGAAGAACCAGAAGTGGGAGTGCCTCTGGAATATTTACATACATGCATAATTTTTTCCCCACACAAGACAACATTCTTTTAATATTTATTTATAACATAAAATAGTATAAAACATTTGTATTGGTTTCGCATAGTTGTGGTCATTTTTTTTCAGAAACTGAAGATCTCATCGTATCTAGCCATATATATTGAAATATGAAGATTGGTTATTTTAACATTATAAAATCTATAGATAAGGAAAGTCCCAATATAATTTTAAAGTTCATAATAACAGTATAAATAAATTTTACTAAATGAAATATTTTAGGTTCAGGGCAAAAGGGGGGACAGTATAAATAAATCTTACTAAATGAAATATTTTAGGTTCAGGGCAAAAGGGGGGGGGGATTTATTTAAATATTACATTTCAGAAAACATTATTGGTGGCTTTTTAATACTAATATATACCTATTTCACTTTCGTAAGTTTTGCCTTCCCTTATTTCTTTACTAGCAGTCTTAGAGGTTCTTGTCTGCTTTAAGAAGAAACGTCTTCTCTTGGCTTCTTTGGTTTTTGCCTTTTCTTTGTTTTTTTTCCTTTTCATATTTATTTTGGAGCTTCTTTTTATTGTTTCCTCTCCAGGAGACAGTCCCATGGATGCATGAACCTTCAAAGATATATATATATATATATATGAAATAAAGAAAATAAGACAAAGTTTTGAAATGTGTATTTTCATACTGAATCAGATATGAATAGAGAAATAGCATATAAACGTAGATGTAGTTATAAATAAAGCGACAAGTTGTAGAAACTGATGTATATATAACATTCAATATCAAGTTGATTTATCTTGCATATATTTGTTGATTTATCTCCCTAAATTTTTTCCACCTAATATAAAAAAAAATGTTCTTTCTCAGACCATACAAATAATTATCTCCATACTGAATGTTTGGAGTTTTTTCCAATGAATGAAAATTATAACAACAAGCTTCAAGAAGCTTAAATTAATTGGTCACCTGGAAATCCTGAGTCACTGCAATAAATCTCAGTTATTAATCTTGCATTATTGTTTATTTCTCAAAAATCACAATAATAAATGCACCCAATAATTTCTAAATTACAGTAGTTTGAGATGAAAAGCCAAAAACTGCTAAAAATAACTGTATTTTACATTGATCATCTATCTTTTAAATTTTTTAAAGAGCTAATGAAGGGTGCATATAGTTATACCTCACTAACATAGGCATATCCTTCATTCTTTTGCAAGATAGAAGAATCTACCCTGTAGCCCAAGCTTGCTGATGAGGAGTAGTGCTTCGCTTTTGGAGCTTTTGCAGCAAGCATGTTGTTAAAGTTTTCATTTGCTTGTGAGCTTGACAATGATGCAAGTTTCCTTGGATTGACTGAGTCATTCCCCAAAAATATCTTCTCTAGGTCTGTCCGTAATGAATCAGATGTCAAGTCTTTTCCATGAGGTAAATTACTGTGCTTATATTTTTCTCCGTCTTTAAGAAATCCACACCATGATCTATTACAATGGGCGTGGTACCCATACATGTGCTCTACTATAGCTTTTAGGCCATTTTCCATTCCTTCAACATCTCCTTTGTTTTGATCTATCATGAATGAAAAATTCTTCAATATAGAATTCATAACCATGTCAGAGAGCTGCTTATGTTGGCTTTTAATTGCATATAACTTTTTAATGACATTCTTTTTTACATGATTTCTGTCACTGGTTTTAATCATCTTTGATTCAGGATATATCTTTTTCAGCCTGTCGAATCCGGTCGTATCATCGTCACCTGCAATTTCATCTATGTTGATCCCTTTGTTCTTCACATCCATTACCATCTGAACTAGCATATCTGGCTCCATAGCCTTTGCTGAGCCTGTCCAATTTTTCTTACATTTGTGCTCTTTGGGCTGAATCCCCCTTTTTGTTGCACTGTCACAGATTCTGCATTGCTGACATCTTATTGCATGATGGACAACTCCTCCTGTATTTTTACCAATCAATGTTGATACACCTGAAATTATTTATTTCAATTTAAACTAGCTTAAATAAAATTTTGAGTTTAAAGGACATGAATGTCCCATATTGTAATATTGTTAGAGATGAGCAATATCTGCATTAGATCAAACTATAATTACAAGCTCACAGAGGTATACACCCTCCTTCTGGTCTATTCTGTCTTTTATTGTCCAAGCTTTATATTTTTCTTCAAAATCAGTTAAAACCTTTAAGTTGAATTATCTCCCCTTTCAAAAATTTCACAACATTATCTTCCCTGGCAATAACCTGAATAAAAATGTTTTGTCTTTGTGCATATCTACATAATATGCTTTGCATTGAAACAAGTGTCATTATTATAAATTATAAGGATTTAAGAACCAAAATTTATCTTCAAACTCCTCTATCATATAAAGGTTTCATGAAAATTCAGTTTAACAAACATATTTGCAGAGAAATTATCAGATCTAAAAGAGACCTTTGTATGACAGTTAAGAATGGTAATGTTAAGGATGTATGTATGTGAAATTAAAAAATAAATAGGACCCTGTGACCTAATATTTCTAGCTTAAGGAAGTTCAGGAGTATACCGCCATCTTGAATTGTACAATCACAGTAAATAATCGGTCTAGTTCTTTGCCCAAATCTGCAAATTTGGAGACAGATTTGCCATTTATTGACATTATCAAAAATGTTTTAACAAATACCAAATATATGTGCTGTGCTTATAGAACTAATTTTTCAAATAAGCCATTTAAGGGAAAATAATTTTTTTTGTACAAAATTTATACTGGACATATAGGGAAATTTTCATTTTCATTTTTTACTTGTAGCAAAAAAACAAGTTCGGTGACACCATTTTTTCTTTTTATTTTCTTAAAATATATTATAAAACCTATCTTCTCATATTTCATTTCAAAATTCTGTCTCATAGATTTCTTTGTATGCACAAAAATGTATTTTTTCACAAACAATCTAAGCAAATATTGTCAATTTTGAACAACTAGTACCTTGAAAAATAGTGTGGTGAGTCTGGTGACCCATACTTTTTATCAATTTTTTGTAAAAAGGATAGTAAAAGCTTCATTTTGGCAAAGTATAAGAAAATTCTGTCATTTTTATTCTATACCCCTGAACTACCTTAACGGAAAAGTAGTTTTTAAAATAAAATAAAATAAAATATCTGATTATTTGTTGAACTTTGTTCTTGATGGATTAAACTCAGTTAAAGTCATGCCTGACAAACTGTTATATGCCCTTCCAGAACCCTTCTTTTGCCAGCAGGTGTCTGTTGATACTGTGATTCCTTTTCCTTCTTCATTTTCTATTGTATAAAAATAAAGCTTTCATCTATCATGTTTATATATTCAAATTGTTACCATGACAGTAAAGATTGCATCTGTGTACCTGTAATTTGACTAATAACTGTATTTGAAAATTATCCTGTACATTTGTATCAATATGTTAATGCTTGAAATATGTATTAATGGTAATGTTTCACAAATTTTTAATGAGGGTAGGTATACTGATCTCAAACTAATTCTTCGGTGTATTATTAAAACTGTGTTCTTGTGTGCAATCTGTACATTTGAACATATACCGAATTATGTCCCCTTTAACTTATCACGGTACTTAGAGTGAACAGAATTTCCTTATAAATTTTGATGTGGTTAATCATATGATAACCACTTATGTACATAACTGGAAAATAAACAAGGACTAAATTATGAAATTTTACAAAAGAGATCAATGGTACATGTATTATAGTGGTTTTGCAGGATTATTGCGGAATATTGTCCAAAGAAGAATCTCATTTTGCACAAAATTTTTCATCGCAAGCTTTATAAAATAAAAGTTATTTTTGTTTTTGTTGTTGATAATAGATGCAATTAATTTTTAAGCTATATTGCACTAGTGCAAAATGGGAATACTACATATGTGATATAGGTCAATATATTATAGGAATTTGTTCCATACATTTTTTTGTTGGTTTTGGTGCTAAACAGAAGAAATAGTTCCTTGCATGTTTGTTGTTACAAACCCAAACTCTGTCTGACCGACAAAATGTCAGACAGAAATATTTTGAGTTTTTAGGTGAACATATAGTAGAAAATTTCAAATTTCTTTTTTGGTCAGACAAACAATAAAACAGACTGTAAGACCAATAAATGATTATTATGATTATACTAATTTGTTTTTTTTCAAACCTGTGTTAATATTTAAACACCCAATTGCTTCTTCTAGTAAGTATTTATGCTCAGATTCTTTTGCATGATTCTCCAATACTTGGCCAACTTCATGTTCTCTGGCTTTCAAAGATTTAGTGTCTATACAGTGTACATTCATTGTTGAAAGCGGATTGTTAAGCTGGGTTTCCCCAATACCAGCATGGAGCATTCCTATAAAATTAAAATGTAATCAACAGAATTCATAGATTTGTAAATGATTGCAACTACATGTATATACATAACATAATAAACCAATTTGTGACTCACTATTTTATTTAACAAAGATTAAACTCAAAATATACATGTGTATGTTTAGAAATCTAGAAATTTATTTGGTATCATAGGCAACATGCAAGACATGCATTTAAAAAATGTATTTACTACTTTAAGTGAATATTAATTTTCAATTATAATCCATTGTTATCTGACATGAATAAATATAAAACTAGTCAATACTTTATGTCATGACTTTATTCAAAGGATATTACTTATTTGTGAATTAAACTGGATGTGAGAGGGAAGGAAGGGAGGACTGAATTACACAAAAATGCATTCACATTTCTAATAATAAAACATTGGTAGGATGTATATTAACATGATTAAGTTACAACAATGTATTTGAAAAAAGTTTGCTGATTGAGAAATATTTTTAAAGTCACTTCCTACCCTTAAACATCCATGAGCACATTTTTAAAATCAAAATTTCACTGTACATGTAGAATAACTGATTTACTATACATCTGTGTTGAAAAAATATTGGTAACATTTGTATGAGGCTTAGAAACATTTCAATCCGTTTTGCCCAAATACAAATAGTTTACCTATACTTTTCAACAATGTACATCTATTGCAGATCTCTGCATGTACATGTACATGTATTATATATATATTTTGAGACTGAAAAAATTCTACAAATGTTTTTATTCGTAAATACAACTACATAAAAAGTGCACCTGTTGCAGCTTTTGTATTAATGTCAAAAGTTCCACATCCTCTTTTACTATTTCCACTATGATGAGTTTTCCCCAACTTGATTTTTGTCACACCACCACATTCAGGACATTGGACATACATCAAGCCTGAAAATCCTAAAGGTTTAACTCCTAATGCATTGTAGAGATGAAGAGTTGACTGACAAGACTGACAGTGTTTTAACTGCTCGGCCATAAAACCCAAATCGACTATGAATCGGCAATGGCTTAATGGAACAAGATCTGATGGGATGTAATCAAATAATAGTTCATTTTCAATGTTTTCTACCTTACTGTCTTCAGTGCGGACTTCAATCTCAGAAGAAATTGCCAAAGGGTCATTGTCTAGTACCAGCGGTAAGGTATATGTGTGGTCAAGATTGACATGAACCTCTACATGTACAGAAGGCATCTCAGAATCTGCATCTTCATTATGATAAGAAGAAGGGGGGTCTGAAAGTGAGTCTTTGACGTTGGTGTTAATAAAATTATTTGCCCTATAGAACGTGTTTGCTTTTTTGAATCTTCCTGATTGAGATCTTTCGGCCATCATTTGTAAGATTACTGCAGACGATACGATATAAATTGTACTTACGGCAAGCAGCAACACAAAAAAAATATACTTGTTTACCTCCCATTTTTTCTGTCGTCTACTTTTTGTGCAGAATCTGTGTGGAATTGCTTCATAAGCTACCAGGACGAAGATCATATTGTTAATTTACAGATCTACATCACAGTATTTATAAAAAGCAGTCCACTTTATCACGATCACAGTTTCTTTTTCATTTTTTTTCCATTCTTCATCATGTTGTGCAGGTCGCCATGACGGAAGTAAACAATTTGCAGCAATCAAGCTGAAATGAGATTATTTGTTTGATAATTGAGTTTATAAAATATGATTTTAAAAGCGTTTCTGATAATTTTCACAGATATAAAAAAAAAAAAAGTTACAATATTACTTTGATAAAATTTTACGACAGTTTACAACACTATGCGCAACATGTTGCGCAGAAGGCGCGAAAATTTAAACAACCGATCTACCTTAAACAGAAATATCAACATTTTTTACTTATCTTCGCTTGAAATACAATTCCCATTGCGCAACTAATAAATACAATACATTATGTCCTCTAACATTTTTTAAAATACAGAAATGGGGTTTGTAGATTTCAAACACACATTCATCGACGATGATATGATACAAAGGAGCTCGAGGGGCGAAATATACCAGAGAAACATTCATACTGATAGATCGAAAACTAACTGACAACGCAAATTCTTTTTTCGCGCGAATGTTTTCATTCTTTTTATTCGACGTAATCAATCAGTTATTTTTTTCAATATTTAACACAATAAGCATAAAAGGTATGGGGAAAATCTAGATACAGGATATTTTCTTTTGTCATCAAATTGGGGATCATAATATTTTTAAGGAAAAAACCATACATCTCCTTTTTATAAGTCAAATTGTCGTTCCTTAACTGCTAGAAAAGTTGTCCGAGAAATTTGAATTCGATTGTATGTAATGAACATTTAAATGACATATAGTTTACAAGTGTGATTAAATCTAATGTACAGGTAATTAAACCAGGTGTATGGATGTGAACAAATTTAATGTGAAACCAGTGTACATTACATTAAACTATTGTTAACATGTTTACTGCACATGGCGTTTGGTGTGAACACGGTCTAATTCTATATTCAAAAGAATTGACAGACATTACAATCTGATATACAATGATTATTTCCAGTCCATAAACTATAATTGTTTATTCAAGTGGTATGGATTTTTATATATTCGTTAAAACATAGTTCTTTGAAACACAATATTCATAATTAAGTTTCTGAATAGTTGAATGGTTCTGAATGTTTTGTTTGAGTTGTGAGCTGTTTTCATAGACACAGAACATAATTCACTTCCAAATGATGTAATTGCAATTTATGTCATTGTAAACAAAAAGGCGGAAGATACTGAAGGAATATTTAAAAAATATAAATCGAGAATTCACAGTATAAACATATCAAGATGGACAATTCAAAACGTTATAAATGGTAAAGCTGTTATATAATTTGACATTATTTTTTTTCAAATGAGATGAAGGTCAAATTGTTCCTTATTTTAACATTAAGTAACAATTACTCGCTTTTGAAATTATATCTTGATAGTCATAGGTATAAAATAGTATAATTTAATTAGATTTATCATATCTTACAAACCATCAATTACATGTTATATATATTGTTTTTCAGTCATGCAACTTAGACAGGAACAAAAGATGAACAATGAAAATCATAATTGTCTAAAAAAGAAAATAACAAAAATAGAAAGAAGATTAATTTAGTTCATAAACCCTTTTTTCCTTTCATTACATTTATGTTTCATTATAATATTTTGTAATGATTTGCCTATAACAATCACGCGTCATTTTGAAATTAGCCTTTAGATCAAAATCAAATGCAACTTTCGTGATGACACGAGCGTCCACAATGAAGTGCCTCAGGAAAAGGAGTAGGCCCAGTAAGACCTCTTTTTGACCGACAAAAAAAGCATTTTAACACATTTAAAGTAAACTTTATTCTCTTTATTAGAAAGTTCATTACGTCTGTTTCGTAAATATTGGCAATTTTTGACAATACAATGCACATACATCAGGTAATAACATTTCATTCAAATTTAATGAAATCTTCACCATTGTAGCGTGTGCTAATTTTGAGTGGCCGCATTTGGGTTCAGTCTTAATATTTAAATATATGTTGTATTTGATGATAATACATAACATATATAAAGGTTGAGACTAGACACGAATACAGCCACTTTCATTTTATATAAACAACACCTGAAAAGTGACGTTTTATGGCATATTTTTTTTTTTATATTAAAGCTTGTATTTGAGCAACTTTAATGACTACATCAGTTTAAATCTTTTACAAAAACTTATTGAATCGGCTGAAGTAGACACTTAAGTGTTTAAACATGCCAACAATGTTAAAAGTAGCCCTTACCGGATTTTATCCTTATAGAAAAACTTGATAGAAATCGTGTTTTTATGACCATAGCAAAAAATGTAATTATAAGTTTTGAATGCTGCTTTTTGTATTTTTCAGGGTCGTAAAGCTCATCTTTAAAGTGTCATCATGATTATATATACGTTCTTTATGTTACAATCAGTAACACAGTGTAATGACAATTTTAAGTATTTTAGAAACGTTTTTACTATCGAAGCTATTTTGATTCACTCCTTGTGGTAGAAAGGGTACTTCACCCTTCCAAATGTATCAATTTCCAATATAATGGAAATGTATGATTTTTAGCATTAATTAACATTGCTGCATGTATCGTGAATGCACAACATATGTAGGAAAAAACTCTACAATACTCTTCCTAGAAGATGGAGGTTGGGCATCTGGAGTGAGTACCCCCCTCATGATATCAGAATATCTTTACGTATTATGTTCCAACTGGTAGCTGGAATACTAAAAAAATATTAAAAATGAATGTTTAAGATTGATAGCAGAACATACCGAACTCCAAGGAAAATTGAAAACGGAACGTCCTCTAACAAATGGGAAAATCAAAAGCCCATACACAAAAAATCAAATGGAAAACAACGTGTCATATTCCTGACCAGGAACAGCATTTCGATATAATACGGAATTTGTGAAATGTCATATGACTAACACTACTGTACGGGTCTACATTATAAAATCAAAACAGTTTTAGAATAATGATTGTAAAAACTAAATTATAAAAAATACAGAACTCAAAGGAAAATTCAAAACAAAAATTCCTTTATCAAATGGCAAAATAAAAGGCTCAAACGCATCAAACAAATTGAAAACAACTGTCATATTCCTGACCTGGTACAGGCATTTCCTTATGTAGAAAATAGGGGTTTTATAGCTAGCCAAACCTCTCACTTGCATGACACTTCTTCTTACACATGATATATGTAGACTTTATCATGGATGTGTCCTCTTGTTGGCAGTACGGAATTATTCTATGTTTCCTTTTTTTTTTAATTTTAGACCCCTAGCTATTGAATAAGAAATACATAAGACATTTGATGATCATAACCAAGAATATTTGCATTAAAAGAAGGAGGTCAAATTTCAAACGAAGGATAGAATACCATACGACAGTAAAAAATGTATTTAAGAATTAAATGCTTCTTTTTATTATTTTATAGAGGTGTAAAAGCGTTGACCAATGTATATTGTGTATGAAGTTGTAAAAGAAAAATTCAATGGCATTTTTATGCTACAACAAAAGACTTAAAAGTTATATCAAACGTTTCATTTGTTTAAAATGCATTATTGTAATCTTGACACGAATATCACGCGCAATGAAAGCTGTTGTATGTTATACGGATATTTTTAAAAGATGAAAGGTAAAATTGATAAAATTAAACAAGATATAGTCAATGTCACATTCTAAAATTTCCCTTTTCATAGTGTGTGCATCTTCTCTCAAACTATAAAAGCTAGATATATAAGAATTGATGCAAATGTTTTGATTATTTGAAGAAATGGTGTAATTGGTCCAAAGCTATCTGATGATATCTTAAAGGAGTTATTGTCCCTTAAATGTTCAAAATTTAATGTAAATCAAATATAACTTCATTCTGGTACATGATAAAACCATACTGTCTTTTACCAAGGGATGGGTGACACATGACCCTGAAAAGTAGCAACCGGAAGTGGCATACAAGAAGTTGCTATGTTTGCACTTATTGAAGTAAAAAAATACTTATAAACTATATACTTTAAAATTCACCATTCAATAACCTTTAACTGAAACCGATATTCGAATTCTGTAAACCGGAAGATGCTAATAATCTCCCTTATTTGAAGGAAAGTATAAAGAAACTATACATTTTCGAAATCAGTAGAACGAAACCTATCTTATCGAACCGTAAATGAAATTCTCTTAACCGAAAGTAGCATATGATCTGCCATATTTTAGATTAAGGAATATAACACCATGTTTTGTTTTTTTTTAATGAGAATACAGCTGTCATTTGGCACTGGAAATGACATTTTTAAACTGGATTTCAGTATTTTCTTATCAAAATATATCGTTTGAGGTGGAAAGACTTTCAATTGTTCTCTGAACAATTTGTTTTATATTATTTTTTTGTTTCTTGCGCCAAATTTTGTTCCTGCGTTAAATTTTTGTTTCGCAACATGTCGTTAAGATTTTTTTATATCTTTTTTAGTTGATGCACTTTTAAATTTCACTCTTCTAAGCAGAACAATTTTCTTGCTAAGAGTGATCTCCCAATTTACTGTTTATCATGTGTGTGCATCTTCTTTGTAACAAAAAAATATATCGACAAACTTATTTTTCTAAATTGTTCGTTACATCGTTGGCTGATTTAGATCGAAGCGATCCGGTGAAATCTTGAAGGAGTTATCAACCTTAACCAAATAAATTTGTCGTTACGTTTTTGTAACTCATAAACCGTAAGCCGTATAAGTCTAAAGTCATTGCATTTGAGGTCCAAGTGTCCTAACTTATAAAACTAGGACAAGGTCAAAGGTCAAAGTCATGTTCTCTATTGTGAATGCTGCTTGTTTTTGCATTTCTCTGATACTTTTAAAGTTATAATTTAAGAACTAGCGTAAAATGTTGGCTTTATTGTGATGAAGATATGATATATTTTGTCTGAAACAATTCACTGCAAAATGTGTTATCAAAATGTCCGAAATATCGTGAGACTAAATCTATCAATTGGAAATACAGCTTCAAAATACTGATCGATTCAGTTTAGGATTATGCTAGGCAATGGGATAAACGCGAGAAAGAAGACGTATATACTCTTTCTAAATGGATAAAGGCTGTGAGGTTTTTGATACAAATCAGAATTAAGAAACTGAATGAGTCTATCAATTCCCATGCTACGTCAATCTTTAAAGGCCCAAATGTTGGAAAACACTGGTCCTACCTCCATGACAAATATGTTGTTGTCCCCGCAGATCAAGCCCCAAACAACATCGTTTTTTGTGTGTAAATCTCATTACATAAACTGATTGATAAATGAATTAGGTATTGACAATTCACTTGGAAACTCAAAATATACCCTCACGACACTTAACAAAAAGGAAATCCTTGATAATCATAGGTCTGTTCTATGTTCCTTTGGAATTTCAACCAAAGATTAAGAACTGTATTGGATACCTAAACTACATAAGTGTCCTTACAAACGGTAAATTGCTGGGTTTTCCTATGCTTCACGAAACCTCTTTCTAAATTAGTAACGTCTATTTTATCAGCAATCAAAGTTATTGTGGAACTGCCTATTCTAGAAGGAGCGTGAATCAGATTTAGATAATAAAAAAAATCCAAAGATCTCTTAGAGTACATACAATCTAAGACACTCTCATCTTGTAATAGTATTAAAACATTAGACTTTTCTACACTTTACACAAGTATTACCCATTCAAAACTAAAAGACAAATTAAAAGAGCTGGTACTCTTCTAGTATTGCTTTGTTTCATAAAAAAAGAATGGCGAACGTAGCTACAAGTATCTTGTCTTGGGGAGGGATAAATCCTACTTTGTAAAGAATCACTCTGATTCTAACACAAATTCTCTGAAACTGACATTATCAAGATGCTTGATTTCTTGATTGACAATATATTTGTTACGTTTGGAGGACGTGTTTTTCAACAGACTGTCGGCATTCCAATGGGAACCAATAGTGCCCCTCTTCTTGCCGACTTGTTTCTTTATTATTAAGAGGCTGACTTCATACAGGAACTTCTTGTCCCTCTTCCTGCCGACACGTTTCTTTATTATTAAGAGGATGACTTCATACAGGAACTTCTTAGAAAGAAAATTAAGAAGTTTGCAATATCCTTTAACTTTACTTTCCGCTATATAGATGATGTTCTATCACAAAATAATTCAAAATTTGGTGACTATGTTGAACGCATCTTTCCCATCGAAATAGAGATAAAGGATACAACAGATACAGTTAAGTCTGCCTCATATCTTGACTTACATCTAGAAATTGACAATAAGGGTCGGTTGAAAACAAAACTTTACGACAAAAGAGATGATTTTCGCTTCCCAATAGTGAACTTTCCAGTTTTATGTAGCAACATTCCAGCGGCGCCAGCATACGGAGTATCTATCTCCCAATTGATACGATATTCCCGGGCTTGAATTTCTTATCATGATTTTCTTGATAGAGGGTTGCTGCTCACAAAGAGGCTATTAAACCAAGAGTTCCAGATGGTTGAAATCATCCCTTCGTTAATTTTACGGACGCCATCACGAGTTGGTTGACCGTTATGGAATAACCGTTTCACAGATGACATCGGATATATTCCGTATGTCGTAAATACAATCCACTTCCATTTTCACCACGAATGTGACCTACCGAATTAGACTATCTACTGGTGTGAAAACATAAGCAACACGACGGGTGCCACATATGGAGCAGGATCTGCTTACCCTTCCGAAGCATCTGAGATCACCCCAGTTTTTGGTGAAGTTCGTGTTGCTTAGTTTTTAGTTTTCTATGTTGTGTATTTGTACTCTTATTTGTCTGTTTGTCCTTTTATTTTTTAGCCATTGCGTTGTCAGTTTATTTTCGATTTATGAGTTTGACTGTTCCTCTGGTATGTTTTGCTCCTCTTTTTCAATGACATCTTATAGGAGTTATTGTCCCTGAAATGATTAAATCTAAGGTTAATTGATTATTACTCCAACTTGGTACCTAATACAGCCATACGGTCTTTTGCAAACTCTTTGTAGACATATGACCTTGAAATATTTCAACCGGAAAATATCTTGAGTAAATCGGCAGTAGCAATGTTTGCACTTATTTCATTGAAAAATATCTTCAACTTTATATCTTTTAAATACGCATACATAAAACTATCATTTGAGACCGTATGTGGTCTTGTATAAACCGGCAGTGACCTTCTGTATAAAATGGAAGTACCTGAAATATCCCTTCTTACAGGCAACATTATATAGAAACCATATATTTATTAAATGAGAATGAAGAAACATTTGTTTGAACGCCAATAGTTAATTTGAGTAAACCGTAAGTAGATTCTAATAAATCTTTAGTAAACTGATGTGGAAATACCTTCAATTGGTCATTTGATTTTTAATTTTTTTTTTTTTTTTTTTTTCTTCCGCCACATTTTTTTGTTACGGTGCTTTGTGGTTTCGCAAAATGTCGCTTAGATTTGTTTGCATATGATATCGAACAATTATTGCAATTTTGAAACTGACCCTGTTTAGCCTAACACTTTTTATTGTACGAGTTATATCCCTTATCACTGTTTTTCATTTGTGTGCATCTCCTTCGCAACCGTTAAAGATTACGACAAAATTATTTCACCAATTTGCTCGTTATATCGATATCCTCAGGATAACGCTTTAGAAGACGAAAAGATGAATATAGTGTTATGTTCATTGTAGATTTTACAAGTTCAGGTTCGTCGATAATGTGATAGAGGAGAAATGATCCCTTTATTGTGCATTGTGGGAAGCAACAATTTACCTAACGTTGTACTGAATGTTCACCTTTAACAACAAAAATAACACACAAAAATCCATCTTGCAAGCTTAAACTACCCATATGTTTATAATCCAATCTTTTGTATAGCTTTTGAATTTATCGTTATGTATTATTTCAAATGCTTTTGATATAATATCGAGTAGCGCGTTATTATCAATCATCTAAGGAAATATTCTGTAACTAAAAACTGTGAATCATATAAGAGTTGTGGTGATGATTCAATGACAGTTTGACAATTATAACCCTTTTCACGCATTTTTGTTTATTTCGATAGAAGTTTGTACTTTTTTCCAATGTTTTGACTTTCATAATTTGTAGAAATAGAAGGATTTTCGAAAGCAAACGCAAAAACGCTGTGATTACTTACATTATAGTCTTCAATAGAAATAAAACCGACGACGTGACAAATTTGTCTTTGAGAAGAAAAAACGGAATTAACCAAAAATAGTATACAGCTACATCATATATCATTCGAATCGAAAATATGTTTACTTTGAGATTCTTTTTTGTCGTCAAAAGAAAATATGCCGCAGTTTTTCAGAAATCAAGATCAAAGTTCACATGTCGTTTTAAAGGAAAAACTAAATTGAATATTCAATTCCAATTTGAATACTCTATCTACAGTAGAATGATTGAAAACTTGAATCTATTTTCTTCCTTATTTATTTTTTCATTAAAAAAATTGGAAACCATTATTAAATGAGTTTTCAAGTACACGTTTGCGACTTTAAAAAAAGGAGGGTAGTTTTCGGTTTAAAATGATGTATATATTTTATGTAATAAGAACAACGTCCGTCAAAACATTACAAAATGTATAGAAAATTATGTACAAATATGTATTTGTTTATATAATCATCTAGTATACCTCAATGAAATTGGAAACTTAAGTTTTGGCAGTATACGTTGAATTCGGTACATGCAAAACTGGCAACAAAAATTATTTCAAAACAGACTTGTAATTCAGTTTTTACAATGTCATGGCGATTTCTTTAAAATAAAATGTATTAATAGGAATGTAAATCATTGTAAAATATACTAACAACTTTAAAAGACATTTTTTTTATGATAGAACAGCCTTCCTCACATTCTCATTAAGAAAAAATTCACACACCTAATTAAATGGGCATTTAAAAAGTCAGAATGTGAATATATATGTTCAAACTCTTTTAGGTGATTTTTTGGTAGCAATAAACAAAAAAACTATGTCAATTGGACATGCTTTGATACTATATATGCCCTTGAATTTTTACTAGATAACATTTGTGTTCGCTTTGGAGATTCCGTATATCGTCAGGTTATCGGAATTCCAATGGGGACTAACTGTGCACCCCTTATTGCGGACCTTTTTTTGTATTGCTATGAGTTACAATTTATGACAAAAAAAGACCCATCGAAACAACATCTGATACACAAATTTAATGATACTTTTAGATATTTGGATGATATTTTGGCTCTCAATAATGACGACTTCAGTATGTATACTAAAGAAATTTATCCTGTTGAACTTACTTTAAATAAAGCTAATACTAACAATGACCACTGCCCTTTCCTCGATCTTGATATCTATATCATTAACGGAAAGCTTAATACTAAAATATATGATAAAAGAGAAGATTTTTCATTTCCTATCGTTAATTATCCATTTTTAGATGGTGACGTTCCCTTGTCACCATCTTACGGTGTTTATATATCTCAACTTGTACGATTCGCTCGTGTATGTAACAATGTTTTAGATTTTAACGAGAGAAATTTATGTATTACTGAAAAATTATTACACCAGGGTTTTCGATATCACAAACTAGGCAAAACATTTACTAAATTTTATCATCGGTATAAGGACATCATTCGTAAATATAGCTCAACATGCAGACTTCTTATACGTTCAGGTATTTCACATCCAATTTTTTATGGAAATATTCTTTATAAAGCACAAAAATGTCAGTATTCACCTTTGAAGCTAACAAAACCTTTAAATAGACTTATAAAGAAGGGATATAGTTACGATACTGTTGTCAGGTCATTAAAGATTGCATATTTTGGCGTTAATATTGATTCACTTATAGGGTCTTTGCATCGGCACTAAACACATTTATTTAAAAACCAGTTGTTGGCATGACACGGGTTATGTTCTTCTCATATATGTTATGATGGTATGATACTAAACCCCTAACGGGAAGGATTGTGCCTGATATTCATATGATGAAGACATAATCTTTCAATCAGTTTAATTGAAATCTGGAGCTGGCATGTCAGTTAACTGCTAGTAGTCTGTTGTTATTTATGTATTATTGTCATTTTGTTTATTTTCTTTGGTTACATCTTCTGACATCAGACTCGGACTTCTCTTGAACTGAATTTTAATGTGCGTATTGTTATGCGTTTACTTTTCTACATTGGCTAGAGGTATAGGGGAGGGTTGAGATCTCATAAACATGTTTAACCCCGCCGCATTTTTGCGCCTGTCCCAAGTCAGGAGCCTCTAGCCTTTGTTAGTCTTGTATTATTTTTAATTTTAGTTTCTTGTGTACAATTTGGAGTTTAGTATGGCGTTCATTATCACTGAACTAGTATATATTTTTGTTCAGGGGCCAGCTGAAGGACGCCTCCGGGTGCGGGAATTTCTCGCTGCACTGAAGACCTGTTGGTGACCTTCTGCTGTTGTCTGTTCTATGGTCGGGTTGTTGTCTCTTTGACACATTCCCCATTTCCATTCTCAATTTTATTTATCATTTTATTTGTTTAAAAAGGAAAAAGTTTCGGTTAATCAATCCCAAACTAAGTGATGCAAGATAATAATTTATTTCTATGGAGGATAGTTTAACATAGCATTCAATATACGTAACTGTTATCAGTAATTCCGACCTCAAATGACTTTTGTAATGTGGGAACGTTATATCGATGTTCTGACCATTGGCTGGAATACATAGGTTAGTAAACAAACGGTCAATGAAAGGTTAAGCCAATCTCGAATGTCAGTATTGGTCCATTTCTGTGTTTAAGGAACACGACAGAAATCTTAATCCACGACTATTGCAAAAATGAATGTTTAGCTTTGGACATTTAACGTGTTGTGCATTTGAATAGATTGATGGTCAATTGTTTGTATACCACATGTAGCGAGCTCTTATCCAGAATCATTGGACATCAATTACAGAACATTACGTCAATGCAAAATACCCTTCGGTCGTTTCAATCTATAAATGGGGGACATAAAACCACTGTAACATCAGTGCACCTATAGGACAAATGTCAAAAGAACCCTGTCCAGAAAAAAATGTTTTGTCCTGCTGCTTGCAACTCAAAATATGTCTAAACAAAAGTAAAGAAAAACCCCATCTCAGATCGACATCATACAGTTGCCATGATCACATGACTAGTCTGTGGAATGTGATGCAAGATAATAATTTATTTCTATGCAGGATAGTTTAACATAGCATTCAATATACGTAACTGTTATCAGTAATTCAGACCTCAAATGACTTTTGTAATGTGGGAACGTTATATCGATGTTCTGACCATTGGCTGGAATACATAGGTTAGTAAACAAACGGTCAATGAAAGGTTAAGCCAATCTCGAATGTCAGTATTGGTCCATTTCTGTGTTTAAGGAACACGACAGAAATCTTAATCCACGACTATTGCAAAAATGAATGTTTAGCTTTGGACATTTAACGTGTTGTGCATTTGAATAGATTGATGGTCAATTGTTTGTATACCACATGTAGCGAGCTCTTATCCAGAATCATTGGACATCAATTACAGAACATTACGTCAATGCAAAATACCCTTCGGTCGTTTCAATCTATAAATGGGGGACATAAAACCACTGTAACATCAGTGCACCTATAGGACAAATGTCAAAAGAACCCTGTCCAGAAAAAAATGTTTTGTCCTGCTGCTTGCAACTCAAAATATGTCTAAACAAAAGTAAAGAAAAACCCCATCTCAGATCGACATCATACAGTTGCCATGATCACATGACTAGTCTGTGGAATGTGATGCAAGATAATAATTTATTTCTATGCAGGATAGTTTAACATAGCATTCAATATACGTAACTGTTATCAGTAATTCAGACCTCAAATGACTTTTGTAATGTGGGAACGTTATATCGATGTTCTGACCATTGGCTGGAATACAAAGGTTAGTAAACAAACGGTAAATGAAAGGTTAAGCCAATCTCGAATGTCAGTATTGGTCCATTTCTGTGTTTAAGGAACACGACAGAAATCTTATTCCACGACTATTGCAAAAATGAATGTTTAGCTTTGGACAATTAACGTTGTGCATTTGAATAGATTGATGGTCAAAAGTCACATACACAAATGACTTTTGTAATGTGGGAACGTTATGTTGATGTTCTGACCATTTGCTGGAATACATAGGTTAGTAAACAAACGATAAATGAAAGGTTAAGCCAATCTCGAATGTCAGTATTGGTCTATTTCTGTGTTTAAGGAACACGACAGAAATCTTAATCCACGACTATTGCAAAAATGAATGTTTAGCTTTGGACATTTAACGTGTTGTGCATTTGAATAGATTGATGGTCAAATGTTTGTATACCGAATGTAGCGAGCTCTTATCCAGAATCATTGGACATCAATTGCAGAACATTACGTCAATGCAAAATACACTTTGGTCATATCAATCTATAAATGGGGGACATAAAACAACTGTAACATCAGTGCACCTATAGGACAAATGTCATAAGAACCCTGTCCAGAAAAAAATGTTTTGTCCTGCTGCTTGCAACTCAAAATATGTCTAAACAAAAGTAAAGAAAAACCCCATCTCAGATCGACATCATACAGTTGCCATGATCACATGACTAGTCTGTGGAATGTTTCCGATTGTCGTGATCGTTATGCCTTACAGTCTGGTCTATATAATTGATTTGATATCTGAACTATGGTTAGCATTTATATCGCACTACTGATGGTAAAAACTTGCTTCTGTTATGTCTTAGTAATTCAGAAAAAAGTTTGAATCCCAGTTCAGGTTTTCAGTGGCTGTATGACAAGTTAGCATTAAACAGCCTTTACTTGTATATACTGTTTTAGAGAGTGAAATTCCTTGTATTGGTTGTAGTTTTTTTTATACAATAGATGCAAGCATATGAAAGAGAGACGAAATATACCAGAAGGGATATTCAAACTCATAAGTCGAAAATAAACTGACAACGCCAGGGCAAAAAAAAAGAAAAACACACACAGACAAACTAAAGTACACAAAACACAACCTTTGATATCCGTGACTTCGATTTCTTGACTTGAGCCGGCTGCTATTTTATCTGTTTGCCTCTAAGAAACATTAGAGGCAATAGTAGTATGCGAATCAAAACAGGGACGAAAGATACCAGAGGGACATTCAAACTCATAGATCGAAAACAAATCGACAACGCCATGGCCAAAAATAAAAAGACAAACAGACAAATAATAGTACAGATGACACAACATAGAAAACTAAAGACTAAGCAACACGAACCCCACCAAAAACTGGGGGTGATCTCAGGTGCTCCGGAAGGGTAAGCAGATCCTGCTTCAAACGTATCAATATGTTACAAACAGGAATGGGACACAAAATAATGGCAAATTTTCAGATCTGAAATGATACTTAGTATTTAAAGATCTTAAACCGCAAAAAGATGTTGCTAGTGAATTGTATCACGAAAGAGCTTAAAGGTAACATTATTCGTTATATGGTGATATAAAAACTTATTTTGTGTCTATTACAGTCGCCAGTTCTTCCTCATAATTCAGTACGAGATGATCCTTGGTTTTCAGTAAGGTTCGTGTTGATTTGTAGTAATTTATGTAGTTTTTTGTAAAATTGTGTTTGTCATAACGGCGTTCTTCGAATTTTTCCGAGTCGGTTTGATATTGTCGTCGACTAATACGTTTGAATATCTTTTTGAAATCTGCGGCCTGTGTTAAGTAGTCAGGGGTACACCCCTGTTCATGAAATCTGCAATGACTCAACATGCACGAGTGTAAGGTATCATTTGAGATATGTGCACATTATACGATGGCGCAAAGGATATAGTACTAAAATTGGAGATGGAGAAATTGACAATTGTCCTCCAAAGTTTGTCATAGATTTTTTTATTAGTCGTCAATCTGTCGCAATATCAAAGAAAATGTCAAGATATGAAGCAAACATTCTAGTTTCTGTAGTACCCTTTATCACAAGCTCACTGGGGTACGAAATGTAAGTACTGATTGACTGATGTGTAGGTTAAAGAGAGACAGGAAACCTTCAATATATCTGAATATGAAATCAAAGAACTAAGCAAAATGTTTTTCTTTAGATCTTTGAAAAGGTTCTGAATTTTCAATTGCAGTGCAAACTGTTAACACCGTTATGTTATGTAGATTTAAATGCATCATTCGTATCCACTTTTACTTTAAACAATTTCCAAGCGAATAGAATGAACTACAGTCACAATAATCCGTGCACTTTCGGGGTAAATTTCATTATGACACCTATCAACTGTGTCAAAATACCACGGTCTACTGCAAGTGGTAAACAAACAATTATTCCACTTCCGCTTTTGATAAAATAACACTGTGCAAGGGATTAAACTGAATGTTTGCTTCTTTGAAATGTTAAAGCTAAGTTTCAACTGACTTTCTAGTTTTGTCATCTTTTGGGGATTTTGTCGGATCACCATTTCTTAAATAAACAACCGAAAAACTTATTTTGCCTCTGATATAAATAAAACTATATCAACACAACCTCAAAATAGAATTAAGGACACTCAAATCATTCAACGAAACAATAAAACATCAACAAAAACAAGTAATATTAAGTCCAAAATGTTTGAGGAAAACTATGTATACAGCCCAATCATGGACGGGATACAACAATCCGGATTTTTTTAAAAGTTAATGATTAAATAGCAGCGATTTTTGAAAGTTAAAAAAATATCGTTTTAAACAATATTACCTCATAAAATCTTAGGTACATGAAAAGAAAAATTGCAGTTTTATTACTTTATAGTAGTTACGATCTAATCATTTCATCAGCGCTTTATTACATGATGTAAGAGTCCGGTGAAATACAAAATGTCCCCGTTAACAGATGTTTTTACCTTCATAATTTGTCATCAAAAGGCTTTTAGGATTATATTTTTCGTCTAATGCATAGAGCATTATGTGTGATGTTTGAATAAAACAAAAAAAAAGATATTTGAGGGAAGCTTTTGAATAACAAGCCAAACTGCATGCCACTAATGATCTGCATTTGAAGTCTAATTTGCTGACTAAAAATTGAAATAAAACAAAACTGAACCATACGACGTTTTGACGATCAATCTTAAATTCAAGTAAAATCATTTTTCTAGGACTGTGCAAATTTTGAGCCGTATGCTATGAAGTGGAATTAAACTTTTTTAAGAATAGACTTTTTCCTATTCCGTCACCGCTCTACAAGACTTTTAAGTCTAAAACAAGTTACAATTTTAAGTTAATTTTGAGAAGAACATTCGTAACTTAAGTATTGTAAATAAATTTGGTATGAAACAATTCGTGATTAAAACTGAAAAACGTTGAAGTGTAAACAACTGGAAAAGCATGAACTTCAAATAGAGCGAGACCAGATGCATTGACAGAGTGAAGATAGTCTGCAAGGAGTTGATCACCCTTTACACGTTTTAGTTTCACAAGGCTACCCACTTCAATAAGTGTGTACACGACAGTGAACAATTCTTCATATAAAAACGAATCTCTTATTTGCGTCCGATCAGAAAATAACACAATATAAAGAGGCGAAAGATACCAGAGGTACATTCAAGATCACGGGTAGTAAGGTCGTCATATCGAGGAGCGTTTAGTACTGTGATTTTGTCATAGTTTGGTTAAGTTGGTCATGGATTAGTAATGTTACTTCCCAAAACGATTGCCTCAGTTCTTTTCAAATGATCAAATAAAAAGAAAAATACATGCTTGAATCTATATTGTAAGTCAAACGATCTAAATTGAAATTGTTGTTTTTAAGAAATTAACGCAGGATAACCAAAATATCGAAACTGGTATGGGTTGGTTATGCGATTGACATGGTTCAGTTAAGATTTAGAAATTCGTCATGGTTTTGATTACATTTGTCATGGTTTAGATCTAAATTAATACATATTTGTGGCACCTTAATATTGATAGTTTGTTTGAAGGGGATTGCGAAAAGTTAATGTAACATAATTAACTAATTGACTAAAGAGGAAAAAAGCCTTTTGAACAAATTTGGTTGGCGTAAGCGACAAATCGTACATTATATATTTGTGAACCCCGCGTTACGCATTGCCTGGTAAGTAGAAATATCAAGCGTATGTCCTTCCGTCCGTCCGTTCGTCTGTGGGTTCGTCCGTTCGGTCTCGCGTGTACGATTCTTGCCGGATTCTTTTTATGAAACTTTTATCATAGGTGTTTTAGCAATATCTTGGGCTAGTTCGAAAATCAGTGAGGATCATATATTTTTAAAAGTGTAATGCCCCTTAGTTATATTAAATATTGCATTGTTAGCACTCTCATATATATGTACAATTCTTGCCAGAATTTTATGAAACTTACATGGTAGGTTTAGATAAGCAATGTCTTGGACGAGTTAAAAAATAAGTGCCCATCTATTACTTTTAAAAGAGTTTTGCCCCTTAAAAATATAATTATATGGAGAACTTTAAGCGCTCTCATATGGACCAACAATGCCTGAATTTTATGAAACTTAAATCATAGGTTGATATCAGCAATGTTTTGGACTTATTAGAAAATAAGTACCGATCAATTTTTTTGAACGACTTTTGCCCCTTGGGAATATTAGTTATTTGGAAAATTGCAATATGAGCGCAAAGAGTTCAAAAATCAGTACCGATCAATAAAGAGTTATGCCCTGTAACATATTGATTATATAAAAGATTATAATGTTATCGCTCTCATGTGTTCAATTCTTGTCAGAATTTTATGAATCTTATATCGAAGGTTTAAATTTATATCAGTAATGTGTTTGACACTTTCGAAAATAATTTCTGATCAAATATTGTTAATTAGTTATGCCCCTTGAAAATACCAATTATTATGGAATTCATATTGTTTAGCTCTTCAGCCTTCATTTCTGTAAAGCTATTATTAAAATTTTTAAGAACAGAAAGGACTTTTGTTTACTTATTGCCCTTGTACCTTAGATAAATAAGATATGTGCAACGGGGAGGAAAATGCATATTTTGATTTTATTGCAATTTTGGAGCCTAATTATCATAATTAACTTTCTGTAAAAATTTCAAGGGGATAGCACAAGTAGTTTATTTATATAACCACTGCTTTAATTAATTGACATTCGATAGGAAATATTACAAAATCAGAGAGCGTTGCTTTTGTTTCACCTAGACTGTTTTCTCCATATTTCCATGATTGACTCTATCTGCCGGGGATAATTATTGTGAGAAATGATTAATAACGTCTACTAAGAGTTGCAAAATGTATCAGTTGATAAAAAAATAATCTTTGCTTTACATTTTGTTCTACCAAATTATACATCGATTGTTTGATTAATGTCTAATATGAATAAAAGAAGATGGGGGTTGTCCGTCCATGATACAGTAATCCATACAGTATTCAAAGCTCCAAAGAACAAAATGTTAACATGAACAACAGTTTAAACTTATTTTTTTTAATAAATTGTAATTGAGATTAATATAAAAATTACTTTAAAAGTGTCGAATTTAGATATATGAAAGATCTCAATTTCGAATTAGAAATAGGTCCATAATGTCTATTTTTACGAATGAATAAAAATGATTATATTTTTTGCCATATTGTAAAAGTGCCACTAAAGGTGGTACCTAACACTACAGAGGGATAACTATGTAGAAATCAGCTAAACGTTTTAATCACGTTGTATTTGTTAAGGTAATATTAAGCTTCCCAATGATCCAAATAAGTGTTTGACAAACTGCTATATAACCAATGAAATTTTTTCTGATAAAGTGGCTGGTTCAAATTTTTTGAAATTTTTATATTTTTGTCAAAGGGTCAAAGTTCACATTTTGTGAAAATTTTATGAAAATTAAACGAGCCAAATTAATATTAGTCAAGGTGTACCACCTTAACCCGTTTTAATTTTTCTTGTATGCAATAAAGTTCCGATTATATCAGAAAAAAACTCTGTCGGTGTAGGTCTTAATTGGTACGAAAAATGCATATTATAAAATGTGATCGAAAAACATAATTAAACAAGAATGTGTCCATAGTACACGGATGCCCCACTCGCACTATCATTTTCTATGTTTAGTGGACCGTGGGATAAAAATTCTTATTTGGCATTTAAATTAGAAAGATAATATCATAAAGAACATGTATACCAAGTTTCAAGTTGATTAGACTTCAACTTCATCGAAAACTACCTTGACCATAACGTTAACCTGAAGTGGGACAGACGGACGGACGAACGGACGAACGAACGAACGAACGGACGCACAGACCAGAAAACATAATGCCCCTCTACTATCGTAGATGAGGCATAAAAATTCCAAGATACACGTATTGTTGTGCTTAGTACAAATACATTAAACTGTGTACGTCCTCATTGTTTAACCGACAAGACGAGAAATCACAGACAATAAGATGAATATTGGTAGCAGTATTCCAATCTGAAATAAAAAAAGAAACTTTTTGTCTTAGATTTATCATTTTTTTATTAGTTGTTATTGGCTTGGAATATACTCACAGATCAGTTGTTCTTTCTTTGGTGTTTTTGATACTTGATTACTTTGCTCTGTATCGATCTGATCAATCAATATAAAACAGAAGATGTGGTATAATTGCCAATGAGACCACTCTACACAAGAGCTCAAATGACACAGAAAGTAACAACTATAGGTCACCATACGGCCTTCAACAATGAGCAAAGCCTATACCGCATAGTCAGCTATGAAAGGCCCCGAAATGAAAAATGTAAAACTATTCAAATGAGAAAACAAACGGCCTAATTCATGTACAAAAATGAATTCCTTGTGGTAGATAGTGTACTTCACCCTTCCAAATGTATCAATTTCCAATATAATGGAAATGTATGAATTTTTAGCATTTAATGATATTCCTGCAGGTTTCATGCATGCACAACATGTGCAGGGAAATATTCTACAATAATCTTCCTTGACGATGGAAAGTAAGGCTATGTGGAGTGAGTACCCCCTCATAATGTCAGAATGTCTTTATGTATAATTTTCCAACTAGTAGCTGGAATACAAAACGAATATTAAAAACGCTTGTGTAAGATTAATAGCAGAACATACTAAACTCCAAGGAAAATTTAAAACGGAACGTCTTCTATCATATGTCAAAATCAAAAGCCCAAACACAAAAAAATCAAATGGTTTACACCTGTCATATTCCTGACCAGGAACAGCATTTCGATTTGATACGGAATTTGAGAAGTGTCAAATAACTAACACTACTGTACAGCTCTAAACTATAAAAGCAAAAAAAGTTTTAGAATAAGGATTGTAAAAACTAAATTATAAAAAAATACAGAACTCAAAAGAAAATTCGAAACAAAAATTCCCTGATCAAATGGCAAAATAAAAGGCTCAAACACATCAAACGAATTTTGAATAACAGAAGGAGGTCAAATTTCAAACGAAGGATAGAATACCATACGACAGTAATGAAGTATTCAAGAATTATATGCTTCTTTTTATTATTTTCTTGAGGTGTAAAAGCGTTGACCAATGCACATTTTATATGAAGTTGTAAAGAGAAACATTCAATGTCATTTGTATGCTACAACAAAGACTTATATATTAAACGTTTCATTTGTTTAAAATGCATTATTGTAATGACACGAATATCACGCGCAATGAAAGCTGTTGTATGTTATACGGATATTTTGAAAAGATAAAAGGTAAAATTGATAAAATTTAACAAGAGACCCGCCACAATTATCTAACAGCGACTATAGGGTTATCTTTGTTGTAAGCATTGTTTAATTAAGAAATCAATTTATCAACTTATGCATTATAAACATGTCCTTATAATTTCCTTAAATAAATAAGTATTTACAAACCCCAAGCAAAATCTTGTGATAGAAACACAATATGTTTTAAAAAAAAATATAATTAAATAAGCAAACATAAAGCCTATAAAAATAATTATGAATGTATAATACAGTACAACGTGTACATTTATTTCAAATAATTAAATTTTAATGCAAACAGGAACAACTGACTTAACTATTTTCTTTTGTATTGTGTTATACGTAATAACATTTATATTTATATTCAACTAATCTATAAAATGCTATAAATATCATAAATAATACCCCCCAAAAAAGCATTTTTTTATAACATATTTTGTTTACTTTTGCTTTAATAGGTGTTCAAATACCATTTTGTTTATATTTCTAAATTTTAACCAATTAGTATACTATAAATAACATATATACGTAATTAAAAGCAATATAACATAAGTCATTGACAGAAAGCGTGCTTCTGTTTTTCATTTTCATTATTAAACGCTATACTGGGAATAATAGTCACAACTTACACAGTGTAACATAAAGACAAAAACACGTTGTACCGATATGAGTGTTTTTGAAGTTCATTAAAGCTATTTCAAAGCAAAAAATAAATAAAATACCTTAATGTTCTCTTAAACTTATGTTTTCATTAATTAAATGGATTTCAATTGATGTTTTAATTTCTCCTTTCCTTATGTGACCTACCGAATTAGATTATTTACCGGGTTAATAATAACATGAGGAACACGACGGGTGCCACATGTGGAGCAGGATATGCTTACCCATTTGGAGATCACTCCCAATTGTTGGTGGGGTTCGTGTTGATTAGTCTTTATTTTTCTATGTTGTGTCTTGTGTACTGTTGTTTAGACATGGCGTTGTCGGTTTGTTTTCGATCTATAAGTTTGAATGTCCCTTTGGTATCTTTCGCCCCTCTCTTCTAAGGAGTGATATACTAGTCATTTGCGGTGACATTTAAACAAATTGTCCTCACCCGGTCTCATGGAGTTTATACTGTTCGATTATTTTTTTTATTTTTTCTTTCTTTTTTCTGAAACTTAATATTTTTTTGCCTTTTTGGTCGATTTACGGGGTTTGACCATCGGTGATCTTCTGTTGCAATAATGTCCATCCTGCTTCTCTTATTTGACCCGATTACTAGAGTAAAGGCAATTTAAAATTTCTGTCGTATTTTTAGAAGAGAGTAGATACATGTAACGTCAGGAAGGTTTTATGATGAACATATTGTTGTCTTTGCATAAACATATATCCATTTTCAAATTAAGTTAAAGATTAAGTAGTGTTTTATGAACTTTGATTATTTTAAATGTATGTTTTGTAGTTTTTTTAATCTGTTTTTGTTTTGTAACTGTCTTAGTCACATGACGAACACAATGACTTTATCACATATGAGTTGCGTCGGATAAAAATCGACATTACGCAAGTGAATGTATACATGTACATGTATAAGTGTTTGATGATTTTGGAGAACTCTGATATGAAAAAAAAGATGAATTTTGGTCTGTTTTGTAGGGATCTTATATCAACTAAATTTATAGATAGTTTTAGACTTTGCATTAATATTTTATCAACCCAAAAATAGTTAACAAATGTTTTTTGTATATCCGACGCAGCTCATATAATAATAAGTTTATCAATGCTATATGAAAAAAGAGTATTATATTGATTAACAGTTAGATTAATGTTCAAAAAAGGACAATTTGTCCTTTGTCCCATTTACATATCACTTTAAGTCAGCATTACTTTTTTATTACGTTTTGAATTGTTCATCTTGTGTATTTTATACTGTCAGTTTTCTTTTTTCTTTTGTTGGGGCATCAATTTAAACATTCAAATATCCTTTAAGTATCTTCCGCCTTTCTTTCTAAGATGACATTTATTGCAATGACAAATTTTGAATTATAGTCTATAAAAACAGCTCACAATTCAAACAGAACCTTCAAAATCATCCTACCGATTAGACACTTACTTAACTAGGAATATTTTGTTTCAGGCAACTATATTTGTAACGAATATTTCAAAACCATAGCAAACACTTGGCAATTATTGTTAAAGGACTGGAATTAATCATTACATTTTATAGCGTTGTTTCTGTGTATTCTTCTGAATACAGAATAGGACGGTTCAAAGAATTGTATACTGTATTTCCGTTTCAGACATTAAAATAAGGGGCAACAACCTCTTCCAGCTGAACACTTTACTATGAATTTTGTCAGAACACTCTTCTAAAATAATTGTAAATGTTAAGTTCATAACTGATATAAATTTAAGTCCTCACTTACATCTTTCCCTATGGTAGTGCTCGTATTAGGAGGAAGATACAAAACATAAATATATACTACAACCAGGAACTACATGTGACATAAAACTTTTGGTATCGATATTGGAACTTGTTAATTATTGGTTATACTATACTATTGTCGTATATTAGTTTTTTATGAAATTTAATTCTTTGATTTTTTTTCTTTTTGAGGTCAAGACGGCTCACAACTTGTATCTTTTCTACAATGATTTTTCTTAAACTTAAAGGACATCATTTAGATAGTATTAGAATTGATACCTAGCCAAAGGCTGGGAAGTCTCAATACCATCTAAACGACACCTGGAAGTCATTTGCAATCATACGTAGACTTATCTATCTGTAAACAGAAAAAAAGTCACATGGAAAGGGGTCACCCCTGAGGGAAGATCTTGATCGGCTTATCTCTTTTGTTATTGAACTGGGTTTTCATGGTTTTCCTTGCATTTTTGTTTTAAATACTGATGTCACTTGGAGCAAAGTTGTGTGTCTAGCCTGAAGTAAGGTTTCCATTCTGTATATATTGTGGTAAAACGATAACTTTACATCCTGTGCTAGACCGGTTTACAAACTTCAATCACTGATTATTTGTTCTTCTTGCATACTATGTGTACAATGTACATGTAGCCCTGGTAACAAAGCTTGGAATTCATTTTCTCAAGAATACAAGGGATATGGGTTGACCATATGATCAGTGTTTTGTTTTATTTCATGATTGTATTTACTGCCAATGAATTAACTTTCACAAATAAAATGTGGAACATGAAAATGTCGAGTTTTTAAAACAAGAGAGATTATTAGACTAATTAACAGGCTTCTTTTCTCTTTCACATTTCCTGTTAAATCTTTCTAATCTAGACGGAATGTAACACTGTAAAAACATTTTTTATATCAAAATATTGATTTAGAAATAATTTAAAAAAAAACATTATTTCTTTTTCTTTTTTTAATAATTTTTTTTATAAAGATTGGAGAAGAGAAAAGAAATGACATTCTCTGAATTCAACTTTAAATTTCATAAAAAAATAAAAGAATATTACAAATGAATTTTACAAATATCTTTTTTATTTTCATTAAGTTTGTGACTTTTTTCGTGACTTTTTTCACATTGTGACTTTTTTTCCAGTGTATGGTTTCCACCATTCATAATGCATATATGTTTCTGCCTTCATGTTAATGAAAATCTGTTAAAAATAAATATTAAAAAATGTCAATATAAACAATTCTCATTATTTTGATTTTATTTCCTGTGTCATTTTATCCGTGACTTTTTTCCGTAACTTTTTTTTCCTGTGACTTTTTTCATAGTCATAATCAGGGTCGGTAACTCTGTCGCTACAGATCGCCAGGTGAAGGGTCGATTATTTCTCACTTTAATTATGCGCAATTTATCTCTACACTTGGTCTAAAATCAGTTTACGGAATAGCAGTACTGAAGTTGGAGAGTTGCCGACGTCACTTGGCGATTTGATTGTTACAAAGGCAGTTTTACTAGCGACGCTTAGCGCAGACACTCAGCAGTAAACCGGATATTTGCCAGCAAACAAATTAAAATTGATGTCGGCAACTCTTCACTACAATACTTTTATTCCGATCCTAATGCATTACAAAAAAAAATATTTCTTTAAATTAAAACTTGAAAAAATGTATAAATTTGATATAAAAAAAAATTCGCGAAACTTCATGAATAATTTTGGCGCATAGACGTCATTGCTAAACGTGGCGTCTTACAAATGAGAACTTACAAACTGATGATTATTTAAGGAATGACTGTATTATTTCTTCTGTCTATGACGAAATAGCATAAAAATGTGGTATGCACTGAATAACCCGCGTAGCGCATTATTTGAAAGTGAGCACCACATTTGTGAGGTTTTTTCGAATAGACAGAAAAAAAATGTTAGTCATTCCTTATAATTTAATTTTAAATTTCGTTTTTAAGGAATAAATCATGAAAAAACGTTGATGACGTCACGGTAACAGGACAAAGTTATGTCTATGAGATGATATACAAAATTTCACCCAACCAGAAGACGTGTTACATCCAAAATTTAATTATTAAGTGACTTCTACGAGTAGGGGCTCTAAGGAATCATAGTGGCCTCAATTTCTTGAAATTTTCAAAGTCTACTTATTCTGATGTGATTGACTTATTTTTTTAGTTGAACATATTTAATTTTAGGAACGGACACATTTATGTGGTACATGTACACGACGTCATAATGCTATGTTTTGACGTCACTTCACGTGCGCAATTATCGATTTTCTCAATTTTAAATAATTTTCACTACTTGGTTTATTTACGAAAAAAGTACCAGCGCAGTCTTATCCCAATAAAATATTTTGTCAGTGTACTAAAATCAACAAAATGCATCATTTTTTAAAATATTTTCTGCTTTTTAATGAAAGCCTTGAATTAAAATCATCAAATTCATGATTATCGTCCGATTGAGTCACTGGCTAGCATGATTTTTGTTAAATGCGTAATTTTACCTTTTTTTAATCAATAATTTTAAAACTGTCAAACAAACATTTACTATTGTTAACATATTTTCATTGCATAAGTAATATATATTAGGTACCAGTTTGTTTAAGAATAAGTGACTACGGAACTTAAATACTGATTTTTACTTGTGCTATTGTTACGGAGTTTTTATCGTAGAATGCGACTATCGAAGATTCCTTTAAAAAATATAACATATATTAAAAGTATACTATCGAAATTAACGAAAAACTGCAGTTTTTACTTGAAACCAAAGCTTCAAAATAACTTGAATTATCTGAAGATGTGATGTACCGGTAACTCGTCATTGACAGTGGCGCATTCCGTTCTCTGCTAAGGGAAGTTATGGATACATTATATTGTTCTCCTCGTGATTTAGCGAAGTCAACCGTTTTATTCTTGGTTGTTTGTCGATTTGTTCCAGACAATCAATCAGATTACAAATAAATAAGAACACAGGAGTTCTGATGCACGTGACGAAAACTGCATTTCTGGGGCATTTTTACGTTCTCTACGATTAGAAAAAAGGATTTGGGCCATGAATTAATGAACGACTCTTGAATATATGATCTATAACGTAGAGAAGGATACTGAAAAATGGACCAATCCATTAATACTCAAAAAGATAAATTAGGTTGATTTCGTGGTTTGTATCGCCATCTCTTTAAGTCGTTGTAGCATGAATGATCAATCAAATTAAAAGATGATTTAAAGTGAACGGTCTTAATCTACAACTGATATATGCATGTAATACTTCACTAGATAACTTTTTTACATTATGGAAGTACGAACAAATGTTCCGCAAATAAGAAATACTTAAAATATTCCAACTTCAAACTCAATCAATTGACATGTGAGTTATCATGGTTATGATGCCTCATTCGTATCATCTACACCTTATCTGGTGTTATTTTACTATGATCATTCAAATATTTTGAGGTCAGGGACCAGCATTTCCTATGATTATATACTCAGATTATAACGTAGCCTTTTGCAAATGATTGATGAATTAACAATTTACTCACAAAGCTTCTATAAAAATCGAAAATGTATAACTTGTTATGTGGATTGTGAAAAAGGTTCAATTCTGTACCGTAAAGAAAATTGAAATGTTTATGGGACTTAAACGAAGTCTATGTCAATATGTAAAAAAAAATTGATATGTCTATGTTTTATTCATATGAAAGCAAGAAAATGTGATATGATTGTCAACAACACAGCTCTGCACCAGAGACCAAAGGACGTTTGTTAAATTACGACCTTCAACAATGAGCATAGCCCATACCGCAGAACACGCTATAAAGGCCACGACCTGACAAATATAAAATAAGTCAAACGAAAAACAAATATGACATACATGTACAACGACAAACGACAATAACTGGAGTACATGCTCCTGGCTTGGGACATGCACAGACAGAATAAGGCTTCATGGTGAAACATGTTTGCGAGCGCCCAACTCTCCTCTTATCCTTCGTATCGACTAGCCATCGCACTGGCAATTTGAGCCCTCCATAAGTAACTGACTTTTGACGTTTTGTTTTAGCGGAAAGTGACAATTTAAGACCTCTGTAGTTATCAAAGATGACATTATCCTTGGAAATCATTTTGATGCGATCTGAAAACATAGTCTAAAAGATGATTCGATTTTATTGACACTGAAAGACCAGGGGTGTCTCACCGTCATTTAAATGCTCTCTGGTAGGTTTTCACTAGATATTTTGAATATCAAACTGGCACTTTTAGCCCTCCGAAAACAAAGGAGACAAAAAGTTTACCAAAATTCCTTTTGATGTCATTTGAATCTTTATATTACCTAAGTATCTGTATAATATTATGATGATTGAGAGATCAGTGAAGTTTAGTTATCGTGCTGTGCCCTTTTATCTGAATGTTTGACGATTTCAAGCTGAAAAATAACAATTTAAGTCCTCTGTAGTTATTGAAAACGACATCATTCTTGAAATCCTTTTGAAACGATCTGTATATGTATACATAGTCTAAAAGATCAATCAATGTAATCGATACTGAAAGACCAAGGGGGTCTCACAGTCATTTAAGCGGTCTCTGGTAGGTTTTCACTATATATCATAAATATTAAACTGGCACTTTGAGCCCTCCGTAAACATAGATAAAAAAGTTTACCAACATTCCTTTGGGTGTCATTTGTATTTTTATATCAACTAATTGTCTGTATAATATTATGAGTATTGAGAGATCAAGGAAGTCTAGTCATCGGCCTAAGCCTTTTTACCTGAATTTTCGACGATGGGTAGCTGAGAAGTGACAATTTTTTTTCGGCTTTCCAAAATTATTTTTATTTCTATCTTTAAATGTTACTAGAGTGTTCGTTTTTTTTTTCTAGAAATATAATGTATGATTGCATTGTATGGATAACTATCTATATTTTATATAGACAAATATTCGATTTACATAAGGGTTTATATTTAAACTTATGACAGTTTGAAGGAAGGGGTCATGAAATGATTTCATACATATCTTTTAACCCCTTTTAACTATGACTATCACGCTTTTAATGTTATCGAATATTTTTAAATTGTATTATTTTGAACTAAGAAATTTGAATATCAAACCGACTGCTGGCAGTCGATTGGATATTGAATATCGAATAACGAACCGACTGCTAGCTTCACATCTATTGTTTCGTCTAGTTGACATTAGAGAATCTTTTTACTCTTTCTTTTTTGTATTTTACACTCCCTAATCATGCTAATAAGGAGAAGAAACATATTCATTTGTATGTTTTTTAGAATGTTGATTAGGGACTTTCCGTTTTGAATTTTCCTCAGCGTAAGGTATTTTTGTTATTTTACTTTTTAGTCAATTATGTTGTACGTCTTTGGTATTTTTTACACAATTTTGGTTGCTGGATCCCAATTATTGTCACATTAACCTCTTATGTCTGTTTTGGGTTTGTCACTCGTTCTGTTGGTCGATAACATAAGATTTTGTGATTTGTTGTTGATTTCTCTTTTTTGATTTGCCTTGAAGTTTGTTATTTTTGTCATTCTTTTTGTAAAAGCGAATCTTTTTAAAGTTAATATTTTATCCGTCACAAGAAAAGTCATCGGACAAAGTCTGCTTTTAATGTTAACACGAATGTGGTCCTAGGACTAGCTGGATCTGTCACATAATATGTCGTATGTTAAGTATGGAAGAATGAAATGTCTAGTAATCAAGTTTATTAGCTGTACAAGTTATGACCGCATATTTTTATTCCAAATGGTTCATACATTTTTAGGAAGATTATTTCAGTATAGAAAAAATGTATTGTCCGTCCTTCAAATATCAAATTATTCCGTTCGAAATAATACGTCCAATATTTACTAACCGACTAATAACCATTAATTGAAAAAAGATAAGGTCGGTTCAGGTATCTGCAATTGGCTGTATTTTATTAGGCATTTTACATTTTTACAAAAATAAATGCTTTGAAATGGACAGTTTTTAATCGAGGTTTACTATATTAAATACTCTCATTGTGTTTTGAACGTAAGTTTTTACAAGGTGTAATACCACCAAATCATAGTACGTCACATCAGGTTTCATACGAAAAATGGTCGAAAACAAAATATCCTTGATAATTTGACAGTTGTAGGAAATTAACCCTGCATTTCACTGCAGAAATGTTTTTCTTTTTAGTAATTAACATATAACATGTGTGTTTAAAAGCATCATTTATCTTTTACTGTTTCTATAAAACATTTTTGAAACTTCAGGTGACATATTTACTTAAGCTTGTTAACAGGAAAAAACGATGAACATTTTATTGGTTTACTTCCGGTGATAGTTATTATCTTACATGCAATTAAATGTTATGTGAAATTTTTATTGTAGTACTGGACAGGATACAACTTTACTCATGGCAAGTATTTCTTTATTTGAAACAAAGATAAATTCTGCACAATATTTTGCAAAGTGCCAATTTAGCAATGACTAATAGGGGACACCATTTGTGGTATAACTCCTTTAACGCAATACCACTTGAAGACTTAATTTTTCAAGGGCATTTCATTGAATTTCACAATAACAGACCTTCCAAAATTCAAACTGACCATTTTTCCGTGCGTTCATCGTGTATCGTGCGTGTTGCGTGCGTGTATCGTGCGTGTATCGTGCGTGTACCAATCGTGCGCTCATCATTCATCATTCCGTGTGTTTTCCGTGTAACGTGCGTGCATCGTTCATTCATTCTTAACCGTGTATCGTGCGCTCATCAATCATTCATTCTTAACCGTGTAACGTGCGCTCATCAATCATTCATTCTTAACCGTGTATCGTGCGTTCATCAATCGTGTATAACCGTGTAACGTGCATTCGTCAATCGTTCATCTCTAATCGTGTAACGTTCATTCATTGTGGTTTTTATATGATAGTCGGTTATAGAGCTCATCAAAGCTTATATGTTATCTGTTACAGTGTATATATGTTCCGACTTTAAATAAAATGTACATTTTTACTTACTTTCTTGTGAACTCTTAATTAACTTCATCGTACATAACATTCATACAGATTCATGAATTTTTGTATAAAATTTATTTATCGTCTGTAAATATTTCGTGTTTATTCAGTGAATCTTGGCTGGGACTGACACATTTTAATATAATGATACATGTTCTACGTACAAACAATAACATGATGACATTTCTACGACAGAACAGTTAAAATAAATTGGAATTTCTATTCAACTGAGCGAAATGGGCTAAAAAATAAACTGTTAAACAACTGTTATTTGTTAAAAAATGTTCTGTCAATTAAAAACAGAAGTGCTTTTGCAAGATTTAGATGTGGGGTAGCTTCGCTAAAATAGAAACTGAAAGGTATGAAAGAAAAGAAGTCCAGGAGATGACATGTTTTGTAGCTCTACTATTGAAGATGAACTGCATGTCCTTTTATAATGCCCATTATATGTAGATTTAAAACAAATTATGATACATTAAGCTAAACATTTTAATGAACATTTAAACCTTTTATCAGATAGCGAAAAAATTATATTTTTGTGTAATAACGACAATGTTGCTGCTATAGTTGCCAAAAACATCAACACTATATTTTATTGAAAAGAAACGGTATTTTATTTCACTACAGGTAGTTCTTAAAGAAACAGATGTTTTATTTTCATTTAGTACAGATGGACACTGTAAATTTTAAATGTAAATGAGTAAAAATATGTTTATATGTATATATTGTGTCTTAAAAGTCTCTCATAAATCTTTTTAAGATTGGTGCATACAATGCAAATGTTATAATGTTTTATGTTTATGTCTGTGAATCTCATTTTATGTTTGTATGTGGTGAGACTATAATAAAATATTGAATCTAAAAATATTGTAACTATAAACTTTACTTAAATCTATACTTGAGAAAAATTAAAACCAACAGTGTCAGAATTAGATTTTTAAGCTGACAAATTTGTTGTCCCTCAACGGGCGTTTAATACCATTGATATACTACAGCACCAATCGCAATATAGATGTACATATATTTTGGACATCTTATCAATATTAACGTTCAACTTGAGTCATTTCTCCAATGTTGAACTATGCTAGATTATAATTCTTCCCTTATTTGGCAAATTCATATTCTACTAAGATATTTTCAATCATTTCAGTTTTGATAAATACCATTACAAATATCCTTTTTGTCTCAGTTTCTGATGGTCACATGCACATGAGGGTATTCCATTAAGAAAATACAATATACAAGGTTGTCGGGTAAATGTGGATTGCGGATTAAGATGTTAGATGTCAAACTTGAATTAACAAACTGAGGCGAATTTAACACGAATATGTATTTTCTCTTTAACAGCGTTTTTATTCTCTGTTCTTTATTTTCATTTAAACTAAGCTAAAAACGTTTTGTGGCAAATTAAATAAAAATAAACATTATATGTATTTGAAGGTATTTTATAGTTAAACAAGTATAAGATCAGGCAAATATATCACGTATTCTTTAAGAATGATTTTGAATTGAGGAATTTGTTTAACTTGAAATTGTGTTTACGAGTTTAAAATACAGTCTTTTTTTTATTTTCTGATAAAAAAAGTTAAATATATGGTATTATCATAACAAGTCTTTATTTGAATAGATTAAACATGTAACACTTTCTCGGATTCACTTTTCATCGTGTTCATGATTACATATCCGGGACACCGTTTGTAATGTATGTCTAAAAGATTAATATCCGAAAAAATAATTTACAATAGTACTTTGTAAACCTTCTAGGATTATTCAAGAATGACGGATTTTTTTACCATGGGGGTATTTTTTGTTCCGTTACTCAGGATATGTTTTGTCCTTTACGAATCCATATGACAAATTTGACTCCAATAGGGATAACTTTTGTCTCATAGAAAAAACGGTAGTTATTATTCGATAGATTTTGTTTTCATTTTTATCGGATATGATAGTTATTTTGAAAAATACAAACAATTCATTGAAGTTTCATTTGCATCTATCAAGGTCCAGCAACTTTTGTCTAGTATAAAGGATTGCCTTGGTTTTATAGCTCAAAACGGTATTTTTTGTTTTGCTTACATTGGTTAAATAATGAAATGTATGTTTCAGAAATTTACACAAGTTTAATTTCGGCTTTGTCTCACGGGGACACTGTCGTTTACAGTAAAAGACGAAAATCTACACATGTACGTCCTTATAAAAAAGAAGATGTGGTATGATTGCCAATATTCATAATTATATCATAATTATTGTTCTCCCCCTAATAATGAATCTATAATGGATGCCAATGGACGTTAAACGACCAACTATTAATTCCCCATCTTATCCTTTTAGTTTTGTGATAATTTGCCCATATGTTAGAAACTTTAAAATGTTTATAAACGTAATGAAATAAGCAAACATTAAAGACTGTAAACAGAATTATCCAACTGAGTTACAAACAAATCATGTATATTTAGTTCCTTAATTAAAGGTTTTTGTTTGGTTTGTCTGTATAAACAGGTAACTCACAAACAGACAATTTGGTTTTCATTCATTTTTATCATTGTAGCTGGAATTCAGTCTTGAAAAGGTGCTGTCTATTAAAAACACATTTTACATTTTTCAAATGGCACTTGATAATCTATTTTCTAAAAGTTCTTTCTTATTTGCGTACACCATTTCATAAAAGAAAAGACAGAATATGCAATGCAAAATATGAAATTGTCCATCCTCGAACTTTTGATCTCAATTGAACGGGAATTGCACATTACAATTTGTTTTTTACGATATTGCAAAACAGAAAGTACAATTGCTTAGCTTTCGACAGATGTATTATTTTGCCAATTTTAATTTGATGGTTAATAACACTTAAATTTAACAATATACTGTTTAATTAATAAGAAGATTTGAAATCAAGTCTGAATGAAAACGTTAATTCCGGCGGTTTCTGTAGGCGAGTACTACGCTCTTTGAGGGTTAATAACCCTTTCAAAAAACGCATTCAGTGGACAAGGCCTTATGTGGTATTTTACAAGTCTACCTCTACATGCTCTACCATGTCTATCTTGTATACCCTGATTCCCATCTATTATGAGTTGCTCATCTAATTTTGTGAATATAACGCAACTATAAACAACTGTGATACAAGTACGAGGTATAACTAGCTAAAAAACCAGGTATAACCCACCATTTTCTTCGGAAAAAGCCGGAACTACGTCAGGAATATGACAGTTGGTTTTCACCCGTTCCATCGTTGGTTGATAGCGTTTGATTTTGTCAGTGTTTATTGGCTTTCACTGTTTTTAGTTTATTGTTTTTTACTAAAAACGGTTTCATTAGTTTGTTTTTAAGAAGGACTTTTTTTTTATTAGTTGTTATTGGCTTTGAACTAACTGTTAGTAACTGCGAGTAATCTCAGATCTGTGTCCCTTTTTTTGTTGTAAGAATGAGGGATGGATAAATACCCTACCACGCCAGGCCTGTGTTAATGTTTAATGTTTTCTGCTTTGTATCGATCGGATGGTTTAAGCCTTTTTCAACATATTTTTATAGTTTGTTCTGATGTTGTGCTGTTACAACACTGTCCCGGGTTAGGGGGAGGGATAAGCGTTCACAAAGATGTTTAATCCCGCCACATTCTTTATGTGCCTGTCCCAAGTCAGGAGCTTGTAGTTCAGCGGTTGTCGTTGGTTCATGTCTGTCATATTTGATTTTCGTAAATGGTTTTGTTAAAAATAAGATCTTAGGTTTTCTCAATTGAATTGTTTCATTTTTTGTTCGGGCCTTTCATAGCCGACTTTACGGTATGAGTTTTTCTCATTGTTGAAGGACGTACGGTTGCCTATATATAATGGTGGATAGTTGTCTCATGGCAATCATACCTCATCTTTTTATTCTTAAATAGGTTGTACTTTGCATTTATATAACTACCGTTAATATATGTCGAGATAGATTTTTCATAGTTAGGACCTGGAATTGTATCGAAATGGCAATAAAAGGGTTGTTGCGAACTATCAATTAAGTTCACGCTTTAACAGGAATTTATATACTTTCCGTGTAGACATGTGGAGTAAATCAATACTGGAGGCTGTTCCAAACGTTCCAATAATTGACTAGAGTCTTTTCAAAGCCATTACTGAAAACATTTTTATTGAACTCACACAACAAACTTTAAATAAATTGAGCTTATACAGCAAGTTCAGACGACTACTAACATTACAATTGCAGTAGCGATACCCCAGCTCTTGTTAAAAGCACAGACAAAGAACAAAAATCAGTTCACTGTTAAACAAGCTTAGCAGGTTCAAACTGGTGAAATTTCGCGCCTATATTGTCCTAAATCTCTTGGGTAACAGTATCAGGCAAGGTCTGATTTATAGTTCTCTGTCGAGAACAAACTTTGAAAGTTCCTCTTTAAAAAATGGATATTGTATTTTATTGCATTCACATTCAATGTAATCATCATTTTTGTACAACAAAATCCGTAAAGTTCAGGTTCTCTCAGGATTAAAACATTACAGATGAAACGCAAAAACGTATTACCTGTTTAAATTCAAACTCGCGCAAATAAAAATCAGATTCAGTTGAGCAAGACATTTTCACAAAAAAATAAGACTTTTCCATTTCTACGTTCAGGACTTTTTGATACTATTTATGGAGTCTTGGTGGCACGAGGTAGAGAGAAACGCGGATTGTGACAATAACAACTATAGTTGACTTTGTATTTTTGAAATAGTTGTGGACACCATCTTTGGTTTGGTCGGTAAATCTTCAAAGGTTTTTTTAGAATAACTTTTATTCATGTATTTCTGTGGTGTAAAGTTAGTGATAAAGAAAAAGATATGCAGTAATTGATATTCAGACATTTTTTTTGTTCTGGTTTTAATTTCGGATATACAGTATGTAAGGTTGCAGAAGTATGTGACATGTTGAATCATGAGCAATTACGGATTGATATCATCATTGCAAAAATAGTTAAAATAGAGGTGTTGAAACGTACGAGCAGTGAAATATGTACGTACATTATCCGCAAATAGGTCACCACACACCGAAATTCCCCTAGATAGTTTCGTTCTCAATTAATGTCGATGAAATGGAATGTATGATGATTATAATGTTGAAACTTGGTGTTCTATGAATATCGATTCGGTCCAATCATAGATTATAAAGCCATATCTATGGTTCAATCTGTTTTAAGAACCACAATACTTGTATTATCTTATTAAAATAACGCTTGATCTTGAAAATGATTTATTCAGTTAAAAGACATTAAGTAAGGATGCATCGGAAAATTCTAAATCCGCCACATGTTAAATCTACCTTTTCACATTTGTCGTTTGAACCACATTGGCCAATACCTGCACAACTTTTATTTAAGCATGTTTCCCATTGATAGTCTAAACTTTGTATGATTCGTTCGAACTTTTTTTTACAACAATCTTCTGTTTGGTTCTCCGGAACCACGAAATCATTTGGTACGCAAAGCGTGCATGCATTATTATCAATCAACACCTTCTGGCATTTTTTTCTCTACAGAGCTCAATGGGCATGTGTTGACAAATGTTTTCCACTGAGCCTTTCTCGCTGTTACAACACTTTCAACATCGCAAACTGTTGTTTAATTAGAAATTCCGAAATAATCTAAAATAAAGTAAGGTATAAAGTGTCAAGCAAGTGATTGCTTTCATACAATCATCTCAGTATTTATATTTTCAAGTTTTGAGTGTACCTTACTTAGGAACTGACGGAAAGCAAATACAAAATTTTCCATGCAATCAAACTGAAATCGACGTTAACTAAATATAGCTATTTCATTTAATATGAGATTTATTTAGGGATCGCTCTCTATTATCAGAGGGTAATTCGACGTAATATAATCCTATTGGATCGAAATGAACGGGCTGATTCCCTTTACTTTACTCCATACCATCTCCAATTTCATAAAAGAAAAATGCTCCCGATTCTTACTGAATTCACAATATTACAAGTTCATGTGTGTAAATACATTACAGCATTGTTATTTCTTAACAAAATGAATTTTGACATTAGAGTCTTAAATACATTAACTTCCCAATTTAACTGCCTCATGCGCAACACGACGGGTGCCACATGTGGAGCAGGGTCTGCTTACCCTTCCGGAGCACCTGAGATCACCCCCAGTTTTTGGTGGGGTTCGTGTTGCTTAGTCTTTAGTTTTCTATGTTGTGTTCTGTGTACTATTGTTTGTCTGTTTGTCTTTTTATTTTTTAGCCATGGCGTTGTCAGTTTATTTTTGATTAATGAGTTTGAATGTCCCTCTTTGATAATACTTGTCTGTTCAATGATGCTCGAGGCTTTAAATATTTGAATTCCACAACTTCTTATAAAGTAAAAATAGAAAAAAAAAATAAAACTGGGAAAACAAACTTAAACTACAAATCAAAAACAAGACTCCATAAGAAGTAATTTTTTTTTAAATAAAAATTTATTCATATCTGTTGACAAAATTGAAGTAAAATTTTCCAAAACACGTGTACCAGTAATGAGAAATGTTGCATTATAATCCTTTTCGACAACAATGTTACTGGAACCAAATGACATTAAAAGATCATTGAACTGCCAATCAATCTATTGTTTAGCCTTTTAATAAGTATAATCCTGGTACCTTTGATAACTATCAACAACTTTCTGATTTTTACCCTATGAGTGTAAGTTTCGAGGGCTATACCAATGTCTCTTTGGGTCCGATGACTTTCATATTTTAGCTTAAGATTCATTTGTGTTTCTCCACAAACGCATATAGTTCAAAATCAGTTATTACAATTAAATTCTGGAGTAGCATTTATATCAGATTGCTAAGTAACATTGACTAATGGTTACATGTGAAAAGAGCAAGATCCCTCGTATAGTTCAGAGTTTACATATGAATCAATGTTGAGGTAACGCTAAAATCCAAAACTCATGATGAGATTGTTTTGTAGGTACATCTCACTGGTTCTGTTTTCTATCGACGGAAATGAAATAAACCTTAATGGATGAAATTTTAAAAGTCGTGTCCTCTTTGATATGTTTCATGGTCATATAGCTCTTCAACTATTTCGGTTCTTATACATCTTTGGCTTTCAAATATTCGGCTTTGAGCGTTCCTGATAAAGGTAATCCAGAAAAGCGCTTCGAACGCATTACATTAATAACGTGTTGTTTTCATTTCCTATCAAAAAATTAAACCTGCATTTCAGTATTTCTCTTTTGAAATGCAGAGATACACACGAAAGTTTATTTAGAAGGTAAATGTGAAGAATAAACTGAATAAACTTTTGATATGAAAAACAAAATCTGAAGAATACATTGATCAAAATCTGCAGAATAAATTGACTAAAATATGTTGAACAAATAACATTAATTTGTTTTCATTTGAAATAAAAGAAAGACTGACTATTCTTTACTTCCGTCTTCAAAGATAGTACGTTCGAGAAAGCAGTGTTTGTTTTTTCTTTGCAATTTTCGAATCATTTTGTGTAAGTTTTACAACTTTTTCTTCCAGTTTGAGTTGATCGTACTATTACCTCGTAGAATGTGAAAAATTGACATAGGATTGAAAATATCCACGCAATTCTCTGTGTCTTTCCAAGTGTGGGGTATAGAGCGTCATTATTGTGCACCACACTATCACTAACCTTTAGAATATGTCTATCTTCCTGCTCATTAAACATTTGACATCGGAAGGTACATGTAATGTATTTACAAAATCTTATCAATCAAAATAAAAACTAAATATTTTGAAAAACAAAATAACCAAAAAATAATCGATTTTCTTTACCGTTGTACGAAACGTCAGTATAAATTCCACGATTTAAACTGAACAGCTTCAGTTATATTTGTTTTTGCCTTAGCGACGCAATTTGTAGATAGCACATGGAACACTCCGCAATTGAGACTGAGCAGCTTCAGTTATAAAAATGTTGGTCTAAGCGACGCACTTTGAAGATTGCGCATGAATCCCATGTTATTCTTGAAAATGCGCCTTATTAAAATTTTGTCTGTGGCAATCCATAATTTTACTATAACAACTGTTGCTATGGTAAAGTGATGCTTTTCAAAAAAATTAATTTAAATACAAAACTGAACAACAAGTTGAGTAGTTGCATATTCTGAGTTTTGTTTCATACATATGTATGTCGCTGACAATTTTTACATTTAATACCTACTTCTGAAGAATTATCTTTTTAAAATGCATGACACATTCAAATATCTCTAAAATGTGTGTATAAAGGCATCTTCACAATCTCATAAGACTCACACAAAAACACTTACCAATGATTACAAGTATAACTAACAGCGACTTCATCATGAACATTTTTTTCTGAAAAACCTTCTTTACCAAGCAAGCTATTGAACAAATTAATATGTTTTATATATTTGTTGCAACAGATTTTCACAGCAGGAATACCGTCTGACAATTCTATCATATTTTTTGCATACATAAATAATGATAAGTGTAAACTATTTGTTGGGAGAAAATTTGAAGCGTCACTGACCGGATCCAGTATTGTGTCATTTATCTTTACAAGGACGTTGTCCTTGAAGCCATACTTTGTCACTACTAAGTCCTAACATTTAAATGGGATATGAATACATGGAAATACTGGGTAAACATCTGTCGTCAAATTTATGAATTAAAGTTCAAATAAATCACCATTCTTAAAGTTGTATCAAGGTGAGACTGTGACTACTTTGACACATATATTAAATAGAAGTCTCGGTATCAAGTTCCTATGTATCACGCTCCTGCCAAAAGTACTGATGGTATATCACGTTCAGACTTTAAAGAAGTAAGAAATGAAAAGTAATAGTCTAACTATATATCAAACATTAAATGTCAAAATATGAAAAAAATACTGTATTAAAACATATATTGGTAGCACACAACCATGTTTGATAAAATAAAAAAGAGTGCTTTAGCCTCTTAATAATTATGTGATATTTTTGTGTTGAAAATGAGATATTTCTAAAAGCTGATTTAAGATATAACAGAAGCAGTAAAAGTTATAACGATGCTGAAGGACTTATGTTATTCATGGTATTTTAACGTTCAACGCTGAAAATAACTTCGGAACTACAAGAATTTTATTTTCATGTGGTTACGAGAGATAAGTATTGTTAAATGAATGCATTGGCTCTATAAAGCAAGATGTTACAATTCATTGTGATAGGGGGTAATGTTATCTAAATAAACGACCTTGTTAATGTTATACATAAGAATTTACATTGTTAAATTGAACTAAATAGAAATTGATAAATATAGTAGGACAACCCGAAAATGACTTAGTGTTGTTGAATTAATTTTCAATCCCCCAAATGTGCCTGTAAAATTGACACAAATAACAGTATGGGCCGGGATTTTGGATGACATCATTAAAGATAAGTTTAGGTCAGTTAAGATAAATCACTATCATTTTAGTTTGCGTGGAAACTTAAAAGATCTTTTGTCTTTCAAAATACGTTTTATCACAGTATGTGTAGTATTTCTTTAGTAAACAAAGTATCATCTGTTGTTTTTCAAGGACGTTATGTAAATACGTGAACAGATTTGATCTTTGCATAAAACAAAAGTCAAACTCCTTAGATTCACAAATACAATATTGATTTCATGAAAATATGACATGAATATGATGTTTGAAAGAGCTGACAGTGCAATTAACCAAAGAATGAATTTTTCAAATGGCGGTTATTCCTTTGAAAAAATATATAAGAACAGAGTTTTAATGTCCCCCGCGTTGCACCTATTTTGTTTATACAAGGTACAAGGGTAGTAACTAAAAAAACCTTGTTGTTCTCCTTTTAAACAATTTATAAATATCTAAGAGAAAAAAAGTCTCTAGAGCAAATGCAATGCTATTTCTGTTATAATTAATGTTTCCATGGTTCATAACTCGTTCAAAGTATTTAATAGGCACTTATTTTCGAAAGTGTCAAAGACATAGCTGAAGTAAACCTATGATATCAGATTCATAATATTCAGGAAAGAATTGTACACACGAGAGTGCTACCAATGCATTTTTCCATATAATCAATATTTCAAAGGAACATAACTCTTTTAAAAAAAATTGATCAGCACTGATTTTCAACTCATCTTAGACATTTCTAATATAAACCTATGATAAGTTTCATAAAAATATGACAAGAATTGTGCACATCAGAGCGCTTTGCATATCAGTTTCTTAATATTCCGGAAATAATTGTACACACGAGAGCGCTACCAATGCAATGTTCCATATAATTCAGTGAAAAATGTTTGATAATGGTACTGAAAATACAATAAATAAATTAAGCATCTTTTCTGTCTAGTGAGATCCGTCCAATTTACAGTGTTTAAATGTGATCATTTCCAATGGAAAAGCTTTGCATTTGGTATTTGATTTCATTATGGCCAGACTTCTAAAGCCAAATTTAAATTCAAAGTATTTCAGTGATTTTAACAGCTGATAAAATCTTTTGAAAAAGCTATACTTTAATACTTCAGATCACCAGGAACATTTTTGATAAAATGCAATATATATAGTAGGCGTCTGTTCAAGCATGTAAGTTTCGTCCAATTTACACTTGTTTAAATGTGTTCATGTACATCTGAATATCAAATCGCATTATTATACTGATAAGGTCTTTCCACTTTTCTGTGGAAAGACCTATTGTATTTGTTCTGATTATTATTATTAGTTCTTTCCACTTTTCTGTGGAAAGACCTATTGTATTTGTTCTGATTATTATGTCTTTCCACTTTTCTGTGGAAAGACCTATTGTATTTGTCCTGATTATTATTATTATTATTATTTTTTCCGCCTAATTTTGTTATTGCGATAAATATTTGTTTCGCAATATGTCGCTTAGATATTTCTCATATTGTTTCGTATAGTTTATGCGCTTTTAAATTTCACCCTGCTAAGACGAACAATTTTCTTTGTAAGAGTTATCTCCCTATTCACTGTTTATCAAGTATGTGTATCTCCTTCGTAACAAAACATTATATCGACAAAATTCTTTAACCTAAATTGTTCGTTACATCCTAAGGAATTTTTGGCTAATTTGGATCGAAGCGATTCGATGAAATTTTTATAGAAGTTATCTACCTTTACCAAAAAAAAAACGATATTTACTTCACCGGAAGTAGCACATTATCTTTCTTATTTAACTCAAAAGTATATAGAAACCAATTATTTATCGGATCAGTATGAAGAAACTTATGATTGGATGCCAATTTTAACTTTGAGTAAACAGGAACTAGCTTCTTTTCAATAACTTTGAAAATAAATGTGGAAAGACCTTCAATTGTTCTCTGAACAATTGGTTTTTAATTAATTTTTTTTTTCTTCCGCAAAACACTTTTCTTGCGGTTCAAAGTTGTTTCGCAAGATGTCTCTAAGATATTTTGGATATTATATCGAACAGTTATTGCGTTTTTAAAACTCATCTTTTTTAGCCGAAAATGTTTTCATTGTAAGAGTTATCTCCCAAAAACACTGCTTTTCTTGTGAGTGTATCTCCTCCGTAACCAAAAAAGATACGACAAAATTATTTTTCCTATTTGTTAGTTACATCTTCAGGAATTTTTGGCTGATTTGGATCGAAGCGATTCGGTGAAATCTTATAGGAGTTATCTACCTTAACCAAATAAATTTGTCGTTATGTTTTTGTAAGTCATAAACCGTTATCCGTATAAACCTAGAGTCTTTTAATTTGAGGTCCTTGGACCCTTACTAAGAAAATTAAGTCAAGGTCAAAGGTCAAGGTCATGGACTCATATGGGACATTTGCTTGTTTTTGCATTTTCTCTGACACTTTATAAGATATATATGAAAACACTAGTGCAAAATGTTTTCCTTGTTGTGATGAAGATATGATACATTAAGTTTGAAACAATCCGATGACATCTTATAGGAGGTATTGCCCCTCAAATGTTTTATTTTAGGGTAAATTGATTATTACTCAAATTGGAACATGATAAAGCCATAAGATCTTTTGCAAAATGTTGGGTGACATATGACCTTAAAAAAAAGTCAACCGCAAGTAATCTTGAGTGAACCTGAAGTAGTCATTTTGCACTTATTTCATGGAAAAGTACCTAGAAACCACATATTTTTTGAATGGGCATACATAAACCTATCATTTGAGACCGGACGTGACATTATATAAACCGGAAGTAGCATAGTATCTCCCTTATAACAGGCATAAGTATATACAAACTATATATTTTTGGAATCAGCGTGAATGAAGCTATCATATGAGACTGGAAGTTACATTTTCTTAACCGGAAGTAGCCAATTATCTCCCTTTTTACAGGCAAAAGTATATATAAACCGTATATTTTTGGAATCAGTGTGAATGAAGCTATCATATGACACCGGAAGTGACATTTTCTTAACCGGAAGAAGCCAATTATCTCCCTTTTTACAGGCAAAAGTTTATAGAAATCATATATTTATTGAATCAGTATGAAGAAACCTATGATTTGACGCCAATAGTAACTTTGAGTAAACAAGAAGTAGCTTCTTATCAATTATTTAGAAAATTGATGTGGAAAGACCTTCATTTGTTCTTTGAACAATTGGTTTTCAATTACATCTTATGTTTATTCTTTTCAATCTTATTTTGTATAAAAACATTTTTGTGATTTTGAAGAATTAGATTGGACTTACGAATTCACACTGAACACATTCCATCTGTAATAAAAGTATTCCATGCTGAATTATTGAATTATTCATCTCGTGTTCCAGAATCTCAAGTGTTAGTTTCCACTAAAGTTTCATATACATAATTTCAGGCACTCAACTCAGTCATCCAGCCGGTCACTGTCATTCAGATTATTCGTCTATTGTGTAATTGTGTGGTGGTCAGCGGCATCACACAGTTTCAATAGCAAGATGCTATTTCGCCAGGCTCTTGTTACACAATTTTTCATATCACCATATCCCTCTGTGAGAGCACTACTATATGATAGAGCAGTAGCCACATGGACAGCATAATAAAGTCATACTTTCGGCGCACTACCAGATATTAAAGCATTAGCCACATTGACAGTAGAATATGGTAACCCTTCCGGAGCACTACCAGACAATACAGCAATAGCCACATTGACGGTAGGATATGGTTATTATTCCTATGCACTAACAGACAATAAAGCAGTAGCCACATTGACATGAGGAGATGGTAAACCTTCCTGAGCACTAGGATATGGTGAATAAAGGCAACAGTAGGGTACCGCTGTTAAAAAGTCATAAATCGATTGAGAGAAAACAAATCCGGGTAACAAACTAAAACCGTACCCTTCCTGAGCACTACCAGACAATAAAGCTTTAGCCACATTGAGAGTAGGATATGGAAACCCTTCCGGAGCACAACCAAACAGTACAGCAATAGCCACATTGACGGTAGGATATGGTTATTATTCCTATGCACCAACAGACAATAAAGCAGTAGCCACATTGACATGAGGAGATGGTAAACCTTCCTGAGCACTAACAGACAACAAAGAAGTAGTCACATTGACACCAGGATATGGTAACCCTTCCTGAGCACTACCAGACAATACAGCATTAGCCACATTGACATTAGGATATGGTAACCCTTCCTGAGCATTACCAGATATAAGCCACATTGACGAAAGATATGGTAACACTTCTTTCAACCAGACAATTCAGCAGTAGCCTCATTGCCAGCAGGATAGAGTAACTCTTCCTGAATACAACCAGACAAAAAAACAGTAGCAACATTGACAGCAGGATATGGTTACAATTCCTGAGCATCTTCAGACAATAAAGCAGTAGCCACATTGATTACAGGATATGTTAACCTTTTTGAGCACTACCAGACAATAAAGCATTAGCCACATTGACATCAGGATATGTTTACCCTTTCTAAGCACTATAAGACAATAAAGCATTAGTCACATTGACAGCAGGATATGGTAACCTTCTTGAGCAATACCATACAATAAAACAGTAGCCACATTGACAGTAGGATTTGGAAACCTTTCTTGATAACAACAAGACAATAAAGCACTAGCCTCATTGACAGCAATCCTTCCTGAGCATTTTCAGACGATAAAACAATAGCCACATAGACCCAGGATATGGTTACCTTTCCTGGGTACTTCGAGATTTTAGGATATGGTAACCTTTTTTGAGCACTACAAGGTAACATGATATGGTAATCGTTTTTGGCAATAGATTAGTCACTACATTGTTGAACAAAGCATGAAACTGTTTAGTTTTTTTTTACAAAGCAATGATGAATTGAAACTCATGCAAAGCTACTCGGATTAAAAGAAAAAGGACTATATAACTGAAGGGCACCACTTCTTTATGAAACAATAGTCAGACAGTTGGTTTTTAATTTATGATTCAGCCTTTGTATAGGTCAAATAAATAGAAAATGTCACTAACCTAGGGTTTTTAAAGAATTTATTCTAATGATCTTTTTTGACCTCAAATATGAAGTGAGTGTATTAAAAAATCATGAATTGTTGTGGTGTTCAACTATTAATCAATACATACAAAAATATAGAAAATATTTGCATGAGCATAGCCTGAACTCTTAGGTCTTCGAAATATTATGAAAATATGTTTTAAAGTTGAGAGATGGCATGAAGAACAACAATACAAGCTCTGTTCCTTTGCCTTTTGTGTGTTTTTTATGTGCATGTAGAGATTTTGTGCCATTGATGGATAGACCATGCCCTTTGTTTTTCTAATAAACTTAAAGTTTCTATTTTTTTTCAACTTAATAAAGCTACATACATTTGCTTGAAAGATATGTTTGTGAAACGGAAAAATCAAGCTTGTGCAGGAAACAGGTACATATTTGTAAAAGAGCCGCTGTTTCCAAAGACAAATACTAAATGTGGTAGATTATGGAGTTGGTGCTCACAACAGTTGTTTTTTTAATTTTTTAAAATCAAAACCATTTAAAAATAATACATAGGCTTTTTATTTTTCGAAAAAGTAGATTTTGCATGATATCATTCCACTTAAACTACTTATCTAAAGTTTTTCATTTACTCAACCAGAATATAAGTTGAAATGGAAATCTTAAAACGTACAAATTAGAAAAATAAAACAAAAACAAAAACAGGGGCAATGAAGCCACAAAACTGAAGAATTTGTTCTACTCTGTGATAATAATGAATCTTTAAATACACATCAACTGGTACCATGTGACTAGCCTACTTCTTCATTATAAACAATGCATCAATACATGGGTTTTTTTTCATTTCATTCTTTTGGCAAAAAAACAGTGTCAATTACAAACACCATTGTCATTAGATAGATTTCCATGATTTGATAACATAAACAGAAAAAAAATGAAATATTAAATATAATACTAAAACAATAGATTTTAGCAGTTGCAAATACAATAAGAAACTATGATATTGAAAAGAATGTAAAACAGACTAGCAGATGGGTCATCATTTGTGTCACTATCAGATTTGTTTACATGTTTTTAATGTTTATTGGATTACTCATCCTTTTCATTTTCACTGATTTAAACTATTCTTGATATTCCTATGCAGCATCAGACACCATTTGATCAACTAATGATACTTGTTCCTTCCGATGTCTTTTTACAAATTTCCATTTCACAGGGTCAGTGAAAACATCGATCCTATCAACTTTTTAACTGCTAACGTCAGCAAAAAGATAATCTTCATCCTCTGTAATGCTTGTTTCTGTTAATGAATCAAAGTCAACGTTTTCTACAATTCCTGACTTTTTGTTCTTTTTATGGGGCTTTTTTCGTTTTTGAGTTGATTTTTCTGGGGACGAAAATATATCTTCTAAAATGGACAAATATCTACCCTTTCCTTTTGATTTTCCCCTTTTACTGAGGTTCTGCATCATCTTGATATCCAATTATATGTAATAATTCTTCAATATCATCTGGGTGATGATCTGAAGTAATACCAGCAGTTTTCTCTTTTGTAAATTCCTTAACAGTAAAGACAAAACATGTATCCATGATGTCTTTATGCTGATTTTTGTGCACATTATTCTTTGGCCTACCTCTAGTAAATTTCTTTGATGGTGATGACTTCCTACGAGCAAATGAGGTAGAGGGTTTTCCATTATCTAAACTTTCTCTCCGACTTCAATCACTTTCAATCCTATTTTTATATTCGTATTTTTGGGATTAACTATCAGGAAAGTCAAGAAATTATTTGTTGCTCTGCTTTTAATTGTTTCTGGCATTTTATAGCTTGTTATGAGGTATGGATTTTTGATCGTTGTCGAAAGCCGTATGGTGACCTATAGCCGCAATAATCATCTACTTCATTTGGGGTCTCTATTGAAAAGTTGTATCATTGACAATCGAAGCACATCTTAATTTTATATCCAAGTGATAAATAATGAAATTTCAGCTTTTTATTGTCAGTGATAATTATTTTTTACAGTTACAGGAATTAAGAAATGATCAATGTCACATAATTAAAATTCTCTTATCTGATAACCTCACAAGGAACAAAATATCATAATATTAAGATATCTTCTCATCCGATACCATTGATGTATCATTCTGGTCATCATTTCTAACTTTGCTAAATATCTGAGAAAAATCAGGTTCATCTTTAGTGTGAAAATCTTTCAGCGTTTTTAAGTTGGATTGTGTAGACCCTAATCAAATCCTTTCAGACATTAACCCAGCTGAAATACTGTCAAAGAACTGTTGTTTAAAAAACCAGATAAGGAAATCAACTTAAATGATAAAATCAAATAAGTAATTGTCAATTTATTCTTTAATATGAGCGTAAAACATGCTTCAAATAGGCTCATTACTTATTCTCTTGTTATAACAATATTTACAGTGTAACTTTATTAGAGCATATTTGGAGTATGCTTTCTATTTCAAAATCAAACTACTTTTATTAGATGTTCACCTCATCTGTTTCTGCCATATATCCTCCCTTTTTTCAACTAAAGTTTGTTTTACTAATATGTGATCCTAAAAAAAATTATCAAGGCAGCTATATACATTATTTTTTTATCTTTTGTTTGTTGTTAGATGATTGTCTCATTAAACGTGTGTCCTTATCGTTTTGTATTCATGACAAACTCCATTTAAGTGTGTACTATTACGTTAGGTAGTTTAACCTGAGAGAAACAACTTTGTTGACATTTACCAATATTAATACAGAGATTATCTTAAGCAATCTCATAAGAGAACATTACATCAAAGATATGCATTTTTATGAATAATCTCATAAAAAACTATCTGATTTAATACATATCTGCTGTGTGTATACACACTGCTTTTTGGAAGGTATGTAATTAAAACAGTGGTAAAGACATTTTAACTGCAAAATTATATGATCCTCTTAAATATTCTGTATAAAGATCTACATGTGTAAAAACACAGTCACATGACCCTTGAGAGTCCTCCTATATACAGATCCCTATTTACTTCCACCATATCCATTTAAAATTCGGTTAATTATTTTTGATTTTAAGTAAATGGTGAAACATATTTACTTACAATCTGATAGTTTTGGGAGTCTGTCCAATTATGTAGGATGTAGGTGTATTGTAATCTGGTTTTGCTAACTTCCTACCTCTTGGCTGACTGTAATCACAAAATAGTCACATTATTAACTAGCCCGACTAATTCAGTCGTTATATTCCAACTCACTTTTGATCGCTATATCAATGAAAGAACACTGACCGATAGGGGGCGCTGAATCATTCGCGTTAACTATAAATTAACATTTGTATCAAATTAAGCATATTCACACTCATTTGCATAGTCATTAACAGTATCAAATTAAACATTTTGAATCGCACATGGAACATTGAAAAAGTAATTAAGTTTCATAATAAACCATTCATGAATAAGAAATTTAACGTTCGCCCTTTTAAGGTTTTGTTAGATTGAAGCTGTATATACATAAAAATAGAAAAAAGACGACCCTTACATGAAGGTCAAATGTATTGCAAAAAATAAGAATGTCCCTCGACTGGAGGGGTCATGAAACATGAACAGGAAACATGTATTATCCTCCGTATTGCTTATGTTAATACAAATCTAGTGATACGTTTAAATCAGTAGGTCACTTTAGAGGTGAAGCTGTTAATTAATCTGTGAATAAAGAAAGCAACGCATTTCAATCAAATGATTAGAGATTTTTTAACAACTTGTGTAGATTAGAAATATTCTACCTGGAACCTGTGAATACAGCCTTAGAAAACCATGCAACGTATTTGCCATATTATTATAATTTAGAATAATAGTACTCTTGTAGTACGGCGAAATTAAAACAAAGAGAAAAACCTCCTATAACATGCACACGAATTGAAAAGCACTTGTTATGGAAATATATAATTGCGTTCGAATACATATGAAAAAAATAAAAAATAACTTATTATAAGTGTAAACATTGTATAAATGTACTTAAATGAAAAAGAGAGATACGATTTTGATAATTTAAGTTTGAAATATAATTTTTTTTTGCATCTTTGATACATACAATTCTCAGTGGTAAAACGTAAACATGTTAAATAAAATTACGTATCAATTTTTTTCGTGTTGTATATTAAAAGTTATCTGAACAAAGAAATGTTTAATATCAGATATTTTGATAAAAGTAATTTTTGTAAGCAACCGAATATAAATAATGCATACTTACTCAGAATTAATGAAACTATTATGTTTCGACCATTTGATTACTTCACTAAAATCAATTACACTTTTACTCAAGGCTTTCGATGAAAAATAAATATCGCCTCTTCATTCGAACTTTATTTTGCTTAAAAGAAACAGTAATATCTAAGTGTTTAGTTGAGTAATCGTAAATCACAAAGGAACTTAGTGCCAAATGCTTTTATCACAAGTATAGTACATATACTTTTTTCAAAAGCTCTAATTAGCTCCACGTTCACTAAATAAAACACAAACAATATACATGTTGTACATGGCATGATTATATAATGAACAACACAGCATGCAAAACAGGGTATTCTGATACAACAGACATACAAACCAATTCATTTTAAAATATGTAAATATTCAAACAAATAGTTGGTCTTTAGAATGATTTTAATATCTATAAAACTATAAATTGCAATCGCAACTAAAGGATATCTTCATGTTTTGTTTTTTTTTTGTGTTAATTTGTTAGTGCTACCCATATGCTGAATACAATTAACTTGTAAAGTAGTTTGCTACGTACAGTCTGCTTTAAACGGTAAAATCAATCGTAATGCACCAGAAGTGCATCTTAACAATTGATATCAAAAAGTGATGATCGAAGCGAATATATTTTCAAAACTTAAAATAATAAAGTACACACAGGTAATCTACATCGGTTTCTATGTTATCCCAAGTCATAGTGTACGTATGAATAGATAATTTGTCAACGATGAAACTTTAAACGGGGAGAGGATTGAAAATCTACAAAACTGATGTTTCAATAGTATAATGAATAATCGGAATTTAAGAAAGACCGACGGCGATTATATCAACAATATATCTTATTTTAAAATAAAGCTGTCTTTCTATACTAGTGGCATTTACCGGTATGTATCGACAAATATTCCTCCTAAAGTGGTCAATACTGGCAATACTGGCAATACTTGCAAAAACTGGTCGATAGGAATTTACATGGTTCTTTTGACAGACCTATTTAACAACTATAATTACGTCATATAGTGTTGTTTAATTGTCTTTGTTAATTATTTACCTTTATCGTTTGGTCCATTTTTTTGTAATATCATTTTGGCGTGGCTCGATACTTCCCGTCATTATGTGTTTGTGTCATGGTCATTTTGGGTTTTCTTGTATTTCATTTTTGCATATGCGTTTTGTCTATATGCTATTTTGTTTTTCTTTGTTGACAAATTTATTGTTTTAATAGTGATTGGGATTATAACACAATGCTGACTACATTCCCCCTATTTGTGACATTTTTACCTATTATGTCTGTTAGGTTTGTCTACATTTTGTTGTCAATTAAATGGAATTGTATGTGACTGTCATAGAAGTGAGAGGTTTGGCTAATTTTAAAACCAGGTTGAATCTACCATTTTTTACATAAGGAAATGCCTGTACCAAGTCAGAAATATGACAGTTTTATTGCACAAGAAGACGAAGAAGAAAAAGAAGAAGAAGAAGACGAAGAAGAAAAAGAGCGTATCTGAAAAAAGTTTCCCTGAAAAACGAATCCTGCTTACTTATATCTATATTTGAAACACTGATCCTTTCTTTGAATTCAAACAAATATAATTCATAACTTGGCGCCGATACACATTTTTTATAAAGGTTATTGATGTGTTCACTTGTCTGCTGACTAAAAAAACTAAACAAAAAGAAATTTGAGAAGTCCATCACTTTTAAACATTTTATTTCTGGATTGTTTTTTTCGATTTATTCGAAGGGTCAACGTTAATGATTCTATTTGGATCAAATAAATTGTTAATTTTAGAAACATTACAACCTATACTCATAACATCGCAGGAATACATATAAATGATTACGCAAAAGTGCATATCAAATTGGTTAAATCCTTCAGTATTACGTGATATGAACTGCATATGTTTCTATTGTTAATTATCATTTGAGTTATCAAATGATACATTTATAAATCTGATATGAATTTGTTATAATTATGTATAGATCGATAGGAGAGATAACTGATATCATACAAATCATCACAGAGTGTGTACAATATCTGAATAAAAAAAAGTTATTGTTTATCTTAGAGATGACTAATGTTACAAATTTATTCATAGTAAAAAAGCCTCATTTGTATAATCACAATGCCAACTGAAGTGTTTGTTGAAAAACTGAATATTCATCAGGACAATGGTCAGTGTAAGGTCAAGCCGACGGATTTAGATCAGGTTAGATGTATATACAACATGTACAATATAAATTGATAAACAATCTATAGCTATAAATCAAAAAGTATTGGGCAGTATGCCATGAAAAAAAAAATTAAGTGGTATTATAAAATGTTCACACTTCTGGGCTAATGTGAATTTGGTCGCATTATTTAGAGGGGACATTATAAGCCATTACATTCGGTAAATGCTTCGTCACAAAACATTTTATGCATTTTTTGAGAAAAGAGAAAAATATTCAACAAATATGAAAAAATTAAACAAGAAATCTGATCAATGTCCTTATATAGGTCTACTTATATATATTTAGATTGAACAAGTGTAAAAATGCGAATATGTATTGATGATTCATTACAGAATGTCATTACATACGGAACATAAAACAATTAAATTTGACGGAAAATGTACACTAACTTCCTTGAAAAAACAAATCAAAATTCGCGCGAATGTGCAAATAATTTTCTACTGATACAGACCTCGATAACATTGGTAAATTTTCCCTCAGTCAATTAGATTAAAATCTGCTAGTTCGTAAAAATGCAATATGTTCCTTGCTTTTGATCACGTTAGTTATAAATTACATGCATTACAAGTATTTACGAAAATGAAAAACAAAGATTATTCCGAAGAGCTATCATATTTAAGGAAATGGAAATGTTAAGAGAGGAGGAGGGATTATTCAAAAAAGGCGATCATGAATTTCAAGATGATAAATTGGACAAAACTTGGAAGTTCCAGGACAGCAAAAATATTCAAAGCAGTAGAAACAGATGGAGATTTGGAACGTTATTGTGTCTACTGATTGCAGTTTTATGTTTTGTTTTGACAATTCATTTTTCAATATCCAGATCTAACCACACTGAAAAATCACAAGGTAAGTATCAAGACTTTCTTCATATTTTGTTTATAAATAGATCTTACTTACGGGGGTCAAATTGATTCCGACTTGGATAGACAACATTAAAAACTGATTTTTCAAATGAATGACAATTTTAGTTTCTCTCTACATTCAAGATTCAGTTTTTAACAACCAACATTTTATTTCAATATTTACATTTCAAATTCCCTTATTAATTGCTGAAAAATAAACTAAACGTTCAATTTCGACTTTTACGTTTGAGATTCAATTTCAGCATTTAACATTCAAATGTTAATCAAAATTTATTTTTTAAACATTAAATCTTCGATTTTAACATTCAATAGAGAAATATTAAGCATACTATTTCGACAATTAACTTTGTTTCAAAATTTTAACATGCAATTTTAACTTACAAACGTTCCGACATTACACATGTGTAGTTAAGGTTCCAGATCATTGCAAATAGGGTTACGGAGAGCCGAATTCGTAGTTTCATACATAACATTCTACTAGACGGATGATGTCGTTAATTGTTCTTTTTACGGGAATAGCCAGTTTTTTTTCATTCTCAATAGTCGGCTTGAAACAATGGTTATATACGAATTTTGCAGGAAGTATTTCGTGGATTTAAGAAATGTGATAAAGGGCAATAAAGGTATTTTTTAGCCCAAACCCTATTTAGTTTGTCATGTTTTAACTCCATACCATAGACTTTCTACAAATGGTGGCATTGTGTTCTATCTCGTATATTTTGTTGCCTAGAAACCAGTAAACTGCTGATAAACTCAATAAAAATGCTAGATATACCTCATTTACCTACTTTGTTTTAAGATCAAACCGGTTTTGCATGAAGTACATACATACACTGTTTAAATGTAACACAATGTTATGCATATTTTTTGGCAAAACCATTGTATTTTTTCCCTAGCAAAAACACTTTGTTCATAACAACGGCAATTTGATTACATTTTATTTTCTATATATCACAAAAACTAACTTTTATACGTTATATCAAAAAGAGAAATTAAGAGGCATACTGTAAAAAGTCCCAAACTCAAGGAAAATGTCGAGGATAAAAAACGCAATACTCAATATCACCAACAAACAAAATTTCAGACAAGCAACTCTAAATTTGAAAGAGAATGTGATAGTCAAATGCACATGTAGATTTCGTCTTTGGAGTAACTATTCTCTTATGGTGAGATTGCTAGTTATTGCATTTGTTTCATGAATTGAAACATGTTTATCTTATATTTTATTTAATTGTACCCAGTATGGATCACATTTACAGATTATGTATCAAGTACTGGGTGGAGTTCTTTTACGTTGTGTGATATTTTAGGTGTTTACTCTTGTCGTTTCGCCTGCGACGACAGTCCCACAATGTGAGACATAGAAATTACAAACAGACGGCTGCGGCATACACTATATGTTTTAAGCTGTATATACAGTCCGCTAACAATTAAGCACCACCTAAATATAACTGGCAATATTTTTTTAACTATTGCGAAAAAGTTATTAATGGTTGGTGTTAAGAATTGCCTTAATCATACAGTAAAAAAATTCATTACGACCAAAAAGATTGAACTCCGATAAACTCGTAAGTATGTAATGATTATAAGGTGAACCTGTCAGTTTGGAAGGGTTTATTTGAAATATTTTTTCCAAAATTTTGAATCTGTCGAATCCATTGTCAAATTATTATTCATTATTCAGAGTAAATACTCACTCCCCTTTGGAACACTCGATTTAGAAATGATCAGCTTTTGTTTTTTTTATATGTTTATATTATAGTTAAAGAGAATTTCATATTTTTTTTAAAATAAGCTGTTTTTCTGGAAATTATCATTGACTTCCTTACAATATATTGTCTTTATAAGAAAGAATAGATATATTCACGAAAACAAAAATAGAAATATATGTTACCTATTCATCATTGTGATCAGTGAAAAAGTAATGTCTAAATCAAACTTGGTCAAAAGCATCGGTCGCATTTTAAAAACAAATGTCTGCGTTTTATTGCACTGCTTTGCTATGACAAAAAATACAAAATGAAAAACTATCACACCAACCTTACACCAGAAGTTTTTTGTAAAACAACAAAAATACCGAACTCTAAGGAATATTCCAATCGGAAATTCTCTTATCAAATTGCAAAATCAAGAGCTTAAACACATCAAACAAACGGAAACAACAGTCATATTCCTAACTTGGTACAGGCATTTTCGTAGAATACGTAGATTAAACGTGCCTTTTTGAGCTAGCTAAATAAAGGCAACAATAGTATACCGCTGTTCAAAAGTCATAAATCGATTTAGAGAAAACAAATCCGGGTAACAAACTAAAACCGAGGGAAACACATGAATTATAAGAGGAAAACAACGAAACAACAGAAACAAAAGATAGAAACGAACTAGTAGATAACAACTGCCATATTCCTGACTTGATACAGAAAAAAACCTCTCACTAGTTTGACAGTCGCACATAATTCCATTATATTCACAACAATATGTGATCACAACAAACAGACATAATAGTTAAAAATGTCTAAAATAGGGGTACAGCAGTCAATAGAAAAGTTTAAAGGTATAAAACCAGCATACAAAATAGTTAAACTGATAACTGTATTTACCATTGTTCTACAGTAAATGAGAAAATAGACAAAAGAAGTCTTTCTTATGGAATTTTATAAAAAGGGAGTAACTCTAATTTGCTTAATAATTATCAATAGTTGGTTGAAGTGAGTAATAGCGTTCATCCAAAAAATATTATGTAACAACATGCATGTAAAGAAGGCATTGTCAAAATCAAGTTTTGTTGTGTAATTCTTCTATTTCATGTGTAGCGTCATTTAGTCGTTACACATCCATTAATTAAAATAAAAGAAAATAAGAACTGTTATATGATTCTGAAAAAAAATTAATTGAATTAAACGAATCAGAGGCTGATCCCGCTCTCTAATACAAATGTCTATAACAATGGTAGTAAAACCTTTTTCTTTGTAAGGAACAACTATTTACAGAAATATACATCTGATTTTTTATGGTTCATTCCCATTTTAATTAAGAGAAAATATTCATACTCTTAAACTGGGTGTGGAAAAGTCATGGATAACTAATAATTATTAAATATTGCATGTTGTATAATGAGTGACTTAAATCATCTTCTTTAAGGTGAAATTTTGAAATAAATATTGTTCATGAATTGTAAAAATTTAGAAGAGAGATTTCTCAATTGTTTGTCTTTTTGTTTTTTCTTCACCAAAGCAAAACAAGGCATCTGCATTGTTGTTCGACATGTAAAATATAACTAATACTTAAAGTTTCTTTGATACTGTGTTTATTGCACAATTTGATCACGAGACTACTGATTTCTATTCCTCTACTGGATTAATTATATAATGTTTTGAAAATGCGTTATCAAAACAAATCAGCTAACTAATATATAAACATATATTTAGGACATATTTCTGTATACTACCATCAGTGACTGGTAGATTATCTTTTATTTCGTATCAGTGGAAAACTTTTTGAAAAAGAATTATTGCAATTGCAAACGCTGAAAAACCCAAAATCAATGGCAAAAATTCGTCATTTCGTTCATTTTATTCAAACTTTGATAAACTGTGGATTTGTTTTATGTGTTTGATACCACTTTTAATGTTTTTGTGTGTAAAGATGAAAACGAAAATGGAGGTTATCGTCAATCTACGTAAATTGTACCATCGAAAACTAAATATTCCACCGTATATATTAAATGCTTTTTCCCCCTTGTTATGATGAACAGTTTTCTACATCGTATATATAATTGAGTTCAAAAATGTAATTCCAAAATAGTAAAAGTTCTATGCTTCGGTGTGAAAAAGAACTGTTGGTTACCTTTCATAAGCTACATCAAAAGTTCGCAAGGAATTCTGTGAGACATTAGTCAATAGTCAAGAAAATTGTAAATAAATGACGGTAACTTGAACAAAACTAATTTGACCAAATTGAAGCATACAACTTCAAAATAATTTTACGCACGGTGTTTTCGACGATTTTGTAGTTTGTACAGTAGCAGGTCTTACATACTGATATATATTCAAAATTCTGTATTATATGATAATATTTCCGAAATTGTTAATTTAAACTGAAATTGCAGGACAACTTACACTATGACGTAAGATTCAAATTCTTTTCTTAAAACGAATGAAAAATAAAAGAAACATGAATATAACTTTCTTTAATAGGCCGGCAAACTAGCCCTTGTATGTCACGAAAGAGTACACAATATTCTCTCGCCAATACAGTTTCTATTATGAAAAACCAGTAAATAAATTTTAATTATGAAAAATATTAAACTTTTGCATATTACTTCTTTTTTTCCGGGAACGAAATTAATCCTAATTTAAAGATAACAGAATCTTAGAACACATGTTTTGCAGGTTTGTTCGAAAGATATAAATCTTCTGTTTGAAAAGTAAAGTCAGACTTTGTTTTATGATCAGAATCTTGAATTCATGTTTATATCATGTCAGACCCTATGCAATATCATCTGATATACAATCATACGATAAAGTAGCAAAACTATTCCTTATCATTGCAGTTACACCATGCACCGGTTCACCCTGTTTAAACAACGGAGAATGTAAAATACAAAATGATACATATAATTGCGATTGTCCTGTTGGTTATTTTGAAACTAATTGTCAAGGTAAATACCGATAAATGGACAAGTAGTGTACGAAAGTAAAGTCATGGATGCGATTGACCTGCTTGTTGTATTTGATCTGAATGTCAAGGTAAAATACAGGTAGAACCATCTGATAAAATTAAATTTATTAATGTTATTTTCCCGGTGGATATTGTGATCTGAAAGTTAAGGTAAATACTTGTATATGTAGACATGGTAAAGGTGGACATAAAAACACAAGGACACCCTTTTCCTTTCTTTTTCTTTTGGATAAATGGAATCTAATTGTCGAGTAAGCTACCAGTAAATTGGAATGTAGCATTATACATGTTATATCCATCGCCACAATTGTCCTCATGGTTGATACTGACATCAACATTTAGATCTTTAAAATAGGCACCTTTACACCTACATCTGATAAACATGCACAGGTATGAAAAGATAATATGAGTTACTATATGAATTCAGGAATTGCTCGGATAAAAATGTGAAAAGAAAGGGTCACAATTTCTTTTGGTTATAGGTTATATCCAAATAAAAAAAAACATGACGTAGACGTAAGCCGTACAGCGGCCAAAAATAAACAAAAATAACACAAAGCTAGTGTGGACAGAAGAATGAACAAAGGAAAACAAATATCCATAGTCTCCTTGGGTATCATGTACCTATCCATTCAGAACTTACAATGTATTGTGTTTCGAAATTTATACTTTTTCTATGAGGTTTTTTAAAAACTATCTATGAGGGCCTCGCACGGTTAGAAGCAATAAGCAATATGCATCTATACACAACTGTGCACTATATGCATCAAGGTAGAAAAAGGAGTACTCAGTGTTGACTTTAAGGTCAGTCATAGTGTAAATAATATTAAATAAATACTTATTTATTGTAATATCGAATTTCCGAATTGATATTATAACAATTTAATCACTGCAATACAATTGAAAAATGAAATGTTTATTTTGGCTATGAGAGTTACCTGACTCTTCGAGAGAAAATCGCATTGTAAATGGAGAAAAAGGATATTCTAGTAAATTGATGAAATAAACATCCAACACAATGATAAGCACATGCTTTACTCAATAAATTACAAATAGTATAAAATACCTTGTTGTGCTTTCTTTCGCGCACAGATTATAATCACCCTGAGGTTTTGAAACATTTTCCAAAACAATCACTGTTTTTTTTTCAATATTTTACTTGAAAAATAACGTTGATATAACTATGACGCATGCTTTAAATTGTTTTGGAAAATATCAATTGTCTCGTGATAATATAATTGTTTTATTTCAGAAACGGCGTGTTTTAGAGAACCTTGCTTCTACAATGGAACTTGCACTGCACTTGGGAATTTACCAACCTGTGCATGTACAGATGGATACAGCGGATCAAGATGTGAAGGTTGTAAACTTTGTTAGCAGATAAGTGACGAATTCCAACTAGGTTTATAGTAAGATTATATTCGATGTGCTAACATTTCGCTATCTGGATAAATATTTCAAACCATTAAGAAATATTTATCAAACTTGAAGAGATAATGCCCAATAAAAAGAGAAACACCTTATGGGACATAGGAATCAATAGGTCAAAGGCCGGGGTCAAAAACAACACGATATGTCCAACATTAACAATATTTGGTTCGACAATACACAATACACAATAGCATGAGAGAAACAATTTATTGAGATTTGGTCAATAGATCAAAAATCAGCTACTGACAGACTGGAAGTTTGGCAAAATTTGTGTTATCCTTTGAACAATGTCCATTTTTCTATTTTATCTGTAGAGCCAAAAGTAGCTGACCTTAATTTAGTATTTGAGCAGGTAAACCATATTTGAGTACACACGAAATATTGGTTCACGTGGGACATTAATAAACTAGAAATTGTCTCTATAAACCGTCTTTCGACAAATAAAGGTACAGGGGCTAAAGGAGGTTTTTTTTTAATTAATGCAATTCAATTGACACAGTGTCAAAGAAAACCAGATCCTTAAAAACTGCTTATTTATTTGGTCACTAAAAGATTTAAATGGAGTTGATATAAAAATCAGAAGATGTGGCGACAACTCTCATCATGAGACCACCTGACATAGAAATTAACATATAGATCACCATACGATCTTCAACAATGCGAAAACAGATATAATATAAAGCAATAAACGGTAACCACTCAATAACAGGCCCCTGACTTGGGACAGGCGCATACAGAATGTGGCGGGGTTAAACTAGTTTCAACCCGCAAACCGTCCCTGACCTTGGAAAGTGGTGTTACAGTACAGCAAACTATAAAAATTGGTTAAAAAGGACATAACTCATCAGATCGATACACACAGAAATACATCAAACAAAGGCACATACCGGACGTGGCAGGGTACTAATACATCCCAACAACAAAAGACACTAAGTAGAGATCAGAGAGTACTAGCAGTTACTGACAGCTTGTTCAAAGCCAATAACAACTAATAAAAAAATCATGCATCTAAGACTAAAATATCATCAACCCCATTACTCATCCAACATGTAACTGATTAAGTTTTAAGATGTCAGTAACAGTCAAAGAAAAGCATGACCTTGTACAATGCCAAGAAACAGGCAGACAGATTGTAAACCATAAATGTACATATGAATATAATAATAATATTAAGTTTGATCTCAATTAACTGATAATACAATCAATATATATATATATCAATACCAATAAAGACAATATTCAAAGATATAATTACAGTGTTGATCTGGTAACCTTTTAAGAATAAGTGTATTTAAAGGATCTCTGGATAGCATCTCAATTTCTGGGCTCGGTAAATAAAATGTCTAAAATTTAAAATAATATACCAAAAACTCAAAAAAGCACCCTTGCTTTATATAGATAAACTTTGACTTTGAACATGATACAATTTCAAATGGCGGTACATCAGATCAGGTTATTGTTTTCCAAAATGGGAAGATAACCATCAGTAGAAAACAAAGGCCCAAAGAAAAATAAATCATTAAAAAACAGACTTGGACAACATAAAGAAACAAAAACAAAAACAGAAGAAAAGAACATTCCAGAACGAATACTTCTCAAAGCAGTTGACAGTCTTCACGTAAGATAAACAGTGGCTTCTTTTCAAGAAGAAGATATAATTATATATATAAAAATGAAACCCTTACAATTAATGCTATGCACGGCAGAATGGTGTGAATTAAAATTCGACTGCTAAACATTACTTCTTACATTTACGCGACAGTTTTTTCTATAACTGCAAACTTGGAATTGTTGGCATGATTTTTCTCCCCATTTTGTCGTGATCACAAGAAAATGCAGGTAATTATCACTTGCACGAGTAGCGTGTTCAACTCCAAAAAAATGAATATTGAAGTCAAGGTAGCAACATTTCTTATCTCGATGTATTCTAGGATATTGAGTGTGCTCAAATAATTTTAATAAATTTTTTAAGTCACACCATGCCATAGTTCACCTTGTTCGAACGGGGGAAAATGTACACCAGCTGGAAGTAGTTTTGTTTGTACCTGTCCAACTGGGTACTTTGGAAACCAATGTCAAGGTTGGTGTCGTTATTTGATCAATTTAATCATTGCAATCAGATTGACAAAGGAAAATCTCATTTTGTCTATTAGAGCTTATCGCCACTCCGAGAGAAGAATGACGAAAATGGTAATCTTGTATATAGATGATACAAAGCTCTGTCAAAATTCAAAGTACATATTTTACTCAACTAAACTCTAATGGTATAATACACCTGGGTGTGCATACCTTGACACACAGCTTGTATTTATCGAGGTATCTGCAAAGAATCCCCCCCCCCCCCAAAAAAAAAACTATTATTCTTATTCCAGATGTGTCAAGAAGTCAAGGAACCAACACTTCTATTCCCGATATATCTTAGGATTTTAATTGATTGCTCTCCAATAATTATATTTCAAATCAAACAAATTGAATATTGAAGTCAAGGTATCAGCATTTTATATCTCGATATATCCTTGGATATTGAAGATTGTACTCAAATAATTCTATTTTATTTTTCAAGTCACGCCATGCCACAGTTCACCTTGTTCGAACGGGGGAAAATGTATACCAGCTGGAAGTAGTTTTGTTTGTTCCTGTCCAAATGGGTACTTTGGAAGTCAATTTCAAGGTTTTTCACGTTATAATATTTGATAAATTTTATCATTACAAGATTTTATTTTGTCTATTACAGTTAAATGCCACTCCGAGAGAAGAATGCATTATTATAACGCAAATGAGGATATCAATATCTGTAAAAAATGGAAAGTAAATATTTTTCCCAACAAAAACACTGATGGTATTAAAAACCTTGTGATGGCTTCTTTTGCGCACGGCTTGTTATTACCGCAGTAACTGCAAAGTTTTCTGAAACAATTATTTCTATTTCAAATGTGGTAAAAAGTAAAGAAACCAACATTTAAATTCCCGATATATCCACGAATTTTGATATAATGGTTGCATTCTAATAATATCTTTTCCTAGGGACACCATCCCATAGTTCACCTTGTTTGAATTGGGGAACATGCAAGCCCACTGGTGTGTTCCTGTCTAAATGGATACAGTGGAAAACAATGTCAAAGTTTGCATGATTAAAATATTGATTAACTGTGGGGTAAATTCAATTCATGATGGCACAAAATAGCAAAAATGTTTTCAAATAAATGAAAAGTAAAATATCAAAAATACAGAACTCCGAGAAGAATTTAAATCCCTTATCAAATGGCAAAATCAAAAGCTAAAACACATCAAACGACTGGAAAACAACTGTCATATTCCTGACTTGGTGCAGGCATTTCCTTATGTAGAGAAAGGTGGATTTAATCTGATTTTATAGCTAGCTAAACCTCTCAATTGTCTGACAGTCGCATAAAATTCCATTATATATATTGACAACAATGTGTGAACAAATTCAACAGACATAATAGGTAAAAATGTCAATAATAGGGGTACAGCGATCAACATTGTGTTTTATATACCTATATGGAGTTATTTTCTTTCAGAACGATAGGTCATTCTTTCGAAGAATCAACCCGGACGATACCATGTTTCAATGAAATATGCTCCAAGGCATAAAATAATGACCTGTGTGAGGTCATTATTTTCCTTGATAAAAATGCAAACTATAATTTACTTCAAAATTATATTCGTCTGATAGTTTCTGTTGCCGATTTGGGAATTTATTTGTTAAAGTTCAATCTATGATAGGTGTAAAACAAATCGTCATTAACCTAGTTTTAATTTTAGAAACAAATAATGTGAAGTTTTGTTAATTTATCGCTACAATACAGAGACATTATCATATATGCGAGATGAAATTTAATGTAAAACTTTCATAGCACTTTAAAATAAAGCCAGATTTAACATATTCGTGTGTAAGATTTTGAAAATCTTATTGATTCATACTGAATAGGTTGATTGATTGATGGTTTTTTAACGTCCAGTGGCAAATATTTAATGCATGTTCAGGACGATACACACTGAATAGGAAATCATACTGTGACCTACATGTATTGATATTCGTTTTCGTGGAACATGTCACTTTACCGCAATAAAATGTCATAACAAATCGACAAAAAACATAGCACCTCCCCTTTTCCATAAACTAAGTTGGTGCAATAAATTACTTACAAAGTGTCTTGTATTTTTCATACACCGTTATCAGATGGTAACAATTCATTTTATGTCTAACTTCATGCAGTTACAGTAATATTTTTATTGTGTATGGATAATAATTTCTAAGGTTTATATCTAGATTAATTAGTGAGTTTTATTTCACATTCTAAATGAGCCGTAGGGCGTATTAAAACCTGAACGCATTAGAAAGGAATATCCCACTTTAGTGTGGTCGGTAAAATAGGATGCTAAATTTTGCAAATCTTTATAAAAAAACAATATCTTTTTGAAGGTATATAAGTCAGATAATGCATATTTTAAGGTTTTTCTTGTCGTAGAACACACCTTGGGGTGTCACGATTGCCCAAAGAAAGACCTCCCTACGGTCGGTCTTTCATTTGATCAATCCTGACACCCCTCGGTGTGTTCTACGACAAGAAAAACCTTAAAATATGCATTATCTATACCATAATCTTACTCACTATACAACACACAAATATGTCAACAAAGAAAAACAAAAAAGCATATAGACAAAGCACATCAGCAATAACGAAAGACAATAATACAAAATTTACCATAGCACAATAACACTATGACGGGATGTATAAGTATCGTACCACGCCAAATGGAATATTTTGAAAAAAAGGAATAAACAGTGAAAGTAATAATTTACAAAGACAAATAAAATTATAACACGTTATTAAGACGAATAACAACGTCAGTGCAACAACAATCGGCAGTAGGTACATTCTAAACTATAGCATGATTTGAGTAAAAGTTGACTGCTAAACATACATACTTACATTCACGCGACAGTTTCTTTGTAACTGCAAACTTGGAAATGTTGGCACTGATTTTTTTCTCCCGGTTTTTTCGTGATCTCAAAAAAAATGCAGGACAGTTATCAATTGCGCGAATAGATTGTTAAATCAACAAATTGAATATTGAAGTCAAGGTAGCAATGTTTAATCTCGATATATCTTAGGATATTGATGATTGTACTCAAATAATTTTATTTTATTTTTCAAGTCTCACCATGCCAGAGTTCACCTTGTTCGAATGGGGGGGAATGTACACCAGCTGGAAGTATTTTTGTTTGTTCCTGTCTAACCGGGTACTTTGGAAGTCAATGTCAAGGTTTTTAACGTTATAATATTTAATATTTCATCATTGAAATCAGATTGACGAATGAAGGTTTAGAGCTAACCGCCATTCCGAGAGAAGAAGACGGAAACGATATTCTTTTTTACTGATGCTATATACATCTGTCAAAAATTCAAAGTACAAATGTTCTTCTATGAAAACGAAAATGGTATAATATATATTGTTGTGCCTACCATTTAGCATGGCTTGCAATTATCGAGGTATCTGCAATGATTTCTTAACAAAGTATGTTGATTCATAATGTGTCAAGAGGTCAAGGAACAAATACATCTAAAAAGTAAAATTACAAAACATACTGAACTCCGAGGAAAATTCAAAACAGAAAGTCCCTAATCAAATGGCAAAATCAAAAGATCAAACACACCAAATGAATGGATAACAAAAGTCAGATTAATGACTTGGTACAGGCATTGACTTATGTAGAAAATGGTAGAAACCTGGTTTTATAGCTAGCTGAACCTCTCATTTGTATGACAGTCGCATACAATTCCATGATAATGACAACGATGTGTGAACAAAACAAACCGACATAGTAGGTCAAAATGTAAAAAAATAGACTATCCCGATATATCCTTGAATTTGAATTTAATGATTGTACTCTTAAACTATTATTTCAAATTAACAAATTTAATATTGAAGTCAAGGTAGCAACATTTCTCTCTATATATCCTAGAAAATTGAGGAGTGTACTCACATAATTTTTTTTCTTTTTTATTTTGTAAGTCACACCATGCCACAGTTCACCTTGTTCGAACGGGGGCAAATGTACACCAGCTGGAAGTACTTTTGTTTGTTCCTGTCCAACCATGTATTTTGGAAATCAGTGTCAAGGTTGGTTTCGTTTTTTATAATTTTTATTTTTTTTTTTGCAATCAAATTGAAAAAATAAAGATTTGATTTTGTCTTTTACAGGTAATCGACACTCCGAGAAAAGAATGACGAAAATTATATTATTGTACATCTGTCATAATTAAAAGTAGATATTTTACTCTACGAAAACACAAATGACATATTTAAAAGAGGGACGAAAGATACCAGAGGGACAGTCAAACTCATAGATCGAAAACAAACTGACAACGCCATGGCCAAAAATAAAAAGACAAACAGACAAATAATAGTACAGATGAAACAACAAAGAAAACTAAAGAATAAGCAACACGAACCCCACCAAAAACTGGGGATGATCTCAGGTACTCCGGAAGGGTAAGCATTCTGGTGCTTATCATGGTGCACTGCTTTTAATAACCGAGGTAACTGAAAAAATTTCTTAAAACATTATTTCTAATCAAAATGTGTCAAGAATTCAAGGAACTAATACATTTAATTCGTATATATCCTAGTATTTTAATATAATGACTGCACTCGAATAAAACTATAACAAATCAACAAATTGCATATTGAAATTAAAGTAGCAACGTTTATAATCATGATATATCCTAGGATATTGATGATTCTACTCAAATAATTTTATTTTATTTTTCAAGTCACACCATGCCGCAGTTTACCTTGTTCGAATTGGGGAAAATGTACACCAGCTGGAAGTAGTTTTGTATGTTCCTGTCCAGCCGGGTACTTTGGAAGTCAGTGTCAAGGTTTGTAACGTTATAATTTTTGATAAATTTCATCATTGCAATCAGATGGACAAATATGGATTTTATTTTGTTTATTAGAATAAATCGTCAATCCGAGAGAGAAATGCATTTTTATGAAAAAACGATATTCTTGTGTATTGATGATATAGGTATCTGTTTAAATGCAAAGTACATATTTTACTCAACGAAAACATTAACGGTATAACATACCTTTTGATGACCTCTTTTGCGTACGGCTTGTAATAACGGCGGTAACTGCAAAGTTTTCTAAAACAGTTATTTCAATTTCAAATGTGGTAAAAGCTCAAGGAACCAATACATATAATCCCGATATATCCATTGATTTTGATATAATGATTGCATTCCAATAAATATTATTGTATTTTTTTCTAGGAACACCATGCCACTGTTCACCTTGTTTGAATGGGGGAGCATGCAAGCCCACTGGTGGTAGTTTTGTGTGTTCCTGTACAAGCGGAAACGATGGAAAACAATGTCAAAGTTTGTATTATCAAATTATAGGTTAACTTTAAAGTTGATTTAATTCATGATGGCACAAAATATACAAAATATTTTCAAATAAATGAAATATTACATCAACTTTACCCAAAAACTTCAAAGATTAGACTTGTATTTCCATTGAACAAGATTATTTAAAAAAAATCATTTCATTTATGTCTGCAAAAAGTAAATTAACACCAAGACCAAACTTTAAGAAAAATTCAAAACGAATAGTCTCTTATCAAATGGCACAATCAAAAGCTCAAACACATCAAACAAATGAAAAAAAACCAACTGTCATATTCCTGATTTGGTACAGGAATTTCCTAATGTAGAACATGATGGATCAAACCTATTGTTATAGCTAGCTAAACCTCTCACTTTTACGACAGTTGCATACAATTTCATTATATTGGCAACAAAGGGGGAATAAAAAAACCAGAAATAATAGGTAACAATATCAAAAATAGGGATACAGAAGTCAACATTGTGTTATAATCTTAATCACTATAAAAGCAAACATGCATGTCAACAAAGAAAAACAGAATAACAAATAGACAAATCACACAAGCAAAAATGAAAGACAAGAATACAAACAATTACCATAGCACAATAACACTATGACAAGATGTATTAGTATTGATCCACGCCTAACGGGATATTACAAACAATGGACTAAGCAGTTCAGGTTATAATTTACAAAGACAAATAAAGAACACTATAACACATAATCAAGATGATAATCAACGTCAATCCAACAACAATCAGAAGTAGCTACAGTATCCACTGTAGCATGATCTGAATAAATAGTGGACTGTTCAACATACATACTTACATTCACACGACAGTTTTTTTTTTTTTTTTTTTTTATTGTTAATGCAAACTTTGAAATGATTTTTTTTTTCACGATTATGTTGTGACCACGAAAAATGCAGGCAATTATCACTTGTGACAAAATCTTGTTCAAATCCTAAAAGTGAATATTGAGGTCAATGGAGAAACAATTCTTATCTCGATATATCCTATAATATTGATTCAATTATTGTACACAAATGATTTTATTTTTATTTTTCAAGTCACACCATGCCACAGTTCACCTTGTTCAAATGGGGGGAAATGCACACCAGCTGGAAGTAGTTTTGTTTGTTCCTGTCCAACCGGGTACTTTGGAAGTCAATGTCAAGGTTTGTAACGTTATAATATATGATAATTTACATCATTGCTATCAGATGGACAAATAAAGATAACATGTTGTTTATTAGTGCTTATCGCAACTCCGAGAAAAAGAACGCATTATGATGAAAAAAGGGATACTCTTGAATATTGATGATACAAATATTTGTCAAAATGAACATATTTTACTCAACGAAAACACTAATTGGATAGTAAACCTTGTTATGGCTACTTTTGCGCAAGATGTGTAATAATCGCATCTAAAACAATCATTTCTTTTTGAAATTTATATTTTGATATAATGATTGCTTTCCAATAAAATTGTTTCAATATTTTTAGGAACACCATGCCACAGTTCACCTTGTTTGAATGGAGGAACATGCAAGTCGACTGGTAGTAGTTTTGACTGTTCCTGTCCAACTGGATACTGTGGAAAACAATTTCAAAGTTTGTATGATTAAAATATAGGTCAACTTGGTGTTTAGATGAATTCATGATGGCACAAAATAGACCAAAAAAATTTAAAGAACTACTTTACCCTAAAAATTCCTTATATCAAATTTTGTTTCCATCGAAAATAAGTATGAAATTGTTGTTAAAATATCATTCATTCGTGTCTGCGAATAACAACAATAGGTAGTAGGTACAGGCGGTAAGTAAATGTTGAAATACGCATATAAAGTTACAAATTTAAAACTTTTTTAAAGTCTTCAACCAAACGTGTAAAGAGATTGGCATACTCAGGTGGCAACAACAAACAGAAGGCGACTTAAAACAGAGCCATTTAACACTTATTAAAAAAATGTATAACAAACATTCTAATATGACGTTCTTCAAACGCTTTGAGTACACACGTGTGGGAAATTCGAATATATTCATGTTAGTTAATAAGGAAACGTCATGATTTGTTTGGGCTGTTTCAATTGCACTCTCACGTCGTATGCTGTTTATGAATGATTTACCTCACGTCAGATGTTGTAATTAACGTCATTGAACGGTGACATATGAATGTAAGGATTTTACGGGAAAATGCACGAATGGTAATTTGAAAGTCGTCAAAACATGAAAAAATAAACAAACGATGGAAAGAATTTGAATAATATCTATATCTTTCTTATCCACTTGTTTGATGTGTTTAAGCTTTTGACTTTCCATTTAGAATTTTCCCCGGAGTTCGGTATTTTTGTTATTTACTTTTTTCAACTGTGGAAACAGCAAACTTTTCCTTTCACATATATCGCTTCAATCTATAAGATTTTTTGTCTTTGTCTTATTAACAAAGAAATGATTTCAGAGGAACAAGTAATCAGTATGCTGCAGTTTCTTATTGACAACATATTTGTTGAATTTGAAGGAAAAATTTTGTCAACAAATTGCCGGCATTCCTATGGGAACGAACTGTGCGGTTATCCCTGCCGACCTCTTCTTTGATTTCCTTCAGACACTTGTCAAAAACAAATGATCAAAGAAGCCAGGTCATTTATTTCACATTCAGATATATTGATGATGTTCTTTCCATTAACAATCCAAACTTTTCTGATTGGGTTCCATTAATATATCCCCTAGAAATTAAATAAACAACAGACACGGCTTCCTCCGCCTCATTTTTAGACTTATATCTCAAATTTGACATACACAGTCATTTCAGTACCAGAATCTATGACAAACGATACGATTTTGATTTTGAAATTATCAATTTCCCCCACTTTAGTAGCAATATTGCAACTTCACCTGCATATGGAATATAGATTTCTCAACTTTTTCGGTATTCAAGAGCATGCAGCAACTACTCAGACTTTGTAAAACGTTACCAGTGTCTGAGCAGAAAGTTGATGAACCAGGGGTATGTCAAAGAACGTCACGTCCTTTTTTTTTTAAAGTTCATCGAAAGGTATCAAGATCTTGTTGATAAATATTCCGTATCAACTTCACAAATAATACACGATGGTCTTGAAGTATAGATTCTGGGTACTGACGTTGTTTATTATCTTAATAACATGTTATAGTATTCATATATTTTTCTTTATGAATGTTACTTTTACTGATTAGTCTGTTTTTGGTGGTATTCATTTGACGTGGCTCTGTACTTATACATACCGTCATTGTGTTATTGTTTTATGATGATTTTTGTATTCTTGTCTTTCATTTTTGCTAATATATTTTTTTTTTTTTTTTTTTTTTTTTACATATGACGTGGCTCTGTACTTATACATCTCGGCATTGTGTTATTGTTCTATGATAACATTTGTATTCTTGTCTTTCATATTGCTTATATGCTTTGTCTATATGCCTTTTTGTGTTTCTTTTTTACATATGACGTGGCTCTGTGCTTATACATCCCGTCATTGTGTTATTGTTCTATGATAACTTTTGTATTGTTATCTTTCATTTAAGCTAATATGCTTTTTCTATATGCCTTTTTGTGTTTCTTTGATACATATGACGTGGCTCTGTACTTATACATCCCATCATTGTGTTATTGTGCCAATGTTTGTTTACATATTTGTTTGTTTTTTTATGTGATTAAGATAATGACACAATGTTGACTGTTGTACCCCTATTTTTGACATTTTTACCTATTATGTCTGTTTGTTTTGTTCACACATCGTTGTCAATATAATGGAATTTTATGCAACTGTCATACAAGTGAGAGGTTTACCTAGCTATAAAACCAGGTTTAATCCACCATTTTTTAATTAAGAAAATACCTGTACCAAGTCAGGAATACGACAGTTGTTGTCCATTCGGTTGATGTGTTTGAGCTTTTGATTTTGCTATTTGATTAGGGACTTTCCGTTTCGAATTTTCCTCGGAGTTCAGTATTTTTGTGATTTTACTTGGGGGCTTGCATTCATATTGATTTTCCAACAGGTTGGCACTCTATGCTCATATTTTACCCCTTTCATGACTTTTGAAGGGCAAACCCGTGGTAAAATCACGATAAATGCAAGCCCCTATAAAACATTTGTTCAATATTCCGCAAAATACATTAAATATGTGAAATCCTATAACACATAGAATTACAAAACAAAGATGACCAACAAAAAATAAAGTGTGTGAATGGAAAGCGAAAGATACCAGAGGGACATTTAAACTCATAAGTCAAAAATAAACTGACAACGCCATGACTATAAACGGAAAAAGACAAACAGACAAACAATAGGTCACAAAACACAATATAGAAACCTAGAGACTGGGAACACGAACCCCACCAAAAATTTTGATACGGATTTTCTATAAAGGTCAGCCAACTCGTGGTAGCGTCTATAAAACTTACAAAGGGATGATTTCAACTTCACCACTTGGAACTCTTGGTTTAAAAGCTTCATTGTGACCAGCAACACTCTTTTAAGGAAATCATGATAGGAAATACAAGCCCTGGATTATCGTATCAACCGGGAGATATAATCTCCGTATGCAGGCGCTGCTGGAATGTTGCTACTTAGAAATGGAAAGTTCACACATTTATTGAATATCCGTTTAAAAGATGATAGCGGATATGTTCCTGATATCGTACCTGCAATCGCATTCCCTTTTTACGAATGTGACCAACCGATTTAGACTTGTTAACGGGTTTGTACTAACATGAGCAACACGACGGGTGCCACATGTGGAGCAGGATCTGCTTACCTTTCCAGATCACCTGAGATCACACACAGTTTATGGTGGAGTTCGTGTTGCTTAGTCCTTAGTTTTCCAAGTTGTGTTTTGTGTACTATTGCTTGTCAGTTTGTCTTTTCCTTTTTTAGAACATGTTGTTGTCAGTTTATTTTCGATTTATGTGGTATCTGTTATCTGACATATTTCTTGTGTTCATGCTAAAGACGACTACGTAAATAAACAGTTAACCGTTTTGGTTAGCTTTAGTATTTATACATATGCAGGCCTAAGTATCGTTTTGCTTTCAATATGTGCTCTCGTTGTAAAAAAAGACTTTTCCTTTTCTCAATCTATCGATAAATCCATCGATAAATTTAGATAACCAGTAGATATATTTTAATTCTGGAAAAGTACAACATGTTTGCATGTTATGTTTTTGCTGGAACAAAATAAATCCTTATCTAAATTTCAGAGAACCGTCGGACATACGCTTTAGAGCTTTTAATGGAGATTCTACAAATCATCTGTTAAACATGAGAAGCGAATTATGGTACGGGGTTATATATTTTATTGAGATAAAACCAAGGAAAGTCCTTTTAATGAAAAATACAGAAACAAAGATTCATAATGAGACAACATGAAGTCGGTGATCTCCTATTTTTTTTATCATTATTGTCTACCCATACTCATGAAATATCTCAAAAAATATCTTTCAGAAAAAAATACACCGGTTGAATGCATAGACTGTTTGATCTGAATTCTCCTACGATCGACAAATCTGTGTATTAGCCGTTTTAGAATGTATAGGACTATTGGTAATTCGCTGTTTCAGAATCTAATGCATTCTGGGTAATATTTTCAAAAGCGTACACCAAAACGTTGTGATTGGTTTAAAACGTTCTAAACAATGGAAATCCCACCAATGACGTAACGTTATTTTCATTTTGGTGTACGAACAATCAGATTACCCATAGTCCTTTAGATTCTGAAAAGGCGAATTACATTGTTCGTACAGCAAAATAAAAAGAACGTCACTTTATTAATGTTAGTGGTTGAATATGTATTGCTCCTTATGTTGTCACCCAATGACAACGTTTTGTTGTATGCTTTATGATACATTTCCCAGAACAAAATCCAAGATTGTTTTAGTTAAACCCTTCTATATTGGTCTTTATATGGAGTTTTTTTTAATCATTCAGAACTTACGAAATATTAATACATGTGTACCATTACTTGGTGGTGTTTCAAAACCACAAATTCGGGCTTCGCACGGTTTGAAAGAAATAAGAAAATTGCATTCCATATACAACTTTGCAATGTATGCTCCAAGGCAGCAAAGGGTGTAATTGCTGTTGACGCGAAGGTCAGAAATATTGTTAAAATTATTCCAAAGATACTTATTTACTAAAATTCAGAAGTTGATATGATGACAATTTTTCGATTGAAATTATATTGACATAAAAGAAGATTTTTTTTTATTTTTAGTCTAACAGAGTCAACTTCGAGAAAGGAACGTATTGTTGTGATGAAAATAATGTTCTAGAATATTTATAACATAAGTATCTGACACAGTTCTAAGCACATCATTTACCTAAAAAACAACCTTGCTGTGCCTACTTTTACTTATGCCTAGTTATACACCTAGGTAAGCGCAAAATTTTCCAAAACAATTATTTGTTATACTCTTCAAAACATTTTCAAGGAAAGATCAAGGTAGGAACCATAATAACCTTGTTATATCATAGGATTTTGATATAATGATTGCGCATCAATACTTTAATTGTATTGATCTAGTATCGCCATGCTCTAGTTCACCATGTTTGAATGGAGGAACATGCACACCAACTGGAAGCACTTTTGTTTGTTCCTGTCCAACTAGATATCTTGGAAACCAATGTCAAGGTTTGTTGCGTAATACTATATGATCAACTTTATCAGTGCAATCGGATAGAAAAATAAAGATTTTAAGCCTTTTTTATCTGAGTAAATTGACACTATGAAAAATGAATGCGCTGTTATGATGAATACAATACTCTAGTATAGTGACAATGTTGATATCTGAACAACAATTCGAAGCAGATTTTGTATCAATAAAACACAAATAGCCGACTATACGGTTTGGGTGATTATTGCACTTTATATGAACTCTGGTGGATAGTTGTCTCATTGGGATTCATACCACATCTCTTTATTTTGATAAAATTATACCTTGTTTTTTTACATTCGCACATTGCAACATTTTCAGAGCAATTATTTGTATACTCTGTAAAAGTTTGTCAAGAAGTAAAGATAGTAACAATTCCAATCTCGATATATTCTAGGATTTGCAATAAATGATGGCATTCCACGACTGCTATTTTTATTTAGTTACACTTCACATGAGTTCAACTTGTAATTATACCATTTCATTCATGTGTATGAATAACAATAATCGGTAGTAAGTAAAGGGGGTCCGCAAATGCTGAAATACGCATATAACGTTATATACAAGTTTTTTTACGTCTCTTAAATCAAACGTAAAAAGAAATGTGAATACTCCGGTAGCATGCACATACAAAAATGCAATAAAAGGCAATGACAACAACAATTAATATAAAAAATGCACTCGTGCAAACAACTTTCCACCAAAAAAAAAGGAAGTATCTAGAAATCTTAAAACGTAGAGCATTACAAAATCATTACAAACAACAAAATACAGGTGTTTGAAATCCGTCTCGTTTTGCATGCTATATAAACGGTTACATGAATGAACGGTTTACCATGTTGGTTAGCTTTTATGTTCATAATATAAGTATACGGGTTTTGTTCTTCTCATATATTGTATGATGGTAATTTGTATAATTGTCATTTTGATTAGTTTCTTCTTGTGAGTCTTGTAAGTTGATTTTTTCTTATTATTATTTTAGTTCATTTATATGTTTCGGAGTATTAGTGTGAACTAGTTCACAGTTTTGTATAGGGGACAGCTGAAGTATGCCTCCGGGTGCGGGATTTTCTGGCTTTGTTGAAGACCCATTTATGACCTTGGGCTTTTTTCTGCTCTTTGGTAGGGTTTTTGTCTCTCTGACACATTCCCCATTTCTCAATTTTATCTATATATCTATTTATTTTATTTCTTTTTTTTAAGTGTGTTTTCTTTTTGGGAAAAGAATGCCTTTTTATTCCGTCAATAATTTCGTTTTGTGCTTAATTCTTCAATCGCATTTTTCAGTTTTTCAACGTTCATGTCGTTATGGTTGGAAGCAGCATGGAAACAATTGTTATTACTTCAGCAGTATCACAAAACCATGGATTTATGCCAAGGTTGTGATGATTTGTTAACTTTGAGTATTTACAATTATTTTTTTCATTATTTTTTTCATATATAATAGTACAAGCCACCAACCAGTTAAAATGAACAGTAATACATAATTAATCAATAATGAAGTTCCCCAGTTCTATTGTTATACTTTATAGTTACTATTTCTGAAACAAGTGTAAATAGAATAGATCTGTTTCGAATAACAATGGACTTTGACCACAGGTGTGATTAGCGGGGTTTCTGGAAATCCCTGCTTCTACATCCCAAAAGAAATGTCCATTGTTATTCAAAACAATAGAAATTGATTTTCGTTTTTTAATAGCATGAACAGAAGAGATTACGAATACTGTTTACTACAAATTGTTTGAAGAAATATTAAAAAAACCTATTTCAGGAAATACCAATAGAAAAAAAATATTTAGCTTCTATTTTGAAAAATATATATTTATATATTTAAATACTCCTATGCATGACGCTAAAATTTTAATCCCATATGGCAATGTCTTAAAGAATATACAATTTTATTTGAATTATACATTTTAAAAACATATAGTATTCATTTCGACTAAGTCTCAATCATAAAATAAATATTAGTGAATTGTTGTGGACAAACGATGGCACTGAGTCAGAGTGTATGGTAATTGTGGTGGCTGGCCCATTCAGGGGGAGGGGGGTTCCTATGTGTAATCTGTATTTTTGTATGTTAAGCGGGTCTGGTTATCGGGTTTCTAATCCAGACACAACTAAATATTATTGTTATATATATATGCACTTTCATTGATCTATAATCTGTCGATACGTGTATCTTGACATTGCACTGTTTATGACGTCTTTGGTTAAATCCATTGGATGTTTTATGTGTACTGATTGCTAACTTAGTCTTAGATGCACGATTTGTTTATTAGTTGTTATTGGCTTTGTATCTTCGAGTACTCGCAGATCTGTACTTAGTGTATTTTTGTTGTTGGGATGTACAAGTACCCGGCCACGTCCACTCTGTGTTTTTGTTGGATTTATTTCTATTTATATCCATCTGATGAGTTAAACCTTTTTCCACTGATTTGTATAGTTTGTTCTTATGTTGTACTGTCACACCACTGTCCCAGGTTAAGGGGATCCCGCTAACATGTTTAACCCCGACACATTCTGTATGTATGTGCCTGTCCCAAGTCAGGAGCCTGTAATCCACTGGTTGTCGTTTGTGCTGTATTACATATTTGTTTTTTGTTAATTTTGTTTGTACATTAATAAGGCCATTAGTTTTCCCGTTTGAATGTTTTACATTTGCCATTTCGGGGACTTTTATAGCTGACTTTGCGGTATGGGCTTTGCTCATTGATTAAGGCCGTACGGTGACCTATAGTTGTTAATTTCTGTGTCATTTGGTCTCTTGTGAAGAGTTGTCTTTTTGGCAATCATACCACATGTTATTTTATATATACAGCTATCCCTCAGTATGTTTGAATACGAAAGTTTGTTTAATGTTGGGGAAAAGGAGTGGGGTCTTTTTTTATAAATCCGTAGGAATATATATTTATGATTACCTTCATTATATTGATACATAGAACTTTAGGTTATGAACGTTGCGTTATCTTCAGTCTATCCTGTCAAATCCAACGTCTGACTCAAAATGTCATCCGTCTCATATCCGACCATTTTGACAACTGCATAAAACGAGCATGATATATTATTATAATTGGAATGCACGATACGGCCAACCTTGACCTATGTAAAAGCTACGGTCCATGCTAGCCCATGCATTAAATGGGAATAAGCAAAACGTCAACTGTGAAATTTGTAAAATCTACTCACTTGTCAAAGTTTGAATAAGATCGTCAAAGTAAGGTTACTAGTGGTTTTTCATCCAAAAAAATCTGTTTTCTTAATTATCATGGTTTGATATTGTAAATACAAATGCTATCCGTTCTTTTTCATTTAATATGCAATGTAAACAAATATAGGGCTTTGTATCGAGTGTAAGTTAGTATCGGGATACGGCGTGTCTGGATAAGATACCCCTCCGGCCTTCGGCTGTCGGGGTTTCTTATCCAAACACACCTATCCCTCAGTGTATAACTATTACAGAATCATTAAGATACATATTGATTCTATCATGCAACCGTTTTGATGTTTATCCGCCCGAGTTCATTGTTTGAATTTTAAAACGTGAGGTTTACCAAGGGTGGATATATATGGTTATCAACGGGACAAACTACTAGGATAGAATTCTTTATTGATATAAGGAGATATTAACAACAATTTATTGCAAGTATATGGATGGAAATTAATCAGGAATAAATGAATTACAATGTGATTGATCTAACTCGTCAGAACCGGTTTAAATGCAATCAAATTCAGACAAAAATATGTTATAAACCTTTAATTAAACCATTGTCGTGATGTCAGCCTATTTATTTACCGTGGATTCTTTTTCTAGAATCAACGCTTCCTAAATCTGTCGCTTAAATGGGCTCACCAAATTATATTCAATTGTTTCCTTTGTGTGCCTACTTTCAATAAGTTTGGATTGGTCAAGTTTACTGATTTTTATTTACTAATGGAATTAATTTAAAACTTACCTTTACATTTTATAATTTTTATATGGCTTCACTGGGAATCGAACTACTCCTTGAAATCTGTTATGTTTGACTGACATCAACACGTCGACAAAACCCCTCCGCTTCTAATGGGTTGCTATTTTTATGTCTAGTATATATATATTAATGAACATATCATACAAAACGGTACAACGGACACACAGGGCTTGTTCCTTTATGTATACATGATAAACAACCGTATAGTATAAGTTGGTAGCCGCGAGGTTAACCTTGTTATATCAATGAGTTAAAGAGACAAATTAAAGGTATATGTAGAATCTTGTTGCTTTAAGTTCGAATCCCTATATTCTCTTTGTTTTCCCTATTTTTTTGTTTTCCGTTTTATTAAATTTATATGTTACGGTGGTTATTTTTGTAATAATAGAAGGTTAATTTTTGATTATTTTTGGCTATTTCACATAATTGAAAGGAAAATAATTTGTCTATATTCTTATAGATATAGTATGCTTTCATCTGTTTTACTACATATCTTTACAAATCATTAATGTTTATTCGCAAATTCCTTTGCGAGTAAATCGTGATGTGTCTAGAATTAGGCTTCTTTATAGAATTTTCGGTAGCATACTTATTATATGTATTTAGACATCAGTTCGAATATGTCTTTTATCTAAATGTCGGATGATATTCAGATGCCAAATAACTTAAAGACAGACGTGTTACATTTGTATGTTATATTTGTAATTCTGTAACCAATCAATAGTGAATTTAGATCTATTAATGCATCGTTGAACATGATAACATGGTTATCTTCACTCACTTACAATACCTTCTTATTAAGAAAAGGCTCTAATTTTGAAAAGATATCAAAACAATAGTTTATGTTACAAATTTCTATGCTAACTTTTTTTTATTGTAGCAATATTACCATACGTATAGGTAGAATATGATTACTATTTTGTTACTTTTCTGACATCGGATTCGGACTTCTTTTAAACTAAGTTTTACTGTGCGTATTGCTGTGTGTTTGTTTTTTCTACATTGGCTAGAGGTATAGGCGGAGGCTTGAGGTATCACTAATCATGTTTAACCCCGAAAAATTTTTGCGCCTGTTCCAAGTCAGGAGCCTCTGGCCTTTGTTAGTCTTATATGTTTTTTAATTTTAGTTCATTTATATATTTTGGAGTTTAGTATGACGTCCATTTTCACTGAACTAGTACAACTAAAACCCGCCTCCGGTCGCGGGATTTTCTCACTGTGTTGAAGACCCATTAGTGGCCTTCGGCTGTTTTTTGCTCTATGGTTTGGTTGTTGTTTCCTTGACACATTCCCCATTTCCATTCTCAATTGTATTGCTTATCTTTAGTTGTTTTTATTGAATTTGCTAAATCAAATTTGACGATTTATTTTTTTTTTTTATGGCAAAAAATTCAAAAAATGAACTTATACAGGAAAAATTGACATCTTTACTTGGAAATCCGATGTTTGGTATAAAAAAAAACACACTAAATTGTGGTTTACATGTGATTTATTGATATCCTGACTTTTGCTTAATTTTATGAAATACTTCTCAATGGTGGTGCTATTGATTGATCACAGATTTGCACTATTTAGTTGAATTGTGCATATTTGTTTTAATTATCATTAAGTTGTTTTTTCAGAGATATTGTTATTTGCGTAGCAGTATCCTGGCAGAAGCAACAACAAGAAGTAAGATATGGTTTCTGAAGACTAATGCAGAAACGGACGAGAAAAGTATATACCTTCAGTTGAAAAATTGTATTTTTTAATTATTTGTTTCTATAATAACACATGTAAGGATCAAGCTTTACAAAATACAAAAACACAAAGTATAATTACTTTAAACAGAATTACACAACTGTATATAAAATTTGTATTGGGAACTTGTCTAACAGGGGTCCAATGCCTAACGTTCTAAATACTGATTAATGAATACTTCAAAATGACAAACAAATTAGAGGATGTGAATAAGATTCCAAACATACAAATTCTATGATGGATCAGAATAGCTCTTAACAAAACGTGTTAAACATCAATAATTTAATTTTGAATAAAACTGCACAGTTTGAAAGTCTCTTTTAATTGGGAATAGCTGTGATTTAGACAAAACATTGACTTTTTTTTTTATTGTTTTTGTTTCAAACATTAATAAAACCGGAAAATTGAAATTATATTTCGCTTTAAGTGTTATTTTTGTTTCAATGTGGTAAATATAAGATAAAAATCATTGCAGATGTATTATTGACTTGCAAGTCAATGATTCAACCTCATTTAATTCAGTATGCATGTAGCCATAACTTGACCTTTAGCTGCCTGTCTTAAGTGTGTTCAGTTATTAAACTTCAACATTGAAAAGTGAAACAAGGAAGCCACTAGAACATATCGTAAATACACAATTCCACGTGATTGTCCGACTATTTAAATTTATATTAATGTTTATATATGGGTTGAATTACTATCGGCAGTCTTTGGATGTAAATTCGATGGTGTTAGAAATGGTTTTTTATCATTTAAGTCATGATCAGAAATTCCGTTGGTTGCTTAAACCAATAATGATGTTTTGTTTATCTTATTTCTAATGTTGTTTTGCATTAAATGGAAATACAATTTGTATCATTTTTTCGTGCTTCCAAAGCGCTCTCCTGGATTTATATTCATTAAAAGCGTACTTATTGAAGGTTATTCTAGACAAAAAAATTCGTGCGCATCGACATGAGTACCATACCATTATATAACTACCAAAATGTCGATGCTTCTGATCGTGGACCGTCATTTAATAAACCAGCATTTCGATACCCAGTAAATAAAGGCAACAGTAGTATACAGCTGTTCAAAAGTCATAAATCAATTGAGAGAAAACTAATCCCGGTTACAAACTTAAACCGAGGGAAACACGTCAACTATAAGATGAAAACAATGGAACAACAGAAACACAGAAGTGCAACAAAACCAAGCGTCAACAAACATAGAAACGGACTATTTGATAATAACTGCCATATTTATGACTTCGTAAAGGACATCTAAAAACATATGGTTGATTGAACCTGGTTGTATGGCTAGCCAAACCTCCTGCTTGTATGGAAATGTTAATATATCGCTAAAATGACAACACTACGTGACAGGCATACAGTACAAACAAACGCAAGAACACTCAGCAGATAGAAACGCATAAATAAATAATGCAATAGTACATTTCAACACGTAAAGCACAGAATAACAACGTACATCGTCCTTTAACAACAGCACAGCACACATTTAAATGAGACATGTTATTCTAAATTGTCAGTTTCTTATATAAGTCAGTGTACAAAAAAAAATGGTTTCTTATTGTTTATTCAGTTACATTAAATATAGAATACGACAAATAACCATTATCAAACCGCTCCTGTTGAACTGTAAGTCCCCGAGGGTAGCATTTGGTAGTAGCTAGTGATTCGGTATCATCATGATTAAAACCAAACATTTTTCGTCAAATGGGAAACTGCTCTAGCACCGATGTTCTCTCCCGATTAAGATCGATTTTGCTGTTCTAACAACACCTTAATTGTTTTAAACTCTTAAATAGTGTACAGTTTTGGCTTCTAAACATTTGACGTGTTTGACGTGTGCAGTTTAATTTGCATATGTCCTTATCACTTAAATGATAATATGTTTTGTGCAAATTGCTTTCTTGAATCCCATGTATTGTTCACGAAACTATAGATTTACACACGAGTGTCTTCGTAAAATCATTGCCAAACACAAAATGAATAGTTAAACACGTCGTTTATTCATTCTTAAACAAATGATTTCAGCTTTTTGGCTTGGTGGATCGGATAGTACTTCAGAAGGTGTGTGGTTTTGGACAACTAGTTGACAGTGGTTTACAGTGACTGATTGGCATACACGTACTATACGTGAACCGAATAATCAGGGTGGAAATGAAGATTGTCTGAGCATTCATAAAAAATTGAACTATGAATGGAATGATAAAGATTGTTCAAACACATATAGCTTCATTTGCGAAAAACCGTAAGTATCTTCCAAAAAGTTAAAGTACGTTTATAAAAAACAAAGGTAATATTTATCTTATGTAAAATTCAATTCACAAATCAAGAAAATCTAGAGTTATTGCATCTGCGTTTTAATCAAACATAGTTCTGCTAGTTTATGTACAAGATATACATTTTTGATTACCTATCCACATATGAAAATAAGGAGATAATGTATGATTGCCAATGAGTCAACTATCCACCAAAGTTCAAATAAAGTGGATGTGCGAAATTAAAGGCAACCGTACGGCCTTCAACAATGAGACAAACCCATACCGTATAGTCGGATATAAAAGTCCCTAAAATGTAAATATAAAACAATTCAATTGAGAAAACTAACGGCCTAATTCATACAATTAACAAAAAAAATATGACAAACATGAACCAACGACAACCACTGCACAACAGGCTCCTGACTTGGGACAGGCACCTTAAGAATGTGGCGAGGTTGAAGAGTCATTTTCTGTAAGCATCAAAATCATGTGGAAATGACATGTCACAGAATTGGTTCAAAATTTGTAAAAATGTTCTAACAATTGATATAAACTGAAATATACATGAATTTTCATTTAAAATTTTGCGGTTGCTATGATAACCGCTTGAACACTTTTTGGTCATTTTTTGTAAATAAAAAAGGCTTAAAATGTGCAATTAATCTTGGATGTATATGGCCTTTTAGAGAATAAAAAAGAAAATTGTGTTTGTTGTTATGACTAAGTATGGTTATGACATATTTAAAAAATGCATTTAGAAAAATATTATTCAGCAGTTTGGTCAAGAACCTAATCCCAAAAAGGGTCAAATTCCTTGTGTATTGGGAGTCCTTTTTTACCATGTTTTGAAAGCTTTGAGATTTTTCAACCCAGATTTTCCTGATATGGATAAAATAATTTTTTAATAGTTTAACCATTGCTTAATCAAAATACAAAAAATTGACAGGGGTATATTGGAAAATTTTGCAAAATTCAATTTTCGAAATCATGGTTTTTCGAAATTACTGTTTTTAATATTGTTACAAATAGAATACTGAAATTAACACGAATGCTTTATTTGTCTGGAAATACTTAATCCTGCTCTCAGAAAAAATAAAAGTTATCAAATTAAATATAACAACTGCTGGATTCTTAAATCTCAATTAAAAGCCCCTTTCAGTACACCAAAATTTGGCGGGAAATGATTCTCTCTAGATTTTTCATGCATTTAACATTGGCACTTTTTTCTTTTAAAAACAATGAAAACAAAACAAGGATTTTATAAGATTTTAAAATATAGCTTTTTAAACTATATGTAATATAACTATGAAAAGAAAAGTAGGGGTTAGTGAGCAAAATATTTTAATGGCACTACATGGATAAAACCAGAGGATTCCGAATATGTGACAAAAAAGTCAAAAACAATAGTAGCGAACATCCTTAGCTGAAGACAGTGAAGTAGATATTTTACAAGCAATTGGAAATGTCTGAATTTTCTGTAATGTTTAACACATTCCCAAACCTTGCTCAAGCAAAATGGAGAAAGGAAAAGGAGGACTCTATGCATGGTATACAGGGCAATTGGTACACACCAAATGTAGACCATTCAAAGAAGAGGTCGGATCGAGCAGTACCTGCTGTGAACCTGGAGGACAAATAAAATGTTCTAAACGCCTGTCAGAAAGAGACATACTTTTGACACTAAAACAATATGGAATCGTTTAACTGTATGAGCTCGGTAAGTAAAAACTATTTTTCCTGAAAATATTGATGTGGGGGTGGGGACGAGGAACTGGACCCTTAACCGAGATCCCCATTATCATTGAAACCTGTAATACAGAACCAAATTTATGAGTTTTTGTATTAGCCCTTAGAATATAAACAGTGTCTTATAAACTCGAATTTATGAATATTGAACAGATATATCATGTTATGGAGGGGTATTTCCGAAAAATACCAGTCGAGGGACTGTAAAATTTCCCCAGCCGCTAGGCAAGGGCAATTTGGTCCCAAGACTGGTAATTTTCGCAAATACCCCTCCATAACATGATATATCTGTTTACTTACACCGAATAGATTTTGATTGAAACTCTCTGTACTGGTGAAAGGAAATATTTTTTTTACTAGTGAGATTTTATTCATAAACATAATTTTGAGGATAAGTAGAGACTATCATAATACCACGGGAATTATACATGCACTTATATTCACTCGTGTTAATATGTCTTTTGATTGAGTTAAGCCATTTCAATTGATATTTTATAGTGTGTCTTTCTGTGTTGTTGTGTTACACTATTGTTTCAGATAAGGGTGAAGGTTTGGTACCATTAAAACGTTTGAACTCGCTGCAATTGTTTGCACCTGTTCTAAGTTAGTTGATGTGGTTCATAAGTGTTCCTCGTTTCACGTTTTTTTTTATATATAGATTAGACCGTTGGTTTTCCCGTATGAATGGTCTTACAAAATTAATTTTTGGGACCCTTTATAGCTTGCTGTTCAGTGTGAGCTAAGGCTCCGTGTTGAAGACCGTACTTTGACCTATAACAGTTTACTTTTATAAATTGTGACTTAGATGGTGAGTTGTCTCATTGGCACTCAGACCACATCTTATTATATCTTCTTATACGCGTTAGCGCTGTCTTTATGTAACGTCATATCCGAATAATTTTGGCAGGGAAGAGGCTCGCGAGGGTAAAAAAGGAATTTCCAAAATGACAAAAGGTTAGAATATGCGAAAAAAACACTGGCTACCAACCAAATCAAAATACAGCATTCTCATTAACATATAAGGTGTAATTGTATATGGTAAGGGTCACATGTCCAACTAACATTTTTAATCTGTATTTGAACACAATTTCAAGATTCATTAGACAATGTTAAGTTTTTTTGGTTTGGTCTATTTCTCAGATACATGTACACGTACTATTACCAATAGGCCACTATATTTAGTGTATGGGATAATTGTCAGGTGTACATGTCCGGTTGGCAGGTTTCATCTGACCTCGGACTCATTTTCCTTGTTTATTGGACAATTTTTTTGTTTTTGTGTTTTGGTCTTTTTTGCAGATATTATAGCAATATATCAATTATATTAAGTGTATGGAACAATTGTGAGGTGTAAATGTCTGTCTGGCAGGGTTCATATGACCTTGACATCAGTTTTATGTTTCATTGGTCAATGATTTTTTTTGTAATTTCGTCAGTTTAGTAGATACTTTTACCAATAAGACAACTATATTTAATGTCTGGAATTGTTAGAAGATGAACATGTCTATCTGGCAGGGTTCAAGTGCCCTTGACCTCATTTTCATGGTTCATTTGTGGTTTGTAGAGAAGAATTTTACAAGTCCGGGCCGTAGGACTTGTGGTTAAGCGTGAAGACTGAGAGTTATGCCACTTTACAAATTGAAGAATTGCTGAATTTATTTTTTGTTTCAGTTCTTAAGCTTGCCTCGACCAAATGCTATGAAACTTATACACAATACTTATTACCACACAACTCAGATCAAGTACAAATTTGGGTAGTGTCACATTTTAGGTTCTTAAGTTATGTCCCTTTATGACTTCATATGATATGCAATTTGGGGCATCATCTGTGTCCCATAGACACATTCACCATTTATTTAAATAATGAAAAAACGTTGCTTTCACTTTACACTTTGTGGTCGAATTTTTCTAAAAATCGCCAGATTTGGACTAGACCGAGGATAAATTTGTTATCTACTTCATATCTGTAGATATGGATATGAACGTAGATAACTTATAATCTTACTGACAATAACCTGAAAATTAAATGTATAATTAGGACACTGTTAATTAGTTAATTATTTTTTGAAAGGTTTGAAAGATCAGTTTATCATTCAAAGCTGTATAAAGTGAACTAAGTTATCATTGATTGATGGTTGTTTATGCCACGTTCAGCAATATTGTGATATTTTGAGGTGGTTTTGGATGCAATTAGGTGCCCAGAATATCAGATGTCAACCAATCAGAATCAAAATTGAATATTATACATTTGTTTCCCTTGCCCGAGGGAGATATGTAGATTTGTTCACCTGATAAAGTTGATGTTTCCTCGAAGCCAATGCCCGCGAGAAATATTACTTTTTTATGGTGAACAAATCTTTATATCACCATCAGTCAATGAAAATAAATGTTTTATTTCATTGGCTATTTTTTTTTTTACTTTCTGAACATAAAGAATCAATTCATATACAGGAGCAATGTCTTATCTGCTTCAGTGGCGGATCCAGAACTTTTCATAAGGGGGACCCACCGACTGACCTAAGGAAGGGCCCGCTCCAGTCATGCTTCAGTGATTCCATATATAACCAACCAAATTTTCCACACGAAAGGGGGGGGCAGGGGCCACCCGCTCCCCCCCCCCCCCCCCGATCCGCCTATGTGCTTGGTATAATAAAAAAAGCATGACTTAAACATTTATCATAAGGTATTACTCCCCTGGCTACCGACGAAGTCTAAGGGAACTTTAGGTTTGCACTCCGTCAGTCTGTCTATCCATCCGATGGTCAGTCCAGCAAATAAGTTTTCCACACTTTTTATCTTCATGCTTGAAGATATTGATATTGATATTTGGTGTATTGCTTTATCATGACAAGTTACAGATCGCTATTTACAAAGTAGTCAAAACGTTATGTATATTAACCGCTTGTAACATCACACGAGATAGTCCCGATCTTCAAAGGATAATATGAAGTTTTGTTCAATGTCACAAGTGATCGTGGTAACCAAACTTATGTAGATTTCGTTATTAAAAATTGCATACAGCGTAATGATATATTGTATTAAAATGTGTTCTAAAATGTATATATTTTTTCAGGAAATGTAATCTAGAAGCCTACAGATTTAAGTGTGCATGTTCCTTCTTTGCAAGACCAAGCAGTGAACATTCATAACATTATGAAAGTGTCACTAGACCAACAAACAAATCTTGAGTAAAGATGTTTCTGTTTGCTCCAACGATCGTTCCATGACTTTTTTCTAAATACATTGAATGAGAAATGCCAGAACAGAACTGCCAACTTTAGCTTGAGAAAAAAAGCAAAGTTGAAGCAGTCAACCTTTATGTTGATTTAACTAAGAAAACAAGTAGCAATATTGCCTCTACTAGTGAACCATTTTTTTATCAGCATATTACCGATGGACATGGAATTGAAGGGAGGTAGACAAAAATGTGATATTCACTAACCAAAAAAAAAAGGAATTTCTTATTCTAAATTTAGCAATGGAATATTGTGTATGTACCAAGAAGATCATACAAGTGTATGAAAGTACTTGATATATTCGACAATGCCTGATAGCAGTAGAATGTTTGATATAGATGATTTTAAAACATTTCAACAATTAATAATCCTGTGTTCCCGTCATGCAAGAAAATGTGATGCGGCTACAGAGCAATATATTACAATAATTTTATAGCTGACTATGCGATATGGGATTTGCTCATTGTTGAAGGCCATACGGTGACTTAGAGTTGTTAATTTCAATTTCCTTTGATCTCTTTTGAAAAGTTGTCTCATTGGCAATCACACCACATCTTCTTTTTAGCTCACCTAACCTAAAAGGCCAAGTGAGCTTTTCTCGTCACTTGGCGTACGTCGTCCGTCGTCTGTCGTCCGTCGTCCGTCGTTAACTTTTACAAAAATCTTCTCCTCTGAAATAACTGGGCCAAATTTTACCAAACTTGGCCACAATCATCATTAGTGGTATCTAGTTTAAAAAATGTGTCAGTCGACCCCGCCTGCCATCCAACATGGCCGCCATGGCTAAAAATAGAACATAGGGGTAAAATGCAGTTTTTGGCTTGTATCTCTGAAACTAAAGCATATAGAGTAAATCTGACATGGGGGTAAAAATGCTCATCAGGTTGAGATCTATCTGCTTTGAAATTTTCAGATGAATCACACAACCCATTGTTGGGTTGCTGCCCCTGAATTAGTAATTTTAAGGAAATTTTGCAGTTTTTGGTTATTATCTTGAATATTATTATAGATAAAGATGAACTGTAAACAGCAATAATGTTCAGCAAAGTAAGATCTACAAATAAGTCAAACATGACCAAAATTGTCAATTGACCCCTTAAGGTTTTATTGCCCTTTATAGTCAATTTTTAAAAAATTTTCGTAAATTTTTGTAATCTTTTACAAAAATCTTCTCTGAAGAAACTACTTAGACTAATTTAACCAAACTTGGCCACAATCATCATTAGGGTATCTAGTTAAATAAATGTGTCAGATAACCCTGCCTCCCAACCAACATGGCCGACATGCCTAAAAATAGAACATAGGGGTAAAATGCAGTTTTTGGCTTGTATCTCTGAAACTAAAGCATATAGAGTAAATCTGACATGGGGGTAAACATTTTCATCAGGTTGAGATCTATCTGCCTTTAAATTTTCAGACGAATCAGACAACCCGTTGTTGGGTTGCTGCCCCTGAATTGGTAATTTTAAGGAAATTTTGCATTTTTTGGTTATTATCTTGAATATTTTTATAGATAAAGATAAACTGTAAACAGCAATAATGTCCAGCAAAGTAAGATCTACAAATAAGTCAACATGACCAAAATTGTCAATTGACCCTTTTAAGGAGTTATTGCTCTTTAAAGTAAATTTTTAACAATTTTTCGTATTTTTTTGTAATCTTTTACAAAAATCTTCTTTGAAACTACGGAGACAAATTTAACCAAACTTTGCCACAATCATCATTAGCTAGGGTATTTAATTTTAGAAAATGTGTCCGATGACCCTGAACATGGCCAACATGGCTAAACATAGAACATAGGGGTAAAATGCAGTTTTTTGCTTATAACTCTGAAACTAAAGCAAAAGTATAATGGTTGCATTATTTTATGCATCAATTGTACACAAAAATATCAGGTGAGCGACACAGGCTCCTTGGAGCCTCTAGTTTATAATTATTATATATTGATAATATTTGTGTCAAGTAATTCAATCAACAAACTGTTTGGCATTTTATGATATAAAAACAGAAAATCCCTCCCCCCAACCCCCCAAAAAAAGTATGAAATAAGAAACAAAAATAAGCAACACACTTCGATTAAATAGATTTATAGAATGTTTGCCTATTTTAGTCTTTCAACTTAAAACTCCAAAATAATAACACAGTCATATCTAATAAAAGTTGTTTTATAGTTTCACATCAAATAGTTTCAGAAATGAAACCAATGTTATCCATATTCATTTCTTTGCCTGATTTACTTGTTATCTTATTATAATCATTGCTGTATCAACTTTGTAGAACTTAAAATATTTTTTTTAATTAAAACTACAATCTCTTAATCTTACTATGTTGGATTTAAGCCTAGTATAGCATTTGGATCGACAAATGTATGCATTATTCGACAGAGATCAGTGGCCAATAGTTCAATTAGTAGGTTGCCCACTCCATTGAAATGAATAATACAACAATAAGCAGATAGCCAAATTCTAAACCAAATTATATATGAGTACCAAACCATTTATGTATACTTACATGTATATAATATAATGCTTACATAATTTTGATTTACAGTTTTATTTTTGTAAACTTCCATCAAGTTAAGTTATCAAAACTTATGTTTTGATAGCTTTAGTTTATATGTTTAAGAAAAAAATGCGATACCTATGTAAAATGAAAAGGCAGCTAGTTCAAACCTTGAAATTCAGTCATTCACCATAATGTAACCAGTTTCCAACAAATTGCATGCAAAATGTATATGTTAGTTGTCGAATCATGGAAAATATGAAAAAAGTTAAGGACCAAGAGAACTTTTTTTATATTATTTGTTTTTATCATTTTTCGTATTTAAACATGATATTTATATCTGATTATCATTGACTACAGGTATGTAAAGTATCAGAATGTGTGTAGTTTATTTTCATATCATTATTTGATCATAACTGATCATTTAATATAAAAATGATTGCATTAATAACATTTATGTCCAGATTTTTTCTTTCTGAGATTTGAAAAAAAAATCAAAAAATTCAAAAGTGACCTTTTTTCAATCAAAATTTAAAAAAAAAAAAAAAAAATATCCCCTCTGAGATTTTTTTGTCAAGAATGCACCAAATACAATATTTCTTAATGGTGATATTCGTTTATGCCACAAAATCTGGAATAAACAATTTTGGAGCCATAAAAATGGGTTATTTTGTGAATTTTTGCTAATCTTGATTTTTGAAAAAACATCCAATTTTAAAATTCAAAATTTTTACTTTAGATGAAAGAACTTTAAAAAATTTCAAATATATTTTAAAACACTAATATATATTAGGTTGATAGCAAAAGAAAAACCGGGGATATATGTTTCCATTCTGTTACAAAAAAAGTGGTAAAAACAGGAAAAAAGGCACTTTTCATCATGCTTTTTTGATGTTTTTCGAGCAAATTTAAAATAACTTGTTTCCATGGCAACCAACACTTCAACTTTTGAAATGATTATTATTTTTGTTGTCAGTGCACCATGACAAACCCATGATATGAAAATAAAGGAAATTATGGAGTATGCATTTCTCATTTTCTTTAAAATTCTTTGATGCTTACAGAGAATGACTCTTAACATGTTTATGAGTGCTCTAACCTGGGACAGTTGTGTAACAGCACATTATAAGCACACATTAAAAAAATCAGTTGAAAAAGGCTTAACTGATCAAATCGATACAAAGCAGAAAAATGCTAACAATCAAAATTATCAAACTGTTTGCTTGGAAATAAACATAAGGGTGTATCATGTGTGCTAAATATGTATCTGTGTATTAATTTGACTTAACAAAAACCTGTCTTTGCCCCCGTTTATTTTGGATGTGTGCAAACAAAATGATAAGTGGTGTGGGGGCTGTGTGTGGCTGTCCAAACTTCCCTCTCCCGTCATTGTTTTGGCTGCAATGGACTTTTTTTCTATGGGGCAAAACTATCAAAAAGTGTTAAAAGCCCTTAGAAAGTAGTATTCTTCTATAAGTATGACAAGATAGTAATTCAATAAAGCATTTTCTTTTGTATGCGCCATTTACGAAAGTAGAAAACGAAAAATGTTTTAATTAAAAACCAATTGTTCAAAGAACAAATAAAGTTCTTTCCATCCAAAATGCATATATTTTGAAAGGAAAATATTCACATACAGTTTAAAATGTCAATTGTGGTGTCAGTTAATAGCTTAATTCACGCTGATTTCAAACATATATGGTTCATTGTATCCTTTCAGTAACTGCGAGTTCTCTCAAATCGTACTTTCTTGTTGATACAATTCTTAATGCTTTTTTGTTATTTAGTGTTTCCTTATTTAGTGTAATATCTCGTCTCTCTATTTTTAATATATACCAGCTTTGATAAGTGTTTGGTATGACTATATATTTTCACTTCTGTTCTCGAACTATAAACAACAAAATTATTTATTTTGTAAAAAATGTTTCCGTTCTCCGTGTATACTGTATACCTTACAACACAATTATTTTCATTCACCTGTGTACATTATTCTATTTGGCGGCATTTTGTTCAAGGTTATGGTTGACTTTCTGAAATTGTTTAACATCTCACCGCTTATTAAATTGATGTTGTATTTACATTGTGTCATAGATCAAATGTATTCGTTCAGTGTATGTTCACTTGTGTTAATATGTCTTTTGATTGAGTTAAGACATTTCAATTGATATTTTATAGTGTGTCTTTCTATGTTGTGATGTTACACTATTGTTTCAGGTAAGGGTGAAATTTGGTACCTATTAAAACGTTTAAACCCGCTGCATTTGTTTGCACCTGTCCTAAGTCAGGAACCTGATGTTCAGTAGTTGTCGTTTATTGATGTGGTTCATACGTGTTTCTCGTTTCTCGTTTTTTATATAGATTAGACCGTTGGTTTTCCCGTTTGAATGGTTTCGCACTAGTCATTTGTGGGGCCCTTTATAGTTTGCTGTTCGGTGTGAGCCTAGGCTCCGTGTTGAAGACCGTACTTTGACCTATAATTGTTTACTTTTACAAGTTGTGAGTTGGATGGAGAGTTGTCTCATTGGCACTCATACCACATCTTCTTATATCTATGTGGTTAAATATAAGATAGACATAGATATAATGCAAACAATACAACTTTTGGTTTACAAACGGTCACTTCCGGTTGAATTTCTTCAAAATCATATATAATCAACTCAATGCAAAAGAACCTATAACTTTGTTATTGAAGTCATATGAAACTTCAAATTAAGAAAAAATGATGCATATGTTTTTTTAGAACTAAATGGCTAGTTTTTAATATAAAACTTAAGTACATATACTTTTTTCTGAAGAAAATTCTTTAGAAATATATACCACCTGCTGTGCACACTGTGACAATTGATAATCTGTTAACGTTTGTTCAAAAACCTTCAGGAATTCATCATATCAGAACTAAATTATACTCCATTCCATTGTCAAAACATTTTTTACTATTTGAAGAGGCCCAAAATACTTCCGTTACTGATTTTCGTTCTGTTTTGTATAGATTAGTTGCAATAATCATGGACATTGCTAACCATAGACTTTTCAAACCCGTATCGACCACATCCAAAAATGAGGAAAAACGTAATTTTTTTAAGGTACAATTCGCCAATAAAGGTTTAGATGCTGTAAATATTAGCAATATTTTCCACCAGAAATCTGTACAAAATACTATACCTGATTACTTCAAAAATAAAGCTACACCTGTTATTTCTTATACTTACACTAAGTCTATTGCATTCAAGATTTTAAATTACAAGAGGGTTTTAGAGGCCTTTAACCTCAAAGATGCGAAATCCAAGCCTCCGGATTGCTCATGTTCTTCGTCGCAATACAGTTATAGTCCAACTGGTCATGTTATTACTGGCGACCTTGACATCGTTACCAATGAACAACTAAGAGAGTTGTTAGCCAAGGGACAAAAATATAGAATTACCCAGCCCATCAACTGGAAAAAGAAATTCAGGTTACTGATGGATGCAGTTAAGGACTATGCAAGAAAATGGGTAAAGCGCGAACCAGACAAACCAGAACTGGACACTTTTTCTGAATGGATCAAAGCTATTCGATCATGCATTCAGAAGCGCATTCAAAAACTACGATGTACTATGAGCACAAGAGTTACTAACCCTTTCAAGAATTTGGATGTTGTGGATGCTTTATCCTCTTTGCATGACAAATATGTCGTTGTTCCAGCAGATAAAGCCTCCAATAATATTGTCTTCATATGTAAAAACCATTATTTGCAAAGTCTCACAACAGAGCTTGGAATAAATAGAACTACTGGTAATCCTACATATTCTTTAAAATCATTTACCAAGGACGAAATTTTACAAAATCTCATATCTGTCCTTCTTTCTTTTGGTATCAACATCAAAGAAAACGAAGAAAATTTACCATCATTATACTGGATACCAAAACTTCACAAAACTCCATATAAAGAACGATACATAGCTGGGTCATCAAAATGTTCGACTAAACATCTTTCTAAAGTACTGACTACTATTCTTTCTACAGTTAAAGATGGGCTTCAAAAATATTGTGATGAGATATATTCTACCAGTGGTGTTAACCAGATGTGGAGTCTCAAAAATTCGAAAGATCTACTGCTTAATCTTCGATCACAATCTTTGCAATTTTGCAGCAATATCAAGATTTTTGATTTTTCTACGCTTTACTCTACTATTCCCCATGCTCAGTTGAAAGATCGACTTCACCATCTCATTAAACAGAGCTTTTCTATAAAAATTGGAGTCGTAGATACAAATTTCTTGTTTTGGGTTACAATAATTCATATTTTGTGAAGAACCACACTGAATCTACCAGAAAATATACTGAAGATGATATTATCAAAATGCTGGACTTTTTGATCGACAATATATTTGTTGAGTTTGGAGGATTTATATTTCAAAAGACAGTCGGTATTCCAATGGGTACTAATTGTGCACCCCTACTGGCCGATTTGATTTTGTACTCGTATGAAGCAGAATTCATTCAGAACTTTCTAAAAGACAAAAAGAAAAAGCACCTTGCGAAATTCTTTAATTTTACTTTCCGATATACTGATGATGTCCTATCATTGAATAACCCATATTTCAGCCAATACTTACATCTCATATATCCCAGTGAACTTGAAATTAAGGATACTACTGATACTAGAAGGACTGCTTCATACCTTGATCTTTTCCTCAATATTGACACAGATGGACGACTTCACACGAAAATCTATGATAAACGGGACGATTTCAACTTCCCAATTATCAATTTCCCATTTCTCAGCAGTAACATACCCTCTTCCCCTTCTTATGGTGTTTACATATCTCAGTTGATACGTTATGCTCGTGAATGTTCACACTATACGGACTTCATATACAGGAATGTGCTCCTAACGCAGAAACTGCTCCAACAAAGTATGAGGAGGACAGATTAAAAATGACACTCCGTAAATTTTACGGACACCATCACGAATTGGTCGATCCATACGATGTGTCTTTGTCCAAACTAACTAAGGACATTTTTACCACTTGTTAGATTGTGGTTTGACATTACGTCGTCTGATCTTTTAATTATCGAACGTGAGTTATTCCCGATTGTGACTGTTTTGCTCAGTGTGAAATTGCTTTGCTATAAGACGTGTCATGGTACTTTTCTATCCAAAATTCATGTATTTAGTTTTGATGTTATATTTGTTATTCTCATCGGATTTTGTCAAATGTCTTATCGTTTGCAGTTGTAAATCTTATTTTTTTCTGTTGTATTCGTGTGTTATGGAAAAGATAATTAATCACCAAGCTCATTAATTAGATTTTAGTTTGGGTCAACTAAATTTAAACGATATATTTGATTTACAGTTTGATTTAGAAGAAACACCGACATAGCTAGATAATACTATTAATTATCTAATTACTACCACATTTTATATTAATTAGTATTGTTATTTTCATTGTTATTAATAAATGTTATATGAATATTTTAAAACAAATCTTGAATTCTATCCTATTTTGGGGAAATTTCAGAAATTCAAATGTGACGTCACTTTTTTTTTTTTGCGTTGATCTCTTTGGCTAACTCGGCTGTTAACTTTTATGTGCTGGTTTATGTTGTTTTATGTATCCGTTTTTATTTCTATTGTTAGTCACCACTTCGGTGTTATCATGTATATCTACTTTATAGTCATTTGTATAAATTTACTGTTTGCAAAAGTATGAATTATTCTAAATACTAAGGATTTTCTTATCCTAGACATATAACCTTAGCCGTATTTGGCACAACTTTTTGGAACTTTTGGTCCTCAATGCTCTTCAGCTTTGTACTTGTTTTGGCTTTTGAACTTTTTTGATCTGAGCGTCACTGGTTAGTCTTGTGTGGACAAAACGCGCGTCTTAAATTTTAAACCTGATACCTTTTGTTAGCTATTATTCGTATGTTTCTCTGTCCTATATGTTCTCTCATTTATTTGTATTGTAGTCATGTCATGTAATGTTGTCATTTTAATGTTATATTTAACATTGCCATAAAAGCGGGAGGTTTGGCTAGCCACAAAACCAGGTTCAATCCACCATTTTTTTTTTCTTAAAATGTCCTGTACCAAGTTAGGAAAATGGCCATTGTTATATTATAGTTCGTTTCTGTGTGTGTTACATGTTAATGTTGTGTTTCTGTTGTGTCGTAGTTCTCCTCTTATATTTGATGTGTTTCCCTCAGTTTTAGTTTGTAACCCGGATTTGTTTTTTTTTGTTTTTTCTCAATAGATTTATGAATTTCGAACAACGGTATACTACTGTTGCCTTTATTCTTTAAGTTGTTCAAATTTTACAGAAATTACTTTTTTTAATTATTGGCTTCCAGACAACAATTCGCCGACATGTTTTCCGTATGCAGTTACCTCAGCGTGACCTTTTTCGTAAAAATCCGATGATCGCAATACGCAAGTGCGAAGGGAAAAACTAAATTGACAGAGAGAGTCTACAAATGTAAACATCGCTCCGTCATCGAAATAAACTATATCTTATTGTACATGTTATACACGTGCTTACACATGTACATGAATATTCATGCTTCTTTGTTGATTGTTTACAAAGGTGTCAATCGGTAACCTCGACTTGAAAACACGACCAATAATTAGCTGCCATATTTTCTCAACAACACTGACAGAGTTAAATATTTTTTTGACGATTATACGAAATGGATGCGTAAAAAATGATAAAATCTTGCACAGAAGACTAAGTTTATGATAGATGCATGCATTGGTTCAAGAATTGGATTAATATTATTTTTCAACCGTCACTCGTTTCATATGACTTTAACCAATAATAAGTTATTGTTAGATCTAAATCTTGAACGTCAAATTAAACCTTTACCTTGACCTCAAGTTCAAAGTAATAAAGCAAGGATGTCAAATCAAAAGACCATAGGTCTCTACTTTATATGGTTGATGAGTTATATCACCATACATCTACTTTTAGATTAAAGAGCGGAGAAAACTTACATGTGATGCCTACTTACCCTTTCAATACAAATGTATGTGTTACGACATGTCACAACTAACAATTTAGTACAAATATTTTGTCTTGGTGGACCAAGGATCTTTAATCGGAATACCCTAAATCTCTATCAACTATGTTTAACAGTTACAATTATATTTCATGTATTTTCATTACAGACGGGATAAAAACTTATGGAGTTTCCGGAACATTTTGGTCAAAATTAAACGTAATATTTTGAAGATATAACGAGCAATTTGGGAAAAAAATGTCGATACCGTTTACGGCTGCGACGAAGTAGTCGTAACAAGAAAAACAGCGTTCTTGGAGATAGATCAGTTAAAGGGTGTTAGTTTCAAAAGTGCATTAACTGTTCTGTATTATATACCAAATATTTAAGCGACATCTTTTGAAACAACAACACAGCGCAAGAAAAAAATTAGGCGGAAGCAAAAAATAAACAAAATAACAATCCGAACAAATTTAAAAGTAAAAGGTCTTTCCATGGAAAAGTGGAGACCTAAATATTTGATTGCACAATGAATTCACCATTCTTATTAACGTGTTATTTTCATTTCAGATTGATTTGAGTTATAGCAAAACAAGACCAGACAGCAACTTTGATTTGATAAAACAGTTCTACTTTTTACTGTAAATATTAGACGGTTTGGGATATTTGTTACTGTTATTGTTAGACGGGGAGGGATATTTCTTAATGTACATATTAGACGAGAGTGATACTTGTGTTACTGTAAATATTTGGCATAATGACAGAATACATCGAGCTTGATTACACCTGTACATTTTTAAATATGGTTTTTAAGATAATTCCTTTTAAGTCTATTCTATTACATCAATTCTAAATAGCAAACATAAATAAAGATACGACTATAATTTTTGTACCAGTTACACAATAATAAAATCACCTCAGACAGATTGTAATGTCAACCTTTATATATATATATATATATGTATATAAACTCACCTGATCTATTCCACCTTATTTTCATAAAAGGGAAAGAAATTATATCACATAGCCGGGAACTGCTTTATATCTATTTGCGCCTAGTTTAAATGTCATCGGATTAGCATTGTACTTCCGTTGTACAAACTTATCACATAACAGAATGGATATCACAGCCTGCTCACAAATCATCAAAAATGTAAGGATAAAAGCAATCGGCTGGCTCAAATTTGATAAGACTGTCGTACAAGTGAGAGGTTTAGCGCTATAAAACCAGGTTCAATCCACCATTTTCTACATTTGAAAATGCCTGTACCAAGTCAGGAATATGACAGTTGTTGTCCATTCGTTTGATGTGTTTTGTCATTTGATTTTGCCATGTGATTAGGGACTTTCCGATTGAATTTTCCTCGGAGTTCAGTATTTTTGTGATTTTACTTTTTTCAATATTCTTTGCAAACTAGTCAAGAATAATCTAAGACATGTCATATTTAGACTATATATTTATTTCATATGAAAACGTCTTTACCAAAAAATAGATAAATGGTATGATACCAATAGTAAACTATACACCAGAGACAAAAGGGCGCACATGTAAACAACTGTTATGTACAGTATGTAATAAAAAATAAACGTTTTTCAGCTATCCAATGTGAAGCAAATGAGTTGATTAAAATCATTTTAATGATTCGGAAAAGATGCATAAATTTAGATTAATATCGTCATCAATACAGGTTAACATACTATGTTGTAAAACACTAAACAACCAAACCTCATATCACTATAGTATAACCTTTTTTATATCTGCATTTGACTGGAAAGTGATTATCCTGAAATAATATCTAATGCAATACATTTACTACTAAAAGTTTACCAAAGACTGCTTTAGTGCATAAAAGACTCAGGATAGAGTACAAAGTAAAATTTGTTAATTGGCAAACTCATTGACTGAATCCTTTGTTATTCTTTGTGTATTTTGAATGATAATATATAATGAAAGTGTCTTATATAATTGTGTTGTTTGTGTGTATCTTCCCTCCTTAGTTCTATATTTCGAAATAGTAATTCCACCAATTTATCATCGATATCTCAAAAATACGACTGTTAAAAAAGTGTTATTCTATATATTCAACAGATACGTTAATTAATTCAAAAAAGAAGGTATGTGGTGTATTTATTCATAACAGTCACTTGACTTAACCGAAAGCAAATACACAACACTTTTATCACTACCGTAATCTCAATGTCAAATTAATACGTTTAACGTGAAACAGACGCATCTATCCTCATTTAAAGTCCAGGACATTCTCATCACCGCATAACGCGGACTTCTTAGTTATATGGTGATTCAACTACATCTGTGTACATGGAGTATGATGAACAAATTAGAGATGTAATGTCAACGCACACTATAAAAAATACTGTTATTAATTGTCCGACACTGTGCCGAAAGAAGTAGAAAAAGTACAAATATTTTCAAAATCAATAACACATCAATTGAAATGATTATAAACTGTTCTATGTTTTTTGTTCATTTTTTTTCGTATTTTGCCCTGGCGCTGTCAGTTTATTTTCAACTATTAAGCTGGAAAGTACCTTTGGTATCTTTCGCCTCTTTTTATTATGTTATTTTCTGATCGGACACGAATAAGTGATTCCTAACCTCTCCGTTTTTAATATGGATAATGTAAAATGTTGTGGTCAAACTTATTCAAGTGTACAGCCTTGAAAAACGAAATTAATTAACGGGTATTCAATTTTTAGCGGGATATCTTTTCTATGTCGATGCATCTGGTCTCGCTCCATTTGAATTCATGCTATTGCAGTTGTTTACACTCCAACGGTTTTCTGTTTTAATCACGTATTGTGTCATTCAAGATTTGTTTACATACTTAAATTGTAAATGTTCTTCATATATTTCACTTAAAATTGTAACTTATTTAAGAATCAAAAGTCTTATAGGTAATTTCGTTTTTCGTTCTCGAAAACGAACTTGTCACATCATCGGTTTAATTTCTATTGTAAAGTATAAAGAAAACTCATCACAGCGTTTTTGTGTTCGCTTTTGAAAATACTAAGTGTTCTACAGATCGTCAGAGTGAACACATTGGAAAAGTACAAAGTCCAATCGGAATAAACATGAATGCGTGAAAGGGTTACAATTTGTCAAATTAAAATTAAATCATCACCACAACTCTAATATGTAACCCTATCAATAAATTTATATATAATGTAACAGACTAGACATCTGGGTTGCCAAATTGAATATAATCCTAATATTTAAAAAAGATGATGTCAATTAAACAGAGATCTACATGCTAGTAGACACACTCAAAAGCTATCAATAGATTGGATTCTAAATATATGGATAGCTCAATGCTTGAAAGATCGATCTTTGCGGGTAGTTATTGCTGTTGAAGGTGAACATTCAGATCAAAGTTATATAAACTGTTGCGTCCCACAATGCACAGTATTGGGACCACTAATCCTCCTCTGTCAAATTATCGACCAACCCGAATTTGTAAAATATTCAACTGAACATAACTTTATACATCTTTAGCTTCCATCGCGTTTTTCTCTGAGTAATCGTCATCAGGAACGCTCTGGTGTGTAGTAATACGTTGAAACATTAGGAGCAGCTATAGGACCATTATATGCTTAAAGATGACCGAATTCATATAAGGGAGTTCATTCGTTAGTTTCTTGTTAATTACCCAATTCATCAACGGTAAAAAATATGTTATTAATAATGCCAGTACAGAGCAACTGACTACTGCATGTACTGAACTGAAATTTTACCTTCGGGACTGATAGCCAACCAGCTGCGGTATCGACCGATTATTCATCTTTGATTTTTTGACGATGACTGTGTACTTAATAAAAAAAATATGATAAACTGACGACAACGCCATGCCAAAAAAAACAAAACAAAACGCACACACAAACAAAAAAAAAAGACCACAAAGTACAAAAACAATGTATATTAAACTAAAGACTTAACAACATGAGCCACATAAAAACCTAGGATTGACCTCCAGTGCATCGGCGAAGACGATCCTGATCAATTAGTTACACTCATCATGTTGATCATGGTGAGTACAAATCAACATATGTGGAAATACAAACTTATTTGTGGAATCTCATCAAATAATCTTACATAGGCCAACTACAGTCAACGTCCTTATTTGAAAGAGATTCGTGGAATGCACCAAATCAAGCAGTCATGTCAACTGCAAATGGTAATGTATATATGATTTTTTCCGTAGTCATTTAGTACATGAATATATCATGTGTCAACCAACACGTGATGTCGGCAATACTTTCGAAGGGATGAATTAAGCTTCAACTCATTAATCTTAATCTATTAATGAACGTTATACATTAATTAGAATTATCTACACGATATATCCAGTGAGCAGTTTCAGTATAAAACAAACAAGAATACGTATGGACACAAAGCTCTAAGGTAATTACCACGTTTGAAAAAAACAACTATGGTAAGAGGAAAATACAATAAGTCCTTCAGCTGAAAAAGGGACATCAAAAGTTGTATCTATTGTTGAACAATTACATTTGCAACTTTCATGTTCGTTCGTGCACCGTAATGACCAGTTCATTTCAAATGAAAACTTTTTCATTATGTATTAAAATAAACTTATACATTAGGCCGTTATTTTTTTGCAAAAAATTTGCTTCATATTTTTCATGTTAAGGCAATTTAAACCGACAATACGCTTCATTGTTGCAGCCCATACGGTTACATATAATTTTTTCCAAACACTTTGAAATTTGGTGGATAGTTGTCTCATTAGCAATCATACTACTTCTCCTTATTTTTATATTATTTTCATTCTTCCTACAGTTTAAGTACAAATAAGTTCCTCATATATCATAAATTTTGCTGTGAATTAGTTTGACTTGTGATGCTTTCTAAATCGTTGCAACCAGTCTTTCTCCGTTAAGAGTTAATTTGCTTCTTTTTTTCTTTTTTTTTCCATCCACTTCATTTGAAATTTGGTGGATAGTTGTCTCATTAGCAATCATACCACTTCTCCTTATTTTTATATTTTTTTCATTCTTCCTACAGTTTAAGTACAAATAAGTTCCTCATATATCATAAATTTTGCCGTGAACGTCCGAACTCAATACATACGTAAACAGAACTTTAGATGTAAATTTGTCATTATTATTTTCGGTCGTGGATATTCATATTGTATGACATTATTTACAGACAGTGCTTGGGACGACAACATTACTCGATCACGGTAATGAAGAGGTACAGCAAAACATGAAATTTTACATGTTTTCCTGTCACCAAAATATTGTGGATGAAAAACACGATGAGTCAATCGATCTGTATATTTACGTCTGTGTCCTAATTTCTATTATTACATTTTGACTGAGTGTGAATTAGTTTGACTTGTGATGATTTCTTAATCGATGCAACCAGTCTTTCTCCGTTAAGAGTTAATTTGCTTCTTTTATGCTTTTAGCATGTTTAGTGGTGGTTTATTTTTTCATATTCCTTCTGTGACTTCCTTTACGCCAAATTTAGTATATTCCAGATCCAATTAATTAAATCCTTTAATTTGACAGGAAAACAAAAACCTGCCAAACAACCTGAAATTTTGTAAGATCAATATGTAATTGAGTTAGATGGGTTGACTCAGACCAGTCGAGACTAAATTTAAAGTTCAAGACTGCGTCGAGACAGGCCGAGACTGATCAAGACCTGTCGAGCATTTTGTCGAGACCATATTCAGACTATACCAAGATTATCAAGTACTCAATTAAACTTATTAAGTAAAGTCAAGACCAAAGTCGAGTACAGTTAAGTACAGTTAATTACTGTCGAGATTATATCAAGTCTTGTCAAGTAAAATCTGTTCACGACCTTACTGGTCGAGCACAAAATATAGTCTTTTCAGACTCTGAGCAGTTTGTAGTGAAGTTCGGATAGATAGATGAGTTAATCTGTTAAATACTCGATTTTGTCCTATTCACGATTATAAATCTTCGGCAAAGTGTTTATTTCAATTCTGAGTAATGAAGTCATAGCAGGGGATGCTTTCCTCATTTACATACTATCTCTTAATTCAACAATGTGATATCCTTAATTTTGTTGTTTACTTTTATCAGTATGTTAATACCGAGGAATGATTTTAAACATCTCCAAAGTTCAAATTCATATAATCTATGAACAAATAAACATTCTCATTCGATTGTTATGTATCTCCTGCTTGACTCATTGATTACAATTTTAGAAAGTTAGGATGTCTACAAACAGTTCATGTATTACGTTAATCCGACATATATGGTTCACAAGATTTACAATATCAAAATAGTATGTTGTTGCCTCTGTACAAACAATATACTAAGTTTTTTCGGTTGTATAATGTTTTAATTCTTTGACGTTGACTTCTACCGGGAATTTAAATTGACCCCACTTTGGAATATGTGTCCAAAAACAGTAGCAGTGCAAAATATGTCAAGGTTGAAATATAATGTTTATGTTTGTTTTATGTCATCTCTATAGCATAGTTTCTTTAAGTCTATATTCATTATGTTCGTGAGGATGCCTACGTCTTATAAATGAAACATAGTCATCCTCTGTGGATGTATAATATTCAACTACAAATGAACATATACAGTAACACCGTAACTATAGACAAAGTCACATCATCAGTAAATGTGAATCGTTCCAGAACAAATTTGCCTTTGTTCCTTTACTAACATCTTGCGTACATCGTAATGATACTACAGAATATTAACACACATATCAATTATAAAGCAAATTGTTAATTCTTCTACTGTAGAACATACTAGAAAATTACGTTGCGATGCACTGTAATAACATTGAGTTTGTATCGCCTGATATCTCAAAAGATACTCCCAGCATTGTCTATTAATCAAATAATGTATTTATCACCTGATTTCTCACTAGATATTTCCAGTATTGTCGATCAATCAGATAGTAAATGAATTGGCTAATATCACATTAGATACCCCCAGCATTGAATATTAATCAAATAATGTATAAATCGCCTGATTGCTCATTAGATATTTCCAGTATTGTCACTGAATCAGGTAGTGAATGTATTGCCTGATATCTTCTTAGATAATCCCAGTATTGTATATCAATCTAGTAATGTATTTAGCGCCTGATTGCTCATCAGATATTTCCAGCATTGTCAATAAATCAGACAGTGTATTTATCGCCTGATATCTCGTTAGATACTCTCAGTATTTTCAAAGAACCAGATAATGTATTTATTGCCTGATATCTCATTAGATACTCCCAGCATTGTCAACGATCAGATAATGTTTTTATCGCCTGATATCTCATTCAATACTCTTAGCATTGTCAATGATCAGAGAATGTATTTATCGTCTGATATCACATTAGATACTCCAAGTATTGTCAATGCATCAGATAATGAATTTATCGCATAATAGCTCTTTAGATATTCCCATTATTGTCAATGAATCCGATAGTGTATTTATCGCTTGATATCTTATCAGAAACTCTCAATATTGTCAATGAATCTGATAATGTATATATCGCCTGATATCTCATTAAATACTCCCAACACTGTCAATGAATCAGATAGTGTATGTATTGCCTGATATCTCATTACATACTCCCAGTATTTTCAAAGAATCAGATTATGTTTTTTATCGCTTGATAACTCATCCAATACTCTCAGTAGTGTCAATTGATAAGATAATGTAGTTCTCGACTGATTGCTCGTTAGATATTTCTAGTATTGTCAATGAATAAGATAATCTATTTATCGCCTGATATCTCAGTAGATACTCCAACAATTGTCAACAAATCAGATAATGTATTTGATGGAATAGAAAACGACCATGCCTAATACGATTACACAGATATGATGTGTCTTAATTGGCTGATTTTGTATAAACATGTAGCATATTCTAAATACGTTTGATACTGACAGATTATATTAATTCTCTAAAAGTTTTGATATCCTCGCTTCTGCTGAAAGACATATACCGCCATCACAATGCAAAGCTAGGTTAAAACATTGATAGGCTGTATCCTTATCACCGGATAACTCATAGCATACTCCAAGTATAGTTATTGAAACAGATAAGTTATCAAATGAAACAAAGTTCCCATTCATCACTGTTAAGTATAAATCATGTAAAGCCTGCTGTCTGTTGAAAATATCACCAAGATGATGAAAACATAAAAATCTAAGACAGTGAGACATCAAAATAGGCGAAATCGTCATTGTTTGGTCATTCACCTCCAGTTGTAACTCCCCTGGTATTAATGATGAGTGCTGAGTGTAATTAACACCGTGTATAGTAGCTATTCGCATTCTTTCATTCAGTGTCATTGCAGAATGTACATGATTTCTGTAACTATGTTTATGCCCTTCACAGTAGTTTACACAGCCTACTAACACCATATCAGACAAACATTTTGATAGAACATAATCCGTTAGTTTTAGTGTAACATTAAATTGTCCTGTTACATAGTAAAACGACGCGTATAACAACCAACCCGATATAGCATCTGCCTTGATACCGTCTTTTAAATGTCTATGATAACGTTTGTGTATGTTGTATGTCTCAGTCGTTATAGTTGGTGTTGGTAGTAATTGTGCGGCATTTTGACTTATTCTAGCATGATAGCATTTACATACTTCGATAATGAATGTACACGATTTTGACTTAAGTAAATATTCAGCAAATATCAGAGTCTCCAAACAGCGTAATGTGTTTACTATAACATGAAATCCATGTATCCTGTAAAAGAGCAAGTCTACCATAATGAACGACGATTCTCTATATGTTCTTAGTAAACGATATGTTCCATTGTCCTGTGAAAATAATTGTTTTATCAATCCCTCAATTCCATCACACTTTATACTTTCCAATACATGTATTAGTATTTTATGGTTATCTGGACTGATCTTTCCTAGGAACATGTTTTGCTCAGGTATAAAATAGTTTGGACAGTAACAGTTGTTTACCCATAATATTAGTTTATTTAGGCAGTGAGAAAAACAAACAAATAAGTTAATTACTTCAAATGTGTCAATATCCAACTCCTCTGAGACCCAAAACAGAGCTGTCTTTAGAAAGTAAGAACACAATAAACCTTCGGCATGTTTGTTTGTGTTAACGATACGCTTTAAGGTTAATTTGAGAAGACAGTAACATAATAGCTGAGTGAAATTAAACGAATGTACTAGTTGTTTTTCTGCCACAGAGAAAGATAATCTCCATTTTACATCACAACCTGGCATAGTCCTTGGTCCAATAGGTACAAACAAACATCCGTATTTTCTAATCTTATCAATAGTTGGATTAGGGGGCCATTGCTGTCGACGACGTGATGCCCATGGTATTGTGTTGTAAGGTAAATGTTTACTTCGAAGACAGAACGCATAATCAAAGCATTGATCGTTATCTGATAAACAGGGGCCGTGTGACGATAGTTTGCGATGTGGAACTAGCTTATGTATATGACTAATAAATTTGTTCACTGATAAATATAAACCGTTGTTATCACTTTCAAAGGACTCAGATGTTATATACCTTGTTTCCCTTTCCCCTCCTGCTATTAATCGAAGTCTAGTAAATCCAGGATAATCAGTATCAGTCTCCATGACCAGCGTTGTACGTTGTACTGGGTGTATGATATTCTTTACATCCTGTACTACGTCTACGTGTTTGATGACGTACATTAAATCGATGTCACTACCTGGTAAATCAAGACCTTCTGCTAAACTTCCACTCGATATTTCTGTTAAGTCGGATCTAGAGATATTAAAGATTTTATCGTGTATTATAAATAATTGTTGTCTTTTACGTATGTCTATTTCAGTACCAACTGTATTCACTAAGTGTTTGTATAAATCTCTTTGCTTCAAATCATTCCCAGTCCAGGACAAGTAATCTGCAAAATAAAATATGTATTTTTGCAATTACGTTTTTTTTTTTATCGTGATGACTTTTCTGTATAGAGTGTTTTCTCACTTTTTTGAATTACAGAAATTTACCGCTGTTAAAAACTCCTACATCGACCAAAAAGAAACAAAACAAGGTAACAAACAAAAACAGTGAGAATCGAATGCAGACTAAACGAAGTGAGACAAGATGCACCGATAGGGGTAGTGTCTCAAACTATGCATTCATATTCCCACCATGCAAATCTGAATCCAATCAAAATTTCCAAATCGGTTAAAGTGTTTAATTACAGCTCAAAAAGACTTAACTGATATCTAAACAGCGTTAAAATGTTGCCAAAGAATTGAGACACAGACACGGTTTTACGCTAAATCAATTTGTGATGGTAACCAAAAAACTTATGAAGTGTAAGATTTTGTCGTTCTTCTTCATAACTCTAGATCTGTTTGTGTAAGGAGCACAATCCGGTTAGTGAGGTTCCAATGTGATGACAAGCACTGGCGTATTGTATTTATGGAAATATTAACGACAGGGACAGACGGTTTGTAACATGTACTACTGTGGAATGGCTGATATATGAATATGGATATATGAGATGTTACTACATATCGGAAGACATTATCTTAACCTCGGTTGGGTTCATGTTCCTCAGTCATTATTTTCCTGCAAGGTAGTTTGACTTTTTTAGTTTTCATTTTATACTTCAAATCATAAGAAACGCACCACATCCATTGACTTCTTTGGAGTTAAAATTTAATTCCATGTAACTTTTTAAAATAGAATTGAAATGAGTATAACATTTTGACACACATTTCTGGATGCATTAAGACAAAATTCTTTGAAAATATCAAATGTTTGATATCTAAAAAAAAAGCATTTCTAACAAACAAAAAAACAAAACATATTGTCTAATTTGTAATACGTTTTAGCGTGATTATCTTTCCACCTGAAAAACAACAAAAGGATTTTGAGTTGAAGTTTCTTTATTGAATTCTTGTCTGATGACCAATGTAGAATTGACATATGATTTTTTATTTAATTGTTTTTTTAATTATCATCGCCACTAAATCCAACATTTCTCTGTTAAATCTGCATTAATTTAAAGGTTATGCATAAATTGTAATAGATTTCGACAATATTTTTGCAAACAAAAATATGACACTTCTTTAAATAGTACGATGTGGTGCGTTGTTTGTGTTTATTAGTATATTTATGGTGTTGTCCGTGTATCTTTGACTACACTTTTCGGTATCTTTGTTTTCCATTCAAGACTCTTTCTAAATTTGTTTAACATTGAACATGTCAAAAACATCTGGTACATAAGTGTGATTGTATACGAAGTTACTAATATAAAAATGTAAATACCTTTATTGTAACCTGTACTATGTTGTAAATATTCCATATATTCATTTGAGGTTTTGTCTGGATATCTTAAGTTTATAATCCACTGTCTTCGTGTTTTCCTTCTGTCTAAACAAGCTTTATACGTTCGTTCAAACTGACTGATTGTCAGCCCAAAAACATCATTTGAGATAATGATCCCTCCGTCTTCAGATTGGTAAACAAGTGGTGTGTATCTGCGCCTCCCACGGTAAGGAAAACTTTTCACGCCGTATTTTTCCCAGTAAGTTATTTTTCTCAATCCATGAACATTTTGGTCGTTATCCTTTTCTTCGTTTTTTGAGTTACGGTTCATGTTGGAAACATAAATTGAATCTATTGTAAATTTCATGAATAGCGAATAAAACTTTTCATAAACAAGCAATATCATGCATTTAATACAACTCTGTCGATCGATAACCTTATCAAAAGAACAAAGCTAATATGTATATTTGAATAAACCGAAACTTATACAAACGTTGTATATTTGACAAGTGAAGTCGGTAAAATGCTTTAGAATATTTGGAGTAAGGAAACAATGTTAAACTTCACAGAATTTGTGATATTGCAAAATCTATTGCCTTTTAAACATAATTAACATAATTTCAAAACTCGATAACCTAATTGCGTTCTTCTGTCAATCTATCTTTCATTACGTAAAACGAATATTTCAAAAATTGGGTTTTTTAGTGAAAAAATGTGTCCCTGCTACTGACAAAAATTAAAGAATAATGTCAGAGTTTTTTTCAAAATTCATATACATTGAAGATGTTTGTGCATTTCCAATGATGATGCATATTTATAAACACCGTCCGTCGATAACCTCACCAAAGGTAAAAAGCTTATACATATTTGAAAAACCGAAACTTTCACAAACGTTGAAGAACTATATATTTCTTTATTTACATGAGCGAGGTGGGTAAAATGTATTAGAACATGTTCTGTTAAGAGCAAACCTAATTGTACTCTTTTTCGGTCAATCTATCTATTACTGGATTACAAGGAAATATCAAAGTAGGTTTTTTTTTAATAAATAAATGCGTCCCTGCTATTGACACACATTGAATGCGAATGTCAGAGATCTTTTTTTTTTAATCCATATGTCGTTGAAATACAGATTATAATAGAACGGAAACATCAACAATAAAAGTGTAAAACTTCAGATGCATAGTTATTTTAGGTTTGCATTACATATTCGCATTTCAAAAACCGTCCAATAAAGGTAATATTTTACTAATGAAAGACTTTTTTTTATAGTTTTTTGTATCTATATAGAAATTTGAAATCGTTACGATGTCATAGATTATTAACTAAAAATAAACCTTTGCAATCAGGCACAGATTCCTTATTTAATTCCCCTGGTCTAACTGGGTGTATAGAAATTGTTTAACAGATGAAATAGGCGATTCAAATCAATGATAACTATATCGATGCATATGGATTTAATCACTTTGATTTTTTTGTAAATATGAATGTTTTTGCACCCCCAATGTCTTTTTGCATAAAGATGAAAGTTGGAATTAAAAAGAAATCTCAGTTTAGTTCTTTGATAATTAAGATCAGCACTATCTACCTTTTGTAAAATTGACATAATTTGCAATAAAATAAATTTACATGAATTGAAAAAAAAAAACAATTATAATTTTCCTTTGTCAATCTAACAAATACCGCATTACAATGAAATATCATATGTGTGGGAGGAGAAGGGGTATCCAATATATAGATGCGTCACTGTTTGAAAAAAAACGTGAGAGATGATTGTTAAATTCTTTACTCAATAACACTGATGGAATGCACAATACTTTTATTGCACGAAACCTCATATCTGTATATCAGTCATGTAAATTCAAAATAGAAATGTTTTTTACAGTCAGTGTTCGAAATCGGAGATTTTGTGTATTTCTAATGTTGATGCATATTTATAAACACCATCAATCGATAACCTCACCAAAGTACAAAGCTTATAAATATTTGAACACACCGTAACTTATACAAACGTTGATGAACAAAACATGTTTTCTGTCATATTATTTCAAAGAAGGACGAATATACGAGGGCTCAGAGTGGAGAAAAAACAATGTAAAACTTTCGCTGAATGTTTGATATTGCTGAAATAATTGTCTTTTAAAATAAGCTAACATACATTCAAAATTCACAAACCTAATTGCGCTTTACTTCTGTCAATCTATCTATTACTGGATTACAAGGAAATATTAAAGTGTGTTTTTTTTTAATAAATAAATGCGTCCCTGCTATTGACAAAAATTGAATGCAAATGTCAGAGATCACTTCTAAAATCCATACGTCATTTAAAAGGGTGATATTAAAAAGGACATTTTATCAGTTAAATCGTAAATCTTCAGATGCATAGTTATTTTAGATTACAGTTTTATGACGTGCATTACATATTCGCATTTCAAGAACCGTCTATTAAAGTAAATTGGAATACCCGAATGAAAGCAATTTTTTTATAGTTCTACTTATCTATATAGAAGTGTTTAATCGTTACGATGTCATAGATTATTAACTAAAAAGAAACCTTTTTCAATCAGGCACAGATTCCTTATCTTATTCCTCTGGTCTAACTGGGTGCTTAAAAAAATATATGACAGATGAAATATGCGATGCAAAACAATGATGGCTATTTCGATGCATATGTTGTAATCTCTTTGATTTTCTTGGAAATACGAATGTTTTATCTTCCTCCAATGTCCAATTTAAAAGAAATCAAGCTGTTGTACGTTGAATATTTTGACCAGCTCTATATACTTTTTTGTAATATTTACATATTTTGCAATTAAAGAATTGTAGATGCATTGAAAATAACATACGTTCTCCTGTTCTCTATCTACTCAGAACTGCGTTACAAGTAACGATGTTGTATTGTTTTTAGGGGGGTCCAATACATATATGCATCACTTTTATTGGAAAAATTCAAATGAAAATTAGAGAGCTACTTTTTCATTCCTTTTTTCAATAAAACTTTTGGAATGCACTTTTCTTAGCGGAAAAAAACCTCCCATCTGTATATCAGTCATGTCAACTCCAAATAGTAATGCATATCAAAACTCAATGCTCCGAAATGGAGATTTTCGTGCATTTACACTGTTGATTCATATCTATCAACACCGTCGATCGACAACCTCAGTACAAAGCTAATAAATATTGGAAAAAAAACTGAAACCTGTACAAACGTTGAAAAAAAAGCATTTATTTCTTCATCTATAGTATTTACAAGTGAAGTGGGTACATTGTATTAGAACAATTGGCGTAAGGCGGAAGATAAGAGTTTTCAGAGTGGACGGAAAACAATGTTACACTTTTGCAAAATTAGTGATTTTGCAAAACTTATTGTCCTTTTAGAATAAATTAACATGACTTCCAGACTCACTTGTCAATCTAAATGCGTTACTAGGAAATATAAATGTATGTTTTTTTATTAACTAAATGCGTCCCTGTTATTGTCAAATGTTGAATGAAAATGTAAGAGATCATTTTTTAAATCCATACGTCATTAAATTGCCGAGTATAATAGAAAGGAAATAGTTTAATAGAATCGTAAATCTTTAGATATAATTTTTTAAAGTCCCAGTTAGGGGATTTGTATTATATATTCACATTTTGATAATCGTTAAAGAAAGGCATTGAGAATAAACGAATGAAAGCATTTCTTCATTAGTTTTACTTAACCATATAGTAGTGCTTAATCGTAACTATGTTATAGATTCTAAACTAAAAAAAATACATTTTACATCCAGCACTAATTTCAGATCGACTTTACCTGGTCTGCCTGGGTGCATAGTAAATGTATGAGTAATGGAATATGCGCTGCAAAAAAATGATGATCATACCGCTACAACTACTTTTGATGGGCTACATGTATATAAATATGATTGTTTTATCTTCAAGTTCTTTGCATATAGTTAAAGTTTGAATGCAGGAGTAATCTCTGTATACATCTTGCTCTTTGATTTTGATATGTTTGTCGAGAAGCATAATCCACCTTTCGTAATATTTACATATTTTTGCAATAAAATAAATTGACATCAATTGAAAAAAAAAATTGTTTGCGTTCTCCTTCTATAGATATATCCAATACTTCATTACAAGGAACTATTTTTGAGGGTTTCCTAAATATAGATGCCACACTGATATCATAAATATTTGAATGAAAATGTGAGATATAATTTTCTAATCAACTTCCTATCAACATGCAGTCTACCATATTCGACCACAATATGTTGTGTACACATGGTACACACGCGTTAGACAGGAAATACAAAACAAAAGTGTATATGGTAGAAATATTTCGTTTTCAGGTAACGAATATGTTATTTGCATCATATATCCATATGTAAGAATACATCGGTCACATAAGACATTTTACAAATCATGGTGCTAATAAGGAGGACCTTCACAAGGATTAGTGGACAATTGATTTGTCAAGTCCAGCCTGTACTGATGATATCTCATTGTCCTAAGTTCAGAGAACCCCAACTCATTAATTCGAACCATCACTTCAAAATAATTATTGAATTCATTGAGGACTACGCCAGAGCATGAGGGTAAAATACAAAAAAGGGAACAGTAAGGTTGCACTTGAGGTCAAAAATAAAGGTAAACACAATAAAAAGAAATTGTGATCTTGAATAAGTAATGCTTGAAATTTGTAAAACGCATTCAGTTAGTGGAAAAAACAATGAGAAGTGTTTTATTTTCTATTTTGTATGGGGTAAGGTAAGTGCTGGTTACGGACACTACTTGTAAAATTAACCTCTAGAAATGAATGTCTTTAATGAACTATCCCAAATCTTTTTGCATAATTATAAATCCAATGCAATTTATTAACAAAATACTAACCAAACAAAATCACAGGAATAAAGTTTAACTTTAGCATTCTGCAAAATTATACCCCCTTTCTAAATAAGTAAAACAGGATTATTGTAAGAACAGCACCTCTCTTAAAATGAATGACTTTATACATGTAGCCCATCAAAATCATTAAGAGTTGACCTTTTATTCATGGGAATATAAATCACAGCAGAAAATGTATTTCTTACATAAATGGTATCTTATATACACTCAGTAATTATTTGAGTTACGGACACTACATTGATCGTATGTTTATAATTTACTCAATATGAATAACTTTTCATGTGTAACATATTAAGTTTGTGTATTTTCTTTTAATTGTTTACATTCATTAACAACAGAATGACCCATGATTGTAAATAAATATATGTAATTAAAGTTATTTACATGTAAACATACATAACAGGTTGACATGGATGGGACCAAGTTTATCATTTCAAATCTGAAGTAAAACGTTAGACATATCTAGACAAAGTAGGTGCTATGCACTTAAAGGAATGATAAACAAGTATATTTCTGAAAAGAAAATCCTTAGAATTATATTTGTTAATCAGAAAAAAAAAGAAATTTTTATGGTTACGGACACTACACACTGGCTACTTTTTCAAAACAATTTTCTAAAAGTAATATACTTTTTGTGGATTAAAGGGTAGTCATTTCTACAGAATGTTTATGTTTTTCTATCATAAGACACTACCAGAATTGTAGATAAAATAAAAAAAGCATACTTTACCTTCAAATATACTTGAGTTAATAAAATCAACTTTTTAGTGTACAGTCCTTGGATGGTGTAAACTTCCCACTTACACCATACACCATTACACCATTCACCATACACCATTACACCATACACCTTGTGCCATTACACCATTCACGTTACACCTTTGCACCATACACCTTACACATTACACCATACACCATTCCCCATTCTAACTACACGATCCGAAATTACCCATAATGCAATTAAATTTCAAAGAAAGCGTGCGACTACAAAATTATCTATTTGTTTTAAAAAACGAATTTTGATCACAATATTGTAAATTAATGTATAAAATTAAAACCTCCGTGATCATGCCTATGATGGTTATATAAACAATACAGATTAAATATATATACATGTTTTTGTAAATAAAGTACGCATAAAACTTTGCTTGTAATGCAAATTTATCCGCGATCTGTCTATCTTTAAATTAAAAACGATATTGGTTACAATGCTATTATTATCGGTTTTAATATGTAGCGTAAATCTTATAAACTTAATTGATTATCAGATAAAATCGACAAACAATGCCAAAAACGAATAGTACTTAGATCATATAAAATAATCATGATAATTGAAAGCAATATTGGTGTACAGTTAATCATGCTTATGGCCAGCGTAATATTAATAATATTTCTTTTTCTGCACCAATCAACAGTGCAAGTATGCATGTCCTTTTTTATTCAAATAATTGAATCATCACAAAAAATCAGTAGTTTTCACATCTCAGACTGGCTCCAATATAACATTTTTGTTTTTACTGTCTCAGGAACATTTACATATTATCTGTAGTTTTGATACTTCAGGCTGACTGGTACATGTACAACAAAATTATTTTAACGCATCAACCAAAACTGACCATATTTGCACTTAATTATAAAAATGAGAATGGAAATGGGGAATGTGTCAATCTGTTAATTTATAAAGGGTTAAAATATTTGGAAATATTTTTGTCCTCTTTTTATTAAAAATATTGTCTCGCAACAAAATTTCAGTAATTTTGATACCTCAGGCTGACTCATATAACAAAATTATTTTAACGCATCAACCAAAACTGACCATATTTTCACTTTATTATGTAAATCTATATAGCCGCATAGTAAATCAGCAATATTTTGATGTCAGGATGGATTGTATAATACAAATGACAGCAACATTGCAATACAACATGTACAATGACAACAAACATTTGTCACCATCAATCTAGATTGCCAGCATGTCCTCTTTTTATTCAAGATATTATCTCGCAACAAAATTTCAGTAGTTTTGATACCTCAGGCTGACTCGTTTAACAAAATTATTTTAACGAATTAACCAAAACTGATCATATTTGCACTTTATTATGTAAACCTATAAAGCCGCATAGTAAATCAGCAATATTTTGATGTCAGAATGGATTGCATTATATAAATGACAGCAACATTGCAACACAATGACAACAAAAATTTGTCCCCATCAATCTAGATTGACAGCATGTCCTCTTTTTATACAAAATATTGTCTCGCAACAAAATTTCAGTAGTTTTGATACCTCAGGCTGACTAGTATAACAAAATTATTTAAACGCATCAACCAAAACTGACCATATTTGCACTTTATTATGTAAATCTATATAGCCGCATAGTAAATCAGCTATATTTTGATGTCAAGATGGATTGTATAATACAACTGACAGCAACATTGCAACACAGTGACAACAACAATTATCCCCATCAATCTAGATTGCCAGCATGTCCTCTTTTTATTCAAAATATTGTCTCGCAACAAAATTTCTGTAATTTTTATACCTCAGGCTGACTATTATAACAAAATTATTTTAACGCATCAACAAAAAATGACCATTTTAGCACTTTATTATGTATATCTATATAGCCACATAGTAAATCAGCAATATCTTGATGTCAGGATGGATTGTATAATACAAATGACAGCAACAGTGCAATACAATGACAACAAAAATTTGTCCCCATCAATCTAGATAGCCAGCATGTCCTCTTTTTATTTAAAATATTGTCTCGCAACAAAATTTCAGTAATTTTTATACCTCCGGCTGACTAGTATAACAAAATTATTTTAACGCAGCAACCAAAACTGACCATATTTATACTTTGTGATGTATATCTATGCCACATAGTAAATCAGCTATATTTTTTTGTCAGAATGGATTGTAAAATAGAAATGACAGCAACATTGCAACACAATGACAACAAAAAATTGTCCCCATCAATCTAGATTGCCAGCATGTTCTCTTTTAAATTTATACAAAATATTGTCTCGCAACAAATTTCAGTAGTTTTGATGCCTCAGGCTGACTATTATAACAAAATTATTTTAACGCATCAACCAAAACTGACCATATTTGCACTTTTAATATTATGTATATCTATATAGCCACATAGTAAATCAGCTATATTTTATTGTCAGAATGGATTGTATAATACAAATGACAGCAACATTGCAAGACAATGAAAACAAAAATTATCCCCATCAATCTAGATTGCCAGCATGTCCTCTTTTTATTCCAAATATTGTCTCGCAACAAAATTTCAGTAGTTTTGATACCTCAGGCTGACTAGTATAACAAAATTATTTTAACGCATCAACCAAAACTGACCATATTTGCACTTTTAATATTATGTATATCTATATAGCCACATAGTAAATCAGCTATTTTTTATTGTCAGAATGGATTGTATAATACAAATGACAGCAACATTGCAACACAATGAAAACAAAAATTATCCCCATCAATCTAGATTGCCAGCATGTCCTCTTTTTATTCAAGATATTGTCTCGCAACAAAATTTCAGTAATTTTGATACCTAAGGCTGTCTAGTATAACAAAATTATTTAAACGCATCAACAAAAACTGACCATATTTGCACTTTATGATGTATATCTATATAGCCACATAGTAAATCAGCAATATCTTGATGTCAGGATGGATTGTATAATACAAATGACAGCAACAGTGCAATACAATGACAACAAAAATTTGTTCCCATCAATCTAGATTGCCAGCATGTCCACTTTTTATTCGAAATATTGTCTCGCAACAAAATTTTAGTAGTTTTGATACCTCCGGCTGACTCGCATAACAAAATTATTTTAAAGCATCAACCAAAACTGACCATATTTGCACTTTATCATGTAAATCTATATAGCCGCATAGTAAATCAGCAATATTTTGATGTCAGGATGGATTGTATAATACAAATGACAGCAACATTGCAATACAATGAAAACAAAAATTTGTCCCCATCAATCTAGATAGCCAGCATGTGGCAGATTCCATATAAGAAATTGAAATGTCTGTCAAAATGAATAAATAAATAAAAATAATAATTACTGTTATTTTAAAGATAATCTGTGAATGTTTTGAGGAATAATGATGTTAGAAGAAATTGTAAAAATAATTTTTGAATATGATTGTTTCTGTTTAAAGTAGAAATGATTAAAACAAGTTGAAAAAATGCAAAAATTTTGACAGAATTAACTCCCTTTTTTTTACACAATGTTTATGTGTTGCAATGCTTAAGTTGACACTTGTATACTGGTATTTACTAGTGTAGTCTGGTTATTCAAACATCCCTGTTCCCAAATTTGTTTCTTTTTTTAGTCAAAAACATCTGTGATATATATTTTTTTTTCACTTTCAAATATCTTGCTTTATAACTCAGTATCTGTCAATAAATCTTATGTCAGGAACATCGCTGTAAAAACTTTCAAAATCATTGTAGGTTCCAATATATGCCAGTTAAAACTGTAAGTCATGCTGTGCATAAGAAAAAAACACATGTTGATTCTTTCATTTAACTTTATTCAAGCAATAGTTTTAGCTTATATGTTTCCTACATAAGATCTGTCAAACTTGTTTTCTTATGTCTGAAACATTTGAATGTGCTAACAGTTAAAGTTCTTTGACCTGTAGTGAAATCTTGTTAGATGTTAGGCTGCAGTATTTTCCAGGAGTTTTAAAAATGACTTTCAACTAGGATTTGATTTCCAATGTCAGTCAAAAAAAACAATTATATATTGTCTGTCAAAATATCTTATGTATTAAAAATCTTATGTCAGAATCAAGTCTGTCAAAATCTTATGTCAGAAACTCAATTTGTCTGTCAAATCTTATGTCAGAAATAATAAAGTCTGTCAAATCTTATGTCACAAAAAAATAAAGTCTGTCAAATCTTATGTCAGAAATAATAAACACTGTCAAATCTTATGTCAGAAAAAATAAAGTCTGTCAAATCTTATGTCAGAAACAATAAAGTCTGTCAAATCTTATGTCAGAAACAATAAAGTCTGTCAAATCTTATGTCAGAAACATAATATTTAAGGCTTCGTTTATTTAAAAAGGATGATGCTCATAATTTTTGTTTGGTCAAATTGTCTTTATCTTTATTAGTAAAGCATGTATTCAAAAACAGAAGTTCATTGCTTATGATTTTTGCCTAACGTGCTTACGGGAGTTGTTTCACTTTCTTATATGGAATCTGCCATGTCCTCTTTTTTTTCAAAATATTGTCTTACAACAAAATTTCAGTAATTTTAATACCTCAGGCTGACTCTTATAACAAAATTATTCAACAGCATCAAACAAAACTGACCATATTTGCACTTCATTATGTAAATATATATAGTCGCATTATTATGCAATAATATTTTGATGTTAGGATGGCTTATATAATACATATGACAGAAATATTGGAAAACAATGACTACAAAATCTTGTCCGCTTGAAATTAGAGTGCCAGCATTTCATCTCTGTATTCGTTATATAAAACTGTCACTAAAGTCAGTATCAGTATCTGTATTTCCCACTTCTGAATATGGATGGATACGTCACAGATTCCTTTTTGGGCTATTGTGTGATATGGGTTGGTCTGCGCATAAATTAGTCGTGCTTGCTGAGGTGTGATGATTTAAACGACAGTAGTTCAGGATGGTTTGTATAATAAAACTATTCCACCACATCATCCAACACTGTGACTGACATGATAGATTTCATTTGTACTTTATAATGAAAATTTTGAGAAGTTCTCTTCTAGGAAAAGTATACTGTTAGTATATTATGTCGGATGGTTGATTTTGTTGGTGGCTAAATATCAAGTGGCAAATATTTCATTCCTGTTCACATAAGTATATTTTTCGGACGTAACGTCGTTCAAGATATCATTTATAATCCGTAAAGACAAATCTAACGAAATTGACGAGATTGTTCATAATTATACAACACCTTATGTGCAATAACACTGTACAATTTTTCTTTGAACTTTTGTTTGGAAAACAGAATCGTAAATCCAAGGCAAACAAAGGTGAATCACGATGAAATATTTATAAAGAGACTGTCAAAAATGGGGAACGAAGCAACGTTAAAAATGATGTTGATAACCCATGATATAAAAATATTGTTCCGATGCGTGGATAACCTTTCTATCCGCCTTCTAGTTTAAAAAAAAAATCCTTTCTTTTATGATAACTGCATGGAACACAAGTGTGTAATTTTATAGCCATTGTTTGATGTAAAAAAGAATATAAAATTTTTTTTTAATATGTGTATAATATCTTTTACATAGAGTCTAACGAGTAAAGTAATTTGCTATACTGGGAAAAAAGAACAATAAGATTATTCTTATTGTTTATGTTTACAATCCGAAAAATTAAAATAAAATGAACTTCGGTTTCAACCAATGAAATGTCGTACACCATTCATTCACACCATTCCCGATCGCACGTTACACAATCACACCATTCCTCACACACCATTACACCATTCCCCTTACACCATACACCATAGCACCATACACCTTCTACCATTGCACCATATGCCATACACCATTACACCATACACGTTTTTTGGGGAAGTTTACACCATCCAAGGGCTGTATTTTATAAAATGTCATATACTAATGTCAAGTACAGATCTTTAACAAATCTACATGCTAGTATACATGCATGGTATAAATCAATTGGAGGAAGAAAAACAAGAGATTTTGAAAATGAAAAAGATATTTAATTTTTATAACTGGGTCACGGACACTACAAAAATAATCTGAAGATATAAAAACCATAAAAATAATCATGAAGATGAATTTGTTTAACCTAACATTACAAAACGAACTCATCTTTTGAGTTTATGACAAACTGATACCAAAATGGGGGTTTTACAATAAGATTTTCTGGTTTCAAATTAGTACGTCAAGGATAACTATCAGCTCAAATATTTTTAACCGTTATCTGTTTTCATATTTTTTTACAATTTTTAATCAAAAGACAATAATGATGCAGCAAAGTAGACATCATAGAACCTAGAAATTAAGCCTATTTTGATGAAATAAAAATATTTATAATATCATGGTTACAGACACTACATCATTTTTGTAGTGTCCGTAACCATATTTTCATTTATTCTGACTAAATTCTAATAAGCAGGTGCTACATTTTGTTATTATGTTAGTGTTAAGTGTCAAATCTATAAAGAAAAGTAGCTTATTATTTACTGTAGCTATTCTTTCTAGGAGAATAATAAGCTGGTTACTGACACTACACTTTTTTGAAAATTTCAAAAATATTCTGTATGATTCATACCATTTATATAACTGTATTTTATTGCGTACTATTATATGCGAGTATGTTGACATACATATTTAATGAATAATCTTGCAATTAGCATGACTAGTTTGTTTTCAGGGTCATAAATGATCAACCCTTAATAAATTGAAAAATGTATAACGAAGCACCACTTTTACAATTCTGCATGTTAAAATTTTAAATTAGCTCAGATTTTTGTAATGTTGAAATCATTTTAATCGCAATTTAATAATCTGTAAATGATAAGATGAGAAATGATCATTACACTCACTGTTAAAAATATTTCAAAGATAAAAATAATGTAAAGTTTGAAGCGCAACCGCATAACGTCTGAAAATTACCATTTTTGGACCACTAATCTCACTGGTGTTTAAAAACTATTCATGATAGAATCTTAAAATTTTGAATGAGGTTAAAACATTCAATGTCAAATATTAAAAACAGAAAACTGGCATCCAAATGTATTTAGGTTAGCTGTAGAGCTTACATAACAAAGACCAAATGTAAATGTCCCCGTTATTGTGTTTCACCCGTTGGGCTAAACGATAAGAAGTTGAACTAGACACTTTTTCAGAATGTGTCAAAATAATCAGGTCTCTGATAAAACGTCGAATTCATAATTTGTAAAACTGTGTGAATGATCGACTAAAGTCCGTTTTCTGAGACAAAGACGCTGTGAAATGTCTATCATCTCTTCATGTTAAATATGTTGTTGTTCCTGCGAACAAAGCTTCAAATAATATTGCTTGCATGTAAATCGTACTACTACTGTCTTGTAAAAGAATTAGGAATAAACGAGCACTTAGATATTCCCACATACTAAAACATTCCATTTGACAAGGATAGGATCACAAGTACTTCATGGCTTCAATGGATATTACATTGAACAGCAAATCTGAGGACTAACCTTGTTTGTATTGGATACCTAAGCTTCACAAAATTCCGTTCAAAGAACGGTACATTGCCGGCTGATCTGCATGTTCTACAACGGAATTGTCCATTAGATTGACAAAAAATCTGTCCGCAGTGAAAGAGGGTCTTCAGAATTACTGTTCAACTGTTCACTCGGGTAGTGGTATTAACCATATGTGGATTCCAAAAAACTCTAAAGAACTTCTGGATAATTTTAAATCTCGATCTTTCTCTGAAATTAATTCTAATCCCTGTATACCTCCATTCACCATGTGAAACTGAAAAATCGTCTAAAAGAAATAATCCACAATGCTTTTCAATATAAAAATGGTAGCATACGCTATAAATGTATTACTTTGGGATACCATACAGCATATTTTGTTAATAGTGAACAAAAAGGTAAAATATGCTACACAGAGGAACAAGTGATCAGTATGCTGGAGTTTCTTATTGACAACATATTTGATAAATTTAGAGGAAGACTATTTATTCCTATGGGAACGAACAGTGCGCCTCTTCTTGCCAACCATTTTCTTATTTTCATATGAGTTGGACTTCCTTCAAACACTTGTCAAAAAGTTCAAAGAAACCAGATCATTTAATTTCACATTCAGATATATTGATGATGTTCTTTCCATTAACAATCCAAACGTTTCTGATTGGGTTCCATTAATATATCCTCAAGAACTAGAAATTAAAGAAACAACAGACACGGCTTTCTCCGCCTCATTTTGAGACTTATACCTCGAATTTGAGATGAGAAGTCATCTCAGTACCAGAATCTATGACAAACGAGACGATTTTAATTTAGAAATTATCAATTTCCCCCACCTAAGTAGCAATATACCAACTTCACCTGCATATTGGATATATATTTCCCAACTCATTCGGTATTCAAGAGCTTCCAGCTGTTACTCAGACTTTAAAAAAACGTCACCAGTGTCTGAGCAGAAAGATGATGAACCAGGGTTATGTAAAAGAACGTCTCATCCTTTTCTAAAAAAGTTCATCGGAAGAAACCAAGACCTTGTTGATAAATATTCCTTATCAACTTTACAAATAATACATGATGGTCTTGATTTAAAGATTCTAGGTAATGATGCTGTTTATCATCTTAGTTGCGTGTTATAGTGTTCTTTTATTTGTCTTTGTATATTTTAACCTTTACTGTTTGGTCTATTTTTTGGTAAAATCCTATTTGCGTTGCTCGGTACTTATACATCCCGCCATTGTGTTAATGTGCTGTTGTCATTTTTTGTAATCAGTGATATGTTTAGTCTATATGTCGTTTTGTTTTTCGTTGTTGCAAGAATATATTGGGATATTTAGAAGGCATTTAATCAAAAGCAAATAAAATGGATCAGAAGCCTGTAAATATTGGATCACATATAACAGACTTTGGTAAACCATAATACATTTGTCATCAATGGGCCTATAAAATGGGAGACATCAGAAATGATCCTCAAGGAATTATTGTTTCATATCCTTAACTGACCTAATTTTTATTAAAGTTTGTCAACAACTGATGACCTCTAAAAATGTTGGTAGTTAAATATGGTTCTTCTTTCTCAATTTTTTTGGTATCAACCATTTTTTATGAATAATTTTCTTTTACTTTATGCTAATATGGTGGGTTGGGCCACCCTGACACAGGCTTATTTTTCAATGTTTGTAGTGGCTTTTGTTTGTTGCTATTTATCATATTTGTTTGTTTGTTGCTTTTGTGTATAAATCAAACTGTTTGGTTTCCCGTCTGACTTTTTTACATTGTGTTACATGTATGGCTGGGCCTTTTATAGGTTGCTCATAATGTGGTATTGGTTTTGCTCATTGTTGAAGGATAAGCAGTGACCTATATTTACTAACCATTACATCACTTGGTCTATGGTTGATGGTTGTCTCATCGAAATTCATACCACATCTTCTTATTCCGGTTATTTTACATTATACAAGACTAAAATATTATCAAATGAATGTTAATCATTGTTAACAGTTGTCTGACTTTTGTTTACAAAAAGCAGCTATGATCAACATGACCAATGGTGATGTAAACAAGAGTGCACACGCTGAAATGTCACTTCTGCTTTACCTTCATGTATAATTGAATTTATGTTGAAAGTCTGTAATACGAAGGTTTTACTTCAAGTATCACATAAACTTTACCTTATCAAAAATCCATGAAAGTTAAGTCACAGTCAAATTAACCATGCCAGACAGATGATGTACACCTTACAATCATTCCATATCCCAAATTTAGTGGTTTCTAGTATCTGAGAAATAGACCAAACATCCAAACCATGAAAACTAAACATTTTCCCATGAACCATGAAAATTAGATCACGGTCAGATGAAACCTGCCAATCAAACATGTACACCTTAAGATCATTCCATATGCCAAATATAGGGATCCTATAGCCTATGGCATCTGAGAAACATTAAACATTGTTCAATGAACCATGACTTTGAGGTCAAGGTCTGATGAAACCTGCCAGTCAGACATATTCACCTTGCAATCATTCCATACACCAAATATAGTTGATCTACTGCTTATAGTATCTGAGAAACAGACTTGACTATGTAACTAAAATCACCTTAATCACTGATCCATGAAATGAAGTCAAGGTCAGGTGAACCCTACCTGACAGACATGTAGACCTTGCAAGATACCCATATACCAAATAAATTTATCAAATTACTCATAATTAGAGAGTATTTCACTGTTCAAAAAACAGTATTTTTTTTCAAGCAGTCACTGAATCATGAAAATGAGGTCAAGTGTAATGGACATATGACAGACGGGAACTTCATAACATATTAGCTATCTGAATACAAGATAAGAAGCATCCAGGTCTTTTAGAGTAAAAAATGTAAAGTTTTATACAATTAATTTACGCCGTCGCCGCCGCCAGATTGTAATACCTATTTCTTGCATACTTCAACTTTTGTCGCAGGCGAGACAATAAAATTATACTTTGAAGTATATGTATTGTTTAATATGCTTGACCAGTATAACATGGCAGTTTCAATATGAACAGTAATTTACACTATTATTAATTTACATGTACATTCAGGTTTTAAGTAGCAAGCAGTCATTTGACACTAAACAATAGTGACGGACCGTGAGAGACCCTCATGGGTAGTCAAGGTGGTCTAACACCCCCTGGTGGTAGTTAACAATTGCAATGCCAGCATTAACTTCAGATGTGATGCACTATAAATTTCACTTAAAATAGAAATTCTCTTTATCCAAATTGTTATTTTAAATGAATGATTATCCAAGGTATTCATGAAATCAGATATGATGCACTATCAATATTCACTGAAACTTAGAATTTTCATTATTCCAAATTGCTATTTTAAATGCATGAATAATTATCCAAGGTATTCATGGAATTCAGATATGATGCATTATTGATATTCACTGAAACTATGAATTCTCATTATCCAAATTGCTATTTCAAATTAATAATTATTCAAGGTATTCACAGTCATCCAGTAATGTGGTCTTCCTTACAAATTGTAAGTTTGCTATTTGTTCAATGCACAATTTCCTTCTTGCCCAATTTAATCCGAACATCACATCATCATCACGGCATAATACTGTAAGCGCTATTCGTTATTTCCAAAAACAATAAATAACTAACACAAAATTATAAATTAATCCACTGTTTCACAATTTGCAGCTATTAGAGTGACTCAGTGACATCTATATTTCCTATGCATCAAAGTGAATACGTAGCCGGCTTCATATTCTGGCTGGGAATCATGTTCAAACCAATGTGAATTCTACAAAAAAAAAATATACATTGAGAATAAAGTACTGTAATATTATAACTAATCTAATACTATATACGGTACCTAGAAGAAAGTCACAATTGCAATAACTGTATTTACCTAGCAGAAAACTAGAAATCCTAATTTGCTTGATAACAAAGTTCTAGGACTTATATAGTTGAATTTATAAGTCCCATATAACAAGTGGAATAAAACCCTCTTTTTTTTTTGGGGGGGGGGGGTCTAAATTCTAAAAGATATTGTCTTTCTGCCTACATTCATGTTTTCTTAGGTGTGTACTTTCATTGAAGAGTTACTGTCTAATTGAGGCTAACAACATACTTGTTTTGATCAATTCTTTAAAGTCAGACATATTCATTTCTCTCTAAAACACAACAGGTGATTTCTTTTGATCATGTTGATAGAAAATAAATTACTACAAAGATAAGTTTAAAGGATGAAAAAAAAACAGAAATAAATGCACTGTTACTAGGCTTTAGAATATAGCAAAGTGCTCTCAATCAATGGAATTGAGGGATTTGATGTCTCTTGATTGTGAAGAATGAATGTAAGTGTTGTTCTTAGTAAGGGATTATCCTAATATTTGAGTCTTTTTACAGTTCAAAACAAAAAGTTTCTATAAATGAGTTACAACTGCCCCGAAGCACATTTATCAGATTGAAAGGATTTAACATAGTGATCGAAACTGACTGAAAGTTGAATTGTAAAACAAACAAAAAAATTAAGATAAGTTGAAGTTTACTGGTGCAGTAAAATTTGTACCTTTAGTGTTATTTTGAAATATTAATAACTTCAAATTACTAAAAATTTAAACAATATCAAAGCAATGCAAAAAAAGAAATAAAAACGTTTTAAAATGAAAAATAACCTAAATCTTTAGCTTTCCAAAACTCTGATAACTGGACCAGCGGTTGGGAAGAATAGTTATTTCCAATATTCCGATAAAATAAAAATAAAAAAACCAGGAATTTGATTTAAGTTTTGAATATTTTAAAAACTTTTGAAGGCATTTTATTTAAAAATTTCCCTGACATAATGAAATAGTATTTGATTTGAAAAGCCGGACCAAACTATTGGCTGTAAAATAAAATTTATTGTAACTCAAATGCATTTATTGATTTAAACTGTAAATAAAAAAAGGATTATTCCTCACTAAAATATTACATGATTGACATTCATACTCACAACCAGGAAACATATACAATTCCTAACTTGTTCTTTGTACTGTTGTGTCCCTAATGTCTATAACACATTTTTTTTAAATATTTCCCAAATTATAAGAAAGTCCTTTCATCACTAAAACTAACCCATAAATGAAATGCTGAAAAATGAAGTATCAATTTTGTAACAACTTACAATGCAATACATACTTTTTCCGTGTACTAAGTAACTATGCATGAATGACCACAAGGGTAAGATTTCATTGTATCGTAACCAAGATATTAAAACAAAAATTGCCCCTGTCTATTTTGAAATAAAATGTTGTGTTCCACATTATATTAAATAGTTTGTAATTAGTTTTCACATTGATTTTTAAATATCCTGCTACTTAAATCTTTGGATCTTTCATTTAAATAAAGAGTAACACATATGGTCCTTTATACCTTGATTAGAGTACAATGCTATCTTAGAATTGAGATAATTTATCATCCATGCAATTACTTTGTACACAAAAAAAGTGTGTACTATGAAATATTGTGAAGGGAAATTTATGACGATGTCGGGAATAGAAAAATTGTGATAATGTCTGAAGCGAATGTGCCACCTATATATATTAAATGCTCTTTGGTCGGGTTATTGTCTCTTTGACACATTTCCCATTTTCATTCTCAATTTTTTACATATTCTCATAAATTATTTTAGTTTTTACTTTGAAAAAATAAAACACAAAACACAAAACCTTTAATCTTCGATCTATTGTTAGTTGCTTTCTATTTCATATCAGGGGCGGATCCAGCCATTTAAAAAAGGGGGGTTTCAACCCAGATAAAAAAGGGGGGTTACAACCATATGTCCCCCGTCAAAAGAATAGGTCTTCAAATAAAAAGGGGGGTATCCAACCCCCTTAACCCCCTGATTCTGCCACAGCCTATTCGCTAGACGATCTATGTGAACAAACTATCTATATGTTTCAAATTATAGCTTTAGTTTTACTGTGAAATTGAAAATGTTTTCAAAACATATAAAACTTCCACTTTTTATTTCATATCAGGGGCGGATCCAGCCATTTAAAAAAGGGGGGTTTCAACCCAGATAAAAAAGGGGGGTTACAACCATATGTCCCCAGTCAAAAGAATAGGTCTTCAAATAAAAAGGGGGGTATCCAACCCCCTTAACCCCCTGATTCGGCCACAGCCTATTCGCTAGACGATCTATGTGAACAAACTATCTATATGTTTCAAATTATTATAGCTTTAGTTTTACTGTGAAATTGAAAATGTTTTCAAAACATATAAAACTTCCACTGCAATTCAATTATTGCCTGCTTTTGGTCAATTTATTTTGCCATCTTACAATGTAAAGAAGTACATTTATAATAAAACACCGCTTTATATCAATATAGTTACACACTTACACCAGCAGCTAACATCTTTTCATTCTGGAGTCAAGGGCCTTTTGAAATCACATATTTTACAATGATACTAGTGAGTAGATTTACAAAACTTCGTTAATGAGCTCCGTTTTACAACACTAGTAATACAAGTAGTCAGCCAAAATAAACTATCAATAGATCAATTGAAAGATTACTCGAGTTGTAAATATGTGCTAAATTGGATAGTTTATGAAAAAGTATATACCATGAAAGTAAGTGCTCGGGGCAAGCTCCTCGTTCTAAATTTCATAGTATATACCTTTTCATAGACTAACCTAGACAAAAATTTATAGTAAAACAAATAGAACATACTTACAACTTCTCGTCCAATCAAATTGCTTGAATTTGCCTTTTAATTTTCATAGTGCATACTTTTGCCGTGTACAAAGTAACTACGCATGAATGACCACAATGGTAAGATTTCATTGTATCGTAATCAAGATATGTAAAACAAAAATTGCCAATGGCTATTTTGAAATAGAATGCTGTGTTCCAAATTATATTAAATAGTTTGTAATTAGTTTTCACATTGGTTTTTAAATATCCTGCTATTAAAATCTTTGGATCTAAAAAATGTTTTTGACAATTGCAAGTACCTTTTATTTAAATAAAGGGTAATAAATATGGTTCTTTATACCTTGATTAGAGTGCAAGGCAATCTTAAAATTATGATAATTTATCATCAATGTAATTACTTTGTACACAACAAAGTGTGTACTATGAAGCCTTGTGAAGGGAAGTTAAAGCAACTTGGTGATATTTTTTTAAACTTTCTTATGGAAGCTGATCTATTTCATCATGAATTGATTGATGTATTAAAATTGGTTGCTAAATGTCCAGTGGCAAATATTTCATGCATGTTCAGGACGATGTCATGAATTGAAAAACTGTGATAATGTCTGAAGATAATGTGCCACCTATATATATTTATATATATATATAAACAAGTCTAAATTGCAAACAACGTTCAAACCTATGATTGCGTTGGATAAAAACCGCAATTTTTATACGTAAGCATGCAAAACAAATTTCTTGGTAGAGGGGTCTAAATACAGCACAAACAACATTTTCCAAAGGCCCAAAAAAGGGAACAAGTATATTTTAACAAAACGCATTTGACTAGCAGGTCGAACAACGGATGTTCTTAAACCCTGCTGACTGCCATGGCGATTGCCAAATAAACGGATCACCAGATGTAACAAAATGGATCTTAATTAATAATTTAATACATAACAGAAAACAATAAACTTGCGGAAAGATGGTATACCGCAAACATGAGGTGCAAAAATTGGTACACCATATCCGGATTTCGACAATTAATGTCTCTTCAGTGATGTTAGGAATCGAAACGGTTTTTGGAAGGCAATATAATTTACCTCAATTTAGGATAGACTCTTGAATTTTGAAGATGTTCAGGACGATGTCATGAATTGAAAAACTGTGATTATGTCTGAAGATGATATGCCACCTATATATATACAAATCTTTTAGTTTTTACTTTCAAGTATTTAAAAAAACACAAACCCTATTTTCTCTGATCTATTGGTAGTTGCTTTTTAATGCCTATCCGTTACTATCTATTGGGACCAACTATCTATATGTTTCAGTTTAAGTTTTACTATGAAATTGAAAAATGTTTTCAAAACATGTTAGGCTTCCACTGCAATTTAGTTATTGCCTGCTTTTGGTCAATTTATTTGGTCATCTTACCATGTAAGAAGAACAATCTACCATATTTTCATTCTGGAGTCAAGGGCCTTTTGAAATCACATATTTTACAATGATACTAGTGAGTAGATCTACAAAACTTCGTTAATAAGCTCCGTTTTACAAACACCTATGATACAAGTAGTCAGCCAAAATAAACCAATTAAAAGATTTCTCGAGTTGTAAATGTGCGCTAAATAGGATAGTCTATGAAATGGTATATACTATGAAATTTAGTGCTCGGGGCAAGCCCCTCGCTCTTAATTTCATAGTATATACCTTGTCATAGACTAACCTAGACCTAAACTTATGGGGTAGTAGGGAACCACACTTAGGTCACAAGGTCACGTTTTAAATTGCCTCAGGTTACTAGCCAGGTTACTAGGTGACTTTAAACAATCTATTTTGTTCTAAACTGATCTGATTTTTGGTTTAATATGAACATTTTCCAGAATTTGCCATGTACACACATATATACAGTCTTCACAGTTGGCCACAGGCTCACCAGCCCAGGCTTGTAAAATGACTATCAGGCCTGTAAGAATTTCTATCATCCGCCCATAAAATCTATTAAAAACTATCACAAAAAGTTGCATCTGGCCTGTGGCTGAATTATTTGATCATGATCACTGCATATCGCTATATAGTCATGATAGTCTGGTGTGCATGTACATGATATAGGGGCTGTAAACATTCTAGTTCTTTTATACTATATCTGTTCTTGCGGCATGAACTGCTGATGATTTTCCTATTTTCATTTTCATCTAATAAGAGTGTTTTGAAGGGGAAAATAAAAAAAAAAGAATGTGCATAAGGCCATTAAGGGAGGGTCTGGCTGGGGGTTTTCAGTATAAAATAAAATGGACCAAAAACATAATATAAAGAATAATGGGTAAAAGATATAAAGAATAGAGAATAATGGTCTAAAAACCCGGAGAGAGGATTAGAAGAATACAAAACCTATATGCAGAAAGTTAAATATATCAACCGAATCTAAATCATGCATAAAGCTTACTTAAAATACAATCATTTTATTTTTTCGACCGTTATATTACACTAAAATTAAATACATTATTGTAAAAGGTGCTTTACAAAAACAAAACATTATCGCATCTTTATCCGCAATTTGACGCCCTTACATATATTATTCGAAGAATGTCTTAGCACAAATGAATCGACCGAAGTATATATTGCTTAAAACAAACAATAATACGTGTTTTGTTGTGGAACCGTAAACAACAAAGCAACTCAATGACACAATTCTATTATAACTTAAATATATACACATGTATTCATCACAAGTATTGTGAATATACTATTTTGATAGCTCTTATAGGCTTCACATACACAACATCTATAACTGGCATGATAAAATTTTGAACAATGCCACAAACGAAACCGACCACCTACACCCGCCTATTCTGCTACGACAGACATATAAACTTATTCATTTTAAAATTATATATCCATTTTCCAAACAAACTATGTTGTTTTTATAATATGAATATATAGCATATATAGGGCGCCTCTAAAGATTTTTAATATGTATTATTTGTATTTTAGCACTGTTAAGCTACATACTTAAATCGTACAAATGTATCTCAGCAACTACAGGATATCCTCGTGTGTCTATTTCTGTCGTTAAATAGTTAGCAATATCCATATGTTGGATAAAACAAACCTTGTGGAGTAGTTTGCTAAGTAAACCTTGCTACAAACGGTAAAATCACTTGTAATGCACCAGATGCACAACTTTTGTTATATCATTTTAGTAATGGCCGAGCTCAATATTTATAAATACAAAAAACAATAACGTACACAAACGTAATCTACATCCTTCTACATCATCCCACATCATCAATTTTTTTTTTTAAATTAAATTTGTCATGGATGAAAATGTAACCGTAGAGAGGATTGGGAATCTAAAAAACCGAAGCTTCATTACTACAATGAGTAACAAGAATTGAAAAAAAAGATGGCTCGAATTGACGCGATTACATTAAACAGATATTTTATTATAAAACAAAAATGTCTTTATATTCGTCCATTAACAGTTTATGTGTGCTTCCTCGAACGTTTAGGCACAATAGATATATCGGAATATTGAAACATAATAAATAAATCTAATACTAGGAGTCAACAGTAGTTGTATACATGAAAAAAACAACATTGGTTTCAAATAATAAAACTGTCGCTGTCGCTGAGGGAACAAACAAACAAGCAAGTTAACATTTGTGTCAAATTCGAGAGTGTTTGTTTTTTACTTACATTACGAGATTACAAAATATTATGATTGACACTTTATATTATGAAAATATATATATTTGATAAAGGATAACTCCTACTGCAATAAAATAAACATTACCTTTCCTTCAATGTAGATACATTAACAGTCGTACCCTCTGCTCAGCACACCACTCCTATTATTTTAAACAAATGTTCTAGGAACTTGAAACGAACGAATTAAAAATTCCTGCAGAAATTTACAATACTTGAACTGATGCATTTTAATTGGCTGTTATTTTAACAAAGAGATGGAAAGATTTTAATAATAAGTGTTCAAAATTCATTAAGGAAATAAAACGATACATTGTACTTGTAACTATTTTTTTCTATTTTTCGATGTATTCGATGTTATTTTGTTGTCATACGATACAGTGATTTGATTTTGTTTCTGAGTGGTTGTAAAATATACATCTTGTTACTGCATATGCGTATTGCATCAGTATTTTCATTAAAAAAGACTGAATTCCGTCGAAATATTTCTTTCCTGGTTAATTTTCATATTATCTTTCCTAAATGTAAATTGCAATTAAAGCCGTGTTCACACTTCTCGATTTGTCTAGTAATACCATATGTCGTAATGGTTAATTGAAAAATATAGTTTACAGAGCATAAAAGAACATACAATTAACATCATAATAAAAGGGACATAACCTTGAGATGTACTAACGTTACATATGTCTTAATGTAGACCGTCCTATTATTGCTTGGTGGCAAAAGGGGAATAATATATTGAATTGTTTGGTATCAGTAACGGCCAAATTCTAAGCATGCTTTTTCAACACTTGTTGGTTAAAGAAATGTCTTTAACTACGGATATAAAGGTGTGATTATGAAATGGAAAGATTACTGTTAAAAGACGACCATGATTATGTACTAAAACATGTCACCGATATAAGCTTCGCATTTGAAAATCATCTTTCAAGTTGACATGTATGTACTAGAGAATAAAAAATAAACATTCTCGATTTTTTACACACATGGTAACTTGATCAAACATCGGATTTTTGACTTGTTTGTGTTCCCGTGCGATATATATATATTTTGTAAAACCGATGATTTGCTATGAGATGAAATTCAAGAGTTTACTTTATTATACCATTGATTTAAACATTTCAGGCCTACCATTTTAATGGGAGTAGATTTTAGATGTCTCCCATTAATAATAATAAGGGTGGGGTTCATAAAGCATTGATTTAAATATTCCAGGCCTACCATTTAAATGGGAGTAGATTTTAGATGTCTCCCATTAAAAATAATTAGGGTGGCGGTAAACATTTTCGTAAGCTATATTTTTATCAGATAACAATAAAACAATCGAAAATCAAATAAATTCCACTTATATTATGAAATTACAAAATTTTTATGCCTTTTTAATTAATGAAATACAAAAATAAAAATAAGTGATCAGGCTACTCAATGGCGACATGTAATTTATGTTTCATACTTTAGACTAAACTAAATTATCTTTATTTTTTATGTTAAGCTAGTATGCATATTTCATGACCTTGACGTGATGAAACAATATGTAGAATAGTACCTAAAATATATATCTGATTTCTGATTACTTCTGCTGCAATAAAATAAACCTAACCGTTTAATCAATGGAGATACATTAACATTCATAACCACATCTATTTTTATTATATTAATGAGTTGTATTAGGAACTTGCAAAGTAGAAGAAAAACTTCCTGCAGTAAAGATACAATACTTGCACTGTGTAATTTTTATTGGCTATTATTTAAACAAAACAAAGATGGAAAGATTTTCATTTTAGTGTTCGAAATTCATTAAGGAAATAAACTTATACCTGAAGCTAACTTTTCCTATTTTTGGATCTTGTGGTCATAGGATTACGTGATTTGAGTTTGTTTCCTTATAGTTGTAAATAAAACCAACAGTAGTATACCGGTGTTCAAAAGTCAGAAATCGATTGAGAGAAAACAAATCCGGGTTACAAACTAAACCCGAGGGAAACACATCAACACAGGAACACTGAAGTGCAACAAAAACAAACGCCAATATACATAGAAACAAACTATGTGATAACAACTGCCATATTCCTGACTTGGTACAGGACATTTAAAGAAAAAAAGGTGGGTTGAACCTGGTTTTATGGCTAGCCAAACCTCCCGCTTATATGAAAATGTTAAAAAATATCGCTAAAATGACAACACTAAGTGACAGAAATACAGCATAAACACACGCAAGAACACTCATCACAGAGAAACGCACAAAAAATAATATAATAGTAATATATACATTGTGTAACTGCATATGCGTATTGCAACAATATTTTCATTAAAAAGGTCTCAATTTCGTCGAAACAATTAAGAAGTATTTCTATGCTGGTCATTTTGTATATAGTCTCATCCAAATGTAATTGACAAAGGGAGAATAGTTGGCTTCATTTAAACTGTACATAATGTCAATTGCAATTAAGACCGTGTTCATACTTCTCTATTTGTTTAGTTATAGAATATGTCGTAAAAATTAAGTGAAGAATATATATATATTTTACGGAGCCTTACAGAATATATAATCAACACCATTCTAAACAAAGACATAACCTGGAGAGGTACTAACGTTATATACGTCTAGTGTAGACCTTACATTTATCGCTTGGCGGCAACACGGGAATAACTATATTGAATTGTTGTAACCTGTGACGGACAAATTCTTATCATGTTTTCTCAGCACTTGTAAGTTAACTAATGTCTTTGTGTACGGATGTACACTGTTGGTATTATGAAATGGAAAGACTAAGGGTAAAAGTCAATAGCTATGTAATAATAAATATCACCGGGTTCAACATTGCATTAGAAATTCATCTTTCAAGTTGGCATGTAGCTACCAAAATAAATGAAAAAAACAAACATTTGATGTTTTATAGTGTGTCTTTCTATGTTGTGATGTTACACTATTGTTTCAGAAAAAGGGTGAAGGTTTGGTACCATTAAAACGTTTAAACCCGCTGCATTTGTTTGCACCTGTCCTAAGTCAGGGATCTGATGTTCAGTAGTTGTCGTTTGTTGATGTGGTTCATAAGTGTTTCTTGTTTCTCGTTTTTTATATATATTAGACCGTTGGTTTTTCCCGTTTGAATGGTTTTACACTAGTAATTTTGGGGCCCTTTATAGCTTACTGTTCGGTGTGAGCCAAGGCTCTGTGCTGAAGACCGTACTGTGACCTATTATGGTTTACTTTTATAAATTTTGACTTGAATGGAGAGTTGTCTCATTGGCACTCATACCACATCTTCTTATATCTATATTCTCCAGTTTTTTACTCACATAGTAACTTGCTCACACATTGGAATCTTTCCTTTTTTGTGTACCCATGCGATAACCTTTCTCGTTGAAACTAATGTGCTTCCTATGAAATGAATTTCAAGATTTTCCTTCCGTTCACCATTGATTTAAATTTGTCCGTTCTGAACTTGGAGTACAATTTAGTAGTCTCCCATTAAGAATAGTTTAAATGGTGGTTAACATTTTTTGAGCTACGTTTTTCTCAGTTAACAATAAAACAACGGAAAATCAAATAAATGTCACTGATATTAAGGAATTACAAAATTGTTTATGCTAATAAATGTAATGAAATAAAAAAGAATTAAAAATACATAATAGGCTACTTAATGGCGATATGTGATTTGTGATTGACCCTTTAGATTTACAAATTACAGATAGAAAAAAAAAAAAAACAGAAAATACAATTAAAAAAATTTAGTAATGAACTCAAAATCGATAACTTTTTGTTCTATCTTTTTCATTTTCCCACATTTCCACAGAAATCTCTTTCTTTCTTCCGGTCTCGTTTGTCACGAGACTTTGAGTAAAAACATAGGAAAGAGCATCGCATCATATTGTTTCCTGCAAATTTGTTGTTTTTGATAACCGGAAGAATACTATATAATATAAACAACTACAATGAAATTCCTTACATTTTTAAATGAGTCTGGAGCTTATTCAACATACGATTTTCTGGCAAACAAATGTCTTTGGAAACTCATCTGATCAATCAGTCAGATTTCAGTATTTGGTAGGAAAAACAAGCCGACTTGGTATCTTCGTCGTTTTAAAGATTTAAATTATAACAAACTTTTATTTAAAATAATTCTTTGATATAAAAAGAAAACCGTTACCTGATGATAGTGTTTCTTTGTTAACATTGAACGTGAAGTCACAATTGAAACCCCTAGCAACAGGACCAATTTTGGAAAAGTGTCTGTATTTCCGTTTCTTTTACCGTTACTCTTTCCTTTTCATAAAAACAATTCAACAGATTCTGCAGCTAAAAGATGATTAAATTAAAAAAATATATATATACCGACTTTGTCCCCTTTCACAGGTAACGCCTGTCTGATATTAATATATAAATTTAATTTCTGACAATTTTTACTGCAATAAAATAAACCTTACTTATTCTAAAATGAAGATACATTTACTTTCGTACCCTCTGCTCACCACACCACACCACATCTATTATTTTAATCAGTTTTTCTAGGAAGTTAAAACAATAGAAGAAAAACTTCCTTTTGGAAATGTACAATACTCGTACTGGATACATTTTCATTGGCTGATATTTTAACAAAGAGATGGAAAGATTATCATCATGTGTGTTTAAATTTTAGAAAGGAAATAAATGATACTTGTAACTAACTTTTTCTATTTTTCTATGTATTCGATGTTGTCCTGTGGTCATAGGATAAAGTCTTTTGAATTTGTTTCTAAATAGTTGAAAAATATACATCGTGTTACTACATATGCGTATTGCATTATGGTTTTCATTAGAAAATACTGAATTCCGTCAAAACAAAACGAAAACAATTCTTTGCTGGTTAATTATCATATTATCTCACCTTAGTGTAATTGACAAAAGAAGAACTGTTGGTTCCGTTTACACTGTACATAACGTCGATTGTAATTAAGGCCTCGTTCTCACTTCTCTATTTGTCTAGTAATACCACATATCGTAAAAGTTAAGCGAATGAAATATTTTACGGAGCCAAACATAATATACAATTAATGCCATTCTAGACCTAGATATAACTGAGCGAAGAACTAACGTTATATGCATCTTAATCTAGACCTTACTGTTATCGCTTGGTGGCAAAAGGGTATTCATATATTGAATTGTTTGTTTTCAGTGACGGACAAATTCTAAGCATGCTTTCTCATCACTTGTTGGTTTATCGATGTCTTTGAGAACGGATATACAGTTGTGATTATGTAATGGAAAAAGTAATGTAATAAAGTTCAATGATTATGTACTAATACAAATCACTGACTTTAGCTTTGAATTTCAAGTCATCTATCTACCAGAGAAATATAAAAAAAAAAATTCTCGATTTTTTTACATACATGGTAACTTGCTAAAATATTGAATTCTTTTCTTTTTGTGTGTTCCCGTGCGATAACTATTCTTTGGAATCGTTGGTTTTCCTATTAAATGAACTTCTAGAAATTCCTCCGATACACCATTGGTTTGAATATTTCATGCCGTAAATTTAACTGGGATTAAATGTACGTAGTCTCAGATTAAATACAGTTTGCATATGGTGGTCAACATCTTTTTAAGCTACATTTTCATTAAATAATTATAAAACAACGGAAAATCAAAAAATTCCACTTATTATATAGCATGACAGACTTGTTTATGCCAATGCATCAAATGAAATAAAAAAAATAATTAAAAATTGGTGATCAGGCTACTGTATGGTGACATGTGATTATGATTGACACTTTACATTCGGCTAAAGTATCCATATTGTATTTATGTGAAGCCAGTATGAATATTTCATTAACTTGACGTGATGAAAAATTGTGTAAAATAGTACATGAAATATATATATTTGATTTCTGGTAACTTATACTGCAAACAAATAAACCCTACCTTTCCTTCAATGGTGATACATGTACCGTCTGCTCACCACTCATATCATGTCAATGGATTGTTCTAGAAAATTGAAATGAAAGATGAAATCTCCTTGTTGGAAATTTACAATACTTGTACTGGATTACTTTTCATTGACTCATATTTTACCAAAGTGATGAAAAGATTATTATCAGAAGTTTTTAAATTTCATTAAGGAAATAAAGTATCACTTGTAACTGACTTTTTTCTATGATTTCAGTAGCTTCTCCATTTAGCATATTCAAGGTGGTGGACAGCATTTTTGCCAATTCATTTAATAAAATAAAACATTACTTACAAAAGATGACCAGACTACAAAACTGCGACATGTGATTGTGATTAACACTTCAAATCATACGACATTATCCTGATTTTATCTATGTGTATCCAGTATACATATCTAATGACCTTGACCTTGATGTGATGAAAAATAATGTAAAATAGTACATTAAAATATATTACTGTTAACATTTACTGCAGTTAAATAAACCTTGAATTTCCTTCAATGGAGATACAATTACATTTATAATCTTTGCTTACCACACCACTTTTAATTATTTTAATCAGTTGTTTAAGGTACTTATAACGAAAGAAGAGAAACTTCCTATAGGAAATTTACAATACATGTACTAGAGACAATTTTCATTGGCTGTTATCTTAACAAAGAGATTGAAATATTTCAATCATAAGTGCTATATTTCATTCAAGAAACACTTGTAACTAACTATTTCTATTTTTGGATGTACTCAATGTTGTCTTGTGGTTTTAGGATAAAGTGATTTGATTTTCCTGAAAAGTTGTAAACTATACATCGTTTGATTACATATACGTATTGCAGCAATATTTTCATTAAACATACTGAATTCCGTAGAAACAGGACAGAAGCATTTCTTTGCCAGTCAATTTTTATATCATCTCACATAAATCTAATTGAAAAAGGTGGAATAGTTGCCTTATTTTAACTGCACATAACGTTTATTGTAATTAAGGTCGTGTTAATACTGTGGGCTGCACGATTAATTGAGTTTTTGAATATTTATTATAAAGTATCAATGCGCTAATTTTGCAAACACATGAAAAATAAAGATGAAAGATAACAAAAGGTTATTATAACGAAAATATGGAAACAAACTGACCATGACATGGCAGGAAACAAAAAAAACTATCATTTAAAGACAAGCCACATCACAAAACAAAAAAACACCTAACAGACTAAGCAACTCAATCCCAACTAAACACCATGGGTGATTTCAGGTTATCCGGAAGTGTACATAGATCATGCTGCCCATGTGTCATCCTTCGTGTTGCTCATGTAAATACAAATCTATTGATAAGTTTAAATCAGTACGTCACTTTCGAGGTGAAGATGTTAATTAATTTGTGAATAAAAAATTGAACGCATTTCAATCAAATGATTAGAGATTTTTTTAACAAAAACAACTTGTGTATATCAAAAATATTTTACCTGAAACCTGTGAATGCAGCCTTGAAAACCATGCATCGTGTTTGCCATATTGTTATACTTTAAAATAATAGTACTCTGGTAGTACAGCGAACCTAAAACAAAGAAAAAAACCTTTCTACAACATGCACATGAATTGAAAAGTACTTGTTATGGAAATATATAAATACGTTCGAATTAATATGAAACAAATCGAAAATTACTTATTATAAGTGTAAACATTTGTATAAATGTACCTAAATGAAAAACAGAAACACGATTTTGAATAATAAAAGTTTGAAATATCTTTTTTTTTTCACTTTTGATACATACGTTTCGCAGTGGTCATATGTAAACATGTCAAATAAATTATGTATCATTTATATTCGTTTTGTATATTAAAAAATATCTGAACAAAGAGATGTTTTATATCAATCATTTTTTTATAAAAGTGATTTGTATAAGGACATTGAGTAATGAAAGCACGAAAATATGACGATTTGATGAGATATGATCACCAATTAGGAAACAATGCATACACAACCTATGTGTAGTAAGGTCATTATATCAACGAATATAAATAATGCATACTAACTAAGAATCAATAAAAACTATTACGTTTCGACCATTTGATTACTTCACTAGAATCAATAACACTATTATTTAAGGCTTTAAATGAAGAAAAAAAAAACAATATCGCCTCTTCATTAACCTTTGATCTCCTTACCGATATCATTCGAAATATATATTGCTTAAAACAAACCGTAATATCTAAATAAGTCTTAAGTTGTGTAACCGTAAATCACAAAGCAAATAAGTGAAACAAATACATTACGACCTAAATGTTTACACAGGTATTTATCACAAGTATAGTAAGTTTAATATTCTATTTCAAAAGCATTAATTACATGAATAAGCTCCACATACACTAAATAATACACAAACAATATAAATGGCACGATCAGATATTGGACAATGCACAAGCGAAACCGTCCCAATACACTCGGCAGACATACAAACCAATTCATCTTTGAATATGTTAATTTTCAAATAAAAACATAGTCTTTAGAATGTAAATATACAGGCCACCTCTACTGATTCTAATATCTATATTATAACTATTAATTGCAATTGCTCGTATCTAAAAAAAACTAAAGGTTATCCTCATTTTTTTCTGTTGTTAATTTGTTAGTGTTATCCATATGTTGAATACAATTAACTTGTGGAGTAGTTTGTTACGTACAGATTGCTTCAAACGGTAAAATACATTGTAACGCACCAGAATCGCATATTTACAATTGATATCATTTAAGTGATGATCGAGGCGAATATATTTTTAAAACTAAAAACAACAAAGTACACACAGGTACTCCCAAAGGTTATCCCAAATCATAGTGTACGTTTGAAGAGATAATTTGTCAACGACGAAAATTTAACCGCAGAGAAGATGGGCAATCTACAAAACCGATGTTCATTAGAACAATGAACAATAGGAAATAAAAAAAAGATAAACAACGTTTAACGCGATTACGTCAACAATATATTTTATTTTTAAACAAATTTGGCTTTCTATACCAGTGGTATTTACCGGTATGTATCGTCCCGATCATTACTCCTCAAGTGGTCAATACTGGCAAAGTCTGGTCGATTAGAATTTACATGGTTCTTTTGACAGACATAGCTGTCAACTCTAGAAAAAAAAACATTGGTTGATGGGGGAAATTATTTTAAGCATGATTCAGTTATAAAAATAAATGATAATGGTATGTTTTTAAAAGTAACTATTGACATAAATAATACTTATTTAGTACTATGGAATAATGATATTGAATATTTTAGGTATATATAAAATTGCTATCATAACATTAATTTCAACATGTATAAATCAAGACATTTTTTCTCTAAAAGGTTTGAATTTTACAGGTTAATAGAATTACAGGTGACTAGATTATCACAGCATTATATATGGCTAACATGTGTCACAAGTATGATTATTATAACAACTGCCCCCTTATAAATGTTGACATAACAGGAAGAATAGGATGCATTGCAAACGTGATATTTCTTTTGTCCCATTTTACAGGTTATATATAATGGAAAGGTTACAATAGTCTTTGTACCTTGAATAAGAAATTTCCAGAGTATTTCCTCTAACATGCAATATTGGTAAATAGTTGGCATTTTGGGGGTATCGTTTCCCTTCAGACTGCCCTGAATCAAGATGTAGTTGTGTGTATCTTGGTCCTTTGGTCTCTGGTAGATAGTTGTCCCATTTGCAATCATCACACATCTCCTTATCATAGTTTTAATACACTTATTTGCTCTGTGATGAAATTAGTTAAGATGCAAATGGTTTTCTTGACAAGATAGTTTCAGTGATTAATTAAAATTTCATAACACTTTTCGCTTATCAACAATTATTGTCATTTCTTTAATTTGGATATTTCAGTTTTACGGTTTGTATATTTCCCGGCTTATTCAATATCTCGTAGTTGTAAAGACGTTTTAGATTTCAATCTATGCATGACTAGTAAAATATTGAATCAGTGATTTCGTCACCACAAGTTACTTCAAATCTTTACTTATTCGACATTGATTCAAAAGGGAAAGTTTCACAAAGAGTTGAAATTGGCCCTGATGTTTTGATGTTTTTTATAATCTAGCTAAAGTTCTTTTAATGCGAAGATATGATTAGGCCGTTGTATTTGGCTACTTGAATTCGAAAACGAAAAAGTATTATCAATCTACTATATAACATCCTTCAGATCTTTATAGGACATTAATCTGTCGAACATCAGTATTTACATTTGTAAATGTTGTCGCATATATTGGCAATAGGGCTTCAATCTTTTGGTCTTATACGTTAATTTCGACATTTGTATAACGTCATTGTGACACCACAAGCGACCTTTATGCACGTTAACTATATTGTTAAAGCAACGAATATTTAAAGTATTAATACAATTGAACCTGAATACATTGACTATTTTTTGTACTTTCGTAGGACCGTACAATAGCTCTTATAATTATTCCTCCTTTTAATAGAAATAGTCGGGATATAAGTAGTACCACAGAATACATGCTGGTATGCATATCTCTTTTTAACTTACAAAGTAATTGATATGACCCTTCATTTATGCATTATAAATGTCGTAACGTCATATTTTGTTCCATTTTTTATGATTTGTAGCATATTTTCGCATAGATAACTTTGTTGACAACCCCTGATCCCAAAAGTTGTGAAGTCTAGGGATTTAATAAAAAATACTTTTTGATAACAGAGCATTTTTGAGTCGTAAATGAAGGCTGCGGGTAAGGTTTTTAGGAAGCTTTTAGGCATTAGTACAATAATTGCAGAAACTCATCATATTTGATAAGATATTCAAACTGTGCTGACTTATGGAAAATTTGTTTTATTATGCCTTTAAGCGCTTGAAATAGACTTATTTAAGAACACGAGTGTATTTTATGACACAGTTGAAATTTAAGGTCAAATTTTGTCAAAACTGACTGGTCGATTCTATATACCTTTGTCTTTTTATTCTAGGTTTAGTATGCTTTGTACCTATCGGAGGAGTCAAGCTCTGTCCAATATACTTTTTTCAGTTTGTTATTATGTGTTGCTATCACATGATTATAACAGGTCAGGGACAGAGCTGAGCCGCTCACAAATAGTTTTAACCCCGCAACATTATTTATGTGCCTGTTCCGAATCAGGAATTTACGGTTTTGTGTTAATTGCTATTTGTCATATTTATTTTTTGTTTATTGGTTTAACATATATCAAGTCGTAAGTTTTCTCGTTTGAAAATGCTTTACATTTGGTCATACATAGGCTTTTTAAAAATATACAATTCCGGTTTGGGTTTTCGGTCATTGTTGAAGAATGTGTGGTGACCTGTAGTTGCTCACACCCACGTTATTAAGTCTCTTGTGCCTTTTTTTCTCACTGACATTCATTCCACATATTCTTGTTTTACTTTAAAACTGGCAGTTGTATCAAAAGCAATTCTGTTTTTTCTTTTCTTTTAATTCTTATAATCTTGTTTGTTTTCTTTTACTTTGTAAGGCATTGCTAGATTGTCTGGGGATTAATTTATTACTTCATTAATTGATCGATCAAAGTAAACTTATTTATCAGACAAAACATTAATATCTATTCTCAAACATGTATATTTACTAACCTGTTTTTTTTTAAATAATTTTTACATCTTTCTGATAAACAATGTCAATTTTTATTTCCTTTCCTTTTTCATTTTAAGATAGAGCTTAAAAGGGTATCATACTGGAGTATAGGAGTTTACACCACCATGGACATGAGAATGAAAAAATGAAATCTATACGACACAAGAGTTAGAAAATTGCAAGTCCGTCTTATCTATAGCAGGACGATGCAAATGTCCCGCCTTTATATTGGATAAAAAACTTATAAGAAACCTAAAAGAAAAGTAAAATATTGAAGGCTTGGTTAGATTTTCAAAAAGTAAGGATGGTCTTCAAAGATATTTTGATAAGGTATAATCTACCCGTGGCGCTAATCAGGTGTGGGTAAATAAAGATATATTCTTTGATATTGAATAATAATCAGTGTATTTTTCAATACTTTCAAAACCATTCCTAAATTTAAACATATCTCTGCATTTACCATTGATTTTCCTGAAATAAATAAAATCGTAGTTTTTGTTTGTTTTGGACACAAACTGTCTAATTTGGTTAAGAACCGCACTAATTACAAATACAAAAACCTAAAAGACGATATTCTTAAAAGCTGGTATATTTTGTCAACAGCATATTGTTTTAGTTTAGTGTATTGATATTTCAACAAGCAGTCGGTATCCAACTGGGTATTCATAGTGCACCCCTATTGCCGTTATGTTTTCGTTATCATATTAAGTACAATTTCAACAAATTTTTCCTAAAACGGAAATATATTTGCACAGCTCCTTTAATGCATCGGCAGAGCCATTGTTGATATCTGTCAATCAGTTATCAGCATTTCTTATAATATTGACACAGATGGACGACATCAAACGGGGTGATTTCAATTTTTCTGTTGTCATCCTTCCATATTTCAACAATCACATACCCTCTGCCCAATTATATGGCATTTACATCGATAACTGATACGTTGTAGGCGTGTATGTTCCCATTATAAGGCCTTCATCGTGTTCAATAATATAATAGGGGTTGGCTCATAACAAAAACGGTTCCAGCAATGGTAATGAGGAGGAAAACCTTAAATCGACACTTTACAAGTATTGGTCACCATTACGAATTGGTTGACCGATACAATGTTTTTGTATCTCGAATGGAGGATGCATGCATAGCAGGAGAAACTTTCTCCTTAGAAGAACCTACTCTCGCTCTGTTTAGAGATTATGCGATTCCCTCATGATTTAATTAAGCGTTAATATTTTCCGATGACAGAAGGCCATTACTGCATTACACATTACAAGGTTTTCATACTTCCTATTCCAAATATGTTCGGTAGAGCTTCTTTGAAAACTTTACCTTATATACGGCTATATCAACTAGAACCGTATAAAGATGTTAATTTTAGGTTAATAGAAAGTGATACAATTGTGTATGTGAAGATTGTCAATCGGCAACTCTGCAGTGCATCTTTGAGATAATCTTTCTACCAATGAATCCCTATGCAAATTTCGTAGCAATATAAAGCCCCAACTAAGAAACAACCTTAGCTCCCTCTGAACTGGAGAGAGTGTGATCTCTTAACCCCTCAGTAGAGCTTGCACATGTTCCGTAGTAATGACCTTATGGTAATTGCCGATGGTAAAAATAATTTGAGTTTTTTCCATTTACCAGGAACAAAATAGGATGTTCGCTGCTCTGTTGCAAAATAAAAGGTTTTTAAAAGACTGATTTATATTGAAAGTATATAAATAACGAAACAACAAAGCAGAAACCAATGGAAGGTCCGTGTCGTTGTTTTCGAGATATAAGCTATTGAAAAATAGCCGGGAAATGGTTCTCTCTAGATTTTTCATAAATTGAACATTGATATCTTTTTTCTTTCAAAAACTATGAAAAAACAAGGACCTTTTGTAATACAATTATGAAAAGAAAAGAAGGGGGTAGAGGGCATGTTTGTTCATGGCACAACATGGCTCAAACCAGAGGATTCCAAATATCTGAAAAATTTAAAACAAAAAGATCAGCGCACACCCTTAAGATAAAAAATGTACCATATTACAAAAATGAATGTGAGATAATATTTATATATGCAGTATATTTGTTTTCGCCTCTCTCTACTAAATACACTACATTTAAGGTTACTCGTAGATAAAAGACAATGTTCTCTATTGTTCCTCCCACGTCCATGAGTTTCTCCTTGACACAATGACCCTTTGTTTATAGTGAAACCTGATAGACATAACAAATAAAGTGCATAGTTCAAAGATAGCTGAAGTTTTAAATTGATGATTTTGAAAATAATTACGAATTCTAGTAGTAGACGAAAATGAGTTGTCTAAAGGACTCATTGCCGAGTTTTATTCGAATTTCTAAATACATATATTTTCACATATACAATAATGATTATTTCTAACGTGGCTTCAATTCTGTTTACTGTTTGGAGAACTGGGTAGTTAGTTTTTATTATCAATGGTGACGAGTGACCCACGACTCATGTACAAATTTCTTTTCCCACATATCATAACCAAAACAAACGATGCGCGAATTCTGTGACATACATCAGTTGATTTAAACACATTAAGGAAAAACTAAACAAAAGAAGATTAAACATTGAAATTCGAATTTGGTTTACACTTTGAAATCTATATCCAAACATACTTACCTGAAATAGGCATTATTTTTTGGAGTATATATAGTCCTATTCATATCCGACATGTACGAATGGTAACCCAATATATGTACCTTTTGATATCGTATTGTTTATGTTAGACACATAGCCATTTTTTTAGTTTTATTATTTTAAAAACAAAACTGATAAACCAACCTACCATTTTTGAAAACAATAAAATGACGCAAACAACTAGCTATGAATAAAAGGAGACGACGAATGATCTATGTCAACAAACGGCATGCACATTGAAAATAAAGATATACCCCACAAACATGATATAAGTATACAAATAAAATTTAGCTAGAACCGTATGTGTTTTTTTAATTAAGATATTATAGAATGAGATTTGAAAAAAAAATATGTATAGCATTAATATTTTAAAATGAAATATTTGAAAGATCTATATTTATCTGTTAAACTGGTATAAATTACATAAATTGATCAACAATGTGAACGGAAAAAAATGTTTTCCATCCGATGGACAAGTTTATCTTTATAACGTGTAAGAAAGGGTATTATACGAGAAAATGAGTTGCAGTTAGAATTCAAGAGAGACAAATATCCAACAATCTGTCTTTATCCATGTCACGTGATAACGTATAACCCAATAGAATAGTTGCTTATCATATCTTTAATCCTTCGTCTGTCCCGGTAAGAACTCTTGAAGATGAAAATAATAGTACATTGTTTTACAATTTGTTACTGTTCCTAAACGATCTTTATTTATTCAAAATTCCGCTGAAGGCTTACCCTTGGCACTCAGTGGTATTTGATGAAGTCTAACGGTGGATTTTGTTTGTTTTTATGAACTTTCACCTTTTTTTTTAATTTACCTTGGAGTTCGGTATATTTGTTATACTTTTACACCCCCAGAAAGTTGAAGAACTTAAATGAATAAGTGTAATATATGTCGCTGCAATTAGCCTGTCTACTGAATACTGAATATCAAAGGCAATCATAGATTAAAGACATGCACTGTATGTTTTTGTCACAAAATGATATTCCTCGAACTAATCCTTTTTCATATTTTTGATATTTTGAGTCTTATATTTATGAATAGCGCGTCTGGCGTATCAAATTAAAAGCATTGATGAGTTTTGTATTCATTTCTTGGAACCAGTTGTTTTGACTTAAGAACTGTCTGCAAATTTGAGTATATATGGAAATAATTGTATCCGGAACTTTGATTTTTTTAAATATAACTTTGCTATGTTTTTAAAATATTGATTTACTTTAAAAAAATCTGAAACAAAAGATACTCAATTAAGAACATATACGTGAGAATCAAGCAGTCAGTTGGGATTGAATTTTAAGCTATTTGTAAAGACAAAAGTCTAAGTATAAAATTATTAAATCGATAGACACTACTTTAAAAGACATGACAAAAAGCGATAAAGGATACTATAGGAATAATCAAACTCATTAGTCGAAAACGAACTGACAATGCCATGGCAAAAATGGAAAAACGACCACAAAACAAACAAAACTATACAATTCACAACATAAAAACTAAACACTGAGCAACACGAATCCAACAAAAAACCGACGGTGATAGCATGTGCACCGGAAGGGTAGGCATATCAATATATAATTTTTTTCTTAATTTCAGACACTGATTGTTTACATTTTAACAGATTGAATGTCGGAGCAACTAGAATTGTCAGTCTACACATTATCTCAATATTTTAAACTTCAAAATTGACATTAGTTAAAACAAATTTATCGGCATTGCTTATTAGTTTGAATAAAAAGAGACATGGGTTTTTTTTCAACTGTAAACAAAAAAATAATCCATGCAGTATGCACAAGACATTGAGAACTCAACATACAAATGACTTAACTACATGTGCATTTCTCAATCCGATTTTTATATTAAAGTATAACTAGTATCAAAAAAAGGCAGAACGGCTTATGGTTAATACTGATATTTCTCTGATGAAATTGACGACAGAAGTATAAACTAAGGGGACACTCAAACATTACCATGGCTACAAATAAAACAAAAATGCGAAAAAACTGCGAATTCAAAGTATCATGCTAGTTTTATAGATCTCGGCATCGTTAATTATAACAGTTAACAACTTAGAGAATCGTTAGTTAAAAATATAGTATTGCCAAGGTTATCAACTGGAAGAAGAAATTGAATTAACTAATGGATACAGTTGTGTAAAATGCCAAAAAATGGCTGAAGTGCGAGCCAGATGAATAAAAATTGAGACGTAATCAAAATGAAGCAAAACCTTTTTTGTCATTTATTTATAAGCAGTCAGTTGGGATTGAATTTTAAGCTATTTGTAAAGACAAAAGTCTAAGTATAAAATTATGAAATCGATAGACACTACTTTAAAAGACATGACAAAAAGCGATAAAGGATACTATAGGAATAATCAAACTCATTAGTCGAAAACGAACTGACAATGCCATGGCAAAAATGGAAAAACGACCACAAAACAAACAAAACTATACAATTCACAACATAAAAACTAAACACTGAGCAACACGAATCCAACAAAAAACCGACGGTGATAGCATGTGCACCGGAAGGGTAGGCATATCAATATATAATTTTTTTCTTAATTTCAGACACTGATTGTTTACATTTTAACAGATTGAATGTCGGAGCAACTAGAATTGTCAGTCTACACATTATCTCAATATTTTAAACTTCAAAATTGACATTAGTTAAAACAAATTTATCGGCATTGCTTATTAGTTTGAATAAAAAGAGACATGGGTTTTTTTTCAACTGTAAACAAAAAAATAATCCATGCAGTATGCACAAGACATTGAGAACTCAACATACAAATGACTTAACTACATGTGCATTTCTCAATCCGATTTTTATATTAAAGTATAACTAGTAACAAAAAAAGGCAGAACGGCTTATGGTTAATACTGATATTTCTCTGATGAAATTGACGACAGAAGTATAAACTAAGGGGACACTCAAACATTACCATGGCTAAAAATAAAACAAAAATGCGAAAAAACTGCGAATTCAAAGTATCATGCTAGTTTTGTAGATCTCGGCATCGTTAGTTATAACAGTTAACAACTTAGAGAATCGTTAGTTAAAAATATAGTATTGCCAAGGTTATCAACTGGAAGAAGAAATTGAATTAACTAATGGATACAGTTGTGTAAAATGCCAAAAAATGGCTGAAGTGCGAGCCAGATGAATAAAAATTGAGACTTAATCAAAATGGAGCAAAAGCTTTTTTGTCAATTATTTATAAGCGATTCAAAATCAACGACAAACAATGTGTACACGGATTTCTAAGTCTTTGAAGAAACCGGAGATTGCGAATGCCTTATCGACAAATATATTTGTGTTCTCGATTTATAGTCCCTATTAATATTGGTTGTTAATACAAAAATTGACTTGGGACAGGAACATACAGAATGTGGCGGGGTTAAACATGTTAGCGGGCGGCTAACCCTCCCCTAACCCGGGACAGTGGTGTAACAGTACAACACACGAACACACTACGAAAATCAGTGATAAGGGCTTACCTCATCAGAATGATACAAAGCAGAAAAACAAATAACAAAAACACAGATCGGACGAGGCAGGGTATTTATACATCCCTACAACAACAAAAAAACAGTAATTACAGATCTGAGAGTACTCGCAGTTACTGACAGCTAGTTCAAAGCTAATAAAAACTAATGAAAAAATTATCTATCTAAGACTAAGTATCAATCAGTACACATTCATATAATTCTACAGTTTTAACCACCTTTCTAGAGTAAAAGAAGGCCTTCAGATATTTTGTGATGATGTGTATAATTAACCAACAATATCACAGATGTGGATTCCTAAAAATTACAAAGATATACTGCAAAATCTTCAATTACTTTAAGGATTTAGCAGATATATCAACATCTTTTTTTTTTTTCGCTTGAACTACAATTCCCAATGCTCAATTGATAATCAAATGCCTTGACTCATTTAACATTTTTTTTTATTACAAAAATGGGGTTCATAGATTCCAAAAACAAATACACCGATGATGATATGATAAACGCTCAGCTTTTTGTTCGACACCCATTTTGTTGTGTTTGGTGGATCGCTATTCCAATTGTTTCTAATTGTGCTCTGACATTGGCTGACTGGTTTTTGTCCTTATATGAAGCAGAATTTATGGAAAACTTTAACAAGGACAACAGAAAAAACCCTATCACCATAGTTCTTTAATTTCAATTTTCAGTGCTTGCATATCATAGAAGCCAGTGAATTTTGAAATTAAAGATACTACTGAAATAGTTGATCTGCTTCATAACTTGATCTTTTCCTTAATATTGACACAGGTATACCATATCAATTGTCATAATTTCAACTTTGTAATCGTCAACTTCCCATTTTCAGCAGTAACATACCCTTTGTCGAATCATATGACGTTTGCATATCTCAATTAATAAGTTACACTCTTGCATATTTCAATCACGAATTTCATTTTCAGGACCAACAGATTCATGACGAAGAACGACTGAAATGGACACTGCATAAGTGTCAAGGTTACTCCATGAATTGGTTGACTGATACGATATGTAAGTTTCTCAACTAACTAACGACATGTTTTTGTAGTTTTAGATATCATGAATATGTAGATATGTAAATAAAGGTCTAATCTGTAATTTTACCGATTTTGTCCTACTCCTGATAATAGCATTTTGACTTTAGTATGGAGTCGATGCATGCATAGCAGGAGACCCCTACCCCTCCACGTACCCGGTCTCATGGAGTTCATACAGTTCCTTCAATGTGTTTTAATTTTTAATCTTAATATGCCTTTTAATCGATTTACGGGATTTGCACCTCGATTAGCTACGGTAACATTAATGTCCAACTGGCTTCTCTTATTTGACCCCTACTACTAAAGTTTTGGAAAAACTCGCAAAATCTATCATATTTCTTAAAGAGAGTAGATAATGATAGGAAAATAACAGATGAAAATACTGTTGTCTATGTAAAAACCTATTCCCGTTTTACAAATTTATAAAAGGAGAGGCGAAGGATACCAAAGAGACATTCAAACTCATATGTCAAAAATAAACAGACAACACCATTGCTAAAAAAGAAAAAGACAAACAGTACACAAAACACAACATAGAAAACCAAAGACTGAGCAACACGAACCCCACCAAAAACTGGGGATGATCTCAGGTGCTCTGGAAGGGTAAGCAGATCCTGCTCCACATGTGACAAACGTCGTGTTGCTCATGTTAGTACAAACCCAGTGATAAGTCTAATTCGGTAGGTCACATTCGAAGAAACAGGGACGGGATTGTAGTTATTGGAACATATCCGTTATCATCTGTGAAAAAGATATTCTATAACGGTCAACTAACTCGTGATGGCGTCCATAAAATTTTCGAAGGGACGATTGCAACTTCATCACTTGGAACTCTTGGTTTAATAGCTTCCTTGTGAGCAGCAACCCTCTATAAAGGAAATCATGATAGGAAATACAAATCCTGGAATATCGTTTCAACTGGGAGATATATACTCTTGGAGATGTAGGCGCTGCTGGAATGTTTATACATAGAAATGAAAAGTTCACAATTAGGAAGCTGAAATCATCTCTTTTGTCGTAAAGTTTTGTTTTAAACCAACCATCATTGTCAATTCCTAGATGTAAGTCAATATATGAGGCAGACTTAACTGTATCTGTTGTATCCTATATCTCAAGTTCGATGGGATAGATGCGTTCAACATAGTCACCAAATTTTGAATAATTTAGTGAGAGAACATCATCTATATAGCGGAATGTAAAGTTAAAGGATACTGCTAACTTCTTTTCTTTCTTTCTAAGAAGTTCCTGTATGAAGTTAGCCTGATATGAATTAAGGATCAAGTCGACAAGAAGAGGAGCACAATTGGTTCTCATGGGAATGCCAATTGTTTTTTTGAAGAAAAGAAATTCTCCAAACATAACAAATATGTTGTCAATCAAGAAACCAAGCATCTTGATAATGTCAGTTTCAGAGAATTTTTTGTTTGAATCAGAGTGATTTATATAAAGTACGATATATTCCTCCCTAAAACAAGAAACTTCTATCGACGTAGTCCATTCTTTTTTTTTTATGAAACAAAGCAGGACCAACTCTTTCAATTTTTCTTTTAGTTTGAAACTGGGAATACTTGCGTAAATTGTAGAAGAGTCAAATGTTTTAATACTATTGCAAGATGAAAAAGTCTTAGATTGTATGTTCTCTAAAAGATCTTTGGAATTTTTTAGTATCCATATCTGATTCACGCTCCCTCTAGAATAGGTAGTTTCACAATAAATGTTAAGCCCGGCTATGATTGCTGATAAAATTGATGTTGATAATTAAGAAAGAGGTTTCGTAGAGCACTTGGAAGTCCCAGCAATATAACGTTGTTTTAAAGAACACTCATGTAGTTTAGGTATCCAATACATTGAAAGAAGATCCAGTTCTTCATCTTTGGTTGAAATTCCAAAGGAACATAGAACAGACCTATGATTATCCAGGATTTCCTCCTTGGTGTCATAGGGGTATGTGTTGAATTTCCAAATTAATTGTCAATACCTAATTCATTAATCAAGCAAGCAGTTGATGTGATTCACACACAAAAACGATGTTGTGATGGACGTTATCTGCGGGGACAACAACATTTTTGTTATGAAGATAGGACAGGTGTTTTGCAACATTTGGGACTTTAAAGATTGATGTATCATATGTATTCATAGACCCATTCAGTTTTTTAATTCTGATTTGTATCAACGTCCTAACAGCCTTAATCCATTTGGAAAGAGTATCTACGTCTTCTTTCTCGCGTTTAACTAATTGCCTGGCATAATCCTCGACTGAATCCATCAGTATTTTGAAGTTGTGTTTCCAATTACTAGATTTAGGCTATCGATATGTCGGGCCTTTGGATAGCACATTTCGCAGAGAAGTTTTATTGACAATGTTTAGGTCACCAGTAATAACGTGGCCAACCGGATTATATATGAATGGGTAACTAGCACAGGTGCAATCAGGGGTTTGAGACATGAAGTCGTCAATACTGAGATTTTGCAACACGTGTTTGTAATTGAAAATTTTAGTTGCAATAGGTTTGGTATATGTATTAGAAATGATAGGTACAGAGTGATCTTTAAACAGGGAGGTATTTCGAGCGAACTGATTTATGATGTAGGATATTGCACAAGTTGATGGCATCGAAATCTTTGTTGGCAAAGGAAAGTTTTAGATAAGATCTTTCCTCCTTTTCATCTTTTCCAATGGAAACTGGTTTAAAAAGTCTGTGACTTGCAATTTCCGAGATGATAGCTGTAAGTTTGTTTTGGTTTAAATCGTGGTTTGTAACAGTGGTTTCCAAACATAAGTAAGAAAGGAAATAGTGTTTTATGGACTTTGTTTATTCTAAATTATTTTTTTTGTAATTTTTGTTTTCTTCTCTTGTCACAATTGTGGTTTTGATTCTTCCTTTGTAACGGTCCAAGTCACAGGACGAAAATAAATGACTATATCATGTAATCGATGTTTTATAACATATGATTAATTTAATAGTGTTAAAGAGAGTAAAACACGAATCGACAGTTTAATAAATGTTCAAATAAGGGACAATTTGTCCTTCATCTCATTTTAAAACAGTTTAATGACACTTCAAGTCAGCATTACCATTTCATTACGTTTTGAATTGTCTATGTTGTGTTATATATACTGTTATTTTTTTCATTTCTTTCCCATGTCTTTGTCAGTTTGTCATCGATGTATATGTTTAAATATCCTCTTAGTATCTGCCGCCTTTCTTTTATATTGACATTTATTCCAATGACATTATTTTGAAGTGAAAAATAATCTGTGTCTATAAAAACAGCTCACAATTCAAACAGAACCTTCCGAATTATCCTATTAATCAGACCCTTAATTAGGAATATTTTGTTTCAATTAACTATATCTTAAACGAATATTTCAAAACCATAGCACACAGATAGGCAATTATAGTATCTCATAGTGCAATGTTTGTCGGTTGTTCGGAATATAGAATTAAACAGTTCAAAGACTTGGATAAAGAAATTCTGTCTCAGACATTGAAATGAGCTGACTTTGGTTTAATCTTGAGCAAACAAACATGTGCATGTACCTTTACAGGTACAGCTATAAAACATATGTGACAATTTTTTCGTTGAATGGCTCAATAGAATTAAGGTGGTTTGTGGTCAAAATGAAAACCATATAAAATTTTGATAATTTGCCAAAATTTAGTTTATATCATAACTTTCTCAAATATATAATAAAAAAGTATAGATCACGGGGCTTTATTTCAAGCCACAGGTTGTGCAAAATTGTATAGATTATTAATGGAGTTATGTGTGATAGAAAGAAAACTTAAACATAGAATGTTAAAACAAAATATATGAAGATAGCTCTTATAATGAGCTTTCATAATAAAGAAAGAAAAAATAGGGTCAAGGGAATCGTTTTCTTGCTCCAAAACAAAACAGGTAAATTCATAACACATTCCAGTATAAAAGTTTTATTATCTGAGTTATCTCGCCTTATATGGCAAAATTGAAAAAATTTAATCAAACCAAAAATATTCTGTATTTGTAAAAAACAGTCGCAAAAATTTGATAAAACACATAATGTTCTTTATTCAAATGAAAAGTCTAACAAATGAAAGCCATTCTTCTCTCAACATTAGCACATTTCGATAAATATCTGGACTGATTATTTTCTGCTATTTTTTAATCCAAGATGGCGAAAGGCATCCAAACTCTAATACACTCTTAGGTTTGAAAACATTAGATGCAGTAAGTTTATGAAAAGACTGTTGTAATTTTATCTTTTAAGTTACCTGATGGGGCGTTCTTGCACAGATTTTTAGTAGAAAATAGTGCTTATATTGGTCATGGTGATAGCATGTTAACCCTTATTAACGCATTGTACATTAAAAAAAACTACGTTTTTCCATATCTTTGGAAGTTGTTATCACGGGTCTGAACAACTTGTGGTTAGTAATGTTTTAACCCATAGCAACCAATATGTACTTGAACTGAAGCGGAAGTGATTTTGACCTCTTCAAATAGTGAGTTAAGCTTCAATAATGGTAAAGAAGACAGTTTAGTTCAAAAAAAGTGGATTCAGACAAATAAAAGTATTCGTTCGTTCATCGAAAATTTCATCTTTAAAATGTGTCATCATGCTGGTATATATTTTCTATGTAAGTGTATTTTGTTGGAAAATATTTTATTATCCATGCTATTTTGATTCCTCATCGGGAAAAAATGTGCATTCACCCTTCCAAATGTCTAAATTTCCATTGGCATATTTTTACATTACAAAAAATTAAGTATCTAGAACTGTTGAATGCAAAACATATTTGGAAAATATTTTATAACACTTTTCTATAGAGATGGAATACCCTCTATCATGGAAATATTAGTAACATCTTTATGATGTCAGAATTACTTTACATAATTATAATGTTCCAGTTTATAGCTAGAATGAAAAAGGAAATACTAGAAAAGGATTGTATAACACTTTATCTTACATATAATAATCTTAGCCTTAATCATGGACAATTAACCATTCGATGTTTCCTCTAGGAATCATTTTACTCTTTACTCGTTTTGCACTCATATTACAGCTGACTTTTTTTTTACCAATATTGATGTCATTTTTATCATTCAGTATATTGTGAGTTAATAAATTAAGTGATTTATAATAACGGCATATGTAAACATATGATCAGCGTAGATTTCTACAGACACACATCTTTGTTATACAAACCATCCCAAAGTATCGAGACTACTGATCTTCAATGTTGGTTAAGTACAATCGATCACACGGTCCTGATAACATGTTGATTAAGTGTGGAGCAGACCAGACCAAATGCTTGGATCAATCGGTTTTGTCCGGGTCGCAGTTAATATTTGTGCAGGACTGGTTTGGAAATTTACTTCAGTAGCGAACCTGTCTCAAGTTACCTTTTTCATCAGCCACAAAACAGTTATCGGACAAAGTCGGATTTATATTAACTTGGCTTTGGTCCCTGGACCAGCCGGAGTTGTCATAGAATTTCGGCCGGATGTTGTCTGGTAATCAAGTTTACTTGCTCTGCAAGTAATGACCGTATCAATTTGTAAATCTATTTTAATTAGTTTGTCACTTCTGGAGATGATTATTTGAATTTCAGCTAATCAAATAATTATATGAAATTTTGATAGTCCTTCATATACAAGTTACGTTCCGAATGTGTTCCGCTCGAGACAATACGTCCAATATTTGCAGAACGACGGACGACCATTGGTGGAAAAAGATAACATTGGTTCAAATATCAACAATTAGTTGTATTTCATTTGTACCTAAAAAAAATATTTCTTTATGAACAATTGGCGTCCAATTACTTTACTTTTATATGTTATATTTATATTTAATTATCCTATAAAATGCTATAAATTTCTAATAAACAACCCTAAAATGAACATTATTTTATCAAAGTTTGACTACTTTTACTATTTAGTAGGTCTGAAAATACCAATTTGTTTCAATTTCTGAATAATAACCAATTAGTATACAACAAATACAAGATATATATATAATTAAAAGCAATACACAAAAGTCGTTGACAGAAATCGTGAAAAAAATAACATATATAGTCCGGTTTCAACGGATCTTTCAATTAAACAACATATTGGGAATACTAGTCACAACTTATATAATGACAAAGGTCTGTTGCTACCGATCTAAAGTTTACATTGATCGTGTTTAAAGGCACGTGCTTTATAAATCAAATTGAAATTTAGAATTTGATATCACGTTTTTGATAAGGCATTTACAGCCAAACTTTAAACCCAAATCCTTGTATTTGTGAAAGAATTTAGTAAACGTTTTAGTCATTCATGGTAACGAAATCTCTGATCTAATTATTTACCAGTTATACATAGATTTCGTTCATTGAAATCTAAAACGTAACTTTAGAATTGAGAACAGCGAACGAGTTGGGAAATAGGCATACCGTAATAAGTGGTGAAAGGAACATCGGCGACCAAAAAAGGAAAAAAAACAATAAGGAACAAGGAACTAACATCGCCTCTTTTGTTTAGGTTTTATGCTTTGATTTTCCAGTGTGAAACTTAAATAGCAAAGTCTAAAAAAAGGATAAGTATTACTGTTATTACAATATATTTATTTGAAGTAAGTTTGTTTGTGTAGTTTCGGCAGAGTATTATTAAGATAATTCTTGATTATTTAAAGCAAAACATATAATCAGAGTACCAGTTAAAACGTACTAAAAATCCTACATAACTTTAAGGTTAATTACAAAGGAGGAAGTCGATAAAAAATGACAAAACTAACCGCTGTACTATAAGTGTTGTCAGATTTACAATAAGATGTTATTTAGTCAGTTCTCAACTAAGTTTGGGCATAAAAACCCTAGTGTTTCGAAAAAAATAACATTGTATAAAATAGTTAATTTACCAAAAAAAACATAGCGATGACATTTCATATACAAAAAGTAGATTTGTCTTTTTTATTTTTTTTTTTTTTTTTTTGCTTTTCGTTTTGTTTTAATACTCAAGATTTTACATCACTTTTTCAGCACAACTGACCAAGGTGTCATGGGGTTTTCAACGATCGAGTATTATTTTGGTTTTTTGTATTGCCTTCAATTAATGAAAGTTCTTTACATAAGGTATAATGCATGTATCCCCGATCCCATAAATTGCATCAACGTCATGTCTAACGTTTCTCCTCCATATCCTTTGCATACTTCATATTTTCTCCTCCATGTTCTTAATATGAAAAACAAAACAAATGTAAAAGATGCACAAAAAACATTGTATCATATAACTTAGACGACACAACTTTTAAACACTTAATCGAATGTCATGCGTCCGAATCATTTCTCTGGATTTCTCTTCGTTAGACAACTGGATGAAATAAGGACCATATATTATGCTAGCTAAAAATATTAACACGCGCAGCCGAATTCATGAGAGTATTGTTACAACATTTACAAGAGCTACCATAGACTAATTCAATCGCCTCATTGATTCATTAGCATATCGTGCCATTGAATAAATATATGTTCACAGGATGCTCGGCACATATGGAGAGTCATGGAAACATTAATATTATTTTCAATGATATCTTCTTTTTATTATAAAACTTTATTCAGTCTTTGGTTGTACTGTGTGTTCAATCCCAAGGATTGTATACCATTCATTGAAATTCTGACCACAAACGGACTCTTCAGCGTAAGACTTCTAGACAAACATGTGACTTAATTTTGGTTCAATCGGACTGCAACCTTATGATTTCCTTTGCAACGCCATTTGTCTACGTATAGATTCATATATAAAATGAAAGTAGGCCAGCGACTTTACAATGCATTTAAACATAATAAAATTGGTATGATTGCCACAGAAACAACTCTCCACCAAAGACCAAATGACATAGAAGTTAACAACAATAGTTCACCGTGCGGCCTACAACAATGAGCAAAACCCATAGTCAGCTATAAAATGCTCCGAATTGAAAAATGTAAAACCATCAAACGAGAAAAACTAACAACCTGATTTATGTACAAAACAATGAACAAAAAAGAAATATGATATACAGCAACAAACGACAACCATTGAATAATGAAATGTGTCGGGTTTAAACATGATAAGTGGCGCCAAACCCCTCTTCTAACCTGGGACAGTGGTGTTACAGAACAACATAAGAACAAATAATAAAAAATAGTTGAAAAGGGCATTTTTCTTCAGATCGATACAAAGCAGAAAAACAAAAACCGGATAGATAATGTATACATCCCAACAACAAAAAATACACCAAGTACAGATTTGAGAGTACTCGCAGTTACTGACAGCTAGTTCAAAGCCAATAAAAACTGATAGAAAAATCATGTATCTAAGACTAAAATAATAATCAGTACACATCCAACATCCAATGTATTTAGTGTAACGACGTCATTAACCTTCAGAGAAAAAACACGACCTTGTGCAATGCCAAGTTACAGGTAACGACACATTGTAGAACTATGAATGTACATAACAATATAACAATATTTTTTGGTTTGGTTTTAATTTACTGATAAACAAATCAATATCTATACCAAATAAAAACAAATATCAAAGATCTAATTACAGTACTGAATTGTTAACCTTTTATATCAAATTTATTCAAAGGATCGATAAGTTTACCCGGATCATATCTAAATTTTTGAGCTTCGTGAACAACGTTTCCGTCAAAAAATTAGGATGTGCTATACCGTTTGAAATAAGTTTTTCTACAGAAACAGCCAAACTGCCATACCAATTCTTTGTATATATGAAAGAATTAAGTAAGTTTTTAAATAATTGTTCCTTATTACAGTTTATTTTCATTGCTTAAATGTTGTATCTTAATGGTTTTTTTTATTTAAAGAAACGATTTCTCTGCCAGCAAAATATGTGTTTATACATTTATAATTTGATGTTCTTGATGTATATCTATAAACACGTGACGTTGGTCATATGTAATGAACACAAATATATTAACTCGGGTATTTAATCAACGCCTTGGTGATCTGAATAGACATATTTTCTTGATGATATATTTATTCTAATTTTATAGTATCAAAAATAATTTCGTCTAGAAAAAGATCATGGCATTGATCATCAGTAATGTAACTGTTTCGACGTCCAGTCAAAACCTAACAAATGTAACTGTTAATAAGACGAAATCGGAAAACAATAACGCTACAGCTAGAGACAGCATTCAAAACCCTGACAATACTTATTTACTGGAAGCTAATGGATACATTTCGTTCATTCTCACATCAACTAGCATTTTTATATGTTTACTTGTAATAATTTTTGCGTTTAAGAAAAACGGAAATGAATATTTCAAATGGAAAAAATCTCAGCGTTTTATTGTTGTCACGGCTGCTTGCGATATCATGTTTTACGGAGTACAGCTTGCATTTGCAACAGACGTAACAATATCTGGAATTGTGCCTTCACCCAGTATTTGTTCAATTTATGCTGTTGTTTTACTAGAGGTTGCATACGCTCAGTGTAATTTGAGCATGATCATTGCAACTACAGCTTGCTTTTGTATTCTACAACGAGGTAATTTAAATTTTGGGAAATATGATTGGAAGATGTTTTTGGGCATGTTTTCATACCAAGCTATAATATTAGTTATAGCTGCTTTCAATGGAGGAACGGATTTTAATGGTATATAGTAAGTGGATTAAATATCAAACTATTGTTTACCTCTTTAGTAATTAAACATAATGAAAAAATGATTTGCAATCTAACATATGAATTTAGGTATTATATCTTAATTAAGGTCTTCCCTTTTCCAAAAGGGAAAGACCTTACAGTATTTCTTCTGATTATTATTATGATTCTTCTTTTTCCGATAATTTTGACGAAGTTAGCAGCCTTAACAGTAAGACATGTCGCTTTCAGGTTCACACTTTGTATCGGTGTCACAAATACCTATCCGGAACTAACCCTGTGAGTCGTAAAATTTTGTCGGTCCAGAGTTATCTGCCCAAAACCGAAAAACCTTGTTATCATTCAAACACCGTAACCGTAATAGGTACAAAAACCGAAGGATGGAATTTGTGCAGGACCAGACCCTGGTTCTTCGTTACATTTAGATCGAAACGATTCAACGACTCATTGGTTAGGTTATGCCGTTTAAAAATTAACCGATGTCGGTTGGCCACTTAAACTCAGAAACCGTAAGTCGTAGCCACCTAGGATGTTCACCTATGATCATCAATTCATGTGACTTTAAAATTGCCTCAAGGTCAAATTTGTATGTTGACCTTGATCTTTGACCTAACACCTTGTTATGGGATAATCTCAGAAACCATTATACTTACAGAAGTTTTGAATAGTGGGACATGTTTGGGTCAATATGGCACAACTTTGTTACATTTGGACCGAAGAGATTTGACCTTTTTGTAAGGGGCATAACCCATGTTTTAGGTTTCTGAAAAAAAAAATCAGCTTTTACTATTAAACCAAAGGTCCTAGACCCATAGGATCTTTAGCAATGACATTGGGGACTAATGACCTTGACAAAGGTCACAAGATCAAAGGTCAAGGTCATGTCCCAGATATTGAATTATGTTTTCTGACTTATTTATCGGGTTTAAGGTGTGTTTTAAAGCTTTTTCGGTTTGACCTTGACCTTTGACCTTACAACTTTTCATTGGATATCTCAAAAGCCATTATACTAACAGAAATCTTGAATAGTGAATAATATTTGTGACATTAAGGCGCAGCTTTGTAATATTTTGACTGAAGAGTTTTGACCTATATGTTAGGGGCATAACCCCCATTAACAGTTTTTGGAAATACAAAATTAACTTTAACTCTTGACACAAAGGTCCTACACCCAATGGGTCTTTTGCAATGACATCTTAGACAAATGACCTTGAAAAAGGTCATAAGGTCAAAAGTCAAGGTTATGTTCAAAATAGCGGATTATGTGTTTTTGCCATATTTTAAGGGTTTTATGTGTGTTTTAGAGCTTTTCAATACATTCTACGCATATTGAAACATATATTTTACATAACGAAAATGAAAGACCTCTCAATTGTTCAAGAACAATTGACATATTTTAATTCTGTCTACTTTTTTTTCTGTTTTTACTATATTATTGTGGTGTCCACATGCATTTTAAAATATTCCTCAATTGAAAAAACATGATTCTACCCATTCGACTAATATAAATTTGTTTAGAATAGATATGGGTTTGTTACACATCTTGACATATATTGTTACCCTTCAGGAGAACCTGAGATCACCCCCAGTTTTTGGTTGGGTTCGTGTTTTTCAGTCTTTGGTTTTCTATGTTGTTTTGTGTACTGTTGTTTGTCTGTTTGTCATTTTCTTTTTTAGTCACAGCGTTGTCAGTTTATTTTCGACTTATGAGTTTGAATGTCCCTTTGGTATCCTTCGCCTCTTTTTATGTATCGGTACAAATGCCGTCTGCAACAAAAACTGTAAACTGTTGAAAACAAAATAATCAAATCAATGTTTTCGTCATAAGGGTGCATGACTATGAAGTAACAATTGCATCGGCACTGCTTTAGGTTGTCAGAGCTTACTGAAATTGTATTTGTCATTTCAATATTGACCTTTAGGGAACCTTTTCTTTTTTTGACATTCCAGAATGGGAAAATTTACAAGTACAGAAAAAGCTGAAAGGTGAATTATTTTGTTACAGATTTGAATGTGTGTGCAATTATTGAGATGACACAACCACATCAAGCCCTTTGATATGAAAGTAGTACTTTATGGCGATCAGTACCTAATATTTAAATGAGTGCATGTTGTGTTTTTCGAAAGCGACTCTTTTGGCTGATTTTGATAGTCGTATGATAATGAACAGTCAATAGATCTGTTGAACGAGGCTATCTTATTTACAAATTCTTACAACATATTGCAAATCACTGACTTGAAAACTATAAGCGAAACACAACGTAACCTTATACACATTCTTGCCATGGTCGATACCATTTTGAATATTCGGTGGATATTTCTTTGTTGATTAGAAGGTAGACGTTAGCGCAAATTGAAATGCTCGAGGATGACCATTCTGTATGGGGGGTTTTTTCAGGGCCAAATAATGAAACAACGATTTATTGCCATTTTTACTGATTTCAGCAAAAATAAATGAATAACACATTTTTTTAAAGCTTTGTTAATTTAGTGAAGAAAAAAAATCTTGTTGTAGTCTTTTACACATATACATGAAAAGTTTTACGTCATGGTCGAGTGATGCCCTTTCAACATATGTAAATTCTTTAATTAAAATTTTGTAAATAAATAAAAGAGGAGCAGAAGATAGCAAAGGGATAGTAAAAAGTAAAATCACAAAAATACTGAACTCCGAGGACAATTCAATCGGAAAGTCCTTAATCACATGGCAAAATCAAATGACAAAACACATCAAACGAATGGACAACAACTGTCATATTCCTGACTTGGTACAGGCATTTTCAAATGTAGAAAAAGGTGGATTGAACCTGGTTTTATAGCGCTAAACATCTCACTTGTACGACAGTCTCATCAATGTCATGGCAAAAAACGAAAAATAACTAAATGATAAGCCTCGTCATAGGTTCAAAGGCACAAAATGTAGTACGCCAGACGTATAATTGTCTGAGCAAGACAGAATTTGAAGGCTTTTAGAAATTGTATTAAAATACAAATACAAAATTGAAAAAGATTTTTTTTTTAAATTCTTTGAACCGTCATTTGTTCCCTAAACATGACGAAAAGCACTAACAAGAACTATTATCATACATTTGTCATATTTGTTGTTACTTGACTTTAAGATTTAAAAATGTTGTAACAGAATGGTAAGTTTCTCCGAATGACCCAAATACCTAATGTTATTGTCCATAAAAGTAAAATAATCACTTTCAAAACTCGATCGGAATTTTAGGTCCTCAATATTCTTTTTTGCATTTTTAATTGATATGACTCTAGCCACTCTAAGACATAAGCCCAGATTTACAATTGTATTTCTACAATTTTATCTCAGCATGTTATCAGTAATCAGTTAGATATAAATTATGTGGTCACACTTTCTCAATGGTTCACTAATTATAACCAGATGTTGACTAAGTAAACCACAAAATGTACAACTATCTATATCAGAAAATATTTTTGTATAATTCAATATTTCTCTGTTCATCATGTCCAGGCTTCATCATGGTATTTTCAGCTCTTTCTGAAATAAGAAATATGTAATTTTAAAAAAAAGCTCATTAACATTAAAATTAATAATCAATAATAGTATGAATATTTAGTTTATTTCAATATTATGGACAGTTTTCCCTGCATTTATATGAAATAAATTTATTCATCAACTTAAGCTTTTAATTCCAAATATTTATTAAACTTAAAAAAACATACAATATAAAATGAATAAAATTATGGTACTTTTAATCTATATTAACTTTGTATTGACTTAAATTATTTTTTCTGATGTTTAAATAAGACTGCATTTTTTCAAACTGTTGTTGAAGTGAATTTTGACATATCCAAAAAAGTTCAATATACGATTAGCTAAAGACAAAGTATCTGACCTATGTCATAGGTACGTGGAGAAAGGACAACTTTTAAGCCCTCCCCCTTTTTTTCAAAAAATCTTTTTCTGCCTATAATTTCAATTATTTTCGCGTTTTTCTATAATATATGAACATTACTTTGCTAGAAGTAACTTATATTTGCTATCAATTCCAAATTTACTATCCACAGCGTGAAATTAATAGAAAACACAAAAAAAACAGATTTTGGAAAAAAAGGGGGAGGGCAAACAAAAAAAGTCCTGTCCCCAAGTATCTATGATCTATGCACGATGGTTTATATTCCTAATTTAGAATGATTTTCAAAATTCAAGAACAGTGTATAATGATTGAATTTAAACTTACTTTGGAGTAGATGCTTGAGGTTTTAGCTTCCATTCCTTTGACTTTTGTGAAATCCTAGGGATTTTCTCTTTGGCAATTTTTTTCTGGCTAAATTAATCTTCTACAGTAATTCATTTTCAGGGAAAAAAAAGTTCTCTCTTTATGTCTTTAGCAAAGGATTCAGGTCCAAAGTTGTATTCAATTTCCCCAGACTGCAATTGTAGTAGACACCCCTCAACAAGAAAATCAGGCATTGGTGCAAAATGAAGACGTACTGACAAGTAGTAGTGTAAAACGCCATCTATATTATTAACACAGTTAGGTGGCATCCACAGTTGAGCATGTCTTGGACTCTTTTATTCCTCAAGGTTGGCATTTTTATAAACACCTGACGTACTTCTTCGTATGTAAGTTTTGATGCGTCATACAGTTTTTGGCAGAAAAGGTATTTTATGAGCTCTGTATATTTATCTGCATCAAAATTAACGGAAACAACGTTCCCTTTCTCGGTATGAATGGTAACCAGACCTTCTATGAATGTGTCTTCCCTAATAAAAAGGTAGACTGTTGAAGAATGAGATATTTGGTAGAACTTTGGCAAAAAAGTCATTCCCTCCTAAACTTAATATAATGGCAATCTTCATCCCAATTAACTTTTCTGATGTGAAATTCTCTATCATTAGAATTGTTTCAGTTATATTGTAAATTCCATAGACCTGATTTGGTTTTCTGAGGATGACGTTAACATTTTTTTTCAATGTCCCATTTTCTGTTCTCGGCAAAGATGTGATACTGCAAATAAATGAACTACAAAGGCATCAATATCTTCTGATGAAACAATACTAACACATTATTCTTCTTTTTTCATTTCAACTTCTATCGCCAACTTTCACATTAAATTTTAATATGTTATAACATCTTTTTCTATTTCTATATCAATATTCACTACAAATCATTTATACACATTTATAACTGTACTATAAAATAAATGCTGAAGATAGTATATACTAAGTAATATGATATGCATGTGACCAGTTATTTAGGGGATTAAGATCAACAAACCCAGCATGATACATGATCAAAGTAGCTGTAGATTCGGGCTTATGTCTGATAGTGTAGCGTCAATGATGAGTCTTTTGAAGACAAAAAGTTCGTCTTGCGTAGAAATTTTTAGGCCTGGTATCTATAAAGAATCTATTCTTTACATTTTTTTCTTTTAATTCTGTCTTTTTTAATCCTAATGCATTATTCAATTGCAAAATAATTTTTGTAATTTACATTGCAGCTGTGGACTAAAAGAAGGTACGGGAGTACTGTGGAACTTTGTGTTGATCTTCGTTTTTCTTGCAATTACTCTTATAGTACTATCTGTTTTGTACTTCCTGATCTGGTACAAAATTTATACAGAAGGCAACAAAATAAAGAAAACCTTAGGAAACCAAAGCACGTCTTCAAAACATATTATTGTCGCTACTAGAAATATGTCCTTTTTCATTCTTGCGTTCATTTTGCGCTTTACAGCACCTGCCGTTCATGGATTATGGGTATTTATTGATGAACAACCGCCAAAACTAATGTATCAGATCGTCACTTTTGCTACCTGTATCGGTGGAATTTTCAACGGAATTATATATCTGACGATTCTTCGGGAACATTTATAATTATCCAAATATACTGCGAGGGGATCACAGTATCATCCCAAACACATCATTCCTCGTTTAAGTACACTTTACATATATCTAGGTCGTAAATGCGAATATGTATATAAAAACTGGATGTCAATCGTACTTTTATAAACATATTGGACAAAACAATCGCATTACCTCAATATTTAACAGTAATATGTGAAAAGCTTGTTTCAAAAATTCCTGTTTTCCTTGTATACTTCGATCACGGCAATATCACTTGCGTAGTTGTTGTTAAATACGAATATATATATTGTTTTCTGTTTGATATTAAATTATTAATAAAGATCCATTTTGTTACATCTTGCGATCCGTTTATTTGGCAATCGCCAATGTCAGTCAGCAGGGTTTAAGAACATCTGTTGTTAGACCTGCTCGTCAAATGCGTTTTGTTTAAATATACTTTTTCAAATTTTTTGGTATTTTGGAAAATGATGTTTGTGCTGTATTTAGACCCCTCTACCAAGAAATTTGTTTTGCATGCACAGGTATAAAAAATGCGGTTTTTATCCAACGCAATCATAGGTTTGAACGTTGGTTTCAATTTAAATTTATATGTATACATACAAACCTGATTTATTCCAACTTGTTATTTATAAAATGGAGATAAATAATATCACATAGCCGGGAACTTCTTTATATCTATTTCCGCCTTGTTTGAATGTCCTGGGACTAATATTGAACTTTCGTTGTACAAGTATCACAGTACAGCATTTTTATTGCAGCTTGCTCACAGATCATCAAAAGTGTATTCGTTGGTAAAAAATGATTCATTGGTTAAATGTAAAACAAATCAACCAATGCAAATCAACGAGTGAATAAACGCAATTCTCTGGCTCAATATTCTGAGCAATCCAGTCAAGAATAATCTAAGACGTATATCATTTAAACTATATATTTCTTCTATATGACAAAGTGAAAGTCTTTAAAAAAAAATGATAATTGGTATGATTGCCAGTAAGACAATTATACTCTAGAGCCAAAAGGGCGAAGATTTAAACAACTATAGGACACTGTTCGGCCAAAACCGTGTATCAGCTATAAAATGTGAAGCAAATGAGTTCATTGAAATCATTTTATTTATTCGTCGAATAAAAGATGCTTTCCACCATTTTCACTGAACTAGTACACATTTTTGTTTAGGGACCAGCTGAAGACCGCCTCCGGGTGCGGGATTTTCTCTCTGTGTTGAAGACCCATTGATGGCCTTGGGCTGTTTTCTGCTCTTTGGTCGGGTTGTTGTCTCTTTGACACATTCCCCATTTCCATTCTCAATTTTATTTAATTTGAATTAATATCGTCATCATTACAGCTCATGATAATATGTTGTCAAAAATCAAATCAAAACAATCAACCATCATATGACTAGACTATAATCTTTTTTATATCTGCATTTGTATGGAAAGTGATTATCCTGAAAAAAATATTTAATGCGGTACATTTGCTCCTGAAAAGTATATCAGGACTGTGTGAGTGCACGAAATACTTTTAGAGAGGAATATAGCAAATACTGATTTTGTTAAACATTGCTTGCCACAGTAAGGGATCGAACCCAAAACCTGAAGTCGAGCATCACGAATCATCAAGGAAAAAGAACCAAGGAAAGGATAATAAAACATTATCCTCAGCCTTCCTTACAAAGTCGAATCAGTTTCTCATTTCATTTTTTCCAGATTTTTATCCTCAATTAATTTGTCACTTTTTAAGTATCTAGTTTTATGTAATTTAGTATTAAACTGAGAAGCCGAAAATTAAGTATAAATATTTAAAACAGTATATTCGACAAAAATACTTTTTTAATTATCTATTCGGTCTGTTTTATTTGAAATTGGGTAAATCAAGATCGTATTTTTATGGGGTTCTCTTTTATTTGAATTCATTACCTTTGCAGCATTCCAGGTGATTTTGTCTTGGGAAAAATAGTAACAATGTTTTCCGTATAATCTCCAACCTTGTTCACATATGACAATGTATGATATCCCCTGCAAGTAGATTAGAATAAAAGTCCTATAAAACTCGAATATTTCATAGTGAATGTTAGATGTCAATCGATTTTTTTTATTCTTAAGAACTTAAAGGTTTCTTGTGCATCTGCAACATTAACCACTTAAATTTTCAATTTTACTGTTAATCATGTTTTGAAACTTAATCAAGTGATTATCAAGTATGACACTTACCATCTTTCAAACATTTAGATAATTCTTTTTCTAAGTCCTCCATCTTTGTGCTGCTTTCCTTTGAGAAGCCACTATTTTGTTGTGTAGTTTGACTAAGTTTGTGTCAGTTTTTTTACACTGTATTCGAAGTTTAGTGCGTTGTGCTTGTCCTGCATTACATGGAGTCTTCAGAGAAGTTAATTCCGACTGTATACCTTCAAACTTTGTTTTAAGTTTAGTGTTTGAAGTCATTAGCTCCTCAATTAGCAACCTCATTTGTAGTTGCTCTGTCTCTATGGTTGAAATATTATTTACCATCGAAGCGAGGTTTACCGATTCCCGAAAGTGGGAAAATTTTGATGTTATCTCGTTCAAATGCTTCGCATTTTCACGTGTAAATTTTCGAAGCTCATCTTGTTTTGCGTCCAGCTTGTCAAATTTTTCTTCTATACGACTAACTTTGTCGCCGTTCTGTCTGACTGCCTTATAAGCATCCACAGAAACGGATTATTCGAAGTCTTACCATTGGAGGAGTCAATTAATCTTTTCTCGTTTCCATGTGCAAAATCTATTGCAAAAATCAGTATTACAAGCTTGCAGGCATTCATGTTTTCCTAATTCTAAAATATTGATATTCAAATACAGTTAAAGCACTGTATTGTGTTGTAGTTCGTGAAACAAAACAATTTCATGACATAAAACATATTTAAACAAGTTTGCGTTACTGTTAAAGACATTCGATATGGCTTTATGTAAATGACAAACACATGTACCGTAACAGGTAATAATAATGTTGTAATATTTACCTGAAAATGAAACGTATGTATAAGAATATGAAGAAAGAAGTAGTAGAACATATATTTTACAACTGCAATAACCAGTCTCGATTTTAAAGCAAGATGGGATTGTCCATTATTTGCAAAAGCACCGTATGCTAAAAGAATAAATTGTAGGTAGCTTTTTGGTATCTTCGGCCATCTTGAATTGTAAAATGTAATGAAAAATCTGTCTAGATCTTCAATGAAATAAGTAAATTTTGAAAGAGGAATGCAACTCATTTGTAAGAATTTGCATCTAATTAATGTATTAAGGGTATTGTCTTATTACAACGACTGTTCAAACATTTTTTTTCAACTTAGTCATATAAGAGATGTTAATTCACTTAATCTAATTTCATAAAAGAGCGTACTGTACATTTACTTATTTTGTTTCGTAGCAAAGAAACAAATTCCCTAACAGCGTTGCCGAAAACGAAAATATCGTCACGTCATTGGGATAATTTCGATTTCGAAAGATTTTAAATTGCGAATTTCAGTTACAGACATGCAATCGTGGGAGTGAAGCCATTGGTAAATGTATAAACATTAATCGGAGAAAAGTAGAATCGTGAAAAGGGTGCGCATCTAAATTCACGTTATATTATCCCCCAAAACTATCGGTAGTTTAACCATAATAGAAGACTTGTTAAGTGTAAATTTGCTCCTGTATTTAAAAAGGAAAACGTCCATTTGAAATAAAACTGCAGTCCAGTTTTACTAACATGATCTTACACTTGTATCTTGCTAGATGTTGGAACACATTATCTTCAACCGCATACTAAAACACATGGGAAAGCACAAAATACTGACAGTATTAAACCATGGATTCACATCAAGGCATATAAAGGCAACAGTAGTATACTGCTGTTCAATAGTCATAAGTCGATTAAGCGAAAACAAATCCGGGTCACAAACCAAAACCGAGGGAAACACATCAACCATAAGAGGAAAACAACGGAACAACAGAATCACTGAACTGCTACAAAAACAACGCCACCATTCATAGAAACGGACTATTTGATAACAACTGCCATATTCCTGACTTGGTACAGGACATTTTAAGAAAAAATGGTGGGTTGAACCTAGTTTTATGGCAATGTTAAAAATATCGCTAAAATGACAACATTACGTGACAGGAATACAGTACAAACAAACGCAAGAACACCCAGGAACGGATAAATACATAAATAAATAATATAATATAATAGTACTTTACAACATGTAAACCACAGAATAACAACAGACACCTCCCATACGACATTACACCCGTACACCACAATAGAATTATGAACTGTGCATCACACGAATGTATCAACGCCACAAAAAGTGACGTCACAGGTAAATTTCTAAAAATAGAATATAAAATTGGGATTAAGTTTTAAATGGTATTATTTTATGTATTTTCCAACCATTACAAGAATATTAATATAGAATTGTGTTAGTAATGGTGTAATTATTTGTATTTTCTGGCCATGTCGGTTTTTCTTCTAAATAAAAACTGTGTAAAAACATTAAATCCTGTGCATATAGTTGCTTTAAACTAAAAATCATATAAATGAACTAGCTGATTAATTATCTTAACTTTTACATACATATAGAAAATAAAAATAGAATTCAAACCACAAACGATAAGACATAACACAATATCTAACAAGACTTACACAAGAAACATCATAACTAAATACATGAATGTTGGATGTATGAATACCGAGACACGTCTAATCATGCTAATAGCAATGCGAATTCACACTCGGCAAAACAGTCATATTCGGGAATATGTCACATTCGGTACTTAGCAGACAAGACGACGTAAATGGTAAACCACAATCTAAGACGTGGTAAACATGTCGTTAGTTAGTTTAGACACAGACACATCGTATAGATCATCCAATTCGTGATGGTGTCATTTTTAATCTTTCCTCCTCACAACTCTGTTGGATCAGTTTCTGCGTAAGGAGCACACTCATTTATATGAAGTCCGCATAGTGTGAACATGCACGAGCATAACGTATCAACTGAGATATGTAAACACCATACGATGGGGTATTCCTATTCATCACAGCTTGTGGTTACAACAGAAGTTTCCTAAAGTTATTTGACAATAAGATTCAACTCGACATGGCTATACAAGAAGACAAACTACTTGCGACGCTGAAAACATATGGGATAGATAGAAAAAAACATATTTGGCTCCATGCATGTAAAAGCCTATGTAAAATCTCGAGTCCTACAATGCACTGTATTTGAACCACTGATCTTCCTCTGCGACATCAACGACCTACCTGACAGCGTAAAATCTTAGTGTGTACATTCGAACCAAAATATATTGTATGAATACATCCCAACGGAGCTATATGACCAAAGTGGCCTAAAAGAGTAGACAAATGTATATAAAGTCAACTGAGCATGAAAAAGTTGGAACCTTATTTTCGTAGAAATTTCTTAATTAATAAACGGGGAATTTAACAAACATATGTTTGAAATCATGTCAATACGGGGAACATGACTATTGAGCTGATTATAACTTCGGGAAATAACAGTGCACAGGCAGCCGTATCAACCAAGTGCTCAAGTGCGTATGCTTGCAAATAACTGATTACTCTACAGAAGTCAACACCAACAACAATACCAGATTCTCCAAGAAGAACTTGAATCGCTTGTAGTATGCGCAGCAAAATGGGGAATGAAATTTGACGCTTAAAATACTAAGTAATGAGGATTAAAACAAATATGAATACACTTATATCAACTACATACATGTAACCACGTAAAAGACTAAACAAATCCTTATATATATATATATATATATATATATACAAGTCTAAATTGAAAACAACGTTCAAACCTATGATTGCGTTGGATAAAAACCGCAATTTTTATACGTGTGCATGCAAAAACAAATTTCTTGTTAGAGGGGTCTAAATACAGCACAAACAACATTTTCCAAAAGACCAAAAAAGTGAAAAAGTATATTTTAACAAAACGCATTTGACTAACAGGTCGAACAACAAATGTTCTTAAAGCCTGCTGACTGCCATTGGCGATTGCCAAATAAACGGATCACAAGGTGTAATAAATGGATCTTAATTAAAAATTTAATACCAAACAGAAAACAATAAACTTGCGGCAAAGATGGTATACCGCAAACAAAGGTGCAAAGATTTGTACACCATATCCGGATTTCGACAATTAATGTCTCTTCAGTGATGTTAGGAATCGAAACAGTATTCGGAAGGCCATGTAATTTACCTCAATTTAGGATAGACTCTCGAATTTTGAGGAGTCAAATTAGGATGAACGGATCATATAAACCCGAAGGCAAATATAATACAAGCCCAAACGAAAAAATATAAACAAGTCTAAATTGAAAACAACGTTCAAACATATGATTGCGTTGGATAAAATCCGCAATTTTTATACGTGTGCATGCAAAAACAAATTTCTTGTTAGAGGGGTCTAAATACAGCACAAACAACATTTTCCAAAAGACCAAAAAAGTGAAAAAGTATATTTTAACAAAACGCATTTGACTAACAGGTCGAACAACAAATGTTCTTAAACCCTGCTGACTGCCATTGGCGATTGCCAAATAAACGGATCACAAGGTGTAATAAATGGATCTTAATTAAAAATTTAATACAAAACAGAAAACAATAAACTTGCGGCAGAGATGGTATACCGCAAACAAAGGTGCACAGATTTTTGTACACCATATCCGGATTTCGACAATTAATGTCTCTTCAGTGATGTTAGGAATCGAAACAGTATTTGGAAGGCCAAGTAATTTACCTCAATTTAGGATAGACTCTCGAATTTTGAGGAGTCAAATTAGGATGAACGGATCATATAAACCCGAAGGCAAATATAATACAAGCCCAAACGAAAAAATATAAACAAGTCTAAATTGAAAACAACGTTCAAACCTATGATTGCGTTGGATAAAAACCGCAATTTTTATACGTGTGCATGCAAAAACAAATTTCTTGTTAGAGGGGTCTAAATACAGCACAAACAACATTTTCCAAAAGACCAAAAAAGTGAAAAAGTATATTTTAACAAAACGCATTTGACTAACAGGTCGAACAACAAATGTTCTTAAACCCTGCTGACTGCCATTGGCGATTGCCAAATAAACGGATCACAAGGTGTAATAAATGGATCTTAATTAAAAATTTAATACCAAACAGAAAACAATAAACATATATATATATATAGGTCATAAAGTATCAGATGACCTAAGGTGAACCATTCATATACCAAGGCAAGCTGTACGTTAGATTCTCTGATGATATACTTACGCAAATGACTCCCAAGGTCTGCAAGAAACCAGCATACCTAGTCCTGGTGCGGTCTGTAATGGAATATTGTGCAGTCATTTGCTATTGAGACCCATGTAAAATCAAAGAATAAAGAAGATCAAAACCGCATTGCTCACATTGCAATCTTACGGAACAAACGCAAAAGCGAAACACTAATGATTTTCAAAATTCAAATAGTGTTGTTCGACCAGAAACTAAAACACGGCAGATCATGTAAACTCGTTGATCACAATACAGAGGTTATAAAGAACTCTTTCGTCCTTGAAATAATAATAGAGTAGAACCACTTGGAAGAGAACATTACATGTTCAATGACAGTTGAGGGATTCACGGCTGTCCTCCAATAGTTGGACTAATCCAATCAACTCTCCCAACGATGCACATGTTTCCGCAATTAGATCCTACACAATTGCAAGAATAAAACAAGACCATACCGAATCTGGACCTGCGTCGCTGCATGTTATTGATTTGGGTTGCATGTATACTGAAGCATAACTGATCATTCCCTTTCATTGAAGGCAACAAACCTTTGACGAGAATTTACGTGTTTGACGACAATAAGTGTTGTAACATTTCAAGCTATCCGCAAACAGGAAGTGGCTACACGGCAGATTAAAACATTCCTTACTCACTACAACCGAACATAACCAAGCTGCAGACCAAATATTAAACCATTCACCTGTATAGAAGTCAATAAAACTTTGATCAAAATTTGTTTTGTATAATGAGTTTTGCAAAATTTCTTACTATCGTCATCAAAAAGTTGCTAAACGGCGGATGTAAAAATAGCTTACTCCCTACAGCTAAACATGATCAAGCTGCAGACCAAATATTAAACCATTCAACTTCATAGAAGCCAAGAAAACTTTGAAATCATTTACTTGTACAATAAGTGTTGTAAAATTTTGAACAGTCGGCAAACAGGACGCGCCTTACGGATGATGAAACAATTACTTACTCGCTACAACTGAACATTATCAACCTGCAGACCAAATATAAAATCTTTCCCTTCCATAGAAGCCAAGAAAGTTTACTACCATCGGTCCTTCGGACGAACGGAAGGACGGACAGACAGAGTCCAGCGGTTACGATACCTCCTTTTGGATTCGGCGATGCAGGTAAAAAAAAACACACATCTGAAAAAGAGGTATTAAATATATTGGTAGTATACAGTTACTACATGTATATCATAAGTCCAGTTATAAATAGACAAACTTTTAAGTGACAACAATCACAATCACGTGACTCCAAACGGAATCAGACCACGTGTCATTAGGATAGACATCTTCTGCTATATATGGATCACTTGTTCTGCGCTTGTAAAGTATATTCATTAGTAGGTGCCTTAATCACAAATATGACAAAACCATTAATGATGCAATTCGGACTATCCGGAACACGAGGGCTTTATGGATCAGTAACTTTGTCTTTCAAATCATTTGGTTGGAGTGTTCCTGGTGGAAGTATGCTTCGGACGCACGACATTTATTTTGATTTAATAATACACAGGTTTGTTTGGAGTATAGAATCGCTGTTATCAACTATAAACTAATTCATGATGGCGACTGTTTTCATAAAAAAAAACTGGTTTCCTGATAGAAAACATATTTCTTTAACATACCAGTTCATCTCATACTTTTACTGGTACTGATTCTTTCCCCGTGTACGTCAAACTAAAGTGTTGATAAATAGTATTCACTGCTCCTCTGCTAAGCATGTGTAATTTTGCAGTAGGTGCAAAAGATTGGTCGGCTCGAAATCAAAATAATATGTCTTTTATGGACTGTTAAAAATGCAGATCAGCGTGTCGAGTCAAGTATCAATCAGGGTTCATATTCATTTCACATTAACATGATTTAGCCTTGATATGCATGTAACATTTGTCACTAAACGTTTAACACCAATCCACCATCCTCAACATCAATTTATAATCACCATACACTTAATACAACAACACAAAAATACTTCAGATTTATTTATTTCACTAGATCAAATAAAGAAAATATTCCAAATTATTCAAAAAATAAACCAAAAACTAGTTTTATTTCTGTATGAATTGTGTATGCATTACACAGTTTTTTTTTTTTTTTTTTTTTTTTTCTTTAGTCTTTAATCAATTTTGTATCAGTTAGCTCTCATTTGATTTCACAGTTAAACTATTCTAGATCTGTATGATTTATCCACAAAATCATCAATAGAAAGACACTTATTTTTCAAGAGTACTCGATCACATGCTAACTAACGTAGAGTATATCTGCACCCGATTAAGTAAAGCTATATTGATGAATGTTTATGTTTCCTTTTCGAAACAATACTGTCTGCTATTTTCTTTTTCTGTACATCAGTGAAGTTTAAAATCCTTATCATTGCTCTTAAATGAAAGTCACAATCTTTGGTGTCTGTGGCATAATGAAAGAATGCGTCCTTGAGAAATCTGAGTGTTACAGCTGCTTCCGTTTCCGGTTTAGGAGCTTCGTCATATGATTCCTGTCGGCGTATCGATTGCCATTTTCCGAGTTCTGTTTCCGTAAGTAAAAGTTTTTGTAACAGTTCTTTAATTGTTATTCTTGATCCATCACATGATACAGCAATCCTTTCCAACTAAAAACCAAAACATGAGTAAACAAAATTAAACTCTATACAATATGAGACATTATTTTCTAGAGACATAAGGTTTGTAGATGTCCCCGCTTTCTACATCAAAAAATGCATTAAGATATATAACGACATATTTGAGAACATATTTTTCGTTTCTAAATTCCTAATTCCTGCAAATGAATTATATAATGGTTTAACCATTATTGCATAGCAAAAAGTAAAATAACAAAAATATCGAACTCCGAGGAAATTTCTAAACGGAAAGTCTATTATCAAATGGCAAAATCAAAAGCTCAAACACATCAAACGAATGGATAACAACTGTCATATTCCTGACTTGGTACAGGCATTTTCTTATGTAGAACGGTGAATTAAACCTGGTTTTACAGCTAGCTAAACCTCTCACTTGTATGACAGTCGCATTAAATTCCATTATATTGACAACGATGTGTGAACAAAACAAACAGACAGCAACGTAGTATCCAAAAGAACGATGTTCCCCGACATCGCATCGTACGAGAAAGAGGCTAGCCGGCGAATGTGGCAACTTTTAGTACAAATGGTTATCGAAAATAATCCTTGGTAGATCTCGTGTATCCAATGCACTTTACAGGATTGACATTCATCAGGAACGTTCAAGTCTATACATTTAAAAGCCTGAGATGTATAATTAAATACCTCCACGATCTTGGATTAATGTTATTCAATACCAGAAAAAATTATCAAAAACCGATTTTGAGTGGAAAAGAAAGGATAAAGTGTATGAATTCATTGAACAATATAACATGCTTATGTGAGAAACAAATACAAAGGAACAAGAATTTTTATTGTGTTCTTCCTATCAAAGTCACAGTCAAGTCTTCAACATTTGGTGAACACTCTCAAATCAGTTCAGGACGGCCCTTGATATGACTATCTCAGTCCCCTTTTCCCCCATCATAATTTCTAGTTTCTTCTCAAAATTTTCTCTGTCTGACTCTTGTTCTTTTGTTTTATCACTTAGTAACTTTTTCAGTTCTTTCACTTCATTTTTCAGTTTTTTTATCAAATTGTCTTTCTTTTGTGTTGGGGTTAGGTAATCATTTCCTTCGCACTCGTTACTGTCAAGCGACACATGACATCTTTCAAATCTCATCACATACGACTGGGATCAAAAATTTTACCTTCAAGCAAAGGTGTATTTAAAGGATTTTTCTTTATTCAAAATAGATGCTCTAACAGTGAACACTATTAGTAATTTCTTATGTTCATGCTATTTGAAAAAATAATCAATTTCTATTGTTATGAATAACAATGGACTCTCAAATCAGTTCAGGACGGCCCCTACCATTAAATAGTTTTGCTAGAAGTCGATCACGCTACATTTTAGTCTCGAATGTAACTTAAAAGCTTGAGCCAGTATATTACACCGTCTTGGAGTGAATTGCTTTTAAGAATACGTGTATTCAATTTTCATGAATATATCCGTACTTCATACTAACATCTAAACTTATATTTTATAACTCTTTTACCTCTTCGTTTCTTTCAAACAGTGCTGACATTTGACCTTTTCTATAAGTTTCCAAAAACACTTTCTCATTATTCCTTTCTTTCTCAACCATGGCCTCCTGGAATAAAACGATTTTATAAAAACTGATAAATAATTTTTATGTCTATTAGACCATACAAAAAATTTGTTCCTATGCCTTACTAAAATATTTTGGAAATCACAATATAACACGAACACTAAATGTTTGTTTACACGGTACGATTTTCCATCAACTTTTCAATCCGATTTGATACCGTCCTCCAGGTAAATCGTACAGCGTTCTGTTCACACGATACGATTTTCCATTCGGTTTACCAAACGACATACCATTTCAGTGTTTACACGGTGCTATTTTAGTCGAAAGCAGGTACACAGGTAAAATTCGAATGAAAATCGAAATGAAAATCGTACCGTGTACACACCTTTAGACAGAGTAGCAAATATAATCTTAAACCGTTAAAATCAACAAATCACTTATGTTTCTGGAAACCAACAGTTGTATCGGTCTTATAGATAAAGGTCGATTTCATTCGTGAACTTAGACCCCCTTCCAAAAAAACGGCTTTAAACCCCTACTCCGCAATTCCATTTACAATAAATGTTCTACTATACATGATTCCTTGCAATCCGTTAGAAGTTCGGCTAACAAGCTAACAAGCTAATGTGGATCATATTGTTTCCATGCTCCAATTCACTCACTGTTTGCGTCGTGTCGGGTGTCACATGTGGAGCAGGATCTTCTAACTCTTCCGGGTACACAGGCAAAATTTGCTCACGTGAAATATTTCACGTGAGATTCATCTCAAACGAGCTTATACATGAAACTCACGTGAAAATTTTCATGTGAATTTCACATGAATTGAGATTCACATGAATCTCATGTGAAAATTTTCACATGCATTACACGTGAACTTTACAAAAAAATATTGGTATTTTTCATGATTTTAATTAAATTTGAAAATTTAGATGTTATTTGAATTACTTTATTTTAAAAAATCACATGAATTTCACGTAAAAACAATCATGTGATTTTCACGTGAAATTCACGAGAGTTTCACATGAGATTCACGTAAAACTCACATGAACTGATTTCACGTGAGTTTCACGTATAAGCCCGTTTGAGGTGAAATTCACGTGAATTTCATGTGAGATTCACATGAACTTAAATTCACGTGAAATTGATGTGAGTGAAATTTCCCTGTGTACTTGAGATCATATTAAGATTTTAGTTTGTGGACTTGTTTGTCTTTTCATCGTTTCCTGGGGGTATTTTTTTGCCAAGGCGTTGACAGTTTCTTTGGCCCTCAAAACATAAATTAGCAATCTGATGTTCAGTTCAGAAAAAAAGTTGTATTGTTTAGTTGAGTTTAGATGGGTCTGTATGAAGTTTGCTATACAGCGTGATTCTTTCAGAACAAATCTGAATAATAGAATACATAGTCTCCATCGGAGTATTAACTAATTAGCAGTATACTTTATTTACGTACAGAACAAAATACTTCCAAGCCAAACACGATTAGCTTGAATCATTTCTATGTTCAATTAGTGTATTTTTGTTACCGAAAACCCAAACTGTTACGACTACATACTTTAAGTTCTCTGATAGTATCTTCCAGTATATTAATTGTGTTGACTGAGACTTGGTATGACTTCAGCAAGTCTTCGTTCTTTTTTTCAAGTGTCTCTATATCACTCTTTAATATGACAATCTCAGTCCCCTTTTCCCCCATCATAATTTCTAGTTTCTTCTCAAAATTTTCTCTGTCTGACTCTTGTTCTTTTGTTTTATCACTTAGTAACTTTTTCAGTTCTTTCACTTCATTTTTCAGGTCTTTTATCAAATTGTCTTTCTTTTGTGTTGGGGTTAAGTAATCATTTCCCTCGCACTCGTTACTATCATGCGCCACATGACATCTTTCAAATCTCGATCGACTCAATCTGGTCTCGCGGATACCATGGCTTTCTGAAGAGGTCTGTAAAATGCAGGACTCAGACATTCTTCTGTCTGATGGTGATATTGGTTTGTTTATGTCCCTAAATTTATGGAAATTTGAATTTGTTCTAGATTTCACGTGACTAAAGTCAAAGGTTTTGTTCTTGAACAATTTCTTTCCTGACGTTGGTCCTTTCATATTTCCTGTTTTACTTTTGTTTAAAAGAGAAGTATGCAATGGTGACTCATCGTTTGAAACTGAGGAACAACCATTCGAAAAACTTGAACCAGATGTATTTTTCAAATTTTTAAGGACATCAAGTGATTCGTCTTCAACATTTCCATTTGCTAATATCACTTCCGGTTCGATACTTCCGTTTTTCATCACTGCCGGTAGTATTGATGATGATACTGAGACACTTTCCAGACTGTCAGTGTCTACGTCGGACTTCTCAAAACTAGACAAAGTCAGGTTTTCTAATGTATTTTGTGTATTTTTTGTTGTGTCCAAATCACCAGTATCTTCAAATACCACTGCCTGTTCTTCTAGACCACACATACAATCTATTGCAGGTTCTTTATTTTCCTCCATCTGTTGCATCCTGTAATAATAGCAGGCATGTGTAATCACCATATTATATGTTAAATGGCTTCATTAGTTTTTATCACTGAATTCCTACTTGGTTATCTAAAAGATCTTTCCTTTTTTTTTCTTTTTTCATTCTTTATCAGTAGTGTTGCTATTATCATGTAATTGGTATAAAGTTTAAATCAATCTTTTTAATAGACACTTCAAATACATATCGAAAAGTTGCTGAGGACATTATTTATTATTTCAAACATATTAGTAATCGAAATTGATAAAAGGCGGGATGAAAATCTGTTACCACTACATAGAATAACATGATATAAAACAATACACTACTATATGATTAGTGTTACTCTCCAACTTTATAAGCTTAGTAGTTGTTTAACTTAGTACAATACTTTAAAAAAACTGAATTAACTATACTTTGCCTCAAGTATTTACCTCTATTTAAAAAATGTTGAATGACTATAATAAACAAGAAAACGTGTTCACGTTGCACTATAACATGTACATGTTCATTAAAAAGCGAAATATGTATTGTCCTGATTGTATGGTGAGGTGAAGCCCAATATACTACTTATAACGGTCTAAAGTTGACGACGGCACCGTCCGTTACTGGTCCAAATGATGGAACAATCTCAACCAGTTTGTGTGCAAGATACACTTGACCCGATATGTTTCTACATATGCGATTTGTACATGTTAATTTCATGTTAAAACTTACATGAGTCATATATATCTATCTACGTATGGATTACCATGTCCCTTGGTAAATAACAACCACAGCTGTTGTCTTTTTATTGTTTATATCATGTACATTCAATCGTGTATTTCTTGATCAATTTCATTTGTATCAAATTGTAATGATATATTTGAAAGGATCGGTATAATTCAATTATAATTCCAATAGTTAATTAATGTTAATAAAAGTAGAAACGCGAATGCTTTGTACAAATATACTAGCAGTCTTTTTTTATTTTTTTGAATTAGTTTGAATGATAATTTATGTATTTTCGTTTACCATGTTTACATGGTAGACTAATTGTAAAAGAAGTGTACACAATACTAGTATGTACAAATTTCAGTCTCAGTTTAAATTGCAAACGCATTTTCAGATTAAAATATCGTTCCTAGAAGGTGAAGGGGATCAATGAAAAAAAACTTCAAGCTTTATTATGATATTCAATATCCATATCTACTAGAAATTGAAGAATGCAGTCGGCAATCCTCGTGTGAACCCGGTATCTCCTGGTTAGGTGAATAACGGAATCTGTCGAGTTAAGACGAGAGTTGAAGAATGCATTATATTTCGCCGTTTTCTCTTGATTCACATCCTTTATAATGACTCAAAGCAAATTAAATGAGTCTAATAAGTTTCCATATTAAAGCCTCCTAGATAGCAAGTCCAACTTCATTTGGCTGATGTTTTCTAAAGATCCATTAAAAATATCCATACCCTACTGATAAAAATCGGAAGATACCAAATGCAAGGTACATGACATTAAAAACTCAGAAGTCGAAGAAAAACTGACAATGCCATGGCAACAACGAAAAACGACGAAAAGACGAATCAGTCCACAAAACACATAGAAAACTAAAAAATGAGCAAATTAACACGAAGCTCACTAATATCTCTGCATGACATATCATCGCTGTTATAGATTAATTACACATATATCATCGCTGTTATAGATTAATTACACATATATCATCGCTGTTATAGATTAATTACACATTTTTAACGCGTTTTTGGAGTAATTCATAATCAATATCCATGCTTAAACATGTATGAGGGTCTGGATGAGGGTCTGTATGAGGGTCTGGATGGGGGTTCTTCATTTCTTTATTCTTTAATTTTTAATATATTTTGTCTCTATTCTTGATATTTTGTGCCCATTATTCTCTATTCTTGATATTTTGTGCCCATTATTCTCTATTCTTGATATTTTGTGCCCATTATTCTCTATTCTTGATATTTTGTGCCCATTATTCTCTATTCTTTATATTTTAACACATCATTATTCTCTATTCTTTTTTCCCTTTATTCTGCACTTTTTGGCCCATTATTTCTGTAAACCCCATCCAGATCCTCGTGTATTATTCATAGGTATCGACTTGAATACGTTTTACTATTTTATCATCATTATCAAAGGGTTGTCCAAAAGGTTGTAGGGACCTCGGGGCCGTGTTTTAAGTAGTAAACTACTGTATCACTAGCCTGTCAACACTGAGCCTTTGTGAGGTCGAACCCCGCACTTGGCAGATGTGCTCGACTCCAATCTCAGTGATTGACTAGGATTGTCAGTTTTCCTGCTGAAGGTCGGTGGTTCCCTCTGGGCAATCCGGCTTTCTCTACCAATAAAAACTGACCGCCACAAAATAGCCATTAGTGCTGAAAGTGGCGTTAAACACCAATAAATCAATCAATCAATCCAAAAGGTTGTCGTGATTATAGAAATAGTCGTTCGAGATGATTGATTGTGGCAATTAAAAATATAAAACTGATAACAGGACTGGCCAAAAAAATAAGATAGTACAACAGAATACACCAACCTTCAACAACCGATTCCTTCAAGAAAACAGACACACAAACAAAGACAAACAACAACGAACATTACCCGGTTCAGATAGCCTAACATGGTTCAGACACTATAAGAGGAGTTTAATCAGTTTTACGTGCGAACGTGTCTCATATTACATATCTAGACTATAATAATTAAAATAAACAATGAATATCCTGCACAGTCAAGCTACCAAGAGTTGAATCTTACTTAAACGTATGTGACTGCCTGGAGTTTCGGAGAGGTTTTCTGGGTTCACACTCAAAAAAGTATTCAGATTCAATTACAAACTGGCATCTGTGATAAAGCCAGGAGTATAATGAAAGTTGCGTTAAACACCAACAATCAATCAATAAATCGGATTCAATACTAAGGTCTGGAAAGTCAAAGTAATGTAAGAGGCTACATAGCTAAAAAGGAATAGTGAAGCGGCGTGCACGGTCATTTTGCTGTAGTTATATACAAAATTCTCGGAAATCATTTTCTTCAAAAGAAGCGATTTTGGGAAAGGAACTTGAAATTTGGTATTTAATCGAATTCCTTATGATTCAAACAGAGTCGTTAGAGTCGGGTTGCATCAATCCTTGTGTACAGCATATATATAGGATATTCGAATAACTAAAATAAATCAACTGAGTGTGTGATGTGTTTAAAATCAAGCAGTTACAATAGGCACAATTAAACGTTTTCAAATGATGTATATACGCTTGGCTTACAATTATAACTTCCATGACTACCTGTTGCATATAATTCTCAACCATGTATCTGAAACTATGTTTCCCTATATAAAACAAAAAGAGTTAGGCTTGATACTTTCTATCATTTTTGGGTTGTTTTTTTTTTACAAACAAAAATTCCGAAGAGTTGACTCTGACTAAATTGGACATGAATGTTTTTGTAGCACATATAGTACTGGTACCGTATATCCAACTTTTTTTTAATAAAGATCATCATTTTTATGTGAAACCTACGTACATGGAAAGTACGTTGATAAAAGTTTTTAATTATGCATTTTGACTAATTTCAATTCTTGAACGATGAATTTCTATCTATCTGAAAACTTAATAAAACGCATCAAATAATGACTTTCAGCATAAAAACACGAACATAATAACTGCAGTTTTTAAGCATGAGACAAAAAACTAATAATAACACGAAAATAATTGCCAGTCTTATTGACATATAACCGAACATCTCTTTGTATCTATAAATTTCACTAAGACAATACAATGTGCTCCGTGTTGTAGGCCTCATTGTGACTTTGAGCTGAAGAATAGCAATAAAAGCGCTAATTCTTTGGGGTTTTTTTTATTTTTGCTGTGCATGTACTGATTTTGTGTCATGGATAGATACCCCATATCCTTTGTTTGTCTAGCAAATACAATTTTCTTGACCACAAATATTGTTTAGACCGTTTAATAATAAATTCCAGTCATCAGATGACACAAAGGAGAAGAGAGTTGTTTAATGTAACAGTTTTAAAGAGTACATAGAACTCGCCTCATCAATATTAGCGATTGACATGGCTTCAATTCCGTTATGGCGATCACAAGTTTAACAAATGTTATAATGTACATTAACCAAAACGTTTAACTAGTGATAAAGAATAAAGAAATATAATAACGAACTCTACTTACCTTCTTAAACCATCGATATTTATAGATCTGTCAACGTGTTGCAGATTTTGTGCGCATGCTTTTACAAATTGATTTTCAGAATGAAATATTTTATAAATATTTTTATGAATTGATTACAAGTATGTCATCAATATGATCAAGGTGTTATGTTCAGCCTGCAAACGTAAAGGGGACATTGTTATTAATGGTCTTGTGGACTACATCCGTCTGTTCGTCCGTCCGTCCGTCCGTCCCGTAATAGGTAAAAGTCTCGGGTTATGATATTAGTAGTTTACCATGCAGTCATGGTTACATCAACACCTGTTCATTATATAATGCGAACTTTTTATTATTTTGTTTGTATGTTCATATTTTGATATTTGTGAACGAATTTTAAAAAGTCTAAAATCTAATATTTGTCCTTGCTTTAATCTTAAATGAATTTATCTTCGGTGTCATAGATGAGGGCCTGGGTGGGAGGTCCTTCATTTCTTTCATTTTATATGTCATTTTTCTCTATTCTGTATATCTTTTGCCCATTATTACCTATGCTTTATATTTTAGCACCCTATTATTCGTTATTCTTTATATTTTAGCACCCTTTTGTTCTCTTTTCTTTAGAAGTTTGTCCTATTTTTCTTTAATCTTTTTTTTTCCCATTTATATCTATGGTCCATTTAACTGTAGATTAAGCCCATTATTCTCTATTCTGTAAACTCCATCCCGACCCTCAAAATGACATGAAATGTGCGTATAGGTTAATCCACATAAATTTGATGAATGCGTTTGTTTTGAATTCATACAATAGAAGTTTGATAAGGAGTATTATTTCCAAAATAAAATGGTAACTGTTATTTCATTTATAGAGTTTTCAAAGTTTAGAAATTACCATTTGAATCTTTCTTATTGGGTTTATAATAGACTTTTTGAAAAAGGTTACAATTATAGTTTTTTGTTCGACCACTTTGTCTGACAAAACGTTTTTGGTGATGAGCCACAATTTGCTAATCTACCGCTTGAAGCAACATAAACCTTTCTTTTCTGTTTTGAAATTCTATACAGTTTTTTTCTTAGCATTTTACAAGATAAGTGTTCCTATAATGTTTATGGTGTTGATGTGTGAAATCTACTCTGAAATACAGCAGCCGATATTAGAGTGTAAGATGGCATTAAATCCTACTATCAGGTTTAGTACTTCAGGGATTTTTATAATCCTTGCGTACTTTGAACTTATTTTAAGTAATTGCAAGGATTATTGATATGGTATCGTGTATCGTCTTTGATTGGTACTCGTGGTTATTTATATCGTTATTGTGGAGTATCTTGTACAGATTTTTTCTCATATAATTAGATATTGCGTAGATAAAAATGTAACCTTTTCCCATATTGGTTGGGTTTTGTGTAGTGTGTTGGAAAAAAGTGGAATACCAAAATGTCAAAAGAGGGAGGAAAATTTGTGGTTAAAATCACATTCCGGCATAGTCGAGAAAATATCACTTTTGCTCGGAGGTCAGATCTGAGGCTCAGATTCCTTATGTAATGTTTACTTACGGCGAGACTTTCGGCTTTAAAAAAATTACATGGCTTTTCATATAGCAAGTAATGGGAATTTTATTGACCTTATCATACATTTCTGAGTTTTCCCCACCTATTCATATATTCTCAAGCTGGAAAATGTAACCTATTCCAGCGGCACGTCCTATACCCAGATTTGGGAACCCCTTCATTGGTAGCATTCCTTATACGCTTCGGTAATTAACATCAAAGTGGTTTCAACGCATGGTCAAAACCGACCTGTGACCTTGGAGGTTTGGCGGAAGACCTTGGAGTTTTGGCGGTTGACCTTGGAGGTTTGGCGGTTGACCTTGCAACCTAACGTCTCATTTTAAAGGACCGGTAAAAATGTTCAAAACCGAGAATCAGATCAATTTAAAACTGCATGTTGTGCTTAGAAGTGACCTGGTGTCCTATGATGGTCTGGATGGGTTTACAGAATAGAGAATAATGGGCAAAATATGCAAAATTAATGACAAAAAAAAGAAAGAAAAAGGAAAAATAGGGCAAAAAAATAAAGAATAGAGAATAATGGTGTACTAAAATATAAAGAATAAAAAAATGCCCTTAAAATTAAAGAATACAGAAATGAAGGACCCCCAGACTCTCTCCTATGGTAATTTTATTTGTAAACGTGACCTTGTGATTTAGGGGTGGTACCCTACTGGGAGTCCCACAAAGATTACCTTCCATCTTTTTATTGAATACACTAGCTTCAGAAGTCAATTCCATACGTTATGTGAATAAAAAAATGGAAATTCTTATTAAATTCAATCGATTTTGTGGAATATTGAAATCCGTTTCCAATCTTTCGACATTCTAACTGATAGGATAAATCCTTTATGGTGTTTCTGACAAAACTTTAATTCATCGTCTTTATTTCTTTCTCATTTGAATAGCGGAGAAAGGATGTTTGGATATTTGGTGTAGAAAGAAAAACAGGTTTCCTTGAAAAATACTAATACTGAAAAAAAGAGAAAAATCAATTATTGTATTCGATAGCGTCTTCTTTGACTTCGATGAATATTCATCGTTCTGTGTGAATTTAATTCTGAACTCATTTGAAGCACAAGCAGAATTTATATTTTGTTATATAGATGATGTACATAACTATTTATATCTAATCTACCATAAAGAAACAAAAGAGTGTGATATATACATATGATTAATTTTACTTCTCCCATTTCGGCGGCAAATCATTCTCGGCAGGGTGACCATTCGACTTTGTTAGGTGTATAAATACGTAGCTACGTCCGTTCGGAATACTACAATGGGGGCGTAGGTTCGATGCTTCGTGTACGAGTCTAACGATCTTTGAAAGGTACAGCAGGGGCGGATTCAGGCGGGGGCGTGCAGCTTACGTGGCAGGCGTGCGCCTCCCCCCCCCCCCTAAAATTTGCAAAGCATGGGTTGTCCTCAGCTTAATAAAGACTATTTCGATAATTTTACCTCAAAAAAATTTTCGCCTCGCACCGCTCCGCGAAAATTTAAGTTTGCGCCCCCCAACCTAAAATACTGGATCCGCCCCTGTACAGAGCCCTTGTATCAACTATTTGAATGATTCTTATGTGGCCTGTTAAAATCTCGAATTAAAACATGCACTTTGCAGAATTATTGTCAATTTGTTCTTCAAGTGTTCTCAATATGAGTTGTTTTGACACTAACACTAATAATTGACATTATCAGACCAATAGCACAAAATAAAAGTCAAGCAAGTATATGGTAAAGTCCCTGAATGAGAAATGCATGTACTTTCTAAACTTTTCGTTTATAAAAATAGTGTTTATTGTTTGTATAGCCATTAGGTCGTTCCTGTTCACAGAATACTGTGGGTGACTGAGGTATAAGAATGCATTCACCTGGGGCGTATTTTATTGGTCTCTTCCGTACATCTCCAGAACGTTTTCTTTTGAAGAGTCTAAAAAAAAGATTCTAGACTTCTTCTGGAGATATTCTGTAGAAGAAGCAATAAAACACAAATTCAATTTGCCGTCGAATATAGCAGAATTTTTTTATGTTGGATGAAATAAATGAAGTTTATGATGATTTATTAGAAAATTTAGTTACGTCATTTCATTCGGTAGGTCTGGATGACTGTAATAGTGTACTCAGTTTTGGCATTGCTGTAATCATGTAATAAGTCACATGATAAGTGTCCCTTTTTTCTTTATGCTTTCCTAACTTAATTTAGCTAAACAAATCTGGCTTAAAGCTCCGACCATTTGATTTTAGGAATAATCTTAACCTGTATAATAATTTGTCAACATTTATCTGGTATATGATCTAAAAGGACATCTTGTATATCAAAAATTTTAAAGTAACCAAACTGGATTATTTTTGTTTTAAAAAATATCCACCATTGTCCTACAGAGTTTTCAAAATCTTTTTTCCCAGGTGGTCCTTGAAGAAAATCTGCTGGTCCTAACTATTGTTTCTTCTGCAAAATACCAAAATTGTGTCGGTCCTTGCAAAACCTTGGCGGCCAAAAACTTCGGACCACCACTTTTCGAGAACCTTAATTGTATATGTTTACAAGGTATGCAAGGTCATGCGTTTCTCAGACTGTTTATGACTAAATCCGTTGGTTGTGTACTGATTGATACTATAGTCTCGAAGGACATGGTTTATTTGTTAGTTTTATTGGCTTTGAACAAGCTTTCAATAACTGCAAATACTCATAATTATTCCAATGCTTTGTGTCTATTGTCTAAATGTGAGTTGTTTTTTTTTTTTTTTTTTTTTTTGTGTTGGATCTCGTCCCGATCTTAAGAGTTAATGCGCATCTGGTGCAGAAAAAAATGGTACCGTTTATGTTATTTATCCAATTGCAACTATTTTTTACAGTTTGTTCTTTTACACCATTGTCCCAGTTTGGGGAAGAGTTGAGTGTTCACAAACGTGTTTTACCCTGCCATATTCTTTATGTGCCTGTCCCAAGTCAAGAGCCTGTAGTTCAGTGGTTGTCGTTGTAATATATCCGTGTTTTACCCGCTCAATTGGCTTATAATAATCAATAATTATATTTCTGTTCTTGTTTTCTATTTTATAAACTACATATATACTACAAATCTCAGTTTTGTCTACACGTACTGTTCTTATCTATAAAGTCATGCATATTCAATAGCTATTTAGGTGTGTCAAAATTGTATCATACGCGTTAATGACCAGCCAGAAGTCACTGTTATGATTTCATTAACCAATATTAAAAAGATAAATATAATAGTGCTAGTTGGTTCATGTCTGTCGACTCATATTTGATTTTTTTAAATTGTTTTGTTATTTATAATAAGGCCGTTAGTTTTTTCGTTTGAATTGTTTCACATTTTTCATGTCGGGGCCTTTTATAGCCGACTATACGGTATGGTTTTTTGTCATTGTGGAAGGCCGTACGGTAGCCTATAATTGCTTACATCCACTTCATTTGAACTCTGGTGATGAAACTTCATCTGGATTACAAAATTGTTTGGACAATTTAATGGATTATTGTAATATATGGGGACTAGAAATTAACATGAAAAACCCAAAGTGTTAATTTTTAGTAACACAGGAAGGATATCAAAGGAAAAATTCACATTTAATGGTCAGCTTATAAATAATGAGAAAAAATATAATCATCTTGGCATTATATTCACTGTATCTGGCAGATTTACAGATGCTAAGTTCAATCTATATAATAAAGCATTAAAAGCCTTTTTTAAATTAAAAAGATATTTTACTCATTTTAAACCTAATATATGACCACATACTGAAGCCAATTTTATTATATGGCTCAGAAATTTGGGGCCAATTCTCTCCACATAAGTTACAATCAAAAGGGGATAACTATTTTTCCCAGATGTGCAAAGATCTAGTTATTGAAAAATTACATGTTAAAGTTTGTAAATATTCTCAACAGGTACCTAGAAGATCAACTAACCTAGCAGTGATGGGAGAGTTGGGGCGATACCCCCTATCTCTTGAGGTTATTCTTAATATGACTACATTTTGGGTCAGACTTTCAGAACAAAATAACTCCCTCATTAAAGAAGCATTTGAAGAGTCCAAAATTTTATCTAATTAATGTAACGACAATTGGCTGGGAAGCATTCATTATTCAAATATCTTAGTTTAACCGCAGAATATTTGTTAAATCACAAATCTTATATAAAGTCAATTATCATTAAAAAAAAAAACTCCAAATTAAATATGATGAAATTTGGCTTAATCAATTAAATAGTGACAAACCTGGCATGGTGCAAGGAAACAAATTAAGAACCTATAGACTATTTAAAAATAATATCGGCCCTGAAAAATATTTACTGTTAAATAATTGTAAAACAATAAACGAGCTAACCAAATTTAGAATCAGTGCCCATGAACTTGAAATAGAAAAGGGAAGACATAAAGGAAAACCCCCAGACAAAAGATTTGTAAATTATGTAATAATGACATTGTTGAGGATGAAATTCATTTTCTTCTTCAATGTCCATCACTTAAAACTAAAAGGTCCAGTTTCATTTTAGATTTATCCTCTAAATTTACTAATTTTAAAATTTTACATGACCAATCAAAATTTGTATGGTTGATGTCAAATGATGATCCATTTGTAAATAACATAATGATAAAGTTAATAGATAGTTTGATAAAGACTAGAAGAGCAAAATTAAGTGATAAAACATGAGTAGCCCCCAGCTCTTCTTTTAATAATACAACGGTACTGATTGTGTTCACTCACTCATTATCTTTGGGAATATACTGTGTTTGTTGTCTCCCTTCTCCTACATAGTTTTAGTTTTATTGTCATGTATTGTAATATCAAATAGTTCAATGAAAAAACATCACCACAATTATTTGTACACTTTAATTTAACTGTAATTGTACTGTTCCTCGGGGCGTCTTGATTGACAAATAAAAATTGTTGTTGTTGTTGTTGGTGGATAATTGCCTCATTGCCAATCATACCACATCTCTTTATTGTTATATTATATACTTGACTTTTAAACTCGTGTTTTCCTGAACATGCATGAAATATTTGTCACTGGACGTTAAAAATAAGCAACCAACAATCAATCAATTTAAACTCTTGTTAAATAAGGGTAAAACCATTTGATATATATTTTTTTTGGGGGGGGGGGGGAGAATTTTGAATATAATTTGGTGGCCTGGTAAGAACTGAAAAAAGGCATGCTTAGAGACAGATTAAAATGAATAATAAATCCGCAAAAAATCCTCTTGCCCCCTCCCCCTCCCGAGAATATCAAATAGTCGTCCCCGTACTGTCATTGTCCGTGTAGTTCTTATATCTATCCAGCTTATCGTCTCTACAGGGATGTGCTTCTAAGGCTTCCATACCATAAGAACAGTTATCACTCAGCTCACATTCTATTATATCTGCATTCATAAATTTATTAGTGTCATTTAGACTAAACGACGCCATGTTTGTTATGTGCCGCTGCCGTCTTAACTACCTATTTAAAGGGAAGAGGTAGAAGAGCGATAGAAGATCTTCCCAATGCAAAAAAAAATAAAAATGGACCTCTTCTGGCTCACTAACGAAGAATAAAAAAACACGCCCCTGGACTTCTACCGCCTGGTAGTAAAACCGATGCTGAGAATGCGGACGTTTGGCTGTGCGGGGTATATACATACGTAGACTGTCTGCGTTAAATCATTGGTCCGTGTTAGAATAATGCCGCTCCTTTTGCACTTTAAAAGAAATTTGCAACAAGTCTTTGCTGCGGGCCGATATGGGGGCTTTCACAAGGCAAAATGTTTGTCCCTGTTCAATGTACTCTTGTTGTCCAGCTAGCTAGTAAGAAAAACCCGTCCTTCGAACTCTATCAAATTTCTAAAACCTTTGAATTCACTGGACGGTCATCAAATAGAGACATACAAAGCAAATCACTGTCATTTTGAACTAATGATGTATCTAACTTCCTCTTTGTAAGTATCTAATTGTTTACAAACCATGTTCTGATCACAGGGACTCGGTTACTGCAGATTAAAATTTTGTTTATCAATTTTTTTTTCAAATCTTTTTTCGTATTTCCTATTCATTTGTTTTACATTATTAACGTTTTTAACGTTGGCATCACTATTTCTTTGTTTTCTAGCAATGTGCAGTTTACTATCCATATCCGTATACTGAAAAATTGATTTTTCAGTATACGGATTTTCAGTATACGGATCATGATGGATAGTAAACTGCATATGTTATTTTTTTCTTTTTTTTTTATAAATGTGTCAAACATGCTTTTTCAACACTCCTTTGTCAATTATTATAGTGTTCAGAAAATATTTTGAACAATTGTGTTTCATATGTCTTTTACTACTATAAGTAATATTTTTTTACATTTTCAGCAAAGCGTTCAAGAACTTTATCTAAATCTTCTCTTCTTATTTAAAACTTATGATTTCTTGAAGATAAATAAGGAAAATATTATTTGCAAAGCCTAACTACAATTGCAAGTTTGTGATAATGTTAAATATATAGGGCTCGTAAATTAAGATAGGAACCATTTTATCTTATTCGTCCTTTGAATATTTTGCACATTTTTGCTATCTATAGAAGCTTCGGCAAAAAAATGGGTAAAAATCGTTTTGGAAAAATATGGAATTCATTTTAAATTTTGTCCCTGTTGACTTATTTGTAGTTTTTTTCTAGCTGGTCATATTTTCTAGTAAAACTATCCCTCTATTTATTATAGTTTTCAAAATAACTGCTAGCTAAAAGCACAAAAAGTGGGCATGTTGAACTGTTACACCACTGTCCCAGGTTAGGGCACCTTCAAACATGTTTAACGGCGATACATTCTTTATGTGCCTGTCCCAATTCAGTGGTTGTGTTTGTTCGTGTTTGTCATATTTGTTTTTCGTAAATTATTTTGTAAAAATTAGGTCGTTAGTTACCTCAGTTTAATTGTTTCATATTTTTATGTTGTGGCCTTTTATAACCAACTATCCTGTATGGGTCTTTCTCCATGGTAGCCTACAATTGCTTACATCCACTTCATTTGAACTTTGGTGGATAGTTCTCTCATTTGTAATCATATCACATCTCCTTATTTTTATAAACATTGTTATCGATGACAACTAAGCCTATAAGGAGTCCACTGATGATTTCAACCATGTTCACTTATTTGTAGATTGTATTTTGCTGATCATTCGTGCTATTTAGAGTTTCTCTCTGGGTAAAGAGTGTCTTTCAAGGGCAATAACTCTTATAATGTGCCAACTAACGATTTCACAATGCTGATTCAATTGCAGATCTTCTTTTGCTAATAATTTTAGTCATTCTGAGGTTTTTTTCTATCCATAATAGGTTCTGAAAAACACAAAAAGAGGTCAAAAATGGTCTTTCGCATTTGCTGTAAAAAATGGTGTTCTCAACTCCTCCTACATTTAATGTAAATTCAGATATTATTGCGTGCACTTATTTTTGCAATTTATGAAGAATGGACAATAATGCGAGATCAATTATTGTGATTTCAGGAAATTCTGCATACAGATGCATATATCAGATATCAGAATGTGAGTTCTAATTATTGCGATACTAACCGAGTCGCACTATTTGCGTTAATAAAAACCACACAATAATTTCTGAATTTACAGTATTTTGTCTAATTTTACAATTTGGTGGTTTTTGAAACAAGAGTGCTCGCTCTGAAATGTCTCACCTGCCCTACTTACCACGATTGAACTTATGTTGAAAGTTTGTAATAGAAAGGTTTTACTACATGTACAAGTATCACTTAAACTTTACAGTATCAATGTATTCATGGTCCGAGGAACCCCACCAGACACCTTATAATCATACCATACACCAAATATAGTTAGCATATATGGATAATGCATAGACTGTTTATTTGTCCCACTTTTAACGTTGGCTAGTTTGGGGCCTCCCCTTTTTCAAAATCCTGGATCGCTTTCTGTCATTGGGTTGTTTTTTGATTCATTCATGTATACACCACATCTCTTTTTCATCCTCTTCAAATGGTATATTTACCACATGCAAGGACATCAGTGAACACATGATAGGTCTTCCAAAGACTCTTTTTGCCATGAATCTGTTATGGAATGTTTACAGTAGAATATGGAAAATCAAAATAAAATAAAACTACATAATATTGCAATTTATTTTTGAAAAAGAAAATAGATAAAGCCAAAAAGCAGCACTCTACAGTCAATTTCCTATACAAGTATAAAATACAACATGTGTTAACATATTCCTAAAGTCAATTTCCTATACAAATATACAATACAACAACAGCCTGGTTGCTCTATTATATTCCCGTCCTTAAAACATCAAACAAGGACATTTTATTCAACAACAGTTACAAAAATTATAACATATTCATATTATGAAATAAAGCTCAATGTTTTATGCAATCATATCAGTGAAATATAGAATTTGAGTTATCTCTCTTTGTATAGTAAATTGATCATACAGAAATACAATTTTTTCCTGTCTTTACATGCCCATTTTTAAACAAATCTTTGATGAGTACCAAAATCATAAAAGCAACATTACTATATCTTTATTGGGTAGTGACTGATAGAAATACTTGTAGACAGACAATCAAGTTAACTTCAAATAGTCAATGATTATAAAAGAGTCTGGATAGGAGGGTCCCTCATTTCTGTTTTTAAATTTTCTTTTATTATTTTTCTCCTTTCTTTATAATTTTGCTCATTATTCTCTATTCTTTAATTTTTTTGGCCTATTTTTCTCTATTCTTTTTAACAGATTTTATTGTTCATTGAAACCAGTCTGAACCAAAATCAAATATCCCTTTCAATCAGAAAAAATATCATTTTTTTGCATAAAATTGTAAATATTTTTTTTGGTCTAGCTACACTCAGCAATAATTTTATCATTATAAACCATTACAACCCCTTCCTTTCATCAAACCCTGGATCTGCCCTTAACAAGATTTACATTGTAAGTTTTTGACAATTTTTAGCTTATGAAAAAAGATGTGGTATGATTGCCAATGAGACAACTCTCCACCAGAGACCATGGTCTCTTAAAGAAGAATTACATTGTTTATTGTAACTTCCAATCATAAGAGAAGTTTCCCTCTTTTTAATTTATCAAAGGAAGATAATTACTGGTTCATAAGTTGAGTTTGCCAACACCAAGTTTTGACGCAATATTTTTAAATTAAAATATTTTAAAAAAATAATTTATTATTAAAGTTCTAGTGCTTTGCTTCTAGTTAAGTAAGTTCACTGTATAATAAAACTTAGCAATGTTTTCTTTACAACACATGTCCATTTATCACGAGGCAATTTTAGTTACTATGGAAATGTATTTACAAAACAACAGCAACTATGGTTATTTATGTACATTAAAACAACAATAACTGTAATGACCTGCATGTAAAAATATTCTAAACAGCAAAAAAGAAGTTTTTTTTCTTTTCCTTAATCATAAAAGTACAGTATTCATCAAAAATGTAGAATATAGATAAAGAACAAACCACAAGAAAATTGATATTTATATTTCCCTCTTTGAAGTCTCATAAATGTACATTGTCTTTTCTTTCAGCACATCATGTGGAGAAAAAGACAATTTACTCCAAGTTTTAAGATGCAATCAAGTCACCAGTATCTGAAAATTTACCACAGATTTTTTTTTTTAAAGTGCAGAATTTTTTTTTTTATAAATCTAAAATTTGATAAAATCTATTGTGAATGATTTTTAAGTCCTACCAACTTTTCCATGAACTTTTGAAGAATCATGCAAACAACTATTGCTGTGGTATGTGGACTTTTTCTCTCTTAAATTGTAAAGTTTCAAATCTTATAAAAATTGCAGTAATTAATAACAATTAATACACAATATGTCCCACAAAATTTACATGTAACAGATTTTTACAACCAAAATGTTTATTATAATTTTCTATTCTGTTTTAACAATCAACATGATCAATACAAAGCCAACAATATATATAAATAAATAAAAGTCAACAAGTAGTATAAAATGTGTGACCTATAGCTATGAAATGATTTTTTCCTTAGGTAGGTACATATACAGTAGCTGCAGAACTGTACATGTAGCTCTAAGGTCGTTATATTTTTTGACAATTTGTGGACAAAAGTTTATGGTCTGTTTTATATGGTCTGCAAATTGTCAAAAAATATCATAAGGCCCTAAGAGCTGCGGTTCCGCAGCTACATTTACAGTACACATAAAGAGATTCAGTAAAAATTCAATGTTGCCCATTTTTAAACAGTAGTACTAGTACACATGCACTGACCCTATCTGCTGTCCCCTCTTTTTCTTTTCTTTTGTTTGGGGATAGTGGGTCTCTGGACAACCATTTTTTCAACTTTCATAAAAAAAATCTTTTTCAATAAAATACATTTACTAAAATAAATATTTTGTATTTTCTTGTAGAAATTAAGAATCAAAACAATTTATTTGAACAAAAAACACAATTCCTTCATAAAAGATGACTAGTCAGTGCATAATGCGACAGTCTGACTTCATTTACTTTGTATATTTCAATTGAAACATGGTAGTTACTTTATAAAGCAATATTGTCTTTGAAATTCAATGTTAAAGGCAACCCCTTTGACATGTTTGATAATCTATTAAAACAAATTTACAGCTTGGATTGTCTAGACTTAACCTACCGTAGTTGGAGCAGGATATTATGTGTAGACACTCACTTACTGTTAACATAAAAATAAGGAGATGTGGTATGATTGCCAATGAGACAACTACCCAACAAAGTTCAAATGAAGTGGATGTAAGCAATTATAGACAATTAAGACCATTTATGTTGACCTCATGACCTAAGTTATCATTCAATCCTTAACAACTCAATGAAAAGGGAAATAAAAATCCACAATATAAACAATTTCATTTAAAAGTTCTGTACAAACATTGAATTAACAAATTTAACCTAGATTAGTATTACACATGCACAAGACATACATGTAATACCTTTGATTAAATTACATACATGATCATATACTAGAACAAAAGCACATGATAAATATACACATGATACATATATCATTTTCAATGAAACAGTGAACATATACATTGTCAATCAATGTACATGTATTTATAATTAAATGCTTTGGGCTTGATTAGTTAATTTCAGTAAACACTTTTAACTGTCCATGTCTGACTAAAGCTGCCACACTTTTAACTGTCCATATCTGGTTCAAGATGCCACACTAGATGTGCAGTGAATTCTAAACGGTTTCCGAGTTTTTTCATACATTTTCTGCATGTGAATGGGTCAGCCTCATCAGCAGAGTGGAGCGAGTTATGTAACAAACACATGGTATAATCCTCAAACCAAATACAACAGTGCTCGCATTTACTTAATTTCTTCTCCTTCTCTTTAGAGATTGTTTCTTGGACAGGAGACACAGTTTGGCCTTGTCCAGCGCTGGCTGTCCCAACTATGTAAGGAGAAAAGTTCTTGGCTTCTAGCATAGTATTGGTGGTGTTGCCTGTATTTGTAGCCAAGGTGGCACTCCGTATCATGGGATTTTGCATTTGTCTTAGACGAGGAGTTGGTATTTTCATCGCTATTTTATTTCTCATTGCAGCTTTATAACTAGCCGGACCAAACAGTTTCATTTTAATACCTTTGTTTTCCGCTGGAGGCCCTGTTAACAAATCCTGAACTGCATTTTCACCAAGATTCCCTGTTTTCGAGTCATCTTGGGCCTCTTCATAATCATCGTCATTGTCCTCCTCCTCCTGATCTTCTCCAGCAATATCGTCAACGTAAGAGGAATTAGTTTCGTCTGCCTTATAAGAGTAATCCATACTGTATTCCGGACTTTCTGGTTCCTTTTTAATATGAGATGGCAGGATGAACATATTCATTCCATCTGACAAGGTATCTGCCGGGTAATTCTCTTCCTGTGGCGGAGGGGATCGGGCATATTTTATTGGATAGCTGTATGTGGCCACTTGTGGTTTCTCAAAAGGCGTTCCTTGTTTCGGAAGAGCTACTGCCAACCTGATAAAAGAGAAAATGTAATGAAAATGAAATGCATAATTACTATTGTCTTTCAACATGTTCAAAGTCTGAAATTTTTTAAGCTATTCTTTTAAGCAATACAAGTCAAAATGCAAGTGAGAGGTTTAGCTAGCTATAAAACCAGGTTTAATCCACCATTTTCTACATAAGAAAATGCCTGTACCAAGTCAGGAATATGACAGTTGTTATCCATTTGTTTGATGTGTTTGAGCTTTTATTTTGCCATTTGATTACGGACTTTCCGTTTTGGATTTTCCTTCGAGTTCGGTATTTTTGTTATTTTACTTTTTGTATTTAAACTCAAATGTAATTTCAGCTAAAACAAATTAGTGTTAATTAAAGTAATTAATGTAATTTTTTTTTCTTTTTGCAGAGAAAATAACAGGTGTCAACAGGTACAATTTATCATGTTCATATTTTTATTAGTAGCAGATGTGTTAAAGAGTACATGAATGTATGATGTTGAAACCATAATTTCTTAAAAAAACTAGTGTATAAATCTAAATTCTAATACACATAAAGACCAACATACTTAAGGAAAAAATTAAGTATTTTGCATTTAATGCTTTGGCATAAAGTACAATGCACAGATGTGGATGAACATGATGAAAAAAAGTCTATGACAATCAAACGAAAAAAAGATACCTCAGAAGCAGAAGCTGATCTGTGTAACTCTCCCAGTACACATGGTACAAAAGTCTCAGAACAGTACCCCATAAAAAACTAAAAGCTAAACTATGCCTTATGATTTATCGGATTCAACAAAAAATGCAATTCTTCTCTGAAATGCATTCCAAACTATCCTTTTATTGGAGAACTTTCATAAGAAGCCAAGACAAGAGACAATAACTTGAAACTTCTATTAATTCAGACAAAATGGCAAACTGTAGAGGATTTCCCTTCCCTGCTATGAAATTAAACTATAAATAAAAATTATGGGGGGGGATACATGTAGGTGATATATAGTTTTTAACCAAATGAATTAACGGGTCATGTGTACAATAATTACTTAACCCAATTAAAATAAAATGCTTCTCTGAGCGCAGCTGGATATGACCGCAGAGGTCCAACCCTGAACAGTTGGGGCGAAAATGGACACAATATTCGTGCTTGATACACATGATACAGGTCTGAATTTGGATTGTAATTAAATATTTGACACATAATAGCTTTCTGACACCAAATAACTGTAGTCAAAGAACTTAGAATAGGTATATGATTTGAATTTATATTCAATTTTTTTGCTTTTGAAATACACTATGCTGTTGCGTATTGACACCCCCCCCCCCCCCCCCCCCCCTTTTTTTTGCCAAAAATAAAATATTTGAAGAAATTTTCTGAAATCTAAAATGAAAAAAAAAATTGTCCCCCACAATTTCTTTTTTACCCCCCTCCCCCCCACCCCCCACCCCCCCCCCCCCCCCCCTTTTCCAAAAAAAAAAATTCTTTCCCTCAAGATATGGTCATAATCTCAATTCACAAATTTCCAATGGAGTTTGCAACCATAATTCCCAATTTAAATACATCATAAAAGTCTTAAATAGATAATTTAAAAGCAGTGTAAGGGAGGTAATCCAACATTGTACAACATTGTACAATTTTGTTTTTGGATTACCTCCCTTACACTGCTTTTAAATTGTCCATTAACCAGGAAACCTTTGTTTTTCCACCTTTTTTGCCCCTAATTCCTAAACAGTTTGAGCCATAACCCCCCAAAGCCAATCCTAACCATCCCTTTGTGGTATGGAAACGTGTGGTATAATTTCAGAGAGATCCATACACTTAAACGCAAGTTATTGTCTGGAAGTTACAAAAATGCTTATTTTTGGCCCCTTATTCCTTAACTGTTGGTACCATTACCCCCAAAATCAATCCCAACCTTCCTTTTGTGGTATTGAACCTTATGGTAAAATTTCATAGAGATCCATTCACTTAAACTAAAGTTATTGTGCGAAAACCAATGTGTCTTCGGAAGACGACAACGACGACGACGCCAACGTCATACCAATATACGATTTTGCGGTCATATAAATAGGTTACATGTATGATACAATTTAATCTTTACCAAATAGGAGTTTCAGAGGGAAACCGTAGAACAGTGCAGTCATGGGCTGAAGCAGACATGTATATTTTGGTCAATATAAAAATATGTTTGGTTGCTTTGTATGCCTTTAAAACCTTCAAACATAAACAAAATGATAGATAAAATGTCAATCATTATGTAAGTATGTTATTATTGTCATGATTATACCCTAGAGTGGGATATATTGCATTCATCTTGTCCGTTATTCCATCAAATATTTCCATCATACTTTTTTATTAATGTACACTTCCGTATACACAACATTCATATGTATACCAGTATGTCACTCATATGTTGAATAATTGCATTGTTTTGAGTATGTATATGTATGATTTTGTCCAGACTCAGTGAATATCCCCGGGGTTAAAAGGGTGCTCTGCACCTGTGGGGGATGCTTTTGCAGCACCCAGACCCCCTGCTGACAAATCCTGTGTGATGATTGCTCGCACAACCTCCCAACCCCACTGCAATTGATATGGTCGATTCGTTTGATTTTTATGTTTTCTTAATGTTAAGTTTAAAGGGGTATAACTCTTTGATTTGTCAATGGACCAGGCTGACCTACTAATATGTGAATTTTTACATCAGGAAATAATAATGTACAAATTTTTATGAACATCTGACATTAAAGCACTAGCATGTAGGAAGGGTTGCATCCTTCTTAATTTATATAGCATAGTTCCAGAAATAAGGGAGTAAAAAAAAACTATCTGGTTTTCAATGTTAGAAAAAGTCACTTTTGGAGGTAAATAAGAGGTTGGTCATATTTAATAAAATAACTTTTGCCACAAATATATTTTATAGTATTAACTATTATTAACCTGTGTGTTTCATCTGACACTGAGAATCCATCCATTTTAGAGGTGTAGCCATTGCCTCCACCTTGGGCTGCATTCACTACTTTGAGTAAGTCATCTGGTGCAGGTTGGGGACCAAGACTGAATTTAGCCAAACCAATCATAGGTGTATTTTGGTCACCATTCTCTCCCGGTTCTTGTTTAATAACCATACCACCCTCTACAGCGGGCCCTTCATTTTTCCCGTAGATAGAGATATGCAGATTTTTATGAGCATGCAGTTTGGTTATTTCGTCAAATGCTTCACCACATCTGTGACAGGTATAGACAGTGGATACACCATGTGCCTGTTGAAGATGAGAATGCAGGGTTTGTCTACGGAGAAACTTCTGACTACAAAGACGACACTGGTTTCTCTGTTTCTGTGGCATGTGAACCTTTAAATGCTGTTTGACATGATCAGAACGGGTGAAACGTCTACCACAAATGTTACAGGCATACGGACGCTCACCACTATGAACACGCACATGGCGCTGAAGTTTTGATGGAGTTGAGTATGTCTTTGAACAAACATAACAGGAGTGACATTGGTTTGATTTTCCACGTGCATGTGAAGCAATGTGTTCCTGCATTTCATCCGGAGAGTCGAACTGCCTCGCACAATATCGACACATATATTTTGTGACGACTTTGACAGAGTACTTGCCAGAACTTGGTGCTGTACTTGTACTCTGAACAGTTTGTATACTTATTCCATCTAGGTTATCTTCATCTTCGTCCATTTTCTCAATTTTAATTCCTTGACCATTTGTTTCTCCTCCCAGCTCATCTTCATCGATCGGCTCCTGTTTAATTTTAGGCTGGTTATTTCTGACAGTACTTTTAACGGTGGACATAGCATTTTTTGCCAACATTCGGGTGATTTCACTTTCAACGGCTGATTTAATGTAATCGTCTGAGGTATTCATCTTGTATACTAGTTTAGTGATCGGCTCCAGTGTATATTGGTTACTTCATACCATGACAATGGGAAATTGTCATCTAAAATGAAAAAAAAATAATGTATTATTTAGTTCAGTGTATCATCTTAACCATGTACAAATATAATATATGTACTGTGTAAAATGTAGTTTTATGATGATTTTATTACTTGGAAAAGGGGGAAATTATATATCATAATATAAAGAACCTCAAATATTTTAATCAATGTGTGTATATATACAAGATTGTGATCATATGTTTACTCGTGACCTCATCAGTTAATGTGGATTCATTTGTTTGTGTGGGTAGCAATTTGTGTAGATTGAGGAAAAAATTGTATTTTAGTGGATTTGGGAATTCATGGTTAGGGAGCTACCATTTGATTTTTATGGGGGGGGGGGGGGGGGGGGGCTAGAATGAAATTTGAAAAAAAAGGCAGGACAGGAGTTTTGAGTAAAAAAAAAGGCAGGATGAGCAACTTGGCAAAAAAAAGGCAGGATAAACTAATAAAAAAAGGGCAGGACAGAATTGAGTGAAAAATAAAAATGCAGGACAGAGATTACAAATAAAAAAAAATGCAGGACAAAATTTTTCATCCTAGCCCCCCCATAAAAATCAAATGGTAGCTCCCTTATGCCAAAGTCTGCATACAAGCTTATACAAAATTTGTACTTTATTTAACATTGCAATTTGTGGTCCACCTTTACCACGTAAGCAACAAAAATTGGTATCCCAAAGATAATATTTATGTCTTCTGATGAATAAAGAGCTGTGACATAAGCGCATGATACACCCTTTGACCTTTAAGCTCGTCTTTATGTTTTAAATGAATTCATTTGATCTACTAGAAATACTGTGAGCAAATAGAAAACAGACATGCACACACGGTGGTACCCATTGACATAAATGACGATTTTTCAACGAATAAAGTTCCATAACTACACGAATATCAGAAATTTATATAAAACAAAGGGAGCTTATTTCAATAATTATAAACAAGTCACCAATGTGGCGTGAAAACTGCTCAAAACGTTTTTGAGTTTTTGTCTGAAAACTGGAAAATCCCCCCTTTTTCATGAATAAAGTCCTAATACTCCAAAATGTAATACATATTAGGGGTTTGATAAAGCCTTTGATAAATCCATATTATCATGGATGAAAGCTGATACAGCATGATAGTCATTGATTGTATTACACAAATAATCTACTTGTATTTACTTAGTACTAGTATATAATAAACTAGTTTAGTACTAGTTACCATCATGTCCTGACTTATCACCATCAAGAATTCAGTTTATCTTAAACACTGGTTTACAGAAACTGAATTTGGAAATAAAAGTTAATTGGGTGGCCTTAATTCAAGCCTCATCTTGTTAATATTGGTTAGTTTGGTAGTCCAAAAAATTTCTATAATAAATGGACTGTGGAAAGAACACAATTTGGACTGCTTTCACATTTTGTCATGGTGGGACCTTTTATTGTTTCCTATACGAGAGTTTGGATGGGGTTTACAGAAAAAAAAGAATAATGGACAAAAGGTGCAGAATAAACATGATAAAGGGCACAAAAAATAAAGAATAGAGAAAAATAGGATTCCAAAATTACAGAATAGAGAATAATGGGGTGCTGAAATATAAAGATTGGAGAATAATAGGCAAAATAAATAAAGAATAAAGAAAAAATTGCCTAAAAAGTAAAGAATAAAGAAATGAAGGACCCCCATCCACACCCTCCTATAAGGTATGGGCTATGTGTTTTGCCCATTGGTGAGGCTGTAAAGTGACACCGTGCCCTACTGTTGTTTATATCCTTGTCCTTAGATGTTTGATGTATAAATAGAGGTCTTACTAGAGAAAAATAGGCCCACAAAATAAAGAATAAAAAATAATGGGGTCCAAAAATATTAAGAATAAAATAAAGAATAATGAGCAATAAAAATTGAGAAAAATATCCTAAATTAAAGGATACAGAATTGAGGACACTCATGTCTTAAAAACAAGTTGTATAATACTAATCACTCACTTTTGTATAAATTTTATTTCACCTGAATTAAAGTATTCTTTCATTGTTGTGTTGTAAGGGAGATAACCTGAGAATTCTTTGTAATAACAGAAATAAATATAACATGGCACTTATTATTTCACCTGAATTAAAGTATTCTTTCATTGTTGTGTTGTAAGGGAGATAACCTGAGAATTCTTTGTAATAACAGAAATAAATATAACATGGCACTTATTATAACTCTAATCAACTCAGCCGTAGTATAAGTGATAATAATTGTTCTGTTTAATGTATTGTTGTTTTTTTATTTCGTTCCATTTTATAAACACATGTACAAAGATCATAGATCAAATGTATTAGTTCAGTGTGTGTTCACTTGTTTTTGTTAATATGTCTTTTGATTCAGTTAAGCCATTTCAATTGATATTTCATAGTATGTCTTTCTATGTTGTGATGTTACACTATTGTTTCAGGTAAGGGTGAAGGCTGGTGCCTAGTAAAATGTTTAAACCCTCTGCATTTGTTTGCACGTGTCCTACAAATGTATGTCAGGAACCTGATGTTCAGTGGTTGTCATTGGTTGATGTGGTTCATAAGTGTTTCTCATTTTTTATATAGATTAGACTGTTGGTTTTCCTGTTTGAATGGTTTTACACTAGTCATTTTTGGGGCCCTTTATAGCTTGCTGTTCGGTGTGAGCCAAGGCTCCGTGTTGAAGGCCGTTCTTTGACCTATAATTGTTTACTTTTTACACATTGTGACTTGGATGGAGAGTTGTCTCATTGGCACTCATACCACATCTTCTTATACATTGTATCTATGTAATGTAATTATTTTAAATTCATTTCAAACATCTTTTAAAATACAATTTGCATCTAAATTGGGTAAATTATTCATTATCAAAGAAAAAAATATAATTACCCTTTCCATAATAAGTATTTAAATATTATTAAAGACATGTTTAAAAATATACTAATATATCCCAAGATTTATCTGATAGAAAAGTATTTTTGTTTATACATGTTATAAGAATATATTTTTTTTTTTCAGGTGGGTTATCAATACAGAATTATATTTATACTATTTTCAAAACAAAACATTACTACATGTACAACCTTTAACTACAAATGTATTGTTTTTAGGCACTATTCAAAATTTCTATTCTATGCCTGAGACATATATTGGCAACAAGATGACATCTTGTGATATGATGCTGCCATTATGATTTCATTGAAAATATTTAATTAGGAATTAAAATCTTATTAGACAATCAGGTCTTTAATGTTATTGCAAAATTTATTAAAGTCAATATGAGTTAGATCTATTTATTTTTTCATGTAACTACATTATTTATACTATAAACCAAGGGCTTTGTTACAGTCTAATTGTATTGTGATTGTGTAATTAAATTATATGTATCTATGCTAATCAATGTTCTTTTTCCTAATACACGTTCTCTATATGCCCCTTGTGGGCCCTTAATTGGTAATAAAATATGTTCTTGTTCTATTTTCAATAAAAAAAAATTTAAATATATATACATGCAATATAAAAATAAGAAGATGTGTTATTATTGACAATGAGACATCTCTCCATCAAAGACCAAAATAAATGGGGAATGTGTCCATGGGACACAGGTGATGCCCCTGCTTGCATATAACGTTATAAAGGAATATAACTCAAGAACTGTAAAAGTGACACTACCCAAATTTGTACTTAATCTGAGTTTTTGTGGTAATAAGCATTGTGCATAAGTTTCATAACATTTGGTTGAGGCAAACTTAAGTTAGAGAACAAAACAAATATTTCAGGAATTTTTCCATTTATAAAGGGGCATAACTCTAAAACGGTAAAAGTGATGCCACCAAAACTCACACTTGAGCTGTGTTTTGTGGTAATAAACATTGCGTATAAGTTTCATAACATTTGGTAATGGCAAACTAAAGTTAGAGAACAGAAACGAAAAATTCAGCAATTTTTCCATTTGTAAGGGGGCATAACTCTAGAATGGTAAGAGTGACGCCATCAAAATTGAAACTTGATCTGTATTTTCTCGTAATAAGTATTGTGTATAAGTTTCATAACATTTGGTTGAGGCAAACTAAAGTTAGAGAACAGAAACGAAAAATTCAGCAATTAATCCATTTGTAAAGGGGCATAACTCTAGAACAGTAAATGTGACGCCACCAAAATTCAAACTTGATCTGTAAGCATTATGTATAAGTTTCATAACATTTAGTTGAGGCAAACTAAAGTTAGAGAACGGAAACCAATGTTGGGACGTACAGACGGACAAGGGTAAAACTTAATGCTCCCTCCGCTACGGCGGGGGCATAAAAAGTAGTTAAAAACTATAGGTCACCATATGGCCTTCAACAATGTGCAAATACTAAATATTAAGCCATAAAAGCCCGGAAATGACAAATGTAAAACAATTCAAACAAGAAATCTAATCGCCTGATTTATGTACAATGTATACAATAAATATAATACAAATATGATATACAGCAACAAACGACAACCACTGAATTACAGGCTCCTGACTTAGGACAGGTAAATAGAGAATGCTGCTGGGCACACAACCCTCCGGATCCTCTACCTGGGACAGTAGTGTAACAGCCCATCAAAAGAATTAACGACATTTTTTGACAAATCTTTAATTTAAAAAAAGATATATCTTTTTTTTTAAACTTTAAAACCATTACTTGGTTAACTCTTATAATGAGAAAAATATAAAATAGAAGGAGCCTTATATGAATGATATTTTAATAGATTATGTGGAAAATAAATTTATATTGTATGTCATGTATGAAAACCCCATATCCAATCCCAATATGCACATATTTAATACATTCATTGTGACCACAAAAAATAGCAGCTTTACACATTTAAATGTTACAAGAGAAGACATTGTCTAGTATTCCATACTTTAATTAGAATTGAATAACAAATGAGTGTGTCTATTTTTATCCAGCCACGTGTAGTATTTACCTTTGTCCTCAAATCTGATTAGCTGCGCCACCTACCGCAGGTCACGGAACTAATTTATTCCTATAATACCCACTGCCCTTAACGAGGTCACAGACCGTACACAAAAGGAAATTTCCCAAAATTAGGGAAATTAAAACAAACTACTATTATCTTCTTACTTCAACTTATATATAATTTTAAATTCTGCCCAGGGAATGTGTTTAATATTGTTTTCTGCATCAAAAATAGGTATTGAACCCTTGTTTATCCTTATCGAACGTTAATGGCTGACAAGGGGCGAGACGACCCTCTTTGTCGGAGCATATTTTACCTTAATTACACATAAAATCTCATTCATAATTACATAAAAAATGAATAAATCAAGTATCTGAATTGTTATGTAGCGGAATACGCCTGTGTGCTTACCAGAGAAGCGAATTTTACTTGACTCCCATGTAATTTCTGAGATCCTTTATTATCACCATTCCTCGCCGACAAGTGCCCTGGGAAGTGTTTCTAAATAAAGAACAAGTGCTCCAGTTGGGATTAACAGGGCAAGGGAGACAAACGCTTCTGACTTAAAGGATGAAAGAGGGATAGGGGACTATTAGTTACAAATCCTTAATTTGTGAAATATGGGACAGGGATTAAGATCACTATCATATTTATCTGACCCCTTTTAATCTCCTGCAGATCTACATAGTAATTAAAAGTTGACAATGACATTCAACGTCATTTTATTTATGAAAATATAACAATGTAATAAAAGTATACAAAGTCATAAATTTGTAGACTAATGTAATGTTTGACTTTTTTCACTCAATTACTGTGTACAACATTTATATTCGTCAGATTTTTATCAATTAAAGGCAAGTAACTTTTAAATAAAACATTTTATCGTTGAAATTAAAATATTTATGCACATTTGAAGATGTTGATTTTACAGAGATCGACTTATATAAATATGTCTTTTCTTTAAATAAATCTATTTTTATAAGCCAAGGTTCATCGAACCTTAACAAACATGCACGAAAAATATGCGGTTTCAATATTTTGTATATCTATAAATATTTTAGAGTATTTTTACAACATTTTGTACTAAAATTGTGTCACGCAAACAAAGCATCTATCTTGAATGTTTCTGATATTTTTTTTTTCTGTACGGGGGAGGGGGACATTCAGATATTTTTGTATCCCGTTGGATATTATATTTCATTGTACTTCTTTATGATTTTTACCATTAAAATTCGTACTCATTTTTTCCATACATATTTATTTTCCCATTGAAGTACGCTTAAAACTCTATCCCTTTTCAACAGTTTAACATAAAAGTTGATGATAATGATGATGATGATGATGATGATGGATGGCTGCTTAACGTCCAGCGGATTTAACAGTAACTGTAAGAGGGGCGGTACGAAAAGGGTATCCATTTATCAGTAGGTGTATCCAAATGTGTATACATTATCTAAATATGGTCCTGTAAACCGATGATAAATCCACAAAAACGCTTAGAAAGTTCGAAATTATTGTTATTGATATTCTATAACTTCCAATGGAAATAGTCTAAAGATGAAGTAGAAAAATAATGCTTCGAATGAGCGAAATAAACGAAACCGACCATTCACATTTTGTTTGTTCTGGGTATTTTGTTGGGTTTGTTGTTGCTTTTTGTTGTTGTTTTTTGTTTTTGTTTTTGTTTGTTTTTGTTTTTAGTTTTTGGTGTTTTTGGTGGGTTTTTTTTTTTTTGGGGGGGGGGGGGGGAGGGGGGGAATTAGTTTTCTTAATAAACTGTTTGTGTCTAAATTTCTTAAAGACAAAATGAGTTGTTTAAGAAGAGAAGACGGAAGAACATAATAATGCGTTACTATTGAAAGCAGGTAAACACATTGATTCAACATTCATTTCCCTAAAAAATTCTTATTCCGTTTTCTTATAAAAACAAGAAGATGTGGTATGATTACCAGTGAGACAAATATCAACTAAAAAACTAAATGATGTAGGTGTTAGCAACTGTCTGTATGTTATTGAAAACAAAATTTGTTTCTGATTAAAGTCTAAGTAATACCAATGTCCTCCCACGAACACACAAGATGAATGTTCGGGACATAAGACACAGCTCGTGATATATTTGACAGAGAAAGAAGGACGTTTAGTTTTATTGTGATTCAAACTCATAAATCGAAAACAAACTGACAACGGCATTGCAAAAAAAAAAGAAAAAAGACCAAAAGACGAACAACAGTATACAAAACACAACAAAGAAAACTAAAGATTGAGCAACACGAACCCCACCAAAAACTGTGGGTGAACTCAGGTGCCCCAGAAAGGTAAGCAGATCCTGCTCCACATGTGGCAACCCAGTGGCGGATCCAGGGGGGGGGGGGGGGGGGTCCGGGGGTTGGAACCCCCTTTTTTTTACGATTAATGCATTTAAATGGGGACATATAGTTGGAACCCCCCCCTTTATCCTGGGTTGGGAACCCCCCTTTTAAAAATGGCTGGATCCGCCCCTTGCACCCGTCGTGTTGCTCGTGTAAGTACAAGCCCAGTGATATGTCTAATTCGGTAGGTCAAATGTATATTATGTCCCAGGGTCACGGTGCGCGTTTAAACAATGTGTCTATAAAAAAACAAAGACAACGATTTGGAATTAAAAAGCTAACTGTTAAAGTGTCATTGTTAATTTGCAGGACATAGAAAATACTCTCAACAAAAAGGTATTGAGACAGAACGAATTTGTTGTCCTCACCTTTTAAATTTGCATTTTTTTTTTGCCCTTTCCATCTTTTTAATCTGCATTTTTTTTCTTTTAATTTCATCTTAAAAGAAAAAAAATGACGGGTTTGGGAAAAAAAGGGGGAGGGCAAAAAAATGTCCTGTCCCAAAGTACCTGTGTACGAAACAACAGTAAAGCTCGGAAAAATAGTGTCTATATATGTACTAGCAAGTTAAAGGAAACTCTTTAAAAAAACCTTATGAGAACAAGTTGCGAGCGGTCATTAGTCTTAGTTGTACGTATACATGCATATCGGATCAAAGTGGTTGGTGGGATCGTGTTTTCTTGGTCTGTATTTTTTCTTCTTCTAAACTGACAAATTTTTTTGCCCTCCCCTTTTGTTTTATTTCAGAAATCCGTATGTTTTTGTTTTCTTTTAATTACATCTTAAAAAAAAAAAGACGGGTTTAGGAAAAAAGGGGGGTCCAACAAAATTGTCCTGTCAACGAGTACCTCAGTCCTGTGTACGCAAAAACAGAAAAACTCGGAGAGCTTCGCTTTTCCTGCGTCCGGTTACACATGCTTAAGCTCGTACAAATAAAGTTTATATTTTCCGACAGTGTACATACATGCATAATGAAATTAAAGAATGGGGGAATAAACCAATAAACTAAGGTATTTTCTGGAGAGAAACAGTGTCTATATCTATACTATTAAGTTTTAAGGAAAATCTTCAAATAAAAAACCCTCACAAGAACAAGTTGCAAGCTTTCACCAGTCTTAATTGACTTGGTACATGCATATCGGATCAAAGTGGTTGGTGTGATCGTGTTTTATTGGTGTGTAAAACATTTAATTATGTAGCCAAGGATAAGGCTTCGACAATAACGATATTCATGATTCCTGATGTAGAAGGTCCACGTCTTATAATGCGTATAGGGTCATATATGGACCCTATACCGCTTACGCGTTAGCAGAGACAGATATTGTCTTATGTGTCTCTGGCGTTATGCACGATCTTTATACCAAGTACATGTGTTAAAATGAAACAATGATTGGGGCGTGAGGTTCTACCAAGTTCAAACCTGGAAGCTATACTGGCTGCTTCTGGCGTATTTCTTCATCCGTAGAGAGCAGTTACAATTTTTTTTTGCATAGGCATATGTGTCTTAAACCGTTATTTTTTATAGCTCCAAACGTCGCTATATATATAAACAGTGTTTTTGTATTTAAATATTTTCTGGTTCGTTTTTTGATTTAGTCTATTTTTTCTTGTTTATTTTTTTTTATTGCTTGTTTTATTTTTTTAATGCATATTACCAGGTACCATATACTCATAGTCTTTTACAATGGATCATAGATTTGACAGGTTTCACAATATGGTGAGCTTTTCTGAAAACTTTCTTTAGAGTCTGCAAAGATTAGCCTATCGTCTGCGAACATTAGGCTGCCAATAATTGAATTTTCAAAGATGGTTGGTACTTTATTATTTCAGGGCGTTCAACCTAAATTACAACTGTGAACAGTACATAAAAAAATTACCATGACATAAAACTAAGAAGATGTGGTATATGATTGCTATGAGATCACTCACCACCAGAGACTATGCGTATAAATACACGAAGAAGTACAGCACAAAGACAGAAAAATACGAGCCGAACCTTTACTTCTTAGTCTACAATGTATATAATCCCGAAGATGTTAGGCATCACTTTTACCGGTGCGTGACACATAAAAGCCCGAGAAAGTTTGGCATTACTTTTACTGATTTTTACGACAGAGTTGCCTTAAGAAGTTGGTGCTTACTTTTACTGGCCTGTAAATTATTGATGCCTCAAAAAGTAAGCCATTACTTCAGCCGGTGTGTACGACAAAGTAGCCTGAGGAATTTGTGACTTTACCGGTATGTACGACACAGTGGCCCAGCGAATTTGTGACTTTTTTTTTTAACTTTGCCGTTTTTTTTAATCACAAAAGCCTGAAGAAGTTGAGTCTTATTTATACCGGTGTGTAAGACACAAAAGACTGAACTATTTTGTCCTGATCTTTACCGGCGTGTAAATCATAGTAGCCTGAATAAGTCAGTTAGGCATATGTTAATCGCTGTGTTACAACACTTAATCCCGAAGAAGTTCGACCTTACCATTTTACAGAAGCCCGACGAAGAATACGTCTGTCCAGGCCAGGGGGATGGTTGAACGCTCACAAACCTGTTTTACCCCACCTCATTCTGTAGGTGCCTATACCAAGTCAGGAACGGCCTGTAGTAAAGTGGTTGTCGTTGGTTCATGTCTGTCATATTTCTAAAATTGTTTTGTTTTAAATTAGGTCTGACTCATTAGTTTTCTCGTATGAATTGTTTCACATTTCTCATGTAGTCTTATATCTTTTATAGCCGCGACCATACAGTATGTTTTTTTCTCATTTGAAGGCAGTCTGGTGGTCTATAATTGCTTACTACCACTTCATTTTAATTCTGGTGGATAGATGTCTCGTTGGCAATCATACCATATTTTCTCATTTTTTTTAACAGTAGCCTGAAAAAGTTAATCCCTACTTTTATCGGTGCGTGACGATGTTGGGTTTTACTTTTACCGGTGTACATATCATGGAAGCCCGAATAAAATAGGCGTTACTTTACCCGGTGTGTACTACCCATTAGCCTGATAACGTCGAGCTTTACTTTTAATTTACCGGTGCGTAAACAACAAAAGCCTGAAAAATATGAGCTTTACTTCTACCGGTGTGTATAAAACAAAGAAGCCATGAGAAGTTTGACATTACTTTGACCGCTTGTGTACGACACAGTAGCCTGACTGAGATGTTGGTCCTTACGTTTATCAGTGTGAATAATAGAAGCCTAAAAAGTAAGCCATCCACTTCATTGGTGTGCACCACACAGAATACTAAACCCATCAACAACATTGCATTTTTTCGCTTATCCCAAGTCAGGAACCTCTAGCCTTTGTTAGTCTTGTGTGTTTTTTAATTGTGGTTCATTTGTATGTATCGAAATATAGTGTGGCGTCCACTTAGCTGAACTAATATAGATTAGGGGCCAGCTGAAGCCCCCACCCCTTCTGGGTGCAGGATTTTCTCGCTGCATTGAAGATCTATTTTTGGCCTTGGACTGTTTACTGCTCTTTGGTCGGGTTGTTGTCTCTTTGATACATTCCTTGTTTCCATTCTCTATTCTAGCCAGGGAAGTTGGACCTTACTTCTACCCGTGAAGATTTGAAAACATTTAGGAAGTCGTAACTGACTTAGGTAGCCATAATTTCACAGGAAAACGATCAAATCTCATATCAAACACTTTTTATTTATTATGAAAAATATTTATTAATTTAAAGATGTTTACTCAATTTATGAACGTGTAGTTCTCTAAAAAGTACATGTATGTGTCAAAGAAACAACTAAACTTAAACTTATTTGAGACATATATATAGATGTTCAGTGGTTGTTGTTTTTTTTATTCATGTTTTATTTTGGTATTTTGTTTGCAAAACACGTCATAACGATATTTTTGGTATACGCGTTAACGATACGGCAATCCAAAAGACAAAGAAATACCAACAATACATGCATGCGATCTTCAACGAAAGTACAAGAAGTCTGAACATCAAAGATAACTAGTGACGAGGTTTCCGAGTTTGACAGACACATTAACCCCGTTGAGAATAACACACAACCCTCTCCCTTTTTAAATTGATTAGTGGAATAACTATAGCTCACTTACTTACCTTCTTATGTACAGGAGAACAAGAACAAGAACATATTTTATTACCAATTGAGGGCCCACAAGGGGCATATAGAGAACGTGTATAAGGAAAAAGAACATTGATTTATAGCATAGGTACATAGAATTGAAATACACAATCACAATAGAATTATACTGTAATAAAGCCCTTGGTTTATAGTATATAATGTATATGTACAAATGTGCATTAAGATTTTACTAGTTTACCAGATATGATACATTTTTTTTTCTTCAGATACATGTAGTTGATTTGTACTGACTTTTATTTTTCCCGTTTCGTGTAGATTTAATTCACCAACAACCCTTATTTCCCATGGATATTGATAAAGCAAGGGTTTACTCTACCTGACGGGTGCAAATAGTGGAGCAAGATCTGCTTACCCTTCGGAAGCACCTCAGATTATCCCGGTTTTGAGGGCGTTCATGTTACTTAGTTTTTTACGTAGTGTTTGCGGACTAATTTGTCTTTTCGTCGTCTCTCGTGTTTTGCAATGTTGTCAGTTCTCTTCAACTTTTGAGTTTTGGTTGTCCCTTCGTATGTTCTGCGTCTTTTTTGTGTGACGTTCTTATTGTATTTTTTTACGTTTTTTTTTATTCACATTGCCATTTCAAATCGCGAACCAAATTATTTTTGTTATATTTTTTATTCACATTGCCATTTCAATTCACGAACCAAATTATTGTTTATACATACCAAGAAGTAGTACCAAACGCTGTATATTTCATATTACACAAATGGAAAATTAATCATCTAAAGCTGCTCCTACCCATACTAATTATACATATTTTAATTGTATATCAAAGTAGTTTAGACAGAATACGAATGTTTTTTTTTTTTTGCATTTCATTTCTATCCCAAATACAGATTTTAAGCAAAAAATAAAGCCATCATATATATTTTGTATACTTTGCTTGCATTTTAACCTTATATATTACCTGATTGATTTTCTAGTCAAAAGGTAAAAGGTCAATTGATGGTAAATCGTGTAAATTACAGCCCAAGGCACAGCTGTTTTTTTGTTGTTGTTTTTTTTCTCTCTCTCTTTTAATGATTATTTATCAGCCAAATAAATTTTAATAACGAGGGAAAAGTAGAACAATGGTATTTTGTTTATATTTTTTTTATCTCCCTTTTAATGATTAACGTATAGATTTTTATCAAATAAATTCAGATTACAAAGTGAATATTGTGAAGCTACTTTAGTTCTTTAATGTACAAAACTTTCCAGACCTTTTGTATGAAATATGTAAATAAATACACGCCTTTATGAACTCATATCAAATATATTTTTTCTCCTTCAAACTAGTATACACATATTCCTGGTATGATATCTTTCCGTCTTTATTAATGTCCATATTATCTACTTTGGAGAGTGTTTCTTTGTCAATTTCTACACCCATCTTCCGAATCTCCTCTACTACGTCCTTTTTTGGGGCGAAACCGTCATTACTATGGTCAAATTTTAAGAACAGTGCTCGTAGTCTGTTGGTTCTTAAAAAAATAAAATAAAAAATATATCGAGAATTAAGCAATATAATATTTAATTGAAGTATTTGCAAGCCATCAAGATTGAAGTCCATCTAATAGCATAAAACAAGTTTGCCAAGAAAGCTCCACTCTTCTTTTCATAATTTTATTTAATAAATCTTAAACTACATGTATGCATTCCAGCAAAATCTTGTCAATTCCATGCCTTTTCTTACTGTTATATATATCTGTAAAATCAATTCCGTTTCCTGTCAAAATTTCAAATGCATAGATCTCAAAAAGAAGCACACAGACAGTTCTTAAACAAATATGTTTTAATATAAGAGGGCCTGGATGAGGTTTACAGAATACTACAGAAAAACGAAAATAAAAATAGATGTGGCGCTAAAAAATAATTAACAGAGAATAAGGTGATGCTAAAATAGAAAGAATATAGAAAAATGGGCAAAATTTATGAAGAAAAGAGAAAAATAGCATAAAAAATTAAAGAATACAGAATTGAATGACCCCCCATCTAGACCCTCATATAATATAACATAAATTGTTTATCCTCGTTATTTTGAAACTCACCAGCAAACTTCCTGAAGGAGAATATTAAATTTATAAATCAAATAATTTAGCTAGAAAAAGGCAGGGCATCAAGTGGTCGATAAAGACGGTCATTCGATGCTTAAATTAATCTTTTTCAGTTGATAACTAATTATTTGTGCTTGCAAGCATGCATGGTGGCTGACTCGTAGGTGTCACATCTTTAAAGATGTATCTTCACTAAAAACCGGGAGAAAAATTGCTCTTTTAGATCCCCAGTGAAATAAGTTTCCATCTTATGTCTTGACTTTAGATATATACAAAACATTTGAATCGAAAAGGAAATAAATTATCATGCTTGCTATAGAATGGCAAAATGCATGATATCAGAAAATATTTCCTTATAGCCCAAATATTTCCTTCTCAAATATCTAGGAAAAAATAACAATTATAAGCAGAAAATATAACAACTATAACTCGATAGGGGATATCAGTGATAGCAATAAGCATTTATGATGGATTGATTGTCGCCTGCTTTACGTCCAGTGGCATATATTTCATGGATATTTTTTTAACAAAAATCAAGTATACGACCGACTAATATCTTTTGACCTCAACTGAGGAGATTGGATAGATCATAGGTTTACTATAAGGTTGAACTGTTGGACAATAGAAATAAGTCCAGATTAACGATACAAAAGAGAGGCGAAAGATACCAGAGGGACATTCAAACTCATAAGTCGGAAATAAACTGACAACGCCATGGCTAAAAAATAAAAAGACAAACAGACAAACAATAGTACACAAAGCACAACATAGAAAACTAAAGACTGAGCAACACGAACCCCACCAAAAACTGGGGATGATCTCAGGTGCTCCGGAAGGGTAAGCATATCCAGCTCCACATGTGGCACCCGTCTTGTTGCTCATGTTAGTACAAACCCGGTAACAAGTCTAATTCATTAGGTCACATTCGGGAAAAGGGTAAACTCTTTCCAACCTCTATATAGATTCTTTCTGTTGTTTTGTGTGTAGCTCTCTTCTTACAATTTTATCTCTTACCTATTTTTAACATCCGGAAACTTATTCATTAATTTACAGTACTCTTCAACTGTTATGCCTTTTTTTGAGTCAAAATTTCCTTTATGAAATATTGTCTAAAATAAAATAAAGAATCATTAAAATTTAAAATCCACTGGGTTGGTATCCGATAACATCATACACAAGTTGGCCAGCATTGAGGAAAATTGCTTAAGACCACGGTCCAGACTCTGGACTTCGTTCGGATACATCGATAACTCTTACACTAGCAGCTTTGTTGTAACATATATCCTAAAGCAAATGCTATGCTTGACCCGATGAACAAACTGACTAAGGTTAACAGCTGTTAACGTTGTTTCATGAACATATAACACGCTTACTGGAATAGTGTATACATACTATAGTCACCTTGAGTATTGCATGTTAAATGTATTATCTTTTCTTCTCCATACTTTTGTCAATTGGTTTTAGAGATTAAAATATCTAACCCACGTTACTTTATGGTTTGAACTATACGCAACAGAGAGTGCCAAAATCAGTTGCAGGACCCAATATCTATAACGATCAGGGATTTCCCAAACGTCTTTTCTCTTTGTAATAACTGAAAACCACTAATAAGGGTGTGGATGGGGGTTTACAGAATAGAAAATAATGGGCAAAAAATAAAAAGAATAGAGAAAAATGAGGTTCTAAAATTTAAAGAATAGAGAATAATGGGCAAAAAGTATAAAGAATAGAGGAAAATGGCCTAAACAAATAAAGAATACAGATATGAAGGACCCCCACCAAGACCCTCACTAATACGAGTAGTCTTACCTCTGGTTTCATTTCTCCATCATAACCTAAGAAGGTCAATAATTTCTCAAACTGATGAAGTGACAACGTTCCATGCTTTGCAGTATCCATGGCAGCAAATTCTCCCTTCAGATACCGTTTAAATCCATCTTCCGGAACAGATGCATCATTTAATCTTGCACTGAAAATTTTCAACAACTCTCATTATTCTAAATCCACACCTGTAGATCTATAAGAATTTTTGTCATGAATAAGGCAAACCTTATCCCATCGAGAGAACTTTTTAAAAAATTGAATTGAGTATCCAAAATCTTACACGATAAAACTCCTGATTATCTGAAAGTTGTGTTTTCAGAACTCTGAAGTTTATGAAAGAAATTTGAGATCATTCTCAAAAAACAATTCTGTAGTTATTCGGCCAAACACGAATATATTTTAACAAGAGGCTGTCGAGTGACAGCAACCCGGATTTTCCTGCAGAGGTCGAATCCTGAAAAGATGAGCAAGTATGGACCCCTATTTGGACCAATTTGAAAAGTGGGCCCAAAATCAGAAATCTAAATATATGTTTATTGATGGACAATATAAGCTTACTTTTTAAAGGAGTTCATTTCATCAAAAAAGAAATATACAGCATTCAGAAAATTAGTTTTTACAAATAACAAACAAACTTGTCACAAAATTCTTCTAACAATTTACCAAAGAAAAGCAGAACAAGTCAAAATCGTGATTATTGAACTTGACCTCCATTTTGTTGTCAGTAACAACATATTAAAATTTAAAAAGGTTTGGTTGAACAGTTCATGAGTAAATGCACGGACACGACATTTTTTAAACTTTCAAGAACCGTAACTCCTGAACGGTAAAAGTCAAAATCGTCATTATTGAACTTGACCTCCATTTTGTTGTCAGTAACAACATATTAAAATTTTAAAAGGTTTGGTTGAACAGTTCATGAGTAAATGCACGGACACGACATTTTTTAAACTTTCAAGAACCGTAACTCCTGAACGGTAAAAGTCAAAATCGTCATTATTGAACTTGACCTCCATTTTGTTGTCAGTAACAACATATTAAAATTTAAAAAGGTTTGGTTGAACGGTTCATGAGTAAATGCACGGACACGACATTTTTCAAATTTCAAGAACCGTAACTCCTGAACGGTAAAAGTCAAAATCGTCATTATTAAACTTGACCTCCATTTTGTTGTCAGTAACAACATATTAAAATTTTAAAAGGTTTGGTTGAATGGTTCATGAGTAAATGCACGGACAACATTTGGTTGCCGTTTGCCCGTCCGCCCGCCCGCCCGCCCGCCCGACCGACCGACCGACCGACCGACCGCCGTACATCCCCAAATCAATAACCGACATTTTTGACACAAAAATCCGGTTAAAAATCTTTTGCATATAGTTCTGCAATTCTATGGAATAGCTTACCAATGAACATACACATCAACATCTTTATGTTTATTTAAATCAAAATGTTTCAATATCTCCGTCAAGCCACACAGAGATAGATTATAATATTTATTAACATGAACACTATGAATAATTCTTATGTATATATATGTTGTGTACAAGTTATCATTTTGTACAAATTATAATTTGTATTTTGACTTTGTACAAATTGTAATTTATACAAAAAATGCCTGTACAAATTACAATTTGTACAAAATTCGACTAAAATTCACTTATAACTTGTACAATAATTTATAGTATGGATTTTGTTATACAAAAGCATTGATACACACGATAGAACATAAAATACCTTATTTACAAAATACAAAAATACCCAAAGACAGCAAATGTAATTGATCCAGGTATGTCAGTTAATTCTGAAAGCACAACAGAAATTGGCCCCTGTGACAATTCTGATAGAATAATAAAAATTGGCCTCAGTGACAATTCTGATAGAATAATAAAAAATGGCCTCAGTGACAATTCTGATAGTATCATAAAGATTGGCCCCAGTGACAATTCTGATAGTATAATAGAAATTAGCCCCAGTGACAATTCTGATAGAATAATAAAAATTGGCCTCAGTGACAATTCTGATAGTATAATAGAAATTGGCCCCAGTGACAATTCTGATAGAATAATAAAAATTGGCCTCAGTGACAATTCTGATAGAATAATAAAAAATGGCCTCAGTGACAATTCTGATAGTATCATAAAGATTGGCCCCAGTGACAATTCTGATAGTATAATAGAAATTAGCCCCAGTGACAATTCTGATAGAATAATAAAAATTGGCCTCAGTGACAATTCTGATAGAATAATAAAAATTGGCCTCAGTGACAATTCTGATAGAATAATAAAAAATGGCCTCAGTGACAATTCTGATAGTATCATAGAAATTGGCCTCAGTGACAATTCTGAAAGCACAATACAAATTGGCCCCAGTGACAATTCTGATAGAATAATAAAAATTGGCCTCAGTGACAATTCTGATAGAATAATAAAAATTGGCCTCAGTGACAATTCTGATAGAATAATAAAAAATGGCCTCAGTGACAATTCTGATAGTATCATAAAGATTGGCCTCAGTGACAATTCTGATAGTATCATAAAGATTGGCCCCAGTGACAATTCTGATAGTATAATAACAATTGGCTCAGTGACAATTCTGATAGTATCATAGAAATTGGCCTCAGTGACAATTCTGATAGTATCATAAAGTTGGACCCAGTGACAATTAGGATGACACTGACGTTGAAACACCAATCATACGTGCCAGGAACCGTGCGCTGACTGGCCAACAGATCCAAGCCGAATAACTATCCCATGAAAATGAAACAGAAATTATCAGTACTTGCTGTGTCATTATACTAATTCTTCAGTATGATCGTACCCCAACTGATCCTCGAAGTATCTTATGTGTAACCATCGAATTTGTAGAATTTGGATACCGCATTGGAACTGCTGTAGGAATTTGAACAGGGTATTTGTCGAGAAATCAAATTGAAGCTGTTAAAGACACATCTTTATTCGCAGCAACGGTTTCTGAGCTTCGACTTTCGCTACGTGAAGCAGATAAAAAGCTCTCAAAAACTGGTGGTTCGGGTTTTCTTTCATGTAAATGCAAAGGGGGGGAGCAAATGTAAATGTAAAAAGCAAAAGATGTTGTGCAATTCCCGATGCCATAATGATGATACAGAACTATTTTTGTATTTTGTAAATAAGGTTTATTGTGTGGTCATGGAATACAACTTCTTTGGTGTGTATCAATGCTTTTTTTATAACAAGATCCATACTATAAATTATTGTACAAGTTATAAGTGAAATTTTGTACAAATTGTAATTTGTACAAGCACTTTTTGTACAAATTACAATTTGTACAAAGTCAAAATACAAATTATAATTTGTACTATTTTTTTGTACAAATTATAATTTGTACAAAATGATAACTTGTACACAACATATATATATATATAAACAAGTCTAAATTGAAAACAACGTTCAAACCTATGATTGCGTTGGATAAAAACCGCAATTTTTATACGTGTGCATGTAAAACAAATATCTTGGTAGAGGGGTCTATATACAGCACAAACAACATTTTCCAAAAGACCAAAAAAGTGAAAAGTATATTTTAACAAATCGCATTTGACTAACAGGTCGAACAGCTGATGTTGTTAAACCCTGCTGACTGCCATTGACGATTGCCAAATAAATTGATCACGAGATATAAATGGATCTTAATTATTAATTAAATACCAAACACAAAACAATAAACTTGCGGAGAAGATGGTATACCGCAAACATGAGGTGCAAAAAATTGTACACCATATTCGGATTTCGACAATTAATGTCTCTTCAGTGATGTTAGGGATCGAAACGGTATTTGGAAGGCCATATAATTTACCTCAAATTAGGATAGACTCTTGAATTTTGAAAGAGTCAAAATAGGATGAACGGATCATATAAACCCGAAGGCAAATATAATACAAGCCCAAACGAAAAAATATAAACAGCAATTTTTATACGTGTGCATGTAAAAACAAATTTCTACCAAGACCCCTCTACCAGGAAATTTGTTTTGCATGCACACGTATAAAAATTGCGGTTTTTATCCAACGCAATCATAGGTTTGAACGTTGTTTTCAATTTAGACTTGTATATATATATATATATATATATATATTGTATGTACTATATCATTATGTACTTACTTTATGAGGACCCCAAGTAAGATTAGTTAAAACTAATTGGTTACCCTTTTTGAATAAAGAAAGAATATTAAGCGTAGATCGGTTTGGTTTTGGGATTTTTAATAAAATTCATGTAAGGGAGTATATGCCATTTTCTTTTGAAGTAAAAAGCCCATACAACTCCTGCTGAGGTTCGATGCCCGTCTGCTTATTCGTCTCTGTATAAATACCCAACCGTGTCAGGCCTGATTTGACAGGTTTTAGTTTCAGATTTTAATGGACGTATCATTCTTTTTTTAATAAGTGTTGAAATCTATTGTTTCTTCTTCAGCAATAAAGAAGACATAAAAAGAAGGACACGAGTTTCAATAAAGAAGATTTAAATTTGCTTTTGACACACTTCAACAGACTCATGATATAGTTCAAGATACACCAGACACACCGGGCATCCCGATCCGACACACTTCAACAGACTCGTGATGAAGTTTAAGATACAGCAGGCGGCACACAGGGTATCCCGATCCGACACACTTCAACAGACTCGTGATATAGTTAAAGATACACTAGACACACCGGGTATCCCGATCCGACACACTTCAACAGACTCGTGATATAGTTAAAGATACACCAAACACACCGGGTATCCCGATCCGACACACTTCAACAGACTCGTGATATAGTTTAAGATACAACAGACACACCGGGAATCCAGATCCGACACACTTCAATAGACTCGTGATATAGTTAAAGATACACCAAACACACCGGGTATCCCGATTCGACACACTTCAACAGACTCGTGATATAGTTTAAGATACAACAGACACACCGGGAATCCAGATCCGACACACTTCAATAGACTCGTGATATAGTTCAAGATACACCAGACACAACGGGTATCCCGATCCGACACATTTCAACAAACTCATGAAGAAGTTAAAGATACACGAGACACAACGGGTATCCCGATCCGACACACTTCAGCAGACTCATGATATAGTTAAAGATACACAAGACACAACGGTTATCCCGATCCGACACACTCCAACAGACTCGTGATATAGTTAAAGATACAGCAGACGCACCAGGCATCCCGATCCGACACACTCCAACAGACTCGTGATATAGTTAAAGATACAGCAGACACACCGGGCATCCCGATCCGACACACTCCAACAGACTCGTGATATAGTTAAAGATACAGCAGACACACCGGGCATCAGGATCCGACACACTTCAACAGACTCGTGATATAGTTAAAGATACAGCAGACACACCGGGCATCCCTATCCGACACACTCCAACAGCTCGTGATATAGTTAAAGATACACCAGACACACCGGGCATCCCGATCCGACACACTCCAACAGACTCGTGATATAGTTAAAGATACAGCAGACACACCGGGCATCCCGATCCGACACACTTCAACAGACTCGTGATATAGTTAAAGATACACCAGACACACCGGGTATCCCGATCCGACACACTTCAACAGACTTATGATATAGTTAAAGATGCAGCAGACACACCGGGTATCCCGATCCGAAATCCGCGGAGGGATCCGAATCCCGAGGAGCAATTACACATGCTCTACAAAAGGTGGGTATGGGAAAATCTCGATCCGACTACCAGAGAACATAATCCTTATCCAATCTTATTTACTGCCTTTCATCTCGAACGATACACTTTCCGTCCAGATTATGCATAAAATATTTGCCACTGGACATTAATTAAGCAATCGGTAATCAATCAAATAACCTTTAATTTTACTTTAAGAGTTGAAAGGATTGGTAGAAATGGGGAGGAAGTATTGCTAATTGTTTTGTGATAATCAATTTAAATTAAGATATCTGTACATTGTTCCCTTTCCTTCTAATTATAAAACGAGTAACCTTTATATTCGCATAAAGAAAGCCATGCAGCACTTATACCAGCTAATTACTTCATTGAAGGGAATATCATAATATTGGGAAGGATCACACTTAATTTATTTTTTTCCTGCTCGTTATCAATATTCACTTGTCCGTTTTTCTTGAATATGTAATTCGTTAGTAGTATCTCGATTAAACAATTCGTTATCACGATTTGCTTGTTTGTAAACAAAATGCAGTGTGTCCGTTTAGGGCTACCATTCTTATCAACTGTTATGATAATAGTTAGTATGGTTTTAATTTACTGACAACAACATCAATATTTATACAGATAAAATCAATATCAAAGATCTAATAACAGTGTTGAATTGGTAACCTTTTAGAATAAGTTTATTTAAAGGATTGATACGTTTACACGGATCGTATCCAAATTTCCGGGCTCGGTAAACAACATAAGCGTAGAAATTAGGATGTGCTATTCCGTTTGAAATAAGTTTCTACAGGTACAGCCAAACTTGCAAACCAAATTTTTGTATCTATGGAAGAATTAAGTAAAGGTTTTAAGTAATTTGTGGTAACGAAATCCCTGACTTAATAAGTTATCAGTAATACATATATTCCGTTCACTGAAATCCAAAACTACAGACACGGGCATAGCGAACGAGTTGGGATATATAAACACAGTATTACGGTGCCAAAGGAACATTACCGTCCAAAAAAGGAAAATTAACGATAAGGAAAGAAAAATCGTCCCTTTTGTCATAAATTTTTGTGAAGAGTTTGTCGTGTAAAACTGAAATATCTAAATCTAGGAAAGGACAGTTATTGCTGTTAGTATTTGGTTTGCAGTAAGTTCCTTTGGGTAAATTTTTTGGCAGTATATTTAGAGAATTTTATTTATTTAACGAAAAAAAAATATATAATCAAGATAACGTAAGTGTTGTTGAATTTATCAATTAAATGGAATTTAGACAGATCTTTACTGACTTTGGCCATAAACTGTGATTCATAAAAGTACAGGAACAAGTCTGCTATTAAAGGGGCACAATAAGTGCCCATAGGAATTCCTACAACCTGTTGATAAACTGTATTGCCGAAACGTACATAAATGCTGTCAAGGAGAAAATTTACAGCTTTTATCATCTCATCACACCTCCAGTAAGTATATTTAGCATATTTACCTTCCTCATTAGGGAAAAAGGCTTAATACGAGTTGCAGCAAATAAATCAAAAATCAGATTAATCAAACAATCATTTACAGGACTTTCCATGTTGAATTTTCCCTGGAGTCAGGTATTTTCGTTATTTTACTTTTTACTATAGTAATAAAATAGGAAAACTTTTGTTTGATCATATCGTGCGGAAGTGAAATATAAAGAGTGGGAAAGTCAAAGCTGTCAACCGAATCCAAAGGACCATCAAAAGCATGTAATTTATCTAAAAAAATCCAAAGAATTGTGTAGTTATTATATACCTTACATACCCAGTATCTAATCATATTCAGTATTTACAAATGTTTTGATAATTGTTGATAATCTATAAAACAGTGATTGCACCCCCTCTTTTTTTTTCTTACCTTCGGGAAAATTTTCCTCGTCATTTTATTGAAAAATCACCACAATAATGAGGTGATTGCATTTCTTCTACGGCAATTACTTTATACTTCAGTTGTAAAACAAATTCTAAATCGTTAGTGCGCAAATGAAATCGATTCACAAGAAGTTATTCTAAGGTTAATATAGGGCCTCGGTGGCCGATTGATCTAAGTAGTTTAATTACTGTATCACTAGCCTGTCAACACCTTGATTGCGAGTTAGAACCCAGTACGTGTCAGGTGCGTTCAACTACAATCTTAATTGATTGATTGATTGATTGATTGATTGATTGACAATAGTGCTGAAAATGGCGTAGAACAAAAAATCAATCAATCAATTAAGGGTTAATTCATCTTTTAAAGAAATGAATGTTAATTTCAACAAGGCAGTGAGACACAACCAATCTAATTAAAATATAGATCTCGGATTTCGTTATACTACGTTATACTACATACGAGGATCTAACAAGTACCATACATGGTTTCACTTTTGTGACCTTATATAACGTAATATTTGACCCCAGAAAGTATTTATATCGACCAATCAGAATGCTCCTTATAAACGCGACCTAGGAACATGTTGAAGATGGCGACGAAGAAATGGAAAAACAACATAGAAAATGCATTAACTGAAATTTTGCCTTAGTACAAAGTGAAAGAATTGAAATTTGAGAAGAGACAAATTTTGGAAATCAAAGATTGCATGGTCAGGCTTCCAACATGCTTCAAACGGGCTATGGAAAGAGTTTACATACCAGATATCTGCTACCCGATAATCAAGTCGCTTTCATGTCGATCCGGCCCCACGTCGATCCGGCCCAAGTCGATCCGTCCCACGTCGATCCGGCCCAACGTCGATCCGGCCCAACGTCGATCCGGCCCATATTTAAAGTCGATCCGGCCCAATAAAAAAATATATATATAAGAAATAAAATAAAGATATATATTAGTTGTAATTCATAAATGTTTATGAATTTTACTATAATGTAAAAGGTGTACTGTAAAAAAAATTGGCATTTTACAAATATTTTCTTTAGATGAGTTTAAAACAACTATGTTGATTATGTTTTCATCACAAGTTTTCCAAATTTTGGGTATAATTGTATTAAAAACGTATATAACAGAATTTAGTACAATCAACAGGCATCAATGTCCTTGACCTCATTTTCATGGATCAGTGACTACTTGAAAAAAAAGTTAAGATTTTTTGTAATGTTAAATTCTCTCTTATTATAAGTAATAGGATAACTATATTTAGTATGTGCGTACCTTGCAATGTCCTCATGTCCGTCAGACAATTTTCATTTGACCTCGACCTCATTTCATGGATCAGTGAACAAGGTTAAGTTTTCGTGGTCAAGTCCATATATCAGATACTATAAGCAGTAGGTCTACTATATTTGGTATATAGAATGATTGTAAGGTGTACATGTCCAACTGGTAGGTGTCATCTGACCTTGACCTCATTTTCATGGTTCAGTGGTCAAAGTTAAGTTTTTGAGTTTTGGTCTTTTTTTCTAATACTATATGCAATAGGTCAACTATAAATGGTGTATGGAAATATTGGTCAATGTTAAGTTTTCATGGTTAAGTTTGTTTCTTAGATACTATAAGCAATAGGTCAACTATATTTAATGCCAAAATTGATTGTAAGGTATACATGTCTGTCTGGCATGGTTCATCTGACCTTGACCTAATTTTCATGGTTCCTTGGTCAATGTTAAGTTTTCTTGTTTAAAGACTGTTTCTTAGAAACAATAAACAATAGGTCAACTATGTTTGTTTTATTGAATGATTGTAAGGTGTAGATATAAGAAGATGTGGTATGAGTGCCAATGAGACAACTCTCCATCCAAGTCAAAACTTATAAAAGTAAACCATTATAGGTCATAGTACGGTCTTCAACACGGAGCCTTGGCTCACACCGAACAGTAAGCTATAAAGGGCCCCAAAAAATTACTAGTGTAAAACCATTCAAACGGGAAAACCAACGGTCTAATCTATATAAAAAACGAGAAACGAGAAACACTTATGAACCACATCAACAAACGACAACTACTGAACATCAGATTCCTGACTTAGGACAGGTGCAAACAAATGCAGCGGGTTTAAACGTTTTAATGGTACCAAACCTTCACCCTTTTTCTGAAACAATAGTGTTTCAGAAAAAGGGTGAATACAAAAAGTTTCACAAAACTGTACATGTATTTCTCGTTTGGTTTATCTGACCTTGACCTCATTTTCTTGGATCATGTTTAGTTTATGTGTTACTTGTAGTATAGCTTTGTATTTAGGACTATCAACGTAAAATCGATGGTTAGTAAAGAAGGCGAGACATTTCAGCGTGTGCACTCTTGTGTTTTAAATCTGGGAATATTAATTTGCGTGTTTTTCAGGTGTAAAATGGTAACTTGAAAGCTTATTAATTCTATTTGGTATTTTATATTTGTATTTTACATTATAAAGATAGATATTTTATTTTTTTTTTAAATTCCTTTATAGGAGTATTCATATTTTATTATGGGGCCGGATCGACGTAGGGACGGATCGACGTGGGCCGGATAGACTTGGGACGGATCGACTTGGGGCCGGATCGACTTGGGGCCGGATCGGTTTGGGGACGGAACGACCGGATACCATCAAGTCTGCATTCAAAGGTAAATTCTCGAAAATAGAGTATTAAAGGTTGACATTTTTCTATCATTGGGCAACTTCTCGAGTGTTTATTAAAAATAATCTTTGTGGAGGATTCACAGTGTACTTTAAAAAAACATGACAATATCCCAGAAAATACATTGCAAGTCTTCATTCTCCTACCAAAAAATTATAATTTACAAAGTCAATGAAGATATGGGATCAGATAAATCTAAATTCATTGGTAATAGTATATAAATCATAATGTCATCTTATTAATGATATTCTACTTGCAAAGATATACATGTATACTTATGCCAGCACATGCAGAAGAAGTTTTAATATCAGCATACTTTTTTTACTTCTGTCACACACTGATACATGTTGATATCATGTGGTGCTCCAGATAATTGTTAGGGGAAATTTCTGCCAAGAAAGAAATTAATTGTTCACTATTCTTGGACTCGGCTACAGTGGGTCAGAATGGCAATTAGTGTTTTAGTGTTTATTAAATATTAGTTTAATGCTTTGTGAGAAAAATAACTTCATCCTGTTTATGTACATATAAAAAAGAAGAAGTGGTATGATTGCCAATGAGACAACTCTCCACAAGAGACCAAATGACACAGAAATTAACAACTCTAGGTCACCGTATAGCCTTCAACAATGAGCAAAGCCCATATCGCACAGTCAGCTATAAAAGGCCCCGAAATGACAATGTAAAACAATCAAACGAGAAAAACTAACAGCCTAATTTATGTTAAAAAAAAATGAACGAATAACAAGTATGTAACACATAAACAAACGACAACCACTGAATTACAGGCTCCTGACATGGGACAGGCACATACATACAGAATGTGGCGGGGTTAAACATGTTAGCGGGATCCCAACCCTCCCCCTAACCTGGGACAGTGGTGTAACAGTACAATATAAGAACGAACTATAAAAATCAGTTGAAAGAGACAAAAAGTGTTACTTTAACCGTTCCAGAACAAATGATAAAATTGCGGAATTTTTCGTTTCCATTCTCTAACTTTAGTTTGCCTCAACCAAATGTTATGAAACTTATACACAATACTTATTACCAAAAAAACTCAGATCAAGCACAAATTTGGGTAGCATCACTTTTACCGTTCTTCAGTTATGTCGTTTTATAACTTTATATGGTCTGCGAGAGTGGGCATCATCTGTGTCCTATGGACACATTCCCCATTTATTGTAGTCTTTTATACTCAAATATTAAGCTTTAACTACATGATTGAGTAACTTTGCAGAGGCGGATTTAGAGGGGGAGCTCAGGGGGCTCAGGCCCCCTTTTTTGGAAAAATTTGGTTGTTTATATAGGGAATCACTGAAGCATGGCTGTACAGGCCCCCATTATGAAGAAAATTTCTGGGTCCGCCACTGCTTTGTTTTCATTTGTAACATTACTAGTATAAATAATTTTGAAGACTTTATTAAGTAATTATGCTCTTGACTGATAGAATACTCTATCTTTAAATTCAACATGTCCAATACATATACTTGATCAATATATAGAAGAACAAGACAGACGAGGCTATCTCTATCATAGTACATACATGTATGTTAAATTGTTCAGAAAACAACCAACCATCAAACAAAATCAATAGGTATCTTATAAGATTAATGTCTGGAAATGATGATGCTAAACAAAAAGTAAAAAATGTGAAATGAAATGAAATAAAATACAAGTTTAAAGATTTGTGTACAGATTCTGATAATAAATACATGTACGTACAAATTTGATTAGGGAATCCACACCTCAAGAACTAATCCCAAAAAGGATTACTCAAGGGCCAGTGTTTTTATTTCCCCAAAATATGTTCAAAGATAAGAAGATGTGGATCCTAGAAATGGATTCACAGTGTCAATTTATAAATTTACTTTTAGATAACCTACATGTATATCTGTAAGTAACATTTATTTAAGGACAATAAAACATTCTGTCATTAACCAGAGGCACATATCAATTAAAATGTGTTTGAATAAACACTAGTATTAAGTAACAGGGTACATGTATGTACATGTAGGTAGGGAAACCCTAAACAAACATGCATGTACATTTTTTGTTCATCTTTCTTTTAGTCTGGAAAAGCTAGTAATATTAAAGAAAAAAATTAAATGAGTTCCTCTGAAACGGATGTTAAATAATCTTAAATAATCTTTATAATGGAGTCAGCATTGTTTTGAAATCAGAATATTCCATAAATATATTTAAATTGATATTTCAGGAGCAGACATTCTTCCCTGGTCTATATCATGTATATAGCTTCATTGAAAGGAATCAGACACAGAAAGTTTGGGGAAATGAAATTGAGAGTCACTGTGAATAATTCACACACATGCTAGACATAAAGAAATGGCCAGACACAGGCTCAGCTATAGAATCTGTATCAACTGGAAGCAACAGCATTTTCATCAGAAAACTAAACATTGCTAAAAAGGATGTGAAAAACATGAAACATGCATTTGGAAATGTTCAGCCGCCAAACAAACAGATATGCCAGGAAATGCAAATTGTTTGCTAATATAAATGTCAATGATGTCTGTACAAAAGCAAAGATATAAAAGCCTTTTTCATTTATACATATAACAGTCATATACAATACAGATTTAAGACCAACAGACATTCTTTAAATCTTTGGTAGCCACAGAACCTAGTCCAAGACATTCCATATTTTCAACTCGTTATGAAGACATATTTGCCCAATCTGGTTTCCAATAGAAGTTTAAAAATAAGTTCTACATGTACTGTGATGATGTACATGACATGATGATCACCAGCAATGAAGGTGATATAAGATATAATATTCAAAGTAGAGAAGTATAAAGTGAATTTGAACCTCCCACCATAATAGCATTCTGCACATTTTGGATTACATATGGATCAAGCTGTTGTACTTGTGAACTAAAAGATTGTTGCTTGGTTGTTGTCAGGTACATTGTATATGTTGACAGTGCTATACGTTCATTAAATAAAATGCAGTTCAGAACAGTTATATTTTAGTAATAGATAGATTTCTTCTGTCTTTATTTGAACGGATAAACCAGATAATTAAAAAAAAAAATTTCTGACAACTATGTCTGTTCTGGAACTGAAGACTACCTTCACTTTTTGTATCTTCCTTGTTCATTTTCATCCAGATAAATTACTGACTATCACCATGAGGCTTATAACATGTATAAGTAGGCTTAATTCCTCCAAGGTCTCCAGTTATGTCCTGTCTGTGATAAAAGTTTCAGAATACAAGACATGCAAGACATGAAATGCTAATCGGACAACAACATTTACTATTTATATGAAGTTTTATATTTCAGAGGGTAGAAATCATGGATTTGTCATACTTAAAATCATAATCATGATAATGTATAAGGAATCCTTATGTTTAGAAGTTTCTGTCAAGACATATGTTCATTGTCCTTATTCCATTTTCATTGTTCACTGCTCCTTAAAAAACTACATGTGTAGTGATTTTATCAAGTGAATTTGTGGCATATTATAAGTAATATGATAACTATATTTGGTATACATGTATGGGATCAAAGGTTTACATGTGTTGTCAGACGGGGTTCAACTTGTCTCTCAATTTTTTGTCGAGCCCCGGGTTCTCACTAAGGCGAGTCCTGGACTCATCATAATCAGTCTGGACTCATCATTTTCAAAACTTGCGAGTCCCAAGATGCATGAAAATTGTAAAATGTTGTATCAACTGAGCACATACATGTATATCACCATTTTATCACAAAAGTTAAAAAATAATCTAAAATTTTGTGTAATTAGGGATAGTGATGCGGCGGCGTTAACTCACTTCTTAAAAGCTTAATATTGCAGAAGGTAGAAGATCTGGATGCTTCATACTTTGTATATAGATGCCTTATGATACGAAGTTTCCGTCTGTCAAATGTCTATTGTCATTGACCTCATTTTCATGGTTCAGTGACTACTTGAAAAAAAAGTTCAGATTTTTTGTAATGTTAATTTCTCTCTTATTATGAGTAATTGGATAACTATATTTGGTATGTGCGTACCTTGCAAGGTTCTAATGCCTGTCAGACAGTTTTCATTTGACCTCGACCTCGTTTCATGGATCAGTGAATAAGGTTAAGTTTTCATGGTCAAGTCCATATCTCAGATACTATAAGCAATAGGTCTACTATATTTGGCGTACATGTATGTAATGATTGTAAGGTGTACATGTCCAGCTGGCAGGTGTCATCTGACCTTGACCTCATTTTCATGGTTCAGTGGTACTAGTTTAGTTTTTGTGTTTTGGTCTGTTTTTCTAATACTGTATGCAGTAGGTCAACTATATTTGGTGTATGGAAATATTTTACAATGTACATATCAGTCTGGCAATCAGTCTGGCAGGTTTTATTTGACCTTGACCTTATTTTCACGGTTCATTGCTCAATGTTAGGTTTTTGTGTTTTGGTCTGTTTCTCTTAAACTTTAAGCAATATGTCAACTATATTTGGTGTAAGGAATGATTGTAAGGTGTATGCATGTATGTATGTCTGGTAGGTATCATCTGACCTTGACTTCATTTTCATGGTTCATTGGTCCATATGGAATTTCCATGGTTTGGTCTGTTTGTTTTATACTACAAGCAATAGGTCATCTATATTCTGTGTATCATGTGTATGGAATGATTGTATTAAAGGTGTACATGTATTTCCGCCTTGGTTTATTTGACCTTGACCTCATTTTCTTGGATCATAAATGTTAATGTGATACTTGTAGTAAAACTTTATAAGTAGGACTATCAACATAAAATCAATGGTCAGTATAGTAGGCGAGACATTTCAGCGTGTGCACTCTTGTTTCAACTTATAAGTCTACAGATATTTAAATAAAAAATTAAGGTATATACATTAGGTAAAAATAAAATCAAACAAAAGACGGTGTTCATGTGACCCCAACCTCATTTTACCCATCAGTGATTAAGGTTATTTTTTGTGCAAATTAATATATATTGTGGTTAATTCCATTTCTCAGATTCTACACAATGTATATAAAGCAGTAGGTCAAAGTTTACATATGAACAAGAAGAGATACTATACATGAAACGTTTATATATATGTTAATGATGATGATGATGATAATGATGATGATGATGATGATGATGATGATGATGATGATGATGATGGATAGCTGTTTACAGTCCAGTGGCAAATTAATATGCATATTCAGGACAAGAATATGTTTATGTGATGTGAATAATAACCCTGCTTTGTAATAGACTGACAGCAACTAAAATAGCAAAAAATAATTAAATGACACCTAGAATGAAACCTACATGTATATATAAGGCTTCAATAGAAGGAAAGGCAATTGTCTATGCAATATGTCAAGCTCTAGTCTTTAATGTGTCTATAAAAGTAGTGAATAAATTCAGCAGAAATATCTTGTTCATTGTGTCTGTGATAATCATTCATGTACATGCACATCACATCACTGCATGTACAATAAAATGCTTCGCTGGGGCGCAGCTTGATACGACCGCAGAGGTCGAACCCTGAACAGTTGGGGCAAGTATGGACACAACATTCAAGCTTGATACAGCTCTGAATTTGGATTGTTATTAAATATTTGACACAGCATAGGTTTCTGACACAGAAAGAATGTGGTCTAAGAACTTGATTTTTTTTAATTTACCTATTATGGTCCAATGTCTAAAATCAAAATACATGGTTAGATTCAGCATATTAAAGAACCCCATATATTCAATTTTTGTTAAAATCAAACAAAGTTTAAATACTGGACCCTATCTTGGACCAACTTGAAAACTGGGCCCATAATCAAAAATCTAAACACATGTTTAGAATCAGCATATCAAAGAACCCCAAGAATTCAATTTTTGTTAAAATCAAACTAAGTTTAATTTTGGACCCTTTGGACCTTAATGTAGACCAATTTAAAAAAACAGGACCCAAAATTAAAAATCTAAATACACGGTTAGATTTGGAATATCAAAGAACCCCAATAATTCAATTTTAGATGAAATCAAACAAAGTTTAATTTTGGACCCTTTTGACCTCAATATGAACCAATTTGATAACGGGGTCCACAAATAAAAAATCTAAATACATGGTTAGATTCAGCATATCAAAGAACCCCATATATTCAATTTTTGTTGAAATCAAACAAAGTTTAATTTTGGACCCCAATTTGGACCAACTTGAAAACTGGGCCAAAAATCAAAAATCTAAATACATGTTAAGATTCAGCATATCAAAGAACCTCATATATTCAATTTTTGCTAAAATCAAACAAAGTTTAATTTTGGACCCTTTGGACCTTAATGTAGACCAATTTGAAAACTGGACCCAAAATTAAAAATCTAAATACACTGTTAGATTCGGCATAACAAATAAATAAATGTGATCAAAGATTTTACAAATCTAATGCGCCATACTGTGCAATTAAAGATTACTTCTTGAAATTTTTCAATATTTGAAATTTGAAAAAAAAAAAATATTTGAAGAATAATTCTTTTTAATTTCTGATGTCTGAAATGAGAAAAAATTGACCCCCCACAATTTCTTTTTATCCCCCCCCCCCCCCCTTTTTTCCCCAAAAAAATTCTTTCCCTCAAGATATGGTCATAATCTCAATTCAAATTTCCAATGGAGTTGGCAACCATAATTACCCATTTAAATTTACCATAGTGCTAACTTAATCTATTTTATAATAGAATTAAAAATATAGTGTCAAATTTTTCATATGGATTTTTTTGTAAAAAAAAAACATGCAACATTTGCAGATATTTTTACTGGTCTTCCTTTATAAATATGCATTTCTTTAAACATAATTTAAAAGCAGTGTAAGGGAAGTAACCAAAACGTTGTATTTGGATTACCTCCCTTACACTGTTTTAAATTATCTTTATTGTTCATTAACCATTACTTTATACATAATTTAAAAGCAGTGTAAGGGAGATAATTTCAATGATGTATTTGATTTATCTCCCTTACACTGCTTTAAATTATGTTTTGTACTAAAGTATTTGTCCATTAACCAGGACAACCTTGTTTTTCCCCCTTTTTTGCCCCTAATTCCTAAACGGTTTGAGCCATAACCCCCCAAAGCAAATCCTAACCATCCCTTTGTGGTATGGAAAATTGTAGTATAATTTCAGAGAGATCCATTTACCGTTCCACAGTTATTGTCTGGAAACTAGAAAATGCTTATTTTTGGCCCCTTTTTGGCCCCTAATTCCTTAACTGTTGGTACCATAACCCCCAAAATCAATCCCAACCTTCCTTTTGTGGTATTTAACCTTATGGTCAAATTTCAAAAAGATCCATTCACTTAAACTAAAGTTAGAGTGCGAAAACCAATGTGTCTTCGGACGACGACGCCGGACGACGACGACGACGACGACGACGCCAACGTCATACCAATATACGACCACAAAATTTTTTTGCGGTCGTATAAAAATGTACCACATCTATTTTATATAGATCTGTCATATGCATTTAATACACAATTCTAAAAATAAAAAAATAAAAACTATAGGCCATGCAACATGTACTACAAGTATACAACAGGGTTTATACTTGGTACAGGCACATGAAATGTGATTGAATTTAATGAAATAGTTTTTATGTCACCTGAGACCATTGTTGCAAAATGTGACACTTAGGGATTACAATCAGCATAATCGTGCAGCAGCATAAACTATTTGAATAAAGTTTGATATTTCAGAAGATAGATGACCTGGATGTGTTATACCTTGTACACAGATACATTTTTGTGTACCTTATATGTGTAGTCACTAAGTTAATGTCCAACAAATGTCCATTGTCCTTGACCTAATTTTTATGGTTCAGTGACTGCTTGATTAAAAATTATGCTTTTTTTTCTCATTTGAAATTTTCACTTTACAAATGTATTATGGTCAAGTCTGTATCTCAGATTCTATAAGCAATAGGTCAACTATATTTGGTGTATAGAATAATTGTTAGATGTACATGTGCATTTTGGACTAGCAGTTTTCATCGAACCTTGACCACTTTTTCACGGTTCAATCTTTAGTTGTTGTGGTTAAGTCTATTTCTCAAACTAGCAATTAGGCCTCTACATTTGGTGTATGGAATGATTTTAGGGTGAACATGTCCGACACAGGCATTTTTTTCTGACCTTGACCTTTTTCATGATTTATTAATTGTGATTTTGGTCTATTTTGCAGACACTTTGAAGCAATAGGGCCACTATATTCTGCATATGACTTCTGCAGCCCTTCTATGTCAAGTATATATTGATCTTAAAAAATGACAGGTTATTGATAATTTAGTTTATTGCTTTCAAATTTAAAAATTTGATTAAAAGGTAAAAAAAGCTAGAATTTTCATTTTGGACTAAGGGAGCTACCATTTGATTTTTATGGAGGGGGGGTGGGGGGGCTAGGATGAAAAATTTTGTTCTGCATTTTTTTTTAGTTGTTATATCTGTCCTGCCTTTTTATTTTTCACTCTATTTGGTCCTACCTTTTTTTTAAGTTTATCCTGACTTTTTTTTAACCTAAATTGTCATCCTGAGACCATAAAAAAGAATATGTTTGTTTGCCCTAACCCTATCTACCCATATAATAGCTGCCTACTCAAAATCTTTTATTGTCCTGATGAGAAAAAGTTTTTTTTTAATCAGATAGGCATGAAGACTAAAAATCATCTGACACTTCAATTACTCTTTACCGAAAAAAAGAAAATGCCTACCTACAACTGACCTACCTACCCACTGTCTCTACCTTTGGGTAGGGTTTGGGCAAACCAAAATATTTTTAAGTGTGGCCTGACTTTTTTTTTGCAAGTGTCTCATCCTGCCTTTTTTTTACTCAAAACTCCTGTACTGCCTATTTTTTTCAAATTTCATCCTAACCCCCCCCCCCCTCCTAAAAATCAAATGGTAGCTCCCTATATAACTTTTTCAAATTAACTTGGATTTTAATAAAACTCTACAGCTATCTCAATCATATATTGATCTTACAAAATGCAAGGTTATTTGGAAGTCAGGTTTATTGCTAGCTGTTAATGTAAGGATTTATTTAAAAGGTAAAAAAGCAAGAATTTTCAGTTCGAGCTAAATTCATAGCTATCTAAATCATATATTGATATTACAAAATGCCTGGTTATTTGTCCCCTACCGTCAAAGTCGAAGGGGACTTTAGGTTTGCACTCCGTCCGTCTGTCTGTCTGTCTATCCGTCAGTCTGGCAAATCAGTTTTCCACACTTTTTTTCTTGGTGCTTGAAGATATTGATTTGATTTTTGGTGTATTGTTTTATCATGACAAGTTACAGATCAAGTTCGAATTTTATTTATCAATTATTATGTCAATGATAGACTAGGATTGGTTTTTTGTATATATGTATCTGCTACAGCATGGGAATTGTATAGGAAATACACATGTATTTAAATATATAGCCTACTACCTAAGATTTTTTTCTTACTAGATACAAAATAAAAGAGCCCCCCCCCTCCCCCCCCCCTCCCGTGACAGTTCACAAAAATTCGTACAGTAAGGCAACTCTCTAGTAGACTCGACCAACTGAGCTAAAAAAAACTTCACCAGAGCAGCTAATAGAGGACAGTTTTTTTTTCTTGTATGCAAGCCGAGGGGGGTGCTTGTGGCGCTAAACATATATATGTATGGTTTATCAATGCTTAGACTTTTTACATGTCCCATTCAAACTATGCATAGTTTGCACCCCCTTATCAAAATCCTTGATCCACGTCTGGCAGAGGGAAGCAGTCAGGGGCGGATCCAGCCATTTATAAAAAGGGGGAGGGGTTCCTAACCCAGGATAAAGAGGGGGGGTTCCAACTATATGTCCCCATTCAAATGCATTGATCGTCAAAAAAAGGGGGGTTCCAACCCCCGGAAGCCACCCCACCCCCCTGGATCCGCCACTGGCAGTGCTATAGTGTACAGTTTAACAGTGTTTACTGTACTCTTTAATTTCCACGATTACGATCCGACCTCAAGTCATAAAGCATATGAGGCACATCTGAAAACTTTGACAAACGTCACATATTTCAAATATTCATGGCTATAGTTACAATATGACGACGAAAGAGATTTAAAAACTATTTCCAAACGATTAACAATCAAAGCGATAAATTTTAAGTCCCATTGTTTTTATTTTTGGATACCCTCGGGACCTTTCAATGAACCTCATTCAAGTAAATATGTTCCGCGTGCGCTGTTCCGATTGGATAACTAGAATTCTGATTGGTTGAAAAAGTCACATGCAAAATCCTTCAGAAGTGAAACCTTATACGGGTAGTTGTTAGATCCTCGCATGTAGTATAACGTAGTATAACGAAATCCGAGATCTATATTTTAATTAGATTGAGACACAACAAGAAAGAAAAGACAGATGATCCAGTAATAAGAGATATAACTATTATGTCATGGTTTCATGAGATGTCTGTTCTATAACTTCCACTCAGTGACATCATCCCATACAACATGGTCTGTATTCTTTAATTTTTTAAGCCATTTTTATCTATTCTTTATTTTCCCCATTATTCTCTATTCTTTATATTTTTACACACCAATATTCTCTGTTCTTTTTTTTTTTTTTTTTTTTTTTGCCTATATTTCGCTATTCTTTATTTTTTAGCCTATTTCTTCTATTCTTTATTTTTAGCATATTTTTCTGTAGCAATGGTCTGTTATTCTCTATTTTGTAAACCCAATACAGACCCTCGTACAGTTATTTCCATTTTACGGAGATTGCACGAATATATCCACGCACCTGTCTCATGTGTCTTGTATCCTAAATGATACTGAAAATCGAACTTGTAGAACAAAACATTTATTTCAAATCAATTTGACAAGCACTCTTTTTATATATATTTCCCGTAATACATTATCAGGAACAATTACTTTTCTTTCTCTGGCTAAAAAGTCCAATCCGTCAATATCAGATGCGGATCCAGATTCTGAAAGGGGGGCAACAATACAACATTTAGCGTGGGACTTGTCAAAAGTCTATGCATTAATAAAATTGAGAATGGAAATAGGGAATGTGTCAAAGTGACAACAACCCGACCATAGAGCAGACAACAGCCGAAGGCCACCAATGGGTCTTCAATGTAGCAAGAAACTCCCGCACCCGGAGGCGTCCTTCAGCTGGCCCCTAAATAAATATGTATACTAGTTCAGTGATAATGGACGTCATACTAAACTCCAAATTATACACAAGAAACTAAAATTATAAATGATACAAGACTAACAAAGGCCAGAGGCTCCTGACTTGGGACAGGCGCAAAATGCGGCGGGGTTAAACATGTTTTTTGAGATCTCAACCCTCCCCCTATACCTCTAGCCAATGTAGAAAAACAAACGTACAACAGTACGCACAGTAAAACTCAGTTCAAGAGAAGTCCGAGTCCGATGTCAGAATAGGAAACAAAAGAAAATAAACAAAATGACAATAATACATAAATAACAACAGACTACTAGCAGTTACTGACATGCCAGCTCCAGACCTCAATTAAACTGATTGAAAGATTATGTCTTCATCATATGAATATCAGGCACAATCGCCCTCCTGTTAGGGGTTTAGTATTATACCATCATAAAATATATGAGAAGAACATAACCCGTGCCATGCCAACATCTGGTTTTAGAATAAATATGTTTAATTCCGATGCAAAGACCCTATAAGTGAATCAATATCAAAGCCAAAATATGCAATCTTTAATGACCTGACAACAGTATCGTAACTATATCCCTTCTTAATAAGTCTGTTTAAAGGATATATATTAAGCATATATGTAAATTCATAAATGTACCTCCCCCTAAATTCGCCTCTGAATATTGAAAAAAGTAAAATAGCAAAAATACCGAACTCCAAGGAAAATTCAAATAACTATTTCAACAAAGAAAAACAAAATGGCATATAAACACTCTATATACAAAGTACATAAGCAAAAATGAAAGACAAGAATATTCATTTCTTGGAATTACTATATTCAGTTTGCAAAGCATTTGAACAACCGAAAACAATTTTGATAAAAATCAATTTGATAAAATTGCGACTATTTTTGTTGTTGATTAATTTGAATAATAACTTTTAAATTCCTACCTCAGTCTATGTACATCCATTTTAGTTTGTATTGCTTTAACAAATACCAAGTGCAATATTTGGTTTCGAGAAATATGGGACGTATACGAGGGTCCGAAGAAGGGTCGGGTGACGTTTAACTAATTTTTTTTTATCTAGACTACCTTTTCTGTATTTTAAAGTCATTTTCTTTTTTCTTAACTCTGATTATTATTAAATGATTAGATTTCAAGGTCATTGTTATTAAATGATTAGATTTCAAGGTCATTGTTATTAAATGATTAGATTTCAAGGTCATTGTTATTAACGTAGATAATTTTCATATATTTTTCTACTACCTTTGTATTTTTTATCTTTTTAGGTCATTATACTCTATTTATTATTCTTAGTTTAGTTTAAACAAATTATATTTCCTAGAATAGCAAAAAAAGGAGAAGGACACGTTTATATAACACCATAACAGACTCTCCAGGTTATACGAGGGTCTGAATGAGGCCTCATATCTCGATTTTTTTCATTTTTTTTATCTACCTTTTCTATTTTTACGCAACATTTAAAAAACTTTAACATTTATCATTCTTCAATGTTGAGTTCTCAAGTTCATTATTCTAAACGTTAATACTTTAAGCATATGTTCTACTTTAAAGGATAAAACTAATTTATTCTTTAATTTCTTAGACCATTACATTGTATTCATTATTATACCCTGGTACAAATATACGCAGGAAAACAATTAAAAATGATGAAAATATTGTAGAGATGTATGAACTACAAAATTAAAACAAAACTACAAAGAGAAAAGTATAATATGATATCATTTTTAATGCCATCTTTTATCCATCATTACGTCTCAAGACTTGTTAAGGTTAACATTGATATGAAACGTATTGTAAGTAATTCAAGAAGAGGAAATATTAGAAGAATCTTTCATTGTACTAGTATGGGCTCACGATGGGGATGAACATGAACACATATATATACATAAATATTTTTTAATTTGCATATTCATACAATTATAATAATTGATTGCTTGATTATTACATGCAACGTCCAGTGGCAAATATTTCCTGCATAGTTTTTCCGAAAACAAAATAACAATTAGTATAAGAAGTAGGTTCTCCTAGTGGGTTGACGAGATGATGGGCGGAAAATTTGGATTGGCAGTAAAACATGGGGGTATGCTGGATAAGGGTTGAAATTTGGCCTTGAATCAGACTACCTAGTCAGACTCAAAGAGTTTTACAAGGGTTCTTTAGCGTGCAGATAGAAATAGATTACTCTTACGTATTACGTTCGTGCAAGAAATTAAAGAGAAGTAATGGACAAGATTTTAACCATGAAAGTGGAAAACAATAAAGAATATTGTGTAGATGCATACATGCGACAACTGACACAAAGTATACAGGTCGTTACCATATACTAAAGCTCTTTGATTGCCCTTTTTAGGGATGCTAGTTGTTGAAATTTGAAAGAAATCTACATTTTCATAAAAAAAAAAATTCAATCGACAATTTCTAAGGACATTATTGAAGAATAAAGATAGGTCTTAAGTGTTTTATTTTCGTCAAAAACATACAGGGACAAGACATTTATTTTGAAACTCACTTTGTATTTATCCCTCCCCCTTTTTATTCTCAAGGGGAAACAAACTATTATTTTCACTTCCCTTTTGAAACAATTGAGCAAATATTTTTATTTTTAATCCATGCCCCACAAGGGATGAAAAGTCGCTGCCTAATTGTATTTAAGATTTGTTTTTTTTTAATTTCGAGATATATGGACCAATGCTTTGTGTGTTTGTATGTTTGTACTTTTTATTTGGTATGCACGTCGATATAAGTAATTAAGCGTTCTTTCTATTGCTTCATTATTTAAAAAAAAAGAGATATGATATGTCGGACTGCCAATGAGAAAACTGTCCACCAGAGACCAAATGAAGTAGATGTTAGCAAATATGGGGTCACCGTACGGCTTTCAACAGAAAACCAACTGCCTGAACATTTTTTTACTTTTGCCGACCAGGAGTTCATTCCTTTAACATGACTCTAATAATTTAATAAAAACCCAGTTTTCTTGTTATCTTATATCTTGCCCAATATTCTCTATTCTGTAAATCCCATTTTGACCCTTATGTATTCCTCCTTGAAAATATTAAAAAAAAAACAATGAATGATTTGTTGTGATAAAATATATCCGCCATTTCAAAATTAGTTGGTGGGTAGAAGTCTCGAATAATTTACCAAACAACCCCCCCCCCCCTTTTCCCCCCTCCCAACCCATTTTGAACAACCTTAATGTCTGAACATTTTCCAATTAATTCTTATCGTATCGTCTTGTATACTTAAACAAAAACTATTTTACAATAGTTGCTGCTGAAAAAAATTAATTGATCATCTTAAGGTAAATTAACTGAATATGGTCTTCTTGGACTGTAAAATAGTAGTACACAATAGAACAGAGAATAGAAACGGGGAATGTGTCAAAGAGACAACAATCCAACTAAATACCAGAAACAGCCTCAGGCCACCAATGGGTGTACAACGCAGCGAGAAAATCCCGCATCCGGAGTCGGGCTTCAGCTGGCTCCTAAACAATAATGTTAACTAGTTCAGCGAAATGAACGCCACACTAAACTCCGAAACATACAAATGAACCAAAATTAAATAAACAGACAAGACTAACAAAGGCTAGAGGTTTCTGACTTGGGACAGGTGAAAAAAAATGCGGCGGGGTTAAACTTGTTTTGTGAGATCTCAACCCTCACCTATACATCTAGTCAATGTGGAATAAACAAACACACAGCAAAGCGAACAGTAAAATTAATTTTAAAAGAAGTCCGAATCCGATGTTAGAAAAGGTATTAAAAGAAACTAAGCAAAATAACAATAAAACCGGCTGGGTGTGTTTTAAGCCCTTGACTGGCTATTTAGCACTCGAACGGTCGGCTAGATACCCTTAGGCGTTTGGAGATTTTTAAATATTATAGTTGTCGATATCAAAGTTTGACTGGCCGTCCATTTTCGTTTTGCGATTGTTGATTTGGTTTCTTTACTATTTTGTTGTTAATAAACAGCTCTGCAATTCACAACGGCTCTGTTCAGGGCCAGGTAGGTCAGCTGGGCAGCACGCCAACCACGACGATGTAGTATTTGTCGATGAGTCGAAAACGTAGTATTAATGATTACAGTAAGCGTTATCAGGACAAATGTCGTGAGACGTTGAAGTGACGGTCCTTTATCCAACACCACGGATACAGGCCCCATGGACTTCAGAAAACCTGACCAAGCACGTCCGTTTAGCTGTAATGACTGAGACAATGAAACTATATATTAACAAAGGACTACTAGCAGTTACTGACATGCCAGCTCTACGGTCTAGTTCTTTGCCTAAATCCGCAGATTTTGAGACAGAATGGCAATTTATGTGTAAGACTGTTTATTAAGATAAAGAAAACTAGTGATTAATTGTATTATTTAGACTGTTTTTATAATTAAATACCAAATATTTGTGTTAGTTCAATTTAATGTTTCAACTTAGCCATGGATATAAGGGGAGATAACTTTTATATTAATTTTTTATAAAGGAATGTTAAAGATGTTTTTCTTTTTCAATTGTTGCAAGAAAAACAAGCCCAGTGACATAATTTTCTAGCACGGTGATCGATGGGGTCATACGTTTTATTAAATTTTAGAAAACAATCATTGTAAAATCTACATTTTTGCAAAGTGTACGAAAATTCTTTTTGAGTATTTGAGGAAATATTTAGTGATGATTCACCAGTAAAAATGTCTCATTCGACGTTAAATCTCAGCACAGCCCTACTTTTCGAAAAGAAAATGGTTGGTGCCTAATGGATAATTTCCGTAGTTCAACAGATTTTTAAAGTGTGTTGAGTAGATATACTGATGGACAACGTTTCATAGATCACAATGTAGAGAAATTAAGTACTATGTCACATTTCCATACACTTCATATTAATTGACTATATTAAACCTAGAACGGAAATTGTTGAAGATAAAATTGAGAATGGAAATGGGGAGTACAAAGGATTCAATAATACAATGAATGACTTTTGACATCACATTCTTTGTTTTGAATGAATGTGTAATATAGAATTAACGATATATGAAATAGATTTAACTTTTGACTCTCTTTTGGGGTATATTATATACAAGACATTGTATTTTTTTTAAAAACTTAATTGACAGTATCGAGGTACAAATTAAATATTTGTCATGCACTTGGTATTAATTTAACCATCCATAGTAAAGTAAAACGAAGGATTGACGGTATATGTGCTAATTAATTTGAAATGCATTTAAAATCATATACAGACAACGTTACGATATGTACATTTTCTGTCTGTTAATTTTGAAATTTTATATTAATACTGATGAACTTTAATGTTCAAGTTAATAATGCATTGGATTATTTATTGATCTTTTTTATCTTTTTGCTTGACTTGATTTTCTTGCCTTGCTCCTTCAATAGCGTTTTTCATTCCAACTAAGTCAATATATATTCATATGAATCATAAAGTTTTTTTATTTATTAGAAAATTGGGGTTTTTTTTGCAGCTTAACTATATGCATGAGGGTATGAATGGGGTTTACAGAATAGAGAATAACGTGTCTATACCACAGAAAAATTGGGCCAACAAATAAAGAATAGAGAAAAATAGGTCAAAACAATAAAGAATAGAGAAAAGAGAACAATAAGGTGCTAAGATATAAAGAATAGAGAATAATAGCAAAATTTATAAGAATAGAGAAAATGGCTTAAAAATTAAAGAATATACAATTGAAGGACCCCTCATCCAGACCCTCCTATATTTCTAGGAGAACGAAAAGAACATATGATTTGAAGTTAAATTTACGTTCCACCAGTCACAAACTAGACCTGGGCTCTCGGTCATAAAATTTTACTTAGTACTCGGAGTACAAAATTTGTGCTCGAAACACCAAATCCAGGATTTTGATTGGTTGATTTCTGAGTCTGAGTACGAAAATCGTGCTCGAAAGTTTTATGACCGCAAGACCTGGCGATGCACCACTGTAGTATTTGCCGCGGGCAATCAGCAGTTATCCCGAAATCCATCGACTTCCATAATAGAATGGGAAAATTTATATTTTTTTATCACTTAGACCTGACGGTGCGTCACTGAACATTTGCAACTTGCTACAAGCACCATAAAAACTCTATATTATGTATCATTTAGAATTTGGTTTTAATAAAAAAAAATTATTGTTGTTTTTTTTTTGCAGATTAAATGTATTGATGAGAGACTGACAAGAGGATATGATTTGAGGTTTAATTCACGCTCCAACAGTCACCACCTAGACTTAAAAATGAATCAATGTAATATTTGCCACGGACATCGAACCCGTAACTGAGCAATCAACCCATCGACTATTATAATAAAACGGAATACATTATATTATATTGGTAACATACCTGTGTTTCTGTCCCATATTTACATCCAGGTTACAAATAAATAAATATTCAATAAAGATATGTCACATTTCTGACAATAACACGAATATTTAATTAATACTTGCAACATCTGACACACAATTTATAGCGTGGTGTTAGTTCTATTTATATGGCTGTGTATATTAAAAATATTATATGTATATTTGTAGAATAATTTGTTGTTATATTATCTGAATATTTTCCGTTAGTTGGATAATTATGGGCAAACATGGTAAATTATATCTACCTCTATTATCCATTACTTTCAATTGAGGGTTAACACATTATATAAACAGCTGTCTAGCTATTATTGAGGGCTTATGTTGCCCTCTATAGATATCTTTTCGGTTATCTTTGTTGATTGGTTGCTGTCGCATTGATGTATACACACATCTCCTTCTATCCATATATGATATCTATGGCTATATAATTTGTAGTTTTAATTTACGCATGCACGTTCTTTTACTATGTTTTAGTTGATTTTTCTGAACAAACTGTTGTTTTCTTTGTCGTTTCCTTTATCAAGTCAACTTAGTCATTATAATTACTTTCCTTTATAAGAAAAATAAATACAAAATCGGTTCATGGCGCGCGGAAGTAGACAATATCATTAATAGGGGTTGACAAGATACACATAATTATTTGTAGTATCAATATAAAAGACTCACATGCAAACACATTGTCACATGCAAACACATTGTCACATGCAAGCACATTGTCACATGCAAACACATTGTGACATGCAAGCACTTTGTCACATGCAAGCACATAGTCACATGCAAGCACTTTGTCACATGCAAGCACTTTGTCACATTCAAGCACTTTGTCACATGCAAGCACTTTGTCACATGCAAGGACTTTGTCACATGCAAGCACATTGCCACATGCAAGCACTTTGTCACATGCAAGCACATACTCACATGCAAGCACTTCGTCACATGCAAGCGCTTTGTCACATTCAAGCACATGATCACATGCAAGCACTTTGTCACATGCAAGCACATTATCACATGCAAGCACTTTGTCAAATGCAAGCACTTTGTCACATGGTCACATGCAAGCACATTGTCACATGCATGCACATTGTCACATGCAAGCACTTTGTCACATGCAAGCACATTGCCATATGCAAGCACTTTGTCACATGCAAGCACCTTAAATAACGATGAATCAATTCAGATATTTTTGGTATTTTCAATACATAAAGCTATATCTGATTTCTTTGTACAAATAAAATTGAGAATGGAAATGGGGAATGTGTCAAAGAGACAACAACCCGACCATAGAACAGACAACAGCAGAAGGTCACCAACAGGTCTTCAATGCAGCGAGAAATTCCCGCACCCGGAGGCGTCCTTCAGCTGGTCCCTAAACAAATATATATACTAGTTCAGTGATAATGAACGCCATACTAAACTCCAAATTGCACACAAGAAACTAAAATTAAAAATAATACAAGACTGACAAAGGCTAGAGGCTCCTGACTTGGGACAGGCGCAAAAATGCGGCGGGGTTAAACATGTTTATGAGATCTCAACCCTCCCCCTATACCTCTAGCCAATGTAAAAAAGTAAACGCATAACAATACGCACATTAAAATTCAGTTCAAGAGAAGTCCGAGTCTGATGTCAGAAGATGTAACCAAAGAAAATAAACAAAATGATAATAATACATAAATAACAACAGACTACTAGCAGTTAACTGACATGCCAGCTCCAGACTTCAATTAAACTGATTGAAAGATTATGCAGTGATCTGGAAGAATTTCTTCTCTTTGGGCCCAGGGCCCCCAAAAAGATAAATTCAATGGGCCATTTTTAGAATTAATGGGCCATGTTGTCAAATGAGTGGGCCATTCGTTTACAATAAAAAAAATAAAAAAAGTGTATATTTCACTGTACTTACAAGTATGAAATAATTAATATCATGGATATTGTTCCTGTGATTTTGTAATTTCAATTTCAATGAATATACAATAACTTCTTCCAAACCGGGCAATATTTACGATAACCTTTATTTACAATGTTAAAACTGGTACTGTTCCTTTGTTCATGTTCATGGTTTTTTTTACATTAAATTTGGGTCTTCGTCGATACCATACTTATTCCAGACGTTCCGTATTAGAGGACGTTTCTGGCATTTCCTCTGCACTTGTATTAATATTATTTCATCACGATGACAAGAATAACAGAAGAGAGCAACGTTAATTGATAAGACGCAACAACAATTCGCTGAAGGCATGTTTACAAAATGTCAAAACGAGCCAAAGACCAAAACAATATTGACAAGGACATTTAAGCCCCTTTTATGGAGACAAATACTATGTATACTGTTCATAAAAAGGCTTTTGGGTTTTTCAATCGAAATAATAGCAAGCTTACTTAGAAGATTATAATTAGAGAAGAATTCTCGCCTGTACTAGCCAATTTTCACAAATTTAAAGTTGTTTATAAAAAATTATATCATGAATGATGGTTAATTACGTTTTTGGGGTAATCAGTCATACCGCATGTTGGTATTATTACCATAAGAAAACACCCGAGACGTTCCAAAAATATATAGGTGCTCCTATCATTGGAGTAAACACTACACAGTTGTGTACTCAAACATGGCGGCACGAAATACGATCGGAAATCCATTTGACGATATCTCTACGTTTCAAAACGAAGTGAGAAATATCATGCGCCACGCGGGCGCTTACATTTGTCACTCTATGCGCCATTTCTGGTCGATAAGCGCAATTGGCGCAAGGCGCACGTCCTTCCCGATCACTGAAATTATGTCTTCATTATATGAATATCAGGCACAATCCTTCCCGTTAGAGGTTTAGTATCATACCATCATAACATATATGAGAAGAACATAACCCGTGTCATGCCAACAGCTGGTTTTTAAATAAATGTGTTTAGTGCCGATGCAAAGACCCTATAAGTGAATCAATATTAACGCTAAAATATGCAATCTTTAATGACCTGACAACAGTATCGTAACTATATCCCTTCTTAATAAGTCTATTTAAAGGTTTTGTTAGCTTCAGAGGTGAATACTGACATTTTTGTGCTTTATAAAGAATATTTCCATAAAAAATTGGATGTGAAATACCTGAACGTATAAGAAGTCTGCATGTTGAGCTATATTTACGAATGATGTCCTTATACCGATGATAAAGTTTAGTAAATGTTTTGACTAGTTTGTGATATCGAAAACCCTGGTGTAATAATTTTTCAGTAATACATAAATTTCTCTCGTTAAAATCTAAAACATTGTTACATACACGAGCGAATCGTACAAGTTGAGATATATAAACACCGTAAGATGGTGACAAGGGAACGTCACCATCTAAAAATGGATAATTAACGATAGGAAATGAAAAATCATCTCTAATGTCTGAATATAGGGGATAGTTTTTTTAAATATATATATCTGAGATAAAAACTATCTTATAACAATAGTACAATTAAAGTATTCTTGATAGATAGCTATTTACTACAATAGCAAACATTTACTAGAGGAAAAATTCGAAACAATACTAGAACGCATCCATCCATGCTGTATTTTTCACGGGGTTTTAAATAACGTTAAACATTCAGACCATTCGCACGCTACATAAAATAGGCTTATTGACAGACGGACAGTCCGATAGTAAAATCAAACCTCTCACTTGCTATCGTTTATTGCGTTAACCCTTGTTCACGCATATATATTGGTTGATGTTGTAGTCTTTCGGAATACCGGAAATGCATACTGTCTTTTCGAAATACATCTGTTCTTTTCTATGGCCACCTGCGTAATAGGTAATGATTTGATCTAATGAATATGTATTAGCGCCCAACAGTTGCTATAGAGATAAGTGTTCATCGAGACTGATTGATATCCTACATAGCTAAATAAATTAGAGTAGCATATGTTAAGATTTCTGAAATACAAGCTGTGTTCACATTGGAGATCAAGTAGATTTCAACGAAAAAAGTGACGGTCAATGGATTGGGCGTTTTTACGATTTTCAAACTGAACAATTTTAGCAAAATTAAAAAAGAGTAAAGTCCGTTTAAGCAGCAATTAAAATTCTACGTCCAGGAAAGATGGGAACAATCAAGGTGTTTCTAAAATTGTTCCTATTTTGTTTAAAATAACTGGTAAAATATTGGAAACAAATACAAACTAAAAGAAAAACAAAATAAATTAGATTAAAGAAAAACAAACTGAACCTTAAAGAATCGTTGAGGTGTGTTAAATGCAGATATAAGATGCTACGACGAAATTTTATCTTTTAATATACATTTAAGTGATAAAATATTTTAAGCGGTAATGTTGACGATTCTAAAAGAATAATACATGTTTGGGCTTGGTGTTTGTGATGTTGTATATAAGAAAGAATGATTATGCATATGCAATGCATTAATGGTATACTACTATTATTACATTACCGTGATTTCCCAGTGAAATAAAAACCGATAATTTCACATGTGAAATAAACTCGGTTATTTCACTGCTCGAGCTGACGTCATACAACAATAGGCGTTGTCGATGACGTCGCATAAAGGCAAATTGTGAATGCGTAGAAAAAAATATTGTTCTTTACATTTTCTACTTTAATGTTATTAAAAAGCCCATTGTCAATGTAATAAAAAGAATAACTAATAAAAGATTTAAAATATCGAAAAATATCCAACTCGTGACCGAACTGCACTGACAATTCTCGGAATTAACAAATACGAATATAGCTTAGGGTTTTGAACTATTTTCAAACTGGCTACAAACAAATAATCATGATTCACTCCATAAACTTCTTAAAAAAAAAGACTGTTTTCACATTTACATTTCGACTTTAGACAGAAAGCTACCTCTAATTTCCAAAATAGCACCTCAGAATGGAACAAACAGTGATTGCCTCTTATTTAGCATGTTGTAAAATCTAGTTTAAATATAGAGATATGGTTTCGTTATCCTCATACACTTATATATACGAGCACGAGAGTGAAGATAGATCTGAATTTTAATCAGATTGCATGTTGTAATGTTATCTATCGGAAGAAAGAGGGATGGGAGAGACAGAAACAAGAAAATTATACCCCACATAACACAGCAGCTTCATTAAGAATCCATGTAAGTTTTTTTTTCATTTTATATTTAAAAAATGATGTAAAACCATGCTTCTTTATGTATCAATTATCTGATCGTTCGTGCCAAACAGGCTTTTAGGTTCACGATTGCATTTCTTTTTTTTAAAGAAAGCAACTTGTTTATCATGTTTATATGTCCCACGCGACATATCAGAAAATGGAAGCGATGAGAGGTTTGATTTTAAAATCAGACTGACAGACGGAAAATCTCACATCTTCCACTGATACTTTTCAAGGGTAATTTCAGTCTCCACATTAATACAATTTGGTGTACATGCAAGTGCTGACAAAATTGATAGACATTAAGAATTGAATATTTATGACTACAAGATATAATTAATTCTTAGATTATAGAGTGATAAAATATATATAGCAAATTTAATTACATGTCAAAGGATGTGTTATAGATATTATCCCTTCGGCGCCCGTCCGTTATACCCGCCGAATTGCGTCTCTAATTGTTAAATTCATATCAAATTGAGAATGGAAACGGGGAATGCGTCAAAGAGACAACAACTCGACAAAAAAGCAGAAAACAACCCAAGGCCACCAATGGGTCTTTAACACAGCGAGAAAATCCCGTACTACGCCAGGCGGGCTTCAACTGGCCCCTAAATAATAATGTATTGACATTTCTTCCCTGTTCTAAATCCGTTTTTTGTTCAAGATGTTATGTGGTACATTGTATATATATTTTATCTTAATTTCACAGGCACTTAATTGTCTCTTTGCATGAGAAAATACTTTTTATACATTTAGAAGTTAATCAACGGTGTACATGCATATTTGTTACAGACTGTGTGTGCTCAAGTTTCAAAATTGTCAGATTTTTTACGTCAAATTAAGGACATTTGAATATGACCAAAAAGACATAAAAGAGGAACGAAAGATACCAGAGGGACAGTCAAACTCATAGATCGAAAACAAACTGACAACGCCATGGCCAAAAATAAAAAGACAAACAGACAAATAATAGTACAGATGACACAACATAGAAAACTAAAGACTAAGCAACACGAACCCCACCAAAAACTGGGGGTGATCTCAGGTGCTCTGGAAGGGTAAGCAGATCCTGCTCCACATGTGGCACCCGTCGTGTTGCTTATGTTATTACAAATCCGGTAAATAGTCTAATTCGGTAAGTCACATTCGTGAAAAGGGAAGGGGATCATAAAAATTTATCTTTTGAAAATATGCTCCCGTCTGAAGACGTCGATATCTTTTTTAAAGACAGTACTTGTTTAGTGTTGTTTGCGAGAAGCATATAATTTTTCTTATAAGGTACTCGAAAATCAAGCATTATATATAGTTGACATTTTCATTTTACTTTGCTGTGTAAAAATGATCTGAATATGAATGACATAAAGTCCGCGTCGAAGTACGATGGTCCTTTCGCTGAAGTGCAAGATAGGTGCAAAGGTGATATTTGAATGCATGATGAATGACATATAGTAATCGATAATACCAATTTTAATAATTTTTTTTGTAAATAAACAAAAATTCTAAAATAAAGTTACTCCTAAAGTTACAAACGATGGTGATTACGTTACTTATATATATGGGCGTTATTACAGTTTGTCATGACGCTTTATCAATATTGTGACGTTTTCAAATACAACATTACTTGAAATACAACATGGATTTGCAGGCAGGAGGATACGATTTTGTAGATGAAGGTGTCATGCTATTAAAGCAGAGGAAAAAGAAAGTAACGAACGATTCAAGTCCAGAACAGTTAGAGCAGTGCATGTGGAGGTTACGATAAAGTTCAAAACCAAGTCAGGCAGCAAATCATGCGGAGCAAAGCGACTGAAAGATGATCTTGAAATGCAGATGGGCAAAACTAGTACTAGTATTCGGATGTATGCCGCAATCTTTTTATACGACAAATAAAACGGGTTTTATCCGTTCATCCTATTTCGACTCTTTAAAATTCAAGAGTCTATCCTAAATTGGGGTAAATTATATGGCCTTCCAAATACCGTTTCGATCCCTAACATCACTGAAGAGACATTAATTGTCGAAATCCGGATATGGTGTGAAGGTTTGGTACCATTAAAACGTTTAAACCCGCTGCATTTGTTTGCACCTGTCCTAAGTCAGGAATCTGATGTTCAGTAGTTGTCGTTTGTTGATGTGGTTCATAAGTGTTTCTCGTTTCTCGTTTTTTATATAGATTAGACCGTTGGTTTTCCCGTTTTAATGGTTTTACACTAGTAATTTTTTGGGGCCCTTTATAGCTTACTGTTCGGTGTGAGCCAAGGCTCCGTGTTGAAGACCGTACTGTGACCTATAATGGTTTACTTTTATAAATTTTGACTTGGATGGAGAGTTGTCTCATTGGCACTCATACCACATCTTCTTATATCTATGGTGCACAAATTTTTGCACCTCATGTTTGCGATATACCATCTTCTCCGCAAGTTTATTGTTTTCTGTTTGGTATTAAATTAATAATTAAGATCCATGTTACATCTCGTGATCAATTTATTTGGCAATCGTCAATGGCAGTCAGCAGGGTTTAAGAACATCAGTTGTTCGACCTGTTAGTCAAATGCGATTTGTTAAAATATACTTTTCACTTTTTTGGTCTTTGGAAAATGTTGTTTGTTCTGTATTTAGACCCCTCTACCAAGAAATTAGTTTTACATGCACAGGTATAAAAATTGCGGTTTTTATCCAACGCAATCATAGGTTTGAACGTTGTTTTCAATTTAGACTTGTATATATATATATATATATATATATATATATGTATATATATATCCCTCATGCAAAGCTCTGATTCCTTGCCCGGCTTTGGCTTTACATTTTCTCCTTTGTGCTGTTAAAAAATTTTGTAAATCGTTTTGAATTAAGGAATATATATATATATACATCTTCCTCATGCAAGGCTCTAATTCTTTTGGCTTTACTTTTTGGTTTATAAAATCTTCATTTTTTTTTGTAACTTATATATTTTCAAAAATTTGGCCCTCGAGCATCACTGAAGAGACATTTATTGTCGAAATGCACAGCTGGTACCGACAAAATGGTACCTCAAATGTTATTGTTTTATGTTTTAGATGAATTCTGTAATAAACCGGCACTCTAAGACAAATTTTATTGTGCTTCTAGTATTAATCTTCTGCAACAGGTTAGGCCGAAATTAAACCAATTTGGTCCCTACGTGTACTTTTCAATTTCTCTTGATAAGCGGAGAAGCATCTGATTTAATGATTTTGCTGGAGCACGCGACATGTCTCGCTATAATTCAAGAATAAATGTACTTGGCGATTTGTATTTCTTGAACACTGTTCCGAAATCAAATAAATGGATGAATGATTGTTGTGAACAATTTCTACGCTGTGTCATGAGGAAGAACAAGTTATATTTGATAAAATGATATGGACACTTTTTTATCGCACTTTCACACACCATGATTTGATTTGATTTTTGGTGTTTTAACGCCACTTTTAAGCACCGCTTTTGGGCTATTTCATGGCGGCCAGTTTTTATTGGTGGAGGAAGCCGGAGGGCCCGGAGAATACCACCGACCTTCGATAGGAAAACTGGCAATCCTAGTCAATTAAGATTGGAGTCGAGTGTCCCAGCACGAGCGGGGTTCAAACTCACAACCTCAGTGTTGACTGGCTAGTGATCACAGTAGTAACTACTTAGACCACTCGGCCACCGAGGCCCCTTATACACACCATAAAAAGACATCTTCTTCCACTCGAACCCATTATACTTAATCTGAGCCATCCAGTCTTTTCTGATTCCATACTACTGCGTATGTCGTGTTTAACACATACTTAGAACTGTGCAAGCGTCTTACCTGATGTTCTGTTGGACTTTTTTATTGTATAAATTTCAAGATTGTTATAGTTTAATCTAAGAAGACTGGTATATGATTCATTCACCATCACAACAAGTTGCTTTCTTTAAAAAAAGAAATGCAATCGTAAACCTAAATGCTTGTTTGGCATTTAATATCAGATAACTGTTTAATAAAGATGCATTGTTTTACATTATTTTTGTTGTATAAGAATAAGAAACTGACATTGATTGTTCATGTAACTACTGTTCAATGTGGGGTGAAATATTCTTGTTAAAGGAATCATTTTTTGTATCTGCACTCTCCCGATAGACAACAAGCTAAGTCACCTACTGGATGTTCTATTCTAAGGTGCTGTTTTTTAGATAAGAGTTAGTTTTCAGGCTAATTTAAAAGTTCAAATGCAAATGTGAAGAAATTTAATCAATTAATCATTATCATTATTTGTTTTTGTAGCCAGTTTGAAAATGGTTAAAAATTCTAAGCTGCATTCTTTTTTGATAACCCCAAACTAAAACCATTTTTTTTTTTTTGAAAACGTATCAAACTGGTTTATAAATATATATATATATATATATATATATATATATATATATATATATATATATATATATATATATATATATATTAATATTAATGGTTTATATACATATAACTACTCTAAATATCATAACAACAATGTTAAATCTGCAAATTGCGGAAGCAAATTTTTGTGTTTTCCTCGCCGAAATACTTATAGATAATTACATTAAAGTTTTCTTTTTTTTAATATTGCTTTTGTTTTGTTGTTTGGTCATTGGCTATCATATTCACGATTTTTTTTTATCAATTTATAAATACCATGCACGGGCAACAAACTCAACCCAAGTTTTTGGAGTGAAACAGTTTGAAACCGGAACTTTATACTTTTTCAAACGAATCTCACTTTTTTATTTCTAGCTTGTCCTTTTGAAAATTTGCCCAAATAAAAAGAAGCTGTAGCTTTGTTGTTTTTATACGGCTGTTTGATAGAAACTGAGAAGGAAGCAGGAATGAAAAGGCCAATGCAGTATACATGTAGTTCAGTACGCAATTGCTGGGCATGCGCTAACTGGAATGGTAGGGTAAAATATTTGACCAACAAAATGGGATTTTTATGATGGATAACGTATATGATATCAACACATGCATCGTTCAATAGTCAACTTAAACAATTGAATCGTGTTCGATCCTTCGTAAACTTAATAAAACTGACAATTAATTAGACAAAAACATTAACAAGCATAGCCATAGGTCAAGATGATTGAACACAAAATGGATGCCTCCTTTGATGTAAACATTGAGTCTCAATCTCAGTCCGACATTATATTGACTAGCTCACAGCCAAGTCCATCAATCTCTTCCTTAATAACTGGCAGCAATAAACGTGGTAATCCTGATAGCCAAGACTCCCTACCAGCCACACAAAAACAGTCAACTCGTCAAATCCGCAGACGTCATAGTAACTCAATTGGAAATCTGCGAGGAGTAGGCGAAAGAAAAACTCCAACACTTAGGAAAACAGTTGCCGATAAAGTACTTGATGCCCTTAATAGCCCAGAAGTTCTTAACGTTATGATACCTTTATTGTCACAAAAGATCAGTGATACCCTTACACCAATAATTGAGCAAGAGGCAACAAAAATTGTTGATATACAGATACAACCACTACTTAAACAAATAAAGGAACAAGAAACTGTAATACAAACTCACAAGCAACACATCCTTAAACAGTTCATACAAATAAACCATATAACAACAATCAAAGAACAAGGCAAGGGCCTTGACTGTCTGAGTGATGAAATTGCTGACCTCAAAATTAGAGAGGAAAGTCAGGAACAATATTCCAGAAGAACAAGTCTTCGTTTCCATAATGTTCCAGTTCCTGTTGACAACCATGGACAGATCTTACACCCTGTGAATACCGATGAGATAGTCTTGGATATCATCAGGAGCAAGCTGAATATAAATATAGACCTGAATGAAATCGGAAGGTCACATGTTATAGGCAAGGCAAGAAAAGGCAGGTCCCAAGTTATAGTCAGGTTCATATCATATAGAATGAAACATTTGGTATACAGCAATAAAAAGGAACTGAAGGGTGACACACATGGTATTTTCATAACTGAAAACCTATCACAATATAGAACTGAACTAGTAAAAACCCTTGCCGATATGAAAACTAAAAATGAAATCAGTGCCTACTAGACTGCCGATGGTCGAATATTCGTCAAAAAATCGGAAAACAGCAGAAAGCTAATTATACAGAATTGGCAAGACGTTGACAATCTCAGACCTCCACTTGAAAGGCCTGTTGCTTATGACAATCAGCCTGACAATCAGCCAGACAGTGCAAACCAGCAATCAGCAGATCATGATTAATTAGAGACAGTTACAAAAAACTGATTTATTCTAGCTTTAAATGTTGTTACCTTAACAACAACAACAAAAAAAAATGTTTACCAATACTTTATAACCTAGACATTGTTTGTTTGTTTTATGTGGTTTTTTTTTTCATGTTTGATTTAATTATTTTCATGTTTAGTTCATCTTGTTCTGTTTTGTTCTGTTTTTCCCTGTTATATATGCTCTAATAACGGTTAAAACTTTATAACGGTATAGCTGATTTTCTTCTTGTTGTTCTGATAGCCAGAAAACAACCAAAGTCTATAAATCAATAATAAAAAATCTCCAAAATATTTTTTTCCACATCAAGTCAACCATATAAAGGGTCATCCCAAATTGGCCAAGTAGTATTTTCGTACATATCGTAAGATCTTTTCAACAGTTGATAAAATTACCGTTTCGCAATCACTAAAAACAAAAACAAAAAGCAGTTTAAATGTGGCATTTTATAGTGAACGTAGAAATGTTCTGTTCTTCTTTCGACAACTTTGCTTATAATCTTATCAGCTTAATTGTATATTTTTATAGTTTGTAATTAAATAAATCTATTAACGAAAAATGTCGATTTCCATCAAAAGAAGTTTTCAAAAATATAATAAAAGTCAAACAGACCGCCCTTGCCTAACCCAAACACGAAAAAAAAATACATTATAGTAAGAAATAATAGAATTTGTAAATGTACAAATATATTCTCCGTGTATATACTGTTGTTTGTAAAAAATGTATCTTTTTGTTTTAATTAAACACTATTGGGGAAAAACAGGAGATACTGATTTAATTCTTTACAAAATAGTATTGTATGCACAAACAATTGTACACAATATTCATGTTTGATTTATATATATATATATATACATATCATGTAAAACTGTATACTCAAGTTGCAAGTATGAAGTGTTTAATACTATTACTATATTTGTAGGTGTTCGTCTTTAAACTAACTCTATGTTTGGACCTTAATTATAGGTCATACAACTTGTCTTTCAAATATAGTGGCTAGATCACGGTTCACAATGATTTATAAAAATATTAAAAACTAAGCAAAATCCCATTTTTATCATCCAGTATGACTCCAGGTATCCTTCTGATACCCATTTGTTTTTCCATCACCTTTAATTTTAATTTTTCTTGTTTTATATTTACTTTCTCTATTTTTTCTGATGATGATGTGTGCAAGTTACCATACGAAAAATGCCGTTGGCTGTCGTTATACTTAATTTCTGTACCCCCTAAACAACATGGGAGTCAGCATTGAGGATTACAGGGCAGCCATCGGCTTATTTCATTGTACATGTAGCAAGAGGAAAAGCAGTACTTATATTAATTCAAACTATTATACTTATTTAGAAATACTAAAAATTAACTTACATTGCTCCTTCTATGTTCTTTCACTAGCTTGTCTACAATCAATAAATCCCAAGATTGACATTATCTTCCTGTTGTTTGTACTTCATTTTATTCTTATTGTCGGTAATATTGAACCAAACCCTGGTCCAGATGAACATAACATATCGAGTACACCCTCTAGTGTTAGATTTAGTGAAATCGATAAATCCATATCAATATGTAATTTAAATATCCGTAGTATTAGAAACAAATTAGAATTCTTAAATAATTTCACTGACGAATTTGATGTCCTAGCTGTAACAGAAACATATTTAGATCCTAGTGTATCTGAAGATCAATTAAAACTAGATTCCTTCAATAACATTATAAGGAAAGATCGAAACAACTTTGGTGGTGGATTAATGATATATGTGAAAGATGATATCGGTATCGTCCGTAAAAGCGAACTAGAAAATCCCTTTGATGAAACACTGTGGGTTGAAATACGAGCCAAAGGTCAAAACTTCCTTCTCTGTCACTCATATCGTCCACCGAATGCGGACACTGACTCCTGGGCACGATTAAATCATGCAATCGAAACTGCATTTCAATTAAACGAAAATATAGTGGTTACTGGTGATCTAAATTCTGATCTTTTCAATGTCAATAATAATAAACTTATTGACACTATGGACTTGTTCAATCTAAGAAATGTAATTAATAAAGCAACAAGAGTTACTGATAAAAGTAGTACACTCTTAGATCCTATAATAATAAGTGACTTTATGTCATATTATTTATCAGATGTTTTAGATATTCCCTCAGATATTAGTGATCACGATGCAGCAGTAATATTTCTTGAGTGTCCCTCATCAATGTCACGTACTTTTAAAAGAGAAGTGTGGATATATGATAAGATGGATATAAAAGATAAATGTTTGAAAATAATGAATGAGACAGATTGGTATGCAATTCTTCCCGATGACAAGGATGTTAATGAATTATGTGAAATATTTATTGTAACTTTTCTGAACATTGCGAGGGAGTGCATACCTACCAAACAAGTAACTATACGAAAAAACGACAAACCATGGTTCAATAGCGAGCTTAGGAGAGAAATACGCACTAGAGATCGATTACGAAAAAAGGCTTTTAAATCTAAAAAACAATCGGATATTTTGAAGTACAAGCGACAGAGAAATAGGGTCAATAATATGAAAAAAATTGCTAAAGAACATTTTGAAAGTAATTTAGACCACATTATTCTAAATAATGTATCGAATACAAAAACTTATTGGAAAATAATGAAAAAGTTAATCAAATCTAACAATGGATCAAATAACATCCCCCCACTCCAAAATATTATAAATACCGAAAAAATAGACGAAATTGCATATAAAGATGAAGAAAAATGTGAGCTTTTGAACAATTATTTTAATTTAATCTCCAAATTAGGTGAAGAAAATATCAACGTACCACAATTTGAAACTAAATCTAACAATAAAATTTGTGACATCCATGTCACTATTCAAGAAATTTTAGATATGATTAATATTCTTGATCCAAATAAAGCCTCGGGACCAGATGTGATTAGTGACAGGATGCTCAAGATCTGTCCAGATAAAGTTGCAATACCTCTTCAAATTATATTCAACAAGTCCCTTAGTCAATGTGTATATCCAACCAGCTGGAAAATTGCAAATGTAATAGCTATTTTCAAAAAGGGGGACTCATCTTTGCCATCTAATTACAGACCAATATCTTTAATTAGCTGCGTGGGGAAAGTTATGGAACGAGTTGTGTTTAAACATGTATATAATCATCTATTTAATAACAAACTAATTTATGAATACCAATCAGGTTTTTTGCCAAGACATTCAACAGTTCATCAATTAATAGAAATCTATGATTGTATCTTAAATACACTAGAAACAAAAGAAATTTGCTGTTTTGTTTTTTGTGATTTTTCGAAGGCTTTTGACAAAGTTTGGCATGTTGGTTTACTACATTAAATGAAAGCATATGGCATTGAGGGAAATCTTTTAAACTGGTTCACTTGCTACCTATATCAAAGAAAACAAAAGGTTATCATAAATGAATCATCCTCTACTTTTTGCAATGTTTCAGCTGGTGTACCCCAAGGATCCGTTCTTGGTCCTTTATTGTTTATCATATATATTAACGATATTGCTGAACAGTTAACTTCTTTATGCAGACTATTTGCAGATGACACTTCATTCAGTTACTCGGGTCATGACGAGGAACTTATACAATCAGTTGTTAGTCGTGACCTGAGACAGCTGGATGAATGGTCAAGAAAGTGGCTTATGTCTTTCAATCCTGAAAAAAACAGAAATTATGATGTTTTCAAATAATGAGATACAAGACCTTAATTTTACTATGAACAATAAAAAAATACCAATTGTGCGATCTCATAAGCATCTAGGGGTTACATTTAGAAGTGACGCAAAATGGAACAACCATGTTGAAAATATATTAAATAGTGTTAAAAAACATCTGAATATACTGCGAAAACTCAAATATCAACTTAGCCGACAAAATTTGGAAAAATTATATCTAGTATTTATTAGACCAATTTTTGAATATGCAACTGAAGTATGGGACAATTGCGGAAAAGGTTATTCAATTAAATTAGAACAGCTACAACTTGAAGCTGCACGAATTGCAACAGGTTTGCCTGTTTACACACACTCTGAGACTGTCTTAAAAGAGGTTGGTTGGGAAACTTTAGAGGAACGAAGAAAAAGAAGAAAACTACAATTATTTTATAAAATTCAGAATAATAATGCCCCTGAATATTTATGTAGCCTTGTGCCCCCTAAAATTCAAAGTACAACACAATATCCCTTGCGAAATGGACAAGATATCATTTTACCATTTTGCAGGCTGACACTGACTTCCCAATCATTTATCCCATCAACAATTAAACTTTGGAATAATTTGAACATATCAGTTCGAAATGTAGACTCATTATCAAAATTCAAAGTAGAATTAAAAAACCACGACATTCGAAATGAGAATCAATCTAAACATTATTTTATTTCCAAGAAAATTGAATATAATATTAACCCAATTTAGATGTTCGGCATCCTTCTTGAATTGTGACTTGTTTAGAGCTAACATTATATCTGATCCAACATGTAAATGTGGTTTGGATATTGAGGACATGCACCATTTTTTCTTTGATTGTCCTTTTTATCTAAATGAAAGGGCTATTCTTTTTAATGGTCTCAGCTGGCTTCCCGAAGGCTGCGAGTTGGACTTAAAACTATTGGTTTTTGGAAAAGAAACTCTTTCCTATGATCAAAATGTGCAAATTGTTAAACAAGTATTCAATTTTATAAAGAGATCAAAACGATTCCTCGTGGTATAGTATCAGCATAGGTAAAACGCACATCATCATCATCCTAATCTCTGTCGTTCTTTCCTCATTCCCTCTCCTTTTTTCAGTATAGTTTAGTAATATTTATGTTGTTTATATCATATGATGCATGCTCGTGTTCAATTTGTATTGTTATATATATTGTATTGTGGAGAAGACTTTATAGGTATGTTTTACTTGTGTCTGATCCTTTTTTGCTTTGAGCAAATAAAATATGTTTAAACTACGCAATTTAAAAAAAAAATGTTATTTTTGCAATCGCCTGTCCGTTGAATACGGATATTGATTTTCATTTTAAGAAAAATAATTTGTACTAAGCTGGGTTTTTTATGTGTGTTTTTATTTTGCTTATGACATATCGTCCTAATTTTTCGCCAAACACGCTCTGGGCCTCTGTCAACTAGACACTCTAACTTGACTTAGGAATACAGATTGCCGCAACTCCTTGTAAATGAATTGACGCAATTCCCAAAACTTCATCTATAAGACACAAAGCTGTGCATCTGCTACATTATGTTTTAACTAGCTTTATTTGGGGAGGGGTTTCACACGACAAAAACAAAAGAATGCGCTTCTTTCTATAAATGTGTACACGATCAACACTTTTACAACCCTATCAAATTGCTAAAAGAAGCATTCATTTCTTATTTATAACTATATTTTTTGGAGAGGGTTATCGACACAGGTCAGTGTCCCTTTGAAAACTCACCCCCTCTTCCCTCACCTCCCCCCACCCCCCCCCCCCCCCCCCCCCACCCCCCCCCCCCCCCCCAAACAAAAGAGAAGACAAACGGATCTCTGACTTGATAAGATAATCATCACTAAATAAGTACGTAAACAGTATTGTTAATCTTTTCTCAAAAACAACATACCGGTAGTAATTTACAATAGTTTTCGATGGCAAACATCGAGGAATATATCAATCCCCATTTTTGCTTATCGCAATGACCATAAGTTTTAGAAAATTCGAAATTCGGTGTTCGTGAATCGTTTTATATAGATCTATAGAATAATTTTAAGGACTTAGTCTAACGCGTATTCATCAATCAACTCAATGACATAATTTTGCATTTAATTGGCCAGACAATTATAATACTGTATTATATTTCACACCAAAAAGTGCCTTTTTAATTTCGTCTTAATTTCCAGGGTTAACTGGCATTGTTTTCATATAAGATTGATAACAAATATGGACATATGGTATGATTGCCAAAGAGACAACTATCCACTAGAGTTAAAATGAAGTGGAGGTGAGCAATTACTGGCAACCGTATGGCCGTACTTTATTCTGTTAAGAATTTAAACGCTGCTTACATGGACTGCGCTCTTTTTTTTATTTCGCTAAAAAATGGCCAAATTTTAAAATCATAAAAACGCTCTATCTATTCACGGATCAACTGGAGTATACGGAAGAAATAGTTCTCATCAGCGGGTTATTATATGAGTGAATCGGCATTACATTTAATGGCTAATACGGACACATGGACACATCGACACATCGACATATCGACACATCGACATATAGACACATCGACACATCGACATATAGACACATCGACACATCGACACATTGACATTTTGAATTACTAGTATCTCAAATATTTGTTTGTTTGTTTGTTTTGTTTTGCTACGCCGTGTTAATTGGCAAACTAACGCCGTAGGCTATGTCAAAGAGCAATATAGCGTCGTAGGCTGTGTATAAGAGCAATAAAAGTTAGGGTTAAGGTTAGAGTAAGGGTTAGGGTTAGGGCTAGGGTTAGGGTAATGGTAAGGGTAAGGGTTAGGGTTTATATTAGGGTTTAGCCTTATCCTGCAACGTAGGTTTTTGCAAATTGTACTATAGCTACGTAGGTAGTGGCAATAGGCAAACTAGCACCGTAGGCTGTGACTTACATCAATCTTACGCTGTAAGCTGTGTTAATTAGCAATCTATCGACGTAAGCTACATACAATTACGTTGTTTGTGTCAAATGGCAACCTATCGCTGTAGGCTACATACAACTACTTTGGTTGTGTCAAAAGGCAATCTAACGCCGTAGGCTACATACAACAAGTTGGTTGTTTCACATGGCAATTTAACGCCGTAGACTATGTCAAAGAGCAATCTAGCGCCGTAGGCTGTGTCAGAGAGCAATCTAGCGCCGTAGGCTGTGTCAAAGAGCAATCTAGCGCCGTATGCTGTGTATAAGAGCAATCTTAGTTAAGGTTAATGTTAGGGCAATCTAACGCCGTAGGCTATGTCAAAAAGCAATCTAGCGCCGTAGGCTGTGTCAAAGAGCAATATAGCGCCGTAGGCTGTGTATAAGAGCCATCTTAGTTAGGGTTAAGGTTAGGATTAAGGTAAGGGTTAGGGTTAGGGTTAGGGTTAGGGTTTATGTTAGGATTAGGGTTAGGTTATGGTTCATGTTAGGGTTTAGCGTTATCTTGTACCATAGGTTTTTTCAAAGTGTACTACAGCTATATCTCAAATATTTGTTTGTTTGTTTGTTTTGTTTTGCTTCGTAGGTAGTGTCAATTGGCAAACTATCGCCGTAGGCTGTGACAAACATCAATCTTACGTCGTTCAAGAGACTACTGCATGCGGTTTATTGCACATTAAATTTCAAGTCCCATGTTTTTATTTGCACTATGTATAAATGTTATGTACAGCACAAATTATTTCATTTCTGTTCAAATTATTTTTGGACTTGTTAAGTATGCAAGCGCACACCAAACAGTGACAGGATAGTCAACCAAATGACGGTGGTCACTTAGTGGTAGAAGTAGAAATTTCTTATATTATTCGCACACTGTAATGCTCATAAATTAATGTGTGTTTTGGATGTGCACTAGTGATTGATAAATATTGATACGTTTCTGTGTTTTTAATATATGTGACTTAATATCAAGAATTCCATTATTATGGAATCGTTCACTTTTGTACACTTCGGTATCTAAATAGAGGGTGGTAAAAGGGAGGGTCTGAACACGGAAACACGTGATATAACAAATCGCAAAAACGTTGCACGGAAAAAAAAACTCTGGAAAAACGAAGCCAAGGAATAAAATCGTAAATATTTAGGAAAAAAGTACAAAAAATTATTACTCATTCGTTCTTGGAGATCATGCAGTCATTATAAATGGACATGGCGACCCTGCATGTGCTCACCTTTTAGCGTCCGTTAGTTGCATCCGATTTATCATAGTAATACAATAGGCTATTAATAAATATCTTGGGACCAGTTAATAAGTTTATAATTTAAAACAATATTTTGGCTGACTTTGAATTAGTCCCGGTTTACTTTTCAATCAAATGCGGGACAAGCACGAGCAAATAAGAGTACCGACACGAAACACGGAAAATAATTAAGGGAAAACACGAAGCACGTACATCGAACCAAACACGAGAAATAAAACGTCGAAACACGAAAATAAAAAGGCCGAAAACGTTGCACGAAAATAACCCTTTACCATCCTCTAAATAGACCATACTAGATGTCGACACCTCATATTAGAACTTGAGTAGATGGTCAATTTCTTTTGCAAGGTTAAAGAAATCTTCAACTTGCTCTTATTTGCCTGTGAAGAACATAAAACCGTCATCCCTATTGACAGTGTAATTTGATGTTTTCTCTCCATTGGAACTTATCTAATATTTTAATGAATAGGGTAGACAGATGCAGCTCTGTGCATGTTGGTGACAATGGGCGCTCCTATAATGTGTTTGTATAACAGTCCATTAAACTCAAATTCATTGTTTCTAAGAATTAATTTAAAAATCTATCTTGCTGAGAATCTTTAAAGTATATTCTCCTGTGTGTCAATAAATTCTAATGCATTGATAACAGTTTCTTCTAAATTATCAATGATCATATTTGTGTACATTGACGTACATCATAGTCAATAAGAATGCATACTTTTTTTACCTCGTGTGACTATTTTATTAATGACATTCTTTGTATCTTGAATGTAAAAGTTATGCCTCTTCAATAATTGGATGTTGGATGTGTATTAATTGATAATTTAGTCTTAGATGCATGATTTTTTTAATTAGTTGTTAGTGGCTTTGAACTAGCTGTCAGTAACTGCGAGTACTCTCAGATCTGTACTTAGTGTCTATTTGTTGTTGGGATATACAAGTACCCGGCCACGTCCACTCTGTGTAGTATTTCTCTTTGTATCCATCTGATGAGTTAAGCCTTTTTCAACTGATTTTTATAGTTCGTTCTTATGTTGTACTGTTACACCACTGTCCCAGGTTAGGTGGAGGGTTGGGATCCCGCTTACATGTTTAACCCCGCCATATTCTGTATGTATGTGCCTGTCCCAAGTCAGGAGCCTGTAATTCAGTGCTTGTCGTTTGTTGATGTGTTACATATTTGTTTTTCGTTCATTTTTTGTACATAAATTAGGCCGTTAGTTTTCTCGTTTGAATTGTTTTACATTTGTCATTTCGGGGCCTTTTATAGCTGACTATGCGATATGGGCTTTGCTCATTGTAGGAGGCCGTACGGTGACCTATAGTTGTTAATTTCTGTGTCATTTGGTCTCTTGTGGAGAGTTGTCTCATTGGCAATTATACCACATCTTCTTTTTTATATTTATAATTAGATCAATTAATTACCTATTACGCAGGTGGTCATAGAAAAGAACAGATGTATTCCGAAAAAGACTTCCGGTGTTCCGAAAGACTACGGAGGTCGTCCAATATATACTGCGTAAACCCTCAGGGGTTTACAGGGGTTTACGCAATCCTATTTACTGATGAAGGATATCTGTTATCCGAAATATTTATAAATGATTACATTTTATAGTTCCTTGTTTTGTTATTGGTGTTGTTGGGTACACTTTTTAGGCGTTTATATTTTCACTTTTTTGGTCTTTTGGAAAATGTTGTTTGTGCTGTATTTAGACCCCTCTAACAAGAAATTTGTTTTGCATGCACACGTATAAAAATTGCGGTTTTTATTCAACGCAATCATAGGTTTGAACGTTGTATTATATTTGCCTTCGGGTTTATATGATCCGTTCATCCTATTTTGACTCCTCAAAATTCAAGAGTCTATCCTAAATTGAGGTAAATTGTATGGCTTTCCAAATACCGTTTCGATTCCTAACATCACTGAAGAGACATTAGTTGTCGAAATCCGGATATGGTGTACAAAAACCTTTGCACCTTTTGTTTGCGGTATATCATCTTTTCCGCAAGTTTATTGTTTTCTGTTTAGTATTAAATTTATAATTAAGATCCAATTATTACATCGGTGATCCGTTTATTTGGCAATCGCCAATGGCAGTCAGCAGGGTTTAAGAACATTTGTTGTTCGACCTGTAAGTCAAATACATTTTGTTAAAATATACTTTTTCACTTTTTTGGTCTTTTGGAAAATGTTGTTTGTGTTGTATTTTGACCCCTCTAACAAGAAATTTGTTTTGCATGCACACGTATAAAAATTGCGGTTTTTATCCAACACAGTCATAGGTTTGAACGTTGTTTTCAATTTAGACTTGTTTATATTTTTTTCGCTTGGGCTTGTATTATATTTGCCTTCGGGTTTATATGAACCGTTCATCCTATTTTGACTCCTCAAAATTCAAGAGTCTATCCTAAATTGAGGTAAATTGTATGGCTTTCCAAATACCGTTTCGATTCCTTACATCACTGAAGAGACATTAGTTGTCGAAATCCAGATATGGTGTACAAAAACCTTTGCACCTTTTGTTTGCGGTATATCATCTTTTCCGCAAGTTTATTGTTTTCTGTTTAGTATTAAATTTATAATTAAGATCCATTTATTACATCGGTGATCCGTTTATTTGGCAATCGCCAATGGCAGTCAGCAGGGTTTAAGAACATTTGTTGTTCGACCTGTTAGTCAAATGCGTTTGATAAAATATACTTTTTCACTTTTTTGGTCTTTTGGAAAATGTTGTTTGTGCTGTATTTTGACCCCTCTAACAAGAAATTTGTTTTGCATGCACGCATATAAAAATTGCGGTTTTTATCCAACGCATTCATAGGTTTGAACGTTGTTTTCAATTTAGACTTGTTTATATATATATATTTATATATACAACTCGTCTAAACATCAGCCCAACAATGTTAGATCTGTAAATTTGCTTTCGCAAATTTTTTGTTCTTCCCTCGCCGGGATTCGAACTCATGCTACTGAGATATCGTGACACCAAATCGCCTGCACTGTATCCGACGCGCTAGACCACACGACCACCTAGGCTTCAAAAATAAAGCTTTCGGTGGCCAGGTGTTACCTTTCCGCGTCAGTACAGTACATGATATATAAGGCATGAAGATGGAATTGTTACAGATCAGCTGAAATATCTGTTGTAAAGGATACTACAAATTAATGCAAGAAACAGTCATAGAAATAATTATATTTATAAGTACGTCTGAACCAGTGACAACTCTACAACAGATTTATCCATCGGATCACCAGCAGTGATGGTGATACATGGCTGTGTACATTCTGTATATATACAACTCGTCTAAACATCAGCCCAACAATGTTAGATCTGTAAATTTGCTTTCGCAATTTTTTGTTCTTCTCCCGCCGGGATTCGAACTGTTCGAAAAGCCATTAGAAAACGAATGACAGTACATAGACAGCAAATTCGAGTCCCGAGCACAAGAAAAATCCCACTTAGCGAACATATTGATAGATGCGCTGGATCAAATCATCCAAATTTCTTCATTTTTCCATTTTATCAGTGTTCAGATAATACAACGGAACCAATGAGAATTAATAAAGAATATTATTTTATTAAGAAATACCGTCCTAAATTAAATAGATAAAATGAGAATTTCTTTATAATTATGTACTTTCACTTTCGTTTTAAGTACCTACGTTGTGCTATATCATGACGTCCAGGACTAAATAATAATGTCGCTGATAGACGTTACCCCTGACGGCGTCGCCAGCAACCATATCCTTGAAGATCTGTTAAACAGTGAAACCGGTAGGATACTATGGAGAACATTTTTGAACAATTTGTTGTTGTAATAGACAAAATGTGAATATTCATATTGAATATAAATATTTGGTGCATTTTCAGCCTTACTTTTTTTCCCTATTTTATGCACAGCGTGGACAAAATCTAAAACGTTTTAATATAATATATATATATATATATATATATTCAGCTATAAAAGGCCCCGAAATGACAATTCAAACGAGAAAATTAACGGCCTGATATAAGTAAATAATGAACGAAAAACAGAAAAACAAAGTTCATTCAGAAAAAAATTATTGCTGAGTTACACAAAATAAAACAGTTTTCGATGAATATGTGATAGATTTATACTAGGACGTCATAATTTTAGAACAAAAACGTTAAATAGATATGAATCTCATTTCAGGAACATAAAATCAAACGCCTAGATAAATATCATGACCCTATACTTTGATACAATAAGTTCTCATAAAACTTTTCGTGTGAGAAATTTTTGTATCGAATATAAGCTTATTACTTGTGTTGCAGTTAATTTCATGAACTTTTTATAGCCGAATCTTTATCGTCTATAGATAAAAACAAAAGATTAAAACTGTATATATAATACAATACACTTAGTTTTTTCATAAGAAAAACAATAAGCAGCCTGTAATAATTGTTGTTAGCCTTTTTCTTTTCTTTTTTTTATGGAAGGGGGGGGGGGTAGGGGGGGGGGGAAGCTAGCAGACACCATCGCACTTCATCGAATCAATCATAGCCAACGTCACATTTAGCCAATATCACATCAGCATAACCACCAACGCACTTCAGCGTAGTTATCAACAAGTAAGCATCACGATGTCACCATCGCACTTCATCGTGTTAACCAATGCACTTCACCGCGCGAACCTTCTCACTTCAGGGTGACCATCGCGTATCAGATTCCTACATATATATCTATTTATGCATGCAGTGAATACTAGTAGTAGCTATGTACTGAATGTTTTCTTCATACCTTCCTATGGGTTAGAAAATAACATCTAATAGAATAATTTGACATCTCTTTTTCGGGATCTTCATTCAGTTTTGTAACAACATAGGTAAAGAATTCAGGGTATGGCCAGTATTACAAAGTATATCACTGGATTGATTTCAAGTTTTACATTAAAGTTCTTAGCATTGAGCTCAATTCATTGTTATGCATAATTTTATGCACTCTGTATGAAATTGAAAAATGAAAACAGACAACACATATCTACATTATGGCATGGTATTGGTTGCAAAAATTTGATATTTTTCATTTAAATGCAATATTTTTATTTTAATTGGTATATTTCTTCATTTAAATGCAATATTTTTTTATTTGAATGGTATAATTTTTTCATTTAAATGCAATATTTTTTATTCAAATGGTATAATTTGTCATTCAAATGCATTTTTTTTTTATTTGAATGGTATATTTTTTCATTTAAATGCAATATTTTTTCATTTAAATGCAATATTTTTTCATTTAAATGCAATATTTTTTCATTTAAATGCAATATTTTTTATTCAAATGGTATAATTTGTCATTCAAATGCAATATTTTTTATTCAATTGGTAAAGTAGTTTTTTTATTTATATGCAATAATTGCATTATGGGAAATTCTTTGACATCATAAGGTCAAATTTGCAACAACGTTTGTGATTGGTCTGTAATTGTTTGGATTTCTCCCCTTTCTTTCTAAAGATGAGTGACCAAGAATTAAAAACGCGTCAGAATATCGCCCCTCTAACTAAATCTGGCGTTCCTGCGAGTTCTGCACTGGCTGTTAAAATCTTCTGGTCCTAACTATTATTTCTATTTCAAAATTTTGATGGTCAAAACGTTCGGACCACCACTTTTCAAAAACTTTCATTATTTGTGGATCTATATGCATGTATAACGTTTTTTTTTTCAAATAGATTAGACACCGTTGGTTTTCCCGTTTGAATGGTTTTACACTAGTCATTTTTGGGGGGCCCTTTATATCTTGTTGTTCGGTGTGAGCAAAGACTACGTGTTGAAGACCGTACTTTGACCTATAATGGTTTACATGTACAAATTATGACTTGGATGGAAAGTTGTATCCTTGGCACTCATACCACATCTTCTTATATCTATATACAATGTAAACCAGACGTTTCCCATACTGTTTTCTTTTTTTAATAAATCCTTTGCCGCGCGTTGTGTACTGATTGATACTTCAGTCTGGGAGAACAAGATTTATTTCAGTACTAGTTGTAATTAGCTTTGAACAAACTTCCAGTAATTGCAAATACTCTTATGTCGGTGCTTTGTGTCTATTGTCTTAATATTAGGTTTTTTTTTGTGTGTCTCCTACCGATCTTTTGAGTTAATCTAATTGCAACTGATTAGTGCAGTTTCTTCTTTTATTGGACTGTTACACCACTGTCAGAGCTTCGGGATGGGTTGAGTGCTCACAAACATGTTGTTGTACTGTTACACTACTGTCCCAGGTTAGAGGGAGGATTGGGATCCCGCTAACATGTTTAACCCCGCCACATTCTGTATGTATGTGCTTGTCCCAAGTCAGAAGCCTGTAATTCAGTGGTTGCCGTTTGTCGCTGTGTTATACATATTTGTGTTTCGTTCATTTTATTGTACATTAATTCGGCCGTTAGTTTTCTCGTTTGCATTGTTTTACATTTGTGATTTCGGGGCCTTTTATAGCTGACTATGCGGTGTAGGCTTTGCTTATTGTCGAAGGTCGTACGGTGACTTATAGCTGTTGATTTCTGTGTAATTTGGAGAGTTGTCTCATATGCAATCATACCACATCTTCGTTTTTATATTAACCCTGCCATATTCTTTATTTGCCTGTCCCAGGTCAGGAGCCTTTAGTTTAGTGGTTGTCGTTGGTTCATGTCTCGACTCATATTTGATATTTTGTAAATTGTTTTGTTATGTATAATTAGGCCTTTAGTTTTTCGTTTAAATTGTTCACACTTTTCATGTCGGGCTTTTTAAAGACGACTTTACAGTAATAGGTTTTTGTCATTGTTAAAGGCATTACGATTGTCTATAATTGCTTACATCCACTTCATATTTGAACTCCGTTGGATAGTTGCCTTATTAGCAATCATATCCCATCTCTTCGTTTTTATATTATATACCTGACTTCTAAACTCGTGTTTTCCTGAATAAGCATGAAATATTTGTCACTGGGCGTTAAAAATTAGCAACAAACAATCAATCAATTTAAACTTGTGTTAAATAAGAGGAAAACCATTTGATATTTATTTATTTGTTGGGTGGGGGACAGAAGGATTTCATATATGAATATGGTTGCCTGGTATAAGAGCTGAAAAATAGGCATGATGAGCGACAGATTAAAATGAATAATAATGCCCTCTCTTCCCTTCCCCATCCTTCATCTATAAATTAAACTGACCACCACGGTATAGCCCAATAGTGTTGAAAGTAGCGTTAAATACCAATCAATCAAAATCCCATCCCTAGAATATCAAATAATAGTCCCTTAACTGTTATTGTCCGTGTAGTTCTTATATTTATCAGGCTTATCGTCCTACAGGGATGTCCTACTAAGGCTGGCATACCATAAAAACGTTTATAACACAGCTCACATTCTAATATATCTGCATTCATAAATTTATTGATGTCATTTAGACTAAACGACGCCATATTTGTTATGTGCCTCTGCCGTCTAAACAACCTATACAAAAAGAAGAGATGGAAGAGAGCCAGAAATCTTCCCAATGCAAAAAAAACAGAAATGGACTTCTTCTGGCTCACTACCGAAGAACAAACAAACGCGCCCTATTAATATGTTTTAAAAACGCCTTGCCCCTACCCTTTTTTCGAAAAAAATTGGCATTGTTAAATATATATACATATATATAATCATCATTAAAATGCTATTATATTTTTATAGGACCTACTTTATTACATGATCTGGGACAAAAGACATCTGTCTATAAGTCCAAGCATACAGTAAATTATTATAATATGAATATGTTTCTTGTTTTAATAACCACATATGATGCTATGCATGAGTCACCATTTATCAGGACAGGAATTGGGTTTACATAGAGAGAATAATGTGCAAAAAATAGATAAGGGGCGGGACCAAACCTATAGATAACATATAAAAAAATGATGAAATATGAAGAATATGTTGATTGTTTTTTGGTTGCCTTATATCCAGTGGCAAATATTTCACGCATGTTTAGGACAAATATAATAGAGATCAAAGGATAAAGAAAAGAGTGAAATGGTAAAAACTAAAAGATATAGAATTATAGAAGCGATCTTTGATCTGAACACCCTCCTCCCCCTCCCCTCACACACACACCATAACCATTACTGCCAATACTCGCATATATACATCTCTATACAAATATCTAAATCTGACCCCCACCCCTCCCCGCCCCCCCTAGATACAGAGGTTCTGGATCCGCCCCTGTTAAATGTATCTTATCATATACATTTTGTACGGGTCTAGATAATAGCTAAACGTACAATTCTATAATTTGTTGGATACAAATCATTATCTAATTATATTATATACTGTGTCACAAAATAAACTTGTATACCCCCCCCCCCTTTTCCAAATGCAGTATTGAAAAGTAAATCATTTAAAAGTCCTGAAGAAAAAATATGTTTTGAAATATGCCCTGCATACTTATTTATGCAAAGACATATAGTAATTATTGAACTACTGCGGGGCTTGAAAAAAAATCTATTTAAAGGATTCGGAGATGGGAACAGTAAGTAGCTGTTTTTTTATTTCAATGTGTAGACTGAGGGGAGATTCTTCAGAAAGGGTTTTCATTTGAGGCGTTTTTGCCATGCACGCAGGCATCTCTTTCTATCCATGAACAGGTTGTGTGTCAAATTAATTATTATTACTTGTCAAATTAATAATTATTATTGGCATTAACAGCCAGTGCACGAACTCGCATGAACGCCAAATTTAGTTAGAGGGTCGATATTCCGACGCGTTTTTTTAATTCTTGGTCACTCATGTTTAGAAAGAAAGGGGAGAAATCCAAACAATTACCGACCAATCACAAACGTTGTTGCAAATTTGACCTTGTGACGTCAAAAAATTTCCCATAATGCAATTATTGCATATCAATAAAAAAACTACTATACCAATTGAATAAAAAATACTGCATTTGAATGACAAATTATACCATTTGAATAAAAAAAATACTGCATTTAAATGAAAAAAATATACCATTAAAAAAAAAATATTGCATTTGAATGACAAATTATACAATTTGAATAAAAAATATTGCATTTAAATGAAAAAATATACCATTCAAATAAACAATATTGCATTTAAATGAAGAAATATACCAGTTAAATTAAAAATATTGCATATAAATGAAAAATATTTAATTTTTGCAACCAATACCATGCCATACTACATAATGATACACATTAAGGTACGATGGTTGAAACATTTTGGTTAGTAATACAAAAATATATTTCATTGATATTTCATATACAAAATACACCATATTCTTGAAAACAAATTAGCAATCATTTTTTTCTGGAAAACTGTAGATTCTGCTTCTTTAAAACAATTGACCAACATTTAAAATAAATTACAAATTAATGAAATTTAGGTTTCTTTTATTGCATTGTATGAAGTTAGTACAATGATCAAATCAGAAATATCTGTTTTATTAAATGTAGGGACTAGCTTTTTTCAGCACGTATAATGACTACTTTTGTTCATTTCAGTATTTGAAATATAAAGAGTACACATCACTCTTAAAGATTTTGAATTTTGATAAAAATCACTCTGATTTAAAGCGCGAGGCTAGCCGACTTTTTCAAATAATTAAAATTTAACTGTTGAGAGAGGAGAAATATCGTAATACACGAGTTATAGTGGTGGAATCTGTTTCTCTAATTATTTTTATCCTTCCTTTTAAAAGATTTGCAGAAAGTTGTTTTCTTTATATCTGACGTCATCAGGATTGGTCGCCTTTTTTCATGACGTCACACTAGGAAATTCAGAAGAAACCACGAACATTTGACAATAATTAAATTTCGACCAATCATTTGCCGAGAACAGTTATTTCACTAGTGAGGAGAACATTTTTTTTCCACAATTGGTTGGGCAATGTGAAAATAGTGAAAAAAATAGAGAAAAGATATAGATTTGATGACAGAAAAATAGACGCAATTAAGATTTCATTTCAAATCCAAAACTACAAAACATTTTCTAAAAGTGTTACTGAATCTGGAAAATTTGAGAAGATGACACTTTTCCTGTTTTATCAAAACTAATTTCTCTTTTTGAACAAGAGTAAAGATAAAAAAATTATTTATTTCTTTTATGTGAATCAGATGTTAACGTCTCATATCTAATATATGTGGTAAGACAATAGTATTTCGATATACAGTTGTATTAGCATAGAAGAAGCAAAAGATGCCAAAGGGATAATCAAACTCATAAGTCGAAAACAAACGGACAATGCAATGGCAAAAAACGAAAAACAACGAAAAGACGAACAACAATACACAAAACACAACATAGAAAACTAAGGACTGAGCAACATGAAACCCCCAAAAAAATCGGGGGTTATCTAAGGTGCTCCGGAAGGGTAAGCAGATCCTGCTCCCCTAGTTGCACCCGTTGTCATTAACACATCTCATTTCCTTGGAGATAATTTAAACCAGACACCTTACTTCATGGTTTATATATTTTAAAAGTTTTCCATAGTTTAAATGTTAAAGCATTGTCTTTTTATGTTCCACATTTGTTTTAAAATACGTATATTAAAGTAATATAAGACCAGAATTAATTGTATACACAACCTTGTTTTTTTCGAAATACTAAGGATTTTCTACCCAAGGAATAAACAACCTTAAATGTATTTGGCTAAACCTTTCGCAATTTTTGGTCCTCAATGCTCTTTAACGTCGTACTTTATTTGGTCGTTTTATTTTTTTGATTCGAGCGTCACTGGTGAGTCTTTTGCAGACGAAACGTGTGTCTGGCGTACGCAATTTTAATCCTGGTATATATGATGAGTATGTTGTTAACATATAGAAAAAAAGAAATTATACTAATTCTGCTCCTTACAAAGTATGCCTTTTACTAGCTCCAACTCTTCAACATTTCTCAAATGTTACAAGAAAAGATGTTCTAAAGGGATAAAACTCACAAGACCAAAACAGACTTTCAAATTGATATTCTTCAGGATGAACTGTTGAATGAAACTTATGTATTTTTAACACTAGAAAAAACTCAACTCTTCAAAATTATTCTTTTCACTATATATGTTACAGGCATTGTCTAAATTTAGGTATGTCTGTTCGCTTTGAGCCAATGATATTCCTAGAAATGTAAAGGAGGTTAGATAATAATTCACTAAAGGTTTTTATTTTGCTTTCCAACTAAAAGGAACATGAGGTGTTATGCGACAATGCCTATCCAGTAGGTTGAATATAAAGGCTTTGCCTGTTGTCAAATTCCCTTGGTTATTTATAACGACAAAAACATACTAGAAAAAGTATGTCTGTTTCATGACCACAGTACATTTTCTTTTACTAAACATGAACTTATTTTTTATGCATCTATATCCATCTTTGCACCACTGACAATATGTATCTGTGTCCTCACTTGTTTTATATAGATGTTTCAAGTAAATTCCGGAAATGAAATATTCACATGATGTTAAGGAACGGAACGCCGTGTGTCATAGACCTACATTTACTACTTGTAAACTGATGCATGTCTACATTGTAACAAATAAATTTAAAGAAATAATTACAGAAAGTTGACGATACTTCTTCATCGACAATGTTTCAGTGTGATTAAGAGCTTTAAATGTTTTATAGACACTTGTCCAAAGATTGCTTTTGGAATGCAATACATCTCAAGTGGTGCTTTTTATTCGTATAATAAGTAGAATTGATCAACGTTTAAATTTCCATTTACATCACGACTGCTTCATATAGTCTTTTCCAGAATAAATGTTCAAAATTGCCATTTTGATTTGTTCAGATTGTTTCGTCAACTTCTAAACATGTCACTTTGTTCCAAATTCTCTGTAAGGAAATAGGCATTTGTGACGTAGAAAGTTTGTCCAACAGGACAACGACCAACATATCTCTGTTGTCTTGAAACATTTTCATTCTCGCCATATCAAGTTCGAACTCGCACCATGAACTTTTCAAGAATTCTTCACTGATAACAAGAACTACTTTTTTGCTTTCAAAAATGGCGTCTATGATATTATCCATAATAAGCTTCCCAGCTGCAAAATCTCTATCGTGTAAACATAATGCCAAACCATTTTTCTTTTCCAAATAATTAACGAGAGACCCACAAACCCATTCTTCATCTTCATTATAATAGGCAACGAATGCATTATACTTGTACTCTTTAGAACCTCCTTCTAGTGCTGTATAATGGCGGTACTTCCGGCGGATATGAAGGTACCAAAAATGTAGAGTTATTCTATATTTGTATGCTATGACACTTGCTGTGAAAATGAAAAGAAAAACCACCACACCAATTATTGTTATGGTAAGCCATATCTTACTGGGGCATTTACTCTCAATGAATTCAAGATGTTTGTATGCATAAACTGTATTTTTCTGGCTGTTATCAATATACACACACGAGTAGTTGCGGTTTTTATCTAGTGTCACTTTTGTTTCTTGGAGCCATATCACAAAATCGATCGAGTCACAATTGCAAACGAAATGATTGTCATTCAAAAGAAGCTCAAATTTAATATTATGCTCACGTATGTAGTTCTCCAGTTGATTCATATCAGATTTCTGTAGATAAGCAATCCGATTTTGCACGAGACTTAATTTCATCAAAGTTGAAAATTTGCTGATTTGAATTGGGAATTTGGAAAATTTGTTTTTTGATAAATCTAATGAAATGAGTGAACGGTACTGCGATACAAACATGTTTTGATTGAATGTAACAAACCCATTGTCTGAGAAGTCAATATGTTTCACGTCAAATAATTGTTTTAAAAATTCACCATTTACATCATTTTGCAATCCGACATTTAAATGTGTTCTTCTGCTAATCAATGTTTTCAAATATGGCATAAAACTGATTATTTTTAGATCAAGCTCACTACAATTAAAATCCGAGATGTCAAGTGTTTGTAAATGTGACAGTCCATGAAAATGTCCAAGACAATCTTTGAACTTATTACCAGCTAGATTTAAGAAATCCACTTTACCAGCATTTGTGAAATTTAGATTAACTAAACCAGAATTTCTTATACCAAAATATGATACATCTATATATTGCAGATTACGTGGTAGTTGGAAGGCAAACGTTAATCTGTCAGATAAATATTTTGTATCTGTTATATCTAGACAACGTACACAGTTTTTGTTTTTGTTAACTTTCGTTTTGACGTGTAACGTTGCCTGATTCGATATATCTAACCAACGAACATTTACCAATTGAACCAATTCTATAACAATACTACGGTCACCCCATATACTATTTTCTTTGAGAATAAGTTTTTCTAAGCAATTTTTATGTTTCATTAAATTTATTCCTCCTGACTGTATCGATATTATACGGTTACGACTCAAGTCGACCTCTTTCACGCAGACTGCTCCAATCATTGAAAACTGTGATGTCAACAAAACGTCAGCGGATGCGACAGCTCTGAAACTATTGCTTTAGTTTATTGATGTTATATTTCTGTCCATAAGACCGTTCAGTAATTCAAGCAGAGAAGATACCCGGACATTATAATTGTTTGAAATATCGAGACTTTCTATCGACTGCAATGGGTTGAGAGCGCCAGGTTCCACGTACCTTATTTTACAATGAAAAATCAGTTCCTTCAATTGTAAATTCTTAAAAACATCAAATGTGTTGTTGCCTATTCTAGTAATCATACAAGGTTTAAAATTAAGATATGTTAATTTACGTAGAGAACGAAATCCGTTTCCAAAGTTTTGGTCATTAATACCATTGATTGATAATCTCTCTAAGTTTGATAGTTTTTCTAAAACTTTCTCAGGATAGTGACGGAAGTTATTCTGAGATAAATCTAAAATCCTCAAAAAGGATGACGAATCAAAAACATTCTCCGGTAGAGAATGTATATCAAGAGTGTTATTACATAAGTCCAATGAAATCAGTTTAACTAATCCAGAAAACGCTTTTGACTCGATAACTGATATCTGAGCGGATAATAATTTCAAACTAGAAACATTTTTTAGTCTTGAAAACGCGAAGTTAAATATAACGTACAACTTATTGTCAGACAAGTCTAAATATGTAGTATCGTTAGGAATATTTCTGGGCACATACCGGAAACCCCTTCCATGACAATCCGTAGACACGTCATTCACGGTTCTAGTTGTTGTACACTTTGAAGGTAGACTTTCATTTATGAGGAATAACGACGCCACGTAGACTATCCTTAAAACTTTCATTGTAGCTGTAATAACGCAGAGAAATGTAAAATTAAATTTTTAGCACCTTGTTCTCACTATAAATGTAACTAATCTGATAACACAGTTAAACTTATGTTCATATCCTGCGTCAATAAACCTCGGAATTTCCCACTAATTTCTAACCCGAATAATCCAGTCGTTATATTCCGCTCACCGAGATCACTACATTAACTCTGGAGGACACCGAACGTCAGAGGGTGCTCAATTATTCGAGTTAACTAATTTCCTGATCAGGGTATAATTTTCCTTTGAACATTTACGGCTTAATAGTTCCTTTTTTTAATAATTTGAACAATAGTTTGCACTGTAAAGATGGTGAATTGTACATTGATTCTGAAATTCCAACATTTATCAGGACATTTAAAAAATTTCCCCATTTACAGATTAGGAAATAAATTTGTTAAATTTAGATACAGACATCTTTAGCCTGATTAGTGTGCTCTTAAATATACTTAAATACAAATATATTATGCATTTTCTGCAAATAGGATGTAACTTTTATATGTAGTTAACGTAAATCAAAACTTGAAAAGAAGTAATTGACATGGTTACTATACGTATTTTCTTTTTTGAGTTATTCTTCCACATGACAGTTGGAAATATAGATATCTTTATAAGACAATAGAAATTAAGTTGCGTAATGAAAAAAAAAACAAAAATATATAGTGATCCAATTTAAGGTACTAAGATGATTGAAAGATTTTGGTTAGTAATACTATAAAATATTTCATTGATATTTTATATACAAAATGCACTATATTCATGAAAATAAATAGGAATCATTTTTCCTGGGAAACTGTAGATACTGCTGCTATAAAAGAATTGACCAACATTTTCTTGCATTGTATGAAGTTAATACAATGATCAAATCCGAAATATCTGTTTTATAAAATATGGGGACTAGCATTTTTTTTCTTTTAGCAGGTAAAATGACTAATTTTATTCATTTCAGTGTTTGAAATATAGAGTACACATCACCTTAGAATATTTTAAATTTTGATGAAATCACAAGGATTGCTTTTCATTTATAAATCTATAGATGTTTGTCGTATTTCACCTTTTAAACTTGTTTAATGTATAAATGTCACAGCTAATACCTGACGAGTGGACACATCTCAATCTTACATAGTTTCGAAGTTTCTCATATTTAAGTTCATCTTACATTGTTTGATGTTGAATCCAACCTCCGGATGCGGGATTTTCTCGCTGTGCTGAAGACCCATTGATGGCCTTTGACTGCTTTCTGCTCTTTGGTCGGGTTGTTATATCTTTGACACATTCCCCGTTGCCATTCTCAATTTAGTCTATCAAAATTGAAACACTTTTCATCAACCTTTCGGCCTGATATGGGACACAAGGATAACCTGTATAAAGTAGGTCAGTTCACAGTATGTATATTGCCTCAATGAAGTCATGCAGGTCTTCCTATACAAAGTAGGTCAGTTGAAAGTATTTATCTTGCCTCAATGAAGTCATGCAGGCAAGACCTATGTATGTTGAATTCAGCGGTTTAGAATTCTACATCAAACTATTTGTTAAAGTTTGTGATTTGGGCGGTTTAGGTTTGGTCTAATGTGGGATCTAAGCGTGACACATGAGAGTGAAATTATTTTGCGTGAAAACGGGAAACGAAGTCGGGCGACACTTGAAATTACAAGCGCTATTATTGCAGGATACGGGATTCTGACAAAACAATAAGCGGGATCCGGGTCCTTATCCTCCAGTGATAACTATTTAATTGAATTTGAAACGTTTGCCTAGATAACATGTTGAAATTTGTTATTAGGACAGTTTAGGTGTACCACTTGTCAATATACAATATATGTACTTACATAGAAGGCTTTTCATTTATCAGCAAAAATATAAGAAGATGTGGTATAACTGCCAAATCTCAACCAGAGACCAAATGACATAGAAGTTAACAACTATAGGTCACCGTACAGTCTTCAACAATGAACAAAACCCATACCGCATAGTTAGCTATAAAAGGCCCCCAAAATGTTCAGATTTTGGCAATTAACCCAGAAAATACGAGATAATGCAGTTTGAATTGCCTAATTCAGGACAGGAAATCAACATTTGCTACCTTTGAGGATCTGCAAAAAGCCTTCCATTATGAAGATAGGGATGTACTACAATACAAACTACAATTAAATTGAATTGACGGAAACATGTATAATGCTATTTCTAGCTTATAAATTGACACAGAATGATGTGTCTACATAAATGATCATAGTACAAATTGGTTCCAGTGTTCAAATGGTGTACACCAAGGGGATAATTTATCGCCTACTTTTTTTGCTCCTTGTCAACAATTTAGCTACTGAAATTAAAGATCTAGAGACTGGAAATACCTTGTGATAACGAAAAAATCAGTTTTCTCTATATGCAGACGACATTGTTATTCTAACAGAGACCGAAAATTCTATGCAGCGTTGCTTAGATGTGTTGTACAGTTGGTGTCAACGCTGGAGACTTAGTGTTAATTGTTGAAAAACAAATGTCATACATTTTAGAAAACAGCGTGAGCCACAAAGCACCTTTGATTTCAAGATTGGACCAAATTGTTTACAGTATGTAAGTCAATACAAATATCTTGGCGTTATTTTCCATGATAAAATGGATTTTAGTGTTGCCACCGAAACATTAGGTAAAGCTGGAGAACGGGCACTACGAGGGATGACTTCAAAAATTTACAATTTTAAGGATGTTGCATTTAAAACCCTTTTCGAGTCGTATGTCGTACCAGTCATTGACTATTGTGCAGGTGTTTTGGGGTATAAAACATACCACTCCATTGAAGCTATTAGATACTTTTTGGGATTACACAGATTTGTACCAGTTGTTTATCTGAACAGTGAACTAGGATGGTAACAGCCCACTTTCGGACGATGGAATTGTATGGTAAGAAGACGGAACCACCTTGTGAAAATAGACAATGATAGACTTACGAAAAATGTATTTCTTTGGAACTATAATAAATCGAGACATAGGAGTTCTCAGATGAAGGACATTTTTTCACATAATGGACATGGACAGTTGCTAGGAAAATGTAAATGTATGCAACATTGAATTATTTAAAATGATAATTATGGAATACTGTGAAAACGATTGGACTGTTAAATCACTACTCTCCCAAAATTAAGGACTTACATTATGATTGAACATACTGTGGATTCATTTATTTTCGTGAATACCAATTTTCGTGGATTTGAGGAAAATTTGCATTTTCGTGGAATAAAATATCCACGAAAATGCAAGTTTTCCTCAATCCACGAAAATTGATATCCACAAAAATAAATTAAGCCAGAGTATGTTTAATCTTAAATCGTGCAAAGTCTGCATACATTTCGTTTGAAAATTTATAATTCGTTGAACATTTAAATTCGTGATTCCCCTGTACCCACGAAATGAAATCAACGAAAATTGGTATCCAACGAATTGATACGAAAGTACGAGACTGAACTGTATTTCGCTGTAATATACTACTTTTGCGTATTGAAACTGGGCGATTTAGAAATGAGGCTCCTGATGAACATTTCTGCAATTTATGCAACGACGGATCTTTCGAAGATGAAAAACATTTCTTACTGTACTGTAAAGCTTACAATAATTTAAGTCACTTGTATTTTGAATCAGTGAACATTAATAGTAATTTTATTGACAGTAGAACATTTGCTAATTTGATGACACTTCGTCAAAGACAAACCGCCAAATATGTAAATTTATTTTTCTGCAAAAGGAAGGAACTTCTTTACAAGTAGCAATTTGACATTGGTATTGAAAATATGAACATTAAGTGTAAAGTGACTTATAGGTACAACGGGCCGGGTGTAATTTAAAATAACTGATGTATTATCATTATGTTATATTATTTATGCTACACATGTCACTATAATAAATGATTTACTTTCTTGCTTCCTTCTTAAGATGCTTCTCATTTATCGGCATACAGTTCAGATTTTGGCTGTTAAACCAGAAAAAGACAAGATAATACAGCAATTCATATAGCTGTACAAAAGCAGTGGTAAGGTATCAATTTCATGATAGAAAAATAGACGCGATTAAGATATTTTTCAAAATCCATAACTACAAAACGTCTTCTAAAGGTGTTACTGTATCTAGAAAATTTGAGAAGATGACACTTTTCCTGTTTTATTTAAATTATTGCTCTTTTTAAAACAAGAGAAAAGATAAGATATTTGTTTATTACTTCTATGTAAATCATTTGTAATCGTCTCATATCAAATACATGTGGTAAGGCAATAGTATTTTGGAATACAGTTGTATTAGCATAGAAGAAGCAAAAGATACCAAAGAGATAATCAATGTCATTTAGTTTTAGATGCATGATTCTTTTTATCAGTTGTTATTGGCTTTGAACAGGCTGTCAGTAACTGCGAGTACTCTTAGATCTGTACTTAGTGTCTTTTTGTTGTTTGGATGTACAAATACCCAGCCACGTCCACTCTGTGTTTTTGTTAGATGTAGTTCTATTTGTATCCATCTGATGAGTTAAACCTTTTTCAACTGATTTTTATAGTTCGTTCTTATGTTGTACTGTTACACCACTGTGCCAGGTAAGGGGAGTAGTGGGATCCCGCTGACATGTTTAACCCCGCCACATTCTGTATTATGTGCCTGTCCCATGTCAGAAACCTGTAATTCAGTGGTTGTCGTTTGTTGCTGTGTTACATAAGTGTTTTGTTTTCGTTCATTTTTTTTGTACATTAATTAGGCCGTTAGTTTTCTCGTTAGAATTGTTTTACATTTGTCATTTCGGGGCCTTTTATAGCTGACTATGCTGTATGGGCTTTGCGCATTGTTGAAGGTCGTACGGAAACCTAAAGTTGTTAATGTCTGTGTCATTTGGTCTCTTGTGAAGAGTTGTCTCATTTGCAATCATAACACATATTCTTTTTTAAATCATAAGTCGAAATCAAACTGCCACGTTTTCTCTGTGTTTTTTTTAGATGTATCTATATTTGTACCCATCTGATAAGTTAAACCTCTTTCGTCTGATTTTTATAGTTCGTTCTTATGTTGTACTGTTATACAACTGTGCCAGGTAAAGGGGAGTAGTGGGATCCCGCTAACATGTTTGACCCCGCCACATTCTGTATTATGTGCCTGTCCCAAGCCAGGAGCCTGTAATTCAGTGGTTGTCGTTTGTTGCTGTGTTACATATTTGTTTTGTTTTCGTTCAATTTTGTTTTGTACATTAATTAGGCCATTAATTTTCTCTTTTGAGTTGTTTTACATTTGTCATTTCGGGGCCTTTTATAGCTGACTATGCTGTATGGGCTTTGCTCATTGTTGAAGGCCGTACGGTAACCTAAAGTTGTTAATTTCTGTGTCATTTGGTCTCTTGTGAAGAGTTGTCTCATTTGCAATCATAACACATCTTCTTTTTCAAATCATAACTCGAAAACAAACTGCCACGTTTTCTGTGTGTGTTTTTTTTTTTTTTTAGATGTATCTATATTTGTATCCATCTGATAAGTTAAACCTCTTTCAACTGATTTTTATAGTTTGTTCTAATGTTGTACTGTTACTCCTATGTCCCAAGTTAGGGATGGGTTGGCGCCTTTAAAATAGTCTAACCCCGCCAAATTCTATATGTTTCTGTCATAAGTCAAGAGCCTGTAATAGAGTGGTTGTCGTATTTTGTTGTTTCTCATGTTTGTTTTTCGTTGATTGTTTTATAGTTTGTTCTTATGTTGTGCCTTTTAACCACTGTCCCAGGTTAAAGGATTGTTTGGCGCCAACAAACTAATTTAAGCCCGCTACATTCTGTAGGTGTCTTTCTCAAGTCAGGAGCCTGTAATTCAGTGGTTTTAGTTTGTTGCTGTATATCATATTTGTTTTTCGTTCATTATTTTTACGCAAATTAAGCCGTTAATTTTCTCGTTTGAATTGTTTTACATTTGTCATTTCGAGGCCTTTTGTAGCTGACTATGCGGTATGGGTTGTGCTCATTGTTGAAGGCCAAATGGTTAACTATAGTTGTTAATTTCTGTGTCATTAGGTCTCTTGTGGAGAGTTGTCTCATTGGCAATCATACCACATCTTCTTATTTTTATAACAATATGCCATGGCATAAAACGAAAATTGACCTAGACTAAAACAATACACAAAACACAACATCGAAAACTAAGGACTGAGCAACACCAACCCCATAAAAAAACCGGGGTTAACTAAGATGCTCTGGAAAGGTAAGCACCACTAGTTACACCTGTTTTCATTAACACATCTCATTTCCTTTGAGATCATCTAAACCTGCCACCTCACTTCATGCTTTATATATTTCGAAAGTTTTCCATAGTTTAAATGTTAAAGCTTTGTCACTTTAAGTTCCAAATTTGTTTCATACTACATTTATGAAAGTTATATTATACCAGAATTAACTGTTTACGCAACTTTGTATTTTTCGAAATACTAAGAATTTACTTTCCCAGGAATAGATTAACTTAGCTGTATTTGGCAAAACTTTTTGGAATTTTGGGTCCTCAATGCTCTTCAACTTCTTACTTTTATTTATTTTTTTTATATTTTTTGATTCGAGCGTCACTGGTGAGTCTTTTGTAGACAAAACGTGCGTCTGGCGTTTACAATTTTAATACTTGTGTATATAAGTTTTTAACAGTTTAACAGAAAAAAAAAGAAATCATACTAATTCTGCTCCTTATATACCATGCCTTTTACTAGCTTCAACCCTACAACATTTTTCAAATGTTAAAAGAAAAGATGTTCTAAAGGGATAAAACTCACAAGCCCAACACAGACTTTCAAATTGATATTCTTCAGAATGAACGGTGGAATTAAAGTTATGTATTTTGAATACTAGAAAAAAACTCAACTCTTCAAAATTATTCTTTTCGCTATACATAAATGTTACAGACATTTTCTATATTTAGGCATGTCTGTTTGCTTTTAACCAATGATATTCCTAGAAATGTACAGAAGGTACTATAATAATTCACTCAAGGTTACTAAAATGATCATTAGGTGTTATGCGACAATGTCTATCCAGTAGGTTGAATATAATGGTTTTTCTTGTTGTCAAATTCTCTTGATTATTTTTAACGACAAAGACATACCAGAAAAAGTATGTCTGTTTCGTGACCACAGTACATTTTTTTTTTACTAAACATGAACTTATTTCTTATGCATCTGTATCAATCTTTCCACCACTGCCAATATGTCTCTGTGTCCTCACTTGTTTTATAAAGATGTTTCAAGTATATTCCGGAAATGAAATATTCTTATGATGTTAAGGGCCGGAACGCCGTGTGTTATAGACCTACATTCACTCCTTGTAAACTGATACATTGTAACAAATAAATTCAAAGAATTAATTACACAAAGTTGACGATACATCTTCATCGACAATGTTTAAGTGTGATTTAGAACTTTATATGTTTTATAGATACTTGTCTATAGATTGCTTTTGGAATGCAATACATGTCAAGTGTTGTTTTTTTTGTTTTTAATAAGTATAATTGATTAACTTTTAAATATCCATTTACATCACGACTGCTTCATATAATCTTTTCCAGAATAAATGTTCAAAATTGCCATTTTGATTTGTACAGATTGTTTCGTCAACTTCTAAACATGTTACTTTGTTCCAAATTCTCTGTAGGGAAATTGGCATTCGTGACGTAGAAAGTTTGTCCAACAGGACAACGACCAACATATCTCTGTTGTCTTGAAACATTTTCATTCTCGCCATATCAAGTTCGAACTCGCACCATGAACTTTTCAAGAATTCTTCACTGATAACAAGAACTACTTTTTTGCTTTCAAAAATGGCGTCTATGATATTATCCATAATAAGCTTCCCAGCTGCAAAATCTCTATCGTGTAAACATAACGCCAAACCATTTGTCTTTTCCAAAAAATTAACTAGAGACCCACAAACCCATTCTGCATCTTCATTACAATAAGCAACGAATGCATTATACTTGTACTCTATAGAATCTCCTTCCAGTGCTGTGTAATGGCGGTACTTCCGGCGGATATGAAGGTACCAAAAATGTAGTGTTATTCTATATTTGTATGCTATAACACTTGCTGTGAAAATGAAAAGAAAAAACACCACAAGAATTATTGTTATTGTAAGCCATATCTTACTGAGACATTTACTTTCAATGAAGTCAAGATGTTTGTATGCATAAACTGTGGTCTTATGGCTGTTGTCAATATACACACACGAGTAGTTGCGGTTTTTATCTAGTGTCACTTTTGTTTCCTGGAGCCATCTCACAAAATCAATCGAATCACAATTGCAAACGAAATTGTTGTCATTCAAAAGAAGTTCAATTTTAATATTATTATCACGTATGTAGTTCTTCAGTTTATTCATATCAGATTTCTGTAGATAAGCAATCCGATTTTGCATCAGACTTAATTTCATCAAAGTTGAAAATTTGCTGATTTGAATTGGGAATTTGGAAAATTTATTTTTTGATAAATCTAATGAAATGAGTGAACGGTACTGCGATACAAACATGTTTTGATTGAATGTAACAAACCCATTGTCTGAGAAGTCAATATGTTTCAGCCCAAATAATTGTTTTAAAAATTCACCATTTACATCATTTTGCAATCCTACATTTAAATGTGTTCTTCTGCTAATTAGTGTTTCCAGACATGGCATGAAACTGATCATCTTAAAATCAAGCTCACTACAATTAAAATCCGATATGTCAAGTGTTTGTAAATGTGACAGTCCATGAAAATGTCCAAGACAATCTTTGAATTTATTACCAGCTAGATTTAAGAAATTAACTTTACCAGCATTTGTGAAATTTATATTATATAGACCAGTATTTCTTCCGCCACAATACGATGCATCTATATATTGCATATTACGTGGCAGTTGGAAGGCAAACGTTAATCTGTCAGAGGAATATTTTGTATCTGTCATATCTAGACGACGTACACAGTTTTTGTTTTTGTTAACTTTCGTTTTGACGTGTAACCTTGCCTGATTCGATATATCTAACCAACGTAAGTTTACCAGTTGAACCAATTCTATAACAATACTACGGTCACCCAATATACTATTCTCTTTGAGAATAAGTTTTTCTAAGCAATGTTTATGTTTCATTAAATTTATTCCTCCTGACTGAATCGATACTATACGGTTACGACTCAAGTCGACTTCTTTCACGCAGACTGCTCCAATCATTGAAAACTGTGATGCCAACAAAACGTCAGCGGATGCGACAGCTCTGAAACTATTGCTTAAGTTTATTGATGTTATATTTGTGTCCATTAAACCGTTCAGTAATTCAAGCAGATAAGATACTCGGACATTATAGTTGTTTGAAATATCAAGACTTTCTATCGACTGAAATGGGTTGAGAGCACCTGGTTCCACGTACCTTATCTTACAATGAAAAATCAGTTCCTTCAGTTGTAAATTCTTAAAAACATTAAATGTGTTGTTGCCGATTCTAGTAATCATACAAGGTTCAAAATTAAGATATGTTAATTTACGTAGAGAACGAAATCCGTTTCCAAAGTTTTGGTCATTAATACCATTGATTGATAATCTCTCTAAGTTTGATAATTTTTCTAAAACTTTCTCAGGATAGTGACGGAAGTTATTCTGAGATAAATCTAAAATCCTCAAAAAAGATGACGAATCAAAAACATTCTCCGGTAGAGAATGTATATCAAGAGTGTTATTACGTAAGTCCAAAGAAATCAGTTTAACTAATCCAGAAAACGCTTTTGACTCGATAACTGATATCTGAGCGGATAATAATTTCAAACTAGAAACATTTTTTAGTCTTGAAAACGCGAAGTTAAATATAACGGACAACTCATTGTCAGACAAGTCTAAATATGTAGTATCGTTAGGAATATTTCTAGGCACATACCGGAAACACCTTCCATGACAATCCGTAGACACCTCATTCACGGTTCTAGTTGTTGTACACTTTGAAGATAGACTTTCATTTATGAGGAATAACGACGCCACGTAGACTATCCTTAGAACTTTCATTGTAGCTGTAATAACGCAGAGAAATGTAAAATTAAATTTTTAGCACCTCGTTCTCACTATCAATGGAACTAATCAGTTAATACAGTTAAACTTAAGTTCATATCCTGCGTCAATAAACCTCAGAATTCCCCACTAATTTCTAACCCGAATAATCCAGTCGTTATATTCCGCTCACCGAGATCACTACATTAACTCTGGAGGACACCGACCGTAAGAGGGCGCTGAATTATTCGGATAAACTAATTTCCTGTTACTTCGGTGATCAGAGTAATATTTTCCTTTGAATGTTTACGGTTCTAAAGTTCATTTTTTAAATAATTCTAACAAAAGTTTGCACTGTAAAGATGATAAATTGTACACTGATTCTGAAATTCAAATATTTAACAGGACATTTAAAAAATTTCCGCATTTACAGACAAAAAAATAGTTTTGTTAAATTTAGATACATACGTCTTTAGTCTGATAAGTGTGCTCTTAAATCTATTTAAATACCAATACATTGTGCACTTTCTGCAAATAGGATATAACATATATATGTAATTAACGTGAATCAATAGTTGAAAAGAAGTAATTGACATGGTTACTATACGTATTTGCTATTTTGAGTTTTTCTTCCACATGACAGTTTGAAATATAAATATCTTTATAAGACAATAGAAATTAAGTTGCGTAATGAAAAAAACAAAAATGTTTAGTGATCCAATTTAAGGTACTTAGATGATTGAAACATTTGGTTTGTTATACCATTGTATATTTCATGGATATTTTATATACAAAATGCACTATATTCATAAATTTGTTTAATTTAGATACAGACATCTTTAGCCTGATAAGTGTGCTCTTAAATATACTTAAATACAAATATATTATGCATTTTCTGCAAATAGGATGTAACTTTTAACGTTAAATCAAAACTTGAAAAGAAGTAATTGACATGGTTACTATACGTATTTTCTTTTTTGAGTTATTCTTCCACATGACAGTTGGAAATATAGAAATCTTTATAAGACAATAGAAATTAAGTTGCGTAATGAAAAAAAAACAAAAATATATAGTGATCCAATTTAAGGTACTAAGATGATTGAAAGATTTTGGTTAGTAATACTATAAAATATTTCATTGATATTTTATAGACAAATTGCACTATATTCATGAAAAAAAAATAGGAATCATTTTTCCTGGGAAACTGTAGATACTGCTGCTATAAAAGAATTGACCAACATTTTCTTGCATTGTATGAAGTTAATACAATGATCAAATCCGAAATATCTGTTTTATAAAATATGGGGACTAGCATTTTTTTTCTTTTAGCAGGTAAAATGACTAATTTTATTCATTTCAGTGTTTGAAATATAGAGTACACATCACCTTAGAATATTTTAAATTTTGATGAAATCACAAGGCTTGCTTTTTATTTATAAATCTATAGAAGTTTGTCGTATTTCACCTTTTTAACTTGTTTAATGTATAAATGTCACAGCTAATACCTGACGAGTGGACACATCTCAATCTTACATAGTTTCGAAGTTTCTCATATTTAAGTTCATCTTACATAGTTTGATGTTGAAGCCCGCCTCCAGGTACTGTGCTGAAGACACATTAGTGGCCTTGGACTGCTTTCTGCTCTTTGGTCGAGTTGTTATCACTTTGACACATTCCCCTTTCAATTCCCAATTTTATCTATCAAAATTGAAACACTTTTCATCAACCTTTTGGCTTAATATGGGACATAAGGATAACCTGTACGAAGCAGCGCTAGGTCAGTTAACAGTATTTATCTTGCCTCAATGAAGTGATGCAGGGATTCCTATACAAAGTAGGTCAGTTGAAAGTATTTATCATGCCTCAATGAAGTGATGTAGGTCTTCCTATACAACGTAGGTCAGTTGAAAGTATTTATCTTGCCTCAATGAAGTCATGCAGGTATTCCTATACAACGTAGGTCAGTTGAAAGTATTTATCTTGCCTCAATGAAGTCATGCAGGTATTCCTATACAACGTAGGTCAGTTGAAAGTATTTATCTTGCCTCAGTGAAGTGATGCAGGTCTTCCTACACAAAGTAGGTCAGTTGAAAGTATTTATCTTGCCTCAATGAAGTCATGCAGGTCTTCCTATACAAAGTAGGTCAGTTGAAAGTATTTATCTTGCCTCAATGAAGTGATGCAGGTCTTCCTATACAACGTAGGTCAGTTGAAAGTATTTATCTTGCCTCAATGAAGTCATGCAGGTCTTCCTATACAACGTTGGTCAGTTGAAAGTATTTAGCTTGCTTTAATGTAGTCATGCAGGTCTTCCTATACAAAGTAGGTCAGTTGAAAGTATTTATCTTGCCTCAATGAAGTCGTGCAGGCAAGACCTAGATATGTTGAATTAAGCGGTATAGACTTCAACATCGAACTATTAGTTAAAGTTTGTAATTTTGGCGGTTTAATTGAGTCTCCTGTGGAGTCTAAGCGTGACACGTGAAAATGAAATTATTTTGCGTGAAAACGGGAAACGAAGTCTGGCGACACGTGAAATTACAAGCTCTTTTATTGCAATGATAAGCGGGATACGGGACTCTGACAAAACAATAAGCGGAATCCGGGTCTTTATCCTCCAGTGACAACTATTTAATTGACTTTGAAATGTGTTGAAATTTGTTATTAGGACAGTTAGGTGAACCACTTACATAAAAGGTAATGCCGAAATGTAACAGCTCTAATTTAAACAATCGAGTGCAACAGTATTTAGAAGATAACGGATAAATTGTTGATGAACAAAATGGTTTTAGAAGAGATAGGTCATGTGAGGATCATGTGTTCTCTTATGAATTGCCTATTTTAGGACAGGAAATAAACATTTGCTACCTTTGAGGATCTGCATAAAGCCTTCCAATATATAGATATTGATTTATTAGAACACAAACTACAATTAAATGGAATTGACGGAAACATGTTTAGTGCTATTTCTAGCTTATATATTGCACAGAATCATGTGTCTGCGTAAATGAACAACGTACAAATTGGTTCCAGTGTTAAAATGGTGTCCGCCAAGGGGATAATTTATCGCCTACTTTTTTTTGCTCTATTTGTCAACTATTTAGCTACTGAAATTAAAGATCTAGAGACTGGAATACATTTTGATAACGAAAAAATCAGTCTTCTTTTCTATGCAGACGACATTGTTATTCTACCAGAGACCGAAAATGATATGCAACGTTACTTAGATGTTTTGTACAGTTGGTGTCAACCCTGGAGACTTAGTGTGAATTGTTCAAAATCAAATGTCATGCATTTTAGAAAACAGTGTGTCTCACAAAGCACCTTTGATTTCAAGATTGGACCAAATAGTTTACAGTATGTAAGTCAATACAAATATCTTGGCATTATTTTCCATGATAAAATGGATTTAAGTGTTGCCACCGAAACGTTAGGTAAAGCTGGAGGACGGGCACTAGGAGGAATGATATCAAAAATTTCTAATTTTAAGGATGTTGCACTTAAAACGTTTGAAACCCTTTTCGAATCGTGTGTCGTACAGTCATTGACTAGTGTGTAGGTGTTTGGGGGTATAAAACATACCACTCCATTGAAGCTGTACAAAACCATGCTGTTAGATACTTTTTGGGATTTCAAAGATTTGCACCAGTTGTTTCTCTGAACAGTGAACTAGGATGGTTACAGCCCACTTTTAGACGGTGGATTTGTATGGTAAGAAGATGGAACCGCCTTGTAAAAAAGGACAATGATAGACTTACGAAAAAGGTATTTCTTTGGAACTATAATAAATCGGTAATAAATCGGGCCAGTGGAGTTCTCAGATGAAGGACATTATTCACAAAGTGGACATGGACAGTTGCTATGAAAATGTAAATGTATGCAACATTGAACTTTTTAAAATACTGTGAAAAGATTGGACTGGTAAAATCACTACTTTCACAAATTTAAGGACCAACATTACGATTAAACATAAGTACGAGACTGAACTTTATGCCAAAATGAACATCAAGAAACAAGAACGATGTGTACTACATTTGCGGATTGCACCTGGGCGATTTAGAAATGAGGCTCCTGATGAAAGTTTCTGCACCTTATGCGACGACCAATCAGTCGAAGATGAAAATCATTTCTTACTGTACTGTAAAGCTTACAATAAACTAAGACACCTTTTATTTGAATCAGCGAACATTGATAGTAATTTTATTGATAATAGAACATTTGCTAATTTGATGACACTTCATCAAAGACAAACCGCCAAATATGTAAATTTATTTTTCTGTAAAAGGAAGGAAGGAACTTCTTTACAAGTAACAATCTCACATTGCTTATTAAAAATATGAACATTAAGTTTAAAGTGACTTATAGGTCGAACGGGCCAGGTGTAATTTAAAACAGCTATTGTATTATTGTTATGTAATATTATTTATGCTACACATGTCACTATAGTAAATGATCTACTTACTTACTTACTTACTTACTTACTTACTTACTTACTAGAAGGCTTATCATTTATCGGCATACAGTTAAGATTTTGGCAATTAAACCTGAAAAAGACAAGATAGTACAGCGATTCATATTGCCATACAAAAGCAGTGGTAAGGTATCAATTGCATGACAGACAAATAGACGCAGCAACTCATTTAAAGCCTTCTTCTCTAATGAGAAAGGTAAATATGCTAGATATACTTACTGGAGGTGTGATGAGATGATTGATTCTGTTTATTTTCTCCTAGATAATAACTATGTACGTTTCGGCAACAAAGTTCATCGACAGATTGTAGGTATTCCTATGGGCACTAATTGCGCCCCTTTAATGGCAGACTTGTTTTTGTACTGTTATGAATCACAGTTTATGACCAAACTCAGTAAAGACCCGTCTAAATTGCATTTAATTGATAAATTCAACAACACTTACCGTTATCTTGATGATATTTTTTCGTTAAATAATTAAGAATTTTCTAAATATACTGCCGAAATTTACCCAAAGAAACTTCCTTTAAATAAACCAAACGTAAACGCTAATAACTGTCCTTTCCTAGATTTAGATATTTTAGTTTTACACGGGAAACTCCACACTAAAATTTACGACAAAAGGGACGATTTTCGTTCCCTTTTGTCAATTTTCCTTTTTTTTATGGTGATGTTCCTTTGGCTCTATCTTACGCTGTTTATATTTCACAACTCGTTCGCTATGCCCGTGTCTGTTGTGACGTTTTAGATTTTAACGAACGTAAACTTTGTATTACTGGTAGATTATTAAGTCAGGGATTTCGTTACCACAAATTACATAAAACTTTTACTAAATTCTTCCATAGACGTAAAGGTTTGGTTTCAAAGTTTGGTTGTACCTGTAGAAAACTTATTTCAAACGGGATAGTACATCCTCTTTTTAACGGAGATGTTGTTTACCGTGCCCGGAAATTTAGAAACGATCTTGGTAAACTTATCGATCCTTCAAATAAACTTATTCTAAAAGGTTACCAATTCAACACTGTCATTAGATCTTTGAATATTGTTTTTATTGGTATTAATATTGATTTTGTTATCGGTAAATTAAAAGCAAACTGAGTATTATTGTTATATACATATGCACTTTTATGGATCTACAATCTGTGGATTCCTGTATCTTGGCATTGCACAAGGTCATGTTTTTCTCTGACTGTTTATTACGTCTTTACACTAAATCTATTGGATGTTGAATGTGTACTGATTGATAATTTAGTCTTAGATGCATGTTTTTTTTTCGATGTTGTTATTGGCTCTGAACTTGCTGTCAGTAACTGTGAGCACTCTCAGATCTGTAATAAGTGTCTATTTGTTGTTGGGATGTACAAGTACCCGGCCACGTCCACTCTATGTTTTTGTTATATGTATTTCTATTTGTATCCATCTGATGAGGTAAGCCTTTTTCAACTGATTTTTATAGTTCGTTCTTATGTTGTACTGATACACCACTGTCCAAGGTTAGGGGGAGGGTTGGACCCCGCTAACATGTTTAACCCCGCCACATTCTGTATGTATGTGCCTGTCCCAAGTCAGGAGCCTGTAATTCAGTGGTTGTCGTTGTTACTGTGTTACATATTTGTTTTCGTTCATTTTTAGGCCGTTAGTTTTCTCGTTTGAATTGTTTTACATTTGTGATTTCGGAGCCTTATATAGCTGACTATGAGATATGGGCTTTGCTCATTGTTGATGGCCGTACGGTGACCTAGAGCTGTTAATTTCTGTGTCATTTGGTCTCTTGTGGAGAGTTGTCTCATTGGCAGTCATACCACATCTTCTTTTTTTATAGCAATTAAGATATCATTCAAATCCATACCTATAAAAGATCTTCTGAAAGTGTTACTGTATCTGGAAAATTTGAGAAGATGACACTTTTCCTGTTTTATCAAAACTAATTGCTCTTTTAAGAACGAGAGAAAAAATTTAATATTTATTTATTACTTCTATTTAAATCAGATGTAATCGTCTCATATCTAATACATGTGGAGGGCAATAGTATGTCGGTATACAGTTTTATCAGCATAGGAGAGGCAAAAGATACCAAAGTGATAATAAAACTCATAAAAAAATTGCCACGTCCACTCTGTGTTTTTTTGTTAGATGTATTTATATTTGTATCCATCTGATGAGTTAAGCCTTTTTCAGCTGATTTTTATAGTTTGTTCTTATGTTGTACTTACACCACTGTCCCAGATTAGGGGAGGGTTTAACCCCGCCACATTCTATATATGCCTGTCACAAGTCATTTGTATTTGAGTGGTTGTCAGTATTTGGTGTTTTTCATATTTGTTTTCCATTTATTGTTTTGCATAGTTTGTTCTTATGTTGTGGCATTACACCACTGTCCCAGGTAAGGGGGATTGTTTGGCGCCAACAAATTAGTTTAACCCCGCCACATTCTGTATGTGTCTGTCCCAAGTAAGGAGCCTGTAATTCAGTGGTTGTCGTTTGTTACCGGGTTTGTACTAACATGAGCAACACGACAAGTGCCACATGTGGAGCAGGATCTGCTTACCCTTTCCGGAGCACCTGAGATCACCCCCACCCCCCAGGTTTGGTGGGGTTCGTGTTGCTTAGTCTTTAGTTTTCTATGTTGTGTTTTGTGTACTATTGTTTGTCTGTTTGTCTTTTTCTTTTGTAGCCATGGCGTTGTCAGATTGTTTTCGACTTATGAGTTTGAATGTTCCTCTGATAGCTTTCGCCCCTCCTTTTTATGCTGTGTATCATTTTTGTTTTTCGTCCATTATTTTTTACACAAATTAAGCCGTTAGTTTTCTCGTTTGAATTGTTTTACATTTGTCATTTCCGGGCCCTTTATAGGTGACTATGCGGTATGGATTTTGCTCATTGCCGTATGGTGACTTATAGTTGTTAATATCAGTTTCATTTTGTCTCTTGTGGAGAGTTGTCTCATTGGCAATCATACCACATCTTCCTGTTTTTATGACAATGCCATGGCAAAAAACGAAAATTGACGTAAAGACTAACAACAATACACAAAACACAACATCGAAAAGTAAAGACAGAGCAACACCAACCCCAACAAAAAACCGGGGTTATCTAAGGTGTTCTGGAAGAGTAAGTTGATCCTTCTCCAATAGGTACACCCGTCTTCATTAACACATCTCATTTCCTTGGAGATCATTTAAACCTGCCACCCCACTTTATGATATATATATTTTGAAAGTTTTCCATAGTTTAAATGTTAAAGCATTGTCATTTTAAGTTCCACATTTGTTTTATACAAAATTTATGAAAGTAATATAAGACCAGAATTAACTGTTTATGCAACTTTGTCTTTTTCGGATTTTCTTTCCCAGGAAAAAATTAACTAAGCTGTATTTGGCAAAACCTTTCGGAATTTTGGGTCCTCAATGCTCTTCAATTTCTTACTTTATTTGGTCTTTTTAATTTTTTTGATTCGAGCGTCATTGTTGAGTCTTTTGTATACGAAACGTGCGTCTGGCGTACACAAACTTTAATCCTGAGATATATGATAAGTTTGTTGTCAACAGTTCATAGAAAAAAAGAAATTATACTAATTCTGCTCCTTACAAAGTATGCCTGTTACTAGCTCCAACCCTACAACATTTTTTAAATGTTACAAGAAAAGATGTTCTAAAGGGATAAAACTCACAAGGCTAAAACAGAGTCTCACATTGATATCCTTCAGAACGAACTGTTGAATGAAAGTTATGTATTTTTAATGCTATAAAAAAGCTCAACTCTTCAAAATTATTCTTTCACTATATATGTTACTGACATTTTCTAAACTGAGGCATATCTGTTCGCTTTTAACCAATGATATTCCTAGAAATGTATAGGAAGTAAGATAATAATTCATTCAGGGTATGTCTTTTGCTTTCCAACTAAAAGGAACATTAGGTGTTAAACGACAATGCCTATCCAGTAGTTTGAATATAAAGGTTTTGCCTGTTGTCAAATTCCATTGGTTATTCATAACGACAAAAACATATTAGAAGTAGTATGTCTGTTTCATGACCACAGTACATTTTCTTTTACTAAAAATGAACTTATTTTGTCACATATACATCTGCAGTGTAGACATTTATACGTCTGTATCAACCTTTGCACCACTGACAATATGTATCTGTATCCTCACTTGTTTAATATAGATGTTTCAAGTGTATTCCGGAAATGAAATATTCACATGATTTTATTGATCGGAACGCCGTGTGTCATAGACATACATTTACTACTTGTAAACTGATACATGTCTTCATTGTAACAAATAAATTAATAGAAAAATAACACAAAGTTGATGATACTTCTTAATCAACAATGTTTCAGTGTGATTTAGAGCTTTATATGGTTTATAGACACTTGTCCATAGATTGCTTTAGGAATGCACAACATCGCAGATGTTTTTTTTTTTTTTTTCGTGTAATGAGTAGAATTGATTAACTTTTTAAATTTCCATTTACATCACGACTGCTTCATATAGTCTTTTCCAGAATAAATGTTCAAAATTGCCATTTTGATTTGTACAGATTGTTTCGTCAACTTCTAAACATGTCACTTTGTTCCAAATTCTCTGTAAGGAAATTGGCATTTGTGACGTAGAAAGTTTGTCCAACAGGACAACGACCAACATATCTCTGTTGTCTTGAAACATTTTCATTCTCGCCATATCAAGTTCGAACTCGCACCATGAACTTTTCAAGAATTCATCACTGATAACAAGAACTACTTTTTTGCTTTCAAAAATGGCGTCTATGATATTATCCATAATAAGCTTCCCAGCTGCAAAATCTCTATCGTGTAAACATAATGCTAAACCATTTTTCTTTTCCAAATAATTAACAAGAGACCCACAAACCCATTCTTCATTTTCATTACAATAAGCAACGAATGCATTATACTTGTACTCTTTAGAATCTCCTTCCAGTGCTGTGTAATGGCGGTACTTCCGGCGGGTATGAAGGTACCAAAAATGTAGTGTTATTCTATATTTGTATGCTATAACACTTGATGTGAAAATGAAAAGAAAAACCACCACACAAATTATTGTTATTGTAAGCCATATCTTACTGAGACATTTACTTTCTATGAATTCAAGATGTTTGTATGCATAAACTGTTGTTTTCTGGCTGTTATCAATATACACACACGAGTAGTTGCGGTTTTTATCTAGTGTAACTTTTGTTTCCTGAAGCCATCTCAGAAAATCGATAGAATCACAAATGCAAACGAAACGATTGCCATTCAAAAGAAGCTCAAATTTAATATTATTCTTACGTATGTAGTTCTCCAGTTGATTCATATCAGATTTCTGTAGAAAAGAAATCCGATTTTGTACGAGACTTAATTTCATCAAAGTTGAAAATTTGCTGATTTGAATAGGGAATTTGGAAAATTTGTTTTTTGATAAATCTAATGAAATGAGTGAACGGTACTGCGATACAAACATGTTTTGATTGAATGTAACAAACCCATTGTCTGAGAAGTCAATATGTTTCACCTCAAATAATTGTTTTAAAAATTCACCAGTTACATCATTTTGCAATCCTGCATTTAAATGTGTTCTTCTGCTAATCAGTGTTTTCAGATATGGCATAAAACTGATCATTTTTAGATCAAGCTCACTACAATTAAAATCCGATATGTCAAGTGTTTGTAAATGTGACAGTCCTTGGAAATGTCCAAGACAATCTTTGAATTTATTACCAGCTAGATTTAAGAAATCCACTTTACCAGCATTGGTGAAATTTAGATTAACTAAACCAGAATTTCTTATACCAAAATATGATACATCTATATATTGCAGATTACGTGGTAGTTGGAAGGCAAACGTTAATCTGTCAGAGGAATATTTTGTGTCTGTTATATCTAGACGACGTTCACAGTGTTTGTTTTTATTAACTTTCGTTTTGACGTGTAACGTTACCTCATTCGATATATCTAGCCAACGTAAGTTTACCAGTTGAACCAATTCTATAACAATACTACGGTCTCCCAATATACTATTCTTTTTGAGAATAAGTTTTTCTAAGCAATTTTTATGTTTCATTAAATTTATTCCTCCTGACTGTATCGATATTATACGGTTACGACTCAAGTCGACTTCTTTTACGCAGACTGCTCCAATCATTGAAAACTGTGATGCCAACAAAACGTCACTGGAGGCGAGAGTTCTGAAATTTTTGGAAAAGTTTATTGATGTTATATTTCTGTCCATAAGACCATTCATTAATTCAAGCAGATAAGATACCCGGACATGATAGTTTTTTGAAATATCGAGACTTTCTATCGACTGCAATGGATTGAGAGCGCCTGGTTCCACATGACTTATCTTACAATGAAAATACAGTTCCTTCAGTTTTATATTCTTAAAAACATTAAATGTGTTGTTGCCTATTCTAGTAATCATACAAGGGTCAAAATTAAGATATGTTAATTTACGTAGAAAACGAAATCCGTTTCCAAAGTTTTGGTTGTTAATACCATTGATTGATAATCTCTCTAAGTTTGATAATTTTTCTAAAACTTTCTCAGGATAGTGACGGAAGTTATTCTGAGATAAATCTAAAATCCTCAAAAAAGATGACGAATCAAAAACATTCTCCGGTAGAGAATGTATATCAAGAGTGTTATTACGTAAGTCCAAAGAAATCAGTTTAACTAATCCAGAAAACGCTTTTGACTCGATAACTGATATCTGAGCGGATAATAATTTCAAACTAGAAACATTTTTTAGACTTGAAAACGCGAAGTTAAATATAACGGACAACTCATTGTCAGACAAGTCTAAATATGTAGTATCGTTAGGAATATTTCTGGGCACATACCGGAAACCCCTTCCATGACAATCCGTAGACACGTCATTTACGGTTCTAGTTGTTTTACACTTTGAAGATATACTTTTATTTATGAGGAATAACGACGCCACGTAGACTATCCTTAGAACTTTCATTGTAGCTGTAATAACGCAGAGAAAAGTAAAATTAAATTTTTAGTACCTCGTTTTCACTATCAACGGAACTAATTATATATATTATCAGATAATACAGTTAAACTTAAGTTCATATCCTGCGTCAATAAACCTCGGAATTTCCCACTAATTTCTAACCCGAATAATCCAGTCGTTATAATCGGAATTTCCCACTAATTTCTAACCCAAATAATCCAGTCGTTATAATCGGAATTTCCCACTAATTTCTAACCTGAATAATCCAGTCGTTATATTCCGCTCACCGAGAACACTATATTAACTCTGGAGAACACCGACCGCAAGAGGTGCTCAATTATTCGAGTTAACTAATTTCCTGATCAGGGTATTATTTTCCTTTGAACATTTCCGGCTTAATAGTTCCTTTTTTAATAATTTCAACAAAAGTTTGCACCGTAAAGATGGTGAATTGTACACTGATTCTAACATTCCAACTTTGATCTGGATATTTGAAAAATTTCCGCATATACATATTAGGAAATAAATTTGTTAAATTTAGATACAGACATCTTGAGTCTGATAAGTGTGCTCTTAAATATACTTAAATACAAATGTATTATGCATTTCCTGGAAATAGGATGTAACTTTTATATGTAGTTAACGTAAATCAAAACTTGAATTGACATGGTTACTATATGTATTTGATTTTTTTTAGTTATTCTTCCACATGACAGTTGGAAATATAGATATCTTTATAAGACAATAGAGATTAAGTTGCGTAATGAAAAAAAAATAGTGATCCAATTTCAGGTACAAAGATGATTGAAAGATTTTTGAAGGTTATACTATAGAATATTTCATTGATATTTTATATACAAAATGCACTTTATTCATGGCAAATATAGGAATAATTTTTCCAGGGAAACTGAAAATACTGCTTCTATAAAAAAAATTGACCAACATTTAGAATAGAATTACAATTAATGAGATTTAATTTTTATTTCTTGCATTGTATGAAGTTAATTCAATGATCAAATCCGAAATATCTGATTTATAAAATATGGGGACTAATATTTTTTTTTTCTTTTAGCAGGTAAAATGACTAATTTTATTCATTTCAGTATTTGAAAAATAGAGTACACATCACCTTAAAAATTTTTATATTTTGATGAAATCACAAGGATTGCGTTTTATTTTGAAATCTATAGAAGTTTGTCGTTTTTCACCTTTTTAACTTGTTAGATGTATAAATGTCATAGCAAATACCTGATGAGTGGACAAATCTCAGTCCTTACATAGTTTTCAAGTTTCTCATATTTAAGTTCATCTTACATAGTTTGATGTTGAAGCCCACCTCCGGATGCGGGATTTTCTCGCTGTGCTGAAGACCCATTGGTGGCCTTGGACTGCTTTCTGCTCTTTGGTCGGGTTGTTATCTCTTTGACACATTCCCCGTTTCCATTCTCAATTTAATCTATTAAAATTGAAAAACTTTTCAATGACCTTTCGGCCTGATATGGGACACAAAGATAACCTGTATAAAGTAGGTCAGTTCACAGTATGTATATTGCCTCAATGAAGTCATGCAGGTCTTCTTATACAAAGTAGGTCAGTTGAAAGTATTTATCTTGCCTGAATGAAGTCATGCAGGCAAGACCTATGTATGTTAAATTCAGCAGTGTAGACTTCATCAAACTATTTGTTAAAGTTTGTGATTTGGGCGGTTTAGGTTGGGTCTCTTGTGGGATCTAAGCGTGACACATGAAAGTGAAATTATTTTGCGTGAAAACGGGAAACGAAGTCGGGCGGCACTTGAAATCACAAGGTAGCGCTATTATTGCAATGATAAGCAGGATACGGGATTCTGACAAAACAATAAGCGGGATCCGGGTCCTTATCCTCCAGTGATAACTATTTAATTGACTTTGAAATGTTTGCATAGATAACATGTTAAAATTTGTTATAAAGACAGTTTAGGTGAACCACTTGTTAATATACAAATGTACTTACATAGAAGATAAGGTTACAGCTCTACTTTAATCAATCGAGTGCAACAGTATTTAGAAGATAACAGATTAATTGTTGATGAACAAAACGGTTTGAGAAGAGATAGGTCATGTGAGGATCATGTGCTCTCTTTGAATTGTTTAATTCAGGACAGGAAAATCAACATTTGCTACCTTCGTGGATCTGCAAAAAGCCTTCGATTATGTAGATAGATATTTATTACAATACAAATTAAATGGAATTGACGGAAACATGTATAATGCTTTTTCTAGCTTATATATTGAAACAGAATCATGTGTCTGCGTAAATGATCATCGTTCAAATTGGTTCCAGTGTTCAAATGGCGTCCGCCAAGGGGATACTTTATCGCCTACTTTGTTGGATCTATTTGTCAACGATTCAGCTACTGGAATTAAATATCTAGAGACTGGAATACCGTGTATTAACGACAAAAACGGTCTTCTTTTATATGCAGACGACATTGTTATGCCAACAGAGACCACAAATGATGTGCAACGTTACTTAGATGTTTTGTACAGTTGGTGTTAATTGTTCAAAATCAAATTTCATGCATTTTAGAAAACAGTGTGTCTCACAAAGCAACTTTGATTTCAAGATTGGACCAAATAGTTTACAATATGTAAGTCAATACAAATATCTTGGCATTATTTTCCATGATAAAATGGATTTTAGTGTTGCCACCGAAACATTAGGTAAAACTGGAGGAAAGGCACAAGGAGGAATGATATCATAAATTCATAATTTTAAGGATGTTGCACTTAAAACGTTTGAAACCCTTTTCGAATCGTGTGTCGTACCAGTCATTGACTATTGTGCAAGTGTTTGGGGGTATAAAACATACCACACCATTGAAGCTGTACAAAACCGTGCTGTTAGATACTTTTTGGGATTACACAGATTAGCACCAGTTGTTTCTCTGAAAATTGAACTAGGATGGTTACAGCCAACTTTCAGACGGTGGATTTGTATGGTAAGAAGATGGAACCGCCTTGTAAAAAAGGCAATGATAGACTTACGAAAAAGGTATTTCTTTAGAACTGTAATAAATCGGTAATAAACTTTATGTCAAAATGAACATCAAGAAACAAGAACGATGTATACTACATTTGCGCATTGAAATTGGGCGATTTAGAAATGAGGCTCCTGATGAACGTTTGAGCACCTTATGCGACGACCAATCTGTCGAAGATGAAAATCATTTCTTACTGTACTGTAAAGCTTACAATAAACTAAGAAACTTGTTATTTGAATCAGCGAACATTGATAGTAATTTTATTGATAATAGAACATTTGCTAATTTGATGACACTTCATCAAAGACAAACCGCCAAATATGTAATTTTATTTTTCTGTAAAAGGAAGGAAGGAACTTCTTTACAAGTAAAAATCTCACATTGCTTATTGAAAATATGAACATTAAGTTTAAAGTGACTTATAGGTCGAACGGGCCAGGTGTAATTTAAAACAGCTATTGTATTATTGTTATGTAATATTATTTATGCTACACATGTCACTATAATAAATGATCTACTTACTTACTTACTTACTAGAAGGCTTATCATTTATCGGCATACAGTTAAGATTTTGGCAATTAAACCTGAAAAAGACAAGATAGTACAGCGATTCATATTGCCATACAAAAGCAGTGGTAAGGTATCAATTTCATGACAGACAAATAGACGCAATTAAGATATCATTCAAATCAATGACTACAAAACATCTTCTGAAAGTGTTACTGTATCTGCAAAATTTGGAAAGATGACATTTTTTCCTGTTTATCATAACTCATTGCTCTTTATAGAACAAGAGAAAGTATAAAATATTTATTTATAAGTTCTAATTAAATCAGATGTAATCGTCTCATATCTAAAACATGCGGTAAAGCAATAGTATTTCGGTATACAGTTGTATCAGCATAGGAGAGGCAAAAGATACCAAAGTGATAATAAAACTCATAAGTAAAAAAAGAATGCCTATATGTGCCTTTCGCAAGTTAGGAGCCTGTAATTGAGTGGTTGTCAGTATTTGGTGTTTCTCATATTTGTTTTCCATTTATTGTTTTGCATAGTTTGTTCTTATATTGTGCCGTTACACCGCTGTCCCAGGTAAGGGGGATTGTTTGGCGCCAACAAATTAGTTAAACCCGGACACATTCAGTATGTGTCTGTCCCAAGTAAGGAGCCTGTAATTCAGTGGTTGTCGTTTGTAACCGGGTTTGTACTAACATAAGCAACACGACAAGTGCCACATGTGGAGCAGGATCTGCTTACCCTTTCCAGGGCACCTGAGACCACTACCAGTTTTTGGTTGGAGTTCGTGTTGCTTAGTTTTTAGTTTTCGATGGTGTGTTTTGTGTACTATTGTTTGTCTGTTTGTCTCTTTCTTTTTTAGTCATGGTGTTGTCAGTTTGTTTTCGACTTATGAGTTTGAATGTTCCTCTGGTATCTTTCGCCCCTCTTTTTTTTGCTGTGTATCAATTTTGTTTTTCGTCCATTATTTTTTACACAAATTAAGCCGTTAGTTTTCTCGTTTGAATTGTTTTACATATGTCATTTCGAAGCCCTTTATAGGTGACTATGCGGTATGGATTTTGCTCATTGCAGTATGGTAACTTATAGTTGTTTATATCTGTTTCATTTTGTCTCTTGTGGAGAGTTGTCTCAATGGCAATCATACCACATCTTCCTATTTTTATGACAATGCCATGGCAAAAAACGAAAATTGACGTAAAGACTAACAACAATACACAAAACACAACATCGAAAAGTAAGGACAAAGCAACACCAACACCAACATAAAACCGGGGTTATCAAAGGTGTTCTGGAAGGGTAAGTTGATCCTGCTCCACTAGGTACACCCGTCTTTATTAACACATCGCATTTCCTTGGAGATCATTTAAACCTGCCATCTCACTTTATGGTATGTATTTTGAAAGTTTTCCATAGTTTAAATGTTAAAGCATTGTCATTGTAAGTTCCACATTTGTTTTATACTACATTTATGAAAGTAATATAAGACCAGAATTAACTGTTTACGCAACTTTGTATTTTTCGAAATACTTAGGATTTTCTTTCCCAGGAAAAAATTAACTTAGCTGTATTTGGCAAAACCTTTCGGAATTTTGCTCTTCAATTTCTTACTTTATTTGGTCTTTTTATTATTTTTTTGATTCGAGCGTCATTGATGAGTCTTTTTTATACGAAACGTGCGCCTGGCGTACACAAATTTTAATCCTGAGATATATGATAAGTTTGTTGTCAACAGTTCAGAGAAAAAAAGAAATAATACTAATTCTGTTCCTTACAAAGTATGCCTGTTACTAGCTCCAACCCTACAACATTTTTTTTAAATGTTACAAGAAAAGATGTTCTAAAGGGATAAAACTCAAACTAATATCCTTCAGAACGAACTGTTGAAGGAAAGTTATGTATTTTTAATAGTAGAACAACCTCAACTCTTCAAAATTATTCTTTCACTATACAGACATTAATAAATTTAGGCATGTCTGTTCGCTTTTAACCAATGATATTCCTAGAAATGTATAGGAAGTAAGATAATAATTCATTCAGGGTATGTCTTTTCCTTTCCAACTAAAAGGAACATTAGGTGTTAAACGACAATGGCTATCCAGTAGTTTGAATATAAAGGTTTTGCCTGTTGTCAAATGCCCTTGTTTATTCATAACGACAAAAACCTATTAGAAGTAGTATGTCTGTTTCATGACCACAGTACATTTTCTTTTACTAAAAATTAACTTATTTTGTCACATATACATTTGCAGTGTAGACATTTATGCGTTTGTATCCACCTTTGCACCACTGACAATATGTATCTGTGTCCTCACTTGTTTTATATAGATGTTTCAAGTGTATTCCGGAAATGAAATATTCATATGATGTTCAGGATGGGAACGCCGTGTGTCATAGACATACATTCACTCATTGTAAACTGATACATGTCTACATTGTAACAAATAAATTTAAATAAATAATTACAGAAACTTGACGATAATTCTTCATCGACAATGTTTTAGTGTGATTAAGAGCTTGATATGTTTTATAGACACTTGTCCATACATTGCTTTAGGAATGCACAACATCGCAAATGTTTTGTTTTTTTCGTGTAATGAGTAGAATTGATTAACTTTTAAATTTCCATTTACATCACGACTGCTTCATATAATCTCTTCCAGAATAAATGTTCAAAATTGTCATTTTGATTTGTACAGATTGTTTCGTCAACTTCTAAACATGTCACTTTGTTCCAAATTCTCTGTAAGGAAATTGGCATTTGTGACGAAGAAAGTTTGTCCAACAGGACAACGACCAACATATCTCTGTTGTCTTGAAACATTTTCATTCTCGCCATTTCAAGTTCGAACTCGCACCATGAACTTTTCAAGAATTCTTCACTGATAACAAGAACTACTTTTTTGCTTTCAAAAATGGCGTCTATGATATAATCCATAATAAGCTTCCCAGCTGCAAAATCTCTATCGTGTAAACATAACGCCAAACCATTTTTCTTTTCCAAATAATTAACGAGAGACCCACAAACCCATTCTTCATCTTTATTACAATAAGCAACGAATGCATTATACTTGTACTCTTTAGAATCTCCTTCCAGTGCTGTGTAATGGCGGTACTTCCGGCGGATATGAAGGTACCAAAAATGTAGAGTTATTCTATATTTGTATGCTATGACACACACTTGCTGTGAAAATGAAAAGAAAAACCACCACAACAATTATGGTTATGGTAAGCCATATCTTACTGAGACATTTACTTTCAATGAATTCAAGATGTTTGTATGCATAAACTGTATTTTTCTGGCTGTTATCAATATACACACACGAGTAGTTGCGGTTTTTATCTAAAGCCACTTTTGTTTCCTGTAGCCATCTCAGAAAATCTATCGAATCACAATTGCAAACGAAACGATTGCCATTAAAGAGAAGCTCAAATTTAACATTATTCTTACGTAGGTAGTTCTCCAGTTGATTCATATCAGATTTCTGTAGATAAGCAATCCGATTTTGCACTACACTTAATTTCATCAAAGTTGAAAATTTGCTGATTTGAATTGGGAATCTGGAAAATTTGTTTTTTGATAATTCTAATGAAATGAGTGAACGGTACTGCGATACAAACATGTTTTGATTGAATGTAACAAACCCATTGTCTGAGAAGTCAATATGTTTCACCTCAAATAATTGTTTTAAAAATTCATCATTTACATCATTTTGCAATCCGACATTTAAATGTGTTCTTCTGCTTATCATTGTTTTCAAATATGGCATAAAACTGATCATTTTTAGATCAAGCTCACTACAATTAAAATCCGATATGTCAAGTGTTTGTAAATGTGACAGTCCTTGGAAATGTCCAAGACAATCTATGAATTTATTACCAGCTAGATTTAAGAAATCCACTTTACCAGCATTGGTGAAATTTAGATTAATTAAACCAGTACCCCAATGCCAACATATGATGCATTAATATATTGCAGATAACGTGGTACTTGGAAGGCAAACGTTGATCTGTCAGAGGAATATTTGTTTCTGTTATATCTAGACGACGTACAGTGTTTGTTTTTGTTAACTTTCGTTTCGACGTGTAACGTTACCTGATTAGATATATCTAGCCAACGTAAGTTTACCAGTTGAAAAAATTCTATAACAATACTACGCTCACCCCATATATTATTCTCTTTGAGAATAAGTTTTTCTAAGCAATTTGTATGTTTCATTTAATTTATTCCTCCTGACTGTATCGATATTATACGGTTACGACTCAGGTCGACTTCTTTCACGCAGACTGCTCCAATCATTGAAAACTGTGATGCCAACAAAACGTCAGTGGAGACGACAGTTCTGATATTATTGGTAAAGTTTATTGATGTTATATTTCTGTCCATAAGACCATTCAGTAATTCAAGCAAAGAAGATACCCGGACATTATAGTTGTTTAAAATATCGAGACTTTCTATCGACTGCAATGGGTTGAGAGCGCCACGTACCTTATCTTACAATGAAAAATCATTTCCTTCAGTTGTATATTCTTAAAAACATCAAATGTGTTGTTGCCTATTCTAGTAATCATACAAGGTTCAAAATTAAGATATGTTAATTTACGTAGAGAACGAAATCCGTTTCCAAAGTTTTGGTCGTTAACACCATTGATTGATAATCTTTCTAAGTCTGATAATTTTTCTAAAACTTTCTCAGTAAAGTGACGGAAGTTATTCTGAGATAAATCTAAAATCCTCAAAACAGATGAAGAATCAAAAACATTCTCTGGCAGAGAGGGTATGTGAAGAGTGTTATTACTTAAGTCTAAAGAAGTCAGTTTGACTAATCCAGAAAACGCTTTTGACTCGATAACTGATATCTGAGAGGATAATAATTTCAAACTAGAAACATTTTTCAGTCTTGAAAACGCAAAGTTAGATATAACTGACAACTCATTGTCAGACAAGTCTAAATACGTAGTATCGTTAGGAATATTTCTAGGCATATACCGGAAACCCCTTCCATGACAATCCATAGACACATGATTCCCGGTTCTAGTTGTTGTACACTTTGAAGATAGACTTTTATTTATGAGTAATAACGACGCTACGTAGACTATCCTTAGAATTTTCATTGTAGCTGTAATAACGCAAAGAAATGTAAAATTATTTTTTAGCACCTTGTTCTCACTATCAATGTAATTAATCAGATAATACAGTTTAAATTAAGTTCATATCCTGCGTCAATAAACCTCGGAATTTCCCATAAATTCCTAACCCGAATAATCCAGTCGTTATAATCGGAATTAACCACTAATTTCTAACCCGAATAATCCAGTCGTTATAATCCGCTCACTGAGATCACTCCATTAACTCTGGAGGACACCGACCGTAAGAGGGCGCTGAATTATTCGAGTTAACTAATTTCCTATCACTTCGGTGATTAGGGTAATATCTTCCTTTGAAAGTTTACGGCTTTTAAGTTCCATTTTTTTTAAATTCTAACAAAAGTTTGCACTGTAGAGATGGTGAATTGTACACTGATTTTGAAATTCCAACATTTATCAGGACATTTTAAATATTTCCGCATTTACAGATAAAGAAATAAGTTTGTTAAATTTAGATTCAGACGTCCTTAGCCTGATAAGTGTGCTCTAAAATATACTAAAAATACAAATATATTATGCATTTTTCTGGAAATAGGATATAACGGAGCACCTGAGATCACCCCCAGTTTTTGGTGGGGTTCGTGTTGCGTAGTCTTTAGTTTTCTATGTTGTGTCATCTGTACTATTATTTGTCTGTTTGTCTTTTTATTTTTGGCCATGGCGTTGTCAGTTTGTTTTCGATCTATGAGTATGACTGTCCCTCTGGTATCTTTCGTCCCTCTTTTATATGTAGTTAACGTGAATCAAAACTTGAAAAAAAGTAATTGACATGGTTACTATACGTTTTTGCTTTTTTGAGTTATTCTTCGACATGACAGTTGGAAATATAGATATCTATTTTAATCGAAATGAAGTTGCGTAATGAAAAAAACAAAAATATATAGTGATCCAATTTAAGGTACTTAAATGATTGAAACATTTTGGTTAGTTATACCATCACATATTTCATTGATATTTGATATACAAAATGCACTATATTCATGACAAAAATAGGAATAATTTTTCCTGGAAACTGTAGATACTGCTTCTTTAAAAGAATTGACCAACATTTAGAATAGAATTACAAATTAATGAGATTTAGTTTTTATTTCATTGTATGAAGTTAATACAATGATCAAATCCGAAATATCTGTTTTATTAAATATAGGGACGAGCATTTTTCTTGCAGCAAGTACAATGACTAAATTTATTCATTTTAGTATGTGAAATATAGAGTACACATCACCATAACATATTTTAAATTTTGATGAAAATCACTCTGTTTCAAGGATTGCTTTTAATTTTGAAATCTATAGAAGTTTGTAATTTTTCACCTTTTTAACTTGTTTAATGTATATATGTCACAGCTAATACCTGACGAGTGGACACATCTCAGTCTTTACATAATTTTGAAGTTTCTCATATTTAAGTTCATCTTACATAGTTTGATGTTAAAGCCCGCCTGCATATGCGGGATTTGCTCGCAGTGCTGAAGACGCATTGGTGGCCTTGGACTGCTTTCTGCTATTTGGTTGGGTTGTTATCACTTTGACACATTCCTCGTTTCCATTCTCAGTTTATCTATCAAAATTGAAACACTTTTCATCGACCTTTCTGCCTAATGTTGGACATAAGGATAACCTGTACAAAGTAGGTCAGTTCACAGTATGTATATTGCCTCAATGAAGTCATGCAGGTCTTCTTATACAAAGTAGGTCAGTTGAAAGTATTTACCTTGACTCAATGAAGTCATGCAGGCAAGACCTAGGTATGTTGAATTCAGCGGTGTAAACTTCAACATCAAACAATTTGTTAAACTTTGTGATTTGGGCGGTTTAGGTTGTGTCTCATTTGCGGTCTCAGCGTGACGATGGATGTGCCAACTTTTTTTAAGCTTGACACGTGAAAGCGAAATTATTTTTGCGTGAAAACAGGAAACGTAGTCGAGCGACACGTTAAATAACAAGCGCTATTATTGCAATGATAAGTGGGATACGGGATTCTGACAAAACAATAAGCGGGATCCGGGATCAGCCCCACTCCCCCCAAATGAGACCCTCTTTTAGGGGAATCACTTATGAAAAGTCAATTACATTAGTATGCAGTTGTATAAGCATTATCACATCTCAAATCTATGGAGATTATTTGGTCCTTATCCTCCAGTGAAAACTATTTAATTGACTTTGAAACGTTTGACTAGATAACTCGTTGAAATTTCTTATAAGGACAGTTTAGGTGAACCACTTGTTAATATACAAATGAACTTACATTGAAGGCTTATCATTTATCGGCATACAGTTAAGTTTTTGGCAGTTAAAACAGAATTGACAAGATAGTACAGCGATTCATATTGCCATACAAAAGCAGTGGTAAAGTATCAATTTCATGACAGAAAAATACACGCATTTAAGATATCATTGAAAATCCATTACTACAAAGCATCTTCTAAAAGTGTTACTGCATCTGGAAAATTTGAGAAGATGACACTTTTCCTGTTTTATCAAAACTTATTGCTTTTTTTAGAACAAAAGAAAAGATAAAATATTTTAATTTATTAATTATATGTAAATCAGACGTAATCATCTCATATCTAATACATGTGGTAAGGCAATAGTATATCGGTATACAGTTAGCATAGGAGAGGCAAAAGATACCAAAGTTATAATCAAAATCATAAGTCGAAAACAAACTGCCACGTCCATTTTGTGTTTTTGTTAGATGTATTTCTATTTGTATCTATCTGATGAGTTATTCCTTTTTCAACTGATTTATATAATTTGTTCTTATGTTGTACTGTTACACCACTGTCCGATGTTAGGGGAGGGTTGGCGCCTTTAAACAAGTTTAACCCCGTCACATTCTATATGTGCCTGTCACACGTCAGGAGCTTGTAATTGAATGGTTGTCAGTATTTGCTGTTTCTCATATTTGTTTTTCATTTATTATTTTGCATAGTTTGTTCTTATGTTATGCCGTTATACCACTGTACTAGGTAAGAGGGATGGTTCGGCGCCAACAAACTACTCTAACCCCGCCACAATCTGTATGTGTCTGTCCCAAGTTAGGAGCCTGTAATTCACTGGTTGTCGCTTGTTGCTGTGTATCATATTTGTCTTTCGTTCATTATTTTTTACACAAATTAAGCCGTTGATTTTCTCGTTTGAATTGATTTACATTTGTCATTTCGGGGCCTTTTATAGGTGACTATGCGGTATGGGTTTTGCACATTGTTGAAAGCCGTTTGGTGACCTATAGTTGTAAATTTCTGTGTCATTTGGTCTCTTCTGGAGAGTTGTCTCATTGGCAATCATACCACATCTTCTTATTTTTATGACAATGCCATGACAAAAAAAAAACGAAAATCGACGTAAAGACTAATAACAATACACAAAACACAACGTAGAAAACTAAGGACTGAGCAACACGAATCCCACCATAAAACCGGGGTTATCTAAGGTGCTCCGGACAGGTAAGCAGATCCTGCTGCACTAGTTGCATCCGTCGTCATTAATACATCTCATTTCATGGAGATAATTTAAACCTGCCACCTTACTCCATGGTTCATATATTTTGAAAGTTTTCCATAGTTTAAATGTTACGGCATTGTCATTTTATGTTCCACATTTGTTTTATACTACAAAGTCATTTATGAAAGTAATATAAGACTAGAATTAACTGTTAACACAACTTTGTATTTTTCGAAATACTAAGGATTGTCTACCCAGGAATAGATAACCTTAAATGTATTTGGCTAAACCTTTCGGAATTTTGGGTCCTCAATGCTCTTCAACTTCTTACTTTATTTGGTCTTTTTATTTTTATTGATTCGAGCGTCACTGGTGAGTCTTTTGTAGACGAAACGTGCGTCTGGCGTACACAATTTTAATCCTGGTATATATAATAAGTTTGTTGTCAACAGTTCATAGAAAAAAAAAGAAATTATACTAATTCTGCTCCTTACAAAGTATGCCTTTTACTAGCTCCAACCCTACAACATTTTTCAAATGTTACAAGAAAAGATTTTCTAAAAGGATAAAACTCACCAGGCCAAAACAGACTCTCAAATTGATATTCTGCAGAACGAACTGTTGAATGAAATTTATGCATTTTTAATACTAGAAAAAAACTCAACTCTTCAAAATTATTCTTTCACTATATATGTTACAGGCATTTTCTAAATTTAATCATGTCAGTTCGCTTTTAACCAATGATATTCCTAGAAATGTATAGAAAGTAAGATAATAATTCATTCAAGGTTTTTATTTTGCTTTTCAACTAAAAGGAACATTAGATGTTATGCGACAATGTCTATTCATTAGGTTGAATATAAAGGCTTTTCCTTTTGTGAAATTCCCTTGGTTATTTATAACGACAAAAACATACTAGAAATAGTATGTCTGTTTCATGACCACGGTACATTTTCTTTTACTAAACATGAACTTATTTTTTCAAATATACATTTGCAGTGTAGACATTTATGCGTCTGTATCCACCTTCCCACCACTGACAATATGTATCTGAGTCCTCACTTGTTTTATATAGATGATTCAAGTGTATTCCTGAAATGAAATATTCACATGATGTTAAGGATCGGAAGGCCGTGTGTCATAGACCTACATTTACTACTTGAAAACTGATACATGTCTACATTGTATCAAATAAATTTTAAAAAATAATTACAGAAAGTTGACGATACTTCCTCATCGACAATGTTTCAGTGTGATTTAGAACTTTATATGTTTTATAGACACTTATCCATACATTGCTTTTGGAATGCAATACATCTCAAGTGTTGCTTTTTTTCGTGTAATAAGTAGAATTGATAAACTTTTAAATTTCCATTTACATTACGACTGCTTCATATAATCTTTTCCAGAATAAATGTTCAAAATTGTCATTTTGATTTGTACAGATTGTTTCGTCAACTTCTAAACATGTCACTTTGTTCCAAATTCTCTGTAAGGAAATTGGCATTCGTGACGTAGAAAGTTTGTCCAACAGGACAACGACCAACATATCTCTGTTGTCTTGAAACATTTTCATTCTCGCCATATCAAGTTCAAACTCGCACCATGAACTTTTCAAGAATTCTTCACTGATAACAAGAACTACTTTTTTGCTTTCAAAAATGGCTTCTATGATATTATCCATAATAAGCTTCCCAGCTGCAAAATCTCTATCGTGTAAACATAACGCCAAACCATTTTTCTTTTCCAAATAATTAACGAGAGACCCACAAACCCATTCTTCATCTTCATTACAAAAAGCAACGAATGCATTATACTTGTACTCTTTAGAATCTCCTTCCAGTGCCGTGTAATGGCGGTACTTCCGGCGGATATGAAGGTACCAAAAATGAAGAGTTATTCTATATTTGTAGGCTAAGGAACTTGCTGTGAAAATGAAAAGAAAAAGCACCACAAGAATTATTGTTATGGTAAGCCATATCTTACTGAGGCATTTACTCTCAATGAATTCAAGATGTTTGAATGCATAAACTGTGGTTTTCTGGCTGTTATCAATATACACACACGAGTAGTTGCGGTTTTTATCTAAAGCCACTTTTGTTTCCTGGAGCCATCTCAGAAAATCGATCGAATCACAATTGCAAACAAAATGATTGTCATTCAAAAGAAGCTCAAATTCAATATTATTATCACGTTGGTAGTTCTCTAGTTGATTCATATCAGATTTCTGCAGAAAAGCAATCCGATTTTGCACGAGACTTAGTTTCATCAAAGTTGAAAATTTGCTGATTTGAATTGGGAATTTGGAAAATTTGTTTTTTGATAAATCTAATGATATGAGTGAACGGTACTGCGATACAAACATATTTTGATTGAATGTAAAAAACCCATTGTCTGAGATGTCAATATGTTTCACTTCTAATGATTGTTTTAAAAATTCACCATTTACATCATTTTGCAATCCGACATTTAAATGTGTTCTTCTGCTAATCAGTGTTTTCAGATATGGCATAAAACTGATCATTTTTAGATCAAGCTCACTACAATTAAAATCCGATATGTCAAGTGTTTGTAAATGTGACAGCCCATGGAAATGACCAAGACAATCTATGAATTTATTACCAGCTAGACTAAAGAAATCAACTTTACCAGCATTTGTGAAATTTAGATTAATTAAACCAGTACTTCTTACGCCTATACGAGATGCATCGATATATTGCAGATTACGTGGTAGTTGGATGGCATACGTTGATCTGTCAGAGGAATATTTTGTATTTGGTATATCTTGACGATGTACAAATGTTATGTTTGTTTTAACTTTCGTTTTGATGTGTATCGTTGCCTGATTCGATATATCTAACCAATGTAAGTTTACCAGTTGAACCAATTCTAGAACGATAACAAGGTCACCCCATATACTATTCTCTTTGAGAATAAGTTTTTCTAGGCAATTTTTATGTTTCATTAGATTTATTCCCCCTGACTGGATCGATATTATTCGGTTACGAGTCAAATCGATTTCTTTCAAGCAGACTGCACCAATCATTGAAAACTGTGACGCCAATAATACGTCAGCGGCTGCGACAGCTCTGAAATTATTGCTAAAGTTTATTGACGTTACATTTCTGTCCATAAGACCTTTAAGTAATTGAAGCAAAGAAGATACCCGGACATTATAGTTGTTTGAAATATCGAGACTTTCTATCGACTGAAATGGGATGAGAGCACCTGGTTGCACGTACCTTATCTTGCATTGAAAAATAGTTTCTTCAGTTGTATATTCTTAAAAACATCAAATGTGTTGTTGCCTATCCTAGTAATCATACAAGGTTCAAAATTAAGATATGTTAATTTACGTAGAGAACGAAATCCGTTTCCAAAGGTTTGGTCATTAATACCATTGATTGATAATCTCTCTAAGTTTGATAATTTTTCTAAAACTTTCTCAGGATAGTGACGGAAGTTATTCTGAGATAAATCTAAAATCCTCAAAAAAGATGACGAATCAAAAACATTCTCCGGTAGAGAATGTATATCAAGAGTGTTATAACGTAAGTTCAAAGAAGTCAGTTTCACTAATCCAGAAAACGCCTTTGACTCGATAATTGATATCTGAGAGGATAATAATTTCAAACTAGAAATATTTTTCAGTCTTGAAAATGAGAAGTTAAATATAATGGACAACTTATTGTCAGACAAGTCTAAATATGTAGTATCGTTAGGAATATGTCTAGGCACATACCGGAAACCCCTTCCATGACAATCCGTAGACACGTCATTTCCGGTTCTAGTTGTTGTACACTTTGAAGATAGACTTTTACTTATGAGTAATAACGACGCTACGTAGACTATACTTGGAACTTGCATAGTAGCTGTAATAACGCAATGAAATGTAAAACTAAAACTTTAGCACATCGTTCTCACTATCAACGGAATTAAACAGCTAATACAGTAAAACTTAAGTTCATATCCTGCGTCAATAAACCTTGGAATTTCCCACTTATTTCAAATCCGAATAATCCAGTCGTTATATTCCGCTCACTAAGATCACTGCATTAACTCTGGAGGATACCTCACTAAGATCACCTCATTAACTCTGGAGTATACATCACTAAGATCACTGCATTAACTCAGGAGGTTACCGACCGTAAGAGGGCGCTGAATTATTCGAGTTCACTAATTTCCTATTACTTCGATGATCAGGGTAATATTTTCCTTTGAATGTTTACGGCTTTACAGTTCATTTTTTAAAAAAATTCCAACAAAAGTTTGCATTGTAAAGATGGTGAATTGTACACTGATTTTGAAATTCCAACATTTATCAGGACATTTTAAATATTTCCGCATTTACAGATAAAGAAATAGTTTTGTTAGATTTAAATACAGACGTCCTTAGCCTGATAAGTGTGCTCTTAAATCTACTTGAATACTAATATATTATGAATTTTCTGCAAATAAAATATAACTATTATATGAAGTTAACGTGAATCAAAAGTTGAAAAGAAGTAATTGACATGGTTACTATACGTATTTGCTTTTTTGAGGTATTCTTCCCTGTGACAGATAGAAATATAGATATCTTTATCCGACAATAGAAATTTAGTTGTGTAATGAAAAAAACAAAAATAACTGAATAATTCAAAAAACTTATTTGCAATTAAGATATTAAAATTTTCGGGTTGGGTTATTGAAATAATGTACTCTCTAAACATGTAGAAGATTTAAATTTTATTTGTTAATACTCTCTCTCTCTCTCTTCTTATTTTCATCTGAGTCGAAGTTCCTTCAGACACTTGTAAAAAACAAGAAGATCAAGAAGCTTGATAATTTGATTTTACATACAGGTATATTGATGATGTTCTTTCCATTAACAATCCAAACTTTTTGACAGTTGTTTTTCACTCGTTCCGTCGATTGATAAAATGAAAGTAAAATAACAAAAATACCGAACTCCCAAATTCAAAACGGAAAGCCTTTATCAAATGGCAAAATCAAAAACTCAAACACATCAAACGAATGGAAAACAACTGTCATATTCCTGACTTGATTCAGGCATTTCCTTATGTAGAAAATGGTGGATTAAACCTGGTTTTATAGCTAGCTAAACCTATCACTTGTATGACAGTCGCATAGAATTCCACATTGTTTTGTTTTGATTTTGTCAGTTTTGTTATTCCTTTTTATAATTTACCTTGGAGTTCGGTGTTTTTGTTATATTTTTTTAGTACTTTTCTATATTTTAAAATTAATTGATGTTCATTGATTAATATAATATAGACATTTTAATTGCAACCCATAGGTGGCGGAGAGGTTTCGTCGATGTACGTGCTTGATAACAGATTGATAGGAGGGTGTTGGAACCCAGCGAAGGCAAATAAATATTACAAAAGTGAAAAAAGGACAATTTTTAAAATCAATTCAATTAGTGAACAGAAATCAGTAAAATGGCCAATTTAAACCTGAAAGTAAGCACACAAAGAAAACAATTATAAGGAGGGTGTTGGATATGATTTGGTGAGTTCATTTCAGCAACAGCTTTAGGAAGCGTTGATTCTAGAAAAAGAAACAAAAGTAAATGAATAGGCTGACGTCACGGCAATGGTTTAAGATCAATTCCCTTATTTATAGTTGTTGAAACAAGACTATATTTTCTTTGTATTTGCTTTTGAGCACTTATTTACCTCGGGATCACGAAACAATTTAGATGTGGTTGAAGCGTCAATGTGACATACAAAAACAAACAAGAGACATACATGTATAGGTGTCTATTTTATGAGCCAGTCCATGCGAAAAGGTACAAAAACGATTAATTTGCGAAATTCTAAAACGTGTGCAAACTTATTGCTAGCAGACTTGTGATTTGTATAAAACACCGCTATATTCCTCATACGATTAAGTTGTAAGCTATACACACATTTCGGTACTTACACCCCGCTTATTTTTATTAGATTTTGCTCAATTATTTACTTTTTAATTCATTTGTCTATGCATAGTTTAAGTATCTTAACTTGCCACTTGATTATGTTCATTCGGGTAGCAGTGAGGATAAGTCTCTCGCTCACAAAGCAGATATCAATGCAATTCAATAGGAACAACGGTTCGAATCCCGTCCAAGGACGATTGATTTATATAATATTAAATAACTTAACTTAAATTTCAATTTCAAAAACACAAGATGACATCAGTAGTACCATTACTACATGATGATGGATCGTTGTGTATCATCCAGTGGAAACTATAACATGTATATCAGTAGTACAATTACTACATGATGATGGATGATGGATCGTTGTGTTACATCCACTGGAAAACTATTACATTCATATCCGTATTCATATCCGTAGTACCATTTCTACATAATGATGGATGATGGATCGTTGTGTTACATCCAGTGGAAACTATTACATGCATATCAGTATTACCATTACTACATGATGATGGATCGTTGTGTAACATCCAGTAGAAACTATGACATGCATATCCGTATTCATATCCGTATTACCATTACTACATGATGATGGATGATGGATCGTTGTGTAACATCCAGTGGAAACTATGACATGCATATCAGTATTCATATCCGTATTACCATTACTAAATAATTATGGATGATGAATCGTTGTGTAACATCTAGTGGAAACTATGACATGCATATCAGTATTCATATCCGTATTACCATTACAACATGATGATGGATGATGGATCGTTGTGTAACATCCAGTGGAAACTATGACATGCATATCAGTATTCATATCCGTATTACCATTACTACATGATGGTGGATGATGGATCGTTGTGTAACATCCAGTGGAAACTATGACATACATATCCGTATGCATATCCGTATTACCATTACTACATGATGATGGATGATGGATCGTTGTGTAACATCCAGTGGAAACTATGACATGCATATCCGTATTCATATCCGTATTACCATTACTATATCTAATGATGGATTCATCTTTATAATGTCCAGAGGCAACAGTGACATGAACATTAGTATGAGGACATGTTAATATTGATGGATATAACAGGCTGAGCTAGATTGTTAACTTGCTAGTTCACAAGGTAACAGTCTGCAGGACACAATTCTCTGCTCTAACTCCTATATGCTGCTTTGTGGAGAAGCAGAAAATACCAACTTTGGAAGTCTTTGGTTTGACAGCAGGGTTTCCGCTGGCGATCGCCATTTTTTCATTTTGCGAAAATAAAAAAAAATGTGGCGATTAAAATTCCTTATTAGCGGAAGAATTTGACGAAAGAAATATAACGGTTCGACTTCGTCCATCTTCTTTATTTTCTTCGTATCAGCTTCCTGTTATTAGGAACACCCCTTAGCGGGTAAGATTTAAAAGTTCAATTTGGGGATGTAAGATAAATTATATTACATGTAGGTAAAATCCAGAGGTGGTGCACTATACATTGGGAGTGAGATGCAAAATTCTTAAGAGATAAAATATACAATGATATATACATAAAATGGATAAAAAGGACCTTCAGAAGGTCAAATAACACATATATTTAGTCATTCATTTATTCAGTATATACTGTAAATTCAGAAATTATTGCGATGTTTTTATTATTGCGAAAAATGCGACATGGTTATAATCGCAATAATTTAAACACGCATTTTTGAATTTTTTTTATATAAATTAAACAGGATTTTTCTCAATATCGCAAAAATTAAAATAGCATTTTAGTCTTAAATGACAAAATCGCAATAATAAATGCACGCAATAATTTCTGAATTTACAGCATTCAATCTATCTTCAGCATGTTCCTTTCTTTGTTGGCTACGGAGTTTTTTCTTTTCTGTTTTTAATTTTTTTCCTGATAGGATGATCCGGGTGTTAACCTTCAAATTTCCATTTTGAGTACAGTTTTTTTAAATGGCTTTTAACTCTTGGCGATGCCTTCCATTTCGGGCCTTTCAATTTGACGGGTTTGGTTGGAACTGCTTTGTTTGAAGCTGTCATTAAGGCATCAGTGATCTTTTGAATGCTACTGGATGGTTTTTTAGTCAATTGTAACTTTGAAATTTCATTCTGAACAGATTCGATATAGAGAGGAAGATCAGTCTGGTCCCATTGAAGCGTATGGGCTGTTTGAGTTTTATGACTGGTTTTGTTTACACAAGTTGGGATGCTAATATTAGTAGTCACTGTTACTGGCACATGTGCTGAGACATTTGTAGGAGAATTATTCCATATTGTATACTTTTAAACAGATTTTCCATGACAGAGATGTACTTAATCTATTTTGGAGCTGGATTGTCCTGAATGGTGGAAGAAAGTTTTTCTGTCAGATTTATCTTTATCAGCGATGAGGTTAAGTTTTTGAACAAATTCCTTTAGTAATTGATCATGCTTGTTGTTTCTTGTCTGTAAAGTTGTCCCATTCAAATCTCCACGTTATTTAATAGCAAGAGTCTTTATCCATAGTTGGCATAAAGACATTTATTAGACATACATCCACGTCAGATGAGATTAAAATGGCTATCAACCTCTCATTTCCATCGGGTAGCTTTAAAATTTGGCTGTTCCAGTGTTTTTGCCATGAGATGGAGACTCATGAGCGGCCTCTAGGAAGTTTAAAGCCAGTCAGAGGTTCATTTGAATCATGACATCTAGTATGATTATCGTGGTCAGGCAATATGGAATATATGATTCTTGCTTGGCATTCCCAGAGAAAATGTTCTTGTAGGCATACAATGTGTGATTCTTGAGTTAGGAGTTGAAGAAAAAATGTATTTGATCTCACTCCCTCTATATTGCAGGTTGTTATTCTTACGTTCTCCCAATTAGAAGGGATTCCTCCTGAATTAGCTGATCAGGTGGTTGTTCTATGAGGCTCATCTCTTGAAAAAGGTGGTTCTGTTCTCCTGTTGTTGGATTATCATCTTTGAGTGGTATTGAGCTGTGTACTTCTGTCCTCGGGTTGAGTGCTCGTGTTTGTCTGGTTGTACCGTGTTTGCACTTGTTCTACTTGGTTGTAGATTTTTTTCTGGAGGAGAGAGTAAGAGGGTCGATGCTGTTGATGTTTTGTATATTCTGTGGTATAATTCTATTTTGATTTGATGAGATGCCTCTATGTTGTTGTTAGCGTTGACCTGTTTGTGGTTGGTATAATGAATCATTGTGATATTTCCTGATTGGAATTGCTTCTAAAGGATGATTTAGAGATGCTGTTGCAGTTTGAGTCATGATGTTAGGATGAAGAGTTTGCTGCTGCTGGAATGCTTGAGGAAGACGTGTGCTCTGCGGTGCCGAGTTACCTGAGTTTGTCATCCAATTTTGAAGCGTTTGCGTTGGATGATTATAAACTGGATAATGAATTCTATAACCTTGAGGAATACCTGGGAATGTCCGAGCCTGAGGATGTACACCTGCAAACATTTGTGGTGGCTGTACAAAATGAGCTACATAAGGTTGGTGCAACTGATATGAGCAGGATATAGTGCATAAGGTTGATGCAGCTGATTGTGAACAGGATATGGTGCATAATGTTGATGCGCTTGATTTTGTCCATGATATGGTGTATATGTATTTTTAATATGATATGGTGAGAATGGATATAAAAATGGATTATGGTGAGGAGGTCTCATTGTAAAGTAAGCTGAGTATAAAGTGCTTTGTTGATGCACATGTTTTGTACCATTTGACTTTCCAGGAGTTTAAGTCTTGTTTCTATTAGATCTTCCCTGTAGTTGCAATGAGCAGATTTTTTTCTGACATCAAGTTTCTTGTTGTATTGGTTGTTCTATAGGTTGAGATCTAGGTGGTGGATTCTAATTTCCTTCTTTATTATGCACATTTTCTTCTGATCTACCATGTTCCTTGAATGTTTGTAGAACGTTACGAAGTTGTTTAACCTCATTTTCCAGATCAAGAATTCTGGTTTTTTGAACTGTATGGATTTGCTGCTCAGAGTAATATACCTTGGATTTTGGTTGCCTCTTTTGATCTTGTTTTAATGTCGTCCGATTGTTCGAGTCAAGAGGTTCTTTGTTTAAGTGTACCTATTTTAGGTTTTAACACATGTACTGCTAAATACACGATAAGAAGTTATGTTGAAAAATCTAAAAATGGAAAGAAGATTAGAGTATATATTTTCCTTTGCAGATAATCAGGTTCAATTTACCAATACAGATTTATAAATGAACGACTATTGAAACAAGACTAGATATATATATATATCCAAACCAATGAAAAAGTATAACATCATTTTGTAACTTGAATATCTGATCATATATTTCATTGATAAATTTCTGGAAATGTTCATGGAAAGGATGAATAGAATGTTATGATCAATGCACTATATTTTGTGTATCTCAAAAGTAGTGATAAACCTTGGAAGATTTAGATATCTAGTCAGTACCATATGGTTTTGATAGCATTTCATGCAATCTTTACCCAAAAACTGTGTACTAATCTTTTTATCTTATTATATGAATGATCCCTATAGGGTGCAAATTTTTATGTCAATGGATCATACAGGTTCAACTCCTGCTATGATGTACGTAATCAAAGTGCTTGTAAGCACTGAAAGTTAAAGATTGCTTTAATTTATCAGTGGGAAGTAAAATTAAATATTGCATTGTATAAAGCACTGGTTATCGTTGATTCAACTACAATTCTGGACAAAGGAAGATAACTCCAATTTTTAAAGATAACTTTTAACAATGACATCATTGATATTTTTAGATCAGATATTAGATTCCTGCACCTTGCAAAAGTTATGTATTTTTCTCGACAAGTATAACATCATTTTGTAACTTGAATATCTGAGCATATATTTCATTGATAAATTTCTGGAAATGTTCATGGATAGGATGAATAGAATATTATGATCAATGCACTATATTTTGTGTATCTCAAAAGTAGTGATAAACCTTGGAAGATTTAGATATCTAGTCAGTACCATATGGTTTTGATAGCATTTCATGCAATCTTTACCCAAAAACTGTGTACTAATCTTTTTATGTTATCATATGATTGATCCCAAGGGGTACACATTGTTATGTCAATGGATCACACATGTTCAATTCCTGATATGATGTCTTCAAAGACTGTGTACCAATCTTTTTATCTTATTTTATGAATGATCCCATGTAGTTAACACGTAAATCAAAAATCACAGATTGTATGTATGAGTCTCCATTAAAGCTATTCAATCTGTGACATTTTTTGTCTTTTTTAATGTTTGATTTGTTTTACTTTTTGTTGCTATTATCGGCTGTGCTTACTATTCTAACTTATCTTATGTTTAATACTTTATTTTGCATGCATGTTTCCAAAAATATGGCTGAAACTATTCTTTTAACTTTTATATGTCATCATTATTATATTACCATGCACTGTATGTTTTAAATTGTGTTGTTTTTATGACTTATGCATGTGTGTATATATTTGTTATTCAGTCGATTTGAAAAGCTCACTAGAGCTTGTGTTTATGTTGTTTATTGAATATCAACTTTTTAAATAAAACTTTGAATTTTATTTAAGTGTTAACCACATGGGATCATTCATATTATAACATAAAAAGATGAGTACACATTTGCACCTAAATATGTATTTTGAGACCCCTGCAGGGATTTCTTTTTTTTTCTTACTAATATGGGGGTCTGGATGGAGGTCGTTCAATTCTATATTCTTTAATCTTTTAAGCAATTTTTCTCAATTCTTTATTAATTTTGCATATTTTTCTCTATTCTTTATATTTTAACACCTCATTATTCTTATTTTTCTTGGCCTATTTTTTCAAACTTTTTGCCCTTTATTCTTCATATTTTGTCAATTATTCTCTATTCTGTAAACCCCATCTAGACCCTGTAATATGAGGTTTGCGCATTGCAGTTCTATCATTAAGTAATTCATAAATGTCAACAAAAACAAATATAACATTTAATAAATCAAAATATACAATACTTATAATATATATTTAACAAACACAACAATGAGATATAACAAAATAATTTATAATTATAGAACACTGTAAATTGCACAAGTAGTGTGAATTTATAATTTTCATTAAAATGCAACAAAAAATTAATGTAGACCTTACAAGTTTGTAAAAACTTGCATATGACTTAAATTATAATGCACATTGAAATTAACATAATGATCAGCTAGTAATTTATCAATATTTTGCATAAATAAAAAAATCAATAATTCTCTAGAGTTACAGTATGATTAATGGAAAGATTTACTAAAACTGGACTAGAAGTTAGCTACTTCTAATGCTTGAAGTTAATCAAACCTTTGTTTATCACAGAATAAACAATTCTATAACTGGGCTAGAAGTTAACTAATAGTATGTTAAATGCTTGTAGTTAGTAAGATCAATATGTATCATAGAACAAAATATCCTTAAACTGGACTAGAAGTTAGCTATGTCTAATGCTTGAAGTTAATCAGATCTTTATACGTAGAACAAAATATCCTAAAACTGGACTAAAAGTTAGCCATGTCTACAGCTTGAAGTAAATCAGATCTTTATAGAACAAAATATCCTAAAACTGGACTAGAAGTTAGCTATGTCTACTGCTTGAAGTTAATCTGATCTATATGTGTATTATAGAACAAAACATCCTAAAACTGGACTAGAAGTTAGCTATGTCTACAGTTTGAAGTTAATCTGATCTATATGTATTATAGAACAAAATACCCTAAAATTGGACTAGAATCAATTTATGTCTTATGGTTTTGTTTAATATAAACTTGTGTCAATCAATTACTAGGTATGGTTGCAATAATATCATTCCTATTATAGAATTTTTCTACACATTATTTGGACATGTTGCATATTCCTTATAACACATATTTCCCTTTTTTATACTTATGCCAAATTTGGTTGTGCAAGTGCCTTATACCCTTATTCAAATTTTTTCCATCGGCTTAAAGAGCCCAAAACCCTTTTCTCTCGTACTACACCTCTCTTTTGTTGTTAAAAACACAAACATTCATCCACCAATAGCTCTACATCACCCGATTACAGATGCAAAATGGTGACAAATAAAAAGTCATATTGCTTTTGTCCAGGTGAGCTAAATAAAGGAGGAATGTGTCCATGGGACACAGATGATGCCCCCGCTTGCATATCATATTAAGTTATAAAGGGAAATAACTGAAGAACATTAAAAGTGATGCTACCAAAATTTGTACTTGATCTGAGTTTTGTAGTAATAAGTATTGTGCATAAGTTTCATAAAATTTGGTTGAGGCAAACTTAAGTAAGGGAACGAAAACGAAAAATTCAGCAATTTTTCCGTTTGTAAAGGGGCATAACTCTAGAACGGTTAAAGTGACACCACCAAAATTCAAACTTAATCTGTATTTTGTAGTAATAAGCAATGTGTATACCGGTTAGTTTAATTACATTTGGTTGAGGCAAACTAAAGTTAGAGAACGGAAACGAAAAATTCAGCAACTTTTCCCTTTGTAAAGGAGCACAACTCTAGAACGGTTAAAGTGACACTACCAAAATTCAAAGATGATCTGTGTTTTGTGGTAATAAGCATTGTGTATAAGTTTCATAACATTTGGTTGAGGCAAACTAAAGTTAGAGAACGGAAACCAACTATGGGACGTATGTACAGACGGACAAGGGTAAAACTTAATGCCCCCTCCGCTATGGCAGGAGCATAAAAAATGTATGACAAGAAATGAATCAATTTGCATTTTTGTCCAGGTGAGCTACAAATATAATGTGACATTAAAGAAGAATGGTCCCAAATATGAAAGTTAAATCTTTCATATCACTAAGATATGCAGCAGTAGTAAGGGGTAAAATATGTTTCCCTTAAAAAGGACTGAATTGGCAAGATGGGACTGAAATGATAAACATGTAATGCCTTTTTGTCAGTTGTTGAAAGCTCAAATACTCTCAAACTGAACTTTAATTTAATGGAAAAATAAAATGATAAATATTGCATTGTTAGCTATTTGATTAAACAAAAATTTTAATAAAAATTAGATGCTTTTTGATTATATATGTTGTTGGGTTGCTATCACATTGTTGTATAGAATCTGCTTTATTTCAGACTAAAACATGTTGTAAACCATACTTTTGACCTGCAGTAAACCTGTCAAGAACATGAAGCAGTTCAGACTTAAACCAACTGTAAATATAAATTACAACAATTTATATATGAGGGTCTCTATTCTTTATACTTTTTGCCAATTATTCTCTTTTCTTTATATTCAGCACCCCATTATAGTCTATTCTTTATGTTATATGTCCATTTTTCTCTGTTCTTTATATTATTGGCAATTATTCTCTATTCTGTAAACCCCCATTCACACTCTCATATATATTTGTGTCAGAAGCCCTGTTTTTAGTTCCCTACTGACGAAGTCGAATGGGACTTTGGGTTTGCACGCCGTCCGTCTGTCTGTCTGTCCATCCATCAGTCCGGCAAATCAGTTTTCCACACTTGTTTTCTTCGTGCTTGAGGATATTGATTTGATATTGGGTATATTGTTTTATCATGACAAGTTACAAATCAAGTTTGAATTTTGTTCCGGTCTGACAATTTTGTGCAGAGTTATGGTCCTTGGACTTTGAAAATTCACTCAAATATTCAGTTTTCCATATTTTTTTCGTCATGCTTGAGGATATTGATGTAATAATCGGTACATTGTTTTATCATGACAAGTGACAGATAAAGTTGGAATTTTGTTCCGGTTTAGAGATTTTGTGCAGAGTTATGGTCCTTGGAAAATTCACTTTAATAATCAGTTTTCCACACTTTTTTTGTCATGCTTGAAGATATTGATTTGATAAGTTTGTAAGATGGTTTCTAAACCATCTTGCAAACTTAAAGCTAGAACTTAAAGCTAGTTTGGTAAAAATCCCAATTTGCCAAACTTAGCACAACTACCAGCATTAGAGGGAAAACTAGTAGTGAAGCATTTAAATACTTTACATGAGACACGGAAAGCATACATTCAGACTGAGGCAGATGAAAGAATGGGCAGAGCTTTGCGTTCAAAAGAAAGAGCAGCTGAACAAGTATATGAGAATGGTGACATGGTGTTTTATAAAAGAGAATGGAAAGAGCGTTAGCTTGGACCGGGAATAGTGGTTTTCCAAGATGGAAAAGTTGTTTTTGTCAGTCATGGCGGAGTATTTGTCAGAATATCCCCAAACAGATTGTGCAAAATTAATAATAATTTGGGAGAAAATACTGAACAAGATAACATAGCGTTAAAAAATAGTGACAAGAAACTTACAGAACCAAATATTGCACAAAAGAAATCCCTTGACATTATTGCAGAAACTATAACTATAACTATAAGTACACAAGAGGATCTATCTCATGAAGCAACAACCGTACGTCAGTCATAACTTGAATATTATAAAGAAAGATGATAAGATTCGATATAAAGTACCAGGCTCAGATAAATGGATAAGTGCAAGTGTGCAAGGAAGAGCTGGAAAAGCAACAGGAGGGAACAAAACATGGTACAATGTGAAAGATCATGTGAGCGAAGAACAAAAAAGTGTAAACTTGGGCAGTCTAGAATGGAATATTTCAGAAGACCAGATTAATGACACTGAAGTTCATACAACTGATGAAGTGGATCAGACAGATAGTGACATTGCAAAGCAACTAGAATTAGAAAAGCTGAGGCAATATAACACTTATGAAGAAGTTGAATACGGTGGCCAAAAGACAATTTCTACTAGATGGGTGATTACAAATAAAAATGGAGACACAAGAGCTAGACTAGTAGCTCGGGGTTTTGAAGAACAATCTTTCATTCCTAAAGATAGTCCTATAATAGGAAAGGATCTATTAGAATATTCCTTACATTTGATGCAAGCAAGAAATGGACAATAAAAACTACCGACATAAAATCAGCATTTTTTACAAGGAAACAAGTTAGAATGTGATGTACATATTAAACCTCCAGTTGAAAGTGATACACCAAAAGGATTCATTTGGAAACTTTAACATGGATTGTACAGACTAAAGGATGGAGCTAGGCATTTCTATATAAGTGTTAACGATGAACTAAAAATTTAGGATGTAGACAATCAAAACTTGATCCTGCTATGTTTATCCTGACAGTTAAGGGATCTGTCCAAGGTATTTTCTGTTGTCATGTTGATGATTTTCTTCATGCAGGAAATGAAGAATTTGTAAAACTGATGGAAAAATTAAGGAAAAGGTTCATAGCAAGAAAAATTTAAGAAAAGGATTTTCGTTACATTGGTTTCATGATAAAGCAAAACAATGAAGGTTACAACTAGATCATTCAATATACATGGAAAAACTAGATCACCAACACATAGAGCCACAGCGTGCGTTTCAGAAATTAAAACAACTTACCCAAGAAGAGCAAACAGATTATTGCAGAATGGTAGGGCAATTGAACTGGGCAGTTCAAGGATCAAGACCAGATTTTGCCGTTGAACTTGTTGATTTAAGTACTAAACTGAAAAGTGTATTAGTATGCGATCTTCTACGTTCTATTAAAAACATTGGAAAGTTAATGGACATAAGGCCTATTCAGTTTTTCCCATCATTAAAAGGAAATGTGACAGAAGACCTGGAAATTTTTGTTTTTAGTGATGCAGCTTTAGGAAATATTAATGATGGTAAAGGAAGTACAGGAGCTCATATTGTTTGAATAAAAGATCGAATTGGAAAATGTTGTCGCATTTCATGGCAAGCCAATAAGATAAAAAGAGTAGTTCGGTCTACTATAGCAGCGGAAGCTTTAAGTTTGCAAGATGGTTTGGAAACTGCATTATATTTTCGGAAAATAATTGAAGACATTTATGGAGTTGGGGAACGGATACCTATTACAGCTTTCATGGACAACAAAAGTGTCACTGAGGCACTAAAATCCACCAAATTGGTAGAAGATAAAAGGCTGAGAATAGACATTGCAGCTATATGTGAAATGATTCAAAACAATTATGTTGAGGTAAAATGTTGTCCAGGAAAAGTTCAGCTTGCAAATTCTATGACCAAAAGAGGAGCTTCTGGAATTGAACTTTTAAATGTGCTGAAGAAAGGACAAATGCCAGAAGAATTTGTGTGAAACAATAATACAATTTTACTTTTGCATTTTTAATTCTTTGTTTTTGGAAAAGGGGCAGAATAATCCCCGTGATCTGAGGACAGTCTAATCCAATGACGATCACTTCAAAAATATTTTTTACTTCTTTGTTTTCGGAAATGGGGCAGAATAATCCCCGTGACCTGAGGATAGTCTAATCCAATGACGGTCACTTCAAAAAAAAATATTTTGTTGTTTTGTCATGTTCATTCAGCTAGAGAAATATGATCTATCTTAAAGACTGATTCATGTTACAAAAGAAGACATTTTAATTAATGTTGATGATCAACTTAATGTATCAAGAAAGATAACTCTAGTGACTTTGTAAAGAACTCTTGTTTTAAAGATGCTGATAGTCTCTTAAATAAATAAACTGGTGTAACTAACATGTGTTAACAATTGGTATATAGTTTTATCATGACAAGTTACAGACCAAGTTCGAATTGTTTTTCGGTCTGATGAATCTGTGCAGAGTTATGGTCCTTATTCACTTAAATAATCAGTTTTCCACACTTTTTTTCGTCATGCTTAATGACATTGATTTGATATTTGTTATATAGTTTACACTATGACAAGTTATAGATCAAGTTAGCATTTTGTTCCAGTACAATTAATTTTTAACTAGGGGACTATTTATTGCAATGCAATACTCTCAGAATGTTTGTTGGATTTACCTTCATCAAGGAATGCTCAAACCTTCACATTTGAAAACCAGGGAAGAATAAATAACATACTAAAACTTGCTGCTAACATTTCTAGAAATTGCAATAAACCTGAAATGTACCTGCTATAACTAAAAATTGCCTTACACTTTATGTTCCCCTGTCTACAACCTAGTCTAGTTGTTATGCATCAAATGTGTATTTATTTTAACATCTTACAATTCAGTAGTAAGTACATGTAATTTTCATTAAACTGAAAAGATTATCAACATTGTCAGCTTGTGACTATAAAACTGTTACAATTTCATTTTAAATACAAAAACAATTAAATATTTGACATTAACTGTTGAAAACCTATTCTGTATTTTGAACATTGTTGAGATAAAATTTGCAAAACTTATTTATGGAATATGTATTTATTTATGGAATATGTATGTTTACTTGAATTATTTGATTTTTCTTTGTTGGCATAAAATTTTGTAGTTTTATCATGTTTATAAGGTTTTAGTTTGTGGTTTACAAATATGTTTCCTCAATAGAAAATATATATCCTTATTTGATACATGAACTAAAATTCCTTATAGGAAAGAACCACAAAATCTGCAAAATCTGGTACCCTAAAAACAATAAGCATTGATTTGCTGATTTTGATCTTCCTATCAGATCAATTTTACTATTGCGACTTTATCTTTGTGGGAACATTATTGAAACAAAACCACTTTCAAAAATTTCATCAATAAAGGATCATGTAAAGTTAACAACTTGTGTAAATGAAAATGTTAAATCTAAATGTAAAAATGTTTAATCTGAACTGCTTTTTATTTCAACATGAACCCCATCTTTTATTTCAAATCACCATGAATATGTCTACCCTCAGCAGTCCAGGGCAGCTGACAGGGGTAGATATAAATATTTACTTTAATTTGATTGTGAACTTTTTGAAAAATGTTAGTAATAAAATAAAAAAATAAATATTCTTATCAGTGAAATAAATAATTAACATTCTAACCAATGAAATACAAAATAAATATTATGATAAATGAAAAAAAAAAATATAATCAATGAAAACAAATTATAATCAATGAAATAGAAAAAAAAATATAAAAAAAAAAGTTATGAAACATGAAATAGAAAATAAATACTCTAATCAATTACAAAATTAGCCTATCACAACTTGTACATTCAACAAAAATTTATACATTTTATCTATAATACTGTTCTCTTACAAAAATCGGAAAATGAAGAGGGAAGCACGAGTCTAAAAAAAAAGAAAACCGGAATGTTTTAAATTTTGGCAAAAAATATGGCCATCCAAATTGTTATATGTAATAAATTCCAAACCTTTTCATATTAAGGTAGTTCAGGGGTATACCGCCAACTTGAATTGTACAATCACAGTAAATAATCGGCCTAGTTCTTTGCCCAAACTTGCAAATTTGGAGACAGATTTGCAATTTATTGGTTACACTGTTTATTTATATAAAGAAAACTTAGTTATTCATTGCATTATCAAAAATGTTTTAACAAATACCAAATATTTGTGCTTTTAGAATTAATTTTTCAAATAACCCATTTAAGGGTAGATAACTCTTTTAGTACAAAATTTATACTGGACATATAGGGAAATTTTCATTTTTTACTTGTAGCAAGAAAACAAGTTCGGTGACACCATTTTTTCTTTTTATTTTCTTAAAATATATTATTAAACCTATCTTCTCATATTTTATTTCAAAATTCTGTCTCATAGATTTCTTTTTATGCACAAAAATGTGTTTTTTCATGAACAATCTAAGCAAATTTTGGCAATTTTGAACGACTCGTACCTTGAAAAATAGCACGGTGACCCATACTTTTTATCATTTTTTTGAAAAAAGCATAGTAAAATCTTCATTTTGGCAAAGTATAAGAAAATTCTGTCATTTTTTTTCTATACCCCTGAACTACCTTAATATGGGATTAAACAAGAAATTCAAATTCTTTCATTTCCATTAACATTCACTCTTGAATTTAATGAAAATTGTGTGTTTTTATTAATTGAAACTTCTATTAAAATAGAAGGAGAATTTTAACTTTTAAATATTCTATGTTCATTTTGTGTATTTAGACCTTCCCAGAATTTATTTCCTGTATAACGATCTGACATTAAATTTCAATTTCACTGTACAGTATTATTAAAAAAAAGACAAGAAGGAACAATTTAATGCTGTTACTATTTGGTTTCTTTGTAAGCATAAAATTTTGTATTTTATAGGGTTTAAGTTTGTGGTTTACAAATATGTTTCCTCAATAGAAAATATATATTGTTATTTGATACATGAACTAAAATTTATTATAGGGAGGAACCACAAAATCTGCAAAATCTGGTACCCTAAAGACAATAATAATTTGACATCATTTATGATCTTTTCCCCTTCAACACATTTGTTTTATTACTTCCTTTATTCCTTGGGAAAAGATGGAAAGAAAAAATAAATGTGGAAGATTTTTTGGCTGCATTTTAATTACAGAAGCCGCCAGGCTTCTCAGGTTGAGTATGAATGTTTTATTCCTACTGGCAGTAGACAACCTTTTTAACAGGTAAAATACAGGTAAAAATATACCAATCAGAAATGGATTCGTACTGTGCACAGTGTACTATAAAACCTAATGATTTACCTGAATCCATCTCTTTTTATTTTAAGGCTGTAAGACCACACTTCTCAAACTTACAACTTATCTACTGACTCAGCATTAACAGTTACAAGGAAGCAGACACTATGAAATTATTCGCTTCAATAGAAGAAAGTTTTCTGTGTTTTCTGCACAGTGTGTATCCACAGGTATGAAGAGTGTTGATAAACAACAAACTAATGACCCTAAAAAGTCGAGCTGTCCCCGGAAGGGTCCTGGTAAAAACTGCAAAAACTGTATAAAGAAGTAGAGATAACTCTGGTGGTGATGCATTGTAGTCGACTAGTAAAGCTAGTAAAAGACTCACAACTACAGAGGTTAGGGAAACAGAATTTATGAATTTTTACAGTATACTTGAAGACTTTTTAGACAATAGGGCAAACATTAATCATTCTAATGCAAGTTCTGACCAAGTGAGTGCACTGCAATGAACCAGAAGTGAATAGTAAATTTGATGGTTTTGATTGTTTGCAAACTGTGACAGTGATGACCATCCTGATGAGAACAACAACTGCCAAAGATTTTTGATGAAGAAGATGAATTTGGGAAAGATGGTGCCTATAATGTAGCTAAACTAGTAAGTGCAGTTGCCAAAAAGAGGGCCAATGTCACTATAATTGTAAAGAAAAATAAAGTACCGCTGATTGCAGTACAATTGCACCACCTAGGGTAAATACTAAAATATGGTTGTTCTTAAACAAAAATATCATGCCGAAAGATATTTTATTTCAGGGTATGCAAAGGGCTTTAGCGCTAGGTATAATCCCCTTTATACATATGGCCAAAATGATAAGGAAAAACGATGTTGATGTAAAAGTCTAAGATGGTTGACATCAGATGCTCTTACAATTCTTTGTAGTGTGTTTTTTGAGCTGTCATATACTGTAAATTCAGAAATTATTGCGATGTTTTTATTATTGCGAAAAATGCGACAGGGTTATAATCGCAATAATTTAAACTCGTATTTTGAATTTTTTTATATGAATTAAACAGGATTTTCTCAATATCGCAAAAATTAAAATCGCATTTTAGTCTAAAATGACAAAATCGCAATAATAAATGCACGCAATAATTTCTGAATTTACAGTAGTAGGAAGCTATTGTTGAAGCCACATATTGATAATAAATTTCACTTGTTATGCACAAGATCTGAGGAAATAGGAAATTTTCTGTTTATTGACGATATCGCTAAGAGGGTGAAAGATATCAATGACGCTCACAAGATACAAGGTTTCTCGCTGCATTGAAGACCCATTGGTGGCCTTCGGCTGTTGTCTGCTCTATGGTCGGGTTGTTGTCTCTTTGACACATTCCCCATTTCCATTCTCAATTTTATTTGAAGAATAAAACTAAAAATATTTTTCAATTAAAGTTTATGATGATGATAGAAAATATTTCTTTTTGTGGAAGGGTCAACTATACAAATTTTATTGTTTAGTTTTTGGCTTGAACACTGCTCCTAGAGTATTTACAAAGTTATGAAAGTTATTTTTTCTGATATCAGAAGCATCGGAATCAGTTCTTATTGTTACATAGATGATTCTCTATTACTTGAATTTTCAAGCAAAATTTGTCAAAATAATACTTATTTTTTACTCCAAATGATGAGATCACTAGGTTTTACTATTAATGAGGGTACACAAAGGATAACCTTTCTTTGTTTCATTATTGACTCTGTTGAGTTCAAGATTTCCCTATAAAAATAAAAGATACAAAAAATCTTGAATTTTTCAAAGAAAATTATAAGTAAAAAGCTACCTACAATGAGAGATTTATTTACACTAGTAGGATTGTATGCATCGGCATCAAATGTAGTTCTTATGACTCCTTTATAGCACACAGCTTACTGAGCATAGGACGAATCCATTTCTGATTGATATATTTTTACCTGTATCTTACCTGTAAAATAGAGTCGTCTACAGCCAGTAGGAATAAATTATTCTTATTTGACCCTCGAAACCCTTTGGCTTCCTTCATGAATGCCCCTTATCCATCGCATCCTCCATATATTTGGATAATGGGCCATTTTATACAGAAGGATTAATATGTCAGATTACTTTACCATTAAAATCTTAGATTATCTTTTCTCAGTTGTTAAAAGATCAATGCCAACTTTTTTAACATAAATACAACTGACCCACAACATCAAACAAAAATGTCAGTATGGAACTGCTTTGCTGGTTTTCTTTGATATTTCTAAAACATCCTACTAGTTCCCTGTTGGGATTTCTAAGATCCATATCTATATCGACGTACTACTGGACCCCTGTTGAGATATCACAGATCTTTATCAATATCAACATCAATTTGTGACAGATATCCTGTAGGAACTTCTGCCCATTTTTGTCTATTTCCTGTAGCAAATATTCCATAAAATACAGCACCAAGGAGATATATTGCAGCAGCAATGTAAAAAACTATCTGCCATTGTCCCACATCTGTCTGTATAATAGATATCATCATTAAATATATATAAGTGTAAAAAATGAGAGTGGCAAAGATACATTCAGGCACATAGACTTTTTTATACAGAGAATAAAACATACTTTAAGGCTGACTATACAGTATTGGTTTTTTCTCATTGTTGAAGTATGTGCTATTGCCTTTAATTGCTTACATCCACTTCAAATGAACTTGGGTAGATAATTGTCTCATTAGCGATCTTATCACATCTCCTAATTTTATTTAGGTATTACATGTATACAATCTAATTTCTATATATCTGAGATGCTTATCAAAAACAATGTGCATAAAAGTTTCATTATAAATAAAATAAACCATTCTTTAGCTGTACTCAAAAAACAAAAACAAGGACAGTAACCATGTTACACAAAATCCCCCCAAATCCTATCTTACCTTTTGTGTTACTATAGCACCAGTTAGTAAAGGACTAATTATCCCTGGAATTGTTGCAAATGTATTAGATATTCCCATGGTAACACTAGCATACTGAAATAAATGCATTAGTGTTAATACAATATATTTTTCCTTCTCATAAAAACTGAACCCTGGCATATTTTTTCTAAAAATCTATGAAACAAATGTTTGGAAGTTCGAATTCACTATCATTTTGTATGTTTTTGGTACCCTGTCTCCAAGGCAATCATTAATATATTCCCACACTGTTATTCACACTTGTTGTCCTTACACTTTGCTCTCATGTCAGTTCTATTCATGCAACATAGTTTCCATTTAATGAAGTAAACCAGAGGCCCCCTAGGAGTCTGAAAGGTCCAGTGAGATGTATTCTTTAAATAGAAATCAAAATGTAGTTTTCAATGGCTATTCAATGTTAAATTTGGCCTGTGCTTGAAGCCTTTTGAATTTAAAAAAGAATTACATTTGTTTAAGACCTTCACAAAAAATTCGCAAATTTGTTTCAATTGGTTCTTGAAAAGAAGATCTTTCAAACTTAGATCAACTGACCCCATGTTGGACCCTTGGGAGTCATATGGACTTTTCATGACGACAAAATGTACTTGGTCATACAAGTGAGAGGTTTAGCTAGCTATAAAACCAAGTTCAATGCACCATTTTCTACATAAGAAAATGCCTGTACCAAGTCAGGAATATGACAGTTGTTATCCATTCGTTTGATGTGTTTGAGCTTTTGATTTTGCCATTTGGTTAGGGACTTTCCTTTTGAATATTCCTCTGAGTTCAGTATTTTTGTGATTTTACTTTTTTGGTAAAAACCTTCTAAGGAACATTTTTAAAAACTTCATCTGTTTTTCAAACAAAATGCAAAAATAATTTCCCATAGAGTTACAAGTTAACTTTGACTTCAGGTGGTGACCTTTTTGAATTTTTAATCAGTGTCAAAGTAACACCACTTGTGTTTGAACTTTCCAAGAACATATATGACAAGTTTGGCTTAAATTTATTTATAAACCTATAAAATATATACCTGTGGTGCTATATCCAGGTGATTTACACTGAATCCTGCCCAGGCAAATCCACCCAATCCTACTGCTAACGTCAGGCAAACACAGGCAACTATTGGAGTCATAATGTATCCTGCTGCTACCATGAATATCAACTGACAAAAAAAGGCTGAAAATAATACATAGTGAAATCTGTTAAATCTGAACCGTAAAAATAATAACTTATACTCAACTCTTGAATTAGAATATTCCTGTTATTTAATGAATAGGTGAAACAAATCCTGTGTTGTTTTTTTTAATTTTGTGTGTACCAATGTTCATGAATTGAGGTGCCACATGTGGAGCAGGATCTGCTTACCCTTCCGGAGCACCTGAGATCACCCCCAGTTTTTCGTGGGGTTCGTGTTGCTTAGTCTTTAGTTTTCTATGTTGTGTCATCTGTACTATTATTTGTCTGTTTGTCTTTTTATTTTTGGCCATGGCGTTGTCAGTTTGTTTTCGATCTATGAGTTTGACTGTCCCTCTGGTATCTTTGGTCCCTCTTTTGTAATTTCTTATATACTATCAATTCATGTATATGTGTAGATTGTATTCATTAATCTCAGTATTCTGGTAATCAAAAAATGGTTACATAGAAACACTTATTAATAAAAGTTGGTTACTTTCAACAGAGCTGAAAAGAGTTTCTCTTACCCCCACAAGTAAATAGTTTGCGTATAGCTGTTGTAGACACTACTGCTCTTCCTCTCAGATAGTCAGCGAGAAAACCAGATGACATCACAACTAATCCCATCACTAAGTATGGAAATGCTGCCACAAACCCTGCCTAATATAACATAAAAAGTAGGTAGCTGTGACCTAATTTCACTTGGAAAACAATATTAGATAGAGCATATAGAATATTGAGAATCTTGTAAATTCTGCACTAAGAAGAAACTATCTGTTAGGAATCAGAACTTTTTAATATTCGCTAGGAAAAGGCTAAAATTAGCTAAATTGAGAACTAATTTTTAAGCATGATGATACAAAATCAGATAAACATCCTGGGGATTTCCAAGGAAAGCTTTTTAGTAACATAATAATTAATGTTGTCATTTGACGAACATTTTTGGATGTTGTATATTTTTTTGTCTTCTGATGGACATGTGAATATTTCAAATTTTACATAGCTTAAGAAATTTCAAGAGGGATGTTATCCATAAAAAGTATAACTGGTCCAAGCAATACATGTAAATTGTAATCAAGTGGATAAAAATGTATCAGTTTTATGCTGAAAGAAGCTTTATTTAATTACCTTATCTATTCTGAAGTTCAAACCATGTCTCATAAATGAAGGAAGTTCTGTCAACCAAGTGTAGAAGCCCCAGTTTTCTGCAAAATGTGCTGCTACAATAGCCCAAACAGCAGGTGATTTGAAAATATCAGTCCATGGTGGTAAGATATCCTGTAAAACCAACAACTTTTATAAGTAAAGATATAAATGAGAAGGAATGCTGATTTCCAGTAAATATATTGATAAGTATGTCTTTGGAAACCTCTCACTGATAGAGTTTCACCTTTATATGTAATGACAGGAATTTGTGTAATAAGGACTTATTTAGCAGGTGAAAGATTGCATAGGATAGACACATCTAGTCAGAAAAGTATGTGGCTAAACAAGATAAACTGTTATCACAGAGATATGCCTCGCCTTTTTGTAGTTTTGATTATGCAATTTTGAAATTAAAATAGCAATACTTTAGCTTGTAAGTTATGCAAATATTCAAAGTCAATGAACCATGACTGAAGGTATATGGCTAAACAATCTCCATGGAAATGAGATGTGCCAATGCTAATACAACTGCATACCAAATACAATTGACTTATTATAAGTCGTTCCCTTTAAACAAACCTAAACACAAACATTAACTTTTAAACTATGTAACAATTTCAAAGTCAATGGGCCATGACTGAAGGTACATGGCTAAACAATCTCCATGGAAATGAGATGTGCCAATGCTAATACAACTGCATACCAAATACCATTGACTTATTATAAGTCATTCCCTTTAAACAAACCTAAACACAAACTTTAACTTTTAAACTATGTAAAAATTTCAAAGTCAATGAACCATGATGAGGGGGTGGGGCTATATAATCTTCATGGAAACGATACTTGCAAATGCCAATAAATTTGCATACCAAATATCATTGACTTAACATTAGCACTTCATCTTAAACTGATCTAATAAGAAACTAATACATGTAAATTAAGCAAAATTTTCAAAGTCCATAGACCATGACTGAGGGGGCGGGGCAAAATATTCTCCTTGGAAATGAGATGAGCTAATACTTATACAACTGAATACCAATTAACATTAGCCTACCACTTATGGTTCCCCTTGAACTGACCTAATCACAAACTTTTACATGTAATCTAAGCAAAATTTTCAGTCAATAGACCATGACTAAGGGGGCGGAGTCAAAAAATCTCCATGGAAATGAAATATGCCAATGCTTATACAACTGCATATCAAATATCATTGACCTACCACTAGTGGTTCCCCATAAACTGACCTAATCACAAACAAATACATGTAAACTAAGCAAAAGTTTCAACGTCAATAGACCATGACTGAGGGGGCAGGGCCAAATAGTCTCCATGGAAATGAGATGTGCCAATGTTAACACAACTGCATACCAAATATCATTGATCACTTGTGGTTCACCATAAACTAGACCTAATCTTAAACTAATACATTGTTGACGTCGACGCCCAAGCCGGAAACAGCATAACTATGTCTCGCTTTTTGACTCTGTCAAGGTGAGACAAAAACTGTATTCAAAATACAATTAAATTTGATTTTTTTAAGTGTTATCTATCATAAAGAAATGCTTGTTATTAACACATTAAAAATATCCCATCATTTGATAAAGACAGCATGTGATAAAGGGTACTTCAGGCATCATGTGATAGAGGGTACCTCAGGCATCATGTAATAAAGGGTACTTCAGGCATCATGTGACAAAAGGGTACCTCAGGCATCATGTAATAAAGGGTACTTCAGGCATAATGTGATAAAAGGTACCTCAGGTATCATGTGATAAAGGGTACCACAGGCTTCATGTAATAAAGGGTACTTCAGGCATCATGTGATAAAGGGTACCTCAGGCATCATGTGATAAAGGATTCTTCAGGCATCATGGGATTTTCTAGACTGTTCAAAATGGTTTATTTAGTAGACGGAATAGAGATTTCCTTAAATAAATCGGGAATATGTCCATGAGACACAGATGTTGCCCCCGCTTGCATATAACGTGATAAAGGGACATAAATCAAGTAGGGTATAAGTGACGCTTCCCAAATTCAAAATTGATCTGTGTTTTGTGGTAATAAGCATTGTGTACATACGTTTCATAACATTTGGTTGAGGCAAGCTAAAGTTAGCGAACAAAAACGAAAAATTAAGCAATTTTTCCATTTGTAAAGAGGCATAACTCTAAAACAGTAAAAGTGACGCCACCAAAATTCTAACTTGATCTGAGTTTTGTGGTAATAAGCATTGTGTATAAGTTTTACAACATTTGGTTGGGGGAAATTTAAGTTAGAGAACAGAAACGAAAAAATATCAATTTTTCTCTACAACGGTAAATGTGACGCGACCAAAATTCAAACTTGATCAGTGTTTTGTGGTATTAAGCATTGTGTATTAGTGTCATAACATTTGGTCAAGGCAAACTAAAGTTTCGAGCACATAAACGAAAAATTCAGCAATTTTTCCATTTGTAAAGGGGCATAACTCTAGAACGGTAAAGGTGACGCCTCCAAAATTTACATGATCTGTGTATTGTGGTAATAAGCATTGTGTATACATAAGTTTCATAACATTTAATTGGGGCAAACTAAAGTTAGAGAACGGAAACCAATTTCGGGACGTACGGACAGACGGACAAGGGTAAAACTTAATGCCCCCTCCGCTACTACAGGGGCATAAAAAGGGGTATGTGACCGTGTTAGAGAGGTGACAGGTTAAAAGAGTTAAAAAATGTCCGGCAAGGGTTTTATCAGGTTTCAAAATGTCCATTAGAAGAAGATACCCCCTGATTTGAGGTAACTGTAAAATATTATGATACAATAGTTAAGTTCAAACTGGTGTTCATTATCAGCAGGATTTTTTACTTAGTTTTTTTCACATTGCCAATATCTTTAAGAGATTACAATAAAACATTATAGTTATCATATGTGTGTTTATGTGTACTAACATACCTTGGTCTGTTCCTCTGTGTATCCAATATTAGCCTGTATATACTCCACTTCAACAGAGGTAATAGTGGAATGACTGGATGGGGACTCGGCTATAAAATATCCCCAGCAGACACACCACAGCAATGCAATACCACCTGGAACAAAATTTCATATGCATTGAATTTTTTAAATGTCAAATTTTTGCAATGCGCTTTGAGCCTTTTTTAAATTTTGCTTAATTTGAACAAAATCAACCTCAACATTAAGGAAAGGGAACCATTAGCTCAATATGCAAAGTACTGCAATTCAAAATCATGTTTTATTTATCTAGCAAATGATTCCAAATACCAAACAAGAATGTGTCCATAGTACATGGATGCTCCACTTGCATTATCATTTTCTATGTTTAATGGACCGTGAAATTGGGGTCAAAACTCTAATTTGGCATTAAAATTAGAAAGATCATATCAAAGGGAACATGTGTACTAAGTTTCAAGTTGATTGGACTTCAATTGCATCAAAAACTACCTTGACTAAAAACTTTAACCTGAAGCAGGACAGATGAACGAACGAACGAACGAACAAACGAACAGATGAACGAACAGAAGCACAGACCGAAAAATATAATGCCCCTAAGTGGGGCATAAAAATCTTTTAACAGAAGCGATGAAGATAGATTGGTTGATTGAATGATTGGTGTTTAACTTTCAGCACTATTGTGCTATTTTGCAGCGGTCAGTTTTTATTGGTGGAGGAAGCCAGAATGTCCCATGACCTTCGGTAGGACAAGAGAGAACATGCTGAAATGTCTCGCCTGCTTTACTTATCATTGATTTTAGTCTGTAATATGAGGGTTTTACTACAAGGATCACATAAACTTAACATTACCAATGAACCATGAAAATGAGGTCAAGGTCAAATGAACCCTGCCAGACAGACATGTACACCCTACAATTGTTCCATACACCAAATATAATTGACCTATTGCTTATAATATCTGAGAAAAAGACCAAACCACAAAAACTAAACATAATCCAATGAACCATGAAAATGAGGTCAAGGTAAGATGACAACTGCCAGTTGGACATGTAAACCTTACAATCATTACATACACCAAATATACCGTAAATTGGGTTATTTTGGCTGTAGTTTTATTTGGTTTATTTGGTGCCTTTAATGAAGGTGCCAAAATTAAACACACGAAAATAAAACAAACACTAAAAATTGAAACACCAAAATCGTGTACCCGCACGACAATATCGTAATGTAAATTGTTGGGGAAAATATTTGATGTTATTATATCTTCCGTATATTTCCTACAATTCTATACATAGCCAAATCTGCAAATAAATACCTAGTATAATTTGACAACAACACTTTATAATTTTTACTTAATTGTCAATTTTCTGAAATTGTTAAGAAAACACAGCATTAATTTTTATTCACACATGCCATAAATATACCAGGCTTTTCATAAGTGTTTCTCGTTTCTGGTTTTTTTATATAGATTAGACCGTTGCTTTTCCCGTTTGAATGGTTTTACATTAGTAATTTTTTGGGGCCCTTTATAGCTTACTGTTCGGTGTGAGCCAAGGCTCCGTGTTACCGTACTGTGACCTATAATGGTTTACTTTTATAAATTTTGACTTCGATGGAGAGTTGTCTCATTTGCACTCATACCACATCTTCTTATATCTATTTTGCTGATTAGACACCATTATTGGTAACTAGAATTTCAAAACTCCTTGTAATCCTTTATCTTCAAATAATTAACATGTACTGCCAGGGGCATAAGGATTAAAATTTAAATCCTTGATCGTCAATAGATTAACATGTACTGCAATAGAGATGATTAAAATTTATTTCATATGATATTTGTTAAAAATAAATAATCTATTTTAAAAGTGATTTTAATGTTTAAGATTTTATTTCATAACTTCTTTCAGCTTTGAACCACGATATACGGAATTATTTGCAATCGCATCCGTATCCGATTCCTTCATTAGGTTAACTTTGTCTAATTCTCGTTTGAGAAATTCAATGATATTTTGTCAATAAATGGGTAAATAAAGCCAAATATGAATAAGCTTGCTCACTACTGTTGTTCCAAAATTAAACATATCAATTGGACGAAGCACCAAAATTACACACACCAAAATAAAACACATGCCTTTCGAGAGAAAACCGCCAAAATACCCCGACGCCAAAATTTCCCAATTTACGGTAGTAGACCTATTGCTTGAAGTATCTGAGACATGGAATTGACCACGAAAATTTAACCTTGTTCACTGATCCATGAATAGATTGAGGTGAAAGACAGCATGAGGATCTTGGAAGGTACATATATACCTAATATAGTATTCTTATTACTCAAAATAAGAGACAAATCAATATGTCTCCCTTTTTGCATCAGAAGTTACAGGCGAGATAAAAACTGACAATTCTAGTCAATTAAATTTGGAGTCAAGCACACCAGCCACATGCTGCATTAAAACTCACAACCTCAGTGTTGACAAGCTAGTGATACAGTAGTTCAACTACTGAAAAGCCACTGAGGTCCCAAGATGAAGATAAACAATTTAAATCAGATGTGAACTATTTTGTTAAATGTCACTGCCCGCCATTTGTTGTTACAGTGATGTTTAGATTTGAATACAAAACAAAGCACATTCAGTATTCAGGGTTCCAACTAAGGCGAGTCCATGTGTCAAGGACTCATGAAAATCTGACTGGCCTCACCATTTTCAAAACTGGTGAGTCCAAAAATTCATCAAGATTGAAAAATGTTGAATATGAGCAAACATATCATCATTTTAAATCAAAAGTTTAAAAGTAATCTAAGTTAAGGTCATTTCCTTGCTCTACAGTAATTTGTCATGGAGACTGAAATAATAAGTAATACAGAAATACAAATTTTTCTTCTCACTTTAGGGCTCTTCATTACTAACAATAGTAAGTCCCTGCACTTGCCTCAAAAAATTCTTAGTGAGAATCCTAGTATTGTTGTTCATGTAGAACAAATACAAAGTACTGTAAATTCAGAAATTATTGCATGCATTTATTATTGCGATTTTGTCATTTTAAACTAAAATGTGATTTTAATTTTTGCAATATTGAGAAAAATGCTGTTTAACATGTTTAATTCATATAAGAAATTTCAAAATGCGAGTTTAAATTATTGTGATTATAACCCTGTCGCATTTTTAGCAATAATAAAAACATCGCAATAATTTCTGAATTTACAGTATATCATTAAGTGAAGCAAGCCAATGAATGACTGTTATATTTAATTACAAGCTGATGAAAATCATGAATTTCATAAGAAAAACCATATGTTCTCACTATAAAGGAGTAAGTTCACGAAGGGTTAAAATTGGCCCTAAGATTTTTTTTTTTTTTTAATCAGACCATAATACTACAAATTTCACATAGAAATAGTTATGATATTACTATTATTACGAAACAACTTTATTTTGGCACATCATATTAAAAATGATGAAGTATTGACTCTTTCAGAATGCACTATTTGAGTTGTAACGTCAGTATTGGTCAAATTTTCAATAATTCTTAACAGTTTTTACCATAATTCACTTTGGACGCCATCTACGATACAGAAAGATTTTATGTCTAGGGATTCAATATCATCATTGGCAACTCTTGGTTACAGAACATTTTGGATCTTAGGTTGCGGCCAAATCTTTCCTCAAGCTTTCAGGTCAGAAAAATGCACAAAATCATCGTATTTTGACAATATTTCCAAAATGTGCTGATTTTGAAGCCAAAAATATACTCTTGGATGGAAGGCTGTCTCATTGGCACTCATATCACATCTTCTTATATCTATCTTATGAAGAGATTTCTGTTTTATAAAGAAGTAAATCTTTTGAAATAGATCCATCTAAGAACCAAATTATGGTCATTTTGAAATTTTATGATTAAGTTGAAATTCAAGGCCATTTTTGGCCTAAAGTGAATCTTGTCCTTTGTTGTTTTTTAAAAACCATTCAAAGAAAATACTGTAAAATTCAAATATTTCTTCAATGTTTTTATCATTGTGAAAATAGAGATTAAAGGGTTCATAAAAATAAAAAGTCTCTTTCTAATCTTAAAAGCATTATTTGTAGTTGGTGTTTCTTGAAAACTAAAAAATTATGTAATTTTGTCCATTGTTAAATTTAAAATAACAATAATAAATACCTGCAAAAATATCTGAATAACAGCATTATGCTTTTTATAAAATTTTGTCATTGAAAAGGCCCATGATTTGTGCTTAAGAAATAATTCTTTCATGCCATGCTCTATGCTCATTTTAAAATGGGAAGGCATTATATTTGTCAATATCTTTATACAGGGTGTTAGCGAGGTGTAAAATGTTTACAAATATAATGCCTACCCATGTTATAATGAGCATAGAGCATGGCATGATATAATTATTTCGATTCTAATAGAAAATTTAGAACTATTATCCTCTGAAGCTGACCTATAATATATGATCGAAAGGCAGCCATTTGAATTTGATGAAGCCAAAACAATATAGAAAATTTCATGATAAAATGTAAACAGATACATGTAAAACTATTTTCATAATGATTTTATTTAATTTCCAATTGAGCCACACCAACACAAATGTCCATTTTCATCTCCGGCATTGTTTAAAATACACCTAACTTTTCAATTTCAATTGTGACGTCAATCACGTGCAGCCCATGTTTTATTCTAATTAGAACATGGCTTTGTTTCCAATCGAAAGAAGAATGTGATGTTAGAACTGTAAATATCATCCTATTTCTTCTAATTTTTACTCAAGAAATATCCACAGTGTAGCATCAACCTGTAATACAAACTTACCAAACAAATAAAATATTGACGGCCATCCAAGACCAGACTCCAGCATATATCCGGACAATAACATGGAGATCACTGTACCTATGTATGAACCTGGTAAAAAAAAAAAAAAAATATTTTATAATATAAATATGTATCAGCCCACACACAGTTTAGAGAGTCAGGAACAATCTGCAAGACTCAGATGCGGAACCCTGATTTTGAAAAAAGGGGGACCGCAGCCCCCAAACTAGACAAAGCTTGGAGTGGGACATGGTAAAAAGTCCATGTTATAACGATAAATGTAGGTCCTAAATCCACCTCTGAGACCAAATGGAGACTTGCTTGATTTTAATCTGTCACTGCCATTTATAAAACTATTTAAACAGTACCATACATTGGTGTAATATTGCAAACTGATTGACATTTGTTTTAATACACATGTACAATTACTAATACAAGGATGTTTCACTACTTTAACTACACTTGTACGAATAATTCAATAAAATTTAACGTTTTTGGAATAGAATAGGTATTTATGTAATTAAGATGGTTTACTAAACATGACGAATTAAATTTAAAACCCAACATTGAACAAATTTTGTTTCCTTTATCAAAAAGTCAATGTTATCACGGCTATGACAAATGCAAACCTAACTTTAGAAAAAATTGACAAACAGTACACCATTATACAAATGAAGAATCATAGTTGATTTACATAAAATAATCTTACCGGAAAAAGCTATAGTTGCAAGCTTTGTTCTTTCTAATGGTGGAGCCCACTTGGCCCAAACAGCAAGGATAGATGGATATGTAACTCCCTACAAAGATATATTTATTGTAATCAGACATGGGATCAATTACTTTTGAAAGTAATTAATAACATTCAATTACAATAACAAAATCTTCAATTAAATTACACATTACATTTGACTTTTTTACCAATGTAATTAATTACTTTCCAATTACTTGGCAAATGTAATTAATTACTTCAATTACTTTTGAAAGGAATTTTTTTTCAAGTTTTTGAAATCTTCACTTTCTTCAATAGAAATAGGTAAAAGAACCCCAGCTATGAGCATTATCAGAGCATTTGTCATTTCTAACTGTTTTGGATCAGATGGTGAATATTTCACACTTTTTTTCATGCATTCTGTCAAAGTGGTTGATTTCCTTTTTTTCAGAATGCAGGATGTAAACATTCTTGTGTTTTCTATGAAAATTATAAAAAGCCTTATTCAATATTTTGAAAATATTATTTTTTTTTAATTACCTGTTCAACCTATTGAAATTCTATATTTTAATGTATTTCATTGAAAAAAATACAGAAAGAGAGCCCTAATTTTACTATTTCAAATTATTTTTATATTGATCACAACTTTAATATCAAATAAATTTTTCCTAAAGAAATGATTTAGAAACCTGACTTTTTTTAGAATATACTTTAGTTTTAATTATGATTAATTGATTTCAATTTTTTTATCTAAATACCTTTATATGTGTTACAAAGTATGTATATTCCATTCAGAAGTTACAAGTACCTAGGGGTATATTTATCTATCTCTAATTGGCTAAACACCTGTTTAACATAACTATTGTAAAAACAGTCATTATATAGTTTATAATAAAACAAAAAGCCAGAGGTTATATTTACTGATTGACTATGTCCTTGAAAGTTGATTAAGTCAAGTTAAATCAATGTGTAACAATATCTATCTGAATATACATGCAGGTAACAAGCTAATTAAGGTATAAGACGGTGACTTATTAATGTTTTTTTTTAAACATAAGATGAATGAATAAATGATTTTGAATGACTATTTCTACAATATTTTTTTTCTTCTTTTTTATTGTCGAGCCGCGAGACATAGCGATCCTACATTATGTCGGTGTCGTCGGCGGCGGCGTCCACAAATATTCACTCTGTGGTTAAAGTTTTTCAAATTTTAATAACTTTCTTAAACTATCCTGGATTTCTACCAAACTTGGACAGAAGCTTGTTTATGATCATAAGATAGTATCCAGAAGTAAATTTTGTAAAAAAAAAAAAATCCTGTTTATCCGTATTTTACTCATAAATGGACTTAGTTTTTCTGCCAGTTAACATTACATTCACTCTGTGGTTAAAGTTTTTGAAATTTTAATAACTTTCTTAAACTATCCTGGATTTGTACCATACTTGGACAGAAGCTTGTTTATGATCATAAGATAGTATTCAAAAGTAAATTTTGTAAAAAAAAATCCTGTTTATCCGTATTTTACTCATGAATGGACTTAGTTTTACTGCCAGTTAACATTACATTCACTCTGTGGTAAAAGTTTTCAAAATTTTAATAACTTTCTTAAACTATCCTGGATTTGTACCAAACTTGGACAGAAGCTTGTTTATGATCAAAAGCTAGTATCTATTAGGAAATTTTGTTAAAAAAAAAATTCCTGTTTTTCAGTATATTACTTATAAATGGACTTAGTTTTTCTTCCAGTTAACATTACATACAGTCTGCAGTTAAAGTTTTTAAAACATTTATTAGATTCATAAACCATCCTGGATTCTTACCAAACTTGAACAGAAGCTTCTTACATTCAAAAGATAGTATCTACAGGAAAATTTTTAATAATTATTTCCCCATTTTTGTTGATCCTGCGACTAACAGCAAACCCTTACGAATTTTTTTGTTGTTCATTCAATATGAAATTAAGAATCTCCCATGGTTGTGTTATTACAGAAAGTATACTGTGTAGGGTTTGCTTTGTCAGCTAACTATGTTTACTAAGGTCATGGCTTTTCATCATTTTTTGAGAAAACACAAGATTGAATCTTTCTGATCCAAAATTTCAAATGTAATTGAGTTGTAATTGACAAGTAATTGTCAATTACAGTCAATTTTGGCTATGTAATTCATTACTTTCAATTAATTGTAATTGAAAAAATGCTCAATTACACATTACATTCAATTACTTGAGAATTTGTAATTAATTACGGTCAATTACAATTACATATTTCAATTACCCCATGTCTGATTGTAATCTAGTAGAAAGTACAATAATAAAAATACTGAACTCACCAGAAAATTCAAATTTGAAAGTCCTTTATCAAATGGCTGAATCGAAAGCTCAAACGCATCAAACAAATGGAAAACAACTGTCATATTTCTGACTTAGTACAGGCATTTCCTTATGTAGAAAATGGTGGATTAAACCTGGTTTTATATCTAGCTAAACCACTCACTTGTATGACAGTCAGTTGCATAGAGTTCCATACAAATGATTCATACCTTTAATATTTATTTCAAAGCTGCACAATATTTTAAATTTAATGCAAATAATGAAGGACATTTGCCGGTGGATTCTGAGATTGTAACGGCTGCTGGTTTAAAAAATTTAAACACTAAAAAACTTGGAAAGAAGAAAATCTTCCTAAGTTGTGCTATTATCTTCTGTATTTATTACCTAGATTTAGGCAAAACAGTCTTAAAATATGATTAATAAATGTAAAATAACATTTTTTTACTGTTGACCCAGAGTTAAATAAATTAAATATATAGAAATTAATATAATTTTACTGTTGATATAAAAATAAGAAGATGTGGTATGAATGCCAATGAGTCAAGTATCAACCAAAGTTCAAATGAAGTGGATGCAATCAATTATGGGCAACCGTACAGCTAAGAATAGATTTGAGCAAAGCTAGTTAAAAATACATGATTAAATTACATGTATGTTGTATGCCTCACTGTGACTCTGAGGTGAAAAACAGCAATTAAAGTTGTGTTAATTTGCTTATTGTTTTGCAAATGCTTGTAGGCATTTTGTGACATAAATTAATACTATAAATACTATTTTTCTTTTTGCATTCAATTATGAAGAATACAACAGCATACTTTACTACTAACACAGATTTCAGCAAAGAAGTCCCAAAATATCCCGTATAATGTTTAGATACATATTCAATTTCTGACACAGATTTAACCCATGTAAGATTACAATCCAATCATAAGACTACTTACCTCACACAAACCTTCTAATACTCGAATGGCAACAATGAGACCTACTCCTCCTTTAGCAAACAGTGGTGTCAAAACAGTTAAAAGTGCCGTCATAAAGATTCCTCCACCAAATAAGTATTTTCCACCAATACGATTTGCTAAATAACCTATTTACAATAAAGAAAAATCTCCTCATAATTTTTGTCATTTTCTTTCATCTCTTTTATCAATACATGTATAAAGTTCTTCAAATCATATCAATGAAAGATAAAAACTCCAGGTCCCAAATCACTAAAAAATAGACCACTTTTGAGTTATGTCCTTCACCTGAGGTTCCTAAATTATGGGCGCCTTGGTGACGTCATTTACCAGATAGAGGGGATCTCCTGTCTCCCTGCACTATTAAAGTTAATCAAGTGTCTTTGTGGTTGTCATTATGCAGGATAAACTAGAAATATGTGAACAGGAATGTGTCAACTCTCTGTTCTACTTTCTGTTTTAAAGACCTTTTGGGATTCTCCAGTTTTGTCATTATAATATACACATCAAATTTCATTGGTTGATGTAATAATTATCAGAACAGAAGGTAGTTTGGAGTGTTGTCAGATCCTTGTGAGCAAAGCAAGGACACAGAATATGTTACTTATTTTACTACTAGTACACATATTGTCTCCATTCAAATCAGCATTATAAAAGATATTGTGGGACATTTGAAATTGATTCTACTATTGGCGGCATAAATCAGGAAAATACTCTGTAATTGCAATTCTGCTCCCATAATGTGTCATTTCAGAATCTGTGGTATTCTGGGTAATAATTTCAAAATCATACAATATATTGTATGGGTTTTTCTCAATGTTGAAGGCCATACAATTGGTTACATCGACTTTATTTGAACTTTGGTGGATAGTTGTCTCATTGGCAATCATATCACATCTCCTGGTCACATCTCCTGGCAATCATATCACATCTCCTGGTCACATCTCCTGGCAATCATATCACATCTCCTGGTCACATCTCCTGGCAATCATATCACATCTCCTGGCAATCATATCACATCTCCTTATTTTTATAAAACATAAGTCCTTTAGATTCTAAAAAGACAAATTTGTGATAAAAATCCTTTCAAATTACATTGTTGTACAATGGACTATCATTTATTCTCTTCTTTTAACTACATTAAAATCGGAAATTTTTGCATGCATTTAGTATTGGAATTGTTGAACAATGACAACAAATGAGAGATTTATTATTGTAATTTTAGGAAATGCTGCATACAAATAATGCTAATGAAATTAAAAATTTGAGTTTTTTTGAAAAGCCTAACCCATCCCAATTTCCCATCAATAAAAACCTTGCAAAAAAATTCTGATTTTACAGTAACTGTTGTTTTTTTTTCACTACTACAGCAATTTTTTTTTTATACATGTATTCGAAATATTAAATATTCAAAGTGAAATCTAACTGGATGTTACATACCTCCTGGAAGCTGTGTAAATATATAACCATAGAAGAATGATGATAAAACCAGTCCTTCTTGTTTAGTGGTCCAATCAAATGTTGGAAAATCACCCTACAATTTGTGTCAAGCAAAGTGTTTGAATTAAGAATGTACACAATAAGAACCACTAACTTTACATGCTTGGTCAATTTTTTTAAGTTTCAATGTAGAGATTTTTAAATTTGTTTGAAGTTTTTTAGATCCGTTTTTTCTCATGGCCTTGCCAGTTTTTCTTTGAATTATGAGTTAAGAATGTCCCCTTGGTATCTTTCGCCTCTTTTTTGCCTTAGATTGGAATGTTTAGGTCAGGACAGCCTATCTTTGATGAAAATGTTTAAGAATAAATTAGTTGTTTTAAACTAGATATATAACACAGTGTTAAATTGACTGATAAAAATATTGAAATTGGCCCGGGTAAGCCAGGTTTCTATAAAATTTCTTGTCTGTGCTGCTGGATTAAAAGGCAAATTTCAGACACAGGTTAAAAACAATTTTCCTAACTGTCATAAAACATCATGGTTCTTAGTTTAATTTCTGAACCTCTAAAAAGTTGTTGACTAACAATTACAAACAGTATCCAATAATTATGTCAAGAATTATAAGAAAATCTTCAAAATTCATCACACAAATGCTTTTTGAATGCATTTCTTTTTTAAAACAGACACTTTTGATTTATATCTATACCATTAATCAATTTTCAAGGAGTCCTATTAATATTAAATTAAAATTGATGCCAGCACAAGGTACTTATATTCCAAGATTTTCTAACCAACTAATGTATGAATTAAATAAAGAAATAATACAAAGAGATCTAGTGCAACTTGCTATTTTGACAAATAACTAACCTAAGTGTTAAATAAATAAGGAACACAGGGGTTTTTCTGGGTATTTTGGGAAAAAGGACCCTGGCGAGTTTTGGGAATTTTTTCAAACGCTTTTCAATGAAATTGGGAAAACAGCAAATATACCAGATTTGAGTTTTAGTGTGTTTAGTTCATTAAAAGTTATCTTTTATTGTGAAAATAAAGTAAGAAACTTCCAGAATTTTACTGGCCCTTCAAAATTGAGAAGAAATTACCTCTTGGAATTTAAGTTATTTGTTTACACTATAAAAATGTGAATATATATGTTCAAACTCTTTAAGGTCATTTTTTAGTAGCAATAAACAAAAAAACTATGTCAATTGGACATGCTTTGATACTATATATGCCCTTGAATTTTTACTAGATAACATTTTTGTTCGCTTTGGAGATTCCGTATATCGTCAGGTTATCGGAATTCCAATGGGGACTAACTGTGCACCACTTATTGCGGACCTTTTTTTGTATTGCTATGAGTTACAATTTATGACAAAAATCAGCAAAGACCCATAGAAACAACATCTGATACACAAATTTAATAATACTTTTAGATATTTGGATGATATTTTGGCTCTCAATAATGACGACTTCAGTATGTATACTAAAGAAATTTATCCTGTTGAACTTACTTTAAATAAATCTAATACTAACAATGACCACTGCCCTTTCCTCGATCTTGATATCTATATCATTAACGGAAAGCTTAATACTAAAATATATGATAAAAGAGATGATTTTTCATTTCCTATCGTTAATTATCCATTTTTAGATGGTGACGTTCCCTTGTCACCATCTTACGGTGTTTATATATCTCAACTTGTACGATTGGCTCGTGTATGTAACAATGTTTTAGATTTTAACAAGAGAAATTTATGTATTACTGAAAAATTATTACACCAGGGTTTTCGATATCACAAACTAGTCAAAACATTTACTAAATTTTATCATCGGTATAAGGACATCATTAGTAAATATAGCTCAACATGCAGACTTCTTATAGGTTCAGGTATTTCACATCCAATTTTTTAAGGAAATATTCTTTATAAAGCACAATAAAATGCTTCGCTGGGCGCAGCTTGATACGACCGCAGAGGTCGAACCCTGAACAGTTGGGGCAAGTATGGACACAACATTCAAGCTTGATACAGCTCTGAATTTGGATTGTGATTAAATATTTGACACAGCATAGGTTTCTGACACAGAAAGAATGTGGTCTAAGAACTTCAATTTTTTTAATTTACCTATTATGGTCCAATGTCCAAAATCAAAATACATGGTTAGATTCAGCATATCAAAGAACCCCATATATTCAATTTTTGTTGAAATCAAACAAAGTTTAATTTTGGACCCTAACTTGGACAAACTTGAAAACTGGTCCCATAATCAAAAATCTAAACACATGTTTAGATTCAGCATATCAAAGAACCCCAAAAATTCAATTTTTGTTAAAATCAAACTAAGTTTAATTTTGGACCCTTTGGACCTTAATGTAGACCAATTTAAAAAACAGGACCCAAAATTAAAAATCTAAATACACGGTTAGATTTGGCATATCAAAGAACCCCAATAATTAAATTTTTGATGAAATCAAACAAAGTTTAATTTTGGACCCTTTTGACCTCAATATGAACCAATTTGATAGCGGGCCCACAAATAAAAAATCTAAATACATGGTAAGATTCAGCATATCAAAGAACCCCATATATTCAATTTTTGTTGAAATCAAACAAAGTTTAATTTTGGACCCCAATTTGGACCAACTTGAAAACTGGGCCAAAAATCTAAAATCTAAATACATGGTTAGATTCAGCATATCAAAGAACCCCATATATTCAATTTTTGTTGAAATCAAACAAAGTTTAATTTTGGACCCAACTTGGACCAACTTGAAAACTGGGCCCATAATCAAAAATCTAAACACATGTTTAGATTCAGCATATCAAAGAACCCCAAGAATTCAATTTTTGTTAAAATCAAACTAAGTTTAATTTTGGACCCTTTGGACCTTAATGTAGACCAATTTAAAAAACGGGACCCAAAATTAAAAATCTAAATACATAGTTAGATTCGGCATATCAAAGAACCCCAATAATTCAATTTTTGATGAAATCAAACAAAGTTAAATTTTGGACCCTTTGGACCTCAATGTGGACCAATTTAAAAACAGGGCCCAAAATCCAAAAACTTAATACACGGTTAGATTCAGCATATTAAAGAACCCCAAGAATTCAAGAATAAAACCCCATTGAAATTGATCAAGAAATAAGCAATTTATACGAAGTATCTTCTTTTGCACAATACTGTGCAATTGAATATTTCTTGCTATTGCGCAATACTGTACAATTGACAATTTCTTGCTATTGCGCAATATTGTGCTATTGGATATTTCTTGCTATTGCGCAATACTGTGCAATTGAAGATTTCTTGCTATTGCGCAATACTGTGCAATTGAAGATTTCTTGCTATTGTGCAATACTGTGCAATTGAAAATTTCTTGCTATTGCACAATACTTATTATATAATAATTTACACATCCTGTTTGGTGTGTATCTCCTACCATATCACTATTATTTGCTTTTAAATATAAATCAGAAATAACCAACTTAAAATGGAAAATTTTAAAAGAAAAAAAAAAGGAAAAAAAGAAAAAAAAAAAAAAAAAAAATCCCCCCCCCCAAATTTTTTGAACCCCCTTATGATTCATCACCCCCAAACTCAATCCCAGCCTTCCCTTTGTGGTATGGTACCTTGCAGTACAATTTCAGAGAGATCCATACACTTGAACACAAGTTATTGTCTGGAAACTAGAAAAATGCTTATTTTTGGCCCCTTTTTGGCCCCCAATTCCTAAACGTTTCGGGCAATTACCCCCAAACTCAATTCCAGCTTTCCCTTTGTGATATGGAACATTGTAGTACAATTTCAGAAATATCCAAACACTTACACACAAGTTATTGTCATGAAACTAGAAAAATGCTTGTTTTTTGCCCCTTTTTTGGCCCCTAATTCCTAAACTTTTTAGGCAATTACCCCCAAAATCAATTACAGCCTTCCCTTTGTGATATGGAACCTTGTGGTACAATGTCAGAGAGATCCATACACTTACACACAAGTTATTGTCTGAAAGTTACAAAAATGCTTATTTTTGGCCCCTTTTTGGCCCCTAATTCCTTAACTGTTGGTACCATAACCCCCAAAATCAATCCCAACCTTCCTTTCGTGGTATTGAACCTTATGGTGAAATTTCATGGAGATCCATTCACTTAAACTAAAGTTAGAGTGCGAAAACCAATGTGTCTTCGGACGACGCCGGACGACGACGACGACGACGACGACGACGACGCCAACGTCATACCAATATACGACCAAAAAATTTTTAATTTTTGCGGTCGTATAAAAATGTCAGTATTCACCTCTGAAGCTAACAAAACCTTTAAATAGACTTATTAAGAAGGGATATAGTTACGATACTGTTGTCAGGTCATAAAAGATTGCATATTTTGGCGTTAATATTGATTCACTTATAGGGTCTTTGCATCTGCACTAAACACATTTATTTAAAAACCAGTTGTTGGCATGACACGGGTTATGTTCTTCTCATATATGTTATGATGGTATGATACTAAACCCCTAACGGGAAGGATTGTGCCTGATATTCATATGATGAAGACATAATCTTTCAATCAGTTTAATTGAAGTCTGGAGCTGGCATGTCAGTTAACTGCTAGTAGTCTGTTGTTATTTATGTATTATTGTCATTTTGTTTATTTTCTTTGGTTACATCTTCTGACATCAGACTCGGACTTCTCTTGAACTGAATTTTAATGTGCGTATTGTTATGCGTTTACTTTTTTACATTGGCTAGAGGTATAGGGGGAGGGTTGAGATCTCATAAACATGTTTAACCCCGCGCATTTTTGCGCCTGTCCCAAGTCAGGAGCCTCTAGACTTTGTCAGTCTTGTATTATTTTTAATTTTAGTTTCTTGTGTACAATTTGGAGTTTAGTATGGCGTTCATTATCACTAAACTAGTATATATATTTGTTTAGGGGCCAGCTGAAGGACGCCTCCGGGTGCGGGAATTGCTCGCTGCATTGAAGACCTGTTGGTGACCTTCTGCTGTTGTCTGTTCTATGGTCGGGTTGTTGTCTCTTTGACACATTCCCCATTTCCATTATCAATTTTACATGTAATATCAAACATTTATTAATGATTAGGAAAATTACTGTCACATTTTATTGGATTTTGACATGAAAATTTGTGAACTAAAAGTAATTTTGAGTTTCTGTATAAAATATTTCCTGCTTTTTTCTTTTTTTTCCATATATCTTTTGGTTTTCAATTCTAGTGTTTATATTTAATCATCAACATGTATTTTGTCACCTGCCTGGAATTATTTGTATTTGATCGGCAAACCCGGAATTACCCTTATCTGCCCCTGGAATCTGACCCGGTATTGTAATTGCCTTCATTTCCGGTTTATGGCATCCATTGTTTTTCAATGTTGTTTTTGTCAGTCAGATACGATTTTACTCGGGTTTACACATTACTTGTTGGCGATTTTCAGCATAAAGCTAGCGGTTGAACAAAATGAACATCGCTGTCATGAATAACAAAGATGAAAATAAATTTTGAGATCGTTTGAGAATTTTGATCCCTAAATTGTGAAAAATGTAGGGTATATGCCATTGTGAATGGGTCAGAATACTGTACCCTGTGGAATGCTAGAAAAATCCATGGAACAACAGGTTTAGATTATATTTTTAAAAATTTCATTATGCAGATTATTTTTTCATTATGCTTTTGATTCATATTGTTAGTTGGATACCAATTTTCAAGGAATCCTTTGGTATAGCTGAACCAATTAAAGTTTTTCTATAGGCTTGTATGCAAAATATCCACAAAAGTACAACTTTTCCTCAATCGATAAAATTGGTATCCATGAAATAAATGAATCCACAGTATATGAATTTAGGTACACACTTGAAATTTGATGCATACAGTCTGCATATACCGCCATCCTTAAATAGGTTGTGGTGATCCCTGTACAGATGTAGTGTTAATACCAGTTAGACAATTATCCATGATAAATTTACCTTGTATTCTGCAGTCACATTCTCACCTTTCTTGGCAACCATGGCAACAATTGCAACACTCAGATTAGCTCTTAATGAATATATGTTGCCTAGAATAAAAAAAAAATATAAGTAAATTTTCTGCATTTTTTCTTTCTTTATACATGTTATAGTTTTGATTATTTTCATTATATATGAATTACATGTACAACAAACTATGAAAATTATATGTTCAGATAAAAATATACATACTGAAAAAAGAGTAATTTTTGCCTTGGAGTAATCCACACCTTAGCACTTAAAAGTCTGAGTATTTTTGATATCATGCTTGAAACAAGCATATTTTTCAAAATAGAATGTTTTAATGACATGAATGAATATGCATGAAATATTTGTTGCTGAAAGTTAAAACAAGTAGCAATTAATAAATAATAAAAGTAAGCAGAAACCTTTTGTTGGTAACCTAATGTTTTTCAAAATTACATATGGGTTAGTACCTTCACTATGAAACAACCCTATCTACATGTATATACAAAAAATGTACTTAAAAACATATCTGACTACAAGATTTAACTCACAAAAGCCCAGAAATGCCATTATTGCCACAATATATCTCTTTGGAAACCTTGACAAAGCCCATTGCCTTGGACAGACATCATGACTTTCTTCTGCAGGAGGTAGTATTGATCTTTTCTCTGATGAACTTTCACCCTTCAGGTTTCCATCATGACTTTCCATACTCCTGTAAAACAACAATACATATAGGTCAATTTCTTGATCGGGGTTTTGAGACCTCATGTTTAATTATATATATCTTCAATTTCTAAATATAAAATAAAGGTAGATCAGTCAGGGGTACTACTTATACAAGTGATTTCATAATCGCCTATTTCAGTGATCTGATAAATTAAGTTATCACCTATTTAAGTGATTTTGGTGTTTCCTTTGATCTTCAAGTGCTAATTTCATTAATTTTCCATATTTTGACCAATTTATTCTGTAATTTTCCTACATAGATCAATTATCCCTTTCTCTTGTGTATTAATTTCACCACTGCGCTTGGGCAGTAAGTTAGTGTGCTAAAGCTTTTAAAAGTACCCTTGTGAATTTTTCTGTAATCAATTATTCATTAACTACTCTTACAATGAGACAAAGGTCAACAATTTTAATTAACCTGATTGGTCTTCTTTACAGTTAGAATGATCTACTTCAAGGTTATGTCCTGATCTACAAATTATTCCAGTTTATGCATATTTTAAATAAACTGTAAAAACTGACAGGCTCATCAAGCAAAAGATAATTTCTACATGTCATAGGTTTGAACGTTGTTTTCAATTTAGACTTTTTATATTTTTTCGTTTGGGCTTGTATTATATTTTCCTTCGGGTTTATATGATCCGTTCATCCTATTTCGACTCTTTAAAATTCAAGAGTCTATCCTAAATTGAGGTAAATTCCAAATACCGTTTCGATCCCTAACATCACTGAAGAGACATTTATTGTTGAAATCCGGATATGGTGTACAAATTTTTGCACCTCATTTTTGTGGTTACCATCTTTTCCACAAGTTTATTGTTTTCTGTTTGGTATAAAATTAATATTAAGATCCATTTTGTTAGATCTGGTGATCAACTTATTTGGCAATCGCCAATGGCAGTCAGCAGAGTTTAAGAACATCAGTTGTTCGACCTGTTAGTCAAATGCGTTTTGTTAAAATAGACTTTTTCACTTATTTTGGTCTTTTAGAAATTGTTGTTTGTGCTGTTTTTAGACCCCTCTACCAAGAAATTTGTATTACATGCACACGTATAAAAATTGCGGTTTTTATCCAACGCAATCATAGGTTTGAACGTTGTTTTCAATTTAGACTTTTTATATATATATATATATATAGTTGTTTTTTAAATGAAATCCTTGTCTTTTTACCAATAAATATCAAGAAAATGTTGTAAACACTTATTGAAGTGATTTCATTTTTACTTCTTTACTTCTCAAATTACTTGTTTTAGGGATTTTAAAAAGTCTGTGTCTATTTTTGAGAAAATTTTCAATTTTTCAAAGCCAAAATCACTTAAAGATGTGATTCTGAAATCACTTGTATAAGTAGTACTCCTGACTGTAGATGATACCAAAGAGATATTCAAACTCATAAGATGATGAAAAACTTACAACGCCATGGCAAGAAGTGAAAAACGACTAAACAGTCAAGGATATAACTCTATAGGGTTATTAGAGAAAAATAACATATGCTTGTTATTGTGGACAAAAATATCAAAGAACTGTGATAACATATGTATGTTACATCATTAGTTTTGTTAAAATGTATACAAGTTCTATTGATATTGCTAGTGTCTTTATGTATACTTAACTATAGAAAGATATAACAGTTCATAGTTTGCCAATCATGCATATCACACCTATGTTATTACAGAAAAAATATGCCTGTAATAACTAAAGGGTGTTATTATAGCTTCTCTACATCACTTCAAAGCATTTGCTCAGACATAGATCATGCTCAATTACAATGTATTTTAATTTATTGTAAGAAGTAATGATCAGAGCATGTAATGAGGTTCTGCGCAAGCTTCCCAGTAATTCCCAAGTGTCTCATTTAATAAGTTACATGCCTTTAATAACTAAGCCATGTTATTACAGCTAAGTTAATCACTTAAAAGCCTTGTCTCATTGATTTACCATGGTTAATGAAAAATGTATTAATCTAAATTTATAGTTAGTTATCAAGGCTATGCATTTAGTTTCTGCGCAAAGTTTCAAGAGTTCCCTAGAGCCCACTAAAAATAAAAATATTTATGATTTATTTTACAAATAACAAACATATGCTATTACAGATTTAGTAAATTTAAGGATTAAAGAGTAGACAACTCATAAAAGTATCTGTAATAACACATGCAAGTTATTTTCTGTAATAACCCTATAGAGTTATATCCCTGACTGCTAAAAGACAAACAACAGTATGCAAAACACAACATATAAAACTAAAGACTGAGCAACATAAACCCCCACAAAAAAACGTTGATCTCAGGTGATCCAAAAGGGTAAGCTCAATTGTTGTAAATTTCGATTTCCTGTCTTAACTGAGGAAGGACAGGACTTGTTAATTTCTGTCTTCTTTATCATTTGCTTGTTTGTGTGGTATAAGTCAATGAGACAGCAACCCAATGACACAAACATCCAAAAGTTCATCCACAGGTCAACCTATGGTCCACTAATAAATTAAGCAAGTGACTATGAATAATGAATATCTTGCAATTTTCGCAAAAATAAAAACGCCACAATAATTTCAGAATTAACAGTAATCAATAGTCCATTTGCCTATTACTGATTTGATTACACACTTTCAACACAAATTGCTACCCTTTGTCAATCGTACACTGGTTCTATACAGGACAAAATTGCCTTCAACCAAATGCAAAGCAGGATCAGCTAATATGATAAATCAGAGGTTTAACCAATATTTAGTGAAAAATAACTAATGGTATCAAAAGTTTTTAGATAACAAAAAAAAAAAAATGTAAATAAGAGATTATAAGAACTTAAAGGCAACATACATTATGCAAAGATAAATTTGCTCTTTCCACTAGCTCTCCATTGTCAATGAAAATGTATGTCCCTCCTAAATGGATCTCTAATTACACTGTCAATTACAGGTATTGGCAAATAGACTATCAAAGTTAATTTCAGCCTGAAACTTTTTCATTACTTTGAATACAAATAGACTTTTGTTTTGTGAAAAACCCATGATTGGACAGGATAACAATGGTCTCCAGTTAACAAAGCTGCCAATAATGTGACAATTTTAATGTGAATTACCTCCCATAAAAATAATTGAGGAATGGGTCCATTTTATAATTAATTTTGTTATTATTAGCTATATAGTGATATTTCCAGTTTCAGATCCAGGGGTGTAGAGGGTGTATGCCCAGTCCCCCCTTTGATTGCCAAAAAATCAAAAAAATCTCATGTTTACACGATATATATATAATTTTTAGTATAAAATCGTCCAATTTTTTTATATAAAATATAATATATTCAATCATCATGAATTAGGCCCCCCTCCCCCCTCCTTTAAAAATCTTTAATCATTACTCATGAAAAAATGATCAGATGTAATTAATTTCTATAGTTTGTGTGTACTTGAATAGTTTTAAAATTCTTTGAAATTTGAAATTATATTTTAAAGTATGCCTCATGCCTGTCAGAAATGTCAAATATATAAGGAAACGCGAATAGCAGCTTTTAAAATACAAGCTCCAATAGAACTACATCAGTACATGTACCAGTAATATAATGTCCTCCAGATTGTTAAACTTATTCTGGAATATGTGCTGCTCAACACAAATAGATGAATGATGTCCTATTGAAATCTGGTACAGGTCTAAGAATTATTTCAACCAAGGATTTGTACTATACAAATCCTTGTTTCAACTATATTCTGAGAATCAGATTTCTCCAGCTCTCTTCAATGCAGAATTTATTCTTTTGATTTGCATTCGAAGGAAATTCTTATTCTTCAGTCAAACGAAAAAAGTATGTTAGACTTAACTAGCCAGATTTCCCGTTTGACAACTTGACATGTCTATAAATTATGTTAATGACTGACAACAACAGCATATGTCCAATATTTAACACCTTTCTAGCGAAGATTATTTACATTTGAAGATAAGAAGTGGAATTTGGAAATGAAAATTATGTCCCTGTGTCATGAAGTATTTGTAAATAACAAAAATACATATGTAACTTGAGTTATGAAAGAATATGCAGTAAACTGAAACTGAAAGCACCTGTTACTTACTATGTTGTCGGAATAACCTCTAACTTTCAGGCCTTATGGTAAGTACAAATCCGAAAGTTTGAATGCCGAAAAACTATAAAAATACTACCCAATCGGAACCAATGACAGTAAATATGTTTTATCCAATCGTATTTGAGGTAACAATTAACTTATGGAAATTACTTCAAAGATGGCGAAGATCAATTAACTTTTAAAATCGGAATAAATTTCATAAAATTTCCAGTAGAAAGATAATAATTTATCGTTTTTATTACGTGATGACATCCATTCATTGTATAGTCCATCCTTTACCTGGAACAGATGACCAGTTGAACGATAGGTAATTGATTTATTCGTAATTAGGCTGTGGCACTTCGAGATAAAAGAAACGATCAAAATTTAATAAACGTGCTCTTTAACGCGTTACGGTATTCTGACGTCAATGTAAATTACGCATCGAAATATATTGCTAAAGTTAACTATATGTCTTTTGTGCCCTGAAATAATTTGTTACTGGCCAAATACTTTTTTCAGTAAAGGTTTTAATTTTTTATGATTGAGACTGAAGTGACGAATGTGACCTATGATTTCTTATACTTATAGTCATGAAGATACATATTTAAATATAGTTTTCAAATATAGATAAATATTTTATACAAATAGCAAAACTTTGAATTTATCAGTATTTGAAAATGACATAAGCTGTTTCTCATGACAAGAATTTTGGAATTCTTTTTTCTTCATACACCTTATCGCTAATCCCGCTTGACCCGAGAATCAGTCCCGCTCGAACTTTTGACGTCATACAACAATCACTTTTCCATTGTGGCGTCAGATATTTTCTATTATGACGTCAAAATTTTACGGGAACTTGTGTGATGTCCAGTAATGGCGGACAAATAGCGATAAGGTGTATTGGTCTTTGTCTTTTTAGGAGCTCCAATTTTTATATTTCATTTTTTTCTTGCAAATTATCTCAGTAATCACATTTTTTTATTTATGTTTTGCTGTTTGCCTAATTTGGCTTCAAATGTTTCCACAAGTAGTATTTTTTTAACTATACAACGTAAAGATATGATGAAATCTCTCGACAAACTCTCAGAAACATAACGCTGGATTTTTACAGCAGCATTTCATTACAAAATGTCGAAATATTATTTAAGTGAAGAAATCAAACTTTTTTTTCAATTCCACAAGGGAGTGTTTACATGTACATCTCCTGTTTGTTCCCTGGTCTGTATAATATGAACTCAGAACAACATTGTTACCAAATTAATTAACTATGTTTACCCTTATCATGATTATACATTTTGTAGTTCTTAGAAATTCCTTATACCATGTATACTATGAAACAACCACTTCAACATAAATGTCTAATAATTGATGATTCTGAATACCATTTTTTTTGCCTAATTAGTTTAGGGACTATTAAATTATTCATTTGGTGTAGCTGTTGAAATCAAATATAGGTAAAGTCATGCCTATTCAGAGCATAAAAATTCCAATTCCTGTTACTCAGCAGAAAGTAAATATATCAGAGGAAATGGACATTGCATTCATAATATCCCTACAGAAACATAGTTTTCTTGTTTTAAAATAAACTAATTTGCCACTCTTACTTGTTAAAAATGTAAAAATACTTTCATAATATTATTCTGAGCATTGCATTTGATATCTTTTACGTGTTTACTGATCTGCAGCGAGTCCCGATGTTCCACGTGTGCCATTTGGTATTTAGTTAAAATTTCCAGACTTATATATGATATCTGGTGTATAATATGGAAACTGTTCAAATATTGAAAAACGCTTGGAAAATGAAGTAACATAAATATTTTGATATTTCTTAATTCAAGCTGCAAAAAGAAAACAGGATGATTATGATATAAATGGAAACTGTATTTCAAATGAAAGTTCAAAGAAACAAAAGGATAATGATTCTGACAGGGAATAGAGGAGCAGAAAGTTTCAAATTAAGTGGTCTGACAAGTTTCCCTGGGTTAAATTTGATTAGGGCAATGCGGTGTATAGTTGTCCCATTTGCTGAAAATATCTTGGATTTTCAGGTGGAATGGGACGAGTTTTGTCTCAGGTTTGATTTTTTTTCACGAACTACATTTGTAGAATAAAAATAATACAGAGAACAAGTACAGTCATAATAACTTTAAAATTGACAAACAGATGATAAACTTCTATCAGGAATGCAGTTTTGAATCCAATCCTGAATTGATTTTTACACTCTACCATTGTTTGAACATTTGGTACATGTATTTACTTGACAGGTGCAGATAATTTTACATCAAAGTAAGAGCTGAAATGGAACATCTTTTCATCATCTTAAACACCATTTTTAGTATGCTTAGAATGTAGGATTTTGCATCCAAAATTGCAAAATTTTCTAGGGGGGCATGTCCATAATCCGCCTTGCATATTCTGCTTGCTTTGTGGCCCTAACAAGACTGTTGATATGTGATTTTTTTTGTACTTTCCCTTGGCTTAGAAAGCATGCAAAAAATTCTTATGTAGTACATGTAAATAGAAAGACTCCTTTGAAGATTGATTTTATTGACCATAGAATTGACTTCTAAGAAGACAGCCATTGATCTTTCCATTGTTTAAGTTTTACCGAAAATCTTTAAATTACAGAATAAATTGATTTCATACCCTATCTCCTCATTTTGATATTCATGTACTTTTCAAATGTTACAGAAGATACAATTACAAATTTCAAATTTTTCCAATAATCATAACATGAGAATTTGAAAGAAAATTTTAAAGTTGTATTATTTTTAATTACAGATTAAGAGAAGTTGCAGAGAAAGTCAGCCATCATGGTTTTGTCAGTGCACCAGCATTTAGAGCCATCAGAAATCTTGTTGTCACACAATGTGTTGTTGGACCAACTTATATTGCTTTACTCCTTGAGGTACAGTGTAATAGATATACCAGGGTTCGACAATAATGCTTGTCTGATTGTCAGGTACCAAAGGAAAAAAAGGTCAGACAAGTAAAAGCCATATCAAGCTTGTCCGACGGGACAAGTAAAATCATTCTGTAGAAAATAAATTAAATCCAACTTTGATGATCAGAGTAATAAACGAAAAACAAGAAAAGAAGATAAAAACAAATATTAATTTGACATGTTTACTTGCGATCGATAATTAAAAACTGGTTTTTTGTCAGATACTTTATAACAGATAAAAGGCATACTATTCTCGGAAACCAGTCTTACCAACAGCGGTGTGCTTTGTATATAAGGTAACAAGACAGTTCGGCACCATTAGAGACATTTCAGAACCAAGACAAACCAGTACCTCTTTCCCTATGTTATTCTGTTGCATTATAATAAAGATATGATAAATTTTATTTAACAACATGAACAAAAATATTATAAAAATAAAAATGAAGAAATTATTGACCATAGAAGTCGACTGTGTTTGAATTAAAATTTTAATATATTAAAAACAAAGCTGATTGTAGTACATGTAGTAAGGCATTTATCATAATATTATTTAAAAGTCAATATTTTATCAACATAAAAGACCAGGATAGAAAACAAATGAGTGTAGACTGACAAGCCTACCAGACTGCCTGATGTGCAGAGTGTGATGAGACTTTGGCATTGATAAAAACTAGAACCTATGTCCTGTGACTAGACATGACTAGATTCAGTTGTACTCGACTCATATTTTTGAAAAGGATATCAAGAGATATAAATCAAATTCTGTTCAATTGTTTTAATTCACTTTGTTCCTTGAATCAACGTAAAATGCAAAAAAGGTTAATATAACAGTTTATTTGTTGTTTTTTTATACGACCGCAAAAAAATTTTGTGGTCGTATATTGGTATGACGTTGGCGTCGTCGTCGTCGTCCGGCGTCGTCGTCGTCCGGCGTCGTCGTCCGAATACATACTGGTTTTCGCACTCTAACTTTAGTTTAAGTTAATGGATCTTTTTGAAATTTGACCATAAGGTTAAATACCACAAAAGGAAGGTTGGGATTGATTTTGGGGGTTATGGTACCAACAGTTAAGGAATTAGGGGCCAAAAAGGGGCCAAAAATAAGCATTTTCTAGTTTCCAGACAATAACTGTGGAACGGTGTATGGATCTCTCTGAAATTATACTATAAGTTTCCATACCACAAAGGGATGGTTAGGATTTGCTTTGGGGGGTTATGGCTCAAACCGTTTAGGAATTAGGGGCAAAAAAGGGGGAAAACAAGGTTGTCCTGGTTAATGGACAAATACTTTTGTACAAAACATAATTTAAAGCAGTGTAAGGGAGATAAATCAAATACATCATTGAGATTATCTCCCTTACACTGCTTTTAAATTATGTATAAAGTAATGGTTAATGAACAATAAAGATAATTTAAAACGGTGTAAGGGAGGTAATCAAAATACAACGTTTTGGTTACTTCCCTTACACTGCTTTTAAATTATGTTTAAAGAAATGCATATCTATAAAGGAAGACCAGTAAAAATATCTGCAAATGTTGCATCTTTTTTTTTTACCAAAAAATCCATATGAAAGATTTGACAGTATTTTTTAATTCTATTATAAAATAGATTAAGTTAGCACTATGGTAAATTTAATTGGGTAATTATGGTTGCCAACTCCATTGGAAATTTGAATTGAGATTATGACCATATCTTGAGGGAAAGAATTTTTTGGGGGAAAAAAGGGGGGGGGGGATAAAAAGAAATTGTGGGGGGTCAATTTTTTCTCATTTCAGATTTCAGAAATTAAAAAGAATTATTCTTCAAATATTTTTTTTTTTTCAAATTTCAAATATTGAAAAATTTCAAGAAGTTGGTCTAAATCGGGGTCCAAAATTAAACTTTGTTTGATTTCAACAAAAATTGAATATATGGGGTTCTTTGATATGCTGAATCTAACCATGTATTTGGATTTTTTATTTGTGGACCCCGTTATCAAATTGGTTCATATTGAGGTCAAAAGGGTCCAAAATAAAACTTTGTTTGATTTCATCTAAAATTGAAGTATTGGGGTTCTTTGATATTCCAAATCTAACCGTGTATTTAGATTTTTAATTTTTGGTCCTGTTTTTTTTAAATTTGTCTACATTAAGGTCCAAAGGGTCCAAAATTAAACTTAGTTTGATTTTAACAAGAATTGAATTCTTGGGGTTCTTTGATATGCTGAATCTAAACATGTGTTTAGATTTTTGATTATGGGCCCAGTTTTCAAGTTGGTCCAAATTGGGGTCCAAAATTAAACTTTGTTTGATTTCAACAAAAATTGAATATATGAGGTTCTTTGATATGCTGAATCTAACCATGTATTTAGATTTTTGATTATAGGCCCAGTTTTCAAGGTGGTCCAAATTGGGGTCCAAAATTAAACTTTGTTTGATTTCAACAAAAATTGAATATATGAGGTTCTTTGATATGCTGAATCTAACCATGTATTTAGATTTTTTATTTGTGGGCCCCGCTATCAAATTGGTTCATATTGAGGTCAAAAGGGTCCAAAATTAAACTTTGTTTGATTTCATCAAAAATTGAAATATTGGGGTTCTTTGATATGCCAAATCTAACCGTGTTTTTAGATTTTTAATTTGGGTCCCGTTTTTTAAATTGGTCTTCATTGAGGTCCAAAAGGTCCAAAATTAAACTTAGTTTGATTTTAACAAAAATTGAATTCTTGGGGTTCTTTGATATGCTTAATCTAAACATGTGTTTAGATTTTTGATTATGGGCCCAGTTTTCAAGTTGGTCCAAGTTGGGGTCCAAAATTAAACTTTGTTTTGATTTCAACAAAAATTGAATATATGGGGTTCTTTGATATGCTGAATATAACCATGAATTTAGATTTTTTATTTGTGGGCCCTGCTATCAAATTGGTTCATATTGAGGTCAAAAGGTTCCAAAATTAAACTTTGTTTGATTTCATCAAAAATTGAATTATTGGGGTTCTTTGATATTCCAAATCTAACCGTGTATTTAGATTTTTAATTTCAAGTCCCGTTTTTTAAATTGGTCTACATTAAGGTCCAAAGGGTCCAAAATTAAACTTAGTTTGATTTTAGCAAAAATTGAATTCTTGGGGTTCTTTGATATGCTGAATCTAAACATGTGTTTAGATTTTTGATTATGGGCCCAGTTTTCAAGTTTGTCCAAGTTGGGGTCCAAAATTAAACTTTGTTTGATTTTAACAAAAATTGAATATATGGGGTTCTTTGATATGCTGAATCTTACCATGTATTTTGATTTTGGACATTGGACCATAATAGGTAAATTAAAAAAATTCAAGTTCTTAGACCACATTCTTTCTGTGTCAGAAACCTATGCTGTGTCAAATATTTAATAACAATCCAAATTCAGAGCTGTATCAAGCTTGAATGTTGTGTCCTTACTTGCCCCAACTGTTCAGGGTTCGACCTCTGCGGTCGTATCAAGCTGCGCCCCAGCGAAGCATTTTATTTTTTTTGGACAAGTTACAATTCCATTTGGACAAAAAAGTTTTGGTATGTACTTGTCCTATTGGGCAAGTTGAAAAAAAAGTTATTGTAGAGGCCTGCATACTCCAACTCAGTTGGTAGAGAGTTTAAAAAACTTGTAGATGGTATTCATGGTACTCTGGAGAAGACATGGCACTTCTTTTCTTTCCTAATAGGATCATTGGATTTATGATTGATTGATTGTTGTTTGCTAAATGTTCAGTTGTTTTGGTAAAATGGGTTTATTTATATTTTTTTATATTTAACATTTTAACTCAATCGGAGGTTAAATGTTCATGGGATATAAGGGTAACATTATCTTTCAATTTTGACTGGTACTTTTCTACATATTTCATGAATACCTTTAATAAAAATTCCACAATTCAGGTGGTACTTACCAGTAGATGGGTAAAAGTTTATAGAAGGCCTGAGATTGCCTACATTTGTTAGGTGGCAGTAATAGACATTTAAATATAAAGCATTAGAAATCAAAACATCCAGGTATAATGGGTTGAAAGAAGTTTATACAAAATGCTATAGAATATAAATGAATGTTCAGCACATGTCGGAAAAGTGAAATTAAAATAGCATAATAAAATGTTACCACCCTATAATCCATCTGCCTCAATTTTGATACTATTTAAATGCATCACGAAACTGTGAGGCCAATCAATTGGCAGCTAAATTATATAGAGATAATAATGATAAGTGAATCGTGAGTTAAGTCATAATGATTGGTTGATGATTATTCATTAACTAGGCTTTAACGGAGCAATGGAAGATAAGCAGAATATAATGACTGAATTGTTGGGTTAGAAAAAAAAACGCAATCAATGTTATAAATGTTGCTTATTATTTTTCAGGATGGTAGAGTTTGCAGAATTCCATTCAGTATTGTGACAGATAAGCTTGATCTTAACAAATCAGACACCAAAACGTATGTATATTATGTTATTCTTATAATGTTGCAGGCGTTAAGTATAGGGTTAAGGCAGTGTTAGGTGTCAGTATGGAACTGCTATGAATTCCTGATAACTCCTTGTCTGAAAAATATAAGTGTCACATCTGATATGCATATGAATTCAGCTATTGTACCCTTACACATGTACTTGTGGAATAAAATCTGCCAATCTACAGAAAAATACATCTGCATTTAGAATCAGTAACTACAAAAAATGTTAATGCCCAGCATGTCAGACCAACAAAAGATGCCCAGCATTTTTCAGACTATGTCACACTTTGTACTGTATCTTCTCATTCAGTCTTGTATGCAATTTTCTTGAATTACAACAGGCTTTTCCTGTGACTGTTGTTGCCAGTATGTCAACAATTGTTTAAAGTTTGTGATTAGTAAACACACATGAGGCATATACCTCTGGGCATCAAAGAAATAGATTCTTTCAAGTTGTGGTGGTTTCAATAGAGCCTGATATGATAATAGAACATAAAGTTCTGGTACTGGGGTAGCTGTCTGTGATGTGTACCCCACATCATTTGTACTTTTGAATATTGAATGGCTTGAATATGCATGTAATATTTGCTGCTGTACATCAAGTTAACAACAACGAGTTGAAGTTTGTACATGTACATCTCATTATGTAAAAAATAAGATATTATGATATGGATTCATTTATTTTTGTGTTTACCAGCTTTTGCAAGGTTCGGGGAAAATTATGTTTTCGTGTATATTTGATGTTGCCAAAATCTCCAGAAAATGTGTACTTCATTGAACATTTAACATTGTGGTTTACCTATAACGACTAAATCCATCAAAATTGTTACCCGACAAAAAGTAGTTATCCACAGTAGTATATGATAAACCAGGTCTCGTGTTTTATAATGTGAAGTGAGCGTTAGTTGTGTTTATCATTGCTTTTCAATTTTTTTATACCCAGGACCATAAAGAGAGATAGGAGTGAAAGAACAGCTCCATCCAGAGGTGGTGGAACCTTAATTGTAGAAAGTCCTATGGTTTTAGTATCAGATATACTTGGATCAGGGGCTGAACAGAGTACTGGGTGAGTTTACTGTGTTTCAGAAATCTTAATGACATTTTTATACGACCGCAAAAAAATTTTGTGGTCGTATATTGGTATGACGTTGGCGTCGTCGTCGTCGTCGTCGTCCGAATACATATTGGTTTTCGCACTCTAACTTTAGTTTAAGTGAATGGATCTTTTTGAAATTTGACCATAAGGTTTAATACCACAAAAGGAAGGTTGGGATTGATTTTGGGGGTTATGGTACCAACAGTTAAGGAATTAGGGGCCAAAAAGGGGCCAAAAATGAGCATTTTCTAGTTTCCAGACAATAACTGTGGAACGGTGTATGGATCTCTCTGAAATTATACTACAAGTTTCCATACCACAAAGGGATGGTTAGGATTTGCTTTGGGGGGTTATGGCTCAAACCGTTTAGGAATTAGGGGCAAAAAAGGGGGAAAAACAAGGTTGTCCTGGTTAATGGACAAATACTTTAGTACAAAACATAATTTAAAGCAGTGTAAGGGAGATAAATCAAATACATCATTGAAATTATCTCCCTTACACTGCTTTTAAATTATGTATAAAGTAATGGTTAATGAACAATAAAGATAATCTAAAACAGTGTAAGGGAGGTAATCCAAATACAATGTTTTGGTTACTTCCCTTACACTGCTTTTAAATTATGTTTAAAGAAATGCATATTTATAAAGGAAGACCAGTAAAAATATCTGCAAATGTTTTCATCTTTTTTTTTTACAAAAAAATCCATATGAAAGATTTGACACTATATTTTTATTAATTCTATTATAAAATAGATTAAGTTAGCACTATGGTAAATTTAAATGGGTAATTATGGTTGCCAACTCCATTGGAAATTTGAATTGAGATTATGACCATATCTTGAGGGAAAGAATTTTTTGGGGGGAAAAAGGGGGGGGGGGGATAAAAAGAAATTGTGGGGGGCCAATTTTTTCTCATTTCAGATTTCAGAAATTAAAAAGAATTATTCTTCAAATATTATTTTTTTTTCAAATTTCAAATATTGAAAAATTTCAAGAAGTAATCTTTAATTGCACAGTATGGCGCATTAGATTTGTAAAATCTTTGATCACATTTATTTATTTGTTATGCCGAATCTAACAGTGTATTTAGATTTTTAATTTTGGGTCCAGTTTTCAAATTGGTCTACATTAATGTCCAAAGGGTCCAAAATTAAACTTTGTTTTATTTTAGCAAAAATTGAATATATGAGGTTCTTTGATATGCTGAATCTAAACATGTATTTAGATTTTTGATTTTTGGCCCAGTTTTCAAGTTGGTCCAAATTGGGGTCCAAAATTAAACTTTGTTTGATTTCAACAAAAATTGAATATATGGGGTTCTTTGATATGCTGAATCTAACCATGTATTTAGATTTTTTATTTGTGGACCCCGTTATCTAATTGGTTCATATTGAGGTCAAAAGGGTCCAAAATTAAACTTTGTTTGATTTCATCTAAAATTGAATTCTTGGGGTTCTTTGATTTGCTGAATCTAAACATGTGTTTAGATTTTTGATTATGGGCCCAGTTTTCAAGTTGGTCCAAGATAGGGTCCAGTATTTAAACTTTGTTTGATTTCAACAAAAATTGAATATATGGGGTTCTTTGATATGCTGAATCTAAACATGTATTTAGATTTTTGATTATGGGCCCAGTTTTTAAGTTGGTCCAAATTGGGGTCCAAAATTAAACTTTGTTTGATTTCAACAAAAATTGAATATATGAGGTTCTTTGATATGCTGAATCTAACCATGTATTTAGATTTTTTATTTGTAGGCCCCGCTATCAAATTGGTTCATATTGAGGTCAAAAGGGTCCAAAATTAAACTTTGTTTGATTTCATCGAAAATTGAATTATTGGGGTTCTTTGATATGCCAAATCTAACCGTGTTTTTAGATTTTTAATTTGGGTCCCGTTTTTTAAATTGGTCTTCATTGAGGTCCAAAGGGTCCAAAATTAAACTTAGTTTGATTTTAACAAAAATTGAATTCTTTGGGTTCTTTGATATGCTGAATCTAAACATGTGTTTAGATTTTTGATTATGGGCCCAGTTTTCAAGTTGGTCCAAGTTGGGGTCCAAAATTAAACTTTTTTTGATTTCAACAAAAATTGAATATATGGGGTTCTTTGATATGCTGAATCTAACCATGAATTTAGATTTTTTATTTGTGGGCCCCGCTATCAAATTGGTTCATATTGAGGTCAAAAGGGTCCAAAATTAAACTTTGTTTGATTTCATCAAAAATTGAATTATTGGGGTTCTTTGATATTCCAAATCTAACCGTGTATTTAGATTTTTAATTTTAAGTCCCGTTTTTTAAATTGGTCTACATTAAGGTCCAAAGGGTCCAAAATTAAACTTTGTTTGATTTTAACAAAAATTGAATATATGGGGTTCTTTGATATGCTGAATCTAACCATGTATTTTGATTTTGGACATTGGACCATAATAGGTAAATTAAAAAAATTCAAGTTCTTAGACCACATTCTTTCTGTGTCAGAAACCTATGCTGTGTCAAATATTTAATAACAATCCAAATTCAGAGCTGTATCAAGCTTGAATGTTGTGTCCATACTTGCCCCAACTGTTCAGGGTTCGACCTCTGCGGTCGTATCAAGCTGCGCCCCAGCGAAGCATTTTATTTTATTTATTTACAAAAGGTGAGTCCATTGATACTTTCTTTGGTTTTTTTTTTTTGCTTCATTTACTTCTCTGGGGGCAAATTTGTATGATCATTTAACAATGTTTAAGCAAACTGTATATTTGTTTATGTTAAAGAGAAAAAATTGTTTTGTATTTTTTTTAAAACTAATGTTGGTATTGTTAATAATTTTCAATATAAATTTGTTGATTGTTTACAGGCGATGGGGAAGTACTGTGACCGGAGCTGCTGCTACAACCAGGAGTACCAGTGGAAGTTCAGGAGCTCAACAAGCATTCAGTCGTCAGATGCAGAGATCTGCCCATGTTGGACGAGGTCGAAGGTCAGGGGTTATAGTTGGCACAAGGCCTATGGTCCCGGCCTCTGTTGTTCCAGAAGAGTTAATTAGTCAGGTAAAAATCATATGTCCAAATATCCTGGTCATTGTGTTGACCTTCTAAGGTAACAGTTACTATACTACTTTTATGTTTAACAATATTTACACATACTCTACAGCCCAGGCAGATTTTGTTATTCCCTTCCATCCACAGTGGGAATGGGCGAAGAGTGGACAACACTTCTCAAAAGTCCCCTGTGCCTATCCATTAAATTTGACATCAATTTTTTCTTTCATTATAAGAATTGAATCTTCAATACAAAAGGAAATATTAGTCAAGATTTTTAATTTAATATTTTTATATAAATCTATGTTGGATTTTTTTTTGGACAGAAATGGGCAGGTGGTAATAGCAAACTCTACATTAGCTGTAGTGTATCAATAGGGATAAGTTCCCATTTGATGAAGCTTCCATCAAAATCAATTATAAAAGTGAAAATGTGTGGTATTTTTTGTATTTTCAGTGTCAAGTTGTATTACAAGGGAAGTCACGGAACTTAATCATCAGAGAATTACAGAGGACAGTAAGTTCAATCAAATTCTCATCTCAACTTTATCTGGATGGACATAGGACATCAAATTAAAACCTATGTGTTCCTATTCTATGTTCCAACTTTCTGGACAGAGGACATCAAATTTAAACCTATGTGTTATAATTCTATGTTCCAACTTTCTGGATAGAGGACATCAAATTTAAACCTATGTGTTCCAATTGTATGTTCCAACTTTCTGGACAGAGGACATCAAATTTAAACCTATGTGCTCCAACTCTCTGGACATAACAAACCCATAACTCATCATGAGGAGTTCGTAAATGATGTATTCAAAACAAAATGAATCTCTAAATCAATTACTGAGGATTCATTTATTTTTGTGGATACCAAATATGAATTGAAGAAAAATTGAAAAATTTTGTTTTCATGAATATTTGATTACATGGTTTTGCCAACGCCTGCATATACATATATACAAGCCTATAGAAAATTTGTACTTTGTAATTTGTTGAATGATTAAATTTGTGGTTAATCTATACCCACGATATCCACAAAATTTGGTATGGAGTAATAATGAATCCACATATGTCTTTCTTTGCTATTTCATTCATACTCCTCTTCTATCAGAACTTGATTACATGCAATGTACATATCTTGTCAAATTATACCCCACTCTAATCATCTTGTCAGTCTGTTTCTCCAATACATATATCCATCATACTTTTATCAGGAACCACAAAACAGAACAATTTCATGCATGGTAATCTCCTTGACATTGATAAGGTGTAACATGTGAGAACTTTTCAGATCTGTCAGTCACCTACTTCCTATTTGCTGAACTAATATTTATTATATATTTATATTTTTACGTTTTTTAAAAGTCTTTATACATGTTATAAATGAACTTATAATACCAAGGCTATTCAGTTAAAAAGGATTTGGGAAGCTAGGAATGTTTTATATTTTTAGACATTGGTCAGGAATAATTTTTTGGGGTATTTTCATTATATGCATAGATTAAAAACTGATATTTTTTATTCTTTTGGTAGGGACTTTGGAAGTCCCTTCCCATCTTCCCACATCTATTGCAATGGAACTGCCCACACACTTAAAGAACAAAACCCTAACTTGAATTCTTAGACATTTGTTGGTCATTTCTTTTTGTGTTTTTGAATATTTCCACCAGTATTTAATAAATAACATAAAAACTGAATTTTTCCCACAAAAACTATCATGTATTGCCAGTCAGTGTCATTAAGATAATTCAATCACATGACGCTAGCAAGATATTTGTTCAGGTTGAATTTTAGAATAAAAGTTTTATTTGCTATGGTATATATTTTCAAACCTTAAATGAATCTTTAATGTATAAAACTAGTAAGGGCTGTTCAATTAAAACATATATGGTACCAAGATATGGGACTTTATAATTTTGGTAACCATCTATAGAGGCATTTTAGAACTTCGCTTACATTTTCTTTGCACATGTTAAAGGATAGAAATTCCTTCCCTTGATCCTATGTATGTTTTTATGGTGCAGCTCTGAACTTTTAATCACACAATGATATGATACATTAATTAACTGTTTTCAGAATCTGGATGTAAATCTTGCTGTGAACAACTTACTGAGTCGTGATGACGAGGGTGAAGATAACGATGACGACAGCCAGGAATCTTATATGCCTGATGATCTCATGTCTTTATTGGATAGTGGTATGCACTCTGACCACCCTGGTGTAATCATTGATGCAGATGCCATGTACAATGAAGATGTGTTCGGTTATTATTCTACTCTAAGGAGCCGTGGTTCTGGAACACGATCTAGATTAGGTAGGACATCTTACTAACCATAAATAGTTTCTCTTTCACAGTACAGTACATTTCACACAAGGTGACTCAATAAATGAAAACAACAAGTTATAATATTGGTGGGTCAGAAGTGCTTTTCTGGATTTACCTTTCTCAGGGTTGTGAAACCAATGCACAATAATTGGTACCCATGGAAATAAATGAATTCACAGGAGGTCTATTTAAATGTTGATACCTTATCTACTACAGGGGGGTTTAACGACCTTGAGTTACTCGTGAGGGTCTCACACAGTTGGTATCTAATCTACTTAAATCTAATCTGATTATTCAATTTTATAGGTGATAGAGATGTGGATTTAGATAGATCTAGAGAAAGAGAATCCATTTTTAGAATCCGAGAGCGACGTAGACTAGATACCACTTTGAGAGAGGAAGCCATGAAAGCATTGGATCGTGGGAAGACTGACAGTTTAGACGCTGATGGATTGAAGAAACAGAGACAGCCAACAGATAGTCCACTGAACTTTGGTGAAGAGTTACAGTTCTTTACTGAAAGGGTAATATACAGGAATAGATTAGAGTAAATTTTCATTTTTAAAATTCTTTAAATTTAGTCATCATCTGATCTCTTAATAAAGTGGCTAAATCATTTTGTAAAAAAAAATCCAATTGGTCACTTTTGATTCCATTTTATTTTATTTTGAGATTTATTGAACTGTCCAAAGAAACTATTAGTTCATGAAATCTGGCTAATTATATATATATTTCAAAAAATCCTAACAATTTTCATGATTTTGGTCTTCAAATATGTTTTTTCATAGGAAGACTGTTTTTGTGAAATATTCATATTCCCTGTTTTAAACTTTAGAAAATAAAAGTTTTAATTTGTAGGCACTGCTGCTGCAGTTGTATGTTTTGTCCAAGACCTAAACCTTTTTATGCAGCTAAATGTTGAATTGAGCTTGTATCAATTAATTCGAATATTTATTATTCAGGCACGAAAATCACTGCTTTACAATCCAATCCAAGAAATATTTTATAAAATTACTGTGATTCATTCAAATTTGTTTTGAAAGGTCTGTTTATCCCAGGACACTGAAACTTGGTTTACAACCTGTAGAGGCAATTTTAGAATTTCACTAACATTTTTACTGAACAAAAAAATGTTTGACACTGACCGATAGTTCAGATTTTGAAATGCATTCCCTGGGTAAGTTTTTATGGAATAGCCCTCATCTAAATTGTTGTATAAATTGTAGGATGGAAGTTCTGGTAGATTTTCTCATATTGCTGCCATGCACTCAGAACTGGTTTGTGTAGGAACTAATGGTAACCTGTACAGCTGGAAATGGAATGAATCAGAACCATATAGACATCCTGAGGTAAGATTGACCTTGACATTGTAACTCTCCCAATAGCTGACTAGGAAACTTGCATAAAATTGAGAATGGAAATGGGGAATGTGTCAAAGAGAGAACAACCCGACCATAGAGCAGACAACAGCCGAAGGCCACCAATTGGTCTTCAATGCAGCGAGAAACTCCCGCACCCGGATGCGTCCTTCAGCTGGCCCCTAAACAAATATGTATACTAGTTCAGTGATAATGGACGTCATACTAAACTCCAAATTATACACAAGAAACTAAAATTAAAAATGATTCAAGACTTAACAAAGGCCAGAGGCTCCTGACTTGGGACAGGCGCAAAAATGCGGCAGGGTTAAAATGTTTTTTGAGATCTCAACCCTCCACTATACCTGTAGCCAATGTAGAAAAACAAATGTACAACAGTACGCACAGTAAAACTCAGTTTAAGAGAAGACTGAGTCAGATGTCAGAATAGGAAACAAAAGAAAATACTAGTAAACAAAATGACAATAATACATAAATAACAACAGACTACTAGCAGTCACTGACATGCCAGCTCCAGACCTCAATTAAACTGATTGAAAGATTATGTCTTCATCATATGAATATCAGGCACAATCCCACAGGTATGATGTTGGCCTGCAATTTGTTCATCTGGAAAATCTGTTCATTTGACATTGTTATGTTAAGATAATGGGTGGATTTGCCAGATGATCAAAAATTACCTGTCAGCAGAGAGTCCTCCTTTTATTCTTTTATAAAGATTGCTTGAATAAAAGTAGATGTGGTTATGGGTTATTTGTCAATAAGGCAGCAACACACAAAAAGAGTGACATACTGTCAGTTTAGTTATTTTTGTTGGTACCAATATTTGTAGATTGTGGGAAAATTCCCTTTCTGTGGATACTTGATTTGTGGTTTTGAGAAATTGTGCATACAAGTCTATAAAAAAACTAACATTTTGTTGAAGACCTTTACTATCAATACCAGCATGACCAGTGAAAATAGTAATCCATGAAAAATTATGAATCCACAGTATTTGAAAAGCAAAGACGTTGATGATCTTGCCCTTGGCATTCAAATACTGCAAATTCATTTCGTCTTGAGTAAAACTGTCTAATGGAGGGGGAAAAGACCAGTAATAGAATGATAAACAGATTATCAGGTTTTCTATGTAAAAGATATATCGTAAAATGTCAACACAATGTGAAGTTGTTTAGATCGTTTGCTGGGCTCACTCGCCAAAAACCAAAAACGTTCACATTGTGGCTCAATGCTTAAATTTCTACGATATCAGTATGTAGAAAACCCGATAATCTACAGGTAGCTGGTGCAATTCTTTACAACTTCAAGAAAAGTTATAATTTTTCTAAATAAGTTTGCTGTATGTGTATTTGTAACCTAGAATATTGCATACCTAAAATGATAAAGGTTTAATATTTTTATAACTATTGTCAAAATTTATATCATTTTTTCAGAATCCAAATATACGTCACCCAAAAGTAGTTCAACTCGGTCTACAGCACGAGAAAATTATTGGCATGTCAGCATGCAATGTACGGGCATCAGTGTTCACAGAGACTCACCGTGTGGCAACATGGGTTGATGAAACTCTCAACAAAGTAGCATCCAAGCTTGAACATGCAGTACAGACCTTCCCAGAATTCCTCACAGACAAAATAGTCTCCCTTCATACATGTTCTCTGTATACATGTGCCAGGTTGGAAAGTGGCGGGTTGTATTGGTGGTAAGTGGTGTCTTCATTATATGAATGGACCTCAGTGGCCAAGTGATCTAAGTAGTTCATCTTTTATGATTATTTGCCTTTCAATATTGAGGTTGTGAGTTTGACCCTGCTTGAGACAGGTGCAAATGAAACAATTATCTTTAATAATTGAATAGGATTGCCAGTTTTGCTGCTGAAGATCAGTGGCTCTCTCTTGGTACTCAGGCTATCTCCATCAATAAATACTGAGGGCTATTCCATTAAAATGTATGTTGGAGGGTAGGAAGGGAAGATTAATTATTGAATGTTGGTCATGGGTCTTTTTTCAGTATGCATCTATTACCATTATGCAAAATTATCTAAAAAAATGGTTCTTGGTTGTAGGGATATTTTGAAAGTCCCTTCCTAATACCCTCCCATATACATTTTAATGGAATAGCCCTGAATAAGATGGAAGTCGGAAAGAACTTTAAAGATAAACAACATGCTTGAACTTAAGCATTACAGTGACTTCTGATAAAAGGACAACATGTAAGAAATGAGATGGAAAAAAACTTATCAAAGATATCAGGCTTGTAATTTTGTATGCCAGATGAGCATTTCATCTACAAATACTGTAAAAAAAAGATTAAAAGATAAAAAAATAATTCACTCATATAAGCTTGTGTAAACTTATTCTTTATTTCATTGTATCAAAGACCAATACATTTCCAATACACTGAAGTGTGCTTTTGATGGACCACCTATGATAGAAGAGTAGCACTATGTTTCCTGGTCTGTGTTCATCTGTCTGTCCCATATCAGGTTAAAGTTTTGATTTACAGTAAGTTGTGGTAACATCAACTAAACAGCTGGTACTTAGCATCTGATTTTTTCCTATTTTTATCTAAAAAGATTTAAGATAAAAGTTTTAAAATATTCAATTTTAGGGGTGTGATGCCATTTGGTCAGAGAAAGAAAATGGTCGAAAGAACAAGAACAAAGAAGAAAAAGAGCAAGGACACATCTTCATTCTCAACATTTAGTTCTAGTGACGTAATGACTGGATCATTAGTTTGTCTGCGCAGTTCTCCTATGTACCATATCGGTGCTCTAGCTTTTACCTCAGTTGATGGAGTACCTAAAGTTGGTCAGCTTCTGGAATCAGCCTGGTCACTTAATGATTCTTGTCGATTTAAAATTCTTAAAAGCATTGTTAGGTGAGTATTTTAAATTCTTTTTCTTTTAGTTATAAGTTGTAATTAGAAGAATATGTCGGAGAGCTTAAAAAAAGAAAGAAAGAAAATAATTTTTTGTACCTCAGTTCGAATGTATGAGGATATAGCCAAAGTTTTTGAAGTAGTCAGTTGTTTTGTCTTAAAGGGTCTGCTTATCCTTTATCTGTTTGGCTTTTACCATGTTTACAGATTTAAAGCAAAAAAAAAATTTATTAATAAAATTGAGAAAGGAAATGGGGAATGTGTCAAAGAGACAACAACCCGACCAAACAGCAGAAAATGGACGACACACTAAACTCCAAAACATATAAATGAACTCAAATTTGTTAAGTTTTACAAATTGTCTCCACATTTTCAGAAAGTGCAAAAAATGTTTATCTAACATTCAACAGTTGCAATTATACATGTAAGTGCATTCAAAATTTCTAAATTTACAGTAAATGAAAAGATTAATTAGCATGAAAACAGTATGCCAAAGTTCAAAGCTGTTTCCCTTAATGAATTCGTTGTAAAAAAAATATCTATATTTTTATTGATATTTCAGTGAATTAAAACCTGAGCCTAAAATGGAGGTCAGACCACCTGAAAGTAAACCAGACATGCCTCCTCCTCCTTCACCAGATTCCTCTACCTGTAGTGACCACAGTGGAACATCTCTAGTCAGTCCAGCATCTCTTAGTAAGTATAGAAAATTTTCTGTTGATTGGGGAGGGGGTGTCATCACAAATTCTTAGAAAAAAAAACATGAAAAAATAGATTCTTTCCCAGATCTCAAAAAATTGATCATTAATTCCGGAGTCCTGATAGGTGAGTCCCACAAAAATAAAAGCCCAATCCTGATGTCCCAAGAAAGGTCCATCAACCCCTCACTAAGCCAACCTTTCCCTTTTCTTCCTCCACCAGACTCTTTCTACAATGTTCAATCAATTTGTTTTCTTCTTTGCATTCAGTTCATGCACTCAAGTGCTTATTGTCTATTTAGCTATGTGATAAAGTTCCCTTTTCCGAAGTCATTTTACATTCCTAAGTTCACTTTTTTAGATTAACACTTTGCCGTTTTCAAATCCTTGCTGAAACACTGACTTGATAGGGGCTGTGTCAGACTTAAACCTAAGGGGGGATGAGAGGCATTCAAATTAATAAATTGTGAGTGGTTGCATTTTCTATAAAATTTTGTTAGAATTGTAAGTAAAATGAAAATTTTATGTTATATATGGTTGGGTCTGAAAAAGCGCCCTCCCCTCCTGCATTTAAGTCTTGAACAGCCCTTAGCTGTAAAAGAAACAATAGATATAGTGAATTGCACACTTATAAGAAAGAAAGAAAAATCAAGCATTCATTTAAAGTAAAACAAGATAATTTAATCAAGATTTCATGATAAATATGTTGAACTTGTTTTATTTACAGAAAGAAAGAAAGCCCCAACACCTATTAAGGAGTTTGAAAAGAAAGATGAAGAAGCATGGCCACTTAAGAATGTCATCTTTGTGGAAGATGTCAAAACTGTACCTGTTGGCAAAGTTGTAAAGGTAAAACCTTGAGTAGATATTGTGTTGAGTGTTTGGTACTTATATCAAACTACACTCACAGGAAGGCTTCAACATTGGTTTGTTTCTTGCTGAAAAATACTGTTTAGTCAATTATTTTTGCACAGTTTAAATTTCATAATTTTTAGAGCAAAACTTGTCCCCTAGCATTACATGCAGTAGTTTGAGTGAAATTATTGGATAACGCTTTTACAACTATACATTCTAGAACACAGGTGCAAGTTAATACAGAGACATTGCTAAAATACATGTTTTTCAAGTTTCAAATCCTAGTACATGTATTCACGTTTTAATTCCTTTTATTAGGTTATCCAGTGATAAAATAACTAGTCAAAGAAAATAATCAATTGTTATGATTGATTGATTAGTGTTTGTTTTAGAAGGTCTTAGTCATGTAATTACAAAAGGCTATCATGGCAACTTATTCCTTATGCCCTGCTCTCATATATTGGCAATGGAATAAAACAATCAGTTTTTGTCAGATGATTATCTTTCAAGATTTCTTATTTTGAAATATTCAAAACATTGATGAAAGCGAAACATTTAAAATTATATGAGGAACTATGAAGTAGACTGTTGAAAGATTGTTATTTGTGGAATACAGGGTCCTCGGTCAAAAAACTGTACTCAGTACTCGGAGTACAAAATTTGTGCTCGAAACACCAAATCCTGTATTTTGATTGGTTGATTTCTGAGTCTGAGTACGATAATCATGCTCAAAAGTTTTATGACCGCAAGGCCAGGTGTTTTGATATGTTAATTTTTCAAATTCTATTTTATTTAGGTTGATGGAGATTATGCAGCTGTCAAATTTCAGACAAAAGATGAACAGCCCAGCAAAGATGATCTAACAACCCTGCTCCAAGATTGCAGATTACTAAGGAAAGATGATTTACAGGTGAGTGATGACCAATAAAAATTGATCTATCTATCTACAATTACCTATCTACTCTACTCCAAGACCTGTTAGAGTACTTGGAAGGAACCGTTGAACTTCAGAAGGGAAAAAGGCAATCCATATCAATCAAGATTGAAGTCAAACATTTGAAGATGATAAAATAACTATTAACTTTTCCATAACTGATCAGGTGAAATTAATTTAGTATAATTGTAGACAGACTTAGAAATATTAGATTTCTTTTGCAGGTGGTGAAAAGTGTAAATGCCCCACGCTTGCCAGATTGCTTCCAGAAAACCCCAAAGAAAGTGACATTATCAGAGAATGGTCAGATATTGGCAGTAGCTGTAGATTCTGAAGGTTAGTACAGCTTAAACCTTTTTATCTGTTTATCATTTTTCATGCAACAGTTCAATTTGCTTAGAATTTTATTAACAGCTGTTGTTAATATTTCTGTCTAGTATTTAAATCAGATTCACTCAGGTGAAACAGCTTAATTCAGGTGACTATACATGAAACTGATTCATGGTCCACTTGATTGGTTTCAAGACCTTGAAAACAAACAATAAAAAACCTCTTGATACAAAAAAGTTCAACTGCTTGCAGTAGCTTTGGACTCAAAAGGCTTGCAGTAGCTTTGGACTCTAAAGGTTTGTTACAGCTGAATCATTGTTAAGTCTTTCATCAATTATCATGCATCCAATCAGTTAATTTGAATTTTATCAGCAGCTATTGTTAAAATTGTTCACCATTGAAATCAGAATCACTAAGGTGACTACTGTAAACTAACTCCAAATCCTAAAAAAATCAAAAAATCATAGAAGGGCAGAGGGTTGCACAAAAATTGCAGAGGAGCTGTGCCCCTCTGTTTTGGGCTAGCTAGGACTCTCATCATTCTTCACTCACATGTAACTTGTTAATTTATTCTATTTTCAGGAATACATGTAATAGCTCGGTCAGGATCTAAACTTAGTTACATGGTCTACAATTTAACGACTGGAAAGCTAGACCAAGATGCACCATTCCCAACAGATACACAAGCATTCATGGGAAGTCTCCGGAGTGATATCACCCTCCACAACACAGGAGATGTAAGTGGACTATAGCTTTTGTAGTTTTGGTTATCTTGAAATGGATTGCTGACTTTTTAACATTAATTGCACATCTCCATTATTCATAACTTTAAAGTAAGAGTCATTGCTAAAAAAAAGATGCATTTTCAAAAAAGAAGAAAGAAGTTTATTTAGTGAATTTAATTTTTTCAAACCTTTTCAGCCAAACATGAAATTTCCAAAAAAAATCTGTCAAAATATATATAGCAAAGTGCAAAACATGTGTGATGTAGAATCTAGTTTTTATAAACAATTATTAAATTCACTCTGACAGGTAGACTTCATTCTGTGATCAGCTTTAATAGCAGGATTTATTTTTAAATTTTACATTTTTTTTTATCAGGAACTTCTAGTCCAGCTGAGAGATGGTAATGGTGCTATATATCCTCTTGCCAAGGATTGTAATGATGGGATACGTGATCCCATGTGGTTAAACCTCCCACCAATCAGATGCCTTGGAATGAGGGTCCAGGGACTTACCAATACCATACTAAATCAGAAAAACAAAGCAGCTGTCATTGTACTGGCTGTTGAGGTAGGTAGCCATTTTGAAAAGTGAATGGTGGGAAAATTTTGAACTTTTATCTTGTACAGTTGTAAAGTGTTTACAGAAAAGGAACTTCTATTTGTTTGTTTTTTTCTTCGTTTCATAAATCAGGTTTGAAAACAATTTAAATCTTGCGTACATCAGAGATAAACAGAAAAAAAATATGTCCAGTTTATTTTTCCAAAGGGCAGTATTCCAATAGAAAGAGAAAATGTTTCACTTTTTTCATAAAAGGGTACTATCATATCCTTTATTATTTATTAATTCATAGATTCCAGACCTTAGTCTTATTTATAGAGAATAAAAAATAATCTTAAAATACTGTAAATTCAGAAATTATTGCGATGTTTTTATTATTGCAAAAATGCTACAGGGTTATAATCGCAATAATTTAAACTGGCATTTTGAAATTTTTTATATGAATTAAACAGGATTTTCCTCAATATCGCAAAAATTTAAATCACATTTTAGTCTCAAATGACAAAACGGCAATAATAAATGCACGCAATAATTTCTGAATTTACAGTATTTAAGAATTTAAGTAAACTTAGTTTAGTTCTTAATAACTTACAATAGAAAATAATTGACTTTAATACATCTGATTATTACTATACTGATCTTGTTAGTAATTTTAAAATAAACAATATGACACAACTGCTTTTATATTCCAGCATCAAACATTGATACAACACATTTTACGCTGTGATTTAGAGAAGGTCAAGACAATCCTGTCAACATTAGAACAAGAACACAGTAATTATTCATTCCAAATTTATTTTCATTTTTTAGAATGTTTCTTTCTCCACTTTTGAAATTTAATGCATTTAGATTATTTTGTTTCCCACCCACTTTTCAACAAAATTTCTTTTTATGCCCCACCGAGGAGCATTATGTTTTTTCGGTCTGTGCGTCCGTTCGTCCATCTATCCAGCTTCATCTTAAAGTTTTTGTTCAAGGTAGTTTTTGATGAAGTTGAAGTCCAATCAACTTGAAACTTAGTACACATGTTCCCTATGATATGATCTTTCTAATTTTAATGCCAAATTAAAGTTTTGACCCCAATTTCACGGTCCACTGAACATAGAAAATGATAGTGCAAGTGGGGCATCCATGTACTATGGACACATTCTTGTTTTAATTTATATTGCTGTGTATTAAATTCATTGATAATTTTTTGAGTTTTTGAAAAAAATAACTTACAAAAGAACACATTTGTATATTTAAAAGAAGTACCAATATGTATATTTACATATTTTTTTTGTGTGCAGATACTCAGGGTGGTCAGAATCAGTTGAAGGATATATTACATGAGCACTGTGATGGCAACAGAAATATTATCCATACATGTGTGGCTATGTGTGTCCCAACTTCAAATAAAGATTATGACGCAGGTAAATATAATTATACACTGTTACTATTAAGATAATAAGTCAATATTTCAGAGGGGCCTTGGTGGCAAGAAGATAGCTTTCAGAAAAAATGATTTTGAATTTTGAAAGCCTTATTTGTATTCAGCATTTCCAGAAAGTGCAATAATGTCACATTTTGGCTATTATCCATCAATTGCAATGATAAATGTGAACAATAATTTTGAATTTACTCCATTTGTTGATAAATAATACTATCAAGTGATTCTTAATGTAATATTTTTTGGTGATAATAGCCACTGATATAAAATTAAAATCATGGTTGTAATGCTAAGTCTGAAAATATGAGAATTAGATAGCAAAAATGATGCTTATTTTTACTGTTGTCTGCCTTTAATATTTCAGATCCACCAAGTCTCCCTACAACAACATCATCTAGTAGTCCTTTCACATCAGCCCTGGAGGCTATTAATGCAGTCAGTAGTGCAGTTGATGCTTTAGCTGCCATTCAGTCCAGAAGTTCTCATTCAGAGCCTCGGAGGTAAGATTCTAATATTGTCAACATTATGATCTGGTGCCTTGTCAGAAGTTCACTTTTCCCCCTTGGAATTTATTGATGGATAGAGCAAGGTGAAAAAACATTTCATCACATTTTACAACTTCTAATTGAAAATTTTTCAATCTGTGATTTATTTTTCAGTTTTGTCCTAATAGATATGAATTATTAATGTTAAGAAAGAGGACTGTGTTAAGACAAAGGCCTTAACTAGAAAGAGGATTTGGTCAAATTATCTTTTTGTGTTGGTGGTATAGGAAGATGTTTTTATTTATTGACTAAGGTTAACAGTTTTCCTTTCCAAGGTTGAAGGGCACTCTGTCTCCCTCATCCACAAAATCTAGCTGCCATAATATATCCAACCATGGTGAATAAAGTGAAACACCAACAATGAACGGATCCAATATAGTGCATTTCAAAATCTGATCAAAGGTCTTCCTGGTACACATTGCTTGCCTTTCTGTAGAGATAATTGCTATATTGTAGAAATGCTAACTTTTTCATACAATCTGGAATTTTTCATACTGATGAATAGAGATTAGCATTTTAAGGGATGATCGATGTAGCATGATTGTATTTTAAGGGATGATCAATGTAGCATTTTTGTATTTTAAGGGATAATTGATGTAGCATGATTGTATTTTAAGCGGATGTTAGTAACTATCTCTGTTGATGTTTGGATCATTGTGCAAACATGAGAATTTTAAGAAATTAGAATGTGAAAAAAAATGTATGATTTTAAGAAGTTGGATTAAATCTTTAAAATTATTTATTGATTTTGTTTTATTTAAAAAAGATTGATAATAAATTATTGGAAAGATTTTACTGTGCTTGAAAATTTTGGAAAAAATTTGAAACAAGAACAATACCATGATTATAAAACTAAATGGATTACATTTGCAGTGTTGCCAATAGAAATGAGATGATCAGAGATATGATGAGGATAACTACAGTGGCCAGACCTCGGAGCAGTACAGGGTCCAGAGCAGGACTGGACATCAGTGATTCTGACAGAGAGAGTGATCCAGGGATATGTGTTCCTACACTGTCATGGCCGCCAGACCCACCAACTTATGCTGAATCATTGTATATGGGTAAATATTCAAATCTTCAGCATATAACTTTATGACTACAATAAATAACTGGATGACTGTTCAATTAAAATGATAGTTGAGGGTAGGAAGGGAAATTCCATTTTTTTGGTCATTGTTTATCATTTACAGTTTGATTGAAATTTGATGATATAACATTTTTGAAATCATTTTAGATTAAGGAATACATCTCTCTCAAACAAAGATCTGATTTCTTTTCCATATTTGACTATACTTTAGTTCCTATTTGGTTTGATCAGCTCTTAAACGTTTGTATTAGGTTTTGGATTTTCAAATATTTTTGCTTCGAGCATCACTGAAGAGACATAGATTGTAGAAATGTGCATCTGGTGCAGGTAGATTAGTACCTGTAATTTTATGGTTGTATTTCTGTTTGAAGTTTAAAAAATTACTCAAAGAAGTTGGTTGATTGTCAGTGGAATGTGGAAATCTCTTTCATGTGTTCCACATTCATTTTAATACATTAGCTGCAGAATAATAAGCATGTTAATTTGTATTTGTAGATACAGGATTACCCCACCCTGTTGGTAACATTGGTCCATTAGGCAGCTGCAGAATAATGAGCATGTCAATTTGTATTTGTAGATACAGGATTACCCCACCCTGTTGGTAACATTGGTCCATTAGGCAGCTGCAGAATAATGAGCATGTAAATTTGTATTTGTAGATACAGGATTACCCCACCCTGTTGGTAACATTGGTCCACTAGGCCCTCCAGAGTTCAGTACTGTTTGTGTTCCTCCAGTGAAAATGGACGAGAAAGAACGCAGGAACAAAGCCAATCAAATTCTAAAAATACTCTGTGATTCTCCAGTATTACAACAGCATCTACCAGGTCTTTTGTCTGCAAGGTAAAACTACCGTATTGGGACATGTATTATACACACTTTATTACCCAAGACATGTAATTGGTAGAGGGGGTGTGTATTATACAATACTGTAGGCTTTGAAGATGTTTTTTTCTTCATTATTGTATCAATTTATAAACTACACAGCTTTCTTAATTTTATCTTGTTTCTTTGATAACCATTAGAAGGGATGATTTTTTTTTTAAGTAAAGATTGTGTGAAATGCAAAGAAAACCCTGTTGTCACTGGCTTGACAGCTATATTTTAGCAGCTTTATTTCGCTATTTCTGCCTTACCTAATATAGTGCAGTGAGGTGAACATTCTTTAGATTTTAAACATGTCAATTTATTTATGATAAACACTTCGATATATTCAAGTTACAAAATGATGTGTATAAAATTGAGAGTGGAAACGGGGAATAACCATTATTAAAAATTACACAAGTTATAACAAAGTACTGCATGGTGTTTGAATACAAAAGTAATGAAGTAGTGAATTGTGTATTAATCTATCTCTTCTATGGACAAAGGAAGATAATTCTAATTCAAATATTTACTACATTTGTTCCATTGTTTAAGGTACATTGCAATTTACAATACAAAATAAAAGCAATCTTTACCCCTAAGTGTTCACAAGTGATTTTGAATATGGTGATTTGCATGTTGATTAAGTGGAATAATTCTAGAGACATAGTAGAGGGCCTGGATGAGGTTTACAAAATAGAGAATAATGGATCATATGTACAGAAAAATCAACCAAAAAAATCAAGAATAGAAAAAAATAGGGAAAAAAAATAAAGAATATAGAACAATGGGTAAACAATATAAAGAAAAGAGAAAAACAACATAAACAATTTTCTTGTTATAACTGCTTTCGCAAAAAAATTAAAATTAGAGTACAAAAATGAAGGATCCCCCCCATCCAGCCCTCATAGTCACTTGAAAAAGATGTAGGATGTTGACCAAGTATTAAATCAAATGCTTTGAGGCAGTGACAGTAAGTCTATTTTCTATTTTTCCAAACAAGTGATGCATCACAATCACTACTATATCAAAATTTGAACTTTTTGGAATTATATCCTTTTCATCATATTTGTACATGTTCATTTACATCTGTCAACAAAAATGTTGAATAATTATTGGATTGAGTTTCAATTGGATGACATGATCCTTGACCAAAATTTGAACAGTAATATACATGTTGATTTACATCTGTTAACAGAAATATTGAATGATTATTGTATTTAAGATTCAATAAGATGACATGATTATTGACCATAAACAACATTAATATTTTAGAAATGCTGAAGGATTAACTCCCTTTATGCAGTCAGTTCGAGGTTGTGCATACCAGGGAGCCCTTGTTATCCTTGACACATGTAGAAAGTTGACCAGTAAGGATGACACAGACAAAACAACATTCATGAAGATGATTTATCCACCCGGCTCCACCCTCGACAGTTCTCCACTACAGATGTTATGTTGTAATGACACTTGTAGTTTTACGTGGACGGGTAGAGAACATATAAAACAGGATATTTTCGAGTGTAAGACTTGTGGGTTGACTGGGTCTCTGTGTTGCTGTACAGAGTGTGCAAGGGTGTGTCATAAAGGACATGATTGCAAGTAAGATATAAACTTTCTGTAGATATAAGTATAGTAAAATAATAACTGTTGCTGCTCTTTCAATAAGTAGAAAACACAGGTAACATTGGTTTCATGGTCCACCAAGCAAAGATCCAAATAAAAGTTTATTGCTCTTTGTACAAAGGGGCCTCCGTGGACAAGTGGTCTGTGTAGTTCATCCATAGTATCACTAGCCTGTCAACACTTTGGCTGTTGTGTTCTACTCTGATCTTAATTGGCTAAAATTGCTTGTTTTAGGACTAAAGGTTGATTGTTCTCTCCAGGAACTCTGGCTTCTCCACCAATTAAAACTGACTGAAAGCGGCGTTTAACACTGAAAGTCAATCAATTTTTGTACATGTACAAATATATATGCTGTAAGACTTTAATGAAATTTACTACACCATCTGCCAGGGAAAAATATCAAGAAATGATGGGAGACAGGAAAAGATATTTTTCTATAAATTAATTGTTGAAAAAAGAGGAAATGTTTGAATATTTATGAAATGATAAGCAGACTTAATTAAGTCTTTCAGGGGAATATGATTTCTCCAACTTCACCTAAGTTTCTGACCCCTGAATATCTATCAAGGAAAGTAAAGTCTATTAGAATTCTGTTAAATATCTATGTTAAATTTTTTGATTACAGATTTAAGAGGATATCACCACAGAATATTTTTATTTTTTTTATGTCCCACCTAGGGGCATTATGTTTTTCGGTCTGTGCCTCCGTTTGTTCGTTGGTGCGTCTGTTTGTTTGTCTGTCTGTCCCCCTTCAGGTTAAAGTTTTTGGTCAAGGTAGTTTTGATGAAGTTGAAGTCCAATCAACTTGAAACTTAGTACACATGTTCCCTATGATATGATCTTTCTAATTTTAATGCCAAATTAGAGTTTTGACCCCAATTTCACAGTCCACTGAACATAGAAAATGATAGTGCGAGTGGGGCATCCATGTACTATAGTTACATTCTTGTTTTAAATATTTTACATATTTTTTTTAGAATGAAGAGGACCTCACCAACTGCTTACTGTGACTGCTGGGAAAAATGTAAATGTAAAAGTCTGATTGCTGGACAACAGGGACCGAGGTTTGACTTGTTGAGCAAAATACTAACAGACACAGATCTGGTTACTCTCCCTAATAGCAGGTTTGTTAAATATACACAGTTGAAAATTGATTAGTTTGTGAAATAAATAAACCCCTCAAATGAAAAGGAGTACATATTTTAATTTTACAAATGTGTTGTTTATATTTGGTACATTTCATCAATATGATTGAACGAGTATATGCAAAAATACTTAATGGCGTTTTCTATCATATTACATGTATGATATGAAACACATTAGAAAGGAGGGCAGAGATATTAGTCAGAACACGTAACTCTTATACAGATAATTTATAGTCTAAATTATTTTGAATCATAACTGAAATATAGTTTTATTCTCACTATGGTAGAATGAATTAATAAAAATGTACGACGTAAGAAAATACTTCTCTCAGTTTCCTTGCAAAGCTAGAAAAAATAAGATGAAAAGATAATGAATATTAGTAATTCTTTTCAGAGGAGAGAATATTTTACTGTTCCTTGTACAGACTGTTGGTCGACAGCTTGTAGAACAGAGACAGTATAGGCCTGCAAGAACTAGAGCCCCAGGGACCAGAAACAAAACTTTAGCCCAAGAATTAGGTAATTTGGGATTTTGTAGTCTGTTGATCTTTGTTTTGTGGATTCATTTAGTTTTGTGGGTACAAATTTTCTAGGATTGTGAAAGAATTGAATTTTTGTCAAAACTTGAATTTGTGGTTTTAACAGAATCTGCATAAATGTCTATAGATAATTTATATTTTGTTGAATACTAAATTTGTAGTAAAAGATTATCCACATAACGAGTATCCCACAAATAATCCACAGTATATGATTTTGAAATTTCTTAGGTCGTGTATAGTTGCATTAGTTGTTTATGCTAGTATATAAAAATAAGGAGATGTTGTATGATTGCCAATGAGACCACTATCCACCAAAGTTCAATTAAAGAGGATGTAAGCAATTATAGGCAACCGTACGGCCTTCAATAATGAGGAAAAAAAACCTTCCGTATAGTCTGCCATAAAAGGCCCCTGACAAGAAAATAATAAACAATTCAATTGAGAAAACTAACGGTCTCATTTGTAACAAAACAATTTACGAAAAACAAATACAACAGACGTCAAGCAACGACAACCACTGAACTACAGACTCCTGACTTGGGACAGGCTCATAAAGAATGTGGCAGAGTTAAACATATTTGTGAGTGCTCAACCCTCCCCGAACCAGGGACAGTGGTGTAACAGTGCAACATAAGAACAAATATAAAAATCAATTGAAAAAGGCTTAATTCAGATCGCTAAAAAGCAGAAAAAACATCAGACAAAAACACAGACCGGACGTGGCAGGGTATTTATCCATCCCTCATCCCTCAACAAAATAGTAAGTACAGATCTGAAAGTACTCGCAGTTACTGACAGCTATTTTTAAGCCAATAACAACTAATAAAAAAAATCATGTATCTAAGACTAAAATATCAATCAGTGCACATCCAACATCCAATAGATTTAGTGTAAAAGACGTTATTTACAGTTAGAGAAAAACATTAAACTTTTGCAATATAGGTATCTACAGACTGTTAGTACCGTAAAAGTACATATGTGTATAGTTTACAGGGAAAGAAAATTTGAAAAAAAAATTATTTATTTAGAAATTTTGGAAGGAAGAATTTAAGTTATACATGTACCATTTAGTGGATCAGATTGACCTTAAACATGTGGATCATGACTTTTCATTTGTTGAATAGAAGAGATAGATCTGGATTCTTTTAGATCTATCCCTTGGATCATATTAGGTCACATGGCAACACTTTCAAGGGCGAAACATGACCTTATCCTTTTATCACAAACTTTACTTCTAGTAAATTATTGTTGCTCATTGTGATAAGAATGAATGAAAGGAGATGTGGGGAAATTATTATGTTAGACATCGCTCTACAACTTCATATGTACAAAAAGTAAAGTAAAAATAAACATCAAAAGAACACCACTATTGTACACATTTATCATGCAACCAAGGTTTCCTTTTATAGTTTTCATTACTCAGGCAAAAATCTAAGTTTATTTTTATTACAAAACAATTGTTTTTAAATTTTTCTATTTATAGACATGGAGATGCCAGAACATGACCTTGAACCCCCAAAGTTTAGTCGCAGGGCATTAGAAAGAATTCTGAACGACTGGACAGCAGTAAAGGCCATGATACACAGTGGGAAGAAACAGAACACAAGGTAAGATGACCCATACCAAGTTGCCATGGCAACACTTTCAAAAATCATCATGTGATAGTAACATCATGCTTTTGTAGTCTCAAAGCTTGTGAAGAAAAGGTATGAATGATCTTTCAAAATATTCAATTCAGTTTATTGATAAAGAAGAAGTCTGACTGAACAAACCTTTCCAACTGTTCAATTTACTTGAATAGTAAAGAAATCTCACAGGCTGAACCTTTTACAATATTCACTATAATTGTTTATTTTGATAAAATTTTATGAAAACATTTCACAACTTTTTATTTCTTTAATACTCAGGACTTGTTTATTTTGAATAGTAAGGTCTGATGCCTTTAATGTAGAGAAATTTTGGAGTCCGTTTGAAATTAAAGGAATTTTGGAACCACTTTGAAATTAATGAATGTCATGCCATGATGATATAGCGTTGCATATGAGAAAACAGCACAACAGAAACTTCTCTATAATTTGCGGAAAACTTGAGTGTACTTAACACAGTGATGAGAAATTGACCCATTAGTAAAATGATGATAACATGCAGAATGTGTAGTCATTGAGATCTGTGGGAGTTTCTGTTCTGTGCTGTTGGTATGATACTCTGTATTACTTTTTCTGAGCATGGGAATAACAACAGTTGAGAGTTATAACCCTATTGTGCAAGGTGATTTTTACTCCCAGGAACTCAGATATTCCCCACCAACAAATACACATGATATAGCAATGGTGACTGAAAGCAGCTCTAAACAAAAAAAAAGATAATAATCACTGTGTATGTAATGGGGGTGATGGCTAAGTTGATAAGCATCTTCATTACCTGGATGACCTATAAGTGTTTTGTTTAGTATCTTATAACTTGATGAGTACAGGAAGTTTATTAGGAACCAACACAACTTACATTATTTTGAATTCTACACATAAGTTCTAAAAGGCTTCATAAAAAAAAAAATTAAATTGTTTTATTGTACATCTTGAAAATTCTATCTGCTTACAGAGACGAAAGTATTTGTCAATTGTTTTAAAATAAATAAATATTGTCAATATGTATTTTACTTGTAAGAATTTGAATAAATTTGGTTAGGAAAAAATTTCCATCAATGATGAATACATTTGAAGCTTAATGACCTTGCACCAGAACAGAAGTCTATACGTTGACCTCTTTCTGCACATCCCTTGAAAAATTGGTATTTGAGTGTATGTGTAACGCACACAATGATAAGAAATGATACTAGTGAGTTGTAAATTTAATGATTACTTGGGAGGCTGTAGAAATTGAGGTCTGTTATAGATTCAATGTTTTGTGCTGCAGGTATGATACTTCAGGTTGGTTTCTCTGAGCATGGATAAAAGAAAGAAGGTAGCAATTAAAAAAAAAAGTTAAAAAAAGACCCACGATAAAAAAACATCGTACACAGAAAACAAGAAATTGAGGGACAGGAACATTAGGTGATCAAGATTACTGAAAACCAACTTATTTCTGTAAGCGATTTATTTTTTAAAAACTTTCACAAGTAGAAAAATAACACAAATATAAATTGTTGTGAATATGTAGAGGTGGATCTTCACTTATACATATAAAATACATCAACAAAATTAGAAAATCACAAAAATAAATCACAGCAAGTCAGCTAAAGACGAAATAAAGTATCCACGGAAATAAGTTGGTTTACAGTGTGACAAGGTAAAATCTTGTGGAATGATTCTCCTGAAATCGCAATAAATAATCACGAATTTTTGTCAATTCTTCAAAAATAGCAATAATAAATGCATGCAATATTTTAATTCACACTTCCGTTATAAAATTCATGCTGTGATGAGTACAGAAGGCCATAGAATCAGCATCACAGCAGATTTCTATGCATTGAACTCTGTCTACTTATCCCTTGTTTAGCACAAAATTGGTTTTGAATGTGTGTGTTACACATAATGATGAGATATTGATTGTGAGATGTTAAAACTATGATTTCATGGGGGTCTGTAGACATCGAGATCTGTGTAGAATTTTGTAAATTGAGGCTAATATGATACTTAATATTACTTTTCTGAGCATGAATTAATTGTGACAGTTTTGGAATACGTTGCATTAAACTAGATTTCCTCTAGACTCTATATTAGGCATCGCTCTTACAATCTATAATAAAGGGTAAAGTTGTGTAATTGAACAAAAGCCATAATCAATTATTTTCTGATTGGATTTTTTATCAATGGTATATCATTTACATGTATAGTTTTATTATATATGTTTAAAACGACTAAAAAAATAAAAATTAAAGTATTTATTATTTAGTTCAATTCCTTACTTAAATATTTGTCCTTTAAAAATGAAAAAAAAGAAGTAAATGAACAGTTATAACAAAATCCAAAAATAAGTTCAAATTTCATTTTGAATTTATTTTGATTTTTGAAAATTTAATAGCTTATTATCATAGTCAAGCTTTCAAAGATATCTGATTTTTGGAGATATTTAAACAACTCTAATAAAAGTTACATGCAACTCCGACATCAGGTAATACATTGTACTTACTGAAAATGTATTTACCATGTATTTGTAGTAGACTTTAATGCAGTGATGGGCATCTTAATGTGAGCGATATGAATAATTGTTGATAGAGTCAGCAATAAATGACTCTATCCAATTACTTAAAATGATTTAAAACTCACATCTGAGCATAAAAGACTACACAGGTTGACTGGGATTGTATTAAACAAGACACTACAGCTTGTTTAATTTTTTTCTCCCCATTATCAGTGACTGCACCATTGATCAGGTGTCTTTTGGTAAAATCTTTTACATTTCTTTTCTTTTCAGTTCACCAGATGTTGTGTATGAAGATCAGTTATATTTGGACAGTCAAAGTGGCACAGCTCATCTAGACAAATTTACACACAATCTTTTGGTCAAGTGTAGTGTAGAGGTAGGTATTAAACAAATTACAGTTACCAGAAAAAATAAAAATGGGATAGAATTACAATTTTGGATAAAATATATGAATGTAATGTTTTGTATCTGCTAACTATTATCCTCATGTTTCCATGATATGTTTTAGGGGATGTGCTAGCACACTGAAATTCTTCTTTGGGTTGGGGATGGGGGAATCTCCTTTCCATTCTGTCACATAAACAGGAAACTGGCAAATAAAAAAATGGATTTGATAATTATTTTTATCCATTAAATAGATATTTTTTAGTCACAGGGTGTAAACTGTAAATACATCTGTCAATTATTGATGGTTGTATGTTGATCCGTAGGTGTCTTTTGTTTTTGTCTTAGTTTGTTGTCCATATGTTTACTCCATATCTCTTTGTTGTCTATATGTTTACGCCATATCTCTTTGTTGTCTATATGTTTACTCCATATCTTTTTGTTGTCTATATGTTTACGCCATATCTCTTTGTTGTCTATATGTTTACTCTATATTTCTTTGTTGTCTATATGTTTACTCCATATCTCTTTTGTTTGAGATTTTGAGCTAACCTTGCTGTTGGCCAGTTGTGATTGATCTACTATGATTTTAATTGATAAAGATTGTCAATTTTCCATGGTTCTAATTCCACTCATATCATGATCTGATGATATAGCCATGGTGCTTAAAGGGATGTCAAACACCCACAAAATACAAAACAATCAAATCCTCTTATTCACACTAAAAAACTCACATCATTTAATGAAATTAAAAAAAAATATCTAGTTAGATCAGTAAACCATTTTGGAGTTTTGGGATGTTTTTTTAAAGTCCAGAAATGATTGCAATTTTTCAGATGTTAGAAACATTACTGACGACATTGATCCGAGAGATGCAGAATGATAATACTGAGGGTCGTAAAGCAGAGGCAAAAACTGTGGCTCGTAGATTTGTACGATCGGTAGCAAGAATCTTTGTCGTCATCAGTATTGAGATGTCACCTGATGCTAACAAAAAGAAAAGGTAAGTCACATGAGAATGGTGTCAAGTTATCTTCATATCTTTATAATGTGGATTCATTATTATTCGTGGGGCTCTTGTAGGTAAAGGTAATCCATGAACTTAAATGTTTATCAAAGTTAAAGTTTTCTATGGGCTTGTATGCAGATTTGGGAAAATCCAGAAATTCAATAATCCAAGAAAGTACCTTTTTTTACACCAGAATGCATTGAGTGTGTAGGTAAAGGTAGAATCTTTGGTTAGCTTGCTTGTTAGCTGAACCGTGAAGTTATTATTAGGTTAGGTATACAACCCTCCTTTTGGAGTAGTATAGTCCTACAGACAGATAGATTGGTAATCGGTCAGACTAGTCTACTCTTAAAGGAGGGTAGTTTACCTAACCTAGTAATGACTTCACTGTTCAGCTAGCAAGCAAACTAACCAAAGATATTACCTTTACCTACACACTTGATGCTTTCTGCTGTAATCCACAAAAATTGGTATTCATGCAATCAATGAATCCACAGTCGAGTTGTTTAAATTTATCTTTTAAAAAAAAATGATGAAAACTCTACACAATCTTGTTGCATGATAATGAACCATGTTAAACAGTATTTCATATCTTTAAAATCACATCTGAATAACAAAAATTGAAATTAAGTTCAAAAATTGCTATTTTAAGTTTGCTTCCTTTCACAGCTATGTTAAATTAATAGATACATGAGTAGGATTATATCATCTGGACACAGTAGTGTGGTGTCATTTTGAAGCTCTGAGAATGTCAAAATTGACATATTTTACCTCAAATGACAATTTTTCAAATAGTTTTGGGACAAAATAGATCTAACCCAATGCCTTACCTAAACAGATCAATATTTTACATCTTATTTAGTCTCATAACTTCATATTAATGGCAGTATCTCAAGGTGAGGCAAATTTTGGCAGTTTTTGCAGTTTTGCGTTATATGCAAAAAGAATGCAATGTTAATAAAGATAAAGTTAAAAAATATAAATACTGATATTATTGTACTATTGGTCCTTTTTCCTTGCAGTTCAACGTCTAAGTCATGTGAGGCATTAGTGAGATGTAAAAAGGCTTTCCAGGCTTTGATAAACATAGCTATTGAAGAACTTTGTGAGATTGGCAACTCACTAATTGCTCCAGTAAGAATGGGAGTCACAAGACCTACTGCTCCATTCTCATTGGTCAGTGGAAATATTGAAGCTGTACAGGTTAGTAACAAGTTATTTTGTGAGTCACAAGATTTACTGCTCCTTTCTCAGTGGAAATATTTAAGCCATACAGGTTAGTATCAATTTCTTTTTTAATTTTCAACACTAGCTTTTGATTTCATTGGACAAAGGAGTTGATATATTTATCAATCAGCTGTTTGCACAGTGTTATATGTTAAGGGTTAGCTGAAATAATCTCTTCCTTCTACTTCTATACTTTGCCTGCATTGTTCTTTTGTAAAAATTTCTCAAAATTAGACCAAGTGATATTTTGTATTTTGGTTTGTTTTACAAAACACCACAATAAGATAACAGATATAAAGATCAAACTACTGTCTTCATCTATATTTTTAATCACTATTGATATAACATAAAGTAATGTAACAGAAAATGGGACATAATATTGTAAATTCAGAAATCTTTGCAATGTTTTTATTATTGCAAAAATAACAAATTGATTGGTTTTGCAAAAATGAAAATTTTCATTTTAAATTTTGATAGCTTTATTTGCAATTGTCTGCAGCATTCCCTTAAATTGCAATATTTAAACTCACATTTTTGTCTATTCATCAATTGCTATAATAAATGCATGCACACATTTTGAATGCTTTTTAGTCACATTATGTTAGTTCAAAACAGAATGTCCTAGGAATTCATGTACAGAATGATTTGACAAACATTTGTGTGTCAGGCTTAAAACATTGCAAATATTTTAATAAAAAAACTTTGCAATCAAGGGTTCCAAATTTAACAAAAAGATAGGGGAGATAACTTGGCAATGATTTTGAATACCAAAAAAAGAATTCCACTATGATTTCTGTATTTATCGTTAAAGGGAAGTGAGGAGATATTCAATGTTGATCCACTTCCAGCCAGAACAAGTTCTTCAGACACTGGAACTGGTTCATCTTACATTTCTCACTCAAGTGTGCTACCATCACACCAGAGCAACAGGGATCCAGTTGAAAGAGACGATGATGAAATAATGCAAGCAGACGTTGAAGAGGTTTGTTCAATTATTTCATTTGATACTTGATTGTTTTATTTTTTTGCATCTCAACTATTTGAGTATGAATATGTTATATAGAATTTTATATAAAAATAAGGAGATGTGGTATAATTGTTAATGAGACAACTATCTACCAAAGTTCAAATGAAGTGGATGTTAGCAATTATGGGCAATTGTAGGGCCTTCAACAATGAGAAAAACCCATACCCTATAAGTGGCTAATTGAAGTCCCTGATATGAAAAAATGTGAACAATTCAAATGAGAAAACCAACGGCCTAATTTATAACAAAAAGTTTACAAAACACAGATATGGCAGACACGAACCATAGTATGCTTATGAATTCTTTATTTTAAACCACTCAATTTTGTACCATTATAGATTCTTTTGATCTTGTACAGACCTAGTGGTTTTCATGCAAACAGTTGGTCTAGTCCACACTATACCATACTTTGATAGGACCTTAGAAATTATCCTTTTAGGCATATGATGAATGAAATATAACTGTATTAATCCACAGTCAACAGGCAATAAGTCTATATATCAAAAAAATCTTACAAGAATCAAATATGGTAAATTATTTCTTTTGTTTTTTTAGGTTGAGGTAGTTGATGGATTGGAAAGAGACGATGACCAATCAGATATTGATCACAATGAAGACCACCAATCAGAACACTCAGATCAGGATCAAGGTCATGGTGACCATGAAGAAGGTAAGTAGATGTCTTTTTAGTGCTTGGCATGATTTTCCAATGAAATGTCATTTGCACAATCGGCCTTTTCAGGATTTGAATTACTGAGAGTAATTTAATTGGTCATACACCAAAATTAGAATAATGTGATGCCATTGGTTGAATTTCCATTGTTTATTTTTTACCTTATTAGCCTATTAGAACATTATGGTGTTAGCCTTTAAAAGTAGCACCCAGAGAGCATCTATAGCTTAAATTCAGTCTTAACTTCTTATGCACTTAAAGTTGCCATATTTGCCATTTTAGTAGTCATTAAGTCATTTCAAATATTCTGCCAACATTTTCTGTCAAAATTAAGATTTTTATCAAGCTTGTGATCACTAAGATGCATTTTGGATAGACTTGTAATTCACAGTCAATCTATTCTATTACAAGAAGGAAAGGGAACAAATCCAAAATGTCAATTATTAGAAGGTTATTCTTGTTAATTGTAAAGAAAGTTGGCCAAAAAATGTTGAAATGTCTTGAAAAACTTAACATTTGCTTTGTTTCACATGCAGAATAGCCAACCATATAAACTAGGTCCAGCAAAAAATTAGTAAAAAATTACTGTTCTACATGGATCAGTTTCGAAATTCAACTTCCTCCCTGGTAAATTATGTATGAACAATGTCTAAATCAGTATGTTTACATTATGGTACACAATTTCTTGGTTGGTCCATAAACATATTTACACTTTTGATTATTAAGCTGAATTTGTTCCTAAATGCAAATAGTCTTCTGACCTCATGCAACAATCACTTTTTAATGAGGATGTCAAATGCTTTATATTGAAATGCAAAGATTTGCTGGAACTTGTGTGACAGACAAATTTGCATAGAAGTCTAAAAATGTCTATTGAGAAATATATATTATTTTTCCCTGAAATGTCTATTACTTGTAGGTGCTGCTGAAAGTGATATGGATTTGGATTTGCTGGCAGAATCTGAGAGTGACAGTGAAAGTAGTCATAGCAACCAGGATAATGTTAGTGTACAGAGGAGTGCTGTTACCGCAGCAACAGCAGGTTCAGATGCAGGAACAGGTGAGTGTTATAACAGCAACCACGGCAACTCTTTGAGGGATTAACTTGAACTTTAACATGTATCATAGAACATTGAAACATTTTCAGAAAATTCATATCTTGATTATTGAAATTTTTCAAAAAACATTTTGTTAAGCACAATACTTGTCTAATTATGCTTCACCAAAACTTTTTAAAAGGAAAACAATAAAGACCACAAATAATAAACAGGCACAATTTTTAAATTACTCGTGAAAGTAATATGTTAAAAGAAACATTAGGAAATTGGTTTTTATAATTGCTAATAAACAAACTTGTATGGTTGTATTGTATATCTTAAAACAATCTTAAAAAGTGGTCCTCAGTGAAAAATTGTAGAAATCAATAATTTTTTAGTGTAAACATATTTTATTAAAGAAATTGTCATATATAAAGCTACAAGGGTAAAGACATGAATACGAAATATACAAGTGATTCAATTGGGATTAGGAAACAAGAGCAGTGCTCTTATATAATTTTTTAGCAGTAAATTTAAAGAATTATTTCTATTTAGGACCATTAAGTCTCGCCCATTTCTCAGAAGATAGTGGTGACTCTCCAGACTCGTCAAATCAAGAGGATGATTATGAGAGCGACGAAAACCAAAGTGAGGCTAATGATGCAGACGATATGAATTTTATTGATGAACAGTTAGAAAGATGTAATACATCAGGTTAAGACAGTACATTTACTTGCTTGTACAAAACATGGACAGTCTTTTCTAAGATCAGGTTTCTGTTTTACCTAGGCTAGTAAACAAATTCGGAAGTTTCAGCTATCGTCCTGAACATGCCTGAAATATTTGCCACTGGATATTAAGCAACCAAAAATTAATGCAGTTTCAGCTCACTTCTGACAAATTTAGTCAGGAAAAATTTTGGCACCTTTAAATTTTACTAAGTTTACATATCTAATCCTTATGCCAATGATTGATATGGACAAGAGCAGATGTGGGCCATATGTCAATGAGACAACAACCGAACAACCTAAAAAACCAAAGGACATAGGTTTATATATGGAATTAACAATAGGCAGGTGTCTATACAATATATCAAGCTCTTATTGGCCTTGAGTCTAGAAGAAAAGTGGTAAAAGTGGTATATTAAACAGTTTGTAGGTTATAGATTAGATATTAATGCAATACTGTAAATTCAGAAATTAATGCATTCATTTAATATTGCGATTTTTGAAGAATGAACAAAAATGCAAGATTAATTATTGCTAATTCAGGAAAATCTGCATACGGATTTGTGCTTCAGATATCAAAATGTGAGTTATTATTGCGATACTTGCCCAGTATTTTGCATTAATGAAAACCTCACACAATAATTTCTGAATTTACAGTATAAGTACATTTTATATTCTCTGTAAAAAATTTTAAATTGTTATGCTAGATCATGATCAATGCCGAAAATTGACTGTTAAGCTGATTATACCCTAGGCAAGTAACAGTAAAATTGAGTATGGAAACGGGGAATGTGTCAAAGGGACTAACAACCCGACCAAAGATCAGAAAACAGTGCATCAGTCCTGTGAACATTTGAGTTGAGGATACAGGGTTGGAAAATTACTAATCTTGCAGTAATAAACACCATCAAATCTTTTCACAAAAAAACTTATGAGTATAAAAAACACTTGTAAGTCATGAACAATTCAATATAACTTACAATCATTTTAATCGTAAGATTCTTTGTGAAAAAAGTCGCAGACCTGGCATTGGGCTATTGTAGTTTGAACTCCAGAATGGTACCTGGATATATTCCACTTCTGATACCTGGTGTTTGTACATAACAAATACAATTATTTATTGTCCTACCATCCTTAGAACAGTAAGACTTTTTAGGACTTAAAATTTTGACAATTTTGAAATGCTTTTTTTCATAGGGACTCATGGACAGAGAACTCTTCAAGCCCCACAGACAATGCAGTGGGCCATAAGACAGAGGGACACAACCTCCTCTAGACCAACACCTTCAGCTGCTGCTAATACTACCTCAGGTGAATATACCACTCTTCCTGCTTCATTTTCTGTACATTGTATTATTTTTCTTTTTTTTATAATTCTAAAAAATATGTTTTATGCAAATTTTAATGGAGGTATGGCAAAATTCTTTATCAAAATAGAAAAATTAAAAAACAAGAAATTATGAGTATCAACTATTTTGAGTATTAGGATAATCATGTTTTGTATATAGGATTATTGCAAGGTCTTATTTGTTCATGGAATGAGTGTGAGATGAACATATCCATTTTGCTGGGTTCATATGACCTTAACCTTATTTTAAAGGATCTTTTTGATGCTTTAGAACTAAGGTTTATGTGATATTTGTATTAAAGCTAAACAATAATGCTTGCAAGACACCTCAGCCTGTGCACTCTTGTTGTATTAGGTGTGTATCTTAGGTATAATACATGATAGGTCAACAATATTTGTTATTTGGTTATAAATCATAAGGTGTGTATGCATTTATGTCAGGTTTCATATGACTTTGATCTGAGTTTCAGAGCTCCTTGGCCTTTAAAACGAAGTAAACATTTCAGCAGTTGTGACATTAGTGTGTAAGCTCTTGAATAACTGTATACATGTAAATATAAGAATAAGGTGAAGTGGTATGATTGCCAATGAGACAACTATCCACCAAAGTTCAAATGAAATGGATGTAAGCAATTATAGGCAACCGTACAGCCTTCAACAATGAGAAAAACCCATACCTTATAGTCGACTATAAAAGGCCCCGACATGAAAAATATGAAACAACTCAATTGAGGAAACTAATGGCCTAATTTATAACAAAACAATTAACGAAAAACAAATATGACAGACATGAATCAACAACAACCACTGAACTACAGGCTCCTGACTTGGGACAGGCACTCAAAGATTGTGGTGGGGTTAAACAATGAATTTGAGCGCTCAACCCTCCCCTAACCTGAGACAGTGGTGTAACAGTACAACAGAAGAACAAAAAACTATAAAAATCAGTGGAAAAAAGGCTTAACTTATATAAAGCCTTCTCAAATTTTACAAATACTGCATGTTTATTACAGGAGGAACAAGTGGTCTGATATATATTGATCCCTCCACATTAAGAAGAACCACAACCGTGACGACTACATCCGCCCAAAGTCATGACAATGCTGTAACCATGACTACCACTGCCAGTCAGCTTGCCAGAGGGTTTGGAATAATAGTTCGTCAGATTGCCGACCTTCTTACAATGTTACAGGATTACCATGCCTTAGCTCCAGGATTGCCCAGGACATTAGACATATCAGATCAGGAAGCTATAGATTTACATGTAAGTTTTCTATACACAGGTAATCATAATAAATGCACAGGATTTTCGACATTTCAGATCAGGAAGCTATAGATTTACATGTAGACAGGTAATTATTATAAATGCACAGAATATTTGGCATTTCTTACCAGGAAGCTATAAATTTACATAAAGGTTTACTATAGATAGGGTATTATAATAATGCACAGGATGTTTGACATTTCTTACCAGTAAGTTTAGATTTACATACAGGTTTACTAAAGGCAGGTAATTATAATAAGAGAATAAAGCTTAAACATTCTTTTTGATAGGAAGTCATAGTTTCACTTTTAAGTTTCTAAAATTTTTATCACTATTTTCCTAGACAAAGTCTATTATATTTTTAGCTTATGATGTCATCACATTCTCAAGCGAACGTAACTGACCCTTGTATGAAATAGTTGCAACCTTAATTTAAGTATAATAACATGATTTATTATAAACTAGAACTAGCAGTTCTGTGAGGCATACAACATGCTTTAGTTTTATTTACAGTTTTTCTCCGAGTGGAATCTACGCCATACATGGGAGTGGTTATTTGATGTGATGGACTCGACAGAAGCTCAGCTGAGATTTGGTTCAGCATTAAGTAACACCTCAGACCAATCTAACCCTGTGCATCCACTGCACTCCAACTACGTCAGGACTCAGAGGGAAAGAAACAATCAGGAAGAATCTCATCCAATATCACAATTTCTGGAGAGACGTAGAGCGAGATTCGGTACTATAGCATGTAAGTTAAACAAAATACGTCATACTTTCTAATAAGTTATGAAAATGAAAGAATGTTTCAAACTAAAATTCTGATACTGTTGATTCATTATTATTATGGGTGGTATACCTATTTTCATGGATATCATGGTTATAAGTCAACAACAAATTTAAGTGTCAATGAAGTACAATATTTTTGGGATATATGTAGACTTAGGCTAAACCACAAAATTTCAAATCTCCTTGAAAATACAGTTTTCCTCATTCCACGAAAATTGATGCCCTTGATGAAAAGAAAATAATCCACAGTATCTCAATTTTCTTGAATTAAACATTTTAAGAGAAAATATAATGTATCAAAACTTTGTGAAAATATATTGTGTCTAAAAAAAATTTGGTGGGAAAATTATGCCTCTGGTTTTAACATAGGAACAGGAGACTCAAAGAGATTTAAATGTTCAATATACAATGTGCAATAATACATAAAAATAAATGGTAATTGCTAAATATTATGACAAATATGCCTCAAAAGACATGTGAGGAAAACATTAAAGAAGTAGTAACCCAAATAATACAACATAGAAAAAAAAGACTTTAGAGTATCTATAGATCATCTTCAATGTACTCATTGATTAATAAGCGTCCACACTATCTTACAAGCAACCTGGTGTCTAAGATTAGTTGTGAATATATTTGGTAGAGAACAACAGATTTTTGACACCTACATAACTCTTATGGTAGACACAAAAACATGAGGTGAAGGGGACAATTATGAACAATGTTTATGGCTTTGAACAGTCCCATAAACATGGTGGGGGTTTAACTAGTTTCGTAGTTTTTTTTTATCTCCTCAACATCTTTCATTGGAGGATAAAAAAGAGAACATTAGAACAAATGAAACTAGAAAAAACACATTATTTATTTATACGTGTATTTATTTTTATAATTTTATAATGTCTTTTTAAAATAATGAAAATTATAAATGGAAGTTGAATTGCAAAATTTTAAAACATACATAAGTTAAAAGCATGAAGTAAAGAGAATATATTAGAGAAATCAGAAGAATTTGCAGTTCAATTAATTTTTTGTACTTTATTACTGATTCAGGGAATAAAATGTATAATAAGTTAACCATGAATAAATGCACAGAAAAATTTTAACCAAACTAACATAATTCAAGCATATTTATGATCTAAAAAGTACTAAACAATACACTTGTATAGTAATTACACACTTTTTTTTTATTTTACAGCAGCTGATGGCAGTGTTGCTAGGAGAGATTTTCTAAACTATGCATTGTCATTGATGAGGTCACATAATGACGAGCATTCAGACTCTCTTCCAAGTTTGGACATATCGGCTATGCGTCATGTTGCTTATGTCTTTGATGCCTTGATATATTACATGAGAAGTGGGACAGATTCTGATACTGATGTGATACGTGATGGGATATCTGTGATATCATGTGATCATGACGAAAATGAAAATGAGGAACATGATGACGAAATAACGGGAAACAGTTTGTCTGGAGTTGAAAATGAAAGTATGGATGGTGAAAGTGAGACGACAGGGAAGTCTGGCAGAAAACATCCATTTTTTCATCGTTCTGAATCTACCATATTTTTAGGATGTCCTCCTCCAGATCCTTTTAAAACACCTTTAGTAGAAGCTCTCCCATTGGCTGACCAGCCACACCTTCTCCATCCAAATTCAAGGAGAGAAGATTTGTTTGGAATGGCGAGACAAACAGTATCTGCTGTAACTTCATGTGAAACCAAAGTTCAGCCTGCATTCACTGAGCCATGGAACCTGTCTGATAAAGTTCCAGTACGCATGGCCTTGACTGCTAGACTTTCTGACATACCTGTCCCCACAGCTACAACTGCTGTGCCAGGTACCAGTTCAACAACAGCTCCACCTGTGACAACATCTGCTACAGACTTGTCGTATAATAATGCTAGTGTCATAGTCAAACCTCTGTCTCATATGCCATCAACTAGTTCCTTGTTTAATCCAAATCTACCGGGACCATCTCAACATAGTAGAGTCCCAGAGGCACCATTTCACAACAGATTTCCTACTGAAGAACCAATGAACTTATCATCATCACATGAAGTCAGTCTTTCCAGTGATTTATCTCAAGCAGACACTCAATCACTGGAGCAAAAAATTGAAGGGCAACAAGCTAGTGTTATCGTGCATGCCAGCTCTGCACAAGCCTCTTCGTCTGTTTCAAAGTTATCGTCTGCGAGCTTAACTGCCTCTCCATTAAAATCTTTGTTATCGTCTCAAGATGATAAAATTACTTCTGATTTTCCATCTCAGTCTTCACATGAAAGGTCAGATAGTGAATCCAAAGGTCAAAGTTCACAGAGTGTAAGGTCAGATGAAACACCTTGCAGTATGGACACAGTTATATCAGGAAGTGCTTTGTCAACAGAGGGCAGCACTGGTCCTCAGACTAGTAGTACACTAAGTGGGTGAGTGTAATATAATCAGCAGGTTCATATGTATCTTTTTATCTTATTAATTTTAAATTGTCCATTTAATTAAAAATTTGAAAACTTTCTATAGACATGAATTGCTAAGTTCATTGGTTGCAAGGCTAGTCAAAGATCCTTTTATTAAATATTGAATAATTTACATTTGAATCATAGTGCTACTTTATCATCAGTTGTGTTTTAAATTTACAGACTAATTATTTATCTTTTCTTCAAAGTTATGTTGCAAGTAGACTAGCTCAATCTGAGGTTTGAATAAAATATCAAATAACATTAAAATTGTGACTTTTTTTATAATTTTATACATAATGTGAAATGAAAATGTTTTAGAAGTCTTGGTGCAAGTGTACCCAGTTCAAGTACAGAAGGACCTGTAGATATAGTAGGAGCCAATGAAAATGTTGCTAACACTGTTGTCATAGAAACATCTCAAGCATCAACATCTGTCTTGTCACCAGCTACTGCACCATTTCCATTTACATCAACAAGGTAAAATTAGTTGGCTGCAACCCAGTCATTCTATATTCTCTATGGGCTGAATGAATAAGATTTAAAAAGTTATAAATAGAGAGAAGTTTAGAATATGCCTGTTTCCACAATTAATTTTTGACTTCTTCATACAAAATAGACTTTGACCATATCTCATCTCAAGATGGTTTGATATCAGTGATATTTTCTGTTGAATCCAATGGTAGTATAGCACACACAGAAAGCTTGACAAATATATTACTGTTTTCCTTTCAAACTAGAGTTGCAAGTAGATAACTAGAAATTGAAAGTCAAAAGTCATCATAAAAAAAAGGAAGGACAAAATCATAAGAGACATCGCTATTACATATACACATTTTGATTTACAAACTTTAGAAATGTATCAATGTGCGATAAGAATTATTACTTCAAATTTGTAAAACTGTAGAGAAAAACTGAACAGATTTAAGAATAGGCCAAAGACATTTCAGAATACCTTAAATTATATATATTCAAAAAATAATCTTAAAATATTGGGCTTTGACGAAACCCAATCTCCAGTTCCTAAAATTGCATGGAAGGAATTGCATCTTGTTATAAAAAGAAGTTATTCTCAAGGGAAAGCTTAAATGAATTTGCTGCACAATGAACATCAACAAAAAAAAAATAATCAAAAAAGAAACAAAATATTCAATAAATTGTATGGCATCAAATGGATCGAGAAAAAAGGAAGATATAAATTGAATAACCTTCAATTGCAGCAGACAGAATCCTATTGGTCAGCAATTGTCACATGATGTTCTCTTAGGAAGATGGCGTTTGGCTTTAGACTTATTTGGGCGTGTCTTCTGTGATGATGTCGGGGCAGAACCTGGATCTGTGATTAGTGAGCTAGGTGGATTCCCTGTGAAAGAAAGTAAATTCCGAAGAGAAATGGAGAAGATTCGTAACTCTCAGCAGAGAGATTTAACACTTGAGGTAAATAGATTGTAGAAAAGAACCTTTCATATTTGTATTTTTATTCATTTATTGTGGAACTGAGAAAGGCTATCCCTATATTTGGTCTCTTATGTTCCAGATTTTTCATTTTCAGTTTAACTACTGTTTAATGTCCATCTTTAAATTTATAAATAAACAAAGTTCACGATTTAAACATTAGATTAGACTTTTTGATTGACAGTATGTATTTGATGGGCAATATCTACTGTCATAGGAAAATTGAGTTAAATACTATCTGTATATAAAAACACTCGCAAAGATATATATTTTTACTGTTCTGTTCATGTATTAACAGATGATTTTTTTTTCCAAATTAAACAGGTAGAAAGGGACCGAAACCAGTTAATTGTCCAGTCTTTCAAGCAGCTAAACAATCAGTTCAACAGAAGAACAAATACTAGTGGTCAACCATTGGCTGTACATAGGGCAAAGGTTACTTTCAAGGATGAGCCTGGAGAAGGCAGTGGGGTGGCAAGGAGTTTTTATACTGCCATTGCTAATGTAAGACTTATTTTATAGCATATAATACAAGAGGGTCTAATACTGATGCTGGTTCCCAGCTTAATCTAGGGATTTCCTGTGGATTCATTATTATTTGGGGGATACCAGTTTTTGTGGATTTTGTGGATTTATTAAATGTTCAACTAAGTACAAATTTTCTATAGGCTTGTATGCAGACTTTGGCAAAATCCACAAAATCACAGACTGTAAATTCAGAAATTATTGAGAGGTTTTAATTAATGTGAATAATTCGACTGGGTGAGTATCGCAATAATAAGAACTCGCATTCTAACATCAGATACATATATTTGTATGCAGATTTTCCAGAAATCCCAATAATAAATGTACGCATTTTTGTCCATTTTTCATAATTTCGCAATAATTTCTAAATGAACAGTATCCACAAAAATAAATTTTTCCTCAGTCCTCGAAAATTGGTGCCCAAGAAAATGAAGAAATCCACAGTATGTGGAGGATCTCTTGATCTACTGGCACGGTACGTAGTGATTTAAATAATGTTCATAATATCGTGATTTTTAGAAATTACCGAAAAAGTTTGAAAACTATGTCACCATGGAATATTATACAGTAGTTGCAGAAATTATTGCACACAATTATAATTACAAATTTTTACCAGCAGGCAAATATTTGAAACTTATTAATGTGATTTTAGGAAAGCTGCATACAACTAATTCAATTAAAAATCAAAATTCAAATTTTAGTAGATGTGAGACAAATCTAGTCGCATGTTTTGTAATAATAAAAATGCCATAAAAACCCATGAATTAGCAGTTTTTAAACTACAATGAATATCAACATGTAATAAAAACAAGATTTGAACACTAGCTTAGGGATATTCCATCAAACTTAATGTGGGAGTATAGGAAGGGACGTTTTATTTTTGGACATGGGTTGTGGGACATTATGGTAGTATGCCCATTTGATGTACTGTAAGTTCAGAAATTATTACGAGGTTTTTATTAATGCGAATAATGGGACTAGATGAGTATACCAATGATAAGAAATCACATTCTTATATATGATACATATATCTGTGTGGAGATTTTTCGGAAATCGCAATAATTTACCTCACAGTTTTGTCAAATCTTCAAAAATCGCAATAATAAATGTACACAAAAATTTCTGAATTAACCGTATGTAAAATTCCTTAAAAGAAAGTATGGTGGTTGTAGAAGGGTTTTAGAAAATCTGTTCCTACCCTCCCACATACATTTAAATAGAATAGCTCCAACAGTTGCTTCGTTTATAAGCTACTGGTATTTTGGCTAGAGGGAACTTTTTTGTAGCATTTATTTTCCCATAATCAACCAATCTATCACTACTGATGTTTTTTCATCATAGGTCAATCAATAATCACTAAAACTGTAAAACGGTAAAAACTGAACAAGATATATATATACAATAATAATAAAACCATGATTTATTAGATGTAACATCATCACTAACATGTTTATTCTTGTATTTCTTATTCTGAAATGTATTTTACTGTATATAATATATATGTTATGTATGTGGCGAGACTTTGAAAAACTATTGAATCTTGCAATCGTGCAAAAATCCTTAAATTTAATAATTTGCATTCAATAGCTTTTTAAAAAAATATGTATTTCAGGCTGTTTTATCACAAGAGAAGTTACCATCCTTAGACGGTGTCATGGTTGGTCAGAAATCATCATCATACAGTAAGTATCTTATCACATCAGCAGGTATTACAAGAAAAACAAACATAAGACTTCATTAATAAAAATATGATATTGTGTGCAGCCATTTCCTAAAGAGTGCATGCTATAACTCATCAGAAAACAGGACAATTACTTCGGTATGAGTTACTAATTTGTTTCAAAGAATTTAAGTAGAATAAATCAACTCTGTTTATCATTAAAAACATTATCTGATAACTGCTTCAAATCTAGGAAATTGTTTATTGAGTGTGCTTTAATTGTGCCTACCTTTTAAAACCACACAAACCTCGAACATGCATCTTTTATTCCAGACCTGATTCAAAGAGCAAGATCTAGAGACAAAGAAAGACAAAGACAGCAAGCCAACATCCAGAGACGTAGAAGTCGCGACAGAGAATTAAGATCTACATTATCATTAGATGCTCCACCATTTTATATGCCCTCTGACCCCGCTGGAACAAATAATAATAGTACACCTACCACTGTTCCCTCTAGTGAGAGTTCGTCAGTGACAGATAGTGGGAGTGACACAATTTCTCAGTACAGACGACAACTCGGTGAACGGTTGTATCCAAGAGTTAGTGCATTACAAGCTGTAAGTATTTATGAATATTCATAAGAAATTCCCCCTTGAAATGCAGCTCTCAGTAAGGGCTTTTTTGTTACTTTCTGACATCATGTGTTTTTTTTGTGTGTCGTTATTTTCTTGGTTTTCCTGGGTTTTTTTATGCCCCTGCTGTAGGCAATGGCGGCATTAAGTGTTACCCTTGATCGTCCTTCCGTTGGCCCGTTTTTTCATCCATCCCATTTTAGTTTCCGCACTCTAACTTAAGTTTTCCTCATCCAAATTTTATGAAACTCACACAAAATGCTAAGAACCACAATACGCAGACAGAGTTCGAATTAGGGCAGTGAGTCACTTACTGTTCTAGAGTAATGCCCCATTTTAATTTGAAAATTGCAAAGCTTGAGCGGGGCATTCGTGTCCTCAGACACATTCTTCTTTTATTTTATTAGTTACAATTCCATATACAACAAACACTCAGAATTTAAAGGTAGTTATATTTTTATATGACAAATTGAATTTACAATTTTTATAGATGGATAAAAGATTCAAGTGGTATGTCTGGGTTGAAATGTGAATCATTGAAGATTCAAGATAGGGTTTTTTAAGAATTATAAAGTGTCATAACCATACATTAGAAGCAGTGATTAGTCCTTTTCAAGTATTTTATGGGTCTATAATGACAGAGTAAAAATAAATGTCCATATTAATCAAATATGAAAAAAAGAGGAATAGTGTATATACATCAATAAAGTAGCTTAGTTACAGCACAAAAACTCACAAAAGGTTAATAGAGGTCAACAATTTTGAAAAGATGGAAGAATTTTTCTATTTTCACAATGTCACAAATGCTCTAGATAAAAAGCTTAAGTTCAAAACTTATATGAAATCATTCTTAAACTCGAATGAAAGTTCATTTTGAATATATAGATATAAGAAGATATCAATGGTTATCAATGACTTTCCTTGTTTTGTAGTCTTTAGCTCCAAAGATCACAGGTATGTTGTTAGAATTATCTCCTGCTCAACTCCTGCTGATGTTGACGTCAGAAGAAACACTTCGACAGAGAGTGGAGGAAGCTGTAGAACTTATCCAGTCCCCAGGAAGGTGTGTATATAATATTTCTCCAATTCTTAGCTAATTTATACTTTTCCCGAATGGATGACTATTTTTTATGAACAATTTATGGTTGGCTTGATCTCAGCTTTTCATTGTTCAAAATTCTATTATGACGACACATTTTCTTGCTTTTCTCTGATTATGCTATTGAAACGTCATGAAAAGGGCAACCATGTATGATGACGTCACATAGAACACAGTCATTTTGCAGATCATTGAGAAAGGAAGATAAAGTAGGCCTTCATCGTCTAAAAATAATTAGAGAAACAGATTCCATCACCATATCTTGTGCGTGCAATACAATATTTCCCCATTCTCGACAGTAAAATTTTAAATATTTCAAAATTAAATTTGAAAATTTAACTGTCTTGGATGAGAAATATTGTATCCCACTAAAAGAGAAAGAGATGGGTTTGATTGCAGCTTATTTTGTATACTGATTGAAAATCCAAAAGTCGGAATTTTGAAAAAGGTATCAAAGTCTTAAAAACCAAAAAAATTATCTTATTTTATCGATTTTTTTTTTAAACCTGCCACTGTATCTCAAAAAATTCTCTTGAAGTCGGACACATTTGAGATCATAAAGAGTTGCAGAATTCAAAGCATTATTAGATTTTATACATTAATATTTACTATATATTTCAGGGAACTGAGCGCTGAAGCATTGCTAGATTTAGATATATTTAATTTATCTGCGACGGATAAAAAGAAGAAGGTAACAGAAAGACGTACTGACATTGATGATGAGGAGGACTTGGATGATAGTTCTCCTTTATTTTGGCAACCTGGAAAACGTGGTTTTTATTCCCCACGACCAGGAAAAAACTCACCTGAAAGACTCAATGCATTTAGGAATGTTGGAAGGTATGATTTTTTTTCATGTGTGTTTCTGAGAGTGAATGGGTTGTTTAAAGTACATAGGAAATTTTCTGTTTCTTAGAAAATAACTATATAAAAGGATTGTACAAATTGTCATCTTTGTTTTATTCCTAGCCGTTGCCTGGGGATGCACACATCATTTTTATCGAGCCTTCGACTTTTGTTGAAAAAGCGAGACATAGCGATCCTACATTCTGTCGGCAGCGGTGTCCACAAATATTCACTCTGTGGTTAAAGTTTTTGAAATTTTAATAACTTTCTTAAACTATCCTGGATTTCTACCAAACTTGGACAGAAGCTTGTTTAGGATCATAAGATAATATTCAAAAGTAAATTTTGTCCGTATTTTACTTATAAATGGACTTAGTTTTTCTGCCAGGAAACATTACATTCACTCTGTGGTTGAAGTTTTTGAAATTTTAATAACTTTCTTAAACTGTCCTGGATTTCTACCAAACTTTGAAAGAAGCTTGTTTATGATCATAAGATAGTATCCAGAAGTAAACTTTAAAAAAAAAAAATTCCATTTTTTCCGTATTTTACTTATAAATGGACTTAGTTTTTCTGCCAGTTAACATTACATTCACTCTGTGGTTAAAGTTTTTAAAATTTTAACAACTTTCTTAAACTATCCTGGATTTGTACCAAACTTGGACAGAAGCTTGTTTATGATTAAAAGCTAGTATCTAGAAAGAAATTTTGTTAAAATTTTGTTCCATTTTTTCTGTATTTTACTTATAAATGGACTTAGTTTTTCTTCCAGTTAACATTACATACAGTCTGCAGTTTAAGTTTTTAAAACATTTATTAGATTCATAAACTATCCTGGATTTTTACAAAACTTTAACAGAAGCTACTTACAATCAAAAGATAGTATAGAGAGGGATATTTTTATTAATTTTTTTCCTCATTTTTGTTGAGCCTGCGATTAACAGCAAAAGTAGGCGAGACACTAGGTTCCACGGAACCCTTACAAATTTTTTATTCAAGTAACTAGACCTCTCAAGTATTAAACATTAAAATATTCTTCAATAGAATGTAAAATATAACATCTGATATGTTTCACCAAATTTTTTTATTGAGAACATTTATTATATCCCTGCTTCAAAGGTGGAGGTATACTGGTTTACCTCTGTACCTTACACATTTCTGTTAAATTTTCTTTGAAACTGCAAATCATCGCACATACTGTTGCTTTACCAGTTTTATATGATGTTATTGAATAGATGATGAATATATTCTATGGAAAGCACTTCCCTAAAGTATTGTAATAATGCCAATGAAATCTGATAGGACATATTTTTAATATTTTAATGTTGATGAATTTAATTTCAGAATAATTGGTTTATGTTTGTTACAAAATGAAATGTGTCCGCTATTCTTAAATCGTCACGTACTGAAGTACATCCTTGGACGTAAGATTGGCTGGCATGACCTAGCATTCTTTGATTCTGTTATGTATGAAAGTTTACGACAATTGGTGCTAGACTCTGAGAAAAAGGATGCCAGTTTGTTATTCACTGCCCTGGATATGAATTTCTGTGTGGAAATGAACCCAGAATTGGTAAGATGTTTATATGTTAATAAGGACTGCAAAAATTTGATTTTCCACTGCCCTCTGTATGAATTTCTATGTGGAAATGAATCTGGAATTGGTAGGATAATTATATGTTAATGAAGACTGCACAGAATTTTATTTTCATGATAAGCCACACATGAGAAAGAAGATTTGTTTCACTTTAAGAAATAAGTGGAGATGTAGGTATATGTAAACAAGACAGTCACCAAACAATACTTAAAAATTCATTTAGTGGTAGACATATGCATATGGTCTTCAACAAAGAAATAAGTATCCATACAACATGTAAAACTCTAATCACAATAAGTCACAATAAGTTAACAGACTACCGAAAAAGGAGTAAGTTCGGTAAGGGTCTAATTTGGCCCTGATTATTAAGTTCAATGTTTCAGTATAACATGTGTTTTAAGTTGATGAAAAGACATGTGAGAAAGTTATATAGAAATATTTTTGCCAAAGTTTTATTTTTAAACATTGATTTTGACATCCCAAATAGGTTAAAAATAGAGATTTTTGCGAAATTGGACAAAATTGTCCGGATTTCAACCAAATTAAGACCTAGGAAACATAGAGCACAGACGTCGACAAACAAAATATTCAAGTCAGATATGTAAAATGTCATAACAAACATTAGGCTTAAATATCTTTGTTGTCGACGCATGCGCTCTATGTTTCCTCTCCAAAAAATCAACGTAAATTTGCCCATTTTCATTGAATTTTCACGGAAAATCAAAATGAGTGCTATTTGTGACGTCATGAATAGAACGCAAAAACATAAATTTTCAACAAAATGGTGTTTTTTCAATCTAGTCATTATATTACCTATGATTCCTTGTGACATTGGTCAATAAATCCTAATTTCAATTTTCAGCTAGAATAAGGGGCCATTTTAGGGCCTTATCGAACCTACTCCTTTGTTAACAGCACCAAATTCCTTACTCAATACAAAACATTTAAGTTGTGAAAAGAAACATTTTGAATAAAATAATTTTTGACCAGGTTGCACAAAATTTAAGGTTTTAGTGAAAAATTTTCATTCTTTTGTGACATTATCTAAATCAAAGTTTTCTCCCTATAGAAAGAAAAAAGACAGATAAAAAGTTACGTCTGCTACGTAGTATATGGTTTTCATGTAGGAGTTTCAGCTTTACCTTTTCCATATTACTTTCATACCTTCACATAGTTTTTTTCCTAAAAATGTTGATGGAGTTTAAATCACATGTATGAGAAAGACCAAGAATAATTGTGTATTTTGTTGATAATAGGGTGGCGAGTCAGTAGAATTAATTCCCGGTGGTGCTGATATTGAGGTCAATGCTCAGAATGTGCATGACTATGTTAGAAGATATGCTGAACTTAGGATGGTGAAAGTTGCAGAGAAAGCTCTAAAGGTATGTGCAAACCAAGTTAAGCTTATTAGAGATATACAAGGGTCTGCAAAAGGGGGGGGTCTTCATTTCTTTTCTTTTTTTTTGCCATTTTCTCTTTCTATGGTTTTTTTTTGCCCATTATTCATTGTTATTTTACTCAATTTTTCTCTATTTTTTATTCTTTTGAACTATACTTCTTTATTTTGTAAACCCCAACCAGACCCCCATAAATACAAGATTTTGACAAGAAATGATTGCTGTTGTAAGAAGTTCCTATCTGACAAATTTCCAAGATTTCCAATGAATTTATTAGTTTTGCTTACATGACATGTCAGTCCATTAGATAATAGTTTGTTTTAGTTGTTATTACTGTCAGCCTGAATTTTGAAAATGTGGCAGTCAGCCATGAGAGAATAGGGTAAGACTTTCAAGGTGCACTGTCATCTGAAAACACTAAATATCAGTGTGTCTGTATAACTGTGTTCTAATGAAGTGCACATAAAAATAAGTGTGTTCACCGGCTATTATGTTTGTGCATACTAATAAATATCAGCAAAAAGTGTCAGATTAAGGGGGTCTTGGAGGTTTTTGTCCCCCCCCCCACCTTCTGTGATTGGGAAATATATCATTTTTATACGACCGCAAAAAAATTTTGTGGTCGTTTATTGGTATGATGTTGGCGTCGTCGTCGTCGTCGTCGTCGTCGTCGTCCGGCGTCGTCGTCGTCGTCCGGCGTCGTCGTCCGAATACATATTGGTTTTCGCACTCTAACTTTAGTTTAAGTGAATGGATCTTTTTGAAATTTGACCATAAGGTTAAATACCACAAAAGGAAGGTTGGGATTGATTTTGGGGGTTATGGTACCAACAGTTAAGGAATTAGGGGCCAAAAAGGGGCCAAAAATGAGCATTTTCTAGTTTCCAGACAATAACTGTGGAAAGGTGTATGGATCTCTCTGAAATTATACTACAAGTTTCCATACCACAAAGGGATGGTTAGGATTTGCTTTGGGGGGTTATGGCTCAAACCGTTTAGGAATTAGGGGCAAAAAAGGGGGAAAAACAAGGTTGTCCTGGTTAATGGACAAATACTTTAGTACAAAACATAATTTAAAGCAGTGTAAGGGAGATAAATCAAATACATCATTGAAATTATCTCCCTTACACTGCTTTTAAATTATGTATAAAGTAATGGTTAATGAACAATAAAGATAATCTAAAACAGTGTAAGGGAGGTAATCCAAATACAACGTTTTGGTTACTTCCCTTACACTGCTTTTAAATTATGTTTAAAGAAATGCATATTTATAAAGGAAGACCAGTAAAAATATCTGCAAATGTTTTCATCTTTTTTTTTTACAAAAAAATCCATATGAAAGATTTGACACTATATTTTTATTAATTCTATTATAAAATAGATTAAGTTAGCACTATGGTAAATTTAAATGGGTAATTATGGTTGCCAACTCCATTGGAAATTTGAATTGAGATTATGACCATATCTTGAGGGAAAGAATTTTTTTTGGGGAAAAAGGGGGGGGGGGGATAAAAAGAAATTGTGGGGGGCCAATTTTTTCTCATTTCAGATTTCAGAAATTAAAAAGAATTATTCTTCAAATATTATTTTTTTTTCAAATTTCAAATATTGAAAAATTTCAAGAAGTAATCTTTAATTGCACAGTATGGCGCATTAGATTTGTAAAATCTTTGATCACATTTATTTATTTGTTATGCCGAATCTAACAGTGTATTTAGATTTTTAATTTTGGGTCCAGTTTTCAAATTGGTCTACATTAATGTCCAAAGGGTCCAAAATTAAACTTTGTTTGATTTTAGCAAAAATTGAATATATGAGGTTCTTTGATATGCTGAATCTAAACATGTATTTAGATTTTTGATTTTTGGACCAGTTTTCAAGTTGGTCCAAATTGGGGTCCAAAATTAAACTTTGTTTGATTTCAACAAAAATTGAATATATGGGGTTCTTTGATTTGCTGAATCTAACCATGTATTTAGATTTTTTATTTGTGGACCCCGTTATCTAATTGGTTCATATTGAGGTCAAAAGGGTCCAAAATTAAACTTTGTTTGATTTCATCTAAAATTGAATTATTGGGGTTCTTTGATATTCCAAATCTAACCGTGTATTTAGGTTTTTAATTTTGGGTCCTGTTTTTTAAATTGGTCTACATTGAGGTCCAAAGGGTCCAAAATTAAACTTAGTTTGATTTTGACAAAAATTGAATTCTTGGGGTTTTTTGATTTGCTGAATCTAAACATGTGTTTAGATTTTTGATTATGGGCCCAGTTTTCAAGTTGGTCCAAGATAGGGTCCAGTATTCAAACTTTGTTTGATTTCAACAAAAATTGAATATATGGGGTTCTTTGATATGCTGAATCTAAACATGTATTTAGATTTTTGATTATGGGCCCAGTTTTCAAGTTGGTCCAAATTGGGGTCCAAAATTAAACTTTGTTTGATTTCAACAAAAATTGAATATATGAGGTTCTTTGATATGCTGAATCTAACCATGTATTTAGATTTTTTATTTGTAGGCCCCGCTATCAAATTGGTTCATATTGAGGTCAAAAGGGTCCAAAATTAAACTTTGTTTGATTTCATCGAAAATTGAATTATTGGGGTTCTTTGATATGTCAAATCTAACCGTATTTTTAGATTTTTAATTTGGGTCCCGTTTTTTAAATTGGTCTTCATTGAGGTCCAAAGGGTCCAAAATTAAACTTAGTTTGATTTTAACAAAAATTGAATTCTTGGGGTTCTTTGATATGCTGAATCTAAACATGTGTTTAGATTTTTGATTATGGGCCCAGTTTTCAAGTTGGTCCAAGTTGGGGTCCAAAATTAAACTTTGTTTGATTTCAACAAAAATTTAATATATGGGGTTCTTTGATATGCTGAATCTAACCATGAATTTAGATTTTTTATTTGTGGGCCCCGCTATCAAATTGGTTCATATTGAGGTCAAAAGGGTCCAAAATTAAACTTTGTTTGATTTCATCAAAAATTGAATTATTGGGGTTCTTTGATATTCCAAATCTAACCGTGTATTTAGATTTTTAATTTTAAGTCCCGTTTTTTAAATTGGTCTACATTAAGGTCCAAAGGGTCCAAAATTAAACTTAGTTTGATTTTAGCAAAAATTGAATTCTTGGGGTTCTTTGATATGCTGAATCTAAACATGTGTTTAGATTTTTGATTATGGGCCCAGTTTTCAAGTTTGTCCAAGTTGGGGTCCAAAATTAAACTTTGTTTGATTTTAACAAAAATTGAATATATGGGGTTCTTTGATATGCTGAATCTAACCATGTATTTTGATTTTGGACATTGGACCATAATAGGTAAATTAAAAAAAATTCAAGTTCTAAGACCACATTCTTTCTGTGTCAGAAACCTATGCTGTGTCAAATATTTAATAACAATCCAAATTCAGAGCTGTATCAAGCTTGAATGTTGTGTCCATACTTGCCCCAACTGTTCAGGGTTCGACCTCTGCGGTCGTATCAAGCTGCGCCCCAGCGAAGCATTTTATTTTAGCATGAAATGGACCAAAATTTTGTTTGCTGTGCTCTGCTTGTATATATTCTGTTTTCTGGAATTGTGCCCCCCTTTTCAAAAATCATGTATAATTGAATCATGTAGGAGTCACAATATGCAAAAAATACAAAGAAAAAAAATTTGAAGGTGTATAAACATATAAATTTGCAAGTTATACACTGACCACACTACAAGGAAAATATCAAAGGAGATAACTGCTTCTCCAGACCTATTAATCTTCATTTCTAAACATAAAACTTTAAAAAAAGAATAAGCACGATTTTTACTTATATAAACAGTGATGAAATATATATGTAAATAATTTTTTTCAGAGTTTACAACAGGGTGTTTTTGATGTTATACCTGCTGCTAACTTAGAAGGACTGACTTCAGAAGATTTACGATTGTTGTTGAATGGTGTCGGAGATATAAATGTACAGACTCTGATTAGTTACACATCATTTAATGATGAGAGTGGTTAGTTTATTCATATTTTTAAATAGAGATGTTACAGTACTGTGGATTCATTTATTGTCGAGCCTTCGACTTTTGTCGAAAAAGTGAGACATAGCGATCCTACATTCCGTCGTCGGCGGCGGCGTCCACAAATATTCACTCTGTGGTAAAAGTTTTTGAAATTTTAATAACTTTCTTAAACTATCCTGGATTTCTACCAAACTTGGACAGAAGCTTGTTTATGACACTGGTAGACCTATTTGGCAAATGACCGCGATTTTTGGATAATCTGCGCGGAACGGAAAATAATTAGAGGTTCATCGTAAATTTGCTGTGTCACAGAAAATTATGCATGTCATCCGGAGATTTACCGTGTCGGCGGGAATTTGCCGTTTGTCCGATAAAACTGGTGTGTATTGAGTCATTGATAGAACCAGTGATGCGTGAGCGACGGTTATTAATAGATCGTTGTATATAGATGTTTACATAATCCATTATACAGTGTCGACGGGAATTAGCCGTTGGTCCGATAAAACTGGTGTGTATTGAGTCGTCAATAGAACTATTGGTGCGTGAGCGACGGTTATTAATAGCTCGTTGTGATATATACAATGTTTACAGTCAGATAAAAAAAAACTGTCTTATTACCCTTTTCAGTCGAGATAATAAAGTTACTTAATATTTAAATATCGAATTTGGTTATTTTTCAATAAAGAAAAATCTATTTTAATGTGACCGATGAACAGGATGAATACACGCGGTAACTTTGAAATACACAACTACAAATATTCTCACCTTATAAAATTCTTCTTTATTGTCATGTTTAGAAAAGAAATCAGTTCCTGTACTAATAGTCTTATTACTGTAGATGCCGTAATCCGGCAAGATGTCACATACTGATTTGAGACTTGTTTAATAGAAAAATATATGTATATGTCCGAGGCCAGAGATCATTTAAATTTCATTGGCAAATATGAATTTTTACTACGATCTGATTTACCTGTGTGATCCATTAATCTTTATTAATGAAATGCACATTTATACTCCTAGGGTTGAAGGCATATATAAACAAAACAACATGATTCGATGAGATAATAACAAGTTGCGAATTGTAGTCCGAATGGGTATACTAGTATATAGGAACATTTGGACATTATTTCATATTCATAATTAATTAGTTCATCCGTCATTTGTTTTATTGAATTACTATTCAACTGTGGTTATACAAAAAGAACCGTTTATTGGAACTAAATACAATGAACCATCTGTTTATTTGATACAGGTGTCAACATTGAATTGAAGCTTTACATTTCTGACGGACAGGGGAAAGTTTTAACCTTAGTTGATATCAGGGGTCAACTGGTATAGCAGTATGTTGGTAATACACCGACCGTCGTTTCATAATATGTATATGTATTTACGCACAATGCAGTCCTTTCAAACTCGATTTCGCTAACTCGTAGGTTGTCTTTTAGACAAAAAAGTTCCATTTAAAAGATATGAAAGTTGCGTACATGTATACCTCAATGCACGTCTTGTTAACTAATCTGTTACATTGTGAAAAATAAATAAGTTCTAATTAAAAGATTGGAGGGTTATTTTACATGAATAAAAGTTTTTCTGATCATTATTGTTTTTCAATTATTTTTGAGAGTGCGATCTTAAAACTAAGTTCGTCCTGACATGCATGGAATATTTGCCACTGGAAGTTAAGCAACCAACAATCACTCATCTTAAAATAAGCCTGAGAGATAATATTCTTTTAAATTTTAATTGTTAGACAGTTTCTTCGTTTATTATAAAGCACTTTCAGGTGTAATGTTAAAGTGTATATTATATACATTCCGGGATGAGATTAATTTACTATAATTGCCAACAAAAAAAAAAGAAATGATGTTACGTTTCTTTTAATTAAAAATTAGACTGTAACGAATGTAGACCGAACATTTTAAATAATGAAATAATGCACGCCAAAAATATCTGTAATCAACTTGATCTTAAACTTGACTTCGCTCACAAAAGAGAATGTTAAAAATAACTCAGATCAATTGTGTCGACTGCACGAGATTTTCCAACGGCGGGAAATATCATGTAACTATAAACACAGGTGATGTTACTGACCGATTGTGGAATGTCAATTTAGGGTTAAATTTGATGTGTAATGATTGACATTATTGTGCGCGTTAAAGTTGAGGCTCTAGAAGGTTCATTTCAATTTATAACCGAAAATCTAAAATCAAGTTTTTTTTTCAAATCAACGTTTAAGTTTTGAATCTTGTGGGAGGGAAACTTTATTTTATTTGTTTTTTAGGGGCAAAGGGGGTTACCATAAAAGTCTATAGGAAAATTAAATAAAACAATTTCGAAGGTCACAACTTGTAAACTAATGAAAACAATAATATAGCGAATTAAATAACTGTTATTAGATTGCAATAACATGACGGTTTTTTTTGTTTCGGGAGTGGGAGTGTGATTACCTTATATACTTGAGATGTTCCATTTTCGGCATTATTTGTATTAGTTTAACTTGTTCTCGGTGGCGGATCCAGATTTTTTTATATAAGGGGAGGGGGCACTAACTGCTAATCATTCTTAAGTGATTCCCTATATAATCAACATTTATTTTCCAACAAAAAGGGGGTGGGCACCGTGCCATTCCCCCTATATAGCCGACCGAGCAATGTATAGCCAGTCAAGGTCGTTAAAAACTTCCATATATATGTATAGCCAGTCAAGGTCGTTAAAAACTCCCGGTTCTATTAGTTTCATTATATCTTCATCAGCATAACTGTATCGGGAGCATTCGAGTAAGGTAGCACTCCATAGATAGGTGTGTAGTTTCGCATGTATGACACAAGCGCTGCAGTTGGCCTAATGTATTAGAAGGCCAGGATCGGAAGATTATTAAACATTCTGTGGCTCAATTTTAATTTTATTTTCTAACTGTGAAGTGCTACCTAAGCCGTGGCCTGCAGAACCCTACTCATATTTTTAAAGGGTGTTCCAAAAGCATATTAAACCACTTCCAGCATTATACAGGTCGTGAGGTACAATTTGATGGGGAGGAGATTTCAATTGCTGTTCGTTGGGTTAATTTCCTATAACTACGAATTTTCGTTTTTTTTTTCATCAGATTTGCCCGAATTGTCTATTCTGTTAACTCCATGTAGACCCTCATACGCAATGTTTTGTCTTTTTTTTACCACGAATATTTATATTTGTCAACAAATTAGACAACTTATTTAGTTATTTTTTGTATGTCGAGGATAACTTCAATGTAATTTAAAATCGATCTCTCATCGCTCCCGTTTTCTGATATCTTGTCAAGTTGATTTCCAAATGTTTTTTTTTTTATTTAAGAATTGAATGCTTCTTTTTGTAACTTCATTTGGGTGTAAAAGCGTTGGCCGAAGTACCTTTTGTATGAAGCGCGGAAGCGCTTCATTCTAAAAATGTGCGCACGGTCAATGCTTTTACACCCCTATGAAGTTACAAAAAGAAGCATCCAATACCTATAATTACATTGTTAATTAGCTAGGATCATGAAAACACGATTTTTATCATTTTTTTATTTAATTTGCCTGTGCACTTTACTGTTGGATCTCGTGTCATCATGAATGATAAATTTCATTGTGTAATGAAGTTGATTAAGGAATAACGCGAGATTTCAGTTAGCCACTAAGAATAACGTATTATAATGAAACATACATCTAATGTAATTATATATTTGTACCACTTATTTTATATTCAGATTATAAACTGAATAATCCCGAATACAAGTACTCCAAATCCCTGATAGCCCCCCTGAAACACCATACCTATATCAATTTAATTAATTCTTAAGACAACCATTTAACTTCAAAGGGGTGGGTGACTGCTTTTTCCCCTCATAAAATCATATTCTGATCCCCAATTTGATGAGAGAAAAAAATATTTTGGTCAGGCAGATGACAAAAAAATATTCTGAATTCCAGATTTCCCCATACCGTTTATTTTGAGAAAAAAATTGCTTGGTAACAGTGGGGAATAACGTTGTGTTCCAAATGATTTCTGACTCAGACCAAACCCCCTAACCCCTTGAATTTAAATGTTGCTCCTATACGCGTTACTATCATGAATTTTCTATGTTTCATGTATATTTCAGGTCAGGTCCCAGGACATACGCTGTGTTCAAAATTATAAAAACGTAGAAAATTTATGATTCGTGTACGTGTAATATGTCTCAAGAAAATGGATTGAATTAAGTACTATAATCATTTTTTTTATTTATACAAAAATACACAAAGGCAATGAAAACGTGTGTGCGCCAAGAACGGTCAATACGTATGACAACTCGGGGGCTGATTTAGAGGGGTGGGATGGGGGCAGGTTGTCCAGGTCCCTCCTTATGAAACTACATATTTGGTTAATTCAGACTTTTATTTGCACCTACCCTAATAATTCAGTCGTCATATTCCGCTGATCTGCGATTACTTCATTAACAAGTATATAGGAGAAATCGATTACGGGGAGAGACTGAATTTTTCGGGTTTAGTTCAACTCCGACCTTCTTTAGTTTGTACAATATAGCAAGTCTATTTAATCCATTTCTCCGCTGTTTTCGTTATATATAGCACTTTCGTCATACTTAGGCTAGGTCTCAAAGAGTGGGTCATAGATATAAACATATCTAGAAAAATGCTGTGAAGGTAATATCTTGGATGTGCCAACTAATAAACGTGTCAACGCTGTACCATAGGATTTGTATAGTAATATGAAATTTCAGGGTATTGGTGCATGGTCAAGTGGTTAATTAAACTTGGATTATCAATGAGCGAGAATTAATGGCCATTTTAAATCAATCATAAGATAATGGTGATTGCACTTTTTTATTATTATTAAATAATGAAAGCTTTTTCAGAGGGACGTAAAAGGGGGCGTTCCTGCACGGAAGAACGCGAAATAACATTGCCATTTCACGATGAACGAACAATTAAAAATGTCTTGCACGTTGATCTTTTTACCGATTTCACGAAACACGGTGAATAACGAACCTGTTTTCACAGCTGCACGTGAAATAAAAATGGCAAAACAAGTTGCACGATTATATATAACCCTTTACCACCCTCTTTTCAGATATAGGGAGTGACGGACAAAGTTTTAACTCTTAATGAAAGTGTTCTTTAATTCATAAGTAATAAAACATAAAATTAAAGGCAAGTTAGGCCCTTCTGTCAAACGGGAAAGATGCGCTTGAAAAATAAGTGGCTGGGTACCAGTCTTCACGATAAACTTTTGAATCCACAAGCCGGAAGCTCAATTTTACGAACATTTAAGTTGGAATCTGTTGGCATGTAGAGAAGAATTTTACAAGCCCCAAAACAATTCTGTACGCCATGGCTGTAGGACTCGTGGTTAAGCTCGAAGACTGGGGTACGAATTAATTTTAATAGTAGTTCACCATGCAAGACCGAATGTATAAATACAATATAGTTTTAAATATAGTGTGGCAGAAGCGGATTTAGAAGGGGCAGGTCCCCCCTTTTCTGGAAAAAAAAATTTGGTTGATTATGTAGGGAATCACTGAAGCATGACTAGAGCGAGCCCCCTTTTAGGCAGCCAATGCATATAAAAATTTCTGGATCCCCGCCACTGGTGTGCTAGCTAATAAATGATATATTTTTTACTACTTTTATTTTTTTTAATCCTTGGTCCGTCTATGTGAAATAATCTAAGTTTCATCAGGTACTCACGCGGAGAAATAAAATATTGAAGTGATTTGAGTACCGATAAATTAAATGTCTCCTTGGTAGCTGGTATCCCTTGAGGGATTAATAAATTGAACTCAGGCCATAAAAAAGAATATGTTTGTTTGCCCTAACCCTACCTATCCAGAAAAAAGCTGCTGCTCAAAATCTTTTATTGCCCTGATTTGAAAAGTTTTTTTTAAATCAGATAGTCCTGTATACTAAAACATATCTGATACTTCAACTTCTCTTTGCCGAAAAAAGAAAGAAAATGCCTGCCTACCTACCTACCTACCCACTGTCTCTACCTTTGGGTAGGGTTTGGGCAAACTAAAATATTTTTTTAGTGTGGCCTCATGTGTGTCGGAATAGGTATAATAAATATATTTCATTTTACAGTATTTTAGTTTTTATGATTATTAATCAACTTATGGTACGGTAATAACTTTTATTTTTGTTTTTTTTTTATTTTTCTTTTGTGTCAATTTCAATTTGTCCTCGTTCTGTGAACAAAATAACACGACTACACATTTTAAAAGACAAAACACAATTATAATTCGATCAACACTTTGACTTATTATACTTACTTAGCATAAAAAACCCAGATAAACGAGATGCATGCTCCAGATATTCTATAGAATTTTTAATTCACCAGTAAATCAGAAAATTATGTCCATCTTCAACATTTCTTTTTTCATTTGATGTGTGTTATATCATTTTGAATATCTTACAATGCACATAAAAAAAGACTAGGTTTTTGCGATGTCCAATATTACGTGCGATGATGTGTAGCTGCATGGTAGATACTACATGAATTACATCATTTTGATTATCTTTGAAATCACTCACACGTGGCGGTGTACACATAACACACAATATATGACTTTAAATACCTGGGGCAATTTATACTTCCGTTTATTGTCCCTTTAACTAGCCAGTGTATCTGTGTATAATGTATTTACCGACCGTGCAAGGGCTGTATAGCCAGTCAAGGTCGTTGAAACCTCCATTTGTTATGATGTATCTCTGGCTCCATTGATAGACTCCCATAATATAGTCGAGTGCGGATCCCGGATTTTGAAAAAAATGTCGGAGGACGAAAAGACAACATTAGAAATGGGACTAATGTATGAAGTTTATATTATGCATATACCATTGAAGCAGCCTCGATGATAAATTGTCATCTAAGACGGTATAAATTAAAATTCTGTATGACATGTCACGAAGAGGAGTTGAGATATATGCGACATATTTTATTATATGTCCTCACAAAGGTGGTCTATTTCACATGTTTTCGGACATTAAATCTATTTCTTGTGTTACAGTTTGCTGACTGTTAATGTTCATCATAACCTTTTCGCAAATAGGGCCGTATTTACACTACAAATTTCACTCTGAGTACAGACAAACCTGTGCATCTTGAAAATTTTTAGAGTATTGGGTGGGGGGGGGGGGGGGGTAGGACCTTTATCGGGACTCCGGGATCGGGTGTTTTTAAGCTCGGGATTTCGGGATCCGGGAATTCTTTTTTCGAATTTCGGGATGTCGGGATTTACATTTTTTTAAATTCGGGACCTCGGGATTCCATGTTTTTAAGCCCGGGATTTCGGGATCAGGACCCCTCCTACCCCCCTCAGTATGGCAGGACCTAGATAAATAAAATTTAAATGCATTTTAAGTTTCAGAATATTGAAAACTTTACTAGATTTTGCTATTCATTTTTTTCGTTCCTGCAGAAGGTGCCAAAATAAACTAAGGTGGAGAGAATCGGAGACGTTAAGGGCTTGAATAATTCGAGTTAGGTAATTACATGGTCCGAGGACACAGTTATCGTTCTTTGGTTTTTGTTTACCTAAAGTCGTGGTGTGAACAGTGTGTAACTAGCATTTTTTTTTTATAATACACTTTCCCAATTTATTTCTTGATATCTAATGCATGAAATTTTATGTAAGTGGATGAAATTACATATTAAAAAAAATTGGGTGCTGAATCTTTATGTTAACAGAGACATATAAATTGTATTATATGTCTCTGATGTTAAGTAGTGATTTGGTCCAGTTAAAAAAGGTCAAATATTAGTACGTCTGAAGCTGTCTAACTGAATTTGAGACCCCCTTAACACAGAATTGTCAATAATATGAGTTATCTAGAGCGTTAATACGTTACAATTGACTTGGAAAGAGCCGATTTTTAAATTGAATTGATTAATTCAAAAGGCTTGGGCAAATAACATTTGAGAACGTAACTTTATAGCAAGGAACTATAGCGTATGCAGATTTTCTTTGAACACATACGAGGGTCTTGAATATTGGGGGAAAGGGGTGTCTTTCAATCCTGTTTGTCTTTTAATTTGTAAGTCATTTTTTCTCTATTCTTCATATTTTTCTCTATTCCTTATTTTCTTGGCGTCTATTTTCTTCACTTTATTAGGCCCTTTGTTGTGCACTTTTTGTCCATTTATATTCTCTATTCTTCTATAAATCCTATCCAGACCCTCATAAACATACACAATCAATTTGTTCCGCTCCTAACCCCAGTTGACATGGATATAGACAATTGTCATCCATGGGGTTTTTCTCATCTGTTGTGATGATATAACATTGCTAAACGAGTCCGTTATAAAAAAAGATGTGGTAAGATGGCAATGAGACAACTCTCCACAAGAGACCAAATGACACAGAAATTAACAACTATAGGTCACCGTACGGCCTTCAACAATGAGCATAGCATATACCGCATAGCCAGCTATGAAAGGACAAAATACTAGGAGTCCATTACTTCTGATATTACATATAGATATATGATTAATGTATAAATACGCAATCACGTATACGTCCGATGCTAAATTGTTGGCTTTGTTGGAAGGCAAAATATTTAGCCCTATACTGACTGGAACTAGTATATACAACTGAAAACTAGATAAATAATGAAAATCAAGGAATCAATACATGCTATAACAGCAAATCTGAACGAAACCAAAACGCATATTGATAAATTATAAATATACAACTTGCATTTCAGCAACTGTTTTGTTAGTAATTATTTATGATGCAATTCGTGAATAAATTATCCTACACAGTGGAACAAATGGGAAGTCAAAATACGTTAATTTCTGGATTAATACTTCTGCAAAGACGATGTCATTATATTGTTTCAATAAACCGACTTAAATAAAAATCAAATTATAACTTTGTAATGATTATAAATGTTTACCTTTTGAAATAAATTTTGATATATTGAATATAGATACAGAAAAAATGAACTCAAATGTTTTATTTGCATGTATTGTATGACGTATTTAATAACATCTATGTGTAAAGAAACGTTTGAATTGCCCGATCTTTTTGTAAAGCATGCTATTTTGACGATTACGAATTCAGACTCTGACACTAAGAAAAATCTTATTAGAATAAAAAAAAAAATTCTGATCGGCCGTATATAAACCTCCCATCACTTTATTCATATCACATATCAATTTAAAAAAATTCGCAACGATGTCAAAATAGAAAGGCTGACCAAAATGTTCAACTTGCGGCTAATGATTGACAGGTATGATTAGACCTTGAGGCTCTTGTGGGGAACGTGGTGTCTAAAGTAAAAAGAAGATTATTCAATTATTTATTTTAGGACTCGTACGATATGTCGATCTGATATGGAAAATTGTGAGTTTCTTTTAATAGCACAAAGAAATAAGACGATAGAAGGGTAACAATTTTGTAACCATAAACGAATGACTCGTATTTATAATTTACGGGACTGATTGTATCGAAAGTTTGATGAAAACATTCGATTTCAAACCTTCTTGGTTGGAATGAACATGTTCGATGTATATGCAAATAGGTCTTTATTATATAATGTTTTTAATTATCTTCATCAAATACAATACAATATATAACATGTATCTATGATATCCTCCATAAAGAGTAAATACCTGTACAGGTAAAATTTAATTCTGATCAATCGGGTACAGATTGAATTATTTACGACCTTCCACTTGTATTGTACAAGGAATATCACAGCAGGTGTTAATTACACTAGGACAAGTGTCAAATCAGTATGACATCTTGCCGGATAACTGCATCTTCAGTAAAAAGACTCTATTAGTACAGGAACTGATTTCTTTTCTAAACATGACAATAAAGAAGAATTTTATAAGGTGAGAATATTTGTAGTTGTGTATTGCAAAGTTACCACGTGTATTCATCCTGTTCATTGGTCACATTAAAATATATTTTTCTTTATTGAACAATTACCAAATTCGATATTTAAATCGTAAGTAACTTTATTATCTCGACTGAAAAGAGTAATAAGACAGTTTTGTTTATCTGACTGTAAACATTGTATATATCACAACGAGCTATTAATAACCGTCGCTCACGCACCAGTAGTTCTATTGACGACTCAATACACACCAGTTTTATCGGACCAACGGCTAATTCCCGTCGACACTGTATAATGGATTATGTAAACATCTATATACAACGATCTATTAATAACCGTCGCTCACGCATCACTGGTTCTATCAATGACTCAATACACACCAGTTTTATCGGACAAACGGCAAATTCCCGCCGACACGGTAAATCTCCGGATGACATGCATAATTTTCTGTGACACAGCAAATTTACGATGAACCTCTAATTATTTTCCGTTCCGCGCAGATTATCCAAAAATCGCGGTCATTTGCCAAATAGGTCTACCAGTGTGATCATAAGATAATATTCAAAAGTCAATTTTGTAAAAAAAAAATTCCATTTTTTCCATATTTTACTTATAATTGGACTTAGTTTTTCATACATGTGAACCTCCCGACGGGAGTACAATAATCCCGTTTTCAGGGGTCTCCTCCGACCTCCCGTTGAAGAGAAAAAAATCCTGTGTATGAAATTTTTCATGAATGAAAAATTTCTGCCCAACATATCATCTCAGACATCTGGTGTAACTGACATTACCTGAAGTTATATTTTACCTGCAAATCAATTAACATGCATAATTATATGGCTTCACTTGTCAGCTTGGGTGTAAAACATACTGGTAATCAACGATTTTTACCTCAGGCTAACTGCCGTTGTGTAATAAAAACTTAGTGTATTTATTGGGTTACTTCCCTTGATTTATCCTGTTTTAAGTTACTTTCCTTTAAATAATTTAAATTTTTAAAAGAATATAAATAAAATATGAATTGAACAAATAATCATAAAAGGATGGTAATTAAATGATTTTAAATGTCTTAGGACAAATAAAAAAATAATAATGGTTCTATACTTCCTTTCAAGGCTCAAATTGAAATTTAAATAATAACTATGACCCTGTTTCATGTTTGAAAGAGTTTCTGAATATGCAAATAAAAACAAATTGCGTGAGAGAAAAAATAAAAAAATAAAAACTAATTGCAAATGCAGATAGTTAAACAAATGTTCTGATTGCAATGCTTGTTCTATAGAATAATGATATAAAAGATATGAATTAAAAAATTTAAAGAACATATTAAAAAAAAAGAATGTTAGATTGAACATGTACAATATAAAGATAAAGAAACTTTATAAGTACAAGGGTACTATAAACATAATACATTGGATTGAAAGTTGAAGATAACACACTTTTAAAGACAATTTTTACTGCACATGGTTACATTTACGACAAAAGTTATGTCGATTAAAAACCTCCTGATCTGAGTCCTAATCTACTAACCAAAATTTCCCAATCTCCTGATCTGAGTTTCACAGTCCATCACATGTATGGTTTTTCTGCCAGGAAACATTACATTCACTCTGTGGTTAAAGTTTTTGAAATTTTAATAACTTTCTTAAACTATCCTGGATTTCTACCAAACTTGGAAAGAAGCTTGTTTATGATCATAAGATAGTATCCAGAAGTAAATTTTGCAAAAAAAAGTTCCATTTTTTCCGTATTTTACTTATAAATAGACTTAGTTTTTCTGCCAGTTAACATTACATTCACTCTGTGGTTAAAGTTTTTAAAATTTTAACAACTTTCTTTAACTATCCTTGATTTGTACCAAACTTGGACAGAAGCTTGTTTATGATTAAAAGCTAGTATCTAGAAGGAAATTTTGTTAAAATTTAATTCCATTTTTTCCGTATTTTACTTATAAATGGACTTAGTTTTTCTTCCAGTTAACATTACATACAGTCTGCAGTTTAAGTTTTTAAAACATTTATTAGATTCATAAACTATCCTGGATTTTTACCAAACTTGGACAGAAGCTACTTACAATCAAAAGATAGTATAGAGAGGAATATTTTTATTAATTTTTTTTCTTATTTTTGTTGAGTCTGCGATTAACAGCAAAAGTAGGCGAGACACTGGGTTCCGCGGAACCCTTACGAATTTTCATTCATTCAGTCAGATTTTGCATTATTGCCACGTGTCAAGGATTCACAATTATTTCTGAAATTTACAGTAGTAAGACCAGAAAAATAAGATGTGGGGGATAAACTCATTTGTATTTTCCTGTATTTTACAGAATCAAATGATAAAAATAAGTTTTATGATAAAATATGCTTTCTATTGCTTTTTGCTATGTAATTATCTTTTAAATATTATTTCAGGGGAAGGCAATGATAAAGTACAAAGATTCAAAAGATGGCTGTGGTCTGTTGTGGAAAAAATGAATAATCAAGAAAGACAAGATTTGGTAAGATTATCTTCTGCCTGCTAAATAATGTTATCAATTACCTTCACTAAAAAGTATGATTGTTTTATTCTGCTCTCTGAAAAAAATTGGAGGGCATATAGTCATCAACGAGTGGTTTCCAGATAGTTACTTCGAGTTTCCCTTGCTTAATTAGAATGAAACTTACACAGATAAAAGACGTAGGGAATAAAAATAATCCCATTATTTTTAGGGGTCACAATAGATCAAAGTTCAATATAAAAGTAAGCAGATGCCAATGAGACAACTCTCAACCAGAGACCAAGTGACATAGAAGTTAGAAACTATAGGTCATCTTAGGGCCTTCAACAATGATCAAAACTCATTTCAAGGTCACTTGTCAAAACATTTTTTTTGATGAAAAATGGTTTTGGGATGATAGCTTTAGTTTTCCTTGATTTATTGGAATTATTTATACAGATGGAAGATATAAAGAACAGAAAGAAGCTTATTGATTTGGGGGTCAAAATTCATGGTCACTCTTACATAAACTAGCACTATATATATATATATATATATATATGTATAGCATTTATTTTGGATTTCTCTCAATAAATGTGCAGATGGAGGAGCATTTGTTGGCATAACCAACATTCTGCTTGTGTTATACACGTTTGCCTTATGGAAGTGCAGATAGGGAGATCAATTACTCTGAGAAATCGGTCATGTAAAGTTCGCACTGATACATTGTCCGCACCCCCCTTCTCGCCACAAGAATTCAGGTAAAAAAACTTTGCACCTCCCTTCTCGCCACAAGAATTCAGGTAAAAAAACTTTTTGTAACTGTTCGAAACCTTCTCCGGTAATTTCAAATTGTTTGTGATCATTTGCAGTATTTTCATGGAAAAACCCATTTTCCATCATTGAATCGAAGTTGAAAATGCTTGTAAAATGATTCTAGAACACTTCACAAGTGTTAAAATAAGTTAAAATCTCTACAACAACAAAATGAGAAACTTGTGTTTGTTAAACCCAAAGTTCGAATAGCATGTGTAAATGAAAATAAATATGTTGAGAATGTATGGAATATCCGTACTTTATAGATATCACTAGAATACGACTTTGAAAGTAAAACAGTTCCATCCTTAAGTAAAATAATGTTAAACCTATCAATCACATTAATGTATGAAGGATCTTAAGCTAAAACAAAACACATGTGTCAGTATGAAACACCAAAACGGAACGAATAACCGATTACGTTTTGTAGTTTTTATATTGTTATGCATAATCTGGTTCCCGACTGACTTGTGCACTTTTTCCGTTCCGTCAGTAATTTCAAGTGGATTCCAGTTTATTTTATGCAAGGCAGTGAAAACAAAGGAGAAAATTGTAATGAAGCATTTAGTTTTGAAATTTATCAGTTTATATTAGTTATTGAATAAAAATTGCATATTAATATGAATAAGGTTGAATTATTAGTTTTGAAGATGATAAGAGCACCCTCTACAATTTCAATTACAAACATGGCAGAACATAAAAAAACCTCTTCAAATCGAATGTTTCTTTTATTTCTTGCTTATCGTACTCTATAGTCCTCACTCCTGTCTGACAGGTTCAATTTGGGAGAGAAAAAATGCAGACTATACAAGCCTGAATTTGGTAATAATTTTTTCAAAGGTACTACTCAAATAAAAATATGAAGAAAAATAATTGAAGTTCAGAATCTAAGCTAGTAACAGACAGCTTCCTGGCAGGTTCAGTCCAGCTTTGGTATTTTTGACATTTACTATGCTAGAGTTGTTGCTCTTGCTTTTATTGATTTTTATGCAAGATAGGAGGATATCTTAATTTTAAGATAATTTTGTAGTTTTTTTTTTCTCAACTGAAATATAATTTATTCACTCAATTGTAGGTATATTTCTGGACATCCAGCCCAGCATTGCCTGCCAGTGAGGAGGGATTCCAACCGATGCCAAGCATTACACTTCGCCCTGCAGACGATGATCACCTGCCAACAGCAAACACCTGCATTTCTAGACTTTATATTCCGTTATATTCATCTAAAATTATTCTACGAAGTAAACTGTTATTAGCAATTAAAACCAAAGCCTTTGGTTTTGTATAATGAGAAAGACCATTCACAATGTAGTGAATAGTGTTAAATGTTAGCCAATAATGAATTAATTTGCCATTTTATATTGATTTGGACATTGTATTTTGGGAGGGTAAGACTGCCTGAATATTAGTTAGGTTATCTTTACTGTGTAACATCTCTTAATTACTTGGAGATCAACACCAAAAGGATAAAACAGGATTTTATCTTAAATTTTATACTACAAGCATTCAGTCAAAATTTGACAAATACTGGCATACTATAATATTTTTATTTACAAAAATTTGCTTTATTATGATTTAATTAACAGCTATAGATAAATTACAGAGGGCGTCTGTATATCAATGATTTGGGTGTTTTTGTATAATGGTGAATCATTTGATATTTTGCCTCCTTAATTTTGTATTTACGAATACAAATATTGAATTCATTGCTTTGTACAGATCAGTTGAAGAGACTTCAATAAGTATTAGAAAAATATCTTTTATAAAAAGATTTAAGGAATATGTTTTGAATTTGTTGTAAAAAACAGAATAATAATTAATATTATGAGGATATTGACTGTAATCAGTTTAGAATTACACAAAACTTAGTGAAAGTCAACGTTTATTTATTATTGATTCCCATGCTAAAATTGATTATTGTCTTGACTTTGATGTCCTTATCTTTAACTGAACAGATGCATATGATGGACAAATTATAGTTCAGCATTGTATTAAATGGTTCAATTTGATGATAGAAAGTGATCTGTTCAAAATTGAATGTTTCTTAACAAAAAATTTGTTCCAACACATCTAATTATAGAAACTGTTTAATTTATAAACTGTGCTATTATTTATAAAGTTCTGTGAAAATGTATCTTTCAAAAGATTTTATTGGGACTGATAATTTCATGTGTATGATAAATTGGTTCAAATCATATCTGAAATGCACAGACATACTGGACGAATGAAATTGCCATACTTGACTGTACTAAGTGCAAGTATATCATCTTGCAGAGCTAGAGGTTATTCGAAGTAAATATGCTGCTTTCCAACAAAATAGTTTTTTTTAATCATTTGGTCTGAAAAAAAAAAAGCAATATTGTATATTTTCAGCAGATTTTGTATTATAAAAGTCAGATTCTTTCTGTTTATGTATTCAATAACACAAGGATGAAAATAAGGGGGAAAGCCTTCAGAAAATTAAAAAATAATAGTTTGTTGATCCTTTTTCAGCAATAAGTATGCTCAAGCTATAAATTATCATTGATTATGTTTAAATTTTGATAAAAAAGGAATAAGGCAGCTTTTGGCTGATCTAGTTTTGCTCTTACAGTTTGAAATTTTATAATAAATTTTCATGGTTTTCATTTTCAACCTCAGATTTCACCTTTTCCATCAGAATTCACATATTTCCTTAGTTGCTAATGAAGCATGTTTCTTGGTTGACTGTTCATGTAACATAAATGAGACTCTGTCAGTGTCAAATTTGAAAAGTGTGAATCATGGTATGATTGAGTATATAGCTTCTAATGTGTGTATTTAATTTGATCAAAGTGTGAGATGTGGAGAAATCCTTATTATATAACATTTTCATCCCTGAATGATTTGTGTTGAATCTTCTCAAAGAAGTTGTCAAGAATGTATCTGTTATTTTTGGCCAATGGACATTTATTGGTCAACAGTTTATTAATTTGTCTTGTAAAAGATGAAACAATTGATAATTTGAATAATAGAAGTTAAGTATAAATTTCACATTTCAAACCCTGTTATTTAAAAGCCAAATTCATCTTTAGGTTTTTTTTAAATGGGAAAATGATTAAAACTGTCTGAACTAACACCTCCTTGGGTTTGTGTATGTTGAGTCCTTTACGTGGATACCAGTGTATGTTAGGTTGTCAAATTAAATGCTGCTAATTTGACAACAGCATTGAAGTTAACTGCAGTATTTATTGGTGCACATGATTCACCAAATCTTTCTGGGCAGTTTTCTTATCGCGATTTAATTAGAAATATACATAATTTTCTTGATATGGAAGAGAGACCTAACCACAGTGGGTTTATTATTTAAAGTGGTAATGATTTCAGTAGACTTTTAGGATAATCTGATATCAAAGTAGGCTAAAATCCGAAAATGCTGTTACTGAATCATTCTGACAAAAGCTGGCGTCACTTCAGTCTGGAAGTCCACTTTACCAAAGTTAGTGTAAAAATTACAACATTGTCATAAACTCTTGTTTTAATACGTTATTTCAAAGGAATTCATTAATCAATTAACCCCTTTTGGCTGATGACTTTGCCAAATTAAGCAGATGTTTGGTTTTCAAGGGAGTTCATCCTGATAGAATGTTTAGAAAATTTGTTTGTCACTCATGGCTCTTTTAACACCGATTTTAATATTAATTCTCAATATTTATGTAAATTTCAATATACATGGATAGTTGTCTATATGGCAATCATACCAGATCTCCTTATTTTTATATTTAAGCCCTTTTCCCAAAAAAAAAGGAAAGAAAATATTTAACAAAGGTCGATAGGAAATGCATTGGATCAGCTCATGTAGAATATTGTTTTTCCCAGAACAAAATAAATATAAATCATTCATTTAGATGCAGTAAAAAGTGGTGATTTCCATGTGTACAAGTAACAGAGTTAATGGTCTGGAAGTGTTAGCTAGTATTTATGGGTTACCTGTTTTAAACTAATTTTTTTAAAACAAACCATTTTTCTAAATACAGGGCAATTTTAAAGTTCTTTGAAGGGGAAATTGTAAACCTGTAGGTTTAAATAACTTTAAACCACACATCTTTCTTAAGCAATGAAAATTTGACTGACAAATACCTAAATGTATTTAAAATATGTGTTACTAAGAGTTCCTGATTTTAATGAACCAGATTTTTTTTTATATATTCTGAGGGATCAGAGACCTTTGTAATGTTCATTCACTTTTCACTTACATCATTACTGCCATCTGTGTTCTAGGAATTTTAAGCCAGATGCTGTAATTTACGTTTTGCTAAAAATCTCTCAGAACCCAAGAGATTGTGTATCACATGCATTTAAATTTTGTTGTTATTATTATAGAACTGTTTTGTATACATTTTACTTACATGAAATTTGATGTATGACCATCAGCAGCAAAGAAAAGCTATAATGAATAAATGAGTGAATCCAGTGTTGCTGTTTATCATTAGTGCAACATATAAAACCATGACACTATTAAACCAGTTCACATAAACAACTGAATTGAGTTCAATAATGGGCATTATTTTACCATTGTCTGATTATCATACTATTATCTTGTTTGAGCAGCAATACAGTGTTAATTTTTTTCTTCAGTAAACCAAGTAAAACCATGACACTATTAAACCAGTTCACATAAACAACTGAATTGAGTTCAATAATGGGCATTATTTTACCATTGTCTGATTATCTTACTATTATCTTGTTAGAGCAGCAATCCAGTGTTAATTTTTTTCTTCAGTAAACCAAGTAAAACCATGATACTATTAAACCAGTTCACATAAACAACTGAATTGAGTTCAATAATGGGCATTATTTTACCATTGTCTGATTATCTTACTATTATCTTGTTGGAGCAGCAATCCAGTGTTAATTTTTTTCTTCAGTAAACCAAGTAAAACCATGATACTATTAAACCAGTTCACATAAACAACTGAATTGAGTTCAATAATGGGCATTATTTTACCATTGTCTGATTATCTTACTATTATCTTGTTGGAGCAGCAATCCAGTGTTAATTTTTTTCTTCAGTAAACCAAGTAAAACCATGATACTATTAAACCAGTTCACATAAACAACTGAATTGAGTTCAATAATGGGCATTATTTTACCATTGTCTGATTATCTTACTATTATCTTGTTGGAGCAGCAATCCAGTGTTAATTTTTTTCTTCAGTAAACCAAGTAAAACCATGATACTATTAAACCAGTTCACATAAACAACTGAATTGAGTTCAATAATGGGCATTATTTTACCATTGTCTGATTATCTTACTATTATCTTGTTGGAGCAGCAATCCAGTGTTATTTTTTTTCTTCAGTAAACCAAGTAAAACCATGATACTATTAAACCAGTTCACATAAACAACTGAATTGAGTTCAATAATGGGCATTATTTTACCATTGTCTGATTATCTTACTATTATCTTGTTGGAGCAGCAATCCAGTGTTAATTTTTTTCTTCAGTAAACCAAGTAAAACCATGATACTATTAAACCAGTTCACATAAACAACTGAATTGAGTTCAATAATGGGCATTATTTTACCATTGTCTGATTATCTTACTATTATCTTGTTGGAGCAGCAATCCAGTGTTAATTTTTTTCTTCAGTAAACCAAGTAAAACCATGATACTATTAAACCAGTTCACATAAACAACTGAATTGAGTTCAATAATGGGCATTATTTTACCATTGTCTGATTATCTTACTATTATCTTGTTGGACCAGCAATCCAGTGTTAATTTTTTTCTTCAGTAAACCAAGTAAAACCATGATACTATTAAACCAGTTCACATAAACAACTAAATTGAGTTCAATAATGGGCATTATTTTACCATTGTCTGATTATCATACTATTATCTTGTTGGACCAGCAATCCAGTGTTACTGTTTTTCTTCAGTACACCAAGTAAAACCATGACACTATTAAAAACAATCATCAAAGATATTATTGTGTACACCAAAAGCCCGTTTGGTTTACAATAGACTCATAACTGGCACTCGAATAAGTATAGTAATGAGACCAAATAAATTATGAAGATTAAAAGCACTGAGGACCCAAAATTACTAAAGGTTATTATGGTTATGGTGGTGGAAGACTGCTTAACGTCCAGCCTCATATTAAATGCATATTCAGGAAGAGAACATGTAATATAAATATACTAGACCAATATACTGAGCTATGCCAAACACACCTAACTGTAATGCTATTTCTTTCGATTGGATAAATCATTGACCTTGATTAGCCTATATACTCTCAAGTCTGCCAAATCTATATTAAAATCCTACTCTAGCCTATATTCTGTGTATTTGGTCCTTGTCAGATAAGTCATTCAGACAACCCTCATTGTAAAGGTTTTTTACATGCAGAGAGTTGATAATCTTTAACAAGGGACTGAGGACTTTTAATACGTAAAATTGTAAAACCATTTAATAGTAAATACATATATAAAAAAAAGTATTCACAAAAATAACGAACTCCAAGATAAATTTGAATAAGGGAAAAGTTCATAAACCTGACAAAACCAAACGCTCGACAATATTAACCAATGGAGCCAATGGAAACTAATTGTCATCTTCCTGACTTGATACAGGTATTTTCTGAAGAAAATAAATGATATTCGTCAATACTGAAGATTGCTAACAGTAAGAACTATTGATTCTTTAACCTTTGATTAAAAATAAAAACACATTTTGTTTTTCTGATTAGATTTTGTACTCAATTTTCATAACTTCATAAAACGGGTCTCACTAATTAGCGACAAAAAGCATCAAGAAGCGACAAGAAGAATAATTTAGCGACAAGAAAATAAATTCATCGTCAAGATATCCAAATAATCATTATTTGAAATAAATTTATAAAGAAACATGCATTAAAGTGTTTGTGTATTTGTTTAAAATATACGTGAATTTTCATTATTTCATGATACTGAGAGAAGAAAATAAACATTTGTTTATTTGTTCTAGAAAGATTTTTTTTATTATCAAAGAAAAGTCAAAGTGTATAAATGAATGAATCGATTATACATGTATGTAGAGTCAGCATGGTTGATATATCAAAGAAAGACTCAAATCAAATTATAAGATAATCTAATCTTTATTTATTTCACTAAAAAGGTCCATATATATAAAAAAATATGTATAAAGGATGGGATATGGGATTGTTGCAAAATGTTCAGATTGATACATACTTTAAAATAATGTAATAAAATAATTTTTACAAAAATTCATAACAAGACTACTGTACGTAGTGCTACTAAATGTAACAAAATTTGAAGCTTTATAAACAGCAAACAATCAACTGTAATTAATTGACTTTTCTAAAAATTTATTGTTTTAACATATTTAAATAGTATACAAACTTTCTTGTCACTAAATTTGTCTTCTTGTCGTTTTTTTTTTCTTCTTGTCGCTAATTAGAGAGACAGCATAAAACTAATGACAACACGAAACTAACTCTGACAATTTTAATACTGGAAATCTTTAACATGCAGTTATAAAAATGTACGTCGTGAATTCAAATGGCGTATGTATAATTCTTGTATTTGTTCTGCTTTGTTATTATAGTCTCTTTTGGAAATGAAACAAGTTTATACCAATTCTATTTCATTAAGGTAGCCTTCCCAGCAAGAATAACTGGGGAATTTTATGTGTATCAATCCACTGGTATTTGAGGGTATGTCAACGACTGTACCGATACTTCTATGTGAGACTCCAGGTCCCCAACCTAAGGTCGGTTTCTTTACACTAGATTTCACACGAACTCTATCGTCCACTTTTATGTTTGGTTTTACTTCGGCGCCATTGAATTTTTCCAATTTAAAACTTCCAATCAGCTTTTCTATTGTTCCAGATTTCATTGAAGCTGGAAAAAACTTGGCATGTGCTGTTGATTCCTTGTCAAAGATATCAAGGAGACTTAATTCTTTCAAAGTTTTTGTAAAGTCACTGAATAAATCCAAAAGAATGATATCGTTTTGTCCATCAATCGAACTTTTCATTTCATTTAGTAACTGTATGTCATTTTCAATGGCAATTGTATTTTCAATCTTATCAATTTCATCTTCCATTTTACAAGATTCTTTCGATTTGTGCTCATCAATAGACTTGAAGTAAGAATCTTTTGTGTCGTTAAGGGCTTTTGTGATGACAGCCACTCTTTCTGTAATATCTGTTTTAGCATTGTCTACTTCATCTTCAAAGTTTTTGAGATTCAATCGAAACGAGATAATTTTCTGTTTTGCTCTCCTGATTCTGTCTTCAGCTACCTTGACTTCTCTATCCAAAAGTAACCTCGTTTTTGAAGCTGCAGCATCAATCAGACAGAAATCGTGTTTATTGTGTGTGGTTGGCAAACAAATATTACAAGTCAATGATGAACACGTGTTGCAGTAATAAGTATACTTTTCTCCATGTTGTTTACAAATAGGTGTTTTCACTTCCGGGTTGGCTCTATCAGCATCTTGGAAAACATGATTCACGCACGATTTAGTTTTCAAATGTGATATTTCACATGACTTACAGAAAAGCTGTTCACAGTCCATGCAAAACCTTCTCCCAATAGAATTGTCACATATTTCACAACAGTTAACAGGACACTGTGCCATATTGATATTATCTGCAACGTAATATGTTGTTAGTTATAATGTTCCCGGATATTATCTGATGTAAAACACACCTATCTATGAAGCTAATGTCACGGTCGTTATTCGGTTGAATAACCAAGGCAGAGATAGTCGAGATTACATTGATGTTGATATATTTGACATATGTATCGATATTAATTTGATGTATTTGTTCCTGGAATGCTTACTATTTGTCTCGCCTTGACGGCGGCGGCGGCGTCAACAATGTATTAGTTTGTGATTAGGTCTAGTTCATGGTGAACCACTAGTGGTAGGTCAATGATATTTGGTATGCAGTTGTATTAGCATTGGCACATCTCATTACCATGGAGATTATTTAACCCCACCCCCTCAGTCAAGGTCTATTGACTTTGAAACTTTGCTTAGTTTACATGTATTAGTTTGTGATTAGGTCAGTTTATGGGGAACCACTAGTGGTAGGTCAATGATATTTGGAATGCAACTGTATAAGCATTGGCATGTCTCATTTCCATGGAGATTATTTGGCCCCGCCCCCTCAGTCATGGTCTATTGACTTTTAAACTTTTGCTTAGTTTACATGTATTAGTTTAATTGTGATTAGGTCAGTTTAAGGGAAACCGTTAGTGGTAGGTCAATGATAATTTGTATGCAGTTGTAGAAGCATTCGCACATCTTACTTCCATGGAGAATATTTGGTGCTTACTTCTCAGTCATGGTCTATTGACTTTGAAACTTTTGCTTAGTTTACATGTATTAGTTTGTGATTAGGTCAGTTTAAGATGAACGACTAATGTTAAGTCAATGATATTCGGTATGCAAATGTATTGGCATTTGCAAATTTCATTTCCATGGAGATTATAAAACCTTCCCCATAATTATGGTTCATTGACTTTGAAACTTTTACATAGTTTACAAGTTAATGTTTGTGTTTAGGTTTGTTTAAAGGGAACGACTTATGAAAAGTCAATGGTATTTGGTTTGTAGTTGTATTAGCATTGGCACATCTCATTTCCATGGAGACTGTTTAGCCCTGTACCTTCAGTCATGGTTCATTGACTTTGAATATTTGCATAACTTACATGTTAAAGTATTGTAATTTTAATATCAACATTTGCATTATCCAAATAACAAATAGGCGAGACATATCTCTGTGTTAACAGTTTATTTACAAAATATATATTTTGCGAATGCCAACAAAATAAATTGAATAGATGTCGTTTAATTGAACAAATAATAAACTCATCATAGATACCAGGATTGAAATTTTGTACGCCAGACGCCTCTTTCGTCTTCAATAGACTAATCAGTGACGTTCGAATCAACAATGTAAAAAGGCCAAATAAAGTACGAAATGTTTTAGTGATTAAATGTTGTTATAGATAAAATTTTGACTATTATGAAAATAGTATAAACCATGTAAATGTTTAAATAATAATTTTCATCTACACACATATCAAGTGAGGTTGTGACCGTAAATTTATCGGTGAAAATAATTGTATGTTACCTTTGAATAAGAAGAAGTAGATCCAGAATTACTTTTCTTTTTGCAATAGATTGTCAGATTTCGAAAAATAAACGCAGAGAATAGTTCTTTAACAAAGTAAAAAGTACAGTTTCTTCATTCAGACATGTATCGAATGAAGAAGAAAAATGTGTTTACATGTAACCAGTATGGTATAACTAATTATTATAAGTTTAACCGCCATTCCCCAAAATAGTTTACTGTTTGGGAAGTCTTTTTACTTTCCTCTTGAATATTTATTTTGACACATGTATCGATATTAATTTGACGTATTTGTTCCTGGAATGCTTACTTTTTTACAAAATATAATTTCGAATGCCAACAATATAAATTGAAAAGATATCGTTAAATGAAACAAATAATAAATTCATCATTGATACCAGGATTGAAATTTTGTACGTCAGACGCTCGTTTCGTCTACAAAAGACTCTCTCGTGACGTTCGAATAAAAAAAATTAAAAAGGCCAAATTAAATACGGAATGTTTTGATTAATGAATGTTGTTGTAATTAAAATTTTGATAATTACGAAAATAGTATAAACCCAGAAAATGTTAAAATGATAAATTTTTCATCTACACACATATGAAGGGATACACCGTAAATTTCACCGAGAAAAAAAATGTTGTTATCTTTGTAAAACAAGAAGTGAATTGAGAATTAATTTTCATTTTGCAATATATTTTCAGATTTTGAGAAAACCGCAGAGAATAGTTCTTATCGAAGTAAAAAGTACAGTCGCTTCATTCAAACATGTATCGAATGAAGAAGAGAAAAAATATGTTTACAAGTTACGAGTATGATATACTAGTAACTAAAATCATTGTTAAAGGGGTTAATGATTTATATATATTTGTACTCGTACATGCACACAGTCATGGATAACATAACGGATGAACGTTGTGTGGTTATGGTCTCAGGTTTATGGGTTTTAGGGGCTATATCGATAATTATTATAAGTTAAATTGCCTCTCCCCGAAATAGTGTATTGTTTGGGAAGTCTTTTTACTTTCCTCTTGAATATTTATAACGTAAAAAATATTTTGGACATGTTTCTTATTTGTGATATAAAATCCTTCCATGCAATAACAAAAAATATTTTTGTCCATTCCGGTTGACACATTTTCGAGAAAAACCACTACCGGGTCTCAGTTTCTCACCTGAGATCAACCCCAGTGTTTGTTGGGGTTCGTGATGCTCAGTCTTTAGTTTTCTATGTTGTGATTTGTTAACTATTGTTTGACAGTTGGTCTTTTTCTTTTTTAGCCATAGCGTTGTCAGTTTATTTTCGACTTATGAGTTTAAATATCCCTCTGGTATCCTTCGCCTATTTTCTATTCATTCTTTTACAAAGTGTTGATATCCATACACGTCCAGGGCGATTTCAATCTTAACTACCCATATAGCAAGTGTGTTCAAAGGATTTGATAAGATTAAGTAAATTTATTAGCTGTTCGATTGTGAACAGAAAACTCGAAAATTTGACTAAAATATTGCCTGAAAACTAAGTTCTGATAACAATACAAATCATTATTTTGTCTGCGATCAGTGTTCAATCAAATCCTTATGACCAAGATAAAGGACAAACTTCAATTATTCGAAAAAGATTTATAACCAACCTGGATGGTAAATTAAAGATAGCATCGTTTTCATTTTTCAAAACAATGAAGCTTTCATTTCGTCTATCTGAATTCAAGATCATATTTCTTACTTTATCAGAACTTAATTACTTAGCATGTTAAACCAAAGCTGTGTTGATATCTGAATCCGAAACATACCTTTACGATATTTTTACCAATGCAAAAATGCGAAAATCTAGATTGTCAATTAAGGTGTTGCGAGGAAGACTTTTATAAGAAATGACATTTCATTCATGTAGTCAAAAAATCTTATAACAATGATCATGGATCGTGTGGTATAACAAAATATCCCACAGCTGTCACTCCTTCCTTATTTATAGGAATACGAAGATGTGGTATGATTGACAATGCGACAACTTTCCACCAAATGACAAGGATATGAAGAACTACAGGTCACCGTCAAGCCTTCAACAATGAGCAAAATCTATTTCATGTAGTTAGCTGTAAAATGCCCGCTATGTGGACATTTTAAAGAGAAAGCAAACGGTCTGCTATTGTTGACAGCAAACAACGACAATCACTGGGTTAAAGAATCCTGGCAAAAGAACGTGGTGGGGTGGAAAATGTCGGTGAGCTCTCAACTATCAAATAACCTAAGAGGGACAGTGGTATAACAAGACCATCAATAGAACCAACGGTTAAACCCAGCTCATCAAATGTGTACTAACAAGAGCAACACGACAGGTGGAACATGTGGAGCAGGATTTGCTTACCCTTCTGGAGCACCTGAGATCACACACCGTTTTAAGTGGGGTTCGTTTTGCTCAGTCTTTTGTTTTCTATATTATGTCTTGTAGACTGTTTTTCTGCCATGCATTGTCAGTTCGTTTGATACTTATGAGTTCGATTATCCCTTTGGAATCTTCCGCCTCTCTCGAGATAATTGGCACAAACACAAAAAAAACGTAACAAAATGCCACAACACATTAGGAAACTTAAAGCTAGTGCAAAGTCAATTTTCAACAAATAAATAAACCATATACCATAATATTTCTCTCATGCTGAAATATCAAGAGTTTATAGTTAAGACGTAATAGAAAGTCTTGAAAAACATATAAATGTTTCTTCTGTTCATTTCAAGCGTGGACAATGAATAAGTAACACACATTTAAACGTTCATTATCTTATTCAGTGGATGTGGTTGTATGTATTTTCTTCTCATTCAAATGTTGTTTCCTTAAAAAAAATTTCATAAAGGTTTACAGGTGTGTAAGATGATAATGTTTGAGAACAGAATTTAAGAATGTTTTACGATCCTAATCGATTGGCATTCTTTTAAGGTAGATTGGGTATGTTAAATAATAGAAAACAATCGGTCTAGATCCTTAATTATTTATATGCAGACTGCAATTAACTTGAAAATAACTCTTTCAATTTAATGCGTTTAAAGCGTTTTTATTTTAAATTTTTAATCATCATTAACGCACAAAGTAAAAAGAATGCAGAGCATAACACTGTAAATGTATTGTTATGAATAATTTTATACACTTTTATACCAAAACAATTTTAAAACAATCATGTAGTTACATTTCGTAAATGGTTTTATAAAAATCAATCTGAAGGAGAATAACATTTGTATATGATCTCTGTCTGTAGACATGTACATACTCATTGGAACTCTGATGGATAGTTGCCCTATTTACAATCATACGACATTTGCTTATTTCCATACACAAGTTGTATTTTATTTACTATCTCATTAAAATTGTTCAAAAATTTTCGTTTTTCAATACTTCATCAAAACTAATTCCAAAAAGGAAGGAATTTCATAAGCCATTTACTGCCAAAACTGCATATGCAAACACATTTCAAGGAATTCATCTCTGATATTGATCATGTTGATATGACACATTTACTTGACGCAGTGATATCAAAAGAATGCCAAAATAACCAGAATTCATCTTCTCAGAATGACTATGTTCCATCATCATTCATAAAATGAGTACATGCCAAAATACATTATTAGCTGTTTATTTATAGAATATGTACAATAATAACACAACCTGATTCACAACGGTAGGTTAAAATTGAAATGCTACCAGTTAAAATTAGTTTTCAGTCAGACATTTACGATTTCCACAATTATAATAATCTATGTTACAGGTGATATATATTCATTCTGTCCAGAAAAAGAGACAAATAAAGGAGCAGTACAATGATATAACTATTCTACAGTCTACAAATATGAAAGTACCCTTTTTAGTCAAATTCAATTCTTAGGTTTATACCTAGGAACGTGTACTGATAAAAATATACACGAAGAACTAACATGATGTGGGATACTTTTCAAATTGAATAAAAGATAACATTGTTGCAATTTGCATTAACATGAATCTGTTTGACGTTAGTACATGTATTTGTCATTACTCTGTCGTTATGGTATATAAAAGCCTCTTTCGAAAGGAAAACGGACCTTATCTGCCAATTGCACTTCCGAAAGTAAACAACCCCAACGTGAACACTTTGGAAAATTTACACATACTATGCTTCCGTCTATACTAATTACCTCACCTACACTTCCATGTCCAAGTTGAACCTGGGAAAAACGTGAAAGGTCAAAATTGGGCTTCAATCGAACTCTATCACCTACTGTAATAGAGGTATTCGATTTTACGAAATTGAAAGTGTCTGCTTTTGTAATAATGGTATTTGGTTTTACAAAATTTATATCTCCAATCATTTTTTCTGCTTCGAATGTCGTCAAAACAGGGTGAAATTGAATCTTTGGTGGGACCATCGTCTCCGTACTAACGAGAGCAATCGACTTTAAATCCTTTGTCATGTCACTTAACGAATCTAATAGCATGACATTATCTTCTTCAGCTATTGAGCTTTTAATTTTATTCAGAACTTCTTGGCTATTTTAAGTTACGTTTTAAATCTTCAAAATGTCCTCCTCCCACTTATGCGATTCCTTCATTTTGTGTTCCTCAATTGACTTAAAATAATCATCTTTAGTATTATGAATGGCATTAACGATTCCAGTCACTCTTTCAGAAATATCTCCTTTTGCTTTGTTTGCATCATCTTCAATCGTTTTTAGAGTCAATCGTGAAGTGCTAATTAGATATAAGAAGATGTGGTATGAGTGCCAATGAGACAACTCTCCATCCAAGTCAAAATTTATAAAAGTAAACCATTATAGGTCAAAGTACGGTCTTCAACACAGAGCCTTGGCTCACACCGAACAGTAAGCTATAAAGGGCCTTAAAATTACTAGTGTAAAACCATTCAAACGGGAAAACCAACGGCCTAATCTATATAAAAAACGAGAAACGAGAAACACTTATGAACCACATCAACAAACGACAACTACTGAACATCAGATTCCAGACTTAGGACAGGTGCAAACAAATGCAGCGGATTTAAACGTTTTAATGGTACCAAACCTTCACCCTTTTTCTGAAACAATAGTGTAACATCACAACATAGAAAGACACACTATGAAATATCATCTGAAATAGCTTAACTCAATCAAAGGACATATTAACACCAGTGAACATACACTGAACAAATAAATTTGACCTATGATACAATGTAAATACAAAATAAATAAACTAAGGGAAGAATAATAAAAGTAACATGTTATATCGGAATGATATGTTAAACAATTTAAGAAAATCAATATGCTCGAACAAAAATATCAGCCATTTGCAATTACTTTAACATGTTAAAACACAGGTAAATGAAAATAATTTTGTTGTTAGGTATACGTGTATAGTTCCAATAGAGAAAGGAAATATTTTTACAAAATAGATAATTTTGATGTTCATAGTACGAAATGAAAATTTATAGTAATACCAAACACTTATCAAAGCTGGTATATAGACCAGATATAACCTTGAATAACATTAAATAACAAAAAAGCATTACAATTAATTGTTTGTTTAGTACTACTGATGGCGTCTTCTGTTGCAAAAACATCTTTATTCAAACGTGACCGCGCTTTGGATGCAGCATAATCTATCAGACAGAAATCATGTTTATTGTGTAAAGTCGGCAAACAAATGTTACATGTCAATAACTTACATGTATTGCAGTAGTACGTAAACTTTTCTCTGTGTTGTTTGCAAATAGGCGTTTTTACTTCCGGATTGGTAATGTCGGCATCTTGAAAGACATGATTCCTGCATGATTTAGTTTTTTAATGTGATATTTAACACGACTTAAAGAAACATTTTTCTCAGACTGTACAGTACCTACTTCCCGTGGAATTCTCACAGATTTCACATGATCTTACAGGAGACTGAGCCATTATCATATAAAGTGACACCTTTTAATAAAGGTATTCATCAATTAAATGTCACGGTTTGTAACCAGGGTAAAGTTTGTTTGTCAAGTTATTATGTGTGAATCAATTTAAATTGGTCTGTTCATCGAGACAAGGGTGACAATCATGTGTATGTTTGGTTGAATTCAGTTCACGTTTATATTCACTTTTTTAAATGGCGTTATCACTTTTTTTTCGACATATGATTTATAAATGTTCCTTAAGTATCTTTTACCAGTCCATAGTTAAATGAAAATGAATTAAGGCTTATTTGTTAAAGAACTTATTCCAGTAGAAAATCGTCTTGAATAAGCATGAAATGTTTACCGTTCGACACCACACTATCATGTCATTCAAGAAGAAAATATCCGGTTTATTTATTACAATCTGCATATAAGTGCGAACGTAACTCATTTTGTTTCTTTTTGTTCCCACGGAAGCTCTTTAAGCTTGCGTTGTAATGTGAAATAGAAGATTTTCAATTAGTTCAGCCAATAATATATTATTCAATACCGCCATGAGAAAGAGTTGACCAATAGACAAAGAAATATCGGTAGAAAGTTATTAAAGACCGAGTAAAATAAAATTGATCTCGATCGATTCCACTAGGGTTTTGGTTGGTTATACCATGGAAGGATCATTTTAACCAGACTTTTGCAGTTCCGTTTGAAATGGTGATTCTAAAAAAAGATGATCTTAATTAGTACTGCTGTAACTCGTCCAAGAGTCCAAGTTAGCAATGGTAATATCAAAGGAGTTAAGTTATAAATTTGCATTAGAATTCTACATAATTGGTCATAAGAGTAACAGTTGTTTCATGTAATTTTATATCTCCTATTATTCCTTGCTTTGATTGGCACATAATGATCAAAAATAAATCACAAAAATACCGAACGCAGATGAAAATTCAAAACGGAACGTACCCGGATATAATAGGATGTTATTATACACACATATTAATCAAGCTAATATCACGGTCGTTTGTAAATCGGTCTGTTAGCTGAGAAATAGAAACACTTTAAATAAAATGTTAATATCTTATTTAAAGAATAATAGAAAATGTTGTTGAAATCTAACGATTATGGTATAACTAGTATAGTCTGACTTAAAGGGGTTTATGATTTATATATTCTAGAAATAACACAGCTGTTTTTCAAACAGTATAGTAATATTTTACAAGGTGATGATTATAATGTTTGTTTTTTTTTGCTTATTTGTAATGATTTTTTATAACCGTTATGTTATAACATTGTATTACTTATACATGTACACAGTCATACAGTCATATATAACATGACAGATGGACGTGGTGTACTTTTGGTATCAGAATTATTGTTTTACTGTTGACTATATGGTTAATTATAAGTTGAACCCCCCGAATTAGTTAATAAGTTTTTGGGAAGTTTTCGTTCTTTCCTCTGCAATATTTATAACGAAAAATCGTATTTGACACTTTTTTTTTCATTTGTGATATAAATACCTTTCGAGGATAAAAGAAACTTTTTTCTCCATTCCGATTCACATATTTTCGAGAAAAAACCACTTCCGTGTCTCACTTTCTAGTCATTTTTTAACAAAAAGTAAAATAACAAAAATACCAAACTCCGAGGAAATTTCAAAGCGGAGAAGTCCTTTTTCAAATGTCAAAATCAAATAAAGGCAACAGTGATATAAACTATTGAACGTCGATAGAGTGAAAACAAATCCAGGTTACAAACTAAATCAGACGGAAACACATCAACTATAAGAGAAAAACATCGGAACAACAGAAAAACTAAAGTGCAAAAAAAAAAAAGCCGACATACATAGAAAAGGACTATTTGATAACAACTGCCAAATTCCTGATTTGGTACATGTATTTCTATTTGTAGAAAATGGTAGATTAAACATGGTTTTATAGCTAGCTTAACCCCTCATTTGTAAGACAGTCGCATATAATTCCATTATATGGGCAACAATGTGTGAGCAAAACAAACAGTTATATAAATAAAAATGTCAATGATTTGTATGCAGCAGTCAACATTGTGTTGTAATCTTGATCACTATAAAAACAAATAATTATATCATCAAAGAAAAACAAATTTTATTTGGCGGCAATTAGTCCAAGATTATGGTTGTCTTTCCGATTTTGTTTAACATCTCACCCTGATTTTATTGATATTGTATTTACATGGTGTCATAGACCAAATTTATTCGTTCAGTGTTGTTCACTTGTTTGTGTTAATATGCTTTTTGATTGAGTTACGTCATTTCAATTGATATTTTATAATGTGTCTTTCTATGTTACGATGTTACACTACTGTTTCGGATAAGGGTGAAGGTTGGTAAAACGTATAAACCCGCTGCATTTGTTTGCACCTGTCAGGAACCTGATTTTCAGTGGTTGTCGTTTGTGGTTTATAAGTGTTTCTCGTTTCTCGTTTTTTATATAGATTGGACTGTAAGTTTTCCTGTTTGAATTGTTTAACACTAGTCATTTTTGGGGCCCTTTATAGCTTGCTGTTCGGTTCGAGCCAAGGATCCGTGTTGAAGACCGTACTTTGACCTATAATTGTTTACTTTTACATATTGTGACTTGGATGTAGAGTTATCTCATTGGCACTCATAGCACATCTTCTTATATCTATGTAGCAAGTGTTCAAAGGATTTTTATAGAAATTAATCTATTAGCTGTTCGATTGTGAAAAAAATCCCTATGACCAAGATTAAAAACAACTTCAAGTATTCAATCAAAAGTGAATTTATAACCGACCTGGACCGTAAATTGAAGATTTGTCCAAACAAATAAGCTTTCATTTCGTTTTTTTTAATTCAAAATCATATATCATATCAGAACCCAATTTCTTAGCATGTTAAACCAAAGCTGTATTGATATCTGAATCTGAACCATACCTTTACGATATTGTTTTTTTCAGTGGGTTAAGGAATCCGGTAAGAAAATGTGGCGGATTGGAAACTTTCAATGAGCTCTTAAATTTAAGATGAAAACAACCGGTTAAACACAGCTCATCAAATGTGCGCTTACATTAGCACACACCAGGTGCAACATGGGTAGCAGGATCATCAGACCGTGCTGGGGCATGTGAGAGGGGTTCGTTTTGCTCAGTATTGTTTTTAATGTTGTTTTATCAGACTTGTTTTTACTTTTGGTCGATTTTAAGTTCTTAAGCCATGTATTGTGAGTTCATTTTCGACTTTTGAGTTTGAATATCCATCCCTTCGGAATATTCTACCTCTCTCTTTAGATAAATAAATACACTGTATTCCATAATATTTCTCCCAGATTGAAATATCAATCAGTACACAGAGTTTATAGTTAAGACGTCTTAAAAAACATTCAATGTTTTCTATTTTCATTTCACGCGAGTACAACGAATAAGAACCACACATTTAAAAGTTATCATCTTATTCAATGGAGCCAATTATATTTATTTTCCTCTAATTCGAATGATAACTCTAGTTTTCATAAACGTTTCACAGGTGTTTTGAGATGATTATTTTTAGACTAGAATTTAGGAATCTTTTACGATTGAAATCGAAAGACATCCTTTTAAGGGACATTGAATGACACCCCCATATTAGATTGTAAAATGGTAGAAATCAATCGGTCTGTCACTTTACTCATTTTAATGCAAACTGCAGTAAATTGAAGATAACACTTTGCAGATTTAATGCGTTCAACACGTTTTTTTTTTGAAATTTGTAATAATTTAAAACACACAAAGTAAAAAATAACACTGCCAACAATACTCAGTCATGACAAAACTATAACTTTAACTAGAGGCTCCAAGAAACCTGTGTCGCTCACCTGATATTTTTATATACAATTGATGCATGAAATAATGCAACCGTTATACTTTTGATTTTGTTTCAAAGATATAAGTCAAAAACTGCATTTTCCCTCTAAGTTCTATTTTTAGCCATGTCAGTCATGTTGGTTGGAAGGCAGGGTCATCGGACACATTTTTAAAACTAGATACTCTAATGCTGATTATGGCCAAGTTTGGTTTAATTTGTCTCAGTTGTTTCAGGAGAAGACTTTTGTAAAAGATTACAAAATTTACAAAAAAAATGTTAAAAATTGACTTTAAAGGGCAATTACTTCTTATGGGGTCAATTGTCTATTTTGGTCATGTTGACTTATTTGTAGATCTTGAACATTATTGCTGTTTACAGTTTATCTCTATCTACATGTATAATAATATTCAAGATAATAACCAAAAACTTCAAAATGTCCTTAAAATAATTAATTCAGGGACAGCAACCCAACAACGACTTGTCTGATTCGTCTGAAAATTTCACGACAGATAGATCTTAACCTGATGAACATTTTTACCCATTGTCAATTTTGCTCTAAATGCTTTAGTTTCAGAGATATAAGACAAAAACTGCATTTTACCCTGTATGTAATATGCTTATCCATGTCGGCCATCTTGATTGGTGGGCGGGATCATCGGACACATTTTTTTTAACTAGATGCCTCAATAATGATTGTGGCCAAGTATGGTTAAATTTGGCCCAGTGGTTTTAGAAGAGAAGATAACAAAAATTTACGAAAAACTATTAAACATTTACTATAAAGGGCAATAACTCTTTAAGGGTCAATTGATCATTTTGGTCATGTTGAATTATTTGTAGATCTGACTTTGCTGAACATTATTGCAGTTTACAGTTTTTCTCTATGCATAATGATATTCAAGATAATAACCAAAAACTGCAAAATTTCCTTGAAATTACCAATTCAGGGGCAGCAATCCAACAACCGGTTGTCTGATTCGTCTGAACATTTCAGGGCATCTTAACCCGATGAACATTTTTACCCCATGTCAGGTTTGCTCTAAACGATTTGGTTTCAGAGATATAAGTCAAAAACTGCATTTTACCCATATGTTCTATTTTTAGCAATGTCGGTCATCTTAGTTGGCAGGCGGGGTCATTTGACACATTTTTTAAACTAGATACCTTAGTGATGATTTTGGCCAAGTTTGGTTAAATTTGGCTTAGTAGTTTCAGATTAGAAGCTGTTTGTAAAATTTAACTGACGACACGACGACGACGAACAACGGACGCCATGTGATGAGAAAAGCGCACTTGGCCTTTGGGCCAGGTGAGCTACAAATGAATAACTGTATACACTTTTATGCAAAAATAATTTTAACACGTATAGATACATTTCGTAAATGGTTTTAGAAACAAAAAATCTGAAGGAGAATAACATTTTGGATAGTTGTCTCATAAGCAGTCATACTAAATATTCTTTTTCTTTGCATATATTTAGTGTGTTATTTGATATGCCATGATAGAACATTATCTTTAAATAGATATAAGAAGATGTGGTATGAGTGCCAATGAGACAACTCTCCATCCAAGTCAAAATTTATAAAAGTAAACCATTATAGGTCACAGTACGGTCTTCAACACGGAGTCTTGGCTCACACCGAACAGTAAGCTATAAAGGGCCCCAACAAATTACTAGTGTAAAACCATTCAAACGGGAAAACCAACGGTCTAATCTATTTAAAAAACGAGAAACGTGAAACATATATGAACCACATCAACAAACGACAACTACTGAACATCAGATTCCTGACTTAGGACAGGTGCAAACAAATAACACTGCAAGATAGCTTATTTTGTTGTCGGGACTGATGATAATAGTATGACTAAGGTAAAACATGTTGACTATTGCTGATAACGAGTTCATTGTACACAAGACCAATACGTAATGAAATAGTTAAGCTGTTTATATTTAATCACAAACATATATTCAAAATTGAAAAGTGTCAAATCCGTATAATACATGTTTCATATGTATGTAGTCGAAATGTATGTTTAAATTAGTGCATATTCTTAAAAGCAAACAGCGCTTCCAAATCTAAATGATGATGTCAATAAATGTATTTAGATAACTTATCATATCGTGCTTTATAACACGGAGAAATGAAAGATACCGATCCTGTTCGTCAAGTATGTGATAACAAGCTTCTTGTGGATCCAGCATAATACCTTTGCATGTAAAATATTTAAAGAATGTGTTTTTTCAAAATATGACATCAAATGTCTTACTGATATCTATGTAAATAACCATGGACATTTTTGTCGTATATTTTTGGAACTCTTAAACGGATAACTCGACTGTTATCAGTTTCCTCATTTTGATTGTGGTTGTCGTTTAAAAGATTTCAATAATTTGTCAATATATAAAAGAATGACGAAATAAAATGAACTATTTTTTTTTTCAATTTTGTTGATTATTTTTAATGCTTAGGTTTTTAAATTGATTTAGTTTGGAAAATGAAATCTAGCCAAAGGTAAAATGTTAATAGATTGGCATGAGGTGCAGATATTTCAAGTAGGATAATGTATAATACCTCAAATTCTGAGGAAACATTGTCGATGTGTATAGTGCATAGTCTTTTTGGTTATTTTTTCATTTACTAAACATAGGCATTTTTTCCTTTCGAAAATTACCCTTTTCATTTTAAAAGTGGGTATTAATTTACCTAAAGGAGGATGCAGACACAAATGCATGAAAAGAAAGGAAACTTGAAACCTTGCAGTTCACTGTGAGGTCGTATTTGTATCCTGTGTGAGTAAATATTAAATGACGGTTTTAAACTGTTTGGTGAAGTGTATTCGATGTGCACAGAAATTAGACAGTCAAGTGTAAAGAAATGAATAAAAATGGGACAGTGACCAGAAAATGGATATTTCCTGAAAATTAATCATTTTCTGTTTCATTAATGACATGCTGTAATGTTTTATTATATTTATTCATGTATTTGTCCGTGTTGCGTTTTCTTGGGTTTGTTTGTACTGTATTCCAGTCTTGTAGTTTTTTTCATTTAGCGATATATTTAACATTGTCCTGCAAGCGGGAAGTGTGGTTAGCCATAAAACCAGGTTCAATTCACCACTTTTTTTCTTAAAATGCCCTGTACCAAGTCAGGAATATGACACTTGTTATCAAATAGTCCGTTTCTTTGTATGTTAGCGTATGTTTTTATTGTAGTTCAATATTTCTGTTGTTCTGTTGTTTTCCTCTCATAGTTTATGTGTTTCCCTCGGTTTTAGTTTATAACCCGGATTTGTTTTCGCTTATTCGATTTATGACTTTTGAACAGCGGTATACTACTCATACTACTGTTGCCTTTATTTTCGATGAATACCACCTTTACAATAAACAGCCTTTTTGTCTTGTTTGTTGCACCGGTTCAGTTTTGAACAGTCATCTCATAAGATTCATAATTTTATTACGACATTTTAAGCTATTCTGCTTTTGTCATATCACTATCCCAGCACGATCTCAATTCTGATGTAACAATTTATTACACATCATGCTTTTGTCGTCAAACAATTGATTCAATCTGCAAGAAAATTAATGTTAAGACAAAATACGGTATTAACTTATTTAGCTATATGGGTGTTTTTACGTCTTTATTGGCTTAATTGGCATCTTGGATAACACGAATCAATGCTTTTTTTATTCAAATAGGTTGCACTTTGGGAATACAGCTGTTTCTCAAACCACGCCTCTATTGGGGAGATATATAATATTCATAGATAGCTAATTTTGTTAATGTACTGGTTCAAAGATATGATATATATGTTTCATCTCGTAGAGACATAACTTGGAAATATTACCAGTTAATATACATATGCATATTGGTCAAATTGAAATCTGTGGAAAGCCTAAGGTCAAGGTAGGTGTAGTACAGAACTTTAGAGTAAGTTTAAACTCTTAGAAGTTTGGGCATATAAACGTTGGAAATATGCTGCACAACCCTATAATTTGACCTTTGAAATAAATAGTATTGCATATGAAATTTCCATTATGGGATATAATTATTTTCAAAACTTCATAGTAAAGTGGTACAGTTTTAGCCGTAAAAGGAGATCCTTTGGGAAATTGCATTATCGATATTTACAGAAATGCAACCTATAACATGCTAAATTGCTCGCGTCACTCAAGAAAAAAATGTTTAAACATAAAAAAATACACAATACAAAAACTACCCCTCGGAGAAGTCTTATATATTTCATATTTTCTAGTCTAACCTTGAGCCATATTATTCAGATATATATTTCAACAATTGGTTCATCTTAAAACTTGGATGTGAAATCCTCCTAATTATCGAACATCAATTAATAGCAGCAGACTAAAAATTCATCGACAAAAGACCATAAAAGCCAACGACGGTTGGAAATATCACTTTTGCAGACGTCAGTAAGAAGTCATTGGAATGCAGTCAAGTCTAGTCTAGTCTGGTCTGGTCTGGTCTGGTCTGGTCTGGTCTGGTCTGGTCTGGTCTGGTCTGGTCTGGTATGGTATGGTGTGGTCTGGCATGGCATGGCATGGTATGGCGTGGCATGGCATGGCATGGTATGGCATGGTATGGTATGGTATGGTATGGTATGGTATGGTATGGTATGGTATGGTATGGTATGGTATGGTATGGTATGGTATGGTATGGTATGGTATGGTATGGTATGGTATGGTATGGTATGGTATGGTATGGTATGGTATGGTATGGTATGGTATGGTATGGTATGGTATGGTATGGTATGGTATGGTATGGTATGGTATGGTATGGTATGGTATGGTATGGTATGGTATGGTATGGTATGGTATGGTATGGTATGGTATGGTATGGTATGGTATGGTATGGTATGGTATGGTATGGTATGGTATGGTATGGTATGGTATGGTATGGTATGGTATGGTATGGTATGGTATGGTATGGTATGATATGGTATGGTAGAGCCTAATAGGTCGAGTGGTCAAGCGTCTAGCATAGTGCAAGGTGATTTGTTGCCACGATATCTCAGTAGCATAAGTTCGTATCCCGGCCAGGGAAGAACAAAAAATTTCCTTCGGCAAATTTACAGATCTAACATTGTTAGGCTGTTATTTAGACGAATTATATATACAGAAAATGTTTTCAGCTTTGTATCACCATCACTGGTGATCAAATGGATAAAATTTATCTTAGATTCGTCACTGGTTCAGACGTTCTCATTACATATATATATATATATATAGAGAGAGAGAGAGAAAATTAATAATGAACGATTAAAATAAATTCATAAAACAAATTTAAAGCTAACAGGTTGTTATTGTTGGCATATGTTTTTTTTATAGACAAAAGGGAGTATGTTCTTCAAACTAAGTAGACGAATTGTATACTAGTATACAGAAAGTGTTTTCAGCCTTGTATCACCATCACTGGTGATCCGATGGATAAAATCTGTCGTGGAGTTGTCACTGGTTCAGACGTACTTATAACATAATTATTTCTGTTACTGCATCCTAAATTAATTTGTATAATCCTTTTCAATAGTTAATTCAGCTGATCTGTAAAAAATCCATCTTCATGTATTGTGTTACAACGCTAGATAAAAACTGACGAGGAACGGTAAAACCCGACCACCGAAAGCTTTATTTTTGTAGAGCCTAGGTGGTCGAGTGGTCTAACGCGTCAGGCATAGATGAAGGCGATTTGGTGCCACGATATATATCTCAGTAGCATGAGTTCGAATCCCGGCCAGGGAAGAACAGATCTAACATTGTTGGACTGTTATTTAGACTAATTGTATATATATATATTCATAAAAAAACCCATAAAAACCAGGTAGGCAGATGATACATTACTTGCATCATTGTTCTAACGCTTTCATCCTTCATGATATGTAACAAAATAACGTTACCACGGGGTAGTGTGACGTTAAGTTATTGTCGTGCATAAATTGCGTACTTAACGCATTTAGTTTTGCTTTGAATATCTTAATAAAGCGTTTCTTCAGAACTTTTCTGTCATCCTCATCATCACGGCGACATTTTTAGAATGGGAACATTTTTAATTTTCCGTTGGCGCATATGTCAAAGTGTTCACTTAGTGGAATTTGTCGTAAGTGCAGTCGGCGTATTTTTTGTGACAAGTACTCTTGCACTTAGTTTTCAAGTTTGGCCAGTGTAATTTTAATTTCTTGTTGGGCATGTAATACAATAAATTAAATGTCTGGATTTAATTTATTGTATTACTTGCCCAATTAAAATTCAAAGGGCTGAAGAAGTAAAATCAAAACAAAACAAAATTTTTATAATTAAAAATTGTGAAAGAATCATAAGAGACAAAATTTTTCGATAAACTGAACTTTAGATAAAAAAATCAAAATTAAGCATAATAATATCGAAAGCCTAGTAACGGTCTTTTATATTTTTGCAGTTCTGTACAGGGTGAATCTAGGAAGCTTATTTTTCCGATCAGTGTTTCTGGTTCGGGTCTCCATGAAACTGGATCAAACCGGACACGTACTGGTAAATTTTTCCAATTACTAATTTCAGAAATTGACTTTAAAGTTTTTGTCATGTCACTGAATGAATCCAATAAAGTAATGTTATTTTCCCCATCGACTGCTCTTTTCATCTTATTTAAAACCTCTTGGCAATTATTAGTCGCATTTACTCTTTTCAAAATTTCTGGTTCTATCTTTTGTGATTCTTCTAGTTTTTGCTCGTCGATTGATTTCAAAAATTCATTTTTCATGTCATTTAAAGTACATACAATGACAGCAACTTTCTCCTCAATATCCTTCTTAGACTTTTCTGCTTGTTCTTCGAACGTTTGGAGAGTTGATTGAATATAGTTTATCTTTATTTGAGCGTTCATTATTTTGTCCTCAGCGTGTTCCACCTCCTTTTTCAAACTGTATTTCTTTTCTTTTGCCTCATCATCTATTATGCAGAAATCGTGCGTCTTATGTGTTGTTGGCAAACAAATGTAACAGATCAGTGCTGTGCACGTTTTACAATAATAAGTAAAAATTTCCTCGTGCTGTTCACAAACGGGTGTTTTTACTTCCACGTTTACTTTATCGTCATCCTGAAAAACGTGATTCCTGCAGGGCCTAATTTTCAAATGTGATATTTCACATGGATGACAGAAAAACTGTTCACAGTTCTTACAAAACCTCTTTGCAGGAGAATTTTCACAGATTTCACAGGATCTAACAGGACACTGCGCCATATTTACACTTACGGTCGTTTTTTGGTTAACCGAGAGACAAAGTTTGATATCGTTATTCAGATTATCATATGTAGTGCAGGAAACAATTCATTGGATTTTATCAATATTTGACCGCATTTGTAATTCGAAATGACTGAAATAAATAAAAAAAAAAATAAAATGCCGTTGAATGTATTCAATAAAGTCTGCAGTATATGCTTTAATCTTCATTTTCATTTTCTGCATCCTCTTATTTTTACTAATTTTGAAATTTCAAGATCTGAAAAAAAAAAAAGTTTATGTATATTTATTGTGTACTATGTTATATGGGATTTGATAACCTTGAAGGCACCCCGGTTATTGTAATTAACTTCCTTGTGTTGAGGTCTTTGGTTGATCGTTGTCTCAAAGGTTATCCCATTATTTTACATTTCGTTCCGATGAAATAGATTAAAAAGGAAAACGTATCCAGATTATTTGCAAAACTCTAATAATAAAAGGATATGGGGTATGATTTCCAATGAGACAGCAATATGGTATGATTGCCAATGAGACAGCAATCCAACAAAAATTATCTGAATTTATAGGCCAAAATACGACCTTCAACAATGAACAAAACTCATAAACAGTATAGTCAGGTGTGAAAGGCGACGACATGACACAATGATTAACATTTCAAACGAAAATAATCCGCGACCTGATTTATGACAAAACAATAAATGGGAAATAAAAACAAAGTTTGACCAAAATACGGAACACGAAGGCAAATTCAAAAAGGGGGTCCATAAAAACTGACAAAATCGAACGTTGGTCTTCTCAACCAAAAGAATGAATCGAAAACAACTGTCACATTCCTGACTTTGAACAAGCATTTTCTAAAGAAAATGGTGGGTTTAACCTGGTTTTATAGCTAGCTAAACTTCTTATTTGTATTATTGTTGTTTATAGTTCCGTTATACATGTTATGTTAACAAAATGTAGTGAGCAACCCAAACAGACATATCTGATCAATGTGACAGCAATTGGGATCTGAAGGTAAAACTGTGTAAACAAACATTACTGACATACAACACAACCGACAAAAAATATTCATACAAACATACAAAAAATCTAACAAAGATGTTAACAAAAACTTTTTGAAAAGATAATACATACACTCATACAGTATATAATAAACACTTTCTCGATTAATTACAAATAAAGTAAAATATAAATCAAGACTAAAAAAGTATGTAGTATCCCGTTTGAAGAGATGCTTTTTTCATGTACAAATCTCTGTATCTATGAAAGAATTTCGTTATTCCCGATTGTAACATTTTGAGTGTGACGGATGATGCTTTTACAGGCTCTTATCCTGTGGACACACCCGTTCAAGCATACAACCCATCTACCCTAGGAAAAGATTACCTTAGCTGTATTTGGCCATTTATTTTTAGAAACTTTGTGTCCTCAATGTTCTTCAACTTCGGGTTTTGTTTGTTTTGATATAAGCGTCACTGCCAAGTCATTTGTTGACGAAACGTGCGTTTTGTATACACATTTCAATCCTGGTATCTATGATGATTTTATTTACACCTATTAAACTCGCTCAAATTTGGAGCCGCTATGAAATTTCCATGTTGTTGGCGGTAAACGTCATAATGAGAAAACGTTGATGTAAAGTCATGTAACGTAATCGGGCACCTGTTATCATGCTGTAAAATAAATTTTCATTGTTTTCTTGACAGAAGATTTCTTACATAAATTAAAAAAAAAACGTACCCCACCCTCCAAAAATATTGACAACTCTCAAAAATACTTAAAATAGATGAACATGTGCGAAAGAAAAAAAGAAAATTTCAATAAGTTCGCAACTTACAATAATTACGTAATTCTGTTATTTTTCAAAAGCCAGGAAAATAGCTTGTAAGGGTGTTTCGATTCAATGTATACTACATAAAAACGCTGAAAACTCTTTTTGACCTTTGAACCTCTATTAGCCTGAAAATCTCATGGCCGTTCACATGTAGGGTTTCATTCGCAGTTCGTAATTATTACCGTACGACTTTCTCGTGAAGCGTTATAAAAGCTGACCTAAAAGGACTAATGTGATCAACAGCCTATATCAGGATTTGAGATTGAATAATCGGACATTTGACTTCTTTGTTAATATATGTTTGTTTTTATAGTGATTAAGATTATAACACAATGTTGACTGCTGTACCCCTATTCTTGACATTTTTACCTATTATGTTTTTTTGTTTTGTTTACACATCGTTGTCAATATAATGGAATTTGATGCGACTGTCATACAAGTGAAAGGTTTAGCTAGCTATATAACCAGGTTCAATCCACCATTTTCTAAATAAGAAAATGCATGTAACAACTCTGGAATATGACAGTTGTTATCCATTCGTATGATGTGTTTAATTCTCCATGTATGTGCCTGTCCCAAGTCAGGAGCCTGTAATTCAGTGGTTGTCGTTTGTTTATGTTTTACATATTTGTTTTTCGTTCACTTTTTGTACATAAATTAGGCCGTTAGTTTTCTCGTTTGAATTGTTTTACATTGTTATTTCGGGGCCTTTTATAGCTGACTATGCGGTAAGGGCTTTGCTTATTGTTAAAGGCCGTACGATGACCTATAGTTGTTAATTTCTGTGTCATTTTGGTCTCTTGTGAAGAGTTGTCTCATTGGCAATCATACCACATCTTCTTTTTTATGTTAAGCTTTTGATTTTGCCATTTGATAAGGGACTTTCCGTTTTGAGTTTTCTTGGATTTCAGTATTTTTGTGATTTTACTTTTGAAAGTTAACATGATCATATTCTTATACCCTAATCACAAAAAAATTAGAAAAATTCGTATCTTAAATAAAATTATCTGAAATAGTCTGACTTAATACAGGCACAAAAATTAGGTGGGTTAAACAATCCTAGACCACATGCTGTAATGGTGGAATACACACGTAAGACGTGGTCTTGTAATTATGCTTGAATCCTTTTATGATGTGGTTCATATAACTTTACTATATGCGGTATAATTATTATGATGTCATTATACATTATTTAAGACAGATGATTATAACATTGACAATGGAAACGGGGAATGCGTCAAAGAGATAACAACCCGACCATAAAAGTGAGATGTGAAATACCCAAACGTATATTTACAAATAATGTCCTTATACCGATGATAAAATTAATTTGACAAGATTGTGATATATAAAAACCTGGTGTAATAATTTTTCAGTAATACAGAGATTTCTTTTGTTAAATTTAATTGTTATTTACACGAGCTAATCGAACAAGTTAGGATATGTAAACACCATAAGATGGAGCCAATGGATTGCCAACATCTAAAAATGGATAACTAACAATAGGAAACCTAACATCCTTTCTTTATCGTACATTTTACTGTTAAGCTTCTCGTTGAAGATATAGATATCAAGATCCAATAAAGGGTAGTGTTCATTGTTAGTATTAGCTTTATTCAAGGTCAGTTCAGCAAGATAAATCTCTTTAGTGTACATATTAAAGTCGTCATTATTGAGAGCCAATATATCATCCAAATATCTTAAAGTAAAATTTTGTATCAGATGTTATTTCGATGGGTCTTTGCTGATTTAAGTCAAACATTGTTACTCGTAACAATACAGAAAAGGGTCCGCAATCAGAGGTGCACGGTAAGTCTCAATTGCATTACGATAATTTGACGATATCAGGAATCTCCATAGCAAACACAAATATTATCTAGCAAAAATTCAAAAGCCGGTTAAATTGGCTTTTGTCTGTTGTTCGTATAAAGTGACCTAAAAGAGTTTGAACATACATATTCACACTCCGACTGTTTTAATGTTCATTTAATTAGGTATATGATTTTTTTTAGCTTAATCAGATTATGAGGCAAAGTGATATGTAGGGTTGAAAAATATAGATTTGAACAAATTTAAAATTACCAATTTGGGCATGCAATTCATGGAGGACTTCTAACGAATATTTAACTAGTAGTAAATAGAACAGAGAGTCTAGTGTGGCAGAATGGCTTGAAAACGAAATAAATCTTTATTTGTAAGGTGTTTTGTGCAGCTTCGGAAGTCAGTAAATAGTTTGAACTTTCATGATATTCGGTTCTGCCTAAAAGTTTATGTTTGTTACAGGTATCATTTTCCAAAAATTTAGTTAGTTGGAATGTTATTTAATTCGTGATTTCTTTTTCCAGAACCTTAATATGAAATTAACGTCAAACAGTAATGATATCGTTTACAGCCTTATCAGCATGGACAAAAACAAATTCCTTGGCGAGTTAGTTTAGCTTACTTTGATACGAAAAATAAGGCTATTGTGTTTGTTGTTAATAGTAAAATATGTTTTCAAATGTTTAATACGAATATCAACTATGATCATTACTGAATTAAAAAAAAAGGTCTCCTGTTATAACAGGGGAAATGGGGTCATCATGTATTTGGAATTACTGCAATTTCATGACGTAGCTGTAGTGTCACTGATATTAACATCTTTACACTCCTCTCTTTAATCAAACGCATATTTCCGGGTTGATTTTTTTAAAAACGGTATTAATATGAGTGAGCTCAGTACTATCAAAATAACCAGTAATTTGTTCTTTTGTCATAAAAACTACCGGCAATATTTTAAAAATCAAAACCTTTATTGAAATAATTGATTTTAATGAAAAATTTTGTTTGGTCCTCAGCATGTTCAGGGCGATTATTGTTTTCGTTTAGAATAGCAATATGCAATAACAATTTTGTCGATTTCATACTTAAAACAGCAATATGGAATTGTGTTGCAATCCTCCAAAATTTGATGTAATTTATTAACAGGTAAAGAACAGGGCTTGGTTAACAGATAATGTCTGTGATTGTTTTTTTTAATAGTAATTAGTTCCAAACTATTTGTATTGTTAGTGCAATCTACATCTACATCCATGACACCAGTTTTTACTAACAGTTTTAGAACCTATAATCAAAATGTTAACAAAATCCGTTCTTTGTACATTACCAATTCCCATGATATTATCATTACGATCGAGAGTATAGTCTTTTAAAACTATAAACAATGTTCTTGTGTGCGTTTAGACCAATAGCGTCCGGTTACACCTACGTACTTTATACCGCATTCCGGTTTGATTCAGGTAAGTAAATAAAAAAATCACTGTAAGCTTTTCAATTGATATCAGTTTAAAAATTTAAGGAAAGGAAAATTTGCGACCGTTAAACTGTTATACGTTAACCTTACTGCATTGGAAGTGGAAAAACGGGGACATTTAAGCCAATTTTTGGCATAACACTCATCGATAGAAGGGTAACCCCTTTTTTTTAGATAAACGATTTTGAAGATTTATAAGTGTAGATACCCTTTGATAGAGTTTGGTATTGAGAATTTTCAATTTATGAGTTTCATATTTTGTTATTCGTATTTCTAATTGAAAAATTTAATAAAGTAAAATGATAAAATAGATCGGCTCAAGACGCCATGCATTATCCGTCACAAAACACCCGACAAAATACGTCAACTACAAAATCAGAGAACAAAAACAAAAGACAAGATATATCAGGGTAGAGCCTGACGTCTGACTTAATAAAAGAATGGGGCTGATTCATAAAATATGAGTTTTAGATAAATATTTCTAATGTAACTAACATAGAGAAGTTCTCGCACGGACACACACTCCATTAAAATCTTGACTGTTGGTCTGGTTTTTTTTTTTTAAGAAACAGATAAAATCTTTTAGACGTTATTGACATTTGTGCAGATGAAAGAAAATAAAATAGATTTGTATAAAAAGGGGGATATATTTGATGATAATTCATATCTTGGAAGTTCAAAATTGAGATTAAATAAAGGACAAAAAGCCTCGGGTGGGAGAACCATCTGGTAAAAAATGTTTTGAGGAATTCAACCCATTTTTGTCTTCTTGGAATTAATATTTGATAATCCTATCCTTTTTATTACAGTCATTTTTAAATATAGCACACATGTCAAGCATTGATACATTAAACAAAATATACGTCTGAGTTTTCCCTTTAACCTGACTAACACACCTATTTTTCATTTATCTAAAACAAAATTGATTTAGCCTTATTTAAACGAAAAACGACCATGACATTAGCTTGTTATCTGTGAATATTTCTTCTTCCTTCAGATAACACCAAATTGAATGTGATTCAATATGGCAGAATGTCTTAGGTCCTGTGAAATATGTGAGAAATCTCCGGGAATTCGGTTTTGTATGGATTGTGTGCAGTTTTTCTGTGAGTCCTGTGAAATATCACATTTAAAAGCTAAGCCATGCAGGAATCATGTTTTTCAAATTGCCGACGACGCAAATCCAGACGTAAAAACACCATTTTGTAAACTTCACGAGGAAAAATTTACTTACTTTTGTAATACATGTACATTGTTGATATGTAACATTTGTTTGCCAAAATATCACAAGACTCATGATTTCTGCCTGATAAATGATGCTGCTTCCAAACTGCGATCAAGCTTTGGTAACGAAGTACAAAAAGCGGAAAACAGCATAAGGAACGCGAAAGATAAGATTGAGTCTTCACGATCGATTCATAAAAACTTTGAAGATCAAGCAGACAAAGCTAAGAGGAATATTGAGGAAAAGGTGGTTGTCTACGTAAATGCCTTCAATGACACAAAAGATGGTTATTTAGATTCAATTGAACAACACAAAATTGAACAATCAAAGCAGAATAACCAAGAAATGTTGATGCTGAAGAATGAGATGGACAGACAAGGAGAGGTTCTAAAGAAAACAAAAAGCTTGATTGATGGACAAAATAATACCCTTCTGTTGATTTCATTCAGTGACATGTCAAGAACTTTACAGTCAATTCGAGACGTTCATATGTGGACGTCAAAGCCATCACATGTCCAGTTTGACCCGGTTTCAGAAAAACTAGAAGTAGATAAACTAATCGGGAAGATAAACTTCCTAAAACCGGTGATTGAAAATATTCAAGTTGGTGATAGAGTTCGGTTAATAAAACAAGATGTACGTGTAAGATCTCAATATTCTGACTCGTATATTTTTCTGTCAAATAAGATTGGTACGGTTTCAAACATATCATGGGATAAAACTGTATACATAAATTTTCCAGGTTATTCTAATTGGAGAGGCTTACATTCAGATTTGCAATTACCATGATGTTATTCCGTCTTCCTTGTGATTGCGAATGCTGACTAAACAGAACTTACAATTATTTGCCTCATATGATTTAGTGGAATGCCAGTTGGTTATTAAATTTCCTTCTTGATGCACCCACGTAACATACGTCTAGCATACCGTATTCAATATGTTGGGTATCTGCTAAAGAGACGATAAAAAGGCGTTATATCAACATTAAAATATATTTGTATCTGCATGAATGATAACAATTAAGACTTTTTCAGACTGTATATGTTAATTCTTTATACATTGTGTTATATATGAATGTGTATAGTCGGATTATGTTTCTGCGTGTAAGAGAGAGTTTTTCCCCTTTTATCAATATTTTGTATTTTTGTTTGTGACGTCATCTTTGTCTGATTAAAAAGTAGAAAATGGAAGCAAATGTGTTTTTTATCTGTCCGCATATAACCGCCTCCATCCTTACTACCAGAGCTATTCCAAAAGTCTGTTACATGGTGGAGACCCTAAACGATGACTTGGATGGAGAGTTGTCTCATTGGCACTCATACCACATCTTCTAACTTATATTTCTTTTGTATTGATTTAAAACTTCACAACTTCACAATAAACACGAAAAGAAAAAAGCTTTTATTTTCTTATTAAATCAACATTAAAAAAAAATAAAATGCAAGTATAACACCTCCCACCCCCTTTCCCAAATAGTAAAATAAACATTACACACTTTTACATGTTTAACTTTAAAAAATAGAATCACCGACAACTGAAAAGTAGGTTCATACTATTGACTACACTTTAAAATGTTTTTTTTGCATGTCAAGTGTATGCAAATCTTGTTTACCGATGTTCAAATATCATAAATAGACAAAAAAGACAAATTGAAATAACAAACAAACTAAGGCAATAAAATGAACTCCAAACTAATTTGATCGTCTCCTGATATGCATGCATCAGCTACCATTTGAATCCGTATTACTCGGTCACGGCAATCGGGAATGAGATTCATCCGGTAAAATGACAGATTAGACGACTTTTCTGGAATTGGAAGATCTAAGACTTCAAAGACATATCGTATCTCAATTTCTGACAGTGATTGTTAAAACTAAGTAGTATCCATTACAGTCATTCTTCCTCATAGATCTGTTAATGCAGTGCTCTTGTAAGAAGAATATTCCTGCTAATGAAGTCCATATAGCGTGAATATGCACGAGCGCACCGTATCAATTGAGAAGTGCAAGCACGATATTGTGGGCTGAGAAATGGGAAGTTGACAATTGAAAAATTGAAATCACCACATTGTAAATAGATTTATGTAAGAAGTCGCCAATCTGTGCTTATACGGAGAAATAGATCAAAATATTATGCAATCCTTATAGTTTCGGAAGTATCTTTCGTTTCATTTTCACTGGTACATATGAGATGCAAGCACTCACAGAAATGTGGTTTATTGAGTGAGAGGACATCATCAATATTTATGAACGTAAAATAAAAGACCGTTGAAAGATTTTTTTTTTCTGTCTCTGAGAAAGTCTTTTATTAATTCTGTTTCAAGTGCAAAACAGGTCGCCCAGTAGGCGTGCACAAAACGTACGCATTGGAATACGTCAAAACTTAACAAATTTATTGTCGATAAGAAAAACAAGCATAATGTTATGGTGTTTTATCGGTAATTTGTACGTTTTCTCTTTGATCTTACTGCCATTATTCTATATATATTCGCTGTATTTATTTTTGTAACCAGTGTGATTCTTTAGAAAGTAAATTTTTCTGGACCTAGAAAAAACGCACAAAGAGTACAACTGTTATAATTCTGTGATTTGGACGTGCGTTTCGCCTACGTTAGAGTCATTAGTTTCGCTCGAAACGAAGCAGTTGAAAATATTGCAGATATTTCGAATTTTTAAGAACCCACATCTGATTAACACCGCATATAGAATATTTTTCATCCAAAATTTCCTGTTGGTCATCTTTTACTGTAAAAACAAATTGTTGTAAGACATTTGAAAAGATGTTTAGTCGAACACCTTGACGTATATTCTTAGTAATATATTATTAACATGTTGTAGTATAAATCATTACCTTTCCAATGTGTATGTTTAAGCGTTCTTGATAAAGGTAAATCCAGAAGAGTGATTCGGACGCATCAAATTTATAAAGTGTTATTTTTATTTTGTGGTACTTGCATTGGTGGGTATTGATGGTGTAAGACAGTTAGTCCACGAGTGTCTCCTCAGCTTAGTTGCAAGCGCTTCGTAATTAATTTGATTTATAGGTTGGTAGGTCGATGCATTGAAATACATATATTACCAATTATTTGACATTTTAACTGCTTCCGATGCATTTTTGGGAAGAATTAGGTATAAACAAAACATTGTGGAACAAAAATTGAAAATCGTGTCATGTCCCCGTTATGCATATGAGGCTAACTTCATACAGGAGCTTATTAAAAAGAAAGAATAAAAGTAAGCATTACTAGTATCCTTACACTTTATTTTCCACTATATAGATGATGTTCTCTCAATAAATAACTCAAAGTTTGGTGACTATGTTGAACGCATCTATATATTCCATCAAACTTTAGATAAAGGATACAACAGATACAGTTAAGTCTGCCTCAAATCTTAAATTACATCTAGAAATCGACAATGTGGGTCGGTTAAGGACAATATTTTACGACAAAAGAAATGAATTCAGATTCCAAATTGCGAATTTTCCATTTCTATTCAGCAATATTCCAGCGCAGCAGCACCTGCATATGGAGTAGATATCTCCCAGTTGATAGGATATTCCGGAGCTTGCATTTTCTATAATCATTTTCATGGTAGATGGTTGCTGCTTATAAGGAAGCTATTGAATCCCTTTGAAAATCTTACGGACGCCATAACGAGTTTGTTGACCGTAATGGAATATCTTTTTCACAGATGACGACGGATATGTTCCATTTTTTTTTAACACAATCCCGTCCGTTTGTAAAGGGACAAGAAAAAATGTTGACAAACTGACATGTATTTGTCAGCTATTAATTCCTAGGAAAATAATAAAATATTTAAACAGATTATCCTTTTCGTAAAGAAAATCCTTTCGTTTAAAAAAAATAGACATAACTTGTAATTGTTAATTCTCAAATTAGTTACTTTCTGTTGTTCGCGAATCACCAGATGGTCAAGACATATATCACCTACATTGCAATTTGCCAATTTATGCTGGAACATAACTTCAACTGATTGTTCCCTTATTTGATTAAGGTCCTCTTCCTACTTTTATTTGTAAGACCTTCGGAGTTGCATAACATGTAAAAGAGAGATTCTCAGTTTGTTTGGCTCTAATGATTTCAAACGGTTATTTGCCATTTTACATCGAGATAGTAATTAATACCGAAGACAGCAGGATATAGAATATGGTTATCCGAAATATTGACGGTGCCCTGTTATCATAGACGTTCTTGATTCATATCCACATGGTTAATTGTGAAATTCTAATCTCATTTTTGAGTGGTCTAGTAAAAGGATTCTGGAACGATTTTTCATAAATATTGCATCACTGATTAAATCCAAGCACTGATCAACTACATTCATTCTCTTTCAATATTAAACTATTCAAGGACGTATGCTTCGAAATGATATACACATTTTGTTTTTACAGGTACAAATTGCTGTATCATGCTTCCAAACTATATGCACATCTACATCAAATTGTGTGACATTCTTTTTCAAATCTAGTTCTTGGGACAGGATTCCATTTGATGGAAAAAAAAGTATTCAATGGATCAATTTATGACACAAAATCACTGTTTCGCGCAGATGAATAGTCCAAAATCAAAAGAATAGCGCTTTAATTGATGTTCTTCATTTCAAAGTAGCAATGAGGCATCAACATTAAGCAAAAAGTCTCACACCATTGCTCTGTTCAATGTTCAGCAAACAACATTTCCTGCTTTTTTGCATACTTAAATTTTGTTGAAACTCTAATTAGAAATGTTGCACCACCCATTTCATATAAACCGTGAACTTACATCAGTGTACATATATGAAAATATGGAGATGTGGTATGATTGCCAATGAGACAACTATCCACCATGTATGCTATATGAAATAAAAATAAGATAATGTGGTATGATTGCCAATGATAATTCCGATAAGCAAATGATGTACGCTTCGTTCAGACGTAATTTAAATAGTTGTATGGTAATTTTTATTTTGATGCAAACAATGTATTCGTACTTAGTCAGCAAGAGCAACTGCTAGAATATTTTGTTTGTCGCTGTTATTGAAAATAATTCTTACATGTGATTATGTTATGTGGTAATTTCTCGTAGTTATTGTCCAAATGTAATGTTTTATGAAAGATCGACTTTCACTTTTACAAAGTCTTGAGTAGCTGTGGTTTCTTTAATGTCTTTATTTTTGATCGATTGTAGTTGCTATAAATGTGTGTTAGCATGATAGTAAACTGATTGTAAAATAACATTTGTATAAAACTGAACTATAATCAGAAAGAAGCCTGACCTATAAATAATTCCAATTTTTTATTTCAAAATTGTATGTCGTTTATTTTCGGAATTTCATTGTTAAATGTATGGTAGTTATAGCTATGTTGAAAGAAGTAATTGAACTATTTCAGTGAAGTTCGAATGTTTTTTTACCTTTTATCATGCATCCAATATATGCCAAATTTGTTTTCTTTTAAGAATATTTTGGTATGTGGTATGTTGTATTTTGGCTAATATTTTTGGTTCATCTTATTTCGACTTGGTGTGTGTTTTTTTTTGGTGGTGTTTTTTAAGTCAATACAGGGCAATTAATCCTTACTAAATAAGGATACGTAAGAATACCAAACTACACTTTGTGAATGCTAGATTTAAGGCACATGGTTATGTTGATTTATTCAATCTGGCACTCGCAGAGACCACACAAGTCTCTTTGATTTGTATTATAATTTTCAATAAGATGCGTCCGAAGCGCTTTTCTGGATTTACCTAGCATCAACAGGATCGCTCAAAGCCGAATATTTGAAGGCCAAGGAATCAAAATTGATTACCCGAAGCAAACAGAACTTTTCATCAGCTAGATGGTGGCCGTTTAAAAAATATCCTCCAGAACTAAAAATTATAGAAACAACAGACACGGCTTCCTCTGTCTCCTTTTTAGAATTAGACCTCGAATTTGACATAAGCGTTCATCTCAGTACCAGAATCTATGACAAACGAGACGATTCTAATTTTGAAATTATCAATCCCCCTACCTTAGCAGCAATATACCCACTTTACCTGCATATGTGAAACAACCTGGTTTTATGGCTAGCTAAACCTTTAACTTGTATGACAATCGCATGAAATTCCATTATATTGACACCAATGTAATGTGTGAGAAAAACTAACAGACTCAAAAGGCAAAAATGTAAAAATTTGGGATACCGCAGTCAACATTGTGCATGTTATAATCTTAATCACTATAAAAACAAACAATTATGTCGACAAAGGAAAACAATATGGCATATAGTCACTCTATAGACAAAACACACAAGCAAAAATTAATGACAAGCCGCTGAATACAAAAAATGACCATAGAACATTAACACAATGACGGGATTGTATAATACCGAGCCAGCCAAAAATAAACTAAACATTAATAGAGGTTAAAGATATATATATATAGACAAAAAAGAAAGATCTTAATGTGAAATTAATTGATTAAATGATTTCTTTGGTGTTCTTGCTTTTGACATACAAGTCACAGCGAGGGCTCAACACTGAGCAAATCTCAACTCACTACAATTTTAATGGTCAGCAAACGACATTTCCTGCAATTTATATAACGAAATTTTGGAAAAAGGGAGATAACTCTAATTAGAAATGTTCCATCGCCCATTTCAATGGAGGTGGATTGTGGACAGGAGTAAGACATCATCGGAAAGAGGGGCAGGAATCGGCACCACGGGAAAAGGGGAAGAAAAAATAGGGATATTCTGGGGATTATTTTTACCGAATTTCGTACAGGAATAAGGGGATGGGAGTTAGGGGAGGGGAATCGGGAATAAGTAACCCAGTGTCCATGCACTCATTTCAAATACTTTATTGGTTTACTTGCTTCGTTCGAATGTTTCTTCGTTTGTATTTATTATTTGAAATAAACCTTTATCCATTTGCATGCTTTGTTTCTTCAATATAGATGGAATATAACTTATAACTTGTCGACACAGTTTTGAAGTTTTAATCAAGTTAGGATTTAGACATGGGGCAATTCAGTGCTATCATTGAACATGTTGAAGACCGTATGTAACTTGTTGACCCCAAGATAATGGTTTTTCATGCTGTTGTTTGATTTCATTTTGTGTGGGGTTTTTTTGTTGTTTTTTTTAAAACTTATTTTGTTTGTTGAAGGTAACATAATGGATCAGACACTAGCACATCATATTTATGAACTGTTGTCGGGTTGGTGTCACTTTGAATCCTACTCTACATCTCCAATAAAATAATTGATACATTGAAACTTGGTCAGTTAGTGAATGGTTAGCTTATGAATCAGTTTAAACATACCAAATGCCAGACATGCAGATATTACAAGTTAAATACGACACCCGAATCAATCTATTCTGATTATGCATGAAACTTCTTTTATCTGACGTTCAGCAAACAACAAACAACAAATCAGCTGTCCACCAGAACATTTTAATTGACGAACAGTTAACGTCCAGTCGCAAATTGTTTATGCATATTCAAAATGAGAATCATACCGCATCTCCTTATCTTTTATACAATTTAGCCTTTATCATTTACTATTTTAACTCGTCAGTTCGAAAAATAAATGCATGCTTTCAACTTTAAAAAAAAAAAAAATTGACAATGGTCCCTGACGCCAAAGACTTAAGCTATAAACAACCACGTCAAATGTTTCCTCGGTTGCTTATACATGTGGCTGAAGAAAATATAGTAGATTTCATAAAACCATTCTCAAATTAATGAAATTTCGACTATTTGAACGCTTAAAAGGGTATTCTGTGTCTTCTGAAAACAAAATGACGAATTGTAGTAGAGCTTAGAAAAGGTCATAATTAATACAAAAGCTGAAACAATAATTTCAGGTATATACATACCTATAGGCACATTTACAAAAAAAAAAAAATCAATATATTGGAAGTGCGCTAAAACTTTAATTAATCCTATACCCGGCTCCTTGATCCTTTTAATTTAATCTTTCATTGATTGTGCAACTGATTGGACAGTTAACAACTTAATGTTGTCAATATAAATAACAGTGTTTCTGGCTAGATTAACCCCGACACATTCTGTATGCGCCAGGCCCAAGTCAGGAGCCTGTAATTCAGAGGCTGTCGTTTGTTGCTATGTTACATACTTGTTTTTCGTTCATTATTTTGTACATAGATTAGACTGTTAGTTTTCTCGTTTAAATTGTTTTACATTTGTCATTTCGGGGCCTTTTATAGCTGACCATGCGGTATGGGCTTTGCTGATTGTTGAAGGCTGTACGATGACCAATAGTTGTTAATTCTTGTGTCATTTGGTCTCTTGTGGGGAGTTGTCTCATCGGCATTCATACCAAATCTTCTTTTTATATGTACCGTTGTTGTTTGCATTTCTGCTGACAATTGAAAAGAAAAGGGTTCCTCCGTTACCAGCTGAAGTATTAATGACAGGTTTTCGATAAAAAGCGCAGGACATATGTGATCACAGCAACAATAAATCACAAAATGCAACAAAACCAAAAAGGCAAGTAAAAGAGGGACGAAAGATACCAGAGGGACAATCAATCTATGCATCATATCGGGATCAGTGTAAATGAACAAAACACATTGTATATTTGCCGTGGTATGACGGCATAGAATCAGTTTACGTTACCAAGGAAATCGGTCAACAGAAATTTTTTTAAATAAAAACATATCATCAAACCCAATGCAAAATAGAATAATAAAGTTAAAGCTTAAGAGAATACAAGTCAGGATCAGTAAAATATGTCCACATCTACTGACTACAAGCTCAAGAAACGAATCTGTAGTTTACTAAAATGTGATGAATAAAGAGCTCGGAGCGATATCAGTAACGGAAAGAAACGAATGCATTGCTGTTATTCATGACAAAAAAAAAACTGTATGAAAATGACTTTCAAAAGAAAAACGCTTTTTCAATCTCAAAGTCACAATGACTGAGCCTTGTACAACATGGTGCAAATATCCTCGCCTCAATTTCGAGAAAGCCCTAAGGATTTTGTTTTTAGTTTTCGTAATTAACGCTACATCTGTGCATTAAACTCAAAGAACGAACACAATCGACTCGCTAACAATAGAACAGTGATTTTACATAGTCTCGGCTTTGGTTGATCATATCGGGTACAGATGTATCAGGGACATGTCTCATTATGGCAAGTTTCTTTCTGACATTTCATATGGAAAAAAATATGGATATCAACGATAAATTATGTTAGATACAAATGAACAAAACAACCATGTACACAACCCATTACGGTAGGTTTACCGCAGTAAATAAAGAAGGAGGTAACTAGCAAAATTACAAGACATATAGAAATAAGAAAAGACACGAAGCTCATAAAAAAAACCTAACGGAGCAACAACAAACAAAAACAAAAACAAATGTGATACCGAGTCTAAGAGTACTCGCAGTGATTGAAAGCTATCTCAAAGTTTATTTTAACTGATAATTAAACAACTATAGAAAAAAATATATATTTAGAAAATCAGAAGACTCAATGATTTTACTTTTTATTTAAGAATTGAATGCTTGTTTTTATAATTTTATCGGGGTGTGAAAGCGTTGACCAAAGCACATTTTGTACGAAGCGCGGAATATTGATGATTTTTTTTTTAGATAAACCCATAACAATGGCTAGTGTAATGGTGTATGTTCAACATTTTTATTCACATAACAGATCAACGCATATATAAGTATCCAAAATATCGTCTTTTGTCAAAAAAAATATCATAATCCTCACTAGACTGACTAGGGGTATGATGTATGTTCTATTCTATTTCACATAACAGAAAAAGCATATAAAGTTATCCAAAATATTGATAGGTAAAAGTGAAATATGAGGAACTTTGTACCTAAAAATTGATGTCCATCATGAATATTTCAATTAATCTGTAAAAAAGCACTGTACAATGATAAATGTACCTGTGTCATTTTATATACTACCTTTTTTTTCTTAATCTTAAATTGTTTAGACCCAAATCTTGATAGTTGAAATTGTTAGTTTTTTTAACTTTAAAAATTCTAATTAGAGGAAACAATTACATTTTTAAATAAGACCCCTTTCATTCGAAAATTTCGTTTCAGGCTCATATAAATTTGACTTTCGAATGATTGTAATAAATCCAATACATTAAATGAGCGGGGGTTAATACGATGTGCTCCTTTCCCAAATCCCTATTTTTTTTTTTGGTAATTTTTTCCCCACTTCTAAACTTTTTTTCCTTATCTTTTCCAGGTCCCACCTTTTTACCCCCTAAATCCCACATCCCCACTTTTTAGACCCAAATCTTGATAGTTGCAATTGTTAGATTTAAACGTCAAAATAATCTTTAGTCTTACATAGCCTATAACCAGTTTATACTCATGTGGTAGGCTATAATTGTAACCTTTCGTTTCAATTAAAGTACATTTGATATATATTGAAGAATTATTTACCTTTAAATTTTTTAAAATTTTTTCAACTTTAAAAATTCAAATTAGAGGAAACAATTACATTTTTATATAAGACCCCTTCATTCGAAAATTTCCTGCCACATGCTCATATAAATTTGACTTTTGAATGCTTGTAATAGATCTTATACATTAAATGAGCGGGGGTTAATACGATGTGCTCCTCTCCCCAATCCCTATTTTTTTGGTAATTTTTTCCCCATTCTAAACTTGTTTTCCTTATTTTCCCCAGGTCCCACCTTTTTAACCGGTAAATCCCACATCCCCACTTTTTACCCCCTATATATTTCCCACAATGTCTCTGATCCCATACCGACCGTGCGAGGGCTTTATAGCCAGTCAAGGTCGTTAAAAAACCCCAAAAGTAAGATCCCATACCCCAAAAACGTGTCCGACTCTCAACTGTGTTCTCGTGCCACTTGCAGAATTCATTTTCGGAATAGAATTAGATTTTATTAAGATAGAACAGGAATTTTCTAGTATAGAAAGTTCCTGGTTAGAAATGTCCTCGTAAAGGCCTTTCTCCATTAGTCTTGTTTTGACAGCTATATCGAGTCGAATTTGGTAAAACTTGAGTTTCCGCTCATTTTTTTTTTAATTTCCCCTTTTTCTTGCGATTTCAATTATTCTTGAATCCCTATTTATAAAGTTATATCTTTCTTTGAGTTCATACCTCGGTTCATACTATCGTATTCGCGTGTCAAGTTCTGGAAACTGGAAACTGGAAAATAGATCACAAATATTGATACCGTCGTTTTCAGCAATTATCCCAACATTAATCGGATTACACGTGGACCCCTGGTGCTGCTGATGATAATATTTCGCGAGCACGCACATGGTGATAAAGTGACATAAGCGCATTGCAATGGCCGGTCAAATAGGCACTCCGTTAATAATTCTGTAAGTTACGAGTTTTGATTTATCAGGGATCTAATACAACCTTTAACTATACAACATGCAGCATCACGGATGACATAAAATTTTAATCAAATAAATCATAAGTTGGTGTACATAGTGAATTTAATAACATTTCTGAAAGGTATTGCAGGCTTGAAAAATTAACAGTCAAACTTAGTACTCACGCTTCGGGTTTGTTTGAATAATCAGAGACATTTCTGTTGTATTTATTTTTTAGACTATTTTTCTCTATTCTTTATTTATTTTGACCATTCTTCTCTATATTTATATTCTGTATAATTTAGCACCCGTTATTCACTATTCTCCATTCTTTTTTTTTTTTTGCATATTTTTCTCTTTTCTGTATTTTCTGTCCTTCTTTAAGCACTTTGTGCCCATTATTCTCTTTTTAGTTGTAATATGTCTCTGTTGGAAGTATAATTTAATAGTCTCAGGTCTCTGTTATAATCATTTATCTAAACATGATATGAAAATTCACATTCTTTCTGTCTATTTTTGGGACTTACTTATTAAATAACTATTCGTTCCAGGAAGATTTGTATACTCAAAAATATATTTTACTATATAAATCTATGGTTCCAGTGTTTATGAAATATGATAAAATAAAATATCATGATAAGTTAGTAAAAAGACAAATGTCTGCTTTGACAGTGGGAACACAAAATAATTGAAATTGATTTTGTTTTTATTAATTTTTTTTAATCTGAGTGAACAATATTCTATTTTAACTACGTTTAAATTGTAAAAAAAATGTTAAATAGAAAATTTGTAAATTGATATTGAACTGGAAATTCCGAGTATCTGTTTTGCGTTGCATTATGGGAGTATGTCTGACGTCACGCGGCTAAATGTAGCATTAGAAGCTCCGTTGGAGTAAGGATTTTACCTTTAGAAAGGGATTTTACCTTGAACTTCTTCCTCTTTTATGGATCCCATAAATACCAGTTCTTTCAGAGAGATATTGGTACCGGCATTTTCCGAATAGTGATTTGAATCTGGTTTTATAGCAAGGTAAACCTCCCATTTGCATGACAGTTGTTTATAGTTAAAACTATCCAAAAGCACTCATTATTCTTAAGCCATGAAAATTTTACTCACAAAACAACTAAAGGAATATTAAGCTATATATATAGGTATACAATTTGAAAGAGAAAACACACGGCCTCATTTGTGCTAAACAAAGTTATGGTAGACAAGCACTGGATTACATACTCCAGATTTCGGACATGGCACTACAGAACGAGGCAAGATTAAAAAAGTCTGTGAGTCCTCAACCCTAAACGAACCTGGGAGGGACAGTGGTTTAAAAAGTCAAACACTAGAAGAAACGGTAAAACTCAGATGAAAAAGGCTATACTCCTGATCAGATCAATAAACTGCACGCACCAGCATAAACCCAAAACAATAACAGATGTCACAAAGCTCAAAGTATTGACCGTTGAGTACTCACGGTTGCTGAAAGCTAGTTCAAAGCCCAATTTCAACTAATAAAAAAAAACCACACAAATCATAATTTTTGCCCTAACTGAAATATCAATCAGTACGCATAATTTATATGAAAGACGCCATCAAAAGTATTAAAAAACATAAGTGTTTCTTCTCTTCGTTTTCAGCGAGGACAATCACGTTCATAAGCAACACACTATTTTATGTACATTATCTGATTCAGTGTGTGTGGTTAAATTTTTCTCCTTACTCCAAAGTCAAGAAAGAACTTTTTCTTTACTTTTTGTCCATACATATTTACCGGTGTTCTATGATGTTGTTTTTTGTAGAACAGAATCCTAATCCTTTTTCATCATTTTAAGGTAAATGGGATGTCTTAACCATCTTGAATGGTCAAATGTTAAAAAAAAAACTAATTGGTCCAGACCTTGAAAGAAATGTTTGTAAAATTTTTCATCTAGGATAAGAAAATTATGTGTTTTACTTATTATAACGACTGCTTTAACAAACAACCAACGCGTCTATTCAAACTCATCCATACAGGGGGATATACCTCAAATTTGCACATCCTATAGCTTAAAAAAAAAGCTCCTACACCCGTACTTTTGATTATATTTTCGGCAAAAGCATTCTATCAACAACACTTTGGCAAAGAATTGAAAATTATATCTTTTTTTTTTTAATTTAAATGGCCCATCTACCTTAATGGAAAACCCACTTGAGTCTTATTTGGATGATTTATTGTTTGCTAAATGTCTAGTTGCAACTATTTCATGAATGTTCTGGACGTGAACAAATTAACAATCAAAACAATATGTAGGTCCTGTATGAAGGTGGTACATTTGACATGCGTTGTACTGCCGGTCGGAAGAAAGCCAAAGGATGACCGTATGTTTTATACCCCAGTCAACCATTGGGGTGCGTCTATATTTGGAGCGGTATTAACTGATCTAAATGTGAACATGGTCTAGTTTAAATTGTATGTAGACGGCAGTAAAATGAAAATAACATTTAATAAAGTTGCTGCTTCCAAAGCGTTTTTTATTTACCTTCACGAGGAAAGTACAAACCCCAAAAAATTGCTAGCAGAACACTGCCTGCAATGATATTTCAGTAATGGCAATAGCAGTGTAGTGACTTTAGAAATGAACACTTTTACACAAATTTGTGCCAAAAAATCTTAAGGTTCATGTGGACCCTATGACTAAAATGGCTGTGTTTTCACTTCAAAATTTACTCTGAGTATAGACAAACATGTTGGTCTGGAATTTTTTTAAGGCATAGCATGCCCTAGATAAATAAGATTCAAATTCATTTTTGTTTTAGAAAATGAAAAACTTAACTGGATTTTGCAGATACACAGGTTTGTCTGTACTCAAAGTAAATTTTGAGGTGGAAACGCAGCCATCATAGCCAAAGGGTCCACAGGAACCTTAAATAGTTACATTTAACTTATGGTTTTATAAACAATAAATCTGAACATAAAGAGAATAACATTTGTTACATAATCTTTGTCTGTAGAAATGCACATATTATATTTTCATTTGTCATCTCAAAATAATCGTTCAAATAAGTTCATATTCAAAAATGTATTAACAAAAAAACCGAACTCCAAGGTAAAATTGAAAAAGGGGGGAGGGGAGAAAAGTCCATAAAAATGACAAAACTAACGTTTTCTAATAATCCAGCCGCAAAACCTGTGTAAACATACGCCGTAGACATACACCATAACTGACGAAAAAAGTCAAACAAACATACAAATAAATTTTACAAAGAAGTTATTAAAGTTCATATGAAATCTGACAGAGACGCCAACTAAAATGTTTTTGAAATTGATAATACATACAGTAATGCCGTATTAGTATACGCTCTCCCAATTTTAAAGAACAAATAAAGTAAAATTATAAATACAATGATGAACAAAATTAAAACAACACTGTAAAAATCATTTGCGCCCGAATCAGACATATGGACTCACCTGTGACAGAACCTCCCAAAGCCCAAACCCCGAAAGCCGGATGCAAACATATCGAGTTACGTCAAGAATTAAAGAACCAGACGGCACATAATAGCAAACAGACAAATAAAGGTAACACTGTTAAGTAATATTAAAAAAATACTTCAGCATCCAGCATCTAAAACTGAAGACCATCTAGACACTGAATAATAATCTGTTCGGTCTTTTTGTTTAACACTTCAACCAAATAAATACCATAAGAAGTACTTTTTTATGCATTTACTGCGATAATCTGTATTTGCAAGTACTTGTATAGGAACTCGTTTGTGAAATTGACTTGATCCAAAAATGAGCATGGGGTCATCCTTTCAGAATGTATGTCCTTCATCGTAATATATATAATGAGAATACACTCAAATAATGTAATAAATGTTCAGTAACATCCTTAGTATGCATTATTTTTCAAATGACGGATTTTTTTTTCAGAGTCACAATCATTCAATGTTAATTTCAGTACAAATAATGAAAATGCAAGCGATTTTGCTTGAACAATAACTTCTGATTAATTATTGTGTCTTGTGAATCTTTCTTTCGAACCAACACGTATCCATTGTATCTCCTTGAAATCAAGACATTTACGTTATGTACAATAAAAAAAATCAAAATGTTTCGTCTACAGATTGTATTTACTCATCCTGTTCATGGAGTGAAAAGAGAGCAGTTTATATTACAAGCCTAAAGAACGCACACTTGTTTTAAAAATTTCAATCCAAAGATTCACTTCAGTAAATATGATTGTAAACTGACAAAAAAAAACCCAAAAGAACAAACTTGAACTCGAGATTCAAGTTTGATTTTCGCAAAGACCCAAACTGGGGAATGTGAAACATTACTAACAATAAAATAATACAATAAAATGCAGTGAATCGTGAACAAGTATATACATTATATACGTGAATATTTAGGTGTTTCAGGATGAATATCTAGAATATATTTATTACATCTTGTTACAACTGATAATATGATTTTACAAAATATGCTACTTTAAAAAAAAAATGATATATATTACTTTTAACTACGCACAGTTTGAAACATTTACAAAATTTTATTTGGTAGTAAAATTATGAGGTAATATATGTTGCTTCTCAAAGGATTAGAAATGTACATTGTAATAAGTAGTGGTCTCATCCCATAAAGACTTGGAAACTTTTCGTATTAAATAATATATAAAAAAAGGTATTGGTATTTGTAAGGATATGAACTCGTATGACGTAAGTTTCAATAAATTGGCTGATTTCAGTACTGTTTATAACATCAAAACCACATTCACAAGGAAAACTGATCTTTTATGCCAGTTCTACTTCCCTCAGTAAACCTCCCCAATCATTAAATTCGGGAAACTGTATACGTACATCACTTTCTTGTATGGACAAAACTTCACCCACACTTCGATGTGAGACACAGCCCCACCCACGATGCGGGTGTTTTACACTGGGCTTCACTCGAACTCTATCTCCTACTTTTATAGAAGTATTTACTGTGTCAGCTTCTTTAACAGTGATATTTGGTTTAACAAAATTTATATTTCCAATTAGTTTTTCTGCTTCGGGTTTCGTGGAAACAGGGTGAAATTGAATACTTGATGGGATCGTTGTCTCCGCACTAACGCGAGAAATCGACTTGAAAGTCTTTGTTATATCACTTAATGAATCCAATAGAATAACATTATTTTTTTCAGTGATTGAGTTTTTCACTTTATTCAGAACTGCTTGGTCATTTTCAGTTGCCTTTTCAATCTTCAAAATTTCTTGCTTCAACTTCCGTGATTCTTTTATTTTTTGTTTTTCAATTGAATTGAAATATGCATCTTGTGTGTCATAGAGGGCATTAATAATAACAGCCATCCTTTCAACAATATCCCTTTTAGCCTTGTCTGCCTCATCTTCATGAATTTTGAGAGTCATGTTTGAAGATATGATTTTCTCCTTAGCCCTCCTGATACTGTTTTCAGCAGCTAACAAATATGTATCCAAAAATAACCGGGCTTTTGAGGCTGCAGCATCTATGAGACAGAAATCATGTTTATTATGTGTGATCGGCAAACAAATGTTACAGGTCAGTGATGCACAAGTATTGCAGTAATAAGTAAACTTTTCTCCGTGTTTTTTACAGATTGGTGCTTTTACTTCCGAATTGGCGATGTCGGAATCTTCAAAGACATGATTCCTGCAGGGTTTAGTTTTTAAATGCGATATTTCACATGACTTACAGAAAAACTGTTCACAGTCTATGCAGTATCTACTTCCCGGAGAATTCTCACAGATTTCACATGATCTAAGTGGACATTGCGCCATATTGATTTTATCTGAAGGAAGAAGTGACACGTATCAAGATAACAAGCTATAACATGTCACGGTCGTTTTCGCGTTATCAAAGACAGTGTTTTGATTGAATATTGATATGTGTACGAGTATTGAAAAGGAAGAAAGACCCATATTTGTTTGTTTTCATTAATATTTGACATAATATATATATATATATGTGTTATTAAACTTAAAATGACAGTAGGCTAATACTTGAAAGTAATGAAGTTTGTGTAAGGGACGACATCAAAAGTTCAATGAAGGATAAAAAACTTAATTCATATAGTTTTTTCACTGTCCCTCCCACCCCCCCCCCCCCCTCTTAACTTAATTTGAGAAAAATTGATTGACCAATATGGATATATATAAAATCGATTTTGGATAAACAAAATTGCATCAATTGTAACCCCCACCCACCCCCAAATTATTTGATTTAAGTTTTTTATCCTACATTGATCTTTTGATGTCGTCCCTAAGAGCCTTCATCAAGTGCTACCATTATCCTTCTGATACCATTCAGCCTTTTTGTTTTGTTTTATAAATTACTATCAAATGTATCACCCCGATCTACTTTTCTATTTAATCTACTAGTAAGCAAAGATGATTGATTTATGGTGTTTGCTTAACGTCACAGCGGTAAATATTTCTTACGTAATCAGGACGACTCTAAAATATGCAAATAACGATTATTTATTGATTTTTAGTTTTCTCACTTTCAAAAAGTAAACAGATAATTAAATGAATAAATAGATAAATAATAATAATCATCAGTTATGTTATCAAATGTTAACAAGCTTGGCACCAATTAACCAAATGCCAACATCAAAAGTTTTTAAGTAACAATTAAAACTCGGCATGTATTTCAGTTCTAGTTTGTGAAATAAATCAATCAAATCTTCAGCACTTTTCTCTGATTCATCCGTTCATAGACTGATAAACACTCTTTACACACCCTTTAAGGGGATACAAAATGTTGTTGAGCAAAAAACACACAGGGTGAATAAATTAACTTGGTTCAATATATAGGGATTTTCAATTGGTGGTGTCACACCTATATTCCTTTTGTCATGAAATTAATTAAGCTAGTATTATAAAATTGATTTTTATTTAATAGTTATTTTTCTGAATTTTTATTCTTTAATCTCACATTATCTATCTACATTGTTACTTGAACTTGGAGTTATTAGCCAAAGGCTCAAAATAGCAAATTTACTCGCCCATCAACTGGGAGAAGAACTTCACTTTACTGATGTATGTAGTTTATGACCAAGCCAGAAAATGGGTAAAGCGCAAGCCAGATTAACCAAAAGTTGACACTTTATCTGAATTGATCAAAGCCGTTCTGTCATGCATTTAGAAGCGCATTTATATAATCTACGACGAACAGTGGGCACATGGGTTTCTAACTCTTTCAAGAAACCCGAGGTTGTGGATGCTTTATCTCCTCTTCACGAAAGATACGTTGTTTTTCCAGCAGACGAAGCCTCTATCATTTTGTTTTATGTGCTTAAATTAATATCTGGAATGTCTAACGTTAGAACTAGGTATTCACAGCAACATATGAAATCCCACATATACCCCTTCATTATTCACGAAAGACGAGATTTCAGAAAGAGACTTGACAAAGATCATTACAAAGAACAATATATATCCGGGTCGTTAACATCTTTCTAAAGTTCTTGCAATTATGTCTCTCTCAACTCACTAGCGACAAGTATTTGCAGGTCTTTAGATACCAGAATAAACGTCTCATGTGAGTCGTCTAATCTGTAATTTTACGGATTGTGTACTTTTCCGGATTGTGAAAATTTGACTGAGTGTGAACTCGCGGGCGTTTGATTCATACATTGCAGGAGACGCTTACCGTGTCGATGCACTCGGTTTCCTTCCTTTTGGAGTTTATGCGATTCAGTAAGTTTGTGTTTGTTACCTTGATATATCTCCTATTCCATTTATGAGGTTTAAAAAAATATAAACTACTGTTGCCTTAATTTTGAACCCTTACTAGAAGAAAGTATTGCAATAGATTAGAACAGGTGTCGAGAATGACAGTGGGAAATGCTCTTCTTTTCTATATTCCCCCAAATCACCCTACCAACATAAGAAAAGTGTGGATACCAAATTACTTTGTGAATGCTAGCTTTAGGACTAATGTGTATGCTAATTAATTCAATCTGGCAGTTGCAGAAACCACACAAGTCTCCTTATTTAGTATTAAAATTATTATTGAGGGTTTGTCTTCTGGGGACACATTTGGCAAGTATAAAAATACCGAACTATCAGCTTCAAACACCCGATTTGTTATGATTTTTATTTCAGTATCATGCTTAAATAAATATAGATGGTAACAGTTGTAAACTTGCACGTAATACAGTATACCTTACAAATATATTTTATTATAATATATATTTTATACGAGTTTCTTATACTATGTTCCTAATTTTGTCATTTTTTTAAAGGGAGACGGATTTATATAAGTTATTCTTGTTTCCGAATCCCAGAATTTATATTGTATAATTGTATTTTGTGCACTTTTGAAAATAAAATATTGTTTAAACTAAATATATTGGATTTAAGTCGCTTCAATTTTAACAAAAATTAAAACAACACTTTATAAACTTCATGCGTCCAAGCGCTTTTCTGGTTTTACCTTCATCAGGAACGCTCAAAGCCGAATATTTGAAATCAGTTAAAGAGCTATATGACTACTGAGCTGATGATATCCACGAAGACTGATAATCCACCAGAAGCGGTATCGACCCAGTGCTGTAAAAAATGAAAACAACACTTTATGAATTTCATGAGTCATAATAACCCATTCTTTAATTGGATGCCATAAAACAAAATGGATAAGTCGTAACAAACAGCTGCATGGTGGTCGTTTTAATTTTTGTTATTTCATTCATATCAAAATGACGTTGATTTAAACTGCATGTACAGAGATAATTAATTTTATCAGATACCTCATTATCTTGTGGCATTAATTTAATATCCATAGTAGATTTATTGGAAATTCTGGAAATCTGGTTGATCCATGAATTCTACCGGCATTTCTCCGGCTTCGTATTGACATTCGATAACTTCTGCTTCAGGTAGGTATTCTACATCAAAACCTAAACCAGAATTTGGATTTACAAAGTTCAAATTTCCAATCAGATTATGAGCGTTGGGTTTCCCTGAATATGGAAAAAAGTGGACCCGCGCTGGTAACTCAGTACCCATACTAACTAGAGAAGCTGACTTTAAAGTTTTTGTCATGTTACTAACGGCATCCATCAGAATGATATTATTTTGTCCATCTATCGAGCTTTTCATTCTATCCAAAATTTCTAAGCCATTTTCAGTCGCCTTTTCGATTTTCATAATTTCTTGGTTCATCTTCCGGATTTCTTTCATTCTGTGTTCCTCAACTGATTTCAAGTAATTTTCTTTTGTGGCATCAAGATCATTTATGATTACAGCCATTCTTTCCACAATATCCATTTTAACCTTGTCTGTTTCATCTTCAAAGTTTTTGAGGGTCAATCGAGAAGAAATGAATTGCTGTTTAGCTCTGCTGATGATGCCTTCAACTGATTTGACCTCTTTGTCTAAGCGTGGTCGCGTTTTTGAAGCAGCCTCATCTATCAGGCAGAAGTCGTGCTTTTTATGTGTGGTCGGCAAACAAATGTTACAAAGCAATGATGTACAAGTATTACAGTAAAAGGTAAACTTTTCCTGGTGTTGTTCACAAATGGGTGTTTTTACTTCCGCATTGGCGTTTTCGGCATCTTGAAAAACATGATTCCTACACGGTTTAGATTTCAAATGTGATAATTCACATGTCTTACAGAAAAATTGTTCACAGTCCATGCAAAACCTTCTTCCTGGAGAACTCTCACAAATTTCACAGGATCTAACTGAACACTGTGCCATATTTATATTATCTGATTGAATTGAAGTAGGCTATATATATGAAAATAAATATGTCACGGCCGTTTTTCGGATAAGGCGAAGTATATATATTACGTAATAAAGCGGTATACCTGATATCTATGAAATTGTGAATGCATTTAAACTCGCTGAACTGCATCTAAATATCCTTTCTATTTGTATTAATCATTTTTGAAGGCCTCAGGGAAGATTAAAATGTCATTGTTAAATGAGTTACCTTCGTTAAATAAAGAACTTTATTATTATTATCATTATCGAAAAATAATTTATGTATATCCTGTACTTCCAAATTAAGATGCAATCATTCAATAATTTATATACAAAAGATAGATTTACAAGAATAGTAAGTACGTTTAACATGTTTAGTTCTGCGAGAAAAAAGATCTTTTATTTTCAGTTGTGTTTTCTAGAAATTTCGTCCACGGTATTAGTTTTTAAAAGATACCTTTAGCTGTGTACACGTCCGTTTAAATGGAATGCTAAAATTTTAAGGGCCATCGTTATGATTTTTACTGTCTTAATCATTCAATCTTGAGAGATGTTTCTGAAGCTTCATACTGTTTCCAGTCTTATTAAATAATGCTTATAGCATAATCGCTTGATTGATTGCGTCCGGTGCATATTCAGGCCACTTTACAAATAAATGTCAAAAGTGTTATACTATTTAAAAGTATAAAATAAATCAATAGTACCAAAATTAATAAATGCAAATCAACGGCACAGTTATTCATAATGTTAACTTGCATTGTTTTGATACATACCAACAGTAAAGGTATTAGCTTTACTTGTAATAAATCTCGGGTGTCTATTTCATGTTTTTTCTTCTATGTTATCAATTAATTTCTGCTGCACATTTCATGGTTTCCTCCGTTCATAGGCAGAAGAACACTTTGATTTGTACAGGTTGACAAACCGACAAGTATTTATAATCTAATAATTATTAAGCATTTTCACAGTAGTTATTTTCGAGGATCACCATACATAAGAAGATGTGGTATGATTGCCAATGAGACAAATCTCCACAAGAGGCCAAATGACACAGAAATGAACAACTGTTGGTCACCGTACGGGCTTCAACAATGACTAAAACCCATACCGCATAGTCAGCTATAAAAGGCCGTCCGTTTGTCCCAGTGATGTTTAGTGCCAGATAATTGGGTTATCGAACGAAACATATTGTTATCATAGACGTTCTTGATTCATATGCAAATGGTTGATTGTGGACCTTCAGTATCGATTATTTAGTGGCCCAGTTAAACGAGTCTCGAACGAATATGATATATATATATTTATCCTTACTGTTTAAGTCCCAGGACTGATAAAATATCTCTATTTTCTTTCGATTTTAACTTAATCATGACGTATGGTTCGAAATAATTTAGACATCTTGTTTTAAACATATATAATATATAAAAGTTTAAGTCATGCTTTCAAACTATATGCGCCAACTTCATCAAATTTTGTGGATTTTTTTTTAATCTTGTTTTTGGGACATGATTCTTTGAACTAGAAAAGAAAGGATGTCGTGTATCAACTCAAGACACAAAATCATTGTATCGCGCACATGGAAAAAATATAATCATAAGACTATCGTTTCAATTGTTCTTTTTAATCTCACAATCACAGCAAAGCGGCAACATGGAGCAAAAACTCACCTATATACAACATTGTACCCGTTCAATGGTCAGCTGCAATTTATATTACTATCTAAATTTTGGTAAAAGGAAGATAACTCTAATTAGAACTGTTCCATCGCCCATTTCAAATACCTTCCTCTTACATGTGTGTAAAATATGAAGTACAAGTTAACTTTCTTCTTTAGAACACTTTAACATTTGTATTTATTATGTAAAAAAAAATCCGTTTTCCATGCAGACTTAATTTGAGTATGGCGATTTTTATTTTAGAGCAAAGATTGTCAGGACGAGCTAAGTACTGCTATTATAATTTTGTTACCGCTGATGCTGAAGATAACTATTATATGTTACTATGTTCTGTAGTGGATACTCGTAGTTGTTGTCCAAATTTAATGTTATATTGAAAGATCAATTTAAGTTTTTATACTTTAAGTAAAATTATTAGCTTCTTCTTGACGACATTCAATACAGATGGAATATAACTCGTTAACACAGTTTTCGGGTTATGATTAAAATTTATGCATGGAACAATCTAGTACTATTGTTGAAGATTCTATATGTAAGAGAGTCTGGGTGGGGTTTACAGAATAGAGAATAATGGGCACACAATGCAGAAAAAATGGCAATTATTATAAAGAATAGAGAAAATTAGGTAAACAAATAAGGAATATAGAATAATGGGTTCCTAAAATATAGAGAATAGAGATTAATGGGCAAAACATTAAAGAGTAGAGAATAACGGGCAAAAAAAAAAATAAAGAATAAAAAAAATGGCCTAAAATATTAAAGAATACAGAAATTATGGACCCCATCCAGACCCCCATGTAACTTGTTGACTGTTGTTTTTTTTTTTTTTTGTGCTATTGTTTTTTGTTGTTGTAGTTTTACTTAAAACTAATTTTGTTTCCTGAAAGTTACAAAATGGACCAGACACAAGCACATCGTATTAATCAAATTTTCTCCTTATTAATGTTGTTGGGTTGGTGTCTCATTGACGATTACTCTACGTCTCCTTTTATTCAGATATCTAAATATACCGAATTCCAGACAAATATTACAAGCTAAATTCGTAAACTGAACCGATCTATTCTGAATAGTCATGAGACCTCTTCTATGGGACGTTCAACAAACAACAACAAACAACAACAATTAATAAATCGCCAACCAATTTTTTTAATGGGTGAACGTTTAACGTCTAGTGGCAAATATTTCTTGCATAGTTAAAACGCGAACATAATAATGTGAAATTAATACGAAATTCTTTATGTGCCTATCCCAAGTTTGGGGCCTGTAATTCAGTGGTTGTCGATGGTGCTGTCTGTTGTCTGTTGTCCTTAGTTTATTGTTTTGTAAATAAACCAGGCCGTTGGTTTTCTCGTTTATATTGTTTTTCATTTTGTCATTTTGTTTTGTTGCCTTTTATAGCTAACTATACGGTATAGGCTTTTCTCGTTGTTGAAGATCTTACGGTGGTCCTTAGTTGCGTTCATCCACGTCATTTTGGTATCTGGTGGATAGATGTCTCATTGACAAGCATACCGCATCTTCTTATTCTTATACATTATTCTGTTTTCGTCATATTATCCTTACATACACGTTCTTTTAAGAAAAAATCCTTTATTTTATCAAAATCTTTAAAAATGGTCTCTATAAAATAACAAGCAGATTTGGTATTGTTGCCAATGAGACAACTCTCCACCAGAGACCAAATGACATAGAAGTTAACAACTATTGGTAACCGTACGGCCTTCAACAATGAGAAAAACCCATACCGCATGGTCGGCTTTAAATGGCACGAAAAGGAAAATGTAAAACAATTTAAAAACGAAAACTAACGGCCTGGTTTATGTGCAAAACAATGATAAAAAAACAAATATAATATACAGCAAGAAACGACAACCACTGAATTACAGGCTCCTGACTTGGGACAGGCACATATAGAATAGGGTAAAACATGTTTGAGGGGTCTAACCCTCCCCCTAACATGGGATAGTGGTGTAACAGCACAACATATGAACAAACTATAAAAATCAATGAAAAAGGACTGAACTCTTCAGATCGATACAAAGCAGAAAAACAAGTAACAAAAACACAGTTACTGACAGCTAGTTTAAAGCCAATAACAACTAATAAAAAAATCATGTATCTAAGACTAAAGTACCAATCAGTACACATCCAACATCCAATGGATTTGGTGTAAAGGCGTCATTAACAGTCAGAGAAAAACACGACCTTGTGCAATGCCAAAATACAGGTATCGACAGATTGAAGAACCGTGAATGTGCATATATGTATATGTGTATAACAATAATATAAGTTTGGTTTTAATTTGCTGATAAAACAAATCAATATTCATACCAATAAAAACAATATTCAAAGATCTAATTACATTGTTGAATTGGTAACCCTTTAGAATAAGATTATTTAAAGGATCGATTATTTTACCCAGATCGTATCTAAATTTCCGGGCTTGGTAAACAACATCTACGTAAAAATTAGGATGTGCTATCCCGTTTGAAATAAGTTTTCTACATGTACAGCCAAACTTCCAAACCAAATAGTTGTACCTAATTAAGTAACGGATTTAAGTCATTTGTGGTAACGAAATCCTTGACTTAATAATTTACCAGGCAGTAATACATGGATTACGTTCATTGAAATCCAAACGTCACAACAGACACGGGCATAGCGAACGAGTTGTGATATATAGGGAAAATTAACAATAGGGAAAGAAAAATCGTCCCTTTTGTCCTAAAGTGTTTTGTAGAGTTTCTCGTGTAAAACTGAAATATCTAAATCTATCTAGGAAAGGATAGTTATTGCTGTTAATATTAGATTTATTGAAAGTAAGTTCCTTTGGGTAAATTTTGGCAGTATATTTAGAAAATTCTTGATTATTTAACGAAAACAAATTATCATCAAGATAACGAAAGTGTTGTTGAATTTATCAATTAAATGCAGGTTAGACGGGTCTTTACTGAGTTTGGTCATAAACAATGGTTCATAACAGTACAAGAACAAGTCTGCTATTAAAGGGCGCAATTGATGCCCATAGGAATACCTACAACCTGCCGATACACTTTATGGCCGAGACGTACATAAATGTTATCAAGGAGAAAATTAACCGCTTTAATCATCGCATCATACCTCCATTAAGTATATCTAGCATATTTACTTTTCTCATTAGAGAAGAAGGCTTTAAATGAGTTGCAGCAAATATATTTGCAATCAGATTTTTCAAACGACCGTTCAATTTTAGGAAAAATAGTTAATTCCGCTATTTTCATATGTTTTATTACAATAGTTAATGAGAAGTTTTTTGATAGTAGTTAAGGAACTAGTTAAAAGCACTGAAAGATAAGTTGTAAAACACTTACTAGAGGCCGGGATGAAACGATATTTAACGGATTTTTTGTGCGTAGTTTAGTTAACCAATTAATATAGAAGGGACCTTCAAATGTTCAGAAGAGACCTTAGTATTGAATTGTTGTCTTCTTGTATTCTAATCCGCCAACAGCTTTCCCATATGCAGTGACCTTAACCATGACACCTCACGTTAAAAATTCGGCAATCACACAGCAATTGTACAGCGCAAATCCAAAGGGAAAAAGTAATGGGGAAAAAAGTAAACAAACATGAAATTGAGCAAAATATAGTATGAGACGATTCTGAAAGAAAAAAATATATTCAAAATCCTTTATCAACTGGTAGGACAAATGCTTAATTAGCAAATGCGAACACATGGAAAATATATAAAAATGAAATAAACATCTCTCTATCATCACACTTATTACACACGTGCTCCATGATTCTGTGTTAATTGTTTACCAAGGTCACCAACACCCGAAATTTATATAGAAGTCACAGTCTGCGATCAACAACCATCAAATGAAATATATTTTGTCGATTATACGTAATGGGTTCGTAATAAATATTCAAAAAATCGTGTATATATAGCGGACTGAGTTTAGTTTAATGTATAGACATACATTGATTGGTTCGATCATTTCCTGAATATCATATGACTTCAAGGCTGGCCAAGTCTTTGCTTTTATTCCTAAATGTCGTAAATACCAGTTTTAAAGTCTTTGGTTGGATCAAATCATCGATCTCCTGCAACCGATGCGAGTATTCTATCATGAGACCATAGAGTTGAATAGGTCTAAAATAAAAATAGCGAAAGCCTGTATAAATAAAAGAACTAGATTCTTTCCGTTTTACTTGTTGTAGGGGTGTCATAACCTTTCGGTGAAATCTGCTCCGCACAGAGAATGAAAAGGTTCAATAGGAGTGGTGCACAATTGTTGCCCATCGTTTATTGGCAGAAATACGTCCGCCGAATGATATGCAAGGCATTGAGGAAATGAAACTGACGTGTTCCAATTGTAATTTACTTTTATGAACAAGGTGCCATAGTACCTGTACCAGAAAGTTACATGAAAGATACTCGGGTATAGAAAAGGCACTTTCCAATATTCCACTAAAAATGTCAAAATAGCCTTGTTTGTAAGCAGATGACTCTGGATATAAGTGCATATTGGAAACTGACATACCGTTGTTGTTTGTATTTCTGCTGCCAATTGAGTAGTAAAGGGTTTCTCTGTTACCAGCTAAAGTACTGATGACAGGTTTTCAAAAAAAAAGAAATGCGCAGGGTATGTGTGATCAAAGCAACAATAAACCAAAAAATTCAACAAAACCAGAAAGGTAAGTAATCTATATATCATATCGGGATATGATATATAGGCTCCGTGTTGAAGACCGTACTTTGACCTATAATGGTTTACTTTTATAAATTTTGACTTGGATGGAGAGTTGTCTCATTGGCACTCATACCACATCTTCTTATATCTATATACAAGATCAGTGTAAATGAACAAAACACACATATATTTGCGCGCGATTTGACGGTAAAGAATCAGTTTGCGTTACCAAGAAATTCGGTCAATAGAAGAATTTTTAAATGAAATCAAATCATAAAACCCAATACAAAATAGAATTATAAAGTTAAAGCTTAAGAGATTACAAGTCAGGATCAGTAAAATATGTCTATATTTACTGACTACCAGCTCAAGAAACGAATCTGTAATTTACTAAAATGTGATGAATAAAGAGCTCGGATGGATATCAGTACCGGAAAGAAAGGAATGCATTGCTGTTATTCATGACAAAAAAAAAACTATATGAAAATGACTTTCAAAAGAACAACGCTTTTTCAATCTCAAAATCACAATGACTGATCCTTGTACAACATGGTGCAAATCTCCGCGCCTCAATTTCGAGATAGCCCTAAAGGTTTTATTTTTATTTTTCGTAATTAACGCTACATCTGTGCATTAAACTCGAAGAACGAACACAATCGACTCGCTAACAATAGAACAGTGATTTTACATAGTTTCGGCTTTGGTTTATCATATCGGGTACAGATGTATCAGGGACATGTCTCATTATGGCTAGTTTCATTCTGACATTTCATATGAACAAAAAATATGGATATCAACGATAAATGTTAGATAAAAATGAACAAAACAACCATGGACACCGCTCATTACGGTAGATTTACAGCAGTAAATAAAGAAAGAGTGAAATAGCAAAATTACAAAACATATAGAAACAAGAAAAGACGAGAAGCATATAGAAAGACCTAACGGAGCAACAACAAACAAAAACAAAAACAAATGTGGTAACGAGTCTAAGAGTACTCGCAGTAATTGAAAGCTATCTCAAAGTTTATTTTAACTGATAATTAAACAACTATAGAAATATATATATATATATATTTAGAAAATCAGAAAACCAATGGTTTTACTCTTTATTTTAGAATTAAATGCTTCTTTTTATAATTTTATTGGGGTGTGAAAGCGTTAACCGAAGCACATTTTGTATGAAGCGCGGAAAATTGATGCAATTTTTTCTGGATAAACCCATAATATTGGTTAGTGTAATGGTGAATGATCAACATTTTTATTCACATAACAGATCAACGCATATATAAGTATCCAAAATATCGTCTTTTGGCAAAAAAATATCATAATCCTCACTAGACTGGCTAGGGTTATGATGTATGTTCTATTCTATTTCACATAACATATCAAAGCATATAAAGTTAACCAAAATAGTGATAGGTAAAAGTGAAATATGAGGAGCTTTGTAACTAAAAATTGATATCCATCATAAATATTTCAATTAAACTTTAAAAAGCACTGTACAATGGTAAATGTACCTGTGTCATTTTATATACTACCTTTTTTTTCTTAATCTTAAATTGTTTAGACCCAAATCTTGATAGTTGATATTGTTAGATTTAAACGTCAAAATAATCTTTTAATTAGTCTTACATAGCCTATCACCTGTTTATACTCATGTGGTAGGCTATAATTGTAACCTTTCTTTCCATTTAAAGTACATTTAAAATATATGGAAGAATTATTTAACTTTAAAGTTTTTAAGTTTTTTAACTTTAAAAATTTTAATTAGAGGAAACAATAGCATTTTTATATAAGACCCCCTTCATTCGAAATTTCCTGCCACAGGCTCATATAAATTTGACTTTCGAATGCTTGTAATAGATCTTATACATCAAATGAGCGGGTGTTAATTATTTTTTTGGTAGATTTTTCCCCACTTCTAAACTTTTTTTCCTTATGTTTCCCAGGCCTACTTTTTTACCCCCTAAATCCCACATCCCCACTTTTTAGACTCAAATCTTGATAGTTAAAATTGTTAGATTTAAATGTCAAAATAATCTTTAGTCTTAACACATGGCCTATAACCAGTGTATATGAGCATATTACAAAAGAAATCAAGAGCACCTTTACCGCTTTCGAAGACCTAAAAAATTCAAAAGTTTGATGTATACCAACATTTAGATAAGCATAATCACAATCTTAAATTTATAAAATTCCAACCACTTGAAACCGTTCAGAAACAACCAGGACAATCACACAAACAATTTGAAAAATCCCGTGAAGTTCACGAACTATTTTGGATGAAAAGACTTCAAACTGCTTATCCTCTCGGTCTTAATGACAAAATATTGGGACAGGGGAACATATCTAAAACTTCTATCGATGTCATGAATATTGTCGATAAACGGCTAAGATGGTAAACGTAAAAATGTTATCTAGTACGTATTAAACATCGTATAAATTATACACTTGCTGATCTGTTATATATAATAAAAAATAATGGTAGACATCAATTACTATGCAAACTTGGTCATATACCAATAAATAAACTATATGATATTTTTCTGGAGTTTGATAAAATTTCAGCCCGTTGTATGAATACGCCCGTATTATTACAGCCTTTTGTCATCACAGGCTGTTTCCTAGTATCGATAAACCTGAAAATCATAAACGGCATTTTTTAAAATTAAAATATATAAACAGAGGTATTGAGTTTATTAACTTATCTAGTATATTCAATGAATCTAACATACATAGCCAAATACCTCCATATACCTTAATATTTTGATGATAATGAACCACCTATTATTTCGTATTCGTACACAAAAACCAGCAGAAGTTTGATTTTTAATTATACGTCAGTAACAACAGACGTCAATATAGAAAAAAAAATGGTCCTTCCACTTGAGACTGAAACATCTAGTTTTAGATATGTTCCCTAGCTATGGTCATGTCATTACAGGAGATCTCAACATCGTTGAAGACCGTGAGGTCAAAACTTTTCTTAAGAAATGACCTAAATATCGTCCTCCATCTATTATAGATTGGAAACAATGCCGTCAGGTCATTAAAGACGCTCTGTCTGCCTACTGTAAAAATTGGTGTCAACGTGAAAAATCTGTTAAAAAATCTCTAGACAGTTATTTGAAAAATTATGAATACTGTTGATATTCGTATATCTCATTTTGAAAAGAATTCTGAAATTGATAATAGAGTTTATGATATACCCATTTCTAGAATAAAAAATAAACTCCAAGTACTCGCAAAGCGGTTTGTGTTCTTACCGGTAGACAAAGCAGCCAAAAATGTAGTTCTGGTGTGGCGCATGTACTACACTGAAGTTCTCTAAAACGAAATTATCAATTCTTCTACATTCAGATCCGTACGCTCCACAGAGAGTCAAATTGTAAAAAAGCATATCACTGCCACTACCCAGCTTAAAGCGAACATTTGAAAGTCCCGACTGTGTACTAGTTACCTAAATTACACAAACAACCATTTAAATTTCGTTTCATCTCCGCATCTAGTAAGTGTTCTACTACTAATCTGTCAGTACTTCAAACTACCTCCCTTACTACTATCAAAGAACTTGTTATTAACTTTTGTAATAAAGTTTTTTATGAAAATAATGGTATTAATTATTTTTGGAGTGTTAAAAATTCTTTAGAGATTTTGGATAAAATACGTGCATTTGATGGTCCTTTTAATTCTGTTGACAGTTATGATTTTTCTACTCTCTACACTACACTTCCACACAATCTTACCAAGAAAAAGTTTTCATATTTAATTAAATAGTCTTTTGAAAAATCTCATTGCAAATTTATTTGCTGTAACTCGTTTAAAGCCTTTTTCTGTACAATTATTTTGCATGTATGCACATGTACACATATTTAGTTAAATAATAAACATTTACCATGTATATATATATATATATATATAATCATCATTACAAAATCTAAACTTTCTGTAACTAACTGAAACATGTGGTACAACATGTACAGACAGCATCCCAACAAGAAAAATAATTGATATCTTGACAAATTGATACCCCAATTTTGTAATAACATTTTAACGTTAGCACATTATTATATAACATATCTTTAGATTATATATCCACATTTTTTTATGTGTAATACAGTATTTCAAGTGTTCAGTTACAAAAACAAATTTGAGTTATCTCCCATTGTATGTAATACAACTTTATATGTTAGAGTACATGTTGCAAGTTAACATTATATTACTTTTTGTCCTTTTTTTTTATAAATATGAACAGGGTATGGTTTACCTTTCAATTTAGCCTTTATATTGATCGCATTATGTATAAACGAAGTTTACACCTAGCTTGTTGGAATATTAATGGTTTTAAACATAAGGGATACAACAAATACAGTGATCCTAGGTTTTGAGTAATAAAGATATAATTTGTTTACAGGAAACACACTGCTCCTTTGAGGATTCACTATCGTTACCAGGATTTAAATCTGTTAATTTGATACGACCGAAATCAAAGCGCACAAACAAAAGATCAGGAGGGTTATCCATTTTAGTTAAAAATGAAATCAAATCAGGGGTAAAATTTCTCGAGCATTCAAATAATGACTACATATGGTTAAAGTTGAGTAGCTCTCTTTTTAATCTTACAGAAGATATATATTTGTGTTTCATTTATGACCCCCCCCCCCCCCCCTGAAAATTCATCTTACACCCATTCTTTAAATGACGATATATTTGACCTTATAAAAAAAGATATTGCAAGGTATTCAACATTAGGGAAAATTGTATTAGCAAGAGACTTGAATGCCAGAACTGGGACTGGTGAACTAGACTTTATAGATAATGATTCCCAAGATAATCTTCTCCCTTTATATGATAATTACAACCCTGATTATGATATATCAGTCCGTCATAGTAAAGACGTGCACGTATCTACCCGTGGGAAATTATTAAATGATATTTATGTGTGCAGACGGGTCTTCGAATTCTAAACGGCAGAACCAGAGGGGATTTCATTGGACAATTAACTTGCCATAATCCTCGTGGGAGCAGAGTAGTTGACTACATTATAGTATCAGAGGAACTATTAGATAAAGTTGCTTTTTTTTTAAAGTTCATGACTTTTTAGCTGATCTTTCTGATCACAGTCAGGTCTCTGTTATGTTAAATATAGATATGAAAGTTCCTGTACTAGATACTCAGAGTGAACACTCTCAGATAACCCCTCCTAGATATATTTGGAATGATGAGTCTGCATTAAAATTTCAAACAGCTCTGACCTTTAATGATATGCAAGAAAACATATCAAACTTTTTGTCAGATGACTCTGATTCCCAAAATATGACATCAAAACTAAATGATATAATCTATGATGCAGCTGATAAATCTTTAAAACAAATATTACCTAAAATCTCTAACTCCTTAAATTCAAATACTAAAAATAAAAAGAAACAACCAACGTGGTTTGATTTTTCTTTAATTAAAATGCGTAAACAATCATATGACAAGGAAAAACTATTTAAAAAATATAATAACGACCCTATAGTGAGAGGGAATTTCTTCAGTTTTTTTAAACTTTATAGAAAAACTAGGGAAAATAAATATAAGTAGTTCCGTAAAGATCTTATTGTACAATTAGACAACATGAGAGATAACAATCCATCCCAATATTGGGCCTTACTACAGTCTCTCAGTAATGAATCCTCTACGAAAGGAGATACATCTAATATATCAAACTCTGATTGGTTACACTATTTTAAAAAGCTTAATTCAAATTCCTTACCTGTAAATAAAGAACTAATTAATTCACTTAATAAACTAGAAAAGCATCAAATGTTCACAGAAATGGATTATAAAATTACAGAAAAAGAGATAAAAGAAGCAGTCAAATCACTAAAAAAAACAATAAATCAAGCAGCTTCGACTCAATAATAAATGAGATGCTCAAGTGCAGCCAATCATATCTGCTTAAATGTTTTGTAAAGATATTTAACAAAGTATTAACAACAGGAAAATTTCCTGAAATATGGGCTAAGGGATTTATTGTCCCATTACACAAATGCGGATCTAAAGATGACCCCTCAAATTTTAGGGGCATCACGATAGGTAGTTGTGTAGGAAAACTCTTTTTAAAAATACTTAATAATAGGTTAGAAAAGTTTATAACTAAAAAAAAATATAGTTGGTCCAAAGCAAATAGGATTTTTAAAGGAAAACGAACTAGTGATTTCACTGTCCACAAAAACATTGGATTCACTGAATGCAAATACACATGTACGTAACGTCCACTAAATAAATTTTTTTATGGTACACTGGCCTTACAGAATATCTAAAAATAAACAATTATCATAATTAGTACACATCCAATTGATCTCTGAATTACATTACAATTCTACACTACTGTAAATATGTCTACACTGTAGTAGTAATCAACGTGGTCACCGCCTAACCTCGATAACTGAAAAAACGTGATCCTTTTCTTATATACTACCCGCGAAATCCAAACCGGTTCTTACCCTAGGTACTACGCGACTAAAAATAACTACGCGTAGAGCACATAAATATATTCTTTGTGTGTAAAAACTAATAGTAACACACTAACTGAAAACTTCCCATCAGATATTGGTGTCCGTCAAGGGGATAATTTGAGCCCTATACATTGTTTAAACTTTTCATAAAAGATTTACCAGATATTTTTTATTCTAACTGATGCCCAGTTTTGTTAAACAACAGTACCCTTAACTGTTTAATGTATGCAGATGTCCTCATTATGATTTCTGAAACTTCATCTGGATTACAAAATTGTTTGGACAATTTAATGGATTATTGTAATAAATTGGGACTAGAAATTAACATGAAAAAAAAAACAAAGTGTTAATTTTTAATAACACAGGAAGGATATCAAAGGAAAAATTCACATTAAATGGTCAGCTAATAAATAATGAGAAAAAAATATAATTATCTTGGCATTATATTCACTGTATCTGGCAGATTTACAGATGCTAAGTTCAATCTATATAATAAAGCATTAAAAAGATATTTTACTCATTTTAAACCTAATATTAAAACACTATTACATATTTTTGACCACATACTGAAGCCAATTTTATTATATGGCTCAGAAATTTGGGGGCCAATTCTCTCCAAATAAGTTACAATCAAAAGGGGATAACTATTTTTTCCAGATGTGCAAAGATCTAGTTATTGAAAAATTACATGTTAAATTTTGTAAATATTCTCTACAGGTACCTAGAAGATCAACTAACCTAGCAGTGATGGGAGAGTTGGGGCGCTACCCCCAATCTATTGAGGTTATTCTTAATATGACTAAATTTTGGGTCAGGCTTTCAGAACAAAATAACTCCCTCATTAAAGAAGCATTTGAAAAGTCTAAAATTTTATCTAATTAATGTAACGACAATTGGTTGGGAAGCATTTATTCATTATGTAAATATCTTAGTTTAACTCCAGAATATTTGTTAAATCACAAATCTAATATAAAGTCGATTATCATTAAAAAAAACTCCGAATTAAATATGATGAAATTTGGCTTAACCAATTAAATAATGACAAACCAGGCATGGTGAAAGGAAACAAATTAAGAACCTATAGACTATTTAAAAATAATATTGGCCTTGAAAAATATTTACTGTTAAATAATTGTAAAACAATAAACGAGTTAACCAAATTTAGAATCAGTGCCCATGAGCTTGTAATAGAAAAGGGAAGACATAAAGGAATACCCCCAGACAAAAGATTTTGTAAATTATGTCATAATGACATTGTTGAGGATGAAATTCATTGTCTTCTTCAATGTCCATCACTTAAAACTGAAAGGTCCAGTTTCATTTTAGAGTTATCCTCTAAATTTACTAATCTTAAAATTCTAAATGACCAATCAAAATTTGTATGGTTGATGTCAAATGAAGATCCATTTGTTAATAACATAATGATAAAGTTAATAGATGGTTTGATAAAGACTAGAAGAGCAAAATTAAGTGATAAAAAATGAGTAGCCCCCAGCTCTTCTTTTAATAATACAACGGTACTGATTGTGTTCACTCACTCATTATCTTTGGGAATATACTGTGTTTGTTGTTTCCCTTCTCCTACATAGTTTTAGTTTTATTGTCATGTATTGTAATTTCAAATAGTTCAATGAAAAAAAATCACCACAATTATTTGTACACTTTAATTTAAACTGTAATTGTACTGCTCCTCGGGCGTCTTGATTGACAAATAAAAATTGTTGTTGTTGTTGTTGTAACAAAAAAGGAAAGTGTGCTAGACACACTTACTGGAAATGTGAAGATATGATTGAAGCTTTAAATTTTCTCCTGGACAACATATATGTACGTTTCGGCGATAAAGTGTATCGACAGGTAGTATGTATTCCTATGGGCACTAAGTGTGCCCCTTTAGTAGCAGATTTATTCCTATATTGCTACGAATCCGCGGCACAGTTTATGGCCAAAATTAGTAAAGACACGTCATTGTTATATTTAGTTGACACATTCAACAATACCTACCTTTATCTTGATGATATTTTTTCATTAAATAATCCAGAATTCTCTAAATATACTACCGAAATTTACCCAAAGGGACTTACTTTAAATAAATCTAATATAAACAGTAGTAGTTGTCCTATTCCAGATTTAGACATTTCAATTTCTAAAGGGAAACTCCATACTAAATTTTACGACAAAAGAGACGATTTTTCATTCCCTATTGTTAATTTTACTTTTTTTAGACGGCGATGTTCCTTTGGCTCCATCATACGGTGTTTATATATCACAACTCGTTCGTTATGCCCGTGTGTGTAGTGATGTCATAGATTTTAACGAACGTAATCAATGTATCACTGGTAAATTATTAAGTCAGGGATTTCGTTACCATATATTACTTAAAACATTTACTAAATTCTTTCATAGATACAAAGATTTGATTAGTAAATTTGGCTGTACCTGTAGAAAACGTATTAAAAATGGTATTTCACATCCTAAATTTTACGGTAATATTGTACTAAAAGCGCCGAAATCACTATGTGATCCGTGTAAACTTATCGAATCTTTAAAAAAACTTGTTAGTAAAGGTTATCTTATTAATGTTGTAATTAGATCTTTGAATATTGTTTTCATTGACACTAACATCGATTTTGTCATCAACAAATTAAAACATAACCTATATGTACTCTTTTCGAATGTTTTTTTTTTTGGGATGTATCCACGTTTATTATCTATTATACATATTTATTATAAGGTTAAATCCTAACTATCCTACTGCCTGTCGTTACTTTTATTTTGGCATTGCACAAGTCATGTCTTCTTTGACTGTCCATGGCGTTAAAATGCTAAATCCCTGCCTGGGATGCGTTTTAATTGATTTTAGTCTCTGATGCATGATTTTTTATTATTAATTGTTTTTGGCTTTTAACTAGCTTTCAGTAACTGCGAATACTCTCAAATCGTACTTTCGTATTAATTTGACCTGTTGACACAATTTGTAATGCATTTCTGTTATTCAATGTTTACTTATTTTGTGTTATAGCTCGTCTTACTCTTTTTAATATGTACCACCTTTGATAAGTATTAAGTATGACGGGGGAGGGATTTTCACTTCTGTACTCGTACTATGAACAACAAATTTATTTTGCAAAAAACATTTCTGTACTCCCAACAACAAAATTTATATTTTAATTTACTTTATTTAACGCCATTCAGTTGTCCTAGGTTAAAGTTGTCTTTTTGACATTGAAACATCTTTGTTATTTATATTGTGTCGTAGATCAAACTTATTCGTTCAGTGTATATATACTTGTTTTTGTGTATTGTCCTCAGTCTGAAAGGTATTGCAGGCTTGAAAAATTAACAGTCATACTTAGTACTCACGCTTCGGGTTTGTTTGAATAATCAGAGACATTTCTGTTGTCTTTATTTTTTAGACTATTTTTCTCTATTCTTTATTTATCTTGACCATTATTCTCTATTCTGTATAATTTAGCACCCGTTATTCTCTATTCTCTATTCTTAATTTCTCTGCATATTTTTCTCTTTTCTGTATTTTCTGTCTTTCTTTAAGCACTTTGTGTCCATTGTTCTCTTTTTAGTTGTAGCATGTCTCTGTTGGGACATAATATTTTAAGTATAATTTAATAGTCCCAGGTATCTGTTATAATCATTTATCTATAAAACATGATATGAAAATTTACATTCTTTCTGTCTATTTTTGGGACTTACTTATTAATTAGCTATTAGTTCCAGAAAGATTTGTATAGTCAAAAATATATTTACTATATAAATCTATGGTTCCAGTGTTTATGAAATATGTTAAAATAAAATATCATGATAATTTAGTAAAAAGACCAATCAGATACATCAGAGACATATAATACAAGTATTATTTGTCTCTGGATACATGCATGTCTGCTTTTGACAGTGGGAACACAAAATAATTGAAATTGATTTTGTTTATATTAATTGTTTTTTAATCTGAGTGAGGACAATAATTTATTCCAACTACCTTTAAATTGTAAAATAATATTAAATAGAAAAAATGTAAATTGATACGGAACTAGAAATTCCGAGTACCTGTTTTGCGTTGCATTATGGGAGTATGTCTGACGTCACGCGGCTAAATGTAGCATTAGAAGCTCCGTTGGAGTGAGGATTTTACCTTTAGAAAGGGATTTTACCTTGAACTTCTTCCTCTTTTATGGTTTTAACGCAGAAATGACATATTTTAGAATTGATTATCCATAATATGCACTAGATTTTCACGATGTTTAAATGTATTCCGCTTTTTAAAGCTTGTAATAGACAAGTTGAATATATTGACAGGAGACACTGCAATTTGACAGATGTTCCCGATGACATTTTACGCTATACACGTTGTTTAGAAGAACTTTTATTAGATGCAAATCAGCTGAAGGACTTACCAAAGGTAACTATATCATACAGTATGTTAAAATGTGTTTACTTAAAGCAAAACAACCGGTCATCTAACATTGTTTATATTTTATTTCAGGGTTTTTACAGACTTGTTCAGTTGAGAAAACTAAGTTTAAGCGACAATGAAATCGGCAGAATCGCACCAGAGATCTCAAATCTTATTAACCTCATGGAACTTGATATCAGTCGGAACGGTAAGTCTCTACAGTAGCTAGAACGTTGGAAAATGTCTTTGACAGAAGGCAATCGGAAGTAGACCACATCCGCCATTTTGGATGCATGAATCGAATGGGTGTCAAAATTTCTGTTTATAAATTTGACTGATTCACTTGAATGTCATATATTTCATAGACATAATCATTCAAAGAACGTCAAATACAAAACAACTGCAGCTTACACACTCAACTCCATAAGACAATGTTAATTGAATTGTTATTGTGTAAAGGGAAATAACTCTGTTTGACCTGTTCATCATCTTGGAATGTATGGCATTTTGTCAAGAGGCAGTGGACCACATCCACCATGTGTTGATGTTACTCACAAGATAAATCAGAATGTTAATAAAATTAATAAAACCACCTGTTAATATACACAAGACTGTTTGTAGTTTGTTTAGATACATACATTAGCATTTGGGATAGTATAAATAACTTCCAATTTATTCCGAGCTGGGTTAAACATGATTTATTTTTAATTTTTCTGTACACTTTACGCTTTGATTGTAATTTATAAACAACTAAAGTGTTGTTTTTTTTTCTATACAGGCTATTGCTCATTTAGGAAACATGACTTACCCGTCTAGTAATTTAATACATGTACATGAAAAACTTTTCATATAATCTTGTGACTAATTATATATAATTAGCACAAATGGTTAGTAAAAATATAGGTAATTTATCCACTAATAGACCTACCTGGCTAGACATTTCTACAAAATATTTTGGAAACTTGAGGGGAGGGGACATGGTTACTTAAGCTTGTTAACAAGAAAAAAGGGGTGAAATTTGATTGGTTTACTTCCGGTGAGGCCAAAATAAATAAATAGTGTGTTTCCTATTTCACCTCGAAAAAAATTAGGTAGGGTAGGTAGGTAAAACATTTTATTTTAGAAAAACTTCTTATTTTTTTCTATCGATAACAGCAGAAAAAGGTTCCAAATGAAATCATTTGATGTGTCTTGCATGCTTCTTTGATATTAAGAATAGTACTTAAATCTACAGCTGTTTTAATTTTCTGTTTTAGTTCTGTGTAAGAAATATGAAAATAAACTTTAATGCAAATTTTATGCATTTCATGGGTCGTAATATATTGACGGCTTTAGAAACGCAACACACATTTTGGTAAACTTTTTTTACCAAATCACAATTGATCCTCTTATAACAACTATTCATGCTTACCATACTTCTTTATGTTTAGAAAAATTCAATAACTGACGTACCTGAGGTTATGTAACATATCGGATTATTGAAGTCACACGAATTTCTCAATGCGAAATTTGAAACCAACAAATGATTTTTTTAAGGATTTTTTTTTGGTGAAACAATTCGTTCAATCTGTACCCACACTTGAATCATTAAACAAATGTTGCATCTCCATATTGCCGAGACTAAGCAGTGAAAATCGGAATCAGGCCATAAGAATATTGCAGACAGGAATACGTGAACGTTCTGTTTTCAGACAATTTCACCTCAGAAACTCGTTTTACTGTCCTAAAAACAACAGTACAGGCAGACAGGATTTGTTGATGACCATCCATGACCAGATCAATATGGAGTGACGACGCAACGTCAATAAAATTTGATTATGCAACATCATTTGCGAGTCTTATTTACGGCTTCAACGTCATCTGCTAATGAAGTAGACGAATGCAATGGCAGACAGATTCATGCCAAAAATGTTTCCCATATACTGAAATGCCAAAGAATCGACTGCAGAAAAACATTTGAAGCTCTTAATTTTAAACCCCTTAATTGCTAAAACACACTGTAATGCATGGGGCAAAGGCAAATTCAAAAGGTACAAAACAGAACTCAAAACATGCCCTCAAAATTGGTTGACCTTTCTGACAATCATTTTGACGTTGGTGGCAGGCAGTCATTGTCTTCGACGGTGATACATCCATTGATAAGGAGAAAACCAGGGTTTCAGTGCATATACCACATGAATTAAACTTTAAAAATGACGTCATGAGTTCAACTTTTGAACTGCAAATTTTTTTTTCAGACAATTAAGAAATGAATAAAAGTTATCTTTATACATTTACTTTACAAAAATTGCCTGTTTGAAAATGGGAGTAAAAAAGAATAATCTAGTGTTGCGTTTTTAAAGTCCGTCAGTATAGGAATATGTTCTTGTCGATTAATTATCTTAAAGCAAAAATGGCAGTGAAAAATCTGGCATGGAATTATTATGTTTGGCCTCGTTGAACCTAACAATGTAAATGACACACAGGATATACATTTGGGAACAGATTCCTACCCCCCCTTTTTTTTAGTAGTAAAAACACTGCAAATCGATGCCAAGCAGCAGCTTATTATGATTTTTTGAGAGGTAATACTCTTGCACCCTTTTTATTTAATATATAGATGTGTTTTGATGTTTGACAGAATTTAATCTTGAAGAGGGGGGTTCTGACAATATTAAAATTCCAGGTTTTGAGAAGAGTGAAATCTTTGTCTTATTAAATCTATGGAAAAAGATAGTAGATATTATTAGGACATGATTTTTTTTCCTTCTCTAGTATAAACTGTTGTAGGACCAGCCAGAGAAAATATAAAAGAATAAAAGTAGACATGGTGCCGGGGCAGATTCATTTATAAATGAACATGAATCATACACCATGTCTGCCTACTGGGGAAAGCTTTTTATTTTTCGTTACACATTGTCTGCCCCCTTGCCGTCGTGAACTCAAACTGTCAAATCCTCAAAAGCATTAACAGCCGTTTATGTTGCCCTATAAACAATTTTTTACAACATTCGTAAGAGCATTTTTCACAACAAAAGCTGGATTAATTTTAGCAGGAAATTGATCTCATTTTACTCTTAAATTATTTGTCAATTAACCGACAGAATTAGATACAGTCTGTACAACCTGAAACGATTCTGACTTTTGGTTCAAAGAAGCACAGGTACAAAATGAGATCTTGTTAATATATGTATATATACTGAATACATTATTCACTATATATACAAATATTTAAAAAATCTTGTCTTGTATCTGTGCAAAGAAGTTGAGCAAAATACGTCAACTTCATATTTTTTTCCTCTATAGATCCATCATGGTGTTCTTTAAAAAGATTCATCATATCGTAATTATCTGAAATTAATGTCATTATATTTTGCAACCATGTGATCACATTTCCCATATTTGACAGCTAATACGCTGCACGGTTGTGAAGGAAAAAGCCATGCTTGTTTATTTAAAATCTTGGTTCTTGAAACGCTTTACTTATCTATATTGGTCATTGCTATCAAACGTTTTGAAGATCTGTAGTTTTCTAAACGAATAGTCAAATCCGGAAAGACAGAAAAATACGGATTTTTAATATTTTTATTTTATTTTTGTCAATAAAATGTTTAGGGTCGGCGTCAGAAAAGGAGGTAGGATCGGGAAACCGGAAACACACTATTTATTTATTTTGGCCTGATGGTTATTATCTTATTTGTAATGAAATGTTATATGAAATTTTCACTGTAGTACTGGACAGACTGAAACTTGACTCCTGCCAGTTCAAGTATTTCTTTATCTTAAACAAAGATAAATTCTGCCCAATTTTGTTGAAAACGCCAATTTAACAAAAACTAATATAGAAAAACAGTGGTAGTATTACACCTATTAGTAATATTTTATAGTATTACTCCTATTAGTAATATTTTATGCATGTTCAGAGATTGGCTAATTGTCAGACCTAGGGGCAGAATTTGAGAGGGTCTAGCAAATGACGTCTTTGTGTCAGACCTAATGACTGGCAAATATTTTTACTGTTTAGGGCCGTCAAAACTGAAGTTTCTGTTGGTCCTGGTTATCTTCGATTCCAAATCAATTATGTAGTTAAAAAGCATTGAAAAACAAAAAGTTCTATTGACAGTTTATTGCTGGTAATAGGTAAACGTGCTAATGCAAACAGATTTCGATCTTCTCGGCATTTATCCAATTAGCTTTAGTCATGTGATCATAATTATTTTCGTATGTCTCTGGATTTATCATTACACATAGCAATGAATGAAAACGAAAGTAAATTTCTGGTAAAAATATTGAATAGAAGAATGTTTTCAGCTTCTTTTTGATAGCTGAGGGATAATTATGATGATAACAAGACTCAGCTAGTGTTATCAGGATGCATTCAGACAAAAAACCATGCATCTAGGGCTAGTATGTATACGTGCCTTAACTAGAACATTGTTAGTACGACAAACATGGGTTTCATCTCCTTATGACTAATCAGTGGTGCATGAATTAAATCAGTTGGAACAATGAAAGGCCAAATCCATTATGCAGTTGAAAAGCATTGGAAACCAAAAGTTCTAATAAGGGACAACTAATAACCAGATTTATATAAATAAAATTAAAACAAAAACATTCAAGTATTATTTTAGTTTTTAAAGAGTATTTTTTTCATTTGAGTGAATGAGTGAACACATTTTGTTTTGACATAAATGTAGCTTGCCACTTTCTTGTTTTTGATCTAATTGTTCTAATATATAAATGCCAATAAGACATGTAAGACCACTATCCATAAAGGTAATGGATAATTTGAATTGATTATTGTCTCAGTCATTAAACCACCCCATGGTCATATCCTTAAACTGGTCGATCTAGTCAAGGTTTTAAGACGTATCTTAATCCAACTTGGAACTTTTTTTTTTTTTTTTTTAAGTATTAAAGTAGGTCTGGCAAACAGTTGATAGGACTGGCAAAACTGTCTTGCATGCAGGACCCAATGTCCGACAGAATATTTTTTTATTTGCATCTCTTTATGTTGAATAGTCAGCAAAATTAATTAAAGTATTGTATAGGTAAAGGTTTCACTTCAAGTGTTGTAAACAGTTTCAAATCAATTCAGTTAGCACCATTGTACTATACTATAAGGATGGAGGAAAGCACTGGTAATTTAAAAAAAAAGATATTAGTGTTGGGTTTATTGTAAATCAAAGTCAAAGTGCAACACCTAGATCAAAAGAAAACAGATGCAAAGATGCCCACAAATCAGTACACAGAAAACTAAATGTTGATCAACATGAAGTTGAACCCAAACTAAACAACTTGAGGTTGACTCAGTTGTTGCAGTTATTCCTCGATTCTTGACTAGTGTAAATGCTTTTATCTTTTGATCCTTTTCTGTTTCAGATATTGGAGATATTCCTGAAAACATAAAATTCTGTAAAAACTTGCAAGACTTTGATGTCAGCAGCAATCCTCTTACAAAGTAAGTCTTTTGTTGTTTATGCATGTATATGAATCTGCTGTATAAGAGTCTGCTAATTCCAATCTAGGATACTGCCAAATGCTGTCAGTCCAGTAATATTGTTTTATGCTGTAAAGGCTTAATACAGTACTCACAAAGGGTTCAGTTTAATATCACTCTTGCTTGTGTTAAGTGAATCCCTATATCATAGTGCATGTAACATGATGATTGCTGTTGATTTGGAGTGCCAATACTAATTTATAAATACTGAAAGCCTATTTAGAGTGAATCAACTACATTCACCAATTTATCCTTGCAGTAGTACATGTAGGCTTCAGAATTTTTATATGTTTACTAGCAATTTAATTGGTTTTATGTCAGTTACATTTAGACCATTTTGCATATTTAGAACAATATACTGTGATACCTGGGAGTCATATAGTTGCTGCTTTTCTACTATTAAACATGTAGATTAAGCAGTGAACATGAAGAGTTGTTGGGAGGATTAATCTGTGATATGTGGTAATTTGTGATTTATTCCCAACACCAGGCAACTTAATACTACTGCCAACAATTTACTGGATATGACAGTTGTGTCCACATGATCCCCTTCACCAACTCTGGACTTCCCCTTTCGATCTAGCAACTAAACAATCTTAAACCTTAAATTCTCAAGGTCAAAAGTTCCACTGATGTATTTTTTCTTCCTCAGAACATGGATTTTTTTTTTATGCTCCCAATTCATAGAATGCATATATTTAGTATCTGCTGTTGAGCTTGTTTCCTGCAATGTCAGATATGATACAGAATTTTCGCCCATAGCCTTTTTAACACAAGTGTACACTGATGCTCTATTCGTTTACAAATGTTCACTTTTTCATAAAATTACGTTTGAACATTTTGAAGCGACCTGAGTACAAATACTGTTGATGATTGAATTGAATTAAGACAAATGTGACTTTGTACCTCCAGGAATTTCAAATTGAATTCAATTTGAAGGGGAACCAGGCAATCTTTTGAGTTATTATTTTATGATGCATGGAGTTTTACCATATATCAATCAGCTGATTGATTAAGGGTGGCTTAAAAGTGTAGTTATCCATGCAAGGGGTACCCTTAAAGTGTCGTTAATCAGGCTAAGAGAGCCCTTTGAGGCTCTCATGGCAAAAATGACCCTGCCCTTTTTAGAAGCTGCAGGAAACTCTAATCTAAAATGACTACCAGTGTTTTAAGGCTGCTCAAGTAAAGTGACGTGAATGTCTCTGGATACATTGTTCAAAAAACATTGTACACATGTACAATTGTCATGAAGTTTAAAGAGGCAGTATCTACATGTACTCTTTTGACCAAAAAAAAAAATAGGTGGACAACTTTTCTGAGGGATATACATGTAGTACATTTGTATACAAAATATGAACGAAAGCTGTCTTGGTGCCAATCATCATTCTTTTTACTTTAATTTATTAGTCCTCTACCGACAAAGTCAAAGGTGATTTTAGGTTTGCACTCCGTCCGTCTGTCTGTCAGTCCGGCAAATCAGTTTTCCACACTTTTTTTGTCATGCTTGGAGATATTGATTTGATGATTGGGTTTATAGTTTTATAATGACAAGTTACAGATCAAGTTAGAATTTTGTTCTGGTCTGGTTTAATGATTTTGTGCAGAGTTATGTTCCTTAACTATTTTTATGTTAATCTGCTATAATAAATAACTATTGGATAGAACTACAGCGAGAGGGTAAAGAATTTCTGGGGTAAGCATTCTTAAAGGCCGAAAATTTCATCCGTAACATGGAATTAAAGCCTAATTCGATAAAATATGCATTGGCGAGACCCACTTTCCAACCTATTGTCTCGGTTGTTCTTTATGGCTAGGGATTATAGAGGCTGCCCTAATGAATAGCTATTGGATAGTACTGCAACTTGAGGGTAAAGAATTTCTGTGGTAAGCATTCTTAAAGGCCGAAAATTTCGTCCTTAATACGGAAAAAAAGTTTTCCTCACTTTTTTTCGTCATGCTTGAAGATTTTGATTTGATAATTGGTACATGTATTTAGTTTTATCATGACAAGATACAGATCAAGTTCGAATTTTGTTCTGGTCTGATGATTTTGTGCAGAGTTATGGTCCTTGGACTTAGAAAATTCACTAAAATAATCAATTTTCCACATTTTTTTTTCGTCATGCTTGAAGATATTGACTTAAAATTTGTTAAACAGTTTACACCATGACAAGTTATAGATCAAGTTAGCATTTTGTTCCAGTACAATGCCCCCCAAGGGTGACTGGGGAATAGAAGTATGGTCACCATTGGTCTTCCTCCGACTGGCAGTAAAACCCTTGCTAAAGTGGGGCGTCCGTTTGGCTGTGCGGGATGTATGAATTAGCAGCCACGTCCAGTCAGAATGGGGACGTTAAATCCGATGCCTGGTGTAAGGAGAGTGCACGCTCTTTGCACGTTAAGAACCCTTGCAACAACTCTTTGAGGGGTCCGTAGGTGACCTGTTGCAAGGCTAAATTTCTGTCCTTATCCAATATACCCTCATTTCCTGTGGCAGTCTAAATTTCTCCGACCTTAATCCAGGAAGCCCCTATTACAGAACCTGCCTATTGTATTTATTGTTAATTTGTTTTCGTCCTGAATATGCATGAAATATTTGCCACTGGACATTAAGCAACCAACAATCAATCAATCCAGTACAATGAATTTTTTAACCGGTATGGGACTATGTATTGCCAGGCAATACTCACAGAATGCTTGTTTTTGTAACAATCTGTTTTGCATGGCCTAGATCAAATGTAGATACTAACCTTTTAAAGGTCAGTGAATATATGACTTAATCATTAATGTTTTTCAAATGCAGAATTTCTAGGTATTTTGGCAATTAAAGAAACAATTTAGGTACACTTCATATTAAACTAAAAAAAAAAGAGGAAAATCTTTATTTAAAGTCAGAATGTTACTTTGTAGAAGAAATTTTTAGATTTCTTGTATAGATCTTCAAATGTAATTAAACATTTCATCCCGAAATTGGTTCTTCCAAAATAAAGGAAAGAGATTGAGTTCCATCAATGGTTTTGAAAAATTAAATTTCATTGATTAAGATACACCTGATACCACACTTAATTTGCCTTAAACAGTCTGTGGTGATCCTTTAACAAAGGAGTAAGGTCAGTAAGGGTCATATTTGGTCCTAAATATAAAGTCCATTGATTGAAGATAAAAATTGTTTCAAGTGGATGAAAAGACAAGTAGGAAAGTGAAAAAGACCTTTTATGCCCCCGCCATAGCGGTAGGGACATTAAGTGTTACCCTTGTCCGTCCCCAAAATTGGAAAAATTGCTGAATTTTTGTTTCCGCTTTCTAACTTTAGTTTGCCTCAACTAAATGTTATGAAACCTATACACAATGCTTAATACCGCAAAACACAGATCAAATTTGAAATTGGGTGGCATCAGTTTTACCGTTCTTGAGTTATGCCCTTTATAAATAGAAAAATTTTTGTTTCCGTTCTGTAACTTTAGTTTACCTCAACCAAATGTTATGAAACTTATACACAATGCTTATAATCACAAAAGGGTCTTAACTACGTGAATCCTGCATCTGTATGTGGAAGTTGACTCATGCATATTTACAAGCGGGGGCATCTGTGGCCCTAGACATATTCTCCATTTGTTTTCATATAGCTTTTCTTATAAAACCTTAATACATGTAATATTTACAACCCAAGTACATGTAGATCTAAAGTAGAGATTTTGATGAAAATTGACAAAAATGTCTGGATTCCTACCAAATTCAGGCCTAGGAAACACAGAGTGCAGGCTTCAACAAACTAAATATTCAAATCAGATATGTAAAATGTTAAAATAATTTTTTTTCAAAGGTCTTTCTTGTCTATGCATGCACTCCATGTTTCTGGTCTAAAAAAACAATGGAAATTTACATTTATTCTTTAATTTTCGTGGAAAATCAATATGTGTGCTATTTGTCATGTTTGTGACTACATGAAAAGAAGGTTAATATGCAAATTTTCAACAAAAAACGTATATTTCCTACATAGTCAATGTTTTAACTATGATTCATTGTAATATTGGTCAATAAATCCTAATCTGAATTTTAGGGCCTTTAAGGGGCATTAATTTAGCTGTCATTTTCACCAATTTGACTCAAATTTTCTTATTTGATTTATAACATACTTAAATGTATATCCAAATTACCAAAAGTCTAAAATGAATAATTAACAATGCATGGACTTGATATTATGTATCAGCATTTTACGTGTATTTTTGTCTAGATGTCATCTAATTAACCATAGAGGTGACCTCTGAAGACTGCAGACGGTCATATTACCAGATATAAACATAAATATAAATAGATAGTGACAACGTGCAATTGGATTGTTCTAGGTCTGTTTGATTTCATATTATAGGATAAAAAGTATGTTTTTCATTGTTTTTACCTGTATAAGAATGATTTTTTGGGGATAGAATCAGTCAACCAAATGGTTCATCCTTGTTTTACTTTCAATGTTTCCATTTAATAGCTGAATACTGTACATGCGAAACCCATTGCCAGCTAAGGGATTAAATTAAAGTTCACATGAATATGGATTCAATGAGGTCTGCAAGTGAATAATTCATCAGCAATGTTTCTTTGCTTATTTTGACGATATTGAACCAAATTTGCTGCTAAAAGTGAATTATTATTTCACTATTTCACTTTCATAAATGATTGAACAAAAAAAAAATCATCTCTTAATTTTTTATATCTCGTAGCTAATGAACCTACTAGTCCTTTCATGGATATTCTGCCCAAGTGTAACCTATTTATTGTAGTTGATGTTTGTCTAAATTAATATCTCCGGATACTCAGAAAGCCCCTTATTCACCTGTATTGCTGAATTCAATGCAAAATAGGTCAACTGGTTCTGCATAGAACAACTAATTTTTTCTGAAGATTTAATATGTATAATGGTAAAAAAATGATAAGTTTTGAAACCCAAAACGAAATTCATTTAGTCTTTACCAGTTTCCAGATTTTGTATTATTTAATCATAATTTACTAGATGCTTATCTTGAACAAGTTCAGTGAAGGGGAAATATTAACAGATGTACATATGAATTTTCTAAATGATTTCTTAAAAATTTGAATAAATTGCATAATATTACAAATGTGTGATATGCTTCAGTTGTCAGGATTAAAAGAGTTTTGGAAATACAAAAACCTACAAATTTTCATGTATTTATCTTGTATTATATATAATTTTTACACCTGAAAGTGTGCGAACTATTACATGTAGGAATGTATATTTTGCATGACATCTGCTGATAATGTACTACATTTAAAATTTGTTATAGAACGACTTTTTTTTATCTATGAGAGCGATGTTGGTGTTGATACTGCCAACCAAGGAAGAATTTGCCACAAATGGCACTCATCAAATTAAAAAACTTACAGGGGGCACCTGTTTATCATGTTTAAACAATATTTGATCCCAATCTTTGTAAATATTTACTGGGTATGCAGGTCAGTCAGATTACTAATCTATATCTACAATTATTTATGTGACAGGGAAGGATTTAAATGACCATCTAGATTAAATGTTCATTGTATCTGTGCATTACAACAGAATATAAGGTGTTTTGATAAGCCATGACAAGGTCAAAGAATGTTATCTTACAGCTTATTATTAAGTGTCCTTTTTCATTCAGTCACATTTGTTTTTGAAAAATTGCTGTTTTACATGTAATATTTAGCATGTTTGAAAATTAACATGCAGTGTGTATATTGTAAAGTATATATATAAACATGCACTGAATGTCTTGTGGATTGTACATCTATGTTAGTGTATAGGTGAAAAACTCCCACATTTGCATTTGTGTTTGATTTATAATTACATGTGCTGCTCAATGAAACATTAACAGTTTGTAAAAGCTACATTGTAAGTCCAACATGTTAACATTTTCTACACCTTTGAATATCTATCGTGTCAAGGCTCTCCTCAATCAACTCCTGTCTTATAATGGTCCTGAAATAAAATAATATTTAGGCAAAAACTAAAATAGAAGCCTGTTTATATAAAGGCTGCATATGTAATATTATGTTTTAAAAAGGGGTAGATACAAGTAAGGGAAGTTAATATAAGTTTTTCATCTTTATTTTAAAGACTATTGGGAGCTACTTGACTTGTATCTGGACTTAATTGGTTCTTCATTAAAAATACCAATTAATGTTCTCTCCATTAATCCTGGGATTTGAAACAGCACTGTATCCCTTTAATTATAAAACCATATTTATAATACATGCAATTATTGAATGTATTCAGATAGACTCATGGTATAAACTGTTCTAGGGTGATATAAAGCCCTGGGGGAGAACACTGAATGGCTAGGTACTAAAATTAGGTGAAGTTGGGGAAACATAATTGATTTTAACAGACATATTTTTTTTCCTGGTCTTTTAGTAGGAAAACTTCAATGATACTGATGGCTCAGTTTTTTTGTCATTATTAATCTCGATTAAAAGCTTTTGTATTCCCATACCTCTTCCATCAAATTAAGATAAAAACTTTTCCCTGTAAATCATGATAACTGTCATATTTATAATACAATAATTTGATATCACTAGACTCTGTCATCCCATCAATGTTGAAGCCTCAAATTGACATAGCACATATAATTGATTTAGCTAGGCTACGGCTTAGCTACAGCTTATAAGGAGATTTTTTCGATGAAATCAATGGGTTGCTGATGATTTTAAAATTGTTGACCGTTTGTAGATGAAACTTAATAAAAGCTTACATAATGTGGCTATGTTTTATACTGAGGACATTGCACATGCATATTTTTCAAACCATCACATGAAGTTTAAGATAAGTTGACACAGTTTTCTCCGCAAGGCTTTATTGTACTATGGTGCTACTTATGAACATAGATTTTATAGTAGAATGTATGGTATCTGTGGGGCTCTGATTTTTATGCCCCAATTGTAGCGGAGGGGGCATTAAGTTCTACCCTTGTCTGTCTGTACATGCGTCCCTCCTTCAGTACATCCCAAAGTTGGTTTCTGTTCTCTAACTTTAGTTTGCCTCAACCAAATGTTATGTAACTTATATATAATGCTTATTACCACAAAACACAGATAGAGTTTGAATTTTGGTGGCGTCACTATAACCATTCTAGAGTTATACCCCTTTACAAATGGAAAAACCTTATATAAAATGCAAGCAGGGGCATCATCTGTGTCCCATGGACACATTCCCCGTTTATAAGGAAACTGTTATTTCAAATCCCATGGTGCTTGAATACTTCCATTATTGTGAAGAATACTCAGGTAAGAAAGTTTGTTTTTCAAAGCTGCACAGAAAGATCTCCTTAATTGACAGAGTATGATAATGATGGTGCTTTAGCTGGAGTAGGCCCCTTGACTTTGAAAATCAGAAAGTATTAATTAAAAGTTTTATCAAATACATTCTTTACATTTTTTTTGGGCGCTTTATAGCTTGCTGTTCGGTGTGAGCCAAGGCTCCGTGTTGAAGGCCGTACTTCGACCTATACTTGTTTACTTTTTACACATTGTGACTTGGATGGATAGTTGTTTCATTGGCACTCATACCACATCTTCTTATTTATATTTGGAATTTAAAGACATCCTGTATTAATTAATAAAGAAATTGATAATAGCCAAATATCTATCGAGTATAACGGTTGTCCATATTTATTTTATAAACCCCTAACTGCACATTCAAAACTTTTATGATTTATATTAAGACATATTTACATTTGTGTATATATATGCTTAAATTTATATATTATATGACATGACAATGATGTCACATACAATGTATGACAGCTCTGCACTTAAACAAACCGACAAGGTTATTCTATTTCATTTATCAATGAATTTTAAAAGGATTGGAAGAATTTTACTGTTTTTTTCAATCAAATGTTCAAACAATGGCTCCCACCATACCTTCTCCTTTTTATAGTCTCAGCTTTTATAAATCCATTCACCTACTGTGGATTCATTTATTAGTCCCCTACCGACTAAGTCGAAGGGAACTTTAGGTTTGTACTCCGTCTGTCTGTCTGGCTGTCCAACCGTCAGTCCGGCAAATCAGTTTTCCACACTTTTTAGCTCACCTGACCTGAAAGGTCAAGTGAGCTTTTCTCATCACTTTGCGTCCGTCGTCCGTCGTCCTGCGTCCGTCGTCCGTAAACTTTTACAAAAATCTTCTCCTCTGAAACTACTGGGCCAAATTTGACAAAACTTGGCCACAATCATCATTGGGGTATCTAGTTTAAAAAATGTGTCCGGTGACCTGGCCAACCAACCAAGATGGCCGCCATGGCTAAAAATAGAACATAGGGGTAAAATGTAGATTTTGGCTTATATCTCTGATACCAAAGCATTTAGAGCAAATCTGACATGGGGTAAAATTGTTTATCAGGTCTAGATCTATCTGCCCTGAAATTTTCAGATGAATCGGACAACCCGTTGTTGGGTTGCTGCCCTTGAATTGGTAATTTTAAGAAATTTTGCCGTTTTTATACGACCGCAAAAAAAATTTTGTGGTCGTATATTGGTATGACGTTGGCGTCGTCGTCGTCCGGCGTCGTCCGAAGACACATTGGTTTTCGCACTCTAACTTTAGTTTAAGTGAATGGATCTTTATGAAATTTTACCACAAGGTTCAATAGCACAAAAGGAAGGTTGGGATTGATTTTGGGGGTTATGGTAATAACAGTAAAGGAATTAGGGGCCAAAAAGGGGCCAAAAATAAGCATTTTTGTAACTTCCAGACATAACTTGTGTGTTAGTGTATGGATCTCTCTGACATTGTACCACAAGGTTCCATACCACTAAAGGAATGCTGGGATTGATTTTGGGGGTAATTGCCTCCAAATTTTAGGAATTAGGGGCCAAAAAAGGGGCAAAAAACAAGCATTTTTCTAGTTTCATGACAATAACTTGTGTGTAAGTGTATGGATCTTTCTGAAATTGTACTACAAGGTTCCATATCACAAAGGGAAAGCTGGGTTTGAGTTTGGGGGTAATTGCCCTAAACGTTTAGGAATTGGGGGCCAAAAAGGGGCCAAAAAACACATTTTTTTCTAGTTTCCAGACAATAACTTGTGTTCAAGTGTATGGATCTCTCTGAAATTGTACTGCAAGGTACCATACCACAAAGGGAAGGCTGGGATTGAGTTTGGGGGTGATGAATCATAATGGGGGTTCAAAAAATTTGGGGGGGGGATTTATTTTTTTTTCATTTTTTTTCTTTTTTTCATTTTTTGTTTCTTTTAAAATTTTCCATTTTAAGTTGGTTATTTCTGATTTATATTTAAAAGCAAATAATAATGATATGGTAGGAGATACACACCAAACAGGATGTGTAAATTATTATATAATAAGTATTGTGCAATAGCAAGAAATTTTCAATTGCACAGTATTGCACAATAGCAAGAAATCTTCAATTGCACAGTATTGCGCAATAGCAAGAAATCTTCAATTGCACAGTATTGCGCAATAGCAAGAAATATCCAATAGCACAATATTGCGCAATAGCAAGAAATTGTCAATTGTACAGTATTGCGCAATAGCAAGAAATATTTAATAGCACAGGATTGTGCAAAAGAAGATACTTCGTATAAATTGCTTATTTCAATTTCAATGGGGTTTTATTCTTGAATTATTGGGGTTCTTTAATATGCTGAATCTAACCGTGTATTTAGTTTTTGGATTTTGGGCCCCGTTTTTAAATTGGTCCACATTGAGGTCCAAAGGGTCCAAAATTAAACTTTGTTTGATTTCATCAAAAATTGAATTATTGGGGTTCTTTGATATGCCAAATCTAACTGTGTATTTAGATTCTTAAATTTTGGTTCCGTTTTCAAATTGGTCTACATTAAGGTCCAAAGGATCCAAAATTAAACTTAGTTTGATTTTAACAAAAATTGAATTCTTAGGGTTCTTTGATATGCTGAATCTAAACATGTATTTAGATTTTTGATTATGGGCCCAGTTTTCAAGTTGGTCCAAATCGGGGTCCAAAATTAAACTTTGTTTGATTTCAACAAAAATTGAATATATGGGGTTCTTTGATATGCCTTATCTAACCATGTATTTAGATTTTTGATTTTTGGGCCCCGTTATCAACTTTGTCCACATTGAGGTCAAAAGGGTCCAAAATTAAACTTTGTTTGATTTCATCAAAAATTGAATTATTGGGGTTCTTTGATATGCCGAATCTAACCGTGTATTTAGATTCTTAATTTTTGGTTCCGTTTTTAAATTGGTCTACATTAAGAATAGCAAGAAATATTTAATAGCACAGGATTGTGCAAAAGAAGATACTTCCTATAAATTGCTTATCTCTTGACCAATTTCAATGGGGTTTTATTCTTGATTTCATGGGGTTCTTTAATATGCTGAATCTAACCGTGTATTTAGTTTTTGGATTTTGGGCCCCGTTTTTAAATTGGTCCACATTGAGGTCCAAAGGGTCCAAAATTAAACTTTGTTTGATTTCATCAAAAATTGAATTATTGGGGTTCTTTGATATGCCGAATCTAACTGTGTATTTAGATTCTTAAATTTTGGTTCCGTTTTCAAATTGGTCTACATTAAGGTCCAAAGGGTCCAAAATTAAACTTAGTTTGATTTTAACAAAAATTGAATTCTTAGGGTTCTTTGATATGCTGAATCTAAACATGTATTTAGATTTTTGATTATGGGCCCAGTTTTCAAGTTGGTCCAAATCGGGGTCCAAAATTAAACTTTGTTTGATTTCAACAAAAATTGAATATATGGGGTTCTTTGATATGCCTTATCTAACCATGTATTTAGATTTTTGATTTTTGGGCCCCGTTATCAACTTTGTCCACATTGAGGTCAAAAGGGTCCAAAATTAAACTTTGTTTGATTTCATCAAAAATTGAATTATTGGGGTTCTTTGATATGCCAAATCTAACCGTGTATTTAGATTCTTAATTTTTGGTTCCGTTTTCAAATTGGTCTACATTAAGGTCCAAAGGGTCCAAAATTAAACTTAGTTTGATTTTAACAAAAATTGAATTCTTAGGGTTCTTTGATATGCTGAATCTAAACATGTATTTAGATTTTTGATTATGGGCCCAGTTTTCAAGTTGGTCCAAATCGGGGTCCAAAATTAAACTTTGTTTGATTTCAACAAAAATTGAATATATGGGGTTCTTTGATATGCTGAATCTAACCATGTATTTAGATTTTTGATTTTTGGGCCCCGTTATCAACTTTGTCCACATTGAGGTCAAAAGGGTCCAAAATTAAACTTTGTTTGATTTCATCAAAAATTGAATTCTTGGGGTTCTTTGATATGCTGAATCTAACCATGTATTTAGATTTTGGATATTGGACCATAATAGGTGAATGTCCAATTTAAAATTTTTAAGTTCTTAGACCACATTCAATCTGTGTTAGAAACCTATGCTGTGTCAAATATTTAATCACAATCCAAATCCAAAGCTGTATCAAGCTTGAATGTTGTGTCCATACTTCCCCCAACTGTTCAGGGTTCGACCTCTGCGGTCGTATCAAGCTGCGCCCTGCGGAGCATTTTATTGGTTATTATCTTGAATATTATTATAGATAGAGATAAACTGTAAACAGCAATAATGTTCAGCAAAGTAAGATCTACAAATAAGTCAACTTGACCAAAATGGTCAGTTGACCCCTTAAGGAGTTATTGCCCTTTATAGTCAATTTTTAACCATTTCTGTAAATTTTTGTAATCTTACACAAATACTTCTCCTCTGAAACTACTAAGACAAATTTAACCAAACTTGTCCACAATCATCATTAGGGTATCTAGTTTAAAAAATGTGTCCGCTGACCCCGCCCGCGAACCAAGATGGCCGACATGGCTAAATACAGTACATAGGGTAAAATGCAGTTTTTGGCTAATATCTCTGAAACCAAAGCATTGATAGCAAATCTGACCAGATAAAATTGTTCATTAGGTCAAGATCTATCTGCCCTGAAATTTTCAGACCAATCAGGCAACACGTTGTTGGGTTGCTGCCCTTGAATTGGTAATTTTAAGAAAATTTTGCAGCTTTTAGTTATTATCTTGAATATTATTATAGATAGAGGTAAACTGTAAACAGCAATAATGTACAGCAAAGTAAGATCTACAAATAAGTCAACATGACCAAAATTGTCAATTGACCCCTTAAGGAGTTATTGCCCTTTATTGTCAATTTTTTACAATTTTCATAAATTTTTGTAAATTTTTACAAAATATTTTCGACGATAACTACTGGGCCAAGTTCATTATAGATAGAGATAATAGTAAGGAGCAAGAATGTTCAGTAAAGTAAGATCTACAAACACAATTTTGTCATGAATCCATCTGTGTCCTTTGTTTAATATGCACATAGACCAAGGTGAGCGACACAGGCTCTTTAGAGCCTCTAGTTTTCTTTGTGCTTGAAGATATTGATTTGATATTTAGTATATTGTTTGATCAAGACAAGTTACAGATCAAGTTCAAATTTTGTTCCAATCTGATGATCTTGTGCAGAGTTATGGTCCTTGGACTTAGAAAATTAACTCAAATAATCAGTTTTTCACACTTTTTGTGAATATATAGTTTCATCATGACAAGTTACAAATCACGTTTGATTGTTTTTCCGGTCTGATGATTTTGTGCAGAGTAATGGTCCTTGGACTTAAAAAATTCACTCAAATAATCAGTTTTCCACACTTTTTTTTCGTCATGCTTGAAGACATTGATTTGATAATTGTTATATAGTTTTATCATGACAAGTTACAGATCAAGTTCAAATTTTGTTCCTATCTGATGATTTTGTGCAGAGTTATGTTCCTTGGACCATGGAAGTAATATTTAAAAGGAATAACAACGACTAATTAGCATGTATTAACAGCCTGCAGAGCTCTGTACTAAAGTCATATGATTTTATCCAATTATAGTCTCAGCGGCAATACCCCTTTGGTTACTATCTGTGATACCGCGGTTGTAAAATGGCATCTGGAATTTCTTATCAGTCACATGATTTTATCGAGTCCGGTAATTATAAAGCACCTGTGTGAAATCCGAGGTTTATTAATAAGAAGGTGGCGCTGTATCATATAAAACCTCTACCTTCAGAAAGAAGTCGTATGATGTAAAAAACTTGAAAAACGGACGAGAATTGTTCATCCTACAACAGTTTAGCATGGACAATTGTATTTAATTTAGCATATTTTTGCTTTTTACCGTTTGTTTTAAACTGTTCTAAAAGTATTTTACGGTTAAAAGCGGATCCCGAGTAAAACAGTTAAATACCGATGAATCGATCAGGTTTCACATGATGTTGAACAAAATAATGTAGACAGATGTAGACATAGAATATTTTACTGTTGAAATGTGCCAAGTTTATCGAGATTTATAAAAATATTTACTTTCAAGTAATTGATTACGTTATTGAAACTGGACAATTAAAATCGGGATCATAAGTTCGTAAACATGTTAAATTTATATCTATTTTAAAAAAGTGTTTACAATTGAATACTAATATTAATGTAGCACGTTACACTGAGCAAAAAGAAAATCAACCATACAAAACGAGCTTGACGCTATCTGTCTAACTGCAAATTTATTTTATATGAATTTGTTTATGTACAAATTAAAGAATAGAAACGTTTAAAATTGTGAATATTTGATTTGCCTGGTATATACGGAAGACTTGGATTATTCGTATTTAATAAAAGGGGGTCGACACATATTTTTTTGTACAATCATCTTCTTAACTTTCAGAAATGGCTTCTTAATTAACTGGTTTTAAGTATTAAAATTGAAAATGATCCACCCTTTTTCTTAAATTCAATATGTGATAACTGTCGGCCTAAACTATTAAGATCGAAAAAGACATAAATAGGAAAAATAGACTAAAATCAACATTGAATGACTGACTCTATTCGGTAGCGTACAGCAGCGGAATGTAACGAGTGAACTATTCGGGTTACTTCGTACGTACATACGACAACAACTGGTCTATTCGTAATTTTCCAGGAACACGAAAATGACCAAAAGTGTCAGTGATTTGATCTATCTCATGCCGAGAGTCAATTACCATGCCATATATTAAACCAATTAACGAGTTATCGAAAGATGGGCGGTAACGCAGATGAAACCTTTGAAGTGACGACGTTGTTATTCCTTTCAATATTACTTCCATGCTTGGACTTAGAAAATTCACTTAAATAATCAGTTTTCCACACTTTTTTTCGTCATGCTTGAAGATATTGACTTGATATTTGTTAAACAGTTTACACCATGACAAGTTATAGATCAAGTTAGCATTTTGTTCCAATACAATGAATTTTTAACCGGTAGGGGACTATGTATCGCCATGCAATACTCTCAGAATGCTTGTTAGTCCCCTACCGACGAAGTCGAAGGGGACTTTAGGTTTGCACTTAGGTTTGTCCGTCTGTCTGTCCGTCCGTCTGTCCGACCATCAATCCGGCAAATCAGTTTTCCAGACTTTTTTTCTTCATGCTTGAAGATATTGATTTGATATTTAGTGTATTGTTTTATCATGACAAGTTACAGGTCAAGTTCGATTTTCACGATTTTAGCTTTTCTCCTTGTTCAGTTAAAGCCCTTTCCCTAGAAGTAAATTTTTGATGAAATACCTATTAAGTACTTGATTTCTGTTTAAAGGGAAATAACTCTTTTTTTTTTAAAGATTTGTAAAAGACATTGAATTAAGATAAATGACATTTTGGATTTTTTTCCTTTTCTTTAGTAAATTGTTTGAAGAATTTAGTGGTAGGTTTGCTCCATTTCAATGAATTTTTAACCAGTAGCGGACTATGTATTGCCATGCAATACTCACAGAATGCTTGTTTTCCTTGGGCTCACTTTTCATGAATTGAGGAAAAATGTATATCCATGGATATCAGATTTTGTCATTTTTGGCATAGTCTGCCTACCAGCCTATACAAAATTTATATTTAGTTGAACATTTAAATTCATTGTTTACCTATACCAATGAAATCAATGAAAATTGTTATCCCACTGATAATAATGAATCGGAAGATATTTGACATTGTTGTTGCCCTTTCTGTTCTTACTAACTTTTTCTTGTACCTTTTGCCTGTTTTATCATTTACCAACCCAAAAATTAAACTTTGTATGGCTTTAAGTAGTAGCTGGTTTTGATTTGTACATTGAAGCAGGGATCCCACTAAGGCAAGTCCATGAGTCCCGGCCTTGCTGTCCTAAAGATTTGGAGTAAGATTGATTATTGTACTCAGACTCAGAATTCTACCAATCAGAATGCTAGATTTTGTGTTTGAAGCACAAATTTTGTACTCCTGAGTACTGGATAAAGTTGTATGACCATAGGACCAGGACTCCTTAAACTATTTCTGGAATCATCATTTTCAAAACTGCTGAGTCCAAAGATGCATCAAGATTGTAAATGTGGTATCAACTGAGTACATACATCATCATTTATATCAAAAGTTAAAATCTAAATATGATGTCATTTCCTTACTCTTTACTGTCATCCAGACTTGGATCAAAATTATATAGCAATAAAATTGACGAGTCCTGACGCGCCTTCAAAAATCCTAAGTGAGAACCGTACATGGAAGTAGGTTTAATTTATTAACATATCTCTAAATAAATACATGTTGTTTTCAGATTACCACCAGGGTTTACACAGCTCCGTAACCTAACACGGTTGGGATTAAACGATGTTTCCTTAGATCGACTGCCTCAGGATATTGGAAGGTAAGGTTATAAGGATAGATTGATTTATTAATTTTTGTGTGTAAAATGTCCAGTGACAGATATTTCATGCATATTCATGACAGTAAAAAAATTGAAGTTGGATCCTGTTCATGTACATGCTACGCTTGTTAAGCAGATAAGTGCTTGAAATAATGTATCAAGAACAAAAAGAAAATAATTTGCTTACGTAAAATATTGACAAACTATTATGACATTGTCTTTATCTCTGTCTGCCATTCATAAGTTTAATTCTCTTTACAATTTCTATTTTCAGTTTATCCAACTTAGTATCATTAGAACTTCGTGAAAATATGATCAAGAATCTTCCTCAGTCTATTTCATTTTTAAGCAAACTAGAGATTTTAGATTTAGGCAGCAATGAGATCGATGAATTGGTAAGTATCTGAAATACTGTGAGTCATAACCAAAACAAATCCTAGATGGTGATATAACTTAAAAAAAGTTTTGTAGGGCAAATTTTTAGTGAAATTTCTAGCAAAATCAAAGATCATAGCCAAAAATCAATTTATACAAATAAAAAAGAAATTGGAGCAGGATTGGATGAGAATCTGGGATCTATATTTATGGCCTTACAACTAAAGCATACATCCCTTTTGTTTGAAGTAAGAAATATTAACAGATTTTACTGTTAGAATGATGTTGGCTGATCAACTTAAATTTTTTCATCTTTTCTTAAATGATAACATTCTCGCTATACCTGACACAATGACTTTTTTTAAGCCCCTGCCATAGTGGAGGGGGCATTAAGTTTTACCCTTGTCCGTCTAAACGTCCATACATTCGTCCCAAAGTTGGTTTCTGTTCTCTAACTTTAGTTTGCCTCAACCAAATGTTATGAAACTTATACACAATGCTTATTACCACAAAACACAGATCAAGTTCAAATTTTGGTGGCATCACTTTTTTACCATTCTAGAGTTATGCCCTTTACAAATGGAAAAATTGCTGAATTTTTTGTTTCCGTTCTGTAACTTTAGTTTGCCTCAACCAAATGTTATGAAACTTATACACAATGCTAATTACCACAAAACACAGATCAAGTTTGTATTTTGGTGGCGTCGCTTTTACCGTTCTAGAGTTATGCCTCTTTACAAATGAAAAAATTGCTAAATTACGTTTCCATTCTCTAAACTTAAATTTGCCTGAACTAAATGTTATGAAACTTATAAACAATGCTTATTACCACCAAACACAGATCAAGTTCAAATTTGGGAAGTGTCACTTTTACTGTTCTTGGGTTGTGTCTCTTTATAATGTTATATGCAAGCGGGGGCACCACCATCTGTGTCCCATGGACACATTCCCCAAGAAATATTTTTCTTGCCCAAACAACAAGATAAAGAAATACAATAATATAAGATGGTAGCTACAATTAAGAATATGAACCTGTATGTGAGTTTAACAGAAGCCACTTTTTCTTGCAGCCAGAGATCATAGGCACCTTACCTAGCCTTCAGGAACTATGGTTAGATGGTAACGATCTCACTGAATTACCTCCGGTAAGTTTATCTTTGTTGTATCACTTTCACTTACTCTTGCTTTTGTACTGAGTAAAGTAATTTAAATGCCAGTCTGCCTAAGAATTAGGCAATGCCTGAATGGTGAAAACATGACAAACAAAAAAACCCGCTCAAGTTCAAAATGTATAATGATACATGTACATGTACATGAATATAACATTGGTTTCCTCTTCCTGTTCTTGTATATCAATTTATAATTTGGTTGAAATGCACTAGAAATTATCAGTTCAAGTGAGCTAACTCTGTAATTTGCTCTCATTCTAACCAAAAATTAGAGGTTTCTCGAATTACCAGACACACAGAAACAAAAGACCTACCATTTCTAACTCAGGGTGAGGGTAAACTTCAACATAGGCTTGTTGGGTCGATAGGTTTTTTCGACCATGTTTTGAAATTCATCTAAATTACCTGATTCTTACAAAGACTGGCACTTGATATTGGTATACCCCTATATTGCAATTACCTTGTACGTGTCAACATTTATTTGTTCCTTCTAGCAGAATTTCCAATGGAAACCTTGTTATAAACAATGGTAAAATATCTGTTCCTTTTGGAAAAAATATTCTATACCATCCCTTTATTTTGTTCCAGTGGGAATAAAAGTCCAGAATATTTCTTCCATTTGAAACTAATATTATAAAGGAAATTCCATTGACTTTATTTTATTATTTGGTCAGCAGATCAACAATTATTAGTTGTAATGTGTGTTTGCTTTTCTGATCTGTTAGATATCTACTTCATGTTTTCTGATACATTGGAATATGAGTTGAGGCTAGCTTAGCACAACAAAGTTTACAACTTCTTGTTTTTCTTATAAAATACATGTTGTATTTTTCAGAAAACATTTATGTACACAATAATTCACAAAAGGATCAACACTATTGACTAATAGTAATAAACAGGGAATTAAGTTGCTAGTGGGTCAGAAACTGCTTTCCATTCTAAAATACTCAGCAATAAGGGAAATTTCATATTGTTAATTTTCTGTGTTGGTGTTTTGTGCAGTATAGTTTGTCTTTTTCTTTATCCATCAGTTCATCATGCATGTGTGCAAATTTGGAAGAATATGAATTCTTAAAACCAACTTATTTTCATGTATACTCAATCCAAATGAGAACTGAAGAAAAAATATTTTGGAATTCCCACTTTTATCAACCAATTCTTATTTTAATTTACAAATCACCTGATGCATAAAAATGTCCCAAAATGGCATTAAAAGGGACCATTACTAAAACAGTTGGGTAAATACTTGATCACTCAAATTTGCAGTGATGAATGCAGTTCCTACAGGTGAAAATACATTTTTTGTACTTTGGCTTGCCTTGGAAGTATTCCACTTAAAGATATACATGTACCTTGGCAGATTACAAGTACATGTACATGTATTAATTAAGGTTAAGTGAACGCACTTGAGATAACAGACTCTGATCTAGGTCAGGATAGCAAATAATTAGTGGATGAGAGAATAATTGTTGGCTATTGTAATTCAACAATGTTAGAAATTTTTCATCAGATTTAGTAAATACATAGTTACTGCAAACTATGAAACACAATGTCAAGATAGAAAGATCTCTAATTTCTAATATAATAAATAATTTAAAATGAAATAGTTGGGTGTATTTATTTATCATTGTTCAAATGATCAATTAATTTTCTAAACATGGCACTATCATCAGTTATTTATTTTATGTTCGAATAATATGGATTTTTTTTAAGAAAAAATTAAAATTGTAAAATTTATTTTTGTGTCTGAATACTTTGTTTTATTTTGAGAATAGAAACATTTTACACATTTGTTAATTTCTATTTTGGTCCAAAGATTTGAATTTTTTTTTTTTTAGAAAAGAAATGATATTGGCATGATATTGATTCACTTACAAAGTTTAAGCTGACTGGTAATTTATGGATCACGATTTGATCATCATGTAGTCTGTTGTCACAAAATTTCTATGGCTTATCAAAAAACTACTTGCTAGATGCTAGGCTATTATAGATAATGAAAAATGTAAATGCTTGGTAGTACAATTAATGGTTTATATATAATACATTAGGACTTTATAAGGAGCTACATATTGTATCAGGGTTCTTACTAAGGATTTTTGAAGGAGAGTCCTAGGACTCCTCAATTTTGTCTATGGTGGGTCCCAACAGTGTGGAAAGGAACTTTGATTGCTATATCATTTATAATTTTAGTCTCCATGATAAAAAAGAGCAAGGAAATGACATTAAGTTCAGATTATTTGTTAATTATGCCCCGCCGTAGCGGAGGGGGCATTAAGTTTTACCCTTGTCCATCTGTACGTACGTATGTACGTCCCAAAATTGGTTTCCGTTCTCTAACTTTGCCTCAACCAAATGTGATGAAACTTAAACATAATGCTTATTACCACAAAACACAGATCAAGTTTGAATTTCGATGGCGTCACTTTTACTGTTCTAGAGTTATGCCCCTTTACAAATGGGAAAATTGACAAATTTTTCGTTTCCATTTTCTAACTTTAGTTTTCCTCAACCAAATGTTATGAAACTTATACACAATGCTTATTACCCCAAAACACAAATCAAGTTAGAATTTTGGTGGCCACACTTTTCCCCATTTATTTTTGTTATTAATTGATGATATATGTGCTCCGTTGATACAACATTTGAAGATATTGATGGGTATTTGGACTCACCAGTTTTGGAAATTATGAGTCCTGAGAGTTTTTTTTTGCTTCAGGACTCATGGACACGCCTTAGTGAGAACCCTGTTGTAAAGACACCATGCCTGAATGTTGCCCTCTATTTGTCTTTTGATTAATTTATTGAGGGACTTTTGTTTCATTGACTTATACCCACACATCTTTTATATAAATTTAAATTTTTTTGTTTCCTTGACAACAATATTTTTCTTGCGTATCCCTGAACTGTAAAGTAATAAAATAATATGTGCATTTATCAATGCCAATTGTCAAATGCTGACTTAAAATGCGAAATGAGCTGCAACCGTTAGAAATTGACCTTATGCAAATAAATATCAACACATCTGTTAACCTATTTTGGGTTGAAAAAAACTTGTTGTGGAGTTTGTAACTGTTTGAAAATTGAGTTGATATAAGAACCCTACAAAACAGACCAAAATTCATCTTTTATTTTGTGTTTGAATGTTCCAAAATCAATCCAAGTCTTAAACATGTACATGTATATGTGCACTTGCACAAGGTTGATTTCTATGCGACACAGCTCAAATGTAGATCATATTGATCTTTAATTGAAATACATACATGTGTTAAATGTCCTTAAAATTATGTGATAAATTTTCGTTCAATAAAGATTAAATATATAAATTAACAAAAGCTTTTACTGGACGTTTGCTCTTCAAACATTTGGTTCTCTATGATTTTCCAGTAGATATATAATCCTCATTGATTTGCATGGAAGTTGTTGAATTTCTTTGGTTCTAAGAACGTAAATGTTGATACGTATGTTGTTGATATTTGTCGTTAAGATCAGAAATTTTTCGTGTTTGATTACTGATCAGTGAATTGTTACGGAATTAATATCTGACTTCCTACAGAGGATGGCTAATTCTGTTTTCTCCCAAAGGATATTGGCCATATTTTTGTACGATATTGGTTACATCTGTACCGAGATGTTTCCTAGTTGTTGTTCACATGTCCTTAACTCGGGATAATTTTGTTATCTCTTGTCAGTTTCATTTATTGATTATCTCTATTTAATTAGTCCCTGATACAGAAAATCATCTATATATAGCTTTAAAACTTCTCGATATAAACCTGTCTTAATCAATATCGGATCTTTAAGGTTAATTTGGTCGGTGTCATAATTATAAGACGTTGTAACACTGGGTTAATGATGCTTGATCCTACTTTAGTAGGAAATGCCATTTTAGAATCAACTGGATTTACAGACCTCCTGTTAAATTGTTAAAAATTTTCATCTCCAAATAAAAATTGGTTAGAGACATAAATATATGAAGACACATTGGAGGGTGGGTTTTAGTTACTTGAGCCCCCTTTTATTTGAAATATTTTTTATGCCCCCGCCGTAGAGTTATGCCCCTTTATAAATGGAAAAATTGCAAAATGTTTAGTTTCCGTTCTCTAACTTAAGTTTGCCTCAATCAAATGTTATGAAACTTATACACAATGCCTATTACCACAAAACACAGATCAAGTTTGAATTTTGGTGGCATCACTTTAACTGTTCTAGAGTTATGCCCCTTTATAAATGGAAAAATTGCAAAATGTTAAGTTTCCGTTTTCTAACTTAAGTTTGCCTCAACCAAATGTTATGAAACTTACACACAATGCTTATTACCACAAAACACAGATCAAGTTTGAAGTTTGGTGGTATCACTTTAACCGTTCTAGAGTTATGCCCCTTTATAAATGGAAAAATTGCTAAATTTTTATTTTCTTCTAAATATCAAGTTATCTTTCTTTGTCCATGATTATAGTTGAATCAACTACAATCAATGCTTTATACAATGCAATGTTTAATTTTGACTTCCACTGATAAAACACAGATCAAGTTGAATTTGGGTAGTGTCACTTTAACCATTATTGAGTTATGCCCTTTATAAATCGAATTATTGCAAAATTTTTAGTTTCCATTCTGTAACTTAAGTTTGCCCCAACCAAACATTATGAAACCTATACACAATATTCATTACCACAAAACTAGGATCAAGTACAAATTTTTTGTTTCCGTTTTTATACGACCGCAAAAAAATTTTTGTGGTCGTATATTGGTACGACGTTGGCGTCGTCGTCGTCTGGCGTCGTCCGGCGTCGTCCGAAGACACATTGGTTTTCGCACTCTAACTTTAGTTTAAGTGAATGGATCTCTATGAAATTTTACCACAAGGTTCAATACCACAAAAGGAAGGTTGGGATTGATTTTGGGGGTTATGGTACCAACAGTAAAGGAATTAGGGGCCAAAAAGGGGCCAAAAATAAGCATTTTTGTAACTTCCAGACATAACTTGTGTGTTAGTGTATGGATCTCTCTGACATTGTACCACAAGGTTCCATATCACAAAAGGAATGCTGGGATTGATTTTGGGGGTAATTGCCTCAAAATATTAGGAATTAGGGGCCAAAAAAGGGGCAAAAAAACAAGCATTTTTCTAGTTTCATGACAATAACTTGTGTGTAAGTGCATGGATCTTTCTGAAATTGCACTACAAGGTTCCATATCACAAAGGAAAAGCTGGAATTGAGTTTGGGGGTAATTGCTGAAACGTTTAGGAATTGGGGGCCAAAAAGGGGCCAAAAATAAGCATTTTCTAGTTTCCAGACAATAACTTATGTTCAAGTGTATGGATCTCTCTGAAATTGTACTGCAAGGTACCATACCACAAAGGGAAGGCTGGGATTGATGATGGGGTAATTGCCTCAATATTTTAGGAATTAGGGACCAAAAAGGGGCAAAAAACAAGCATTTTTCTAGTTTCAGGACAATAACTTGTGTGTAAGTTTATGGATCTTTCTGATATTGTACTACAAGGTTCCATATCACAAAGGGAAAGCTGGGTTTGAGTTTGGGGGTAATTGCCCTAATTGTTTAGGAATTTGTGGCCAAAAAAGGGGCCAAAAAACACATTTTTTAGTTTCCAGACAATAACGTGTGTTCAAGTGTATGGTTTCTCTCTGAAATTGTACTGCAAGGTACCATACCACAAAGGGAAGGCTGGGATTGAGTTTGGGGGTGATGAATTATAAGGGGGTTCAAAAAATTTGGGGGGGGGGATTTTTTTTTTTTTTCCTTTTTTTTCTTTTTTCCCTTTTTTTTTCTTTTAAAATTTTCCATTTTAAGTTGGTTATTTCTGATTTATATTTAAAAGCAAATAATAATGATATGGTAGGAGATACACACCAAACAGGATGTGTAAATTATTATATAATAAGTATTGTGCAATAGCAAGAAATTTTCAATTGCACAGTATTGCACAATAGCAAGAAATCTTCAATTGCACAGTATTGCGCAATAGCAAGAAATCTTCAATTGCACAGTATTGCGCAATAGCAAGAAATATCCAATAGCACAATATTGCGCAATAGCAAGAAATTGTCAATTGTACAGTATTGCGCAATAGCAAGAAATATTTAATTACACAGTATTGTGCAAAAGAAGATACTTCGTATAAATTGCTTATTTCAATTTCAATGGGGTTTTATTCTTGAATTATTGGGGTTCTTTAATATGCTGAATCTAACCGTGTATTTAGTTTTTGGATTTTGGGCCCCGTTTTTAAATTGGTCCACATTGAGGTCCAAAGGGTCCAAAATTAAACTTTGTTTGATTTCATCAAAAATTGAATTATTGGGGTTCTTTGATATGCCGAATCTAACCGTGTATTTAGATTCTTAATTTTTGGTTCTGTTTTCAAATTGGTCTACATTAAGGTCCAAAGGGTCCAAAATTAAACTTAGTTTGATTTTAACAGAAATTGAATTCTTGGGGTTCTTTGATATGCTGAATCTAAACATGTATTTAGATTTTTGATTATGGGCCCAGTTTTCAAGTTGGTCCAAATCTGGGTCCAAAATTAAACTTTGTTTGATTTCAACAAAAATTGAATGTATGGGGTTCTTTGATATGCTGAATCTAACCATGTATTTAGATTTTTGATTTTTGGGCCCCGTTATCAACTTTGTCCACATTGAGGTCAAAAGGGTCCAAAATTAAACTTTGTTTGATTTTATCAAAAATTGAATTCTTGGGGTTCTTTGATATGCTGAATCTAACCATGTATTTAGATTTTGGATATTGGACCATAATAGGTGAATGTCCAATTTAAAATTTTGATGTTCTTACACCACATTCATTCTGTGTCAGAAACCTATGCTGTGTCAAATATTTAATCACAATCCAAATGCAAAGCTGTATCAAGCTTGAATGTTGTGTCCATACTTGCCCCAACTGTTCAGGGTTCGACCTCTGCGGTCGTATCAAGCTGCGCCCTGCGGAGCATTTTATCTAACTTAGTTTGCCTCAACCAAATGTTATGAAACTTATACACAATGCTTATTACTACATAATACAGATTAAGTACGAAATTTGGTGGCGACACTTTTACCATTCTTGAGTTATGTCCATTTATAAACATAAAAATTGCTGAATTTTTCGTTTCCGTTCTCTAATTAAAATCATGTTATCCATGAAAGATGGCACGAAACTCCTTCTTTGGGCATAGTGACACATCTCCTTTTTTTTTTAAATATCTGAAACTTTGAGATTTTTTCATACAATTGAAATCAATTAAAGAGTTCTCCCCCCTGGCCTCAGGTAATTTCAACTTAGTGTTGGACAATTGCACTTGTTCTGGGGTTTCGATTACGGCAGGCAGACCCTCACAATAACTCTGCTGATTAAAAATAAGCATTGTTGAGATGTTTTAAGAAAAAAAGAAATAAGAAAAATTAGATAAAAAAAAAAATCTGTTTTTTTATCAAATCAAAAATGACATTGGATGGATGTTTTTAGAAAATAGTAGGAATCAGAGACATAACATGAATCAACTAGGATGAAATTGACTGTAAATTGAACAAGATTTAATGTTGACAAATGCTCATAAAATGCTTCTATTAAATCAAACATAAAGGAAAATAATTCTTGAAATTCGGGAGTTTCCCAGAGTCGCAACATCGGTCCAAATCAGACGTCTGAAGTTTTTTGTGCAAGATAAGTTATTAAAAATCCTTATGTAAATTTGTGAATACGTTCCATTGCATTTTCAACCATTGAAAAAGATTTTTGCGCAAACAATTTGAACCTGCAAACCACTGCTTCCCTCAAACAATTTTAAAAAACAAAAGTTTATCTAAAATTTATTTTCCAAATTGACACTTTTTTGTCAGCTCTCAAAGACCCAATTATACCGATACCCTCCCCTCCCCTTTCCTCCTCAGCAAATAAAGTTTTTTGTCCTCAAAAGCTACTTATTTGATTGTTAAAGAATGCAATATTAAGGTCAGCTCAATCGATGACAACACTTTTTTTTATCCCTTACACTGCGTTGGCACCATGACTGATAGACAAACTAATTATAAAATTGTGACAAACTGCCGTGTGACTAGTATTAAATGATTGTTTATTGATTTTCTGATTATATGGTGATTTTACAGAGAAATGATGACTAGGGATATAACACGTTATGTTCAAAAAAATATACCAAGAAAATATCCATATTTGAAAGAAAGTCCATAATACAACAATATGTCAAATGGAAAAAAATAATAAGTTTCTGACTCATATATTCCTTGGTCATGGACTTGTAGGGTTTTGAAAAAATTTAAAGTGAAAGGATTATAAAGTTTTGTTAGAAAATTGGTCAATTCAGGTGATTTTTTTTGGTCAGTCATGTTTATTTTTTTGTTAGACATTATAATATTTACATGTAGCTGATTTCAGATGCCAAATTTTGGTAGACATTAAATTTTTAGCTGATTTCAGTATGTTCAGATGCAAATGTTTTGTCAGACATTGGGTCCAAATGTCAACCCAGACAACTATTTTCCACATATCTGGGATTTTTCTATAAAAATCAATCACCAGTCAAATGATATTTAACATTATCAGTTTGTGAATAAGGCATAAACTTTGTGTCAAACAGTATTAAAGATTTTTTTATTGTAAATTCTCTTATTTGTTTGTGGAAAAGGCATTCCCAAAGGGTCAGGAAATGCCCCAACAAATGAATTAAATATCATGAACATAACTAATCTGTGTTTCTTTGATAGAAGTTAAATCCATGTTTCCATGAAGTAAGTCTAATTTCCAAGGGGAAAATGATCACATCTTCATTTTAATGGATCATGTTTCTGCAGGCTTTTGTTAGTTAGAAATTTGTAATTATTGAATTCAATAAATTTTGTTGGAGACGGACATAAAAAATTATTGTTTAACTTGCACAGGATGGAAATACAACTGCATTTAAAGAGAATTATCTCATTACAGATTATTGCATGTTTTAATACTTTTGGTATTTGTTCTAATGAAATTGAACATGTTTCTATATCTCTTAATGATTTAAGAATATTGCGTTGAGCTTGTTTTCATGTGACTAGTCTTCAGAATGCCTGTCACTCAATTTCTCTACATTTTCAATTAAGATTAATAAATTAAAAACGGTTTCTTTGAGTTTAATTTTTTTAGGCTCTGACAGAAGGTCACCCTCTGTGTGATTAAAGATAATGATTAACAATGAAAATGTTGTTTCTATGGTGATGTTTCTACATACCTTCCAAGTGTTCAAGAAAACTGGGGGTCCTGCCTTTAGTATTTATTGTTAATATTTTTACCTTTACTGAACATGCATGAAATAATTGCCCTTGATCTAAAGCAAAGAACAATCAATCAATCTTTTCCATTAGATTTAAATAAACCTTCCTGGATCAGGTACTCTCAGAACTGATGAAAATCTTCAGGTTTCTATGTAATAATGTTCTAGCCTAAATACTATTTATGGTTTGGTTAGACTTTGTAGAAATATAGGTGTACTCCTATATCTGAGTTTGTTATATAATATTATTGGCTTAGGAATCATTGTGGTTTCATAATTGCTTTGAAAGTCATCTTATCTTCAAAATGGAAGAAATAGATTTCCTGAATAAATCTTTTAACCTTGAAAATTGAGATAAAATTCAGGCAGAATTCAGATATTAACCTTTTTATATGCCCGTTTACGGGACATATTATGGTATACCTCTGTCCGTCTGTCCGTCCGTCGTCAACATGTCGGACATTAACTCAAAAACGCTTTAACCAATTTGCATAAAACTTTGGTGAATTGTTTATATCTATTGATGTGAGCTCACTTTTGTTTTTTATAAATTTTAGGTTTTACGTTTCTGAGTTACAGGGTTTTATTCTTAAAAAAAGGGGGATTTTCCAGTTTTAGGACAAAAAAATCAAAAATGCTTTCAGCAGTTCGTATGAAACTATGGTGAATTGTTTATATCTATTAATGTAAGCTCCTACTAAGTATTGCGCAACAGCACAGTGTATTGCACTACAGCAAGAAATCTGTAATTGAATATAAATTCAATTCATATAACCAATTTCAAGTTCTTTGACTACATTTATTCAGAAACCTATAATATGTCAAATATTTAATACAATCCAAATTCAGACCTGTATCAAGCTTGAATATTGTGTCCATTTTTGCCCCAACTGTTCAGGGTTGGACCTCTGCGGGCGTATCCAGCTGCGCTCAGCCAAGCAGTTTTTTTTCATTGAATGGTAACCTTAAATGACGCGATCTATTAATTTACCATTGGTATTGAATTCATGAAAAGATAATTAACAGACAAAACCTATATAACAAGGAAGGAAGATTGGTTTATTGATTTTATAATTCAGTTTTATTACCGTTATATGCGTATTTTTTTGTCAGTGGTAATGAGGTATTAATGAAGTGATTGTAGGCCTTGAAGATTTACATCAGAAGTCTTACAGCTGAACACTTGATCAACAGTTTAACTGAACAGTAGACAGTACTTCAGTACTGACACGATTTATGTCATACCTTTCTTAAATTGACCATTTAGAAATTTAGAAATTATTTGAAAATAAGGTTTTAAATTCCTCAGGTAAAGTGACCTTAGATACATTTTTTGTAGATCTGGTCCTTTTTGGTCAGATAGCTCTTCAACTGTTTCGGTTCTTACACATCCTTGGCTTTCAAATATGAAGGAAGATCAGGAAGAGAGCTTCGGTTGCATAAAATTTATGAAATGTTGGTTTTTGTTTTTTTTGAACTAGTTTACTAGTATCGTACTAGAAAGAGAACTGTGGATTCATTTATTTTCGTGGTTATCAATTAGTGTAGATTTTAGAAATATTGCACTTTTATGGATATTTTATTTTGTGGTTTTGCAAAAAATCTGCATACAAGCTTATAAAAAATTTGTACTTTGTTGAACATTTTGATTTGGTGGTTCATATTTTGCTCATGAAATCCCTGAAAATTGGTATACCTCAAATTAAAATGAATCTATAGTAACTAGTACTAAAAAGAGTAATAACAGGCATTGTATCGGTATTCTCAAAAGTTTGAAATTTGCACCTTACATCTGGTCAATCAAAAGAAAAATTTGTGCTGACCAAAATATAATTTGCCTGGCAGATATATGAGTAGCTTGTAGAAAAAATTAAATAAATTGTAACATTTTGGTTAGGCAATAATATAGCAATACTTGTTTGATCGCAAAAAAATTTGCCTGACATGTCAGGTGGTCAGGCATATTTTTTGGACCTCAGTTGAACTTGCACCAAATCTACAGGACCTCTACTACAATATGTAATAAAGTAATCTTACATGTATGCTTTATTTTTTTCCTTTCTTCCTTTCAGGAAATTGGCAATTTGAAGAAGTTATCTATCCTTGATGTATCTGAGAACCAGCTAGACTACTTACCAGAGGAACTTGGTGGTTTACAATGTTTGACAGATCTGTGTTTATCTCAGAACTGTTTAGAGAATCTTCCTGATGGAATTGGTAAGGTCTATAATAATTGAGGGTCTAGATGGGGATTTTTCTCTATCTATATTTTTTGCCCATTCTACACTTTGCACATTATTCTCTTTTCTGTAAACCCCATCCAGACCCTCGTAATTCCTAGAGCTAGTTGCCAGCTTAAAAGCTTTATAATTTTCTATTTCGGTCACCTACTTTTCTGTCAATTTATAAAAATGTGGCTTGAAACTTGTCTAACCATTGACACCATGCCTTCCGCATGTTAAAATCGACCTGCATGGATCATAACAAAATTTTTCCGATTATCTCAAATGATAAATATGAAATATGCCAATTAGAATTAAATTTACATGACTAGCCTTAAAGGGGTATTAGCTGACTATTTCATTTTCACAATTGAGAAAGTTGACGATATTTAAGAATGAAAAATATATTATTTTAAAGTTGTATGAGCAATGGCACATCTCATAACAGTGTAGATTATTTGCCTATGTCCCCTCTGTCATGGTATATTTACTTTCAAATATATTATTTTTTTTAGGTCGATTGAGAAAGTTGACGATATTTAAGATTGATCAGAACAGACTGCTGAACTTGACCCCAACAATAGGAAAGTGAGTACTAAGTGATTTGAATATAAATGTTACATACTGTTCAGTGTGGTTAGTCTGTGAGTGTTTAGATCAGTGTGTCCAGTGCTGTCCACCTTTTGTTAAAACCTGCCCAATTTGTTTGTCCTGTATGAGATATGTTATTTGCTGTAGGATGGTTAGCAGTAAGCAGTTAGTAAATTTGTAGTTGCTTTATTTGTTTCAAGTTATGAAGTTAAGAAGTCTGAGAAGTTCGGTTTTCTAGTAGGTTCTGTTAGTTTTGAAATAGAAGTCTCTCAGGTCATTACAAAATTAGCATCCCATTAATACTAGTGAATGAAAAGTAAATGCACAACAAATTCAGGGTTAAACTTAGTTAAACACTGTCTAAATGACAGATTAGAAAAATACGAAAGAAATTTGTATTGCTACTGAAAAACACTTGATTCCTGGTAAGAATTAGGCATGGCAATCTCTAGATACAGGGGATAGAAGTTGAGTTGCTATGGCTTATAAAAGTGAAAAAGGATGGAATGTATGTATTAGAAAAGAGAGATTCCATTTTTTAAATTTTCCAATTTATGAAATTTTCCTTCTTGAATATTTTGATATTGTGAACAATTTTATCTGATTGCCATATTTTGTATTTTTCAGTTGTGATAACCTGCAAGAGCTAATAATAACAGAAAATTTACTATCAGTGAGTATATTTTCGTAGATTTAATCACCACAGTAAAACTTGCTTTAACAGTACTTTCAGACCCTCCCAAAAAAAACCAACTAAATCAATTCGCTGTGATAAAATAAAAGGTCACATTTTTTTTGAGTTTACTTCCCATAACTGACTGCTTAATACAGGTTTGACTGTATATAGAACCATTCTCTTCTCAAGACAGTAAAATTTTACAGCACGTCTATACGAATGTGAACACAGCTCTACTAAATTGATATAAAAATTTGATAGATATGATATGATTGCCAATGAGACAACTATCCACCAAAGTTCAAATGAAATGGAAGTAAGCAATTATAGACAACCGTAGTGCCTTCAACAATGAGAAAACCCATACCGTATAGTCTTCTAAAAAAGGCCCTGACATGAAAAATATGAAACAATTCAATTGAGAAAACTAGTTAGCCTGCTAATAAACAAAATCTGTAAAGATAAAAAATATGTAATATGTTAATACTAAAAAATAATTTGTTTATAATTTTTCAGGATTTGCCGATATCAATTGGGAAATTAAAAAGTATGACAGTTTTTAATGTGGACAGAAACAGACTTACAGACATCCCTGTAGAAATTGGTAGATGTCTGCGGCTTAATGTGTTATCATTACGAGACAACAGATTGTTGAGGTTGCCTCAGGAGTTAGGACGATTGGAAGATTTGCATGTCTTAGATGTGTCAGGAAATAGGTATAGAAACAAAACAAAATATTAACAAATTAAATCTATTTTACAAAGTTAATCAGAAAAATTATGCAGAGACTGGGAAAACAAAAAGGGTTCCAATGACAATGCTCACCAGATGTTTGGTATGGACATATATATTATCAGATTCTCATGCAGAACACATATACCTATGTATGTGTTAAACCAATTTTGTGAGAACTGGGGTGAATGAGCTTGACAATGTTAGTATTAAAAAATCTGTCAGTTGTGTGACAATCATTTCTTATTGCAATACATCTTTTCCTTTAACAACAAACACTTAAAAGTCATATTTCTAAAATGATTTAAGTCTCAATATGAAAAAAGTTGCATTTTAGGAGCATTTCTTCACAAAGATAATGTGAAATACTGTAAACCAACTTATTTTCCCAGATACTTTTATTCAGGTTTAGACTTTTCTCGTTGACTTCACAGCAGTTTATTTTCATGATTTCCTCATTTTGTAGTGGATTTCTTATTGAAGAAGATATTGTTTTGTAATACTTGCGTTGATTTATATTCAAAAACTGGCAATCTTTGTCAATTTAAGATTGGAATTGAAAACACCTTATGTCGAGGTCAGTTTGAACTCACAACCTCAGAGTTGACAGGCCACTGATAACTGTAAATAAACTTTTAATCCAATGAGGCATATTTGAATCCTTGAATAACAATTTATCTTCTGATATTATAATTTCTGAGAAACTTTATAGGCTTCCTTTACTGTTAAGTTTAAAAGTGTAAATAGCATTATCTTTATATTTCATTTTTGTTTCAGGTTAGAATATTTACCAATAACTGTAGCTAATTTAAATCTGAAAGCCTTGTGGTTGTCTGAGAACCAGGCAAAACCCATGTTAAAATTCCAGACAGATTTTGACGAGAGGACTGGGCAACAAGTCCTGACATGTTTTCTGTTACCTCAGCAGGATTTCCACACAGAAAGTATGGGTAGGTATTATAGTTTTACATTTTTTTTGTTTTTGCTATGTAAGAATTAACCATTTTTATGCCCCAGTTGTAGCGGAGGGGGCATTAAGTTTAACCCTTGTCCGTCTATACGTCCGTTTTTCTGTACTTCAGTACATCCAGAAATTGTTTCGGTTCTCCAACTTAAGTTAGCCTCAACCAAATGTTTAGAGACTTATTCACAATGCTTACTACCACAAAACACAGATCAATTTTGAATTTGGATGGCGTCACTTTTACTTTTCTAGAGTTATTTCCCTGTACAAATGGAAAAATTGCTGAATTTTTCGTTACTGTTCTCTTACTTAAGTTTGCCTCAATCAAATGTTATGAAACTTATACACAATGCTTATTACCACAAAACTCAGATCAAGTATGAATTTGAGTTGTGTCACTTTTACCGTTCTTGAGTTATGTCCCTTTATAACATTATATGCAAGTGGGGGCATCATCTGTGTCTAATGGACACAGGGATCTCCATGACCTGTTTTATGATGGCGCATCGCCATTGTTAAAATATATACCGCCACCGTAAAAATATCTTCTGCCACCGTAAAATGATCCCTGCATTGTCAAATGATCCCGCCATTGTCAAAATTTGTTATCGTTTCTCCAGCCGCCGCCATTTTTGTTAGCAATTCTAATCAATTGCATGTAATTGCATAACCCTTAGGCTTTTACATGTTTTACTATTATAATCCAAAGGGTCCTCCTGATAACAGTTTTAAGGCCCTGAGGGATGTCTGGCTAAAGATCGCTAATCACTTGTACAGCTAGATCGACACACCTGACAGGAGAACACTTGATCAAGATAGACGATTGAATGCATTATTTAATTACATTTCAGCAAATGCTAATGAAAATTAAGATTAAAAAAATAAATTTTTAAATCCAGTTACAAAGAAAAAATAATACAAGTCAAACATGTGCTTTTATATTGACTTACACAATCAGTCTCCCCCTTTTTAAACGAGTACAAAATAAGACGTAAAACAAAACATAATTTCATGCCAAATAACTCGAGTACAGCAATTATCGATAAAATTGTATCACTTTACATATTTAAAAGTAAATACATGAATATTAACTGCAACTTGAATTGATTTTGATTTGATTTTTGGTGTTTTAACGCCACTTTTAAGCACAGCTTTTGGGCTATTACGTGGCAGCCATTTTTTATTGGTGGATGAAGCCGTAGTGCCCGGAGAAAACCACCGACCTTCGATAGGAAAACTGACAATCCTAGTCAATTAAAGATTGGAGTCGAGTGCACCCGCACGATTGGGGTTTGAACTCAACCTCAGTGTTGACTGGCTAGTGATTACAGTAGTAACTACTTAGACCACTCGGCCACCGAGGCCCCCTAACTGCAACTTGATACTCTGAAGAAATTTTATATCGTAATTCCAAATTCATTTCATAGTTTACAATCAAATTGAAACATCCAGTTTTCCGGTTTACATTCAGAATTGAAAGATGCATGTTGTATAGTATATTACAGAGAAATTTGGTATTTTAAGTCATTAAAAATTTTTAAGTTGTACACATTTGCCCTTCAAATCTTTCTCCCGATTTTTAAGCCCTAAAAAATTACCAAGATAGCAAGAAAACGACATGGGAACCTTAAGGCCAGCTTGTGGTCATTCTTGACTAAGGGGGATGCAGGCTTGGCATTGGAATTGTTACAAATGACAAATATTGGTTATTCTATAATGAAATAAATGTAATGAGGATCAATAAGCAATATATCAGCCTGTTCACCATTCCTTTCGTGGAAATGAAAAAATGAAATACTTTCGATCACGCCAAGCCATAGACGCAGGGTTTTGTCATGATGAAAGTTCCTCCTCATAAATTTTTATCCATGGAGATCCCTGATTCCCCATTTATTTTTCTTAATCCTATGAAAATAAATGTATCAACAGTATTACATGTTATATAACTATATTTTACAGAGAATTTATTACGTGGTAGCACCACAACAGACCAAGACAGTCGACTAAGTGATCATATTGAACGACACAGAGACAGTAAAATCCACTTCGATGTACCAAAAGAAGATGACACAGACACAGAAAGTGAAGGGGTTAGTTTGATCTTGATTGTACTGTTATAAAATATACTTTTATCCAAGCATCTGTATTGAGATGGAATGAAGGTCTTTCTTTGAGGGAGCACGAGATATTTCCCCACCATACATACAATTTTTTACAGGTAGATATATTTGGAAAAGCCTGAAGTATGAAAGTCGTACAACACTAAAATTTCAGAGGGTATTTTGAATAGACAGCAAGTTATCTATGCCTTCTTTTCTCTTTTTATGATATTTTATCTTATTTGTAAGTCATCAGCAGTTGTCATCTTCTTAAGTTCTATTTCTGATGGCTGTAGGAACTAAGCTTGTGCTTCAGTCCAGTCTTTTTGTAAATCTGAATATTACTATTGAATGCTAATTATACTACAATAGCAATTTATGAAATTGTTAAATATATAATTTTAGAAAGGTTTAGAAGGTTATTTTTGTTTTGACTCTTGCCTTTTCTTTTTTCCTCCTCAAAGGGTGCAATAAATATGAAGAGAACTTATTATTCATTAGGATGCAATGCAAACTGTATGTGCTTTTAAAATCCTTTCAATTCTCTAATCTGCAAAATAATGCTATGGAGGGCAGCTCCATTATTCAGCAAATTAAAAAGAATTTCTCAAATTTATATATTGTTATTGAGGGTTGGGTGGCTGTCTTCGTGTCAGTAAATAGGAGGAGTTTTCTGTCCTAAAAATCAAGTATTAATTTTATATTTGGTGCTACTAGAAGATGCCCGTGAAATCGCAGTACAATAGGGCAAAGAGTGTGGACACAGTTATAAGATGGACACAGTAAGGATTTTGACACGGTTAATGCATTTAATTCTATTTCTTTAAAGAGATGAAAATGAGGAACATAATGCAAAAGACCCCATTCATCTCGGTCGGAAAATAAAAATATTAAGAAAAGTGTTGCAAAATGTGATTTTCAGTAGTTTTTTACCCTTTAAACTCAATAACCGTATGAGCTACGTAAAATCTGTTGACCTTATCAAAGGGATCAAAATGAGTAACACCGGCAAAAATCCCATCTAAATCGGATGAAAAATAAAATCTAAAACACTTCATCATGAATCAACCCCTCTTGTATCTCAGAAACCGTTGACGCTACTCCAAATCTGTTGACATACTCAGGTTGCAGAATTTTATTAGCAATAAAAAACAAACCCCATTAAAATACGTTGAAAATAAACAATCTGTATATGCAAATATGTGAACAACACTCAAACTGGCCATTTCGCAGGCAGTACGTCGACTGATCATGCGCGAAAGTGTATAAGACACGGATCGATAAAGGTCTTTGAATTTGGATATTTTCTCAAAAATTGGTGTTTTCTGTGGAAAAAAAGATTGTTTCAAAGACAAGTTTAGGAAGTACAAAACACTACATTTATACGTCATATCACAAATATTTCCGACTTTGTATGGTTCAGAGGAGTTGTGGCTCAATGAAATCAGTCTCTTCCTTTAGTAGTATAGAAGACTTTGATGGTAATGCTTCATATCTTCAAATGAACATAAAATGTTTATTTTATTACCAATTACTTAATATTTTTGCATTATCTATATTATAGCATGTTTTGGAATACAAATTAAATGGTTGTTTATGGGTACTGCATGTGAATGTTTCTATGCTTCATTGCATCATTCTATTTTCTACCTTATATATTTTCTGTATATATAGAGCCATTTCCAGAGGCATGATACACCTCATCCTAAAGATCTTAAGAAACGCTTCTTGAAAGGAAAAACATCTATTGATGGCCATGTTATTCCACATCAGGAAAAGAAAAAAGAGGTAATACTAATGAAGCATTTATTTCGTTTAAATACTCCTGAAAAATTGGAACATTATAAAATTGTATATCTATTATACTGTTATATGCAAATGATTCACTGTAGAATTGAATGTGTATTTATGATTTGAAATGTAAGCAAGTAACATTTACATTTTGTTATCAGACTTCATGTGAAAATGTTTTACTGTGTAATGTGTTCAGATTCATTGCTTATCAACTTCCTGCTTACCAAATACTTAAAGCAGGGATATTATCAGTAAGCAGTAGCTCGCAGTTTTACTTGTTCATGCAAGTGATTTCATTTATTTTAATTCAAGTATGTTTCTTTTAGGCCCAGTTTTTGTATTCTAAATCATTAGAATTTTTAGGACATTTTCCATATGAAATTGTGAAAATAAAAATTTTTCTGTTCGTTTTTTTGGGATACACTGTAAAAAGTACTTAAAACGATTTTGTTTTGTTTCAGGATCTAGTTTTCATGCCATCGAGAGACAATGATCCCAGATGGTCTATGACTATTGATGTAGAAAAACCACATATAGAAAAGAAGAGTCCTCAACAATCAGAACATCCACCTGTTATAAAAGGTAAGCTAATGCTTAATTGTCTTTTAACTTAAAATGACAATAAAAATATTAAATGACATTTGCATGATTAAGTGACACACTAATTGTACTAGTGGTCGAGTGGTTCATCCAGCCTGTACCTGGAAATCTTAATTGACTAGGATTTCCAGTTTTCCTACTGAAGGTCATGGTTCTCTCCATTCACTCTTGTTTTCTCAACCCATAAAATTTGACAATCAATACTGCTGAAAGTGGCGTTAACAAACAACAGTGAAATCTACTTCTCCCTACTCTCTCTTAGAAGGAGTAGTCAATTATTCCTCTCCAAAATTGAACCTGATGCTCTGATGGTTTTCAAAAACTGAAATTAATACATTAAACATTAGAAGAAGAGGAACTCTGCATATTCTAAGAAACCAGACACATCATATAGTCAAAATTATGTTCTCCTTCTCGCTTTAACTCCAAAGTTCTTTATACTATAGATTCGTTTATTTTCGTGGGTACCAACTTTCCTGCATTGAAAAGAAATTGTAGTTTCGTGGATACTTACTTTGGTGGTTTTTCATAAGTCTTCTTACAGGCCTGTAGAGAATTTCTATTCATTGAACATTTAAATTCGAAGTTCAGCTTTACCCATGAAATCAACGAAAATTGTTATCCAATGAATCCACAGTATATGATTCTGTAGTATTTAAATGAGATTTTGTATAAAAGAATTTGAAACTTCGGGGACTTGCTCTTGTTGACTAGTTTAATGATTTTTGAAATTTTATTTCAGCTCCAGAATTAGAGGGACCACCTCGATACCATGGACCCACTGATCATCGACACAAGCAGGAGAGTGAGGAGGAAGATGAAAGGGAGCATGCCAAGGAAACACAGCCTCTTATTAAGGAGGTCATTATCTCAGAGGCACCTAAAGTTACTTATGAGGAGCATAATGGTTACTATGACGACCAAGTAGAGGAAGAAACACATGAGAAAAGTGAAACGGAGCATGAGGAGCAGGATCAGGAGAAAGAGGAATATTCCGATTCTGATGAGGTATTTTGACATTTTTGTTAATTAAAGGGGCACTAGCTACGAGATATATAAAAAATCTAAAATATGATTTTTTTTGTTCAATCATTAATGAAAGTGAAATAGTGAAATAATTATTCGTTTTTAGCAGCCACTATGGTTTAATTTTGTCAAAATAAGCGAAGAAACATTGATGATGAATTATTCACTTGCAAGTGAATAATTCGACCTCATTGAATCCATATTCATGTGAACTTCAATTTAACCCCTTAGCTAGAGATGGATAAAGCATGAATTGTGCATGTAAAGTTTTTTAAAGGAAAAGAATGTCAACATTGAAAGTGAAACAAAGGTAAATCATTTGATTGACTGATTCGATCCACAAAAAATCATTCTTATACAAGTTAAAACGATGATAAGCATATATTTTTAATCTATCATATGAAATTAAACAGACTTAGAAAAATCCAATTGCACGAGTTCGCTGAATCTATTTATACCTATATTTATGTTTACATCGCTTATATGGTCTTTAGAGGTCATCTCGATAGTTAATTAGATGGCGTCTAGACTAAAATACACACGAAACGAAGCTTCATATTATCGAGCCCATGCCTGGTAAATTGTTTATTTTAGACTTTTGATAGTTTGGATAAATATTTTACTTTGTTATAAATCAAATATGTGAATTTGAGTCATATCGGTGAACATGAATTTGACAGCTAGTGCCCCTTTCAGGAATTAATGCAATGTTAATGTTAGTACTTGAAATAATGTCTTTGGTTTATCAATTCCGTGTCACATTGTCGTTTTGTGGTTTGATAAAGGTAAAAAGAGCATAAAGAACACAGATATATATATATATGGACAATCTTTTATGGAGTGATGAAAGTTTTCCGCAAATTCTTTGATATCCGCTTTTTGAGTTCATGTTTTTTCCGCCATTTTACTTTTTTTTACCATAGTTTGACTTCCGGGAACGCCATTTCTGCTTTTTTTTGCTTGAGACTAATTTCATCCCTGTTTATGACAGCCTCCTGCTAATGCTAGGTAACATTTATATTGCATCATCAGAACTTGAATACTTAATAAAAAATAAAATATAAATAAGGATCCAACTATCCACTAAAGATCAAAGGCCAGGGATGTAAACAACAACATGTAACTGTAGTGTCGTCAAGAATGAGCAAAACCCATACTATATAGTAAGCTATAAAAGATTTCAGGATAACAAAATAAGAAATTATTAAAAAGAGAAAACCACACATGTGAGACAAAGTAATAAGATAAGGGGATAATCAGTAATGGGAGACAACAAGCAGTGGAAACCACTGGACTACAGGCTTCTTGTTTAAAAGAATGTGGTGGGTTTAACCGTTTTTGTTATAGCTTATTATTTGGAAAGATGGTTTATCATTGAAAAATCTGTTTATAGTCTATTTGCTGACAATTTAACCAATGGAAATGGAAATTTCCAAATTAACAGTAAAAAATGTGGATTCCCTTCCTAGAAAGCTTCTTCAATATCAGATAAACACATGATCTGTTCTCTTCAGGAAAACCAGTACAGAGAAAAAGTTGTTGGATTTGATGTAAAAACGGAAGAAAACACAGAAAGAACAACTGGCCTTCGTCGACGAGACACACCCTATTACAAGAAAAACAAGAGGGTAAATCTGAAGGATGAACAATCTAGGGATAAAGTACTGGAAATACTGGCACAGATTGCTGCAAAGAAGGAAGGAGGAGAAACACAGGTTAGATAGATTTCAAATCTTTCATTCATTTAATTACAAAACCGTACACATGTTTACCAATTTTCTAGCAACCTAAATTTTGAACTTTTTAATTATTCATTCATTGATGATTTAATTACAAAGCTGTACATGTGTTTACCAATTTTCTGGCAACCTAAATTTTGAACTTTTTAATTATTCATTCTTTGATGATTTAATAACAAAGCTGTACATGTGTTTACTAATTTTCTGGCAACCTAAATTTTGAACTTTTTAATTATTCATTCTTTGATGATTTAATTACAAAGTTGTACCTGTGTTTACCAATTTTCTGGCAACCTAAATTTTGAACTTTTTAATTATACCACCGCTTTAAAAACGTGGGGGTATACTGTTTTACCTCTGTCTGTCTGTCCATCCATCCATCCGTCAGTCTGTCCGTCCGTTCCATGAAAATTTTTTGTCACTTTCTCAGGAACTACAAGGATTTCTGAAATTTGGTTTCAGGGTTTATATAAGTCAGCTATACCGTGTGATGCGTTTTCAGATTGATCACTCAACAACTTCCTGTTTACCAAACACTCACATCATTTTACACAACACATCCAAGTTGAAAATTTTCGTCACATTTTTCTCAGGAACTACATTACAAGGATTTCTGAAATTTGGTTTCAGTGTTTATATAAATCAGCTATACCATGTGATGCGTTTTCAGATTCATCACTCAACAACAACATATAGAAGTTTGAAAATTTAGTAATATGTTGTGGATGTACATTTTTAAATGAAAATGTGAACATTTTTAACAGAGTGACAGTGTTGATGGTGAAAACAAGGAACCAGAAATGGAAACAGAGCTAATAAAGATCCAGATAAACAGGCAACCAGGTCAAGGTCTGGGTATCTCCATTGCTGGTGGCAGAGGTTCTACACCATTCAAGGGAGACGATGAGGTCAGTGTTAATGCCTCTTTGTCACTTATTGAAAATTGAGATATTGTTTAAAAATTTGAACAAAAATAATATATATCAATTCAGCATTTGTTCCTTTAGAATGTTTTCTGCCCCAGATAATATTTAAAAAAAATCTTTGATTTATTCTTTTAATATGATAAATAAAATATTATTCATGCAAAAAATTAATATTATGTTAAGGTGTGTATATGTTGAGAGGATTCTTTCCTATGGACACATGTTCTTGTTAGAATATACTTCCTAAGTTCCTATACACTTAAATGTGACATAATTGTTTGAATTTGTTCATAGCTAATTGATGACTTTTTCAGAGTGTTTATTTTATTACTGATTGATGAATTTTTCAGAGTGTGTTTATTTCGAGGGTTTCTGAAGATGGACCTGCAGCAGCTGCTGGTGTCACTGTCGGAGATAAATTACTTTCGGTAAGATTGTAATATTTTTAATCCACAAATTACCTTGTGTACTCATGTTTATAGGCTATTCTTTTTGTTCATCGCCTTATTATACCCCTGCTTTCAAAAAAGGGGGGGATGGGGGGTATACTGTTTTACCTCTGTCTGTCCGTCCGTCCATCAGTTTATCCTTCCAGCCATCCATCAGTCTGTCAATCCATCTGTCCCATGAATATTTTTGTCGCATCTTTCTCAGAAACTACATTACAAGGATTTCTGAAATTTGGTTTCAGGGGTTATATGAGTCGGCTATACCGTGTGATGAGTTTTCAGATTCATCACTTAACAACTTCCTGTTTACCGAACACTTATATCATTTTACACATGACATCCAAGTTGAAAATTTTCGTCATATTTTTCCCGGGAACTACATTACAAGGATTTCTGAAATTTGGTTTCAGTGTTTATATAAGTCAGCTATACCGTGTGATGCGTTTTCAGATTTATCACTCAACAACTTCCTGTTTACCGTCAAGTATTTGGGCTGGGGGTATCATCAGAGAGCAGTAGCTCGCAGTTTCACTTGTTTTGAATGTTTATAGTCTCTTCACATGCAAAAAATTTCAGAATAAAAAAAACCATAAGTCCTCAAAACACTACACAAATGACCCTAAGATTTTCCCAAATGTGACGGCGGGGGCATTAAGTGTACGTACGTCCCAAAATTAGTTTTGGTTCTATAACTTTTAGTTTGCCTCAACCAAATGTTATGAAACTTATACACAATGCTTATTACCACAAAATACAGATCAAGTTCGAATTTGGGTGGTGTCACTTTTGCTCTTCTCGAGTTATGCCCCTTTATAATGTTATATGCAAGCGGGGCCCCATCTGTGTCCCATGGACACATTCTCCATTTATTTAGATTCTAAATGCTTGCTTGAAAATCATTTGTGAATTTAAATTAATCTATTAAATTAAACACTAATGTAGTCACAAGGCTTTTTTGAAATGGGATAACCACTTATTGAGGCAATTTTAGAATTTATTGTACAGAAAAAGAATTTAATACCTCCCATAGTTAAAATTTAGTAGTGCCTTACCTGTGTTCCATGAGTGTATTAATTGATCAACCCTTACATTATTCTACAGGTAAATGGTGTGAATCTGATTGATGCTGACCACTATGATGCAGTAGATGTACTCAAGTCCAGTGGAAATAATATAACAATGGTTCTTGGTAGAGAGAAAATGGTTGAACCTAAGGAAGAGGTACATATAAACATTATCTTTTCAATTGACATCTGAGAGCCATGGTGGTTTTACACATTTGCATTTAAATTAACAGAGATGTTTAATAAGACGGGAACCCATCGACACACAAAAAAAATATTCAGAGGTCAATATTTAAAATAAGGATTTAAAAAAAAAATATGGCAGTCATGGCACGTTATAAGGGAAGCTTCATGGGAGAAACAAAAAAATTATTAGCTACTTGAAAAATCTTTATCACACATGATATAAATATTATTAATAACAACATTCTTTTATGGTTAAGGTTAGATTTGCCTCTGTACCTTAACTGTATCCTCTCTACTGTATAACCTTTCAAAAATGATGCAGACCAGACACCTTTTAAGGCCAAAAAAAAAATTTTTCTGTTTTCTGACTCCCTACCTACCTACCCACCTACACTTACACAATTGATAGATCACCATTAATGTCCAGACATTTTTGGTTAAGCACTGTTTGAGTCCAGAACATTTCCAATATCGTCTTATGTAAAATATTTATAAAAGAAAAAAAAATTCTACCTACTTCTCCCATTCTTTTGTGTTATGAGGCAGGAACCCAGTTTATACATTTTTTTGCATTACCATTAATATTATAGTTCTTATTTGGAAATACATTTGTTTCTATTTTATAAAAGGAACCTAAGGAGGAAGAAGAGGAACCAACAACAGGGTTTGCTACAGTTTCGTTTGAACAAGAACCTGGAACTGAAGTTTATGGAGAGGTATAAGAGTTTTCTTCATAAATCTAGATGAAATTGACAGTTTCTGCTCAAAGTTGGATAAATTAGTCTGTTTCATCACAAATATTAAAGAAAAAGTCAGTTCCTTCACAAATCTGGATAAAATTAGTCAGTTTCTTCACAGACCTAGATTTAATTAGTTTATTCGCAAATCTGGATGAAATAAGTGAGTTTCTTCACAAATCTGGATAAAATTAGTCAGTTTCATCCCAAATCTGAAAGAAATTAGTCAGTTTCATCCCAAATCTGAAAGAAATTAGTCAGTTTCATCACAAATATTAAAAAAATAGTCAGTTTCTTCACAAATCAAGATTGAATTGATAAGTTTCTTCTCAAATCTGGATAAAATTTGTCAGATTTTGATTTAATGAGGCAAAAGTTGTGATAATGTCCCTCCTTTATCTATCATTATTTATGTAAAGTTTTTGGAGTAAATAATGAATTACAGAAAGAGGCAATATGAAGATAGAAAGAAGGTTTTATTCCTTTAAATGTAAACATTTGTTTACAAAATCATATGTATTATGATATAAGAGCATTTATAGTCTTCCAATAAATTTTTAAAAACATTTCAGAAAATTTCGACAACATTACTACGGGATCATACTGGGTTAGGATTCAGTATTGCAGGTGGCCGTGGATCAATACCATTTAAAGGCAATGATCAGGTTTGTGTCTTGACTGGATGCTTATTATTGTATACAGATTGCTTTAAGCAACTGACCGTGTAATTCTATCAGCCTAAAAAGGATGCCTGAAACCTTTAAATTTTTTAAAGACAAACTTTATCATCTTTTACTTTGAGGTAAGCTTTTTTTATGGAAGACATCATGGGTTTGGTAAAATTGCTTTGATACCTGAAATTTAACTATGTTGTATAATCAATGAGCTTGTTTATTGCTAAATATGAAATTGATGTAAGCTTTGAAATGCACGCTGGACACATGCTTTGACATTTGTTTGCTCACAATACTTTCCTCAATCTTATTCTGCTAACAAAATGTTCAGAACCATTAGGAAGGGGAAAATTGATACAGTGCTGAGATATGATGATATTTCATCATAAGTATACAAAATTCAAAATTTGTTAAGTTACTTGATTTTTTCTAAATCTGGTTTGATTTTTATGTAAATATTATGAGAAAATTATGCTCATTTTGCCTTTTCAGTGGTAAAAAAAAGCTATTGGGAGGGCAGGATCCGCTGATGGGCGTTTAAAGGCATCTTTTCGTCAAAACTTCTTCCTAATCAATTTCAATAAAGGATAAAGTAAACAAATGGAAAGTTATTTGAAGTTTGACAGATATGTAATTAATGATTTCTTTCCCCACTGAAGTTTGACAGATATGTAATAATGATTTCTTTCCCCATTGAAGTTTGACAGATATGTAATAATGATTTCTTTCCCCATTGAAGTTTGACAGATATGTAATTAATGATTTCTTTCCCCATTGAAGTTTGACAGATATGTAATTAATGATTTCTTTCCCCACTGAAGTTTGACAGATATGTAATAATGATTTCTTTCCCCATTGAAGTTTGACAGATATGTAATAATGATTTCTTTCCCCACTGAAGTTTGACAGATATGTAATAATGATTTCTTTCCCCACTGAAGTTTGACAGATATGTAATTAATGATTTCTTTCCCCATTGAAGTTTGACAGATATGTAATTAATGATTTCTTTCCCCATTGAAGTTTGACAGATATGTAATAATGATTTCTTTCCCCATTGAAGTTTGACAGATATGTAATAATGATTTCTTTCCCCACTGAAGTTTGACAGATATGTAATTAATGATTTCTTTCCCCATTGAAGTTTGACAGATATGTAATAATGATTTCTTTCCCCATTGAAGTTTGACAGATATGTAATAATGATTTCTTTCCCCATTGAAGTTTGACAGATATGTAATAATGATTTCTTTCCCCACTGAAGTTTGACAGATATGTAATAATGATTTCTTTCCCCACTGAAGTTTGACAGATATGTAATAATGATTTCTTTCCCCACTGAAGTTTGACAGATATGTAATAATGATTTCTTTCCCCACTGAAGTTTGACAGATATGTAATAATGATTTCTTTCCCCACTGAAGTTTGACAGATATGTAATAATGATTTCTTTCCCCATTGAAGTTTGACAGATATGTAATAATGATTTCTTTCCCCACTGAAGTTTGACAGATATGTAATAATGATTTCTTTCCCCACTGAAGTTTGACAGATATGTAATAATGATTTCTTTCCCCATTGAAGTTTGACAGATATGTAATAATGATTTCTTTCCCCACTGAAGTTTGACAGATATGTAATTAATGATTTCTTTCCCCACTGAAGTTTGACAGATATGTAATTAATGATTTCTTTCCCCATTGAAGTTTGACAGATATGTAATAATGATTTCTTTCCCCATTGAAGTTTGACAGATATGTAATAATGATTTCTTTCCCCACTGAAGTTTGACAGATATGTAATTAATGATTTCTTTCCCCACTGAAGTTTGACAGATATGTAATAATGATTTCTTTCCCCATTGAAGTTTGACAGATATGTAATTAATGATTTCTTTCCCCATTGAAGTTTGACAGATATGTAATAATGATTTCTTTCCCCATTGAAGTTTGACAGATATGTAATAATGATTTCTTTCCCCATTGAAGTTTGACAGATATGTAATAATGATTTCTTTCCCCATTGAAGTTTGACAGATATGTAATAATGATTTCTTTCCCCACTGAAGTTTGACAGATATGTAATTAATGATTTCTTTCCCCATTGAAGTTTGACAGATATGTAATTAATGATTTCTTTCCCCATTGAAGTTTGACAGATATATAATAATGATTTCTTTCCCCACTGAAGTTTGACAGATATGTAATTAATGATTTCTTTCCCCATTGAAGTTTGACAGATATGTAATTAATGATTTCTTTCCCCATTGAAGTTTGACAGATATATAATAATGATTTCTTTCCCCATTGAAGTTTGACAGATATGTAATAATGATTTCTTTCCCCATTGAAGTTTGACAGATATGTAATAATGATTTCTTTCCCCATTGAAGTTTGACAGATATATAATAATGATTTCTTTCCCCACTGAAGTTTGACAGATATGTAATTAATGATTTCTTTCCCCATTGAAGTTTGACAGATATGTAATTAATGATTTCTTTCCCCATTGAAGTTTGACAGATATGTAATTAATGATTTCTTTCCCCATTGAAGTTTGACAGATATGTAATTAATGATTTCTTTCCCCATTGAAGTTTGACAGATATATAATAATGATTTCTTTCCCCATTGAAGTTTGACAGATATGTAATTAATGATTTCTTTCCCCATTGAAGTTTGACAGATATGTAATAATGATTTCTTTCCCCACTGAAGTTTGACAGATATGTAATTAATGATTTCTTTCCCCATTGAAGTTTGACAGATATGTAATTAATGATTTCTTTCCCCATTGAAGTTTGACAGATATATAATAATGATTTCTTTCCCCATTGAAGTTTGACAGATATGTAATAATGATTTCTTTCCCCATTGAAGTTTGACAGATATGTAATAATGATTTCTTTCCCCATTGAAGTTTGACAGATATATAATAATGATTTCTTTCCCCACTGAAGTTTGACAGATATGTAATTAATGATTTCTTTCCCCATTGAAGTTTGACAGATATGTAATTAATGATTTCTTTCCCCATTGAAGTTTGACAGATATGTAATTAATGATTTCTTTCCCCATTGAAGTTTGACAGATATGTAATTAATGATTTCTTTCCCCATTGAAGTTTGACAGATATGTTATTAATGATTTCTTTCCCCATTGAAGTTTGACAGATATGTAATAATGATTTCTTTCCCCATTGAAGTTTGACAGATATGTAATTAATGATTTCTTTCCCCACTGAAGTTTGACAGATATGTAATAATGATTTCTTTCCCCATTGAAGTTTGACAGATATGTAATTAATGATTTCTTTCCCCATTGAAGTTTGACAGATATGTAATAATGATTTCTTTCCCCATTGAAGTTTGACAGATATGTAATAATGATTTCTTTCCCCATTGAAGTTTGACAGATATATAATAATGATTTCTTTCCCCATTGAAGTTTGACAGATATGTAATTAATGATTTCTTTCCCCATTGAAGTTTGACAGATATGTAATTAATGATTTCTTTCCCCATTGAAGTTTGACAGATATGTAATTAATGATTTCTTTCCCCATTGAAGTTTGACAGATATATAATAATGATTTCTTTCCCCACTGAAGTTTGACAGATATGTAATTAATGATTTCTTTCCCCATTGAAGTTTGACAGATATGTAATTAATGATTTCTTTCCCCATTGAAGTTTGACAGATATATAATAATGATTTCTTTCCCCACTGAAGTTTGACAGATATGTAATTAATGATTTCTTTCCCCATTGAAGTTTGACAGATATGTAATTAATGATTTCTTTCCCCATTGAAGTTTGACAGATATGTAATAATGATTTCTTTCCCCATTGAAGTTTGACAGATATGTAATAATGATTTCTTTCCCCATTGAAGTTTGACAGATATGTAATAATGATTTCTTTCCCCATTGAAGTTTGACAGATATGTAATAATGATTTCTTTCCCCATTGAAGTTTGACAGATATATAATAATGATTTCTTTCCCCATTGAAGTTTGACAGATATGTAATTAATGATTTCTTTCCCCATTGAAGTTTGACAGATATGTAATTAATGATTTCTTTCCCCATTGAAGTTTGACAGATATGTAATTAATGATTTCTTTCCCCATTGAAGTTTGACAGATATGTAATAATGATTTCTTTCCCCATTGAAGTTTGACAGATATGTAATAATGATTTCTTTCCCCATTGAAGTTTGACAGATATGTAATTAATGATTTCTTTCCCCATTGAAGTTTGACAGATATATAATAATGATTTCTTTCCCCATTGAAGTTTGACAGATATGTAATTAATGATTTCTTTCCCCATTGAAGTTTGACAGATATGTAATTAATGATTTCTTTCCCCATTGAAGTTTGACAGATATGTAATTAATGATTTCTTTCCCCATTGAAGTTTGACAGATATGTAATAATGATTTCTTTCCCCATTGAAGTTTGACAGATATGTAATAATGATTTCTTTCCCCATTGAAGTTTGACAGATATGTAATAATGATTTCTTTCCCCATTGAAGTTTGACAGATATGTAATAATGATTTCTTTCCACACTGCGTCCTACACTCATTCAAATGAAAATGAAGTAAAATTGATAGATTTGAAAATGTGACAAAAAAACTGAAAAGTGGGTGATTTGAAGTTTTACGACTAAGATTGAGGAAAGTATTGAGCTAAAACATTCTATGTTCATTATGCTGTACTTTCATTTTGTTTTGTAAATTTATTTTTCCCCCAGATTTTCATGTGATACACAGTAATAGGTAGATGTTGTATGATTATGTTTTGTATATTACAGGTTTTTAATTACTCAGTCATCAGTTAACTTGTATAAGATTGTATATATTTTTTACATGTATTAAGTTTGACCTTTGAAGGTCATTGAATGGAAGGATGTTGATGTTTTTTCTTCTGTTGAATTTACAGAAAGTTTATTCCTTTCTGGAGGTTGGTAAAGTATTGTTGGCATGGAAACCATTGAATGTATTTAAGTTCCAGACGTTCTAGTTTTACCTGGTTAAATAAATCACTTAATACAAAAGAATTACACGTCTTTTGAATAGGGTACCATACTTATAGACTATCAATGGTTTTTGTCGAGCCTGCGACTTTTGTCGCAGAAAGCTCGACATAGGGATAGCGATCCGGCGGCGGCGGCGGCGGCGGCTACGGCGGCGGCGGCGGCGTTAGCTAACTTCTTAAAAGCTTTATATTTTAGAAGATGGAAGACCTGGATGCTTCATACTTTGTATATGGATGCCTCATGTTACGAAGTTTCCGTCAGTCACATGTCCAATATCCTTGACCTCATTTTCATGGTTCAGTGACTACTTGAAAAAAAAGTTCAGATTTTTTGTAATGTTAAATTCTCTCTTATTATAAGTAATAGGATAACTATATTTGGTATGTGCGTACCTTGCAAGGTCCTCATGCCCGTCAGACAGTTTTCACTTGACCTCGACCTCATTTCATGGATCAGTGAACAAGGTTAAGTTTTCGTGGTCAAGTCCATATCTCAGATACTATAAGCAATAGGTCTAGTATATTCGGTGTATGGAAGGACTGTAAGGTGTACATGTCCAACTGGCAGGTGTCATCTGACCTTGACCTCATTTTCATGGTTCAGTGGTTATAGTTAAGTTTTTGTGTTTTGGTCTGTTTTTCTTATACTGTATGCAATAGGTCTACTATATTTGGTGTATGGAATGATTGTAAGGTGTACATGTCTAGCTGGCAGGTGTCATCTGACCTTGACCTCATTTTCATGGTTCAGTGGTCAAAGTTAAGTTTTTGAGTTTTGGTCTTTTTTTCTAATACTGCATGCAATAGGTCAGCTATATTTGGTGTATGGAATGATTGTAAGGTGTAAATGTCTAGTTGGCAGGTGTCATCTTACCTTGACCTCATTTTCATGGTTCAGTGGTCAAAGTTAAGTTTTTGAGTTTTGGTCTTTTTTTCTAATACTATATGCAATAGTTCAACTATATTTGGTGTATGGAAATATTTTATGATCTATATGTCAGTCACGCAGGTTTTATTTGACCTTGACCTCATTTTCAAGGTTCATTGCTCAGTGTTAAGTTTTTGTGTTTTCGTCTGTTTTTCTTAAACTATAAGCAATAGGTCAACTATATTTGTTGTATGGAAGAATTGTTAGCTGTACATGCCTGCCTAGCATGGTTCATCTGACCTTGACCTCATTTTCATGGTTCATTGGTCAATGTTTAGTTTACTTGGTTAATGTTAAGTTTATGTGACAGTTGTAATAAAGCTTTATATTTAGGACTATCAACATAATATCAATGATTAGTAAAGAAGGCGAGACATTTCAGCGTGTGCACTCTTGTTCAAATGAGAGGGTGTTTCTCAGCTACAATCTAATCGACATGATCGAAGGGTGAAAACCCTGAAATGAGATGTGGCCCAGAAACATCCTCGAGTTTGAAAGACCAATGATGATCTGTTTATCACTATTTTGTCTATGATGTCGTTGATGTTTACATTGACAATGGCATGTGTGCCCTTAGTTTTTACGATAATTTTCTCTAAAGCAAGTAGCACGAATGAAAAATTGTCACAGTAAAGATTAAAGGAAATATTACACAAAATAACAAATTTGTGTTATCCCAATTTTTGAGAGCAGAGGTTTTATTTTTTCCTGTAAAAAAATTATGGGCAGATTTCATATGTTGAAAGTCATATAGGGTTTTCTAGATATTTGTTTCTGTTACCTTTGATTTTTTTTTTTTTGGGGGGGGGGGAGGGGGGACCATAGCATCAACCTGAACCCCCACATTCACTCAAGTTTTTGAGCAAAAGAATAAAGAGACTTTCATATTTGTTCATTTTTTAAAAGCAGTTTGTATCTCTGAACAGTCATAATAGGCAGCACACATGGCATTTTGAACAAACAAATAAAAAAAAGAGATATTTGATATTTATACAGAATAATGGTGTTAATTTAGCCAATATAAATTGGGAAGGTCATTAGACATGTTACTACAGTTATATACAAGTATAAGAATATAATACAAACACAAAAGTTTTCTTTTGATTCAGTTCCATATGACATCATAAATATAAGCTCTTAGTCGTAGTAAGTTTATAGTGCAAAAATCATAAATGGTTTAAATAAATGCTGTTCTTGTTTTCAACGCAAAAGTGGATGGGAGGCACTCAAATTAATGAATTGGATTTTATTAAGAATTTTGTAAGATCTATAAGTTAAATGAAAATTTTATGTTTTTGGTAATTGGGCCTAAAAAAATTGCCTTTCATCCCTCCATGCTTTGAAATCATGAACAGTCAAAATGATCAAGTTAAGAACAGTTTTCTTTAAGGTATATAAAACTATATAACCAGGTAAAACTCGGCCCAATGAGCATGACAATTTTTAACAGAAACTTCTCAGTGTTGTTAAACTAACTTATCTGTCCCACAGAGACCTATAGTCCAACAATATATACTCGACCTCGAAGTCTGTAGATTTAAAGCATCTTGTGTTGAAACAGTTGTTTTTGAAGTTTATTTACCACTCTCGACTTTATGGATGTTTGTTACTTTGATTTTGAGTTTGAACTTTATTTTTTCGTTAGTTTTTAGGATTTTAGAAACGACATTTTGAAGGTCATAAATGACTGAATGTTAGAAGTGTGTAGTTTGTGTGTCATGTATATGTTGTTGTTAAGCTTTAGGTGCATGATATTGGATCAATTCAGAAATTGGAATTTTTGAAAGACTGATTTATTTGAGTATACTGAATTTGGCCATATTTAGGGCCATAGAGTAGCAACATTTCTGAATTGTTCACATTATCATTTAATATTAATATGTAGTATGCTTTAAAATGTATTTGAAATCTGTGAGTAAATTTGATAAAACTATATGTTCCATGTCTGAGGATCTAGTAAGACAGCTGGTGCATGCCTGATGGCTTTTAATCAAAATTAATTATTAGTTGCAAAATGATTAAGAAATAAATCACTTTTTTATTCTATGAGAGATTTCAGAAATGTTACTTAAGATTATAAATAGTTTCAGTAACATGAATGGTCCAATCATGTGTTAAGGGTTTCTTGACCAAAACTAATTTTGATCTTTGACCCTATCACTTTTATCAGTATTCTTCACCATAAACTTTTCAACTCCACCAAACAAAGTTTTTTTGGTGTATTCGAATCACTTTGTCCATCTGTCTGTCTGTGTGCCTGGTAAACACAACTCCTCCTTTACGGCTGGATGGATATTGATGAAACTTTACACAATTGTACAACACTACCTGAGGATGTGAAAAAAGGAATATAATCCTGATCTAACTTTTGGACGAGAAGAGAGTTACCAGACAAGACCGCTTTTGCTGAATAGAGGTGACCTTTACAGGATGTTTGACTGTATTCGGTAATAAATTTAAAGTTTTTTTGGAGAGGCAAAACCCCCAAATAGGTTTCTTTGATTTAAACAAATGAGGAGACCATGAAGTCAAAGAGTCTACAAATTTTGTCTGAAAATATGTATACCTGGTGTTTCAATCTGATATATAGATGTCCGCTATCTTTACAGGCGATTTATATCTCTCGTGTGGTAGATGGAGGTATTGCTCAAAGGGATGGTAAAATTCAGGTTGGCGATAAACTTCTGTCTGTGAGTATATTTTTTAAGCAAGTTTAAAAACCTAATAGGTTGTTATTGTAGGTTTAGGTCAATGTAATTTACTTCAGATAGCTAATGATTTAAGGCAAGTCTTATAAAATTAAGGGGATGTGGTATGATTGCCAATGAGACAACTATCTTGTCTTAATTTTATTGTAGTGCCAAACAGTACATATCTTATTCTTGGAAATCCATGTTTTTCTCCACCGAATGCAACTTATTTACAGTAAATGCAAAAAAAAACAACAAAAAAAACCCAAAACCAAACTTGAAGGTGTTGAAGAGGAGAAATCAAATATACATATTTGAATTTGATGAATCTGCATTAATTTCTGTCAAAAGAACAATAAAATAGACATGCATGTTTTTAGTGTATTTGTATTTGCTTATTGTAAATTCAGAAATTATTGTGAGGCATTTATCATTGCAAATAATGGGACTGAGTGAGTATGGAAATGACAAGAACTCACATTCTGAAATCTGAAATATTATATTTGTATGCCGCTTTTCCTGTAACCGCAATAATTATTCTCAAATTTTTGTCTGTCATGTTGAAATAACAATATGTCTAAATTTACAGTAACTTATTTGTTTTACTATAGATCAACAGTGTAGACATGCAAGATGCCAGACACGATCAGGCTGTTGCTCTGTTGACTGGTGTAGATAATGAAATTCGATTGGTTGTGTATAGGGAGAAAGTTGTCCCCAAGGAGGAAGCTGTGGTGTCACCACCCAGTGGTGAGAAACTGGAGAAAATAACTCAGCCACTAATAAGCTGGCAGCAAACACCTCCCACAACAGGAATTAATGATACATTTTTGATTACTCAATCCCCTGTGGTAGCCTCATCACCAGCAACAATACAGAGTGAAACCTTTACAATGACCCAGTCATCAGTGGTCTCGTCTGGTCCTACTGTTCAACCCATCAGCAACAGTCCAAGTCCATATTCGACTGCAACACCATCTTCATTTACATATCAGTCACAGAAATCTCCGCTTTCACCTCAACAAATTTCACCGCAGGCTACATTGTCACCTCGTCAAGAAACATCGCCATCTGTTAGTCCACGTAATGTGTCAAGTGAATGGTCGACGACACCCACTACTGCTGTTCAACCGCCACGATTTGTATATCCTGGCTTTAAATCACGGACTACATCTAGCAGTAAAACTGTAGAAAGTAAAAACATTGAAAATGAAAGTAGAAATAGTCAAAGTGAAAGTAGGAATATAATGCACGAACAACAAAATAAAACAGTTTCATTTGAAAGGGAGACAATCAAATCAAATCATGTGACTATTAACAGTGGTGATTCTAAGCATGCAATAGATAATATAACAATAGTGAAGGCAGGAGGACCTTTAGGTTTAAGTATTGTAGGAGGAAGTGATTTATCTAGTCATCCATTTGGCGTAGATGAACCTGGAATATTTGTGTCAAAGGTAGGTTCAAATTATTTTAGATGAAAATTAGGCAAACTAGCCAAATATATCCATCTATCCTGATGTTAGTCCGTCTTGTATCAGGTTAAAGTTTTAAATAAATGCTAAATAAGGGTAATGAGTCTACTAATGACTTATATTTTGCGATTAACCAAACATTGAAACTTGAGTGTGAGTGTTACAAAGTGTCCTAAGGAAACATATTAAAATAGTCCTGTTAATTACCATTATCCATCCATTTGTACTATTTACCTTGTCAGCAAAACTTCTTTTAATCAGCTAGATGGATATAGATGAAACTTCACAGTTGTAGAACACTATCAGAGGATGAACATAAAGGAATTTAATCTAGTGCCAATATGAAAAAAAGGGAGAAAATCAAATTTACTTTTTTTCAATATATTTGTAGTATTCCAGGGAGGGAGATGTTCTTTTTTTTACAAGTTAACCATAACTCTACTATTGATATAGTAGCACTACAATATAGGTTTATGGTTTATCATTTTGATTTACCTTTCAATTATTTTTACAGATTAATCCTGATGGTGCAGCATCTAGAACTAACTTAAAAATTGGTGATAGAATTTTATTGGTAAGTATATAGATGATGGAAAAAGGTTGGTGAAGTGAATGTAATGAATGATGTAGACATTTTAACCAAGACACTTAGATTTCCTCTAGAGTAGTCATCTTATCTTATATGTCAAACAGTTAACCAACTTATTCATGTGTAATTTTTTATGCCCCACGTAGGGTCATTATGTTTTTTGGTCTGTGCGTCGGTTCGTCCGTCTGTCCTGCTTCATGTTAAAGTTTTTGGTCAAGGTAGTTTTTGATGAAGTTGAAGTCCAATCAACTTGAAATTTAGTACACATGTTCCCTATAATATGATCTTTCTAATTTTAATGCCAAATTAGAGTTTTGACCCCAATTTCACGGTCCACGAAACATAAAAAATGATAGTGCGAGGGGGGCATCTGTGTACTATGGACACATTCTTGTTTTTCTCTGATTCAGCTGTCATTACGTCAATTTATTTTCACCATTTCCTAACTTTGTCTATATGTGCGTATGAGAAAAGATTCAAGTTTGACATATTTACATACTGAGTGCCAATTGAAATGGTCCCCATGCAAAAGAAGGACAGGGTGGCTCAATAAAAGGAACAGGGTGCCAAGATAACAAGGAATAAGAGCACAGGTCATCATATTTAAAGGGCAGACACTGCACCCTACACAAATTCTAGCTGGAAAATTAGATTTTTATACGACCGCAAAAAAATTTTTGTGGTCGTATACTGGTATGACGTTGGTGTCGTCGTCGTCGTCGTCCGGCGTTGTCCTGCGTCGTCCGAAGACACATTGGTTTTCGCACTCTAACTTTAGTTTAAGTGAATGGATCTCTATGAAATTTTACCACAAGGTTCAATACCACAAAAGGAAGGTTGGGATTGATTTTGGGGGTTATGGTACCAACAGTAAAGGAATTAGGGGCCAAAAATAAGAATTTTTGTAACTTCCAGACATAACTTGTGTGTTAGTGTATGGATCTCTCTGACATTGTACCACAAGGTTCCATAGCACAAAAGGAATGCTGGGATTGATATTGGGGGTAATTGCCTCAAAATTTTAGGAATTAGGGGCCAAAAAAGGGGCAAAAAACAAGCATTTTTCTAGTTTCATGACAATAACTTGTGTGTAAGTGTATGGATCTTTCTGAAATTGTACTACAAGGTTCCATATCACAAAGGGAAAGCTGGAATTGAGTTTGGGGGTAATTGCCGAAACGTTTAGGAATTGGGGGCCAAAAAGGGGCCAAAAATAAGCATTTTTTTAGTTTCCAGACAATAACTTGTGTTCAAGTGTATGGATCTCTCTGAAATTGTACTGCAAGGTACCATACCACAAAGGGAAGGCTGGGATTGATGATGGGGGTAATTGCCTCAATATTTTAGGAATTAGGGGCCAAAAAGGGGCAAAAAACAAGCATTTTTCTGGTTTCAGGACAATAACTTGTGTGTAAGTGTATGGATCTTTCTGAAATTGTACTGCAAGGTTCCATATCACAAAGGGAAAGCTGGGTTTGAGTTTTGAGGTAATTGCCCTAAATGTTTAGGAATTTGGGGCCAAAAAGGGGCCAAAAAACACATTTTTCTAGTTTCCAGACAATAACTTGTGTTCAAGTGTATGGATCTCTCTGAAATTGTACTGCAAGGTACCATACCACAAAGGGAAGGCTGGGATTAATTTGGGGGTGATGAATCATAAGGGGGTTTAAAAAATTTGGGGGGGGGATTTTTTTTTTTCCTTTTTTTTCTTTTTTTCCTTTTTTTTTTTTTTAAATTTTCCGTTTTAAGTTGGTTATTTCTGATTTATATTTAAAAGCAAATAATAATGATATGGTAGGAGATACACACCAAACAGGATGTGTAAATTATTATATAATAAGTATTGTGCAATAGCAAGAAATTTTCAATTGCACAGTATTGCACAATAGCAAGAAATCTTCAATTGCACAGTATTGCGCAATAGCAAGAAATCTTCAATTGCACAGTATTGCGCAATAGCAAGAAATATGCAATAGCACAGTATTGAGCAATAGCAAGAAATTGTCAATTGTACAGTATTGCGCAATAGCAAGAAATATTTAATTGCAGAGTATTGTGCAAAAGAAGATACTTCATATAAATTGCTTATTTCTTGACCAATTTCAATGGGGTTTTATTCTTGAATTCTTGGGGTTCTTTAATATGCTGAATCTAACAGTGTATTTAGTTTTTGGATTTTGGGCCCCATTTTTAAATTGGTCCACATTGAGGTCCAAAGGGTCCAAAATTAAACTTTGTTTGATTTCATCAAAAATTGAATTATTGGGGTTCTTTGATATGCCGAATCTAACCGTGTATTTAGATTCTTAATTTTTGGTTCCGTTTTCAAATTGGTCTACATTAAGGTCCAAAGGGTCCAAAATTAAACTTAGTTTGATTTTAACAAAAATTGAATTCTTAGAGTTCTTTGATATGCTGAATCTAAACATGTATTTAGATTTTTGATTATGGGCCCAGTTTTCAAGTTGGTCCAAATCGGGGTCCAAAATTAAACTTTGTTTGATTTCAACAAAAATTGAATATATGGGGTTCTTTGATATGCTGAATCTAACCATGTATTTAGATTTTTGATTTTTGGGCCCCGTTATCAACTTTGTCCACATTGAGGTCAAAAGGGTCCAAAATTAAACTTTGTTTGATTTCATCAAAAATTGAATTCTTGGGGTTCTTTGATATGCTGAATCTAACCATGTATTTAGATTTTGGATATTGGACCATAATAGGTGAATGTCCAATTTAAAATTTTTAAGTTCTTAGACCACATTCATTCTGTGTCAGAAACCTATGCCGTTTCAAATATTTAATCACAATCCAAATGCAAAGCTGTATCAAGCTTGAATGTTGTGTCCATACTTGCCCCAACTGTTCAGGGTTCGACCACTGCGGTCGTATCAAGCTGCGCCCTGCAGAGCATTTTATTTATTTTGATTTTTGGTGTTTTAACGCCACTTTTAAGCACCGTTTTTGGGCTAATTCGTGGCGGCCAGTTTTTATTGGTGGAGGAAGCCGGAGTGCCCGGAAAAAACCACGACCTTCGATAGGAAAACTGACAATCCTAGTCAATTAAGATTGGAGTCGAGTGCACCCGCATGAGCGGGGTTCGAATTCACAACCTCAGTGTTGACTGGCTAGTGATTACAGTAGTAACTTCTTAGACCACTCGGTCACTGAGGCCCCTGGAAAATTAGAAGAGCATGTTATTTATATGAAAGATGTTGTAATTTCAATTATCACTATCTATATAAATGATAATATTTCTAACTGCTGTACCAAAATTTCCTCTTCTTTTCAGGTGAATAGTAAAGATGTAACAAAATGTAAACATCAAGAGGCAGTGATGGCATTAATAGCTCCAACCTATGAAATTCATTTAGTTGTACGACACGACCCTCCTCCTAAAGGCTTACAGGTAGGTTCTCTCATGTTTTTCATTACTTTGGATTGATTGCTATTCGTGAGATACCAATGTTCGTGTATTTAGTTGTGTATATTTAAACCGTGAATTTCAAATGTTCAGTGAAGTACAAATATTCTGTAGGCTTGTTTGCAGACTTTTGCAAAACCACAAAATCAAACATCCAAGAAAATACAAATTTTTCTCTACAGTTCAACAGTAGAATTTTTGGACTTGGTGTAAAAATAAATATTTGAAAGTGTGATATACTGTAATGGTGGACAAATAGGGACAAGGTGCATAGGTCCTCGTGATGTTCTGTCAACTGCAAGAAAGGCTTCTCCATTACTTTTTCATGCATTGCTTTTAATTGCCATTTAAAACTTTTATGCTGATTATAGTCGAAACTGTAAGAAACAACTTTCAGTGTGTGTCCAGAAATCTCTGAAAGCAAGAGATGGAACTTTATGTCTGCAATGTTTTTGATGAATGAGGAAAGTTCAAATGTTGTTCTTCTAGTCTCTTAAGCTATGCTTAATTAAAGCCAAAGCTTATTTTGGTTAAATTTGAAAATCTCAACTAAAAACAAGATTACTATGTGAAATTTGGAATTATAAAAATCAACAAAACCATAAGTTGAACCAAAATTAAATGACCATGCCTTTCTCTTAATCTGATCTTTATTATCTCCCCTTGAACCATCAATCATTAGTTTTATGTATTTTTCAGGAATTATCAGTATTCAAGTCACCTGGTGAAAAGTTGGGGATGAGTATAAAAGGTGGTTCTAAAGGAACATATAATCCTGAAGAAAAGTTAGATGAAGGAATATTTATCTCTAAGGTGAGTTTGAATCTGTTGTGCTTTGCAGTACAGCCCTGATATACAATGCACATTTAAACTTTCCATTACTACTTAAATTATAAAAATGGCTAAAGTTTATTTTAACTTAAATCATTCTTACAACAGTGGTACATCAATTTATCCTCCCCCCCCCCCCCCCCCCCCTCCCCCAAAAAAAAGAAAGAAATATTTGTTTACTTGAGCATATTCTATCTTTACAATTCAGGAAAGTCTCAGACCCTATAAAAAAAGGAATCAAATTTTACTTTGGTACATTAAGGAATTTAACTGATGAGTTAAGTCTGGACTGTAATGTACAAATAATTGTGATATATGAAGAAATGGCAATATACGGTAAAAAATACAGAGAAACCAGCGCACCAACAGTACAAGATATTGAAAAATAAACATTTGTAGGTCACTATAAAAATACAAGAATGTCCACATCTATATACCATATAGCAAGTGGTTTATGAATTGTGTTCAGTAAAAAGACATAATTTGCATCATTTCTATTTATAGATCAGTAGTGATGGAGCTGTAGCTAAAGATGGTAGATTGAAAGTAGGTCAGAGAATTCTAGAGGTATGTTTCTTACAGCTAAAAGTATTGAATTACTAACTGTTAACTTGGAATCAAATTCAAAGAATCTGCAACAAAACAATTTTTATTCAGAAATGTATACAATTTAAAATCTGAATGGGCCATTAAATATCTGGGTCATCAGGTTATATATCATATATATATAATTGATGCTCAAGAAGTATAATTTCATGACCTTGACCAATAACTATTTTATGTTGCAAATAAGCTCATCATTGATACCAGGATTAAAAAAAATTACCCCAGATGCCAGTTTCGCCTACAAAATACTCATCATTGACGCTTAAATCAGAAACTTTAAAAAGGTCAAATAAATTTCGAAATCAGAGCATTGAGGCCCCAAAATTCCAAAAGGTTTTGCCAAATACAGCTAAGGTAATCTATTCCTGAGGTAGAAAATCCTTAGTATTTCGAAAAATCAAGGTGTTTTTAAACAGGTAATTTAAGATTTTGATCAAAAGGCTTTACCGGTATTTTATTTAAGGTCAACGGTACAAGTTTGATAGGAAGTACTCATCAAGAAGCTGTCCGTGCTCTTCGTAGTGTAACTGACAAAATGATCATTATGGTCTGCGAGGGGGAGGACCCAGATTCACCTAATCTTACATCACCCGATTCACCGAACGCTCCAGTACCACCAAGGTTACGAGATGGATCTGTGTCTAGCATTGACAAAGATGATGAAGACCATAACATTATTCGCAAGGTAAGATTTATGGTTGTATGTTGTGTTTATCGTGTGGTCAAATCTGTTTTAAAAGCATGATGTGTGCACGAGTCGTTGAAGCATGATCTGTAGGATTAATGTGATTATTTTATTGTGTACCATGTTTTACATGGATGAATGAGTTTTCTATGGCAGATTTTAGTTCATTTTCTAGCTTTCATTATGAAAGTTTGGTTAAAACAACATTGCTTACAGCATGTTTTACATTTTGAAGCAGAAATCAAGTGGAAAAAAATGATTTAATTCGCTATTTAGGGAAGATTTATGTATGCAATAGAAGGAAAAATTAAATGAATGAATCCATTTAGAAATGAATTACAAACCTTTGTGATAATTTTACTTTGCTGAATATATGTTTGCAAATTAAAATATATATAAAAAAAAAAACAATGAATATGAAATTTGACAAAACTTCAGGAAGCTTACCATGTTTACAGAATTTGGAACCAATCTATGGTAACCCTAATAACATTTGTGTGAGGATTTCCTTTTAATAATGTAGAGTCAATAACTAATTCGTAAACAACAATTACACCTGTATGTGAGAGCATTGATGTTTGTATTTTAGCTTTATTTACATTTGTTGCATTTTTTCTAATCATGCTTAAATCACAAAAAACTAGTAAATACTCAAATTGTGTTTAAATAGGATAAAAACTTTAAATAGAAGTCACTGGCCCAAAACTGTTTATGAATATAAAACTTTGACTCTTTTTGGTCAACATCAAATATAACAGATTTAAATCATACACATGTATACATTGCAGAATAAAACACATACATTACCTGGGCTGTTCCATTTAAGCATAGATGGTACCTATGGAAGGTACTTTCAAAATGGAGTCACCACCTATAATGTATATAGGCAAATTTAGAATTTCACATTTCTACTGTACTTGGCATCCACCCATAGTGGAGATTTCAAAGTGACTTCCCTGGATCCCATGTATGTTTTTATTGAACAGCCCTTTATAGCAAAGATCATAAATAAAATGACAATTAAGCATAAAAAAGACAAATGCTTAAAAATTATTGAGAGGTCAAGTGATTGTTCTTCCTAACATAAAAAAAACTCCCTTTGACCCAAAAAGTACTTTCTATATAAGTCCTGTAAGTAGACATAAGTTACAATATTGTAGAGCAAGAGTGACTGCACAAAAGTTATGATAGTTTGGCATGTGCTTGTTTTCTTTTTATATTGCTATTTAATATCTGACTTTTTACAACAAGTTGCTTTCTTATTCCCTCATCGTGAAATGCTTTAACCCTACACCTCACCCCATTATTCTTAGGGAAAACAAGCATGCAAAAAACCCCTGAATTTCTCATGGCAACACAAAAGCTGAAATAAAATTGGATTGTATTGATCAAACCATACTTAAATAATTTTCCATAGCTTGACTGATCTTTGAAATTCTAGAAAATTTATTTGTATTTTTCAGAAAATTTGAACAGAAAAATAACCCAACTGAAATGATTAAAATATTTGGTGTCAGTCAGGCTTTGGCTGACAAGCTTTATTTTCATTTTGATTTTGTTTGATTGTCGAGTGTTTGCATGATTTGCTTGTTAACATTTGAGTTTGCATGCTAGTTTGTTGTTGTCCACAGGAACAAGAAATGGTAAGGGAAACAGAAGAGTGGGAAAAGGAACAACTAGAATCAAAGGTTTGCAACAGACTTAATATCAATCATTTACGCTACTACAGAAGTGACAGAGATTTATAAGTTCTTACAGTAGTCTATATTTAGATTTTCTATGACTGAAAGAAATTAGAATCAAATGAAGCAATCTTGCAACAGTTAAATCTGTTAATAAGTTTCAAGTACAGTCAAACCAGTATATACATGTAAAGGTCACCCTCATGACCAGAGAAAACGGACCTTAAATAAAAGAGGTGACCTTTGAAATGAAGTTCAAAATGCACAGATATTGCTACAATTTGAAATAAAAGAGAGTGGATTGACAAGACAGGTTTTTGCTTAAAAAAATTGATATTTAAAGCAGGTTTGACTGTATTTAGAATGTCCATTGTGATGATTTTATCAGTACCTTTGTACTTTTACCTTAAAATCTTGCATTTAAATGCAATATTGTTATTTTCATATGAAGTTATGACTATTGATCCATGGATGTCAGCAGATCTATTCTATATACAATTATATTTGGTCTATATTTTGTGAAAAATTATATATCTTCCATTGAAAAACGATCTTTGTTTTTACAGGCTATTGAAGTTGTGAATAATATTTTCTTGTATGGGGTAAAGTTATTTAAACAGAATTGACAGCTAAACTATGCTTGCAATTTTGATGAATTCATCAAATTTATAAGCAGTAAAAGAGTAAATTTTAAAACTTCTGAATAGCTAATAAGTCCCATTTTATATTTAAGAAATTAATAATTAGATTTTGTATATTTAACCAAGACTCAGAGAGGTGTTTTCAATTTATTTATAGCAACAACAGAGAAAAGACGCTCAGATTAAACCAGGTACAGAAATTTCTCCTAGCAAGATACCTAAAGCAAAAGTTGATCCCAAAATAGTAAGTGTTTATGCCCCGCCTATTATACATGGGGCATTAGGGCTATTCCATTAAAATGTATGTGGGAGGGTAGGAAGGGAAGTTTAATTATTGAATGTGGGTCATGGGTCTTTTTTCAGTATTCGACTATTACCATTATGCAAAATTATTTAAAAAATGGTTGTTGGTTGTAGGGATATTTTGAAAGTCCCTTCCTACCCTCCCACATATATTTTAATGGAATAGTCCTTATGTTTTCTAGTCTATACATAAATGTGTGTGTTAGTATTTCTTTTCGTCCTCTTGTGTTTTGAACTTTTAGAATAAATGCCAAATTTGTTTACCCAGATTTCCCAGTTTACAGAACGAGGAGATGTGATAGTATGAGTGGTGCATGGTATCCATTTGACACATTTTCTTGTTTATATTGAAACATAGTCTTGATATATCAGAATACTCAATTTTGATAAAAAAAAATTTAAACAAGATGTTTTCCAATGTTGCAGTGACAATAGAAAAAAAATGTAAAATGTCACGAAAACAATCCTTTTTGATTTGTAACTTTTAATCCAAAATAAAAGTTTTAGTAAACAAACTGGATTTTGATACACGCCTTTTCTAAAGAATTGAAATCAGCATTAAATATCAAATTCAATTTTACTTGTGATAAAAGATAAGAATAAATTTCTTTTCAGAATACTGGTTCTGTGATTAATCAAGTGCCTCCAGATCAAAAATCTAACCCTCCAGATGTCATTCCTGTGGTAAGTCATCAGATTTGTTGTCACATCCAGCCAAACAAATGTTTGCTTTATGCAGTCTATTTTGCTGGGTTTGAAAATAAAAGGCCTGTAGTCTGAATTCCTTTTGTTTCTTTTTATTTTCCACTGGTGCTGTGTATATTTAGTTTGGATAGACTTTGCTTTTTGAAATATTAGTTTTTCATTTTCATTTCTTTATTATATATTTATTTACTTATGTATTAATTATTAATTAATGTATGATTGAATAGTATAATTTCTGGTAATTGTTCTTACACTTATTCGAAAGAACTTGCTCATCACTTTTCTTCCACTTTTTCACTACCTAATATTTTTTCTGGCAAAGCATTTTTTTTTTATTTCTTTATTCTAGATAGAACTAGACTGTATTTGACTATTTCATTTAACAGACACATTTAGGGAATGGGAATAGCAAATACATGTAATAGTAATTACAAAAAAAAAATATGAAAATTATTGTACGAATTAATTAAAAAGAAATATACTCAAATTTCAACAAAGTGTAAAAAAAAGAGTAATTACAGTTTTGAGTGAAATTTCAAAATTGTTTTGGAGATTAAAATGATTGTTTAAAGCATGGACATTTTCTGTTCTTTTTGCATGTGTTTTTTTCTGCATGTGACTGGTTTGTCTTATTTATATAGACACCTGTGAAAACTGAACAGATACCTGTCCACTCTGACCAACCTGTCCATTCTGATCAAACTCACGTAAAGCGACCACCTGTTCCTCCAAAACCCCTGGCAAAACATGAAGAATTAAATATTTCATCTAGAATTCCTACAGTCAGCCCTGTTAGTCCAGCTAAGCAGGAGGACTTGACAGCAAGTGTGATCAAACATTCCAGAATTCCAACAGCCAAAGTGGCTTTCATGGGTATGGAGGAAAGCTTCGATGAGAAATCATCGCCTGGTACTTCACCAAAGCATGATAATTTGACTGCAAGTGTAATCAAACAGTCACGAATACCAATGGCAAAATCTCCATCTTTAGCAAAAGAAGATAGCTTAGGCGAGGATTCATCAATGAAATCAAACACGCCTTCACCGCCATCTAAAATAGACACTGATACTGCTAAGATATCCCGTATTCCAATGGCATCACCGCCACAAAGTGCAAGAGACAGTAAAACAAACCTTGACATTGTAAAACAGTCTCGGATTCCTGCCGCCAAGTCTCAAGATTCAGATGATCCAATTAAACAATCTCGTTTACCAACTGCCAGACTGTCGAAGCCAGAACTTCCATCTAAACCTAAAGTACCGAACAAACCTACAAATATCGGTGGACAATCTTCTTCCCTTGATGCTATTAAACAATCGCGACTTCCTGCAGCCAAACAGGTTGAAATTAAGGTATTGTCTTTATTATATAATGGCCAACAACAGTCTTGGTTCAGGCAGGTATCACTGATTTTTTAACAAAAATACAAACATCTGGCGGATAGTTGTCTCAGTGGCAATTACACCACATCTCCTTAGTTTGATGCTACCTCCATTTAATTATAGGTAGATGAGATTTGACAATGCTATAGTTATATTAAATGAACAAGCATTGGTTAAGATTGACTGCATTAGTTTTCTGTTGTGTGAAATTACAGTAGTTTTGTGAACTTTGTGCATGGCAGTAATTAAAAGCTTTGTTGTATAAGTGAAAGATGGTGTTATGATGTACATGTATGAAATGTTAACTGTTGCTATCAGAAGGCTTAAAAAATCAAGATGAAATAGATGTTCTATTCCTGTATGTTGCATCGCATTAAGTTTAGTTGTTATTATGGAAAATCTATAGTTATGAGCAGATGTTATATTTCTCTAAGATGTGATAAGAGATTAATTTTATATACTTAACCTTAATTCTCAAGTTTAAATATTCTGTGATGTTTACTGTGTAAGACCTGCGATGTTAAATGTGTAGGAGAACCTATTAATTTGTGATTGGTCACGAAAATTTGCATGTTGAGTCACCAGTCTTTCCTTAGGGCTTTTTCATAAAACACATACATGGGACCCTGGGAAGGCACTTCAAAATCTCAACTATGGGTGGGTGTAATCTATGTTTTTGCATAGTAGAAATGTAAAGTGAAATTTTTATGGTTATCCCATTTTTAAAGTGCCTTCTATGGGTACCATGTATGTTTCAATGGAACAGCCCTTAACTTTTCACAAGATTTTGCCTGCCTAGAATTGCATCCCTCTTTCTGTTTTCTTTGAAAGTTGCTTGTATATTGTAATTTTTCTGTGACCAGATTTTTATTTAATGAACTATATTTTGGCAGACACCAACTTCACCAACCTTGCCTCCTCAGATTGAGCATGGTGAAGATTTGACATTTAAGCTGAAGAAGAAATATTTTGAAAAAGAGATCAAGGAACATACTGAAGAAAAACCATCAGGTAATTAAGCTGAAGCAGTTTCTGATTGGCTGTTATTCGGTTTCAGACTGAAGCCATTTCTGATTGGCTGTTACAGTTTCAAACTTAAGTCATTTCTGATTGGCTGTTACAGTTTGAAACTGAAGTCATGTCTGATTGGCTGTTACAGTTTGAAACTGAAGCCATTTCTGATTGGCTGTTACAGTTTCAAACAGAATCAGTTTCGGATTGGCTGTTACAGAGTTTCTTGGTACTATTTACAAAAAAAAAATCAAGTTGAATTAGTATGTAATTTTTATTTCAGTGCATCAAGCAAAAATGTATAACAAATGCTCAAAAGAAATTAAGAGTATTTGTCAATATTTTAACTCAGCATTTAACATGTCTTTATAAATGCCTATTAACTTTTTAAAGATTTCTTCCATTTAACCAAGCTTGTCTTTCTTTGAATGTAACATTGCTTTATGATACTAGAATTTAGGCTAGCGATAATATTTTTTCTGACTTCTATGTAATGTCGTACTGTGAGATGTTCTATATATATAAATATATTTTTATAGTGAAAAAGAAAATAGTTCTCCCGACTGAAACAGGTAAAATTGTGTGACATCTAGGAGCAAAATAAGTGTAGATGCAAATGATACATCATTCTGCCTTCATAATCAACATGTTGGTCATACCATGTTGGTAAACACATCATGATTCAGGGAGAAATTTGCCTCACAGTTAAACTATTTGAGTGTGTGGAATAAACGAGTTTGATTTGCATTGTGAAATAGATATTAAAATGTCGTATTCACCCAGTTTTGTCAATATAACTTAACAATAAACAACTGTCATACAAGTGGAAGGTTTAGCTAGCTATAAAACCAGGTTTAACCAGCATTTTCTCAAAAAAATCCCTGTACCAAGAATATGACAGTTGTTGTTCACCAATTCCATTAATTGATAGCGTTTTATTTTTGTCAGTTTTTATGGACTTCCACTTTTTGAATTCTGTATTTTTGTTTTACTTTTTTGAATGAGCATCAGTTATCGTTATCATGCAATCAACTAATGGTTGTATATTCACTAGTGCTAGCATAAACAATGGTTAGTAAACCATTGGGCATATATATAGCAAGCTGTAATTCATATTTACACACTCAGATATTTTAGCTGTGAATAATTATTTTAAGTTTTTTTTTTTTTTTTTTTTTTTTACCAATATTTTAATTTGGGAAAGGGAGAATAATCTTTTTACAGAATGTTGATGACTGTGGTTTAACAGTGACAGGGATACTTCATTATTTGTTCTTTCTGAATCATGATGCGATAAGCACAACCCGAAATTTGAAAGCTTCACAAACATGTCACAAGAGTGTGTTTTGCTAGTTGTAAGCATGATTTCTTTTGACTGAAATTTTTTTTATTAAATTTGTAATGATGATACATTGGAATGTACAAGAATTCACACTTTTCAGTGAGATAGATTCTAATTCACAGGACTTTATAGGTATACCCTTTTTATAGGTATATCCTTTGATGACAAAATTTTGAAAAAAATGTCTACCATTTTAATAGTAAATTTCTGTTTCATTTTAATTAAGAATTATTTTTTTATTTTATTAAAATAAGTTTATAATTGAATATACCTGAATTGTTCAAAAAATTGTCAAAAAAAACCCCAACAAAATTTTAAATGTATTTTTCAACAGTTACTGTAAATTATAAAAAATGTTAGAATAGGGGTAACAAGTTTGGGTCAGCAGTGATATCCATTTAATATTTTGACCTAATAGAGATATTGGTACTGGCATGACTTTTATACATTAGTCCTTTTAATTATTTTAATGTATTGGATATAAATTTGTACATGTATCTGTTCATTGACAAGTATTACAAGACATGCTCAAAAGTTCTCATGCATACAGTATTTTATCCAGAACAGATTTGATAAACCTTAATTTGTTATTATTCTTGAGGTGCATAGTTCTGTTTAGAATTGGTTTCTTTTATCAAGGAATTGGAATCTATTTAGTGGCAAACATTTGTAAAATATTTTTGCTACCGTATTTGTGCAAGTATTATACACACTTTTTTTTTTACCAAAGACATAATTGGTAGAGTGGATGCATATTTAATAGACACAACTTAGATTGAAGACGTTATTTTTTTTTTTAATAGATAATAATGTTTTTTTTCTTCATAGAATGAAGTAATGTTACTTACATGATAAAAGCTCTACCATTCCATTGTTTATGACTCTAAATTAATTGATTAAACAAAAATATTACAAAAAGTATTTAATTTAACAAACAAAAATACATATTATTGGTTATCTTTTAATAGACTTTAATGAAGATTAAATAAATGATTTATAATTTCCTAATGTAGGCTATTTACAGTAAGCTAGACTTTGTACACAAAATGGGGGGATGAAAAAGGTGTATGTATTATACACAAATGTGTACTATACAGTGCCAAATAAAACACTATATTAAAAATTCTATAGAATTTATCATAAAACATACAGAACTATGCATTGTAGAATAATGGCAAATTGTTACTAATAATGCATCAATAACTCACATATTTTGCTTGACCGTGGCACTTTTTCTCGGAGAAAATTGTTAAGATTTAACAACTCCCACAAATATTTAACAGGGTGAAAAAAATGTACAAAATATTTTCCTGCAGTATTAAGTGAGTATTAAAAGATAAGCATTGAAGAACATTAATTCTACAACAAAACAATAATGATGCCAAAACTGATTGAATAAATTCATAACAACATCAGATAACATTAATTTTAAAGAGACCTTAGAAGCCTTGTGTACAGCTTTCGAAAAAATACTTCAATATTTTGTAAATTTGATGACTTATCTTTTATAATCAATTGGTCTTTTGAATTTAATGAATATTAGAACTAACGAATGAAATACTCAAACTGGTCTTACAGAAGAAAAAGAATTTTTTGCCTTCCACAGTATAATGATTGAGCTATTGAATGTTTATTAACAATTATATTATATTATATGCATGCTTGAATTTAATGAAAGTTTAGAAAACTGTGTCTATTGATCTACTGCAACCATTCATATTCGTCGAGGAGATTGAAACAAGAATTGGTTTGGGGGAGGGATTGAAATTAATTTGTAGCATTTACTGGCCGTGTACAAAAAATAATAACTTTTCTGCATAAATTACTGTTAATTCAGATAGTGTGCATTTGTAATTGTGATTTTTGAGCAATTGACAAAAATGAGAGAATGATTGAGATTCAAGAAATGCTATCAAAATTTAAAATGGGAAATCTGTCAAGTCAAAATTTTTGCAATAATAAAAACATCTAAAAAAAATTTAAAATTTACAGTTATCAAATTCAAACTGTGAAAAAAATATAGAAATAAAAGCTTTATAAATCAAATATACAAATACAACTTTAAAGATTTGAGTGGACGGAGTCTGCTGATGAACTTGCAATAGATCAATAGACACTTGTACTTGCTTGGCTATTTATAACTAACCTAGCTAACATTATTACAGCTAAGAAGTTTCAATTCTGGTCACAGCATGAGTTTGAGAAAATGAAAGAGGCTGAAGGTATATACAACTGTATGAATTGTTTAACATATACAGAAATATTAGTGAGGAATAAATGATTACTGGGGATTTATATTATTAATTCTCATGGTTACTAATTTTTTGTTAGCAAAACTGGTATTTTCGTGGATAATTGATTTCATCATTATGCCAAATTCTGCATACAAGCCTATAAAAAATGTATACTTCTTTGAATGTTATCTTTGTGGCTTAACGATCTCACAAAATAAACAAAAATTGGTATTCAAAGAAAATAATGAATCCACAGTATATAGTAATGTAATTCTAATCTTTACACTGTTGAATATCACTAGGATCATGACCTTTGACATGCATCTGAAATAGCCATTAAGTCTCTCTGCTAAATGTATAAATGTTCTTAAATTTTCCCAGATAAGGCATATTTACTTTTGAGAACAACTTTAACATATTTAATCTGTTCTAATTTTTTTATGCCCCCTAACGTAGTGGAAGGGGCATTAAGTTTTACCCTTGTCCATACGTACGTACGAACGTAAGTACGTCCCAAAGTTGGTTTCTGTTCTCTAACTTTAGTTTGCCTCAACCAAATGTTATGAAACTTATACAAAATGCTTATTACCACAAAAAACAGATCAAGTTTGAATTTTGGTGGCGTCACTTTATCCGTTCTAGAGTTATGCCCCTTTACAAATGGAAAAATTGCTGAATTTTTTGTTTCCGTTCTTTAACTTTAGTTTGCCTCAACCAAATGTTATGAAACTTATACACAATGCTTTTTACCACAAAATACAGATCAAGTTTGAATTTTGGTGGCGTCACTTTAACAGTTCTAGAGTTATGCCCGTTTTCAAATGGAAAAATTCATCTGGAAAAATTGATGAATTTTTATACGCCCGTTTATGGGACGTATTATGGTATACCGTAGTCAGTCCGTCCATCCGTCCGTCTGTCTGTTCGTCCGTCGTCAACATGTCGGACGTTAACTTGAAAACGCTTCAACCAATTTGCATAAAACTTTGTTGAATTGTTCATATCTATTGATGTGAGCTCCCTTTCGTTTTTTTTTAAATTTAGATTTTACGTTTCTGAGTTATGGGGTTTTATTCATTAAAAAAGGGGGGATTTTCAAGTTTTCGGACAATAACTCAAAAATGCTTTCACCAATTTGCAAGAAACTATGGTCAATTGTTTATATCTATTGACATGAGCTCCCTTTTGATTTTTATAAATTTTAGATTTTATGTTTCCGAGTTATGGAGTTTTATTCATTAAAAAAAAGGGGGGATTTTTCGGACAATAACTCAAAAATGCTTTCAGCAGTTCTCATGAAACTTTGGAGAATTGTTTACATGTATATCTATTGATGTGAGCTCCCTTTCAATTTTTATAAATTTTAGATTTTACACTTCCGAGTTATGGAATTTTATTCATAAAAAGGGGTGATTTTCTAGTTCAAGGACAATACCTTTAAAGTGCTTTGAGCAGTTTTCATTAAACTTTGGTTACTTGTTTATATCAATTAAGATAACCTCCCTTTAGTTTTTCACAAATTTCTTATATGACATTGAGAAGTTATTGAACTTTATTCGTAATAAATGTGACAGGGCGTATCATGCGCTCATGGCGCAGCTGTTTATTCTTTTCTGTTCTCTAACTTAAGTTTGTTTCAACCCAAATGTTATGAAACTTATACACAATACTTATTACCACAAAACTCAGATCAGGTACACATTTGGGTAGTGTCACTTTTACCATTCTTCAGTTATGTCCCTTTATAACTTTATATGATATGCAAGCAGGTGCATCATTTGTGTCCCATGGACACATTCACCATTTATTTTTTCATCTTTCAGATAGAATTATTTGCCTAATTCATACATTTTTTTCTGCCAAGATATCTTATAAATATCTTGATGTGTGCCCATGGTTGTTTAAATGTTTGTACTGTTTCTGTATTTTGCCTTGATAGTGTTGTTCAATTGTTAGATGTTTTGTCTGTCATAGTCTTTAATTTGTTGATTTTTTGTATGCCTCCGCGCAAATATGTAGTAATGTCCATATCTTGCAAAGAACTACCTCAAACTTAGTTCTAGGAGGTGTCTCCTGCTCCTTGTTGAAGGCTTCATTGTGACTGAGAGGAAGAACTACAATAAAAGCACTGTTCCTTTGCTTTGGTTTTGTCAAGTGTGTGAAGGGATTTTGTATCTTCAAATATGACACCATATCCCTTGAATTTCATTAATATTTAATTCTGTGCTTAAAAACAATGCATGATATATAAAGTTAAGTCTGTTTTTAATTTGAAAGCCAGATTTCTAGACTTTACAGCTATCAAAAATAACAAAAGATGAAACCTAATTAAACTATAAATGTTTCTAAATCATCCAAAATTGTGATTATTTGCAGTGGAAAGAGCTGATTTTGTGCTGAGTTGCGGTTTGTTAGTGTATAAATTTTGGATTTCACTTATAGCAATGGTGAAGCATGTCTCAATAAGTAAATTATAGACATATTGTATACTTTTCACTTTCCATATCCTTTAGAATGTAATCAGTGAAAAATGAGAGAACATTTTAGGCAAGATAATTTAAGCCATTAGGCAATTAGAAATGATATGTCAATTAGATAGACAGCTGCATAGTAACAAAATCTGTGGTAATTTAAAGTTTTTTCTACTAAATCAATGACCATTGATTAAAATAGTCTGTTAAATATTCGCTGTTCAGTTTCTTCCTGTTGATTGAATGTAAAGGTCATGATCCTTCCCATTCTTTCAATTCCTACATTATTCATAAGAAGCCAGCGTAGATATTAAAAAAAAATCTAAAATTATGTCTTGTTCATATGAAGCTAGCATGAATATTTGTTTTGAATTCTAACAAATAATCTACTCTTAATTGTTATGTATTATATTTATTTTCATCTGAAAAGTAAAAATAATTGCAATGGTCTGTTTTACCTTAATTTGCAACCTTTAGAATTCTTTTCTCAAAATTCTAATATCCTTGACCTCTGACAGGCACAAATTGGAGTCACTGAAATAAAACAATACCTTAAAAATTGCTTGTATTTTTTATGTTGAAACAGCAAATATTTTAAGTCCCAATTTGATTAAGAATAATTAAAGAAAAAGAAAAATTCATTTTAAAATCCCAGACTTACCGAAATATTATTTATTACAGAAAAGAAAGTAAATAGTATGACGACAGAGGAGCTGGTATCTGATGTCACTAGTCACGTCAACTCTCACGATGATTACGAGGGCGAGATTACAAGGTAAATAGGTCACGTCAACTCTCACGATGATGATTACGAGGGTGAGATTACAAGGTAAATAGGTCATGTCTACTCTCACAATGATGATAACGAGGGTGAGATTACAAGGTAAATAGGTCATGTCAACTCTCACGATGATGATTACGAGGGCGAGATTACAAGGTAAATAGGTCCTGTAAACTCAACGTCACTTGTTGATTTTGACAGGTACATTATATTGATATGTCCAATCAATTCATTATACCCCCCTTTAAAAAAGTGGGGTATACTGTTTTACCTCTGTCTGTCCGTCCATCCGTCAGTCCATCCATCAGTCAGTCCGTCCGTCCGTCCGTCCGTCCGTCCCTCCCATGAATATTTTCGTCACATCTTTCTCAGGAACTACATTACAAAGATTTCTGAAATTTGGTTTCAGGGTTTATATAAGTCATCTATACCGTGTGATGCGTTTTCAGATTCATCACTCGACAACTTCCTGTTTACCGAAATATTTGGGCGGGGTATCATTAGTGAGCAGTAGCTCGCAGTTTCACTTGTTTGTCAAAATCTCTAGGATTGTGGGTAACTTCATTGTTTGTACACCAAATTTAAAATGATATGCCAAGGTGTTGGACATCCATTGCTTAGTATGTTGTTAACCAATCACAAAAGTTGTGTTGTATTTTGAAAATATATCCCAGAATGCATTACATTCTAAAATGAAGTATTACAAAGGTAAGTTATTTAAGCTAGTCATTTCAGCTAGTATTAAATATGATAGTGAAAGAAAAAAAAACTAGCATTGTGTAGTAAATGCATGCATATATTTGTAGTTACAGTTTTCTTTCACAAGATAAAATATTTCAGCCATTAAGATCCGGTTTATAATCAAATGACATTTGAGAATCTACAAGGTCAAAAACCATTTTAAAATACAAACATCTCAAAAATGATGTACGTTTGTGGGGAAAATATCTAATTACATAGTAAAGAGTTATAACTAAAATATCATTTTATTTTTGCATTTAAAAATAAAATGATATTTTAGTTAATTACAATGAAATGGCATGATATTTGAGCAGTCATATCAAGTTTTTAAAAAATGAAGTAGATTGCAAGCATTCAAGAGTTGGAGCGGATTCCATACAGTAACAATGCTTGTCTTTAATTTGGGAACAAAGTGTGAGTGCTAGTTCAAAAATTGTAGACAGTCATGCAACAGGAAACATGGATATTTCTTTATTTTACTAAATGACCTTTAGTAAACTGCCCAGCTTGTCCATCAAAAGTGAAACCCAAGTAGAAATTCCTTTAATGGGTATTGGAGTTGTGTCCCTTAGAAAATGATAATGAGGCTAATTCTTATTAATTGGAAAGCTTACAAATGAGGTAGTATAATCATTTGGAGTGGCATGTATCTTGTAACATTGTTAACTATACAACTGCTTGCTCAGATGTGGTCTATATATGTGTTCAGTAATGTGTGCATTACATTTGTGTGTAATTGGAGAGAAGGGAATCTTACATTAACACACACGTCTTTTCAGACATTTCTATCGCCGCGATATAGCCTTGTTGTGCGTAAAGCAACCAACAATCAATCAATCAATCAGACATTTCTACACATTTTTTTATTATTTCAGAATTCAATGTAAAGTTTAACCTTTTCAAAGATTTTATTTAAAATACTATTTAGAAATTTAGCGACATGGAATAAACATTTGATCTAATATTGATGTCATTACAGAAAAACTTATAAAAAGCTTATTGATTTAAATTGATTCATATGAAATATCATGTTGTGTGTGCAAATGTAATTGTAATGAGCGCAAATGTAATGCATCTTCTGTAATAACTGAATTTATTATGAAGTAAACCATTGTAAACTGGAATATATACTAGTCTATCGTGATTGTTACCTTCTTTTAAATAAAGGGGCAACATTTTTTGATTGTTACCCTTCTTTTGAATAAGGGGCAACATTTGGTTGTTTTTTTTTGACTGCTAAGAAAAATCAAATTTTAATATTTAGTGTTGTAAATGATTTGAAATTTTATATTTGAATCCTTGATTGACATCATTAAAAATTGATGTTGTTGGGTTGCTTTCTTATTTACATGTTATCCCACATCTCCTCTTAGTTATATAAGTGTCAAGAACAACTGATGATTTCCTAAATTTAGTACTGATATTATTTTTCATATAACATTTCAGAGGAGATATTTTATGTATAATAAAGAGCAATAGAGTGCTCCTTAGCACAGAGGAGATATTTCAGATATTAAAATATTAGATTTCAGAGGAGATATTTTATGTGTAATACAGTGCACCTTTTGCTGAAGGGAATGTTTGATAAAGGGAGATAAATTGCACAAATGTTTAGCTTTTAGTGTTGTCTGTCTTGTGTACTCCCAGTGTTATGTCTGTTTTATGTTTTGTGATCATTTGATGGCCAATGTTAGAATTGAATTTTTAGAAGTAAAAATTTAAATTTGAAATTGTTTGAGTTATCTATTACCATAAATTTCTGATTTTATATTAATTATTAAACTAAATATCACTGAAATTAAAGAAAATTTAAAAAATAAACATTTATTATTGCACGTCAAGGATAATTGCATGCTTGTTGCATGATACTGGTAAAGTTCAACTATAATTCTATTCTTAAATGCATGACTAAGAATTATTGAAAAAGAAAAAAAACCTAAGTAAACACTAAAAAAGATGTTATATTTATTCATCAGTAAAATTGAATTGATGGTGAAAATTTGTTTTGGTAATTAAAGAAGAGTTATTAAAAATGAAAATTTTGTTCATGTAGTCCATCCAGAATACCTGTGCGGACACTTAAAGCTGAAAAACGCATGCAGGATCGTCTCGAACAGGAAGGACTTGAAGCGCCATCTACAGAAGACAAAAAATTATCTCCTGCTGAAGAGAGGGCGCTCCAAGCAGAGAAAAGGGCAGCATGGCGTGCCGCCAGGTGTGGCTTTTAAGTTGTTGTGATCTTAGAAATTGAGATTTGGTGAACTGATTAAGAGCTTTATCATAAATAATTACATTATTGCTACTAAGTAACAGCTTCAATTATAAGGCATAAAAATACTTTATTAATTAACAGAAATTTTCTCACCAAAACATGAACATGTGCTCGGAATTTTTTTCTGTTATTATTTTAAAGGATAAATTCAGTTTAACTTAAAAAGAAAAAGAACAAATCCGGCACATTTTCATAAAAATAATAAAATCTTAATATATATATAAGTCTTTCTAATGTCACAAATGATCAATGTGTGCTTGTATCTGCAAGATTTTCATCTACATTGTTCTGTTTTTGTAAAGTGATTCTGGGGTGGGGAGGATGTTAAGATTTACTGGGCATGAAGAAAAAATTACTTTATAAAGTACATGTGACAATTTATATATTTAGAAATAAGAGTTTCTCAACAGCTATGATATCATTATAGAATTTTCAAATAGTCACTCAGTCTCTCATTTATAATCAAAATTTCTGTCTAGACGTAACAGTTATTGGATCAACTTGAATGAAAATCTTGCATGATTGTAATACTATATCCTCTGTGTTTAGTTTGCTAACAACACTTATAACACTAACTACACAATTTAACACTTAATATACATGTGTAACTAGAAACTCAGTATTGCACATTTGTAGCTAACAAAGTCTGTCTAGATCAATAATATCAGAAGTCTTATGACCTGTAGTATTGCAACTCACCTTGTTGCTGTTTCAGAAGTCTAGGTTTCAAGGACAAAGTGAACTTTATACATATGACTTAGCACCTGTTGTCAATGTATGTTAAGTGCTTCTTTCAGATTGAGGCACACATGTCTGATAATGCATTAAGATGGGGAAGGATATCTTAAAGGGTAAAAATCCACTGAAACAGGTTCAGATTTTGTAGGAAATCACCACTGAGACAATGTACCAAATGGGATACATTAAATTATTAACATTCACAGGAACAGGTCATGGTTTTATAGGAAATCTCCTCTTAGAAACTATACCACATACCATGCATCTGAAGTCTGACCTTGATCGTGTCTGACCATGACCTCATATTCAAATAATTGATTTTTATGCCCCCGCTGTAGTGGAGGGGGCATTAAGTTTTACCCTTGTATGTACGTACGTACGTCCCAAAGTTGGTTTCCATTCTCTAACTTTAGTTTGCCTCAACCAAATGTTAAGAAACTTATACAAAATGCTTGTTACCACAAAACGCAGATCAAGTTTGAATTTTGGTGGCGTCACTTTACTTGTTCTAGAGTTATGCCCTTTACAAATGGAAAAATTGCTGAATTTTTCGTTTCCGTTCTCTAACTTTAGTTTGCCTCAACCAAATGTTATGAAACTTATACACAATGCTTATTACCTCAAAATAAAGATCAAGTTTGAATTTTGGTGGGGTCACTTTAACTGTTCTAAGGTTATGCCCCTTTACAAATGGAAAAATCGCTAAATTTTTCGTTTCCGTTCTCTAACTTAAGTTTGCCTCAACCAAATGTTATGAAACTTATACATAATACTTATTACCACAAAACTCGGATCAAGTACAAATTTTACCATTCTTCAGTTATGTCCCTTTATAGATTTATATGATATGCAAGCGGGGACATCATCTGTGTCCCATGGACACATTCCCCATTTATTTGGAAACATTTTCATATCAAACCATGTACAATGCAATTCTAAAACAACCTTTCTAGCACAACATAGGTTTTGTACCTTGTTTCCTTCATATAAATGTTGAATATCTTGAAACAGCTCAGATCCAAAATGTTAATCCATATTTATATATATATATTTATAATCCAAACAAGTTGGAAGGATTACACTTTCATTTTTTGTTGGAAGATTTCCACCCATTAAGCCATGAATGAGTTTGATAGTTCGAAAAAATTATATGGGGGACATGTTTTAAGATCCTCTTTAAATTTGGATGAAATTATCAAAGATCAAAATATCCCATATTAATTTATATTGCCATGATAGGGCCTGGATTTACATGGAAGCTTATTAAAAATTCGTGAAGTTATCTTACTGCAAAACAATATATATTTTGCATGAAAAATTGAACTTGTGCAAGATTGTGACTTAGATCCTCTGGTTTAATTTGTACAACAGAATGTTAAAGATCATCATGATTTTAATCAGTCCACTGCAAGAAAAGGACAAACTTGCTAGTGGTTATCTTCATGTAGCACTGTTCAGTCAATCAAACAATGGGATGACATTTCATTCTCTTTTTCCTTAGATATACAGTCAAACCTGTATTAAGCAGTCACTCATGGGAAGTATCAAAAGTGACCGCTCAAGAGAGGTGACCTTTTATATGAGGGTTGGAAAAAAATTCCAATTCCAACATCACACGTGGCCGGGATGGGGGCAAATTGGTTGAGTGTTTTCAATCGAAAGAGTTATCGTTTGTACGAGTAGACAAATAAAAAATGGAGTATTTCGACGCTCTTGTTTGAAGATAACATTTGAAATAGTAAATAATCGTGGAGAAATAAGTTGATAATACGGTTTTCAATGTAGACTGAAAGGAGTGGAACACTAGAAATAACCTCCTACTGCGTGATCTTGGTTGATAATGGGTTCTGATTCACATTTTGGCCTCTATACTAAACATATATTTTGCGTTATTAAGATATTTGCTTGTTAAAAACATGAAAATGACTGTTGTTAAAAGGTGAAATGACGATTTTGTATGAAAATTAGGTGACTGCTGACAGAGTTAAACAGGTGATCGCTGAAAAGAGTTAATTTATATACAGAAAACATTTGGGAGGGTTTGAAAGTGATTGTTAGAGGCAGGAGACTGCTGAAACGAGGTGACCGTTAAGGCAGGTTTGACTGTAACTTGAAAAAGTCAAAGTTTAGCTAAAATAAGGTATTTGTTTTTTTCTTTAAGATTATTTCAATTTTTGTCATGTTGGGGCCCTTTGCAGCTCACTATATGGTATGGGTTTTGCTCTTTGATATAGATCCTACCACATCTTCTTATTAGTCCCCTACCAACGAAGTCGATGGGGACTTTAGGGTTGCACTCCATCCATCTGTCCGTCTGTCCATCCGTCAGTCCGGCAAATCAGCTTTCCACACTTTTTTTCTTCATTCTTGAAGATATTGATTTGATATTTGGTATATAGTTTTATTATGACAAGTTATAGATCAAGTACGAATTTTGTTCCAGTCTGATGATTTAGTCCAGAGTCTGGACCATATCTAATGTTAGAGTACTATGTTAAACCATATTTCTGTACAAAGGGAGACAACTCATTTTTATACGACCGCAAAAATTAAAAATTTTTTGGTCGTATATTGGTATGACGTTGGCGTCGTCGTCGTCGTCGTCATCGTCTGGCGTCGTCCGAAGACACATTGGTTTTGGCACTCTAACTTTAGTTTAAGTGAATGGATCTCCATGAAATTTTACCATAAAGTTCAATACCACGAAAGGAAGGTTGGGATTGATTTTGGGGGTTATGGTACCAACAGTTAAGGAATTAGGGGCCAAAAAGGGGCCAAAAATACGCATTTTTGTAACTTCCAGACAATAACTTGTGTGTAAGTGTATGGATCTCTCTGACATTGTACCACAAGGTTCCATATCACAAAGGAAAGGCTGTAATTGATTTTGGGGGTAATTGCCTCAAAATTTTAGGAATTAGGGGCCAAAAAAGGGGCAAAAAACAAGCATTTTTCTAGTTTCATGACAATAACTTGTGTGTAAGTGTTTGGATATTTCTGAAATTGTACTACAAGGTTCCATATCACAAAGGGAAAGCTGGAATTGAGTTTGGGGGTAATTGCCCGAAACGTTTAGGAATTGGGGGCCAAAAAGGGGCCAAAAATAAGCATTTTTCTAGTTTCCAGACAATAACTTGTGTTCAAGTGTATGGATCTCTCTGAAATTGTACTGCAAGGTACCATACCACAAAGGGAAGGCTGGGATTGAGTTTGGGGGTGATGAATCATAAGGGGGTTCAAAAAATTTGGGGGGGGGGATTTTTTTTTTTTCTTTTTTTTTCTTTTTTTCCTTTTTTTTTTCTTTTAAAATTTTCTATTTTAAGTTGGTTATTTCTGATTAATATTTAAAAGCAAATAATAATGATATGGTAGGAGATACACACCAAACAGGATGTGTAAATTATTATCTAATAAGTATTGTGCAATAGCAAGAAATTTTCAATTGCACAGTATTGCACAATAGCAAGAAATCTTCAATTGCACAGTATTGCGCAATAGCAAGAAATCTTCAATTGCACAGTATTGCGCAATAGCAAGAAATATCCAATAGCACAATATTGCGCAATAGCAAGAAATTGTCAATTGTACAGTATTGCGCAATAGCAAGAAATATTCAATTGCACAGTATTGTGCAAAAGAAGATACTTCGTATAAATTGCTTATTTCTTGATCAATTTCAATGGGGTTTTATTCTTGAATTCTTGGGGTTCTTTAATATGCTGAATCTAACCGTGTATTAAGTTTTTGGATTTTGGGCCCCGTTTTTAAATTGGTCCACATTGAGGTCCAAAGGGTCCAAAATTTAACTTTGTTTGATTTCATCAAAAATTGAATTATTGGGGTTCTTTGATATGCTGAATTTAACCGTGTATTTAGATTCTTAATTTTTGGTTCCGTTTTCAAATTGGTCTACATTAAGGTCCAAAGGGTCCAAAATTAAACTTAGTTTGATTTTAACAAAAATTGAATTTTTAGGGTTCTTTGATATGCTGAATCTAAACATGTATTTAGATTTTTGATTATGGGCCCAGTTTTTAAGTTGGTCCAAATCGGGGTCCAAAATTAAACTTTGTTTGATTTCAACAAAAATTGAATATATGGGGTTCTTTGATATGCTGAATCTAACCATGTATTTAGATTTTTGATTTTTGGGCCCCGTTATCAACTTTGTCCACATTGAGGTCAAAAGGGTCCAAAATTTAACTTTGTTTGATTTCATCAAAAATTGAATTATTGGGGTTCTTTGATATGCCAAATCTAACCGTGTATTTAGATTCTTAATTTTTGGTTCCGTTTTCAAATTGGTCTACATTAAGGTCCAAAGGGTCCAAAATTAAACTTAGTTTGATTTTAACAAAAATTGAATTTTTAGGGTTCTTTGATATGCTGAATCTAAACATGTATTTAGATTTTTGATTATGGGCCCAGTTTTCAAGTTGGTCCAAATCGGGGTCCAAAATTAAACTTTGTTTGATTTCATCAAAAATTGAATTCTTGGGGTTCTTTGATATGCTGAATCTAACCATGTATTTAGATTTTGGATATTGGACCATAATAGGTGAATGTCCAATTTAAAATTTTTAAGTTCTTAGGCCACATTCATTCTGTGTCAGAAACCTATGCTGTGTCAAATATTTAATCACAATCCAAATTCAGAGCTGTATCAAGCTTGAATGTTGTGTCCATACTTGCCCCAACTGTTCAGGGTTCGACCTCTGCGGTCGTATCAAGCTGCGCCCTGCGGAGCATTTTATTTAAAAGACATTCTTGTTAAATTATATGAAGTATTTTTTGGCAGGTTTGTTTGTTATTTAGTATAAACTAATTTCTAAATTCTATATATATAAAAAAATAATTACGACGAGAAATCCTTTAATAAGATAATAATCTATTTTTATTAATGTATATATATTTCAATACACTATTGTGTAGATAAAAGTTGTTGACATTTTATAGATAAGTTACAAATCTATATTAGTTTGTGACAAATGAAAGAAAAAATATTTGGAACTATTTATTATATTTGATTATAATTTGAAAATAGATATACACTGTATTACATCATATCTAATTTTAGAAAACTATTAATCATATCTAATGTTTTTTATACGACCGCAAAAAAATTTTGTGGTAGTATATTGGTATGACGTTGGCGTCGTCGTCGTCGTTGTCCGAAGACACATTGGTTTTCGCACTCTAACTTTAGTTTAAGTGAATGGATCTCTATGAAATTTTACCATAAGGTTCAATACCACAAAAGGAAGGTGGGGATTGATTTTGGGGGTTATGGTACCAACAGTTAAGGAATTAGGGGCCAAAAATAAGCATTTTTGTAACTTCCAGACATAACTTGTGTGTTAGTATATGGATCTCTCTGACATTGTACCACAAGGTTCCATATCATAAAGGGAATGCTGGGATTGATTTTAGGGGTAATTGCCTCAAATGTTAGGAATTAGGGGCCAAGAAGGGGCAAAAAACAAACATTTTTCTAGTTTCATGACAATAACTTGTGTGTAAGTGTATGGATCTCTCTGACATTGTACCACAAGATTCCATATCACAAAGGGAATGCTGGGATTGATTTTGGGGGTAATTAATTGCCTCAAAATTTTCGGAATTAGGGGCCATAAAGGGGCAAAAAACAAGCATTTTTCTAGTTTCAGGACAATAACTTGTGTGTAAGTGTATGGATCTTTATGAAATTGTACTACAAGGTTCCATGTCACAAAGGGAAAGCTGGGTTTGAGTTTGGGGGTAATTGCCCTAAACGATTAGGAATTTGGGACCAAAAAGGGGCCAAAAAAACAAGCATTTTTCTAGTTTCCAGACAATAACTTGTGTTCAAGTGTATGGATCTCTCTGAAATTGTACTGCAAGGTACCATACCACAAAGGGAAGGCTGGGATTGAGTTTGGGGGTGATGAATCATAAGGGGGTTCAAAAAATTGGGGGGGGGGGGGATTTTTTTTTCTTTTTTTTTTCTTTAAAATTTTCCATTTTAAATTGGTTATTTCTGATTTATATATAAAAGCAAATAATAATATGGTTTGAATAGGTAAATTAAATTTTTTTAAGTTCTTAGACCACACTCATTCTGTGTCAGAAACCTATGCTGTGTCAAATATTTAATTACAATCCAAATTCAGTGCTGTATCAAGCTTGAATGTTGTGTCCATACTTGCCCCAACTGTTCAGGGTTCGACTTCTGCGGTCGTATCAAGCTGCGCCCCAGAGGAGCATTTTATTCACTCATATAATCAGTTTTCCACACTGTTTTTAGTCATGCTTGAAGATATTGACATGATATTTACTTTTTGTTTACACCATGACAAGTTATAGAACAAGTTAGCATTTTGTTCCAGTAAAATTAATTTTTACCCGGTAGGGACTATGTATTGCCATGCAATACTCTCAGAATGCTTGTTTTTAATTCAATTTGTGATATGAAATTATTTTGCTCAGGCTGGTGTTTATTTAAATTCTGATGATGTGTCAAATCAGTGATATCAGTAGAATCACTCCACATTCTTATCTGGTGTCATTTATAATATTCGTATAAATACACAGTTGCGCCAAGTTGAAATGTTGTTAAATATTATGCCCGGTGTTGGGAGAGTGCCATGCTGTTTGCATCTTAAGAATCATGGCAACAACTCTATGAGGTGGCCCTTTTTATACGAGCGCCAAAAAATTTTGTGGTCGTATATTGGTATGACGTTGGCGTCGTCGTCGTTGTCCGGCGTCGTCGTCCGAAGACACATTGGTTTTCGCACTCTAACTTTAGTTTAAGTGAATGGATCTTTTTGAAATTTGACCATAAGGTTAAATACCACAAAAGGAAGGTTGGGATTGATTTTGGGGGTTAAGGTACCAACAGTTAAGGAATTAGGGGCCAAAAAGGGGCCAAAAATAAGCATTTTCTAGTTTCCAGACAATAACTGTGGAACGGTGTATGGATCTCTCTGAAATTATTCTACAAGTTTCCATACCACAAAGGGATGGTTAGGATTTGCTTTGGGGGGTTATGGCTCAAACCGTTTAGAAATTAGGGGCAAAAAAGGGGGAAAAACAAGGTTGTCCTGGTTAATGGACAAATACTTTAGTACAAAACATAATTTAAAGCAGTGTAAGGGAGATAAATCAAATACATCATTGAAATTATCTCCCTTACACTGCTTTTAAATTATGTATAAAGTAATGGTTAATGAACAATAAAGATAATTTAAAACAGTGTAAGGGAGGTAATCCAAATACAACGTTTTGGTTACTTCCCTTACACTGCTTTTAAATTATGTTTAAAGAAATGCATATTTATAAAGGAAGACCAGTAAAAATATCTGCAAATGTTGCATCTTTTTTTTTTACCAAAAAATCCATATGAATGATTTGACACTATATTTTTAATTCTATTATAAAATAGATTAAGTTAGCACTATGGTAAATTTAAATGGGTAATTATGGTTGCCAACTCCATTGGAAATTTGAATTGAGATTATGACCATATCTTGAGGGAAAGAATTTTTTTAAGGGAAAAAAGGGGGGGGGGGGATAAAAAGAAATTGTGGGGGGCAATTTTTTCTCATTTCACATTTCAGAAATTAAAAAGAATTATTCCTCAAATATTATTTTTTTTTCAAATTTCAAATATTGAAAAATTTCAAGAAGTAATCTTTAATTGCACAGTATGGCGCATAAGATTTGTATAATCTTTGATCACATTTATTTATTTGTTATGCCGAATCTAACAGTGTATTTAGATTTTTAATTTTGGGTCCAGTTTTCAAATTGGTCTACATTAAGGTCCAAAGGGTCCAAAATTAAACTTTGTTTGATTTTAACAAAAATTGAATTCTTAGGGTTCTTTGATATGCTGAATCTAAACATGTATTTAGATTTTTGATTATGGGCCCAGTTTTCAAGTTGGTCCAAATCGGGGTCCAAAATTAAACTTTGTTTGATTTCAACAAAAATTGAATATATGGGGTTCTTTGATATGCTGAATCTAACCATGTATTTAGATTTTTGATTTTTGGGCCCCGTTATCAATTTGTCCACATTGAGGTCAAAAGGGTCCAAAATTAAACTTTGTTTGATTTCATCAAAAATTGAATTATTGGGGTTCTTTGATATGCCGAATCTAACCGTGTATTTAGATTCTTAATTTTTTGGTTCCGTTTTCAAATTGGTCTACATTAAGGTCCAAAGGGTCCAAAATTAAACTTAGTTTGATTTTAACAAAAATTGAATTCTTAGGGTTCTTTGATATGCTGAATCTAAACATGTATTTAGATTTTTGATTATGGGCCCAGTTTTCAAGTTGGTCCAAATCGGGGTCCAAAATTAAACTTTGTTTGATTTCAACAAAAATTGAATAAATGGGGTTCTTTGATATGCTGAATCTAACCATGTATTTAGATTTTTGATTTTTGGGCCCCGTTATCAACTTTGTCCACATTGAGGTCAAAAGGGTCCAAAATTAAACTTTGTTTGATTTCATCAAAAATTGAATTCTTGGGGTTCTTTGATATGCTGAATCTAACCATGTATTTAGATTTTGGATATTGGACCATAATAGGTGAATGTCCAATTTAAAATTTTTAAGTTCTTAGACCACATTCAATCTGTGTTAGAAACCTATGCTGTGTCAAATATTTAATCACAATCCAAATCCAAAGATGTATCAAGCTTGAATGTTGTGTCCATACTTCCCCCAACTGTTCAGGGTTCGACCTCTGTGGTCGTATCAAGCTGCGCCCTGCGGAGCATTTTATTTAAATTGGTCTACATTAAGGTCCAAAGGGTCCAAAATTAAACTTAGTTTGATTTTAACAAAAATTGAATTCTTGGGGTTCTTTGATATGCTGAATCTAAACATGTGTTTAGATTTTTGATTATGGGCCCAGTTTTCAAGTTGGTCCAAGATAGGGTCCAGTATTTAAACTTTGTTTGATTTCAACAAAAATTGAATATATGGGTTCTTTGATATGCTGAATCTAAACATGTATTTAGATTTATGATTATGGGCCCAGTTTTAAAGTTGGTCCAAATTGGGGTCCAAAATTAAACTTTGTTTGATTTCAACAAAAATTGAAAATATGAGGTTCTTTGATATGCTGAATCTAACCATGTATTTAGATTTATTATTTGTGGGCCTTGCTATCAAATTGGTTCATATTGAGGTCAAAGGGGTCCAAAATTAAACTTTGTTTGATTTCATCAAAAATTTAATTATTGGGGTTCTTTGATATGCCAAATCTAACCGTGTTTTTAGATTTTTAATTTGGGTCCCGTTTTTTAAATTGGTCTTCATTGAGGTCCAAAGGGTCCAAAATTAAACTTAGTTTGATTTTATCAAAAATTGAATTCTTGGGGTTCTTTGATATGCTGAATCTTAACATGTGTTTAGATTTTTGATTATGGGCCCTGTTTTCAAGTTGGTCCAAGTTGGGGTCCAAAATTAAACTTTTTTTGATTTCAACAAAAATTGAATATATGGGGTTCTTTGATATGCTGAATCTAACCATGAATTTAGATTTTTTATTTGTGGGCCCCGCTATCAAATTGGTTCATATTGAGGTCAAAAGGGTCCAAAATTAAACTTTGTTTGATTTCATCAATAATTGAATTATTGGGGTTCTTTGATATTCCAAATCTAACCGTGTATTTAGATTTTTAATTTTAAGTCCCGTTTTTTAAATTGGTCTACATTAAGGTCCAAAGGGTCCAAAATTAAACTTAGTTTGATTTTAGCAAAAATTGAATTCTTGGGGTTCTTTGATATGCTGAATCTAAACATGTGTTTAGATTTTTGATTATGGGCCCAGTTTTCAAGTTTGTCCAAGTTGGGGTCCAAAATTAAACTTTGTTTGATTTTAACAAAAATTGAATATATGGGGTTCTTTGATATGCTGAATCTAACCATGTATTTTGATTTTGGACATTGGACCATAATAGGTAAATTAAAAAAATTCAAGTTCTTAGATCACATTCTTTCTGTGTCAGAAACCTATGCTGTGTCAAATATTTAATAACAATCCAAATTCAGAGCTGTATCAAGCTTGAATGTTGTGTCCATACTTGCCCCAACTGTTCAGGGTTCGACCTCTGCGGTCGTATCAAGCTGCGCCCCAGCGAAGCATTTTATTGACCTGTTGTAATGCAACATTTCTGCCCACTGTATCCTCATTTTCCAGTGTCTGTCCAAATATAGGCCCTGCATCTTTTGGATTCATTATTATTCGTGGGATACCAATTTTCATGGATTTCGTGGGTACAGATGAACCACGAATTTAAATGTTCAACAATTTATGAATTTTCTATAGGCTTGTATGCAGACTGTGGCAAAACCTTGAAATCAAATATCCACGAAAATGTAAGTATTCCTCAATCATTGAAAATTGGTACCCACGAAAATAAATGAAACTACAGTATGCATGATGTATTTGCCACTGGATGCTAAACAGTCAATATCCATAATGTTGAATAAGACTTCATAGCAGTGGCTAAAAAAATATTTTATGACCTGCCTCGAGAAGAACTGGGCATTAAGGTTTACCCTTGTCTGTCTGTACATATGTCTTGAAATTTGGTTTCTGTTCTCTTAACTTTAGTTTGCCTCAACAAAATATTATATAACTTACACACAATGCTTATTAGCAACAAAAACAGATCAAGTTTGAATTTGGGTTGTGATCCTTTCACCTTTCTTGTGTTATGCCCTTTATAAATGAAAAAAAATGCTGAATTCATAGTACATTGACTCATGCATATTTACAAGCAGAGGCATCTGTTTCACATGGACACATTCTTCTTTTAAGTTTTTTTAGCTCTATATAAATGGTAAATATGAATTTGATTTCGTTGATATAGAATGAAGTCATTAGAAGTTGATGCCATGAAAGCAGAAGCTGTGATTGCCAGGGCCCAGGAACTTAAGAAAAATACTGCTGTAGAACTTGCCTTTGCAGGTAAGATTTGTTTTGAATCTCATCCAACATTCATTCCTCTGTCAACATTAAATTTTTTCTTTCACTTTTGGCTTTAAAAACCTGCAAAGTTACCCTCTATATGGTAGCTTTACTGTGCAGGCATACTTTTTCAATGAGTTTATCTATCTTGATATTATATGTTAAACAATATTGAATGAAAAAGGAATTTTTGTAAGAATTTTAAGGAAAGGAGAAACAATTATATTAATGCTTAAGAGATACAAAGATTTTGAATTGAGAGGATGATGGGGATTCGTTAAAATGATGTATGTTCTTATTCTGTAATAATGAAAAGTATACTTCACCCACCATGAATTACCAGAAATCACTGATGAAAATCACAGCCAAAATGAAGTTTAACTGAATCACTTTGTGGGTACTGTATTTGCTATTTGCCTTTGTAAGCATTAACCCTAAAAAAAAATCCAGAAAATGCAAAATTTAGTGTGCAGACATCATCTGGAAAATTATCACTCCATATCTGAAGTGTCACATGTTTTTGTTTTGTATTTTTCAGAAGAGGAAGAAAATAAATTGAATCAGAATGGAGAAAATTCTGTAAGTTTTGTATTAGAAATTTGTATATTTTACCCATAACCTTTATACTTGCTAGTAGTAATAACAATGTTTGCTCTGTACTAATTATATCTGTATTCATGGATGGAAATTTTATGTAAGATTCGAGATTTACAGTCTTTGAGAAATTTAATGTATCTATAATTCTGTACTAACATTGAGGATTTCTGAATCCCTTATTTTCGATTCACATCAAGAAAATCTACAAAATTGAAATTTATCTGTCTACATACATGCAACTTGTGTAAAAAGGTTTTGAAAAAAACAAGAATGTTGAATGGCTTGATACATATTTTCCAAATGAGGTCCTGAAACTATTAGCTCTATAATACAATACTAACTGTACTAACACTGGTTTCCAGAAATGTTTACCTTTCTATGCTAACCTCGTTGTACAAACCAAAGAGGGGGATACCAGAGTGAAAGAAAGTTCACAAGTACTTGATGAAAAAGTTTCTAAGAGAACTATGGAAGTTGTAGATGAAAAAACGGGAAAGAAAACTCTTAGAACTTTTGAAGTTAGTGAAAAAATAATTGAACATGAGGTATAAATTTGTAGTATTTGGGCTTGATAGAGTATTGCTGTTTTGTAGCTTGATTGCTTCCCTTTATTCAAATTTCCTGCATGCAGAAGGAATGTGTTAGCATAAAGAATACAACATTAGCTCATTAAATTGCAGTTGATAACTACTATTAAAACTGCTATTATTTGATTATTTTTACCCATAGAACCCTTAAGATTTGGTCTGTGGGCAAATTTAGATCCAATTCTTATGTTAAAAGATTTTCGTTGTTTATTTGGTGTAGAGCTTTTGGCGTTTCAGTAATACTTTGAATTTTGTGGTGCATGGATCTGTTGTAAGTACTGTAATTTATATGTAGAAGTTTGATGTACAGTAATAGTATTTCATCATTTAGATTACCGCTATTTATAATAGTTTGTGTCACAGTACTTTTAAGTTGATAAATCCTTAAAACACAAAAAGAACAAAACAAAAAATTGTCTAGTTTATGGTAAGGGCTGTCCTATTAAAACATACATCTAAAGTCCATACTTTAATATATATATATTATATATATACAAAATAGTAAAAAAATGGAAAAAAAACATATCCCTGCTTTTACGAGAGGGTAAACTGGTTTACTTCTGCCTGCCTATCTAATTGTCCATTACAAGTTTTAACTACAAATCACAACTTTTGTGTATTTGATACAAATCTTCATATAGGTAAGCTATAATGTACACTGCATGGTCAGGCCAAACCAATAATCTGCTTCCTGTTCGACACATCCACTCATTTTCTATGAATGTGATGCACATGTAGAAAATTGTCCACCCACTTCTCTCTCTCAACAACTACAAATCACAGCTTCATGACATCTTGTAACAAGCTTCCCGTAGGTAAGCAATACCTTGTGATGCATTTTAAGATCCATAACTTTCTACTACTTGTTAAAAAAGAAAGGATCGAGATGGAAGAAATAAAGTAAAATGTCCAATCAAATACTTGGATGGATGTCTTCTTGTTTTTTTTTGTCGAGCCTGCGACTTTTGTCGCAAAAGCGAGACATAGCGCTCCTACATTCCGTCTGCGGCGTCCATAAATATTCACTCTGTGGTTAAAGTTTTTCAAATTTTAATAACATTCTTAAACTATCCTGCATTTCAACCAAACTTGGACAGAAGCTTGTTTATGATCATAAGATAGTATCCAGAAGTAAATTTTGTAAAAAAAAATCCTGTTTATCCATATTTTACTCATAAATGGACTTAGTTTTTCTGCCAGTTAACATTACATTCACTCTGTGGTTAAAGTATTTCAAATTTTAATAACTTTCTTAAGCTATCCTAGATTTGTACCAAACTTGGACAGAAGCTTGTTTATAATCATAAGATAGTATTCAAAAGAAATTTTGTAAAAATTTATTTCCTGTTTTTCCGTATATTACTTATAAATGGACTTAGTTTTATTTCAGTTAACATTATGTACAGTCTGCAGTTAAAGTTTTTATACGCCTGTCAAATTTTTGATGGGACGTATTATGGTATACAAATGTCCGTCCGTCTGTCCATCTGTCCGTCTGTCTGTCCGGCGTAAACATGTCGCACTGTAACTTGAGAATGACTTATCCAAATTTCATGAAACTTAACATAGTTGTTTCTTATGATGGTCAAACGATCTATACTTTTTGGTGAAAATAAGATTAAAACTTTTTGAGTTACAGGACTTAGTAACTAAAACAGGTGTGTGTTTTTTTTCACATGTCGCGCCGTATCTCAAAAACAATTTATGATTATTGCTTAAAACTTTACACACTTCTTAGTTATATTAATCTTAAGATCTGTATACTTTTTGGTGATGATTCAAAATTTTATTTTAGTGATATTGAGTATTTTGTTAAAAAAGGGGGAGAGGTTTTTCACATGTCGCGCCATTCTCAAAAAAGGTTTATGATTATTGCTTAAAACTTTACACACTTCTTAGTTATATTAACCTTAAGATCTGTATACTTTTTGGTGATGATTCAAAATTTTATTTTTGAGTTATTGAGTATTTTGTAAAAAAAGGGGGAGGGGTTTTTCACATGTTGCGCCGTATCTCAAAAACGATTTATGATTATTGCTTAAACTTTTACACACTTCTTAGTTATATTAATCTAAAGATCTGTATACTTTTTGGTTTTGATTCAAAATTTTATTTTAGAGATATTGAGTTTTTTGTAAAAAAAAAGGGGGGGTTTTCGCATGTCACGCCGTTTGTCAGAAACTATTTATGCTTATTGCATAAAAATTCACACACAAGACGACAGGCGTATCATGCGCTCATGGTGCAGCTGTTTATTAAAACATTTATTAGATTCATAAACCTTCTTGGAATTTTACCAAACTTGAACAGAACTTCTTACAATCAAAAGATAGTATCTAGTTGAAAATTTTTAATAATTTTTTCCCCATTTTTGTTGAGCCTGCGACTAACAGCAAAAGTAGGCAAGAGATTGGGTTCCGCGTAATCCTTACGAATTTTTGTATTGTACAGTTACTACAGTATATGTCTTGTACTATCTCATTCACATATACCATGTATTGCAATATATTCATATATATATTATTATATATACTGTTACTCCTAAATAGAAGTTATGTATTTCTAGTGTCAATATGTCATAGAAAGAATTGTTTGTCTGTTTGTAGATAGAAGTAACAAAACAGAATATAATAGAACTAAATATTGAGGGAGGAGAGTCAGCGTCATGAAAAATATAAAGGTAATAGATATAATATTGCAGAACTGAAAACTGTCCTGATTTTTACAATCTGATTTGACTATATAAAGGGGCTATATTGCATTAACCTTGTCAGTATATTTGTCCGTCTGTTCTTCCAACAAATATTTCTCTCACACTTTCTCAGGTACTACTGAACATAACTACTTCATATTTCATCATTAACTTGACAGTGACAAGCTGTAATGTGTAAGCACTATTCTGATCTGTCCGACACATACATTGAGTTGAGAGATTGAGTATTCGTAACATAACAACACATGCATTCTTTTTTGTCCCCTGCGTAATGTGTTGCGGGGGACATGGAAATACCAGGCATCGGTGTGTCTGTCTGTCCGGTCTTGTTAGCGCTCTCACAGGTTCAATTCTTGCCAAATTTTTATAAAACTTTTACTATAGGTTAATATCACCAATATCTTGTACAAATTTATAATGGTGGCCGATCGCCTTTTTGAAAAAGAGTTATGCCCCTTGGAAATATTAAATTTATGGAAAATGGCCTCGTTAGCGCTCTCACCGGTACAATTCTTGCCAGATTTTTATAAAACTTATACTATAGGTTGATATCAGCAATATCTCGGACAAGTTATATAACAGTGGACGATCGACTTTTTTAAAAAGAGTTATGCCCTTTGGAAGTATTAAATTCATGGAAAATGGTCTGGTTAGCGCTCTCATGGGTACAATTTTTGACAGATTTTTATAAAACTTATACTTTAGGTATATATCATCAAGCTTGTAAATATAAAATATGTGCAACGCGGGGGACATTGGAACTCAGATTTTTTTCTTTTTTTTAACACATAAACGTTTTAATCCTAAATACTTCCTGTATACAATTACCGTAGTTGTCCAGGTAACAGGTTAAGGGTCCCTGTTTACAAAATGAGCATGCATTCTTGTTTAGAACTGTGTTAAGCTGTTTTGAATTAGCGTTTTTATACACACTTGAAGACTGTCATATTATGGTATACCAATGTCTGTCTGTCCGTCAACACTTCATACGATAACTCAAATAATTCTGTCTTTGTTATTTTTGGATATACATATACATTCGTTTTCTTTTACTTGTATGAATTGATTTTTGTATTCTGGTTTCAGATTTAGTCAAGAGCTCAAGAGAAGCCATTCCTCATACAGCCAAATGTTTAGATAATTATATTTTACGGAGTGACCTTTGACCTTAAGAGGATAGTTATATATTTTATAACATGATGATTTTATCATTACCCGTTTTTATACATTGACAAGTTATTTATAAATTTTAAAAAGTGTTCATAGATATATATATATATATATATAAATATGTATAATTTCTTAATATGTGATAATTGTGTTTTATAACAACAGCAAAAATGCATGTATTAACCAATATTTATTGAAGAAGTATTCATTTTATCAAAAGCCATTTAAAAACTGGTAATTGCATAGGCAAAACTAAGGTGGTGCCAAGGTGAAAATCATCTGAAATCAAGTTGTTTTTTGAATTGCAATGCTGAATTTAGTACTGATAACATTTTTAAATAGCGCTTGATAAAATTAAAACTGAACTGCCCTGTTACAAGAAGATTGGTTAACACATGATTGGTTTCTGTTGTAATATGAAAATTTATTGTGCATTTGTTTTATTTGTTTTAATAATATAATGTAATGTAAGGTTGATCTGATTTTATTTTAATTTCTAGTATGTTAAACGGTACGTCTTCTTGTCTGTTGCTATCCGTCCAGAATCTCTACACTGACAAAAGAGTTTTTCCAGCAGTTTCATAAATGGACCTTTGATATACAATAATTTAAGGAATAAATTTGAAATACTTGATGATCGATCCAGAGTAAAGTGAGAATATTTTAGAAATTTCAATCCATAAATAATGTTTTTAGTTTTTAAGATAATAAGAAAAATTTTAAATGAGTTCGTTAGATAGGGTTAGTTTGACAGCTGAAGTTGGAACAGTTTCTTTCCTATTTCACATTCAAAAAGAAGTTGAAGATTTTAAAGAAATGTAATTTTACATATACTATTAACAGGGACTGGCAAATATGGAGAATCAATGCTTTTAGTGTATTAAATTCAACAAATCAAGTGTACAATTTGAATTTTACCTTGATAATAAAAGTACTTACCAAAGAGGGTTTCGAGGAAAATAGATAAATAAATAAAAGATCAATATATGTGGCGCTTTTTTGAAAATAAGAATATGTAATATTTATAATAACAGTTTATGAACACACCTTCATATAAAATATATATTCACTAAGTTTTTAGTATAAATATGTAGTTTGAAGATTATAGACGCATTTGAGAATTTTAAAAGATATTTTCGTAATTAATAATTAGGTCATGACAAGTGGAGGAGGTCGTCTCCCCTGGCTAACTTCCTGCATGAATTTGTAGGCAAAAGAGTTTTTGACTTTGCAAATAAAATATAGATTTGGATTGAAGATGATCAAATCATGTGATCCAGAGTGTAGCTAATGAACTTTCTATATTTGAAAGTGTTTAGAAATAAGTATATAATCAAGCTTGTTGTTTAAAGAAAGGAATTACACATGTCAGGATATTGTTCCATATCAGAGACACAGTAATTATTAGCAATTGGGCAGATGGAATAGGGAGTGGCTGTATTTTTTGATTCAAGTGAAAATTGTAGTTATATACCCCAATATACTTACATGAAAATACATGTCAAAACATAACAATACTTAGTGGTTTCATTTTAATCATTATTTCATTAGACATCATTTTTTCGATCATATTCATGAAATTTTCAGATACATTTTCTCATCTTCAAATTAGTCTTCGAGACATTAAACTGGCATTTCTACATTAAGGAAATTACTGGTGCAATGTATGATGGTGTGTGATAAAATTAGTTTGATTCCCCTTTAAAAAAATCTCTTTAATTTCCCTATAATAGTAAATGTAGAAGATACAGGCCTTTTTGTTCAAAATATTTATACAATGGATAAAACTTTTCAGTGAGTCTTGTATATTAAAGCAAGATTTAAATGCTTTCTTAGTTTGATCTAATGGTTAAATATTTTGAACAACTAGACCTTTGTGTTTATTTTTTCGAAAAAGAGGTTATTCAAGAAAGGGGATAGTTTGATTATTATTATGTTGACAGAGTAAAGTTTTTGTGATTTTCTGTCTTTTATTTATTTTTGATAGAAATAGGAACAAGTAGGATTTAAAGTTTTCTCTTTAACATTTTCTTGCCATTTTTGTAGAATTTGCACTTTTTCAGAAGCACATAAGTTGGGCTGTATTAAAATAGATAGACTCTTTCCATATGATATAATTTCTAAATATAGATCAAATGGGTTTTTCCATATGATACAATTTCTAAATATAGATCAAATGGGTTTTTCCATATGATACATTTTCTAAATATAGATCAAATGGGTTTTCCATATGATACAATTTCTTAATATAGAGAGTTTTTCAGGGCTGTGAAGCGTTAACCTTTGTTGTATTTCCTGTTGATTCATTTGTAAATTCTTTTTATATTATAGCAATGTCCACTCATCCGTTAACCTTTTTCTTATTGTGTATTCTGTTTTAGAATGTTAGGTGTTGAATTCAAACTGCTTGGATAAAATAACTTGATTCAATGACCTCTGACCTTTGTACCATCTGAATGATTTAGGTGTAAACTGGCATTATATTTTTTAAAAGGTCTTGTAACAATCAAAATAGAATTGAACCCTTTCAAAATGATAGGTTAACATTTTATTGGTACTTTCTGTAAAGAAATAACAATAAATACACTATGTCAAATTGTACATATATGAAATATTGTTAATTCTATGTACAACTATGAACATGATTAGATAGCAACTAACTTGTTAAAACAGCACACATATTATGTCAATTTGTGAACTTTTTTTGTAATTATGTTTTCTTCCAATTTTAGGCAGGATGAAATGTATGCCTTGTAAGAATCTTGTAAATTTGTATGATAACATTTTCTGTACATAAAGATATATTTATATAAACTCATTTATAAGGTCTTGATAAAGTTAAGGCCTTCCAAACACTAATAGTGGTTAAAAATAACCCTTTTAAATATAGTTTAATTTTTATTTGTTATAATTTGGCACACTTTGTTTTATTTGTTTTAACATCATCCATAGCCCTGTATCTGTATACCTGTTATATATATGACAGCTTTTTTAATCTTCCATTTTTCCACAAGTCATTTGCATATTTTATAGTCATCATAATTTTATACATTATTTAAAGATACTACACAAATTTGTCTCAACAAAATGTTTGTTGCAGCCTATATAGTACATTGGAAACAGATCAGGATATGTGGTCATTTCTGCAGTAGTCAGATGAGGAGACTTTGCCTTAAAAATGTAGATATTTTATCAACTTAGTTATTAATCCATTCATAGGAAGAATTGATATTTCTGGTGTCAAGTTTTTAATCCTTTCAATTGATAATGTGAACTGTGGGGCTAAAATTAGAAATACTTGAATAATGATAGAGAAATGTGCCCATTTAAGTGTAATATATTCTCTGCAATGAGGGCACTTGTATATCATTAGTTCAATAATACTTCCTATGCTTCAAATGGAAGAGAACACTGTATGTATAAACACCAAATAAGAGTTATGCAGCAATAATATAAGGTATATGGTGTCTGGTCTATATTGGTGCATAATGCATGTAATCTTTCTATGGAATAATTAATTGTATGTATGTAATTTTATATTTATTAACTTATGAAAAAGGTATTTAAAGATTACAGCTGGGATTTTGCTTAACAAGCTAAGATCAAAATTAAGAAAGTAGATTTGCTTCAATGCCAGATTTACATGTTTTTGATTATTGCAGCTAGGATTTTGCTTAAACAGATCAAAATCAAAGAAAGAAGATTCTGCTTCAATGCCAGATTTACATTTTTGGGGCATTAGATAATTATGCTGTCTTCTGTGTCGATCATTGTAGATGTAACATCCTAAGTGGAAAATTCCAATTCCCCCTCCCACCCAAGTAAAACTGTCCAGCATTTTTTTTTATTCTAGCATTGATAGTTGTCTCATTGGCACACTACAACTTCTTATTTATATTGACAGTTTATGTAAGAAATTAATGTACCGGTATAAAAATTTTATATAATTGTAGTGTCAATTTTGAAAAAGGCTAATTTCATGTGCCAGTTGCGTGTATTTTACACCAGGAAAATAAATGGTTCAAAACAACATGTCTGATTATTGTCAATTGATAATCTGTATATCTAATTTAATCAAAAATAACATGAGTAAGATTTCAGATAATTCCTTCAAATCCGCCACATAACCCAAGTTACAACCATTCTAGTGCAGACTGCTTTTTTTTTAAGCGTACAGTGTAATAGCTTTTATACAATATTTTCTTTTAATACACTTTTCACATTTAAATGCAATTTAATTTTGTTTTTAATTTTTTCTGTAGATTTTATTCCTAACTATTTTAAGGACTTTTATATCATTTGTTTTATGAAATTTGTTGATTGTGAATTTTTAAATCTGTTTTTTTTCTCTAGATTTGCTAGCAAGTATCTGTATTTGTACTCCTGCACCAAGTCAGTATATCTATGATATTTTGTCAATTTTCTGGTCAGTTTGACTCTGAAGAGTATAACAAATTAATCTAAATTTCAATATTTTTTGTTATATGTTTTAAATAACATTGTATACACAGAAGTATTGCTTAATAAAAAATACCAAGCATGTGGTTTAGTTTCCATATTGTAACCGTCAGAGCTACAGTAAATTTATGTACCATTTTGTTGTCTGGTTCCTTCCCTTTATAACTATTCCAGAAGTACCAGATTCAGGATCAAACTGATCAGAAACTGACCTTTCAAAGAAGAAGATTTTATTATAATGTTATTGGATAGCAGTTTAAAAGCTTGTACAAATGACAAGTGAAATATTATTACCTGTATTTATAACATGCTCAAGTAATTATTCCGTGTTTAACAAAATCTGGTTTGTAAATTCTAAACATAAAAATAAAAGTATAAAAGTGCAGTTGAGATTATATTTTATGGCAGTATTTTAGTCTTTGTTTTTATGTTTGATTTTTCAGAGGAGTTTGTTGTTGGTTGCTGTTATTGTCTGTTGTAGGGTTGATTTTTCAGAGGAGTTTGTTGTTGGTTGCTGTTATTGTCTGTTGAACTGTAGGGTTGATTTTTCAGAGGAGTTTGTTGTTGGTTGCTGTAATAGTCTGTTGAACTGTAGGGTTGATTTTTCAGAGGAGTTTGTTGTTGGTTGCTGTTATTGTCTGTTGAACTGTAGGGTTGATTTTTCAGAGGAGTTTGTTGTTGGTTGCTGTAATAGTCTGTTGAACTGTAGGGTTGATTTTTCAGAGGAGTTTGTTGTTGGTTGCTGTTATTGTCTGTTGAACTGTAGGGTTGATTTTTCAGAGGAGTTTGTTGTTGGTTGCTGTTATTGTCTGTTGAACTGTAGGGTTGATTTTTCAGAGGAGTTTGTTGTTGGTTGCTGTTATTGTCTGTTGAACTGTAGGGTTGATTTTTCAGAAGAGTTTGTTGTTGGTTGCTGTTATAGTCTGTTGAACTGTAGGGTTGATTTTTTTCAGAGGAGTTTGTTGTTGGTTGCTGTTATTGTCTGATGAACTGTAGGGTTGATTTTTCAGAGGAGTTTGTTGTTGGTTGCTGTTATTGTCTGTTGAACTGTAGGGTTGATTTTTCAGAGGAGTTTGTTGTTGGTTGCTGTTATTGTCTGTTGAACTGTAGGGTTGATTTTTCAGAGGAGTTTGTTGTTGGTTGCTGTTATTGTCTGTTGAACTGTAGGGTTGATTTTTCAGAGGAGTTTGTTGTTGGTTGCTGTTATTGTCTGTTGAACTGTAGGGTTGATTTTTCAGAGGAGTTTGTTGTTGGTTGCTGTTATTGTCTGTTGAACTGTAGGGTTGATTTTTTCAGAGGAGTTTGTTGTTGGTTGCTGTTATTGTCTGTTGAACTGTAGGGTTGATTTTTCAGAGGAGTTTGTTGTTGGTTGCTGTTATTGTCTGTTGAACTGTAGGGTTGATTTTTCAGAAGAGTTTGTTGTTGGTTGCTGTTATAGTCTGTTGAACTGTAGGGTTGATTTTTTTCAGAGGAGTTTGTTGTTGGTTGCTGTTATTGTCTGATGAACTGTAGGGTTGATTTTTCAGAGGAGTTTGTTGTTGGTTGCTGTTATTGTCTGTTGAACTGTAGGGTTGATTTTTCAGAGGAGTTTGTTGTTGGTTGCTGTTATTGTCTGTTGAACTGTAGGGTTGATTTTTCAGAGGAGTTTGTTGTTGGTTGCTGTTATTGTCTGTTGAACTGTAGGGTTGATTTTTCAGAGGAGTTTGTTGTTGGTTGCTGTTATTGTCTGTTGAACTGTAGGGTTGATTTTTCAGAGGAGTTTGTTGTTGGTTGCTGTTATTGTCTGTTGAACTGTAGGGTTGATTTTTCAGAGGAGTTTGTTGTTGGTTGCTGTTATTGTCTGTTGAACTGTAGGGTTGATTTTTCAGAGGAGTTTGTTGTTGGTTGCTGTTATTGTCTGTTGAACTGTAGGGTTGATTTTTCAGAGGAGTTTGTTGTTGGTTGCTGTTATTGTCTGTTGAACTGTAGGGTTGATTTTTCAGAGGACTTTGTTGTTGGTTGCTGTTATTGTCTGTTGAACTGTAGGGTTGATTTTTCAGAAGAGTTTGTTGTTGGTTGCTGTTATAGTCTGTTGAACTGTAGGGTTGATTTTTGTCAGAGGAGTTTGTTGTTGGTTGCTGTTATTGTCTGATGAACTGTAGGGTTGATTTTTCAGAGGAGTTTGTTGTTGGTTGCTGTTATTGTCTGTTGAACTGTAGGGTTGATTTTTCAGAGGAGTTTGTTGTTGGTTGCTGTTATTGTCTGTTGAACTGTAGGGTTGATTTTTAGAGGAGTTTGTTGTTGGTTGCTGTTATTGTCTGTTGAACTGTAGGGTTGATTTTTCAGAGGAGTTTGTTGTTGGTTGCTGTTATTGTCTGTTGAACTGTAGGGTTGATTTTTCAGAGGAGTTTGTTGTTGGTTGCTGTTATTGTCTGTTGAACTGTAGGGTTGATTTTACAGAGGAGTTTGTTGTTGGTTGCTGTTATTGTCTGTTGAACTGTAGGGTTGATTTTTCAGAGGAGTTTGTTGTTGGTTGCTGTTATTGTCTGTTGAACTGTAGGGTTGATTTTTCAGAGGAGTTTGTTGTTGGTTGCTGTTATTGTCTGTTGAACTGTAGGGTTGATTTTTCAGAGGAGTTTGTTGTTGGTTGCTGTTATTGTCTGTTGAACTGTAGGGTTGATTTTTTCAGAGGAGTTTGTTGTTGGTTGCTGTTATTGTCTGTTGAACTGTAGGGTTGATTTTTCAGAGGAGTTTGTTGTTGGTTGCTGTTATTGTCTGTTGAACTGTAGGGTTGATTTTTCAGAGGAGTTTGTTGTTGGTTGCTGTTATTGTCTGTTGAACTGTAGGGTTGATTTTTTCAGAGGAGTTTGTTGTTGGTTGCTGTTATTGTCTGTTGAACTGAAGGGTTGATTTTTCAGAGGAGTTTGTTGTTGGTTGCTATTTTTGCCAATTTCTGTTATCTCTTTTTATGGAAATTATAAGTTGTGGATAACATGACACCTGAAAATTTAACCCTTCAGTATTAATTGGTCCTTTTAAAAACCTTTATTGTAAATTCAGAAATTATTGTGATGTTTATATTATTGCAAAAATTATAACGAGATAGGTGTGGTAAAAATAATAAATTTTGATTGCATTATTTGAATGCAGCATTTCCTGGAATTGCAATAATTAAAGTTGCATTTGCGTCGATTGTCCAACAATGGCAATTACTAATGCAAGCAATGATTGATTGATTGATGGCTGTTTAACTTTAAGCAGAATATAAAATCCATATTCAGGACGATAACATATTTATAAGATTAAAGTGGCTTTGTACTACGGATGGGCTTGGTTTTGCACATGCTTACTAACGAAGTAACAATTATCAGGAGGACATACCTAGACACATTATCATGTCTTAAAACCAATCAGTCTTTGGGTTTACTGATTAATGTCCTGTGCTTGTTGGAGTAACCCCAAAGACCAGTTTTAAGTCTTGATTGAACAAGTTAAGGATTGAAGTTGCAATCTCCCACACTATGATATTTAATTGATGGGCATTTGCATAGGAACAAACAGTTGTTTTACATACTAGATACTTTAGATAGATGCTGATCAAATGATGTCAAATAAGCACACCCAACAATCAAATACATTTCAAATTGTGTCTAGCTGCTGATATTTTACATGATAAAAAACATGCTGATATGGTATTGAACAATCATCTTTTGTGGGGGCTGTCATGGTTTTTGTCTTGCCTGCAACAAGGTTGGAGAATGCTAGACATACGGATTACAATCCGCCTATTTGTATAAAGCTTTATATTTCAGAAGGTAGAAGACCTGGATGCTTCATACCTTGTATGCAGATACCTTATGTTACAAAGTTTCTGTCTGTCATATGTCTATTGTCCTTTACCTCATTTTCATGGTTCAGTGACTGCTTGGAAAAAAAATTGTTTTTTTGTCAAGTCAAATACTCGCTTATTCTGAGTAATAGGATAACTATATTTGGTATATGGGCTCCTTGCAATGTCTACATGTCCGCTGTGGAGTGTTCATCTGACCTCGACCTCATTTAATGGATCAGTTATCAATGTTAAAGTTACGTGGTCAAGTTAGTATCTCAGATACTATAAGCAATAGATCAACTATATTTGGTGTATGGAATGATAATAAGGTGTACCTGTCCAACTGGCAGGTTTCATCTGACCTTGACCTCATTTAGTTTTTATGGTTTAAATTTCTCCGATACTTCCCCGGTTTATTTAAAGCAATAGGACCACTTTATTTGGTGAACATATCCGACTGGCAGGATGTTCATGGTTCATTGGTCAGTGATAAGTTTTCATGATTTTTCTCAGTTTTCATATACCACAAAAGCAATAGATCAATTATATTTGGTGTATGGAACAATTGTAAGGTGTACATGTCTCTGACAGGGTTCATAAGACCTTGACCTCATTTTCACAGTTCATTGGTCAATGATAATTTTTCATGGTTTTGTCAGTTTATTCGATACTTCAAACAATAAGTCAATTATATTTGTTGTTACCTGTTGCCTATTCTGTATATTCCACCTATTCCAGATGAACCACTTCAGTTGGTAAATCCTCTTGAATCCTGTTGTATGGAATGATTGTAAGGTGTACATGTCTGTCTGCAGGTTTCAAATAGCCTTGACCTCATTTTCTTGGTTCATTGGTCAATATTTTATGGTTTGATCGGTTTCTTGTGTACTATATGTGATAGGACAACTATATTTGATGAATGGAATGATTGTAAGGTGTACATGTCTGTCTGGCATGGTTCATTTGACAGTGAACTCCTTTTCATGTGATACTTGTCTTAAAACCTTCATATTACAGACTTTCAACATAAGTCAAATCATAAGTAAAGCAGGTGGGACATTTCAGCATGTGCACTCTTGATTTTCTTGGGACAAACATTTTTTTCACCCGACTAATGGAACGTTTATAGTCATGCCATCTTTGCAGAAGTGGTAATTTGTTTGAACACATTTGGGATAAAAACAATGAAATAATTCTAAACAGTAAATGTTTCACCCCAAATATTAAATCCTTCTTTTATACCAAAGCAGTGTTATATCATATTATTATATGTATAAAAAAAAATCTTCTCTCAGTATAAGAACAATACCAGGTCTGGACCTGCGTTGCTGTATTTAATTGATTGAGGTTGGATGTATACTGAAGCATAACTGATCATTCCCTTCTACTGAAGGCAAGAATTTTCCTTGCAGAATGAGTGTTGTAAAATTTCAAACTGTCTGCAAAAAGGAGTGGCTGCACGGCAGATGTAATAAACTGCTTCGCTGAGCACAGCTGGATATACCTGCAGAGGTCCAACCCTGAACAGTTGGGGCAAAAATGGACACAATATTCAAGCTTGATACAGGTCTGAATTTGGATTGTATTAAATATTTGACATATTATAGGTTTCTGAATAAATGTAGTCAAAGAACTTGAAATTGGTTATATGAATTGTATTCAGTTAAAGATTTCTTGCTGTTGTGCGATACACTGTGCTCTTGCGCAATACTTAGTAAATCTGTTGTCAGACTATAAACAAATAAAGTTCAATTTATTCTCAATGTCATATTAGAAATTTATGAAAATGTAAAGGGAGCTTACATCAATAGATATAAACAATTCACCAAAGTTTCATGAGAATTGTTGACAGCATTTTTGAGTTATTATCCGAAAAACTGGAAAATCCCCCCTTTTTTTAATGAATAAAACCCCATAACTCAGAAATTCTAAACGGAGCTTACATCAATAGATATAAACAATTCACCAAAGTTTCATACGAACTGCTGAAAGCATTTTTGATTTTTTGTCTGAAAACTGGAAAATCCCCCTTTTTAATGAATAAAACCCTGTAACTCGGAAAGGTAAAATCTAAAATTTATAAAAAACGAAAGAGAGCTCACGTCGATAGATATAAACAATTCACCAAAGTTTTATGCAAATTGGTTAAAGCTGCAGACCAAATATAAAACCATTCCCCTTCATAGAAGCCAAGAAAACTTTGATGAATTTTCCTTTATATACAATGAGTGTTGTAAAACTTCAAACTATAGGCAAACAGGAAGTGGCTAAACAGCAGATATAATAATAAACTGCTTAGCCGAGCGCAGCCGGATACGACCGCAGTGGTCCAACCCTGAACAGTGGGGGCAAAAATGGACACTATATTCAAGCTTGATACAGGTCTGAACTTGGATTGTAATTAAATATTTGACACATTATAGGTTTCTGACACAGAATAAATGTACTCAAAGAACTTGAAATTGGTTGTGTTGTATGATTTGAATTTATATTCAATTGAAGATTTCTTGCTGTTGTGCAATACACTGTGCTGTTGCGCAATACTTAGTAAATCTGTTTTCAGACTATATACAAAGAATAAGCAAAATAAATTGTGACCCCCAATTTTTTTCTTTGGAAAGTTGACAATTTCTTAAATCTTGACGGAAAAAAATTGACACCCCCCCCCCCCTTTCCAAAAAAAATATTATATGAAGAGAATTTTCTTTTGAGGAAAAAAAATTTCTCCCCCCCCCAAAAAAAAAATTTAATTTTTAATCCCCCCTCCCCCCCCCCCCCAACCCCCCTTTCCAAAAAAATTAATTTTGAAGAAATTTTCTTTTCATAAAATGTGGTACAAATTAAGAGACATCCATACACTTATACACAAGTTATTGTCTGAAAACTAGAAAAATGCTTGTTTTAGACCCTTTTAGGCCCCTAATTCCTGAACAGTTTGGGCAATTACCCCCAAAATGAATCCCAACCTTCTTCTTGTGATATTGAACCTTGTGGTACAATTTCTGAGCAATCAAAATACTTATACACAAGTTATTGTCCTGAAACTAGAAAAATGCTTTTTTTGGCCCCTTTTTGGCCCCCAATTATTAAACGGTTGGGACCGTCACCCCCAAAAACAATCCTAACCTTCCTTTTGTGGTATTGAACCTTTTGGTTAAATTTCATAGAGATCCATACACTTATACTAAAGTCATTGTCCGGAAACCAAATGTCTTCGGACAACGCTGACGAACAAGCTGACGACGATGACATGATACCAATATACGACCGCAATTTTTTTTGGGGTTGTATAAAAATTGTTGAATTGCTGAACTCAACATTATCAAGCTGCAGACCAAATATTAAATCATTCCCTTTCTGTTTCATACAAGCCAAGAAAACTTTGTGACGAAAGTTTCCTACCCAAGGTCTTTCAGATGGAGGGTGTCTAGCGGTTTCTAGACCTGCTTTTGCCTTCAGCGATGCAGATAAATACATTCAAAGTACATGTATCATCAATTAAAAAGTGACTGTATAATATAGTAGAAAATATGATTTAAAAAAAATCTCACTATAATTTAAGAGACTAACATATGATCTCAACACTTATGTTAAATACCTGTTGATATATGGATTTTTATGCTGATACAGCATAAAGCAAACAACAATCACAATCATTCCTGCCTGAGACAAATATTGCAGAATGTATATGTACGGATGCTAGTTTGCCAGTAATGTAAGCTTATTTTCATATTTGAGATAATAGAAGTTAATTTTGTGATTATGGTCTGAAGTGTCTGTCTGGCATATGTCTGTTTTCCTGGTTCTATAAACTCATAAAAAAGATAAACTGCCAATCCAATAACCCAGGAGGAAATTAAAGCTCGACATGATATAAATACTTAGTCCTTCAGGGTTTTGTTGTTGCCCGATTACTGTCACATCAATTTTTATACGACTGCAAAAAAATTTTGTGGTCGTATATTGGTATGACGTCGTCGTCGTTGTCGTCGTCGTCCGAAGACACATTGGTTTTCGCACTCTAACTTTAGTTTAAGTGAATGGATCTTTTTGAAATTTTACCATAAGGTTAAATACCACAAAAGGAAGGTTGGGATTGATTTTGGGGGTTATGGTATCAACAGTTAAGGAATTAGGGGCCAAAAAGGGGCCAAAAATAAGCATTTTCTAGTTTCCAGACAATAACTGTGGAACGGTGTATGGATCTCTCTGAAATTATACTACAAGTTTCCATACCACTAAGGGATGGTTAGGATTTGCTTTGGGGGGTTATGGCTCAAACCGTTTAGGAATTAGGGGCAAAAAAGGGGGTAAACAAGGTTGTCCTGGTTAATGGACAAATACTTTAGTACAAAACATAATTTAAAGCAGTGTAAGGGAGATAAATCAAATACATCATTGAAATTATCTCCCTTACACTGCTTTTAAATTATGTATAAAGTAATGGTTAATGAACAATAAAGATAATTTAAAACAGTGTAAGGGAGGTAATCCAAATACAACGTTTTGGTTACTTCCCTTACACTGCTTTTAAATTATGTTTAAAGAAATGCATATTTATAAAGGAAGACCAGTAAAAATATCTTCAAATGTTGCATCTTTTTTTATTACAAAAAAATCCATATGAAAGATTTGATACTATATTTTTAATTCTATTATAAAATAGATTAAGTTAGCACTATGGTAAATTTAAATGGGTAATTATGGTTGCCAACTCCATTGGAAATTTGAATTGAGATTATGACCATATCTTGTGGGAAAGAATTTTTTGGGGAAAAAAAGGGGGGGGGGGGGATAAAAAGAAATTGTGGGGGGTCAATTTTTTCTCATTTCAGATTTCAGAAATTAAAAAGAATTATTCTTCAAATATTTTTTTTTTTTCAAATTTCAAATATTGAAAAATTTCAAGAAGTAATCTTTGATTGCACAGTATGGTGCATTAGATTTGTAAAATCTTTGATCACATTTATTTATTTGTTATGCCGAATCTAACAGTGTATTTAGATTTTTAATTTTGGGTCCAGTTTTCAAATTGGTCTACATTAAGGTCCAAAGGGTCCAAAATTAAACTTTGTTTGATTTTAGCAAAAATTGAATATATGAGGTTCTTTGATATGCTGAATCTAAACATGTATTTAAATTTTGGATTTTTGGCCCAGTTTTCAAGTTGGTCCAAGACAGGGTCCAGTATTTAAACTTTGTTTGATTTCAACAAAAATTGAATTCTTGGGGTTCTTTGATATGCTGAATCTAAACATGTATTTAGATTTTAGATTATTGGCCCAGTTTTCAAGTTGGTCCAAATTGGGGTCCAAAATTAAACTTTGTTTGATTTCAACAAAAATTGAATATATGAGGTTCTTTGATATGCTGAATCTAACCATGTATTTAGATTTTTTATTTGTGGACCCCGCTATCAAATTGGTTCATATTGAGGTCAAAAGGGTCCAAAATTAAACTTTGTTTGATTTCATCAAAAATTGAATTATTGGGGTTCTTTGATATGCCAAATCTAACCATGTTTTTAGATTTTTAATTTGGGTCCCGTTTTTTAAATTGGTCTTCATTAAGGTCCAAAGGGTCCAAAATTAAACTTAGTTTGATTTTAGCAAAAATTGAATTCTTGGGGTTCTTTGATATGCTGAATCTAAACATGTGTTTAGATTTTTGATTATGGGACCAGTTTTCAAGTTGGTCCAAGTTGGGGTCCAAAATTAAACTTTTTTTGATTTCAACAAAAAATGAATATATGGGGTTCTTTGATATGCTGGATCTAACCATGAATTTAGATTTTTTATTTGTGGGCCCTGCTATGGAATTGGTTCATATTGAGGTCAAAAGGGTCCAAAATTAAACTTTGTTTGAATTCATCAAAAATTGAATTATTGGGGTTCTTTGATATTCCAAATCTAACAGTGTATTTAGATTTTTAATTTTGGGTCCCGTTTTTTAAATTGGTCTACATTAAGGCCCAAAGGGTCCAAAATTAAACTTAGTTTGATTTTGGCAAAAATTGAATTCTTGGGGTTCTTTGATATGCTGAATCTAAACATGTGTTTAGATTTTTTATTATGGGCCCAATTTTCAAGTTTGTCCAAGTTGGGGTTCAAAATTAAACTTTGTTTGATTTTAACAAAAATTGAATATATGGGGTTCTTTGATATGCTGAATCTAACCATGTATTTTGATTTTGGACATTGGACCATAATAGGTAAATTAAAAAAATTCAAGTTCTTAGACCACATTCTTTCTGTGTCAGAAACCTATGCTGTGTCAAATATTTAATAACAATCCAAATTCAGAGCTGTATCAACCTTAAATGTTGTGTCCATACTTGCCCCAACTGTTCAGGGTTCGACCTCTGCGGTCGTATCAAGCTGCGCCCAGCAAAGCATTTTATTACCTCATGTCAAATAGCTCTTTCTTTAATGAAAATTTTAAAATGGTGGCCCCAGATGACTTTTTTGAGTGAATTGGTTACTTTAAATTTAGAATTTTGCATAGAATAATTATTGTGATTTCAGGAAATGCTTTACACAACTATCAAGTTGTAATTTTTGCAATAACATCATTGAAAAAATTGAGAAATTCCATAGTAATAGGTTTTCTTTATAATTTCTGGTTGATGTTCACAAAAAATCTACCTTTTTTTTCATATCAAATTCTGTTATTTCATGATGAAATAAATGTGGATAGTGTCCACATGTGGACACAGATGATGCCCCCTCTTGCATATCATATAGTTATAAAGGGACATAACTGAAGAACAGTAAAAGTGACGCTACCCAAATTTGAACTTGATCTGAGTTTTGTGTGTAAGTCTCATAACATTTGGTTGAGGCTAACTTAAGTAGAGAACAGAAACTAAAAATTCAGCAATTTTTCTATTTATAAAGGGGCATAACTCAATAATGGTTAAAGTGACACTAACCAAATTCAACTTGATCTGTGTTTTATCAGTGGAAGTCAAAAATAAACATTGCATCGTATAAAGCATTCATTGTAGTTGATTCAACTATAATCATGGACAAAGGAAGATAACTCCAACTTTAAAAATAACTTGATATTTAGAAGAAAATAAAAATTTTGCAATTTTTTCCATTTATAAAGGGGCATAACTCTAGAAAGGTTAAAGTGACGCCACCAAAATTCAAACTTGGTCTGTGTTTTGTGGTAATAAGCATTGTGTAAAAGTTTCATAACATTTGGTTGAGGCAAACTTAAGTTAGAGAACGGAAACTAAAAATTTTGCAATTTTTCCATTTATAAGGGGCACAACTCTAGAACGGTTAAAGTGACGCCACCAAAATTCATACTTGATCTGCGTTTTGTGGTAATAAGCCTTGTGTATAAGTTTCATAACGTTTGGTTGAGGCAAACTTAAGTTAGAGGACGGAAACTAAAAATTTTGCAATTTTTCCATTTATAAAGGGGCATAACTCTAGAACGGTTAAAGTGAGGCCACCAAAATTCATACTTGATCTGTGTTTTGTAGGTAATAAGCCTTGTGTATAAGTTTCATAACATTTGGTTGAGGCTAACTTAAGTAAGAGAACGGAAACTAAAAATTTTGCAATTTTTCCATTTATAAATGGGCATAACTCTAGAACGGTTAAAGTGACGCCACCAAAATTCAAACTTGATCTGTGTTTTGTGGTAATAAGCCTTGTGTATAAGTTTCATAACATTTGGTTGAGGCAAACTCAAGTTAGAGAACGGAAACCAATTTTGGGACGTACGGACGGACGTACGTACGTACAGACGGACAAGGGTAAAACTTAATGGCCCCACTGCTACGGCGGGGGCATAAAAATAATTTATATTCAATGAGTCAAGTCTTTTTTCCTGTACATCAGATTTAATTTAAGGGGAAAATGTACTTTTTGCAAATTGAACTGTACTGATAAAGAACACAAGTTTGTGCTATGACTTTAAATCAAGAGACAAAAGAAATGCAAGTCACACTGTTACAGCATATTGAGATACATATACTTTGCTGGAAGGGAGAGAACTCTTGTGATTGTAAATATCTAGGGCTTTGTCAGTGGTTGTTTTTTTTGTAACATGTTAATGTATTGACAGGGAATTGTGGGCGATTGTCAGATCTTTCATAGTCTGTTAAATTTATTCACAACTTTTTTTTAGCTTATGGGTGATTTAGATTTTGACTTACGATATAAACACTTTTCTATTTGTTATGAAATTTTGTTGACCTCTTGACTGTTTTTTGTACGGAAGAAATATGGGATGGTAGCAGCAGTACCACCAAATTTACAAGTAAAGCAAATTTTTCTTAGATTTATTGTAAAATTATAAAAAAAATAATAGATAATACTAGCATTTTGGTTCAAGATTAGTTTAAAAATTCTTATATACTTTTATAATAATGTTTACTACCCAATCACGAAATTTCTAAATACATGACTTGGTAAAATTCTCTAGTTCTATTGCAAATATGAATAATCTTAAAATCAATCACAAATAATAATATTATTAAGAATATCTTGTACTGATTTTTCATATCACATTTATACATCTGTAGATAAATTAGATATCTTAGACCTTAAAATCAATCAATTATTTTATGCAGGTCTCTTTCAACCCATGATGAAAGAATATCTGCCATTTGTTGACTTCCTTCCAAAACAAATGCATGGTCATGATCATCTGTACATAAACGAGTGTCTGCATGTGGAAATTTCTTTTTGAATTCATAATAATAAGACTTTGGACACCAGTGATCGTCAGAACCATAATAAAAACTAATTTTCGACAAATGTCTCTTAATCAAATCTTCATCAAGTTTTTTCACTTTCTGCATTTCCATGTTTGCCATGTACATAACATTGCTAACACAAAATGAATCGAATAAGGACATAGAGGCATTATAAATACAATCTGGAACAGTCTTGCCTCGGAAATACCATAAAATCAACCTAAATTGCATATGTGGTGAAAGATATGAGAGTCCTTGCACAATTAATGCTCCTAGCCATCTTAAATATTTGAGTAAAGGTGTCGCCACTTGTCCTTTTGGTGATTCCGCCATTCTTTCTATTGTTGGAAACAACATGAAACATCGTAAAACCTGGTGATCAAGATCATCTAATAGTTTTAAAATCATATAACATCCAATGGAATGACCAATCAGAACAAGTTTTACATTTGTTGGAATGTTGTCTTTTATAAATGTAAGCTTGTGTTTGATTTGTCCTTCCAATGAGCAGACACTGTATGATGCTTTTTCTGCAAAAAGAAAAAATAATATTAAGGCAATGTGTAAGTTTCAGAATTATCAATCTTGACAAAAGTTAAACATTATTATTGATGAAATTCTGATAAATAATAATAATTCAGAAAAATTCTGTGGCAATGGACACAAATGTTGGATTAATAATTGCAACTTCAAGAAATGCTGCATACGAAATAGTGATATCAAAATTTTAAAATATTGGTTTTTATAGGAGAAACCTATCCCAAAGCAATTTTCACAAATCAATAATAAAAACATTAAAAATGTTTCTGAATTTACAGTATCTATAATTTTGCAAAACGAACTTCCAAATATTGAAATGTAGAAGAAGGGAGTTCAACACACTAATGAGCTATAATGAACAAGGTGAGTTTGAACTCCCTCTTGTGGCGAGGTTTGTTTGATTTTATCTAGGTGGTTTTCTCCCTGTACTTGTTCTTCCTCAAGCAATATTACTGGATGCCATAATATAGCCACAGTTGCTGAAAGTTGCACTAAAAACCAACCAAAAAACAAACTTTTGTAGCTAACTATACAGTATGGGTTCTTCTCATTGTTGAAGGTTGTACGGTAACCTATCAGTGCTATATCTTTGTCATTTGAACTCTGGTGCCTGGTGGATATTCATTAAATCTACAAATTGGTAAATGATGATGATGGATTGGTTTTTAACATCCAGTGGCAAATATTACATGTATACAAGGACCAAAACTAACATGATTATCAATTAGATATGAATATGAACCCTGCTTCAGTCACTGACACCAGTGTAACCAGATTCTGGAATTTCTAGTTAACAATGTAACAGTCTGCAGGAAGACATGTCACCCTACCAGGACAAACAATTCTGACACTGAGGGGACAAGTCTCTGTTCATATTTCTAAATGCTGTGTGATTGTCGAAGAAGCAACAAATAACAATTTTCAAGTCTTTAGGGATCTAATCCTCGACCTCCGTCACTGATAAATGAATCTGATGATACATGTTATTGATTAACATGAATAACTATATGTGCCAGGTCTATTATTTTTCTTTTCATCTTTTTTCTTTTTGATGCTATTTGTCTTTCTTCAATATCTATTCAGCAGGGCTGCCAAGTCTCATGCATTTAGCGTGAGACTTACGCATTTTCATGATTATCTGGCGGCATTTTCCTTTGATCTATTGTTTTTTCTCTTTGATCTTTACGATTTTGGCCAAATCTCACGCATTTGCATTATTAAAAGTTGGCAGAACTGCTATTGCCATCCTTTCATATCTTCTATATTTTTTTATATTCCCAGACTGAACCTACCTATAGCTAAGTTATCTGCAGATTTTGGTATTGACACATGTCCTGCATGAGAAATAGTCCAGACTGGGATGGTATATTTACTATTCTGATAGAGAACTCTCATAAACTCATCATAATACTCAGCTATACCAGGATTTCCTAAAAAAAAATCATAGAGAATTTTGGTGATGATGATGAGGAATGGCTGATTAATGTCCAGTGGAAAATTAATGAATGGCTGTTTAAAGTTAAATGAATATTCTGGACAAAAACAGGTTAATGATATTAATTATGCTTTGTATAAGACTAACATGCTGAGCTGAATTTTTAATATGCTAGTCAACAAAATAACAGTTTGATGGAAGATATGTCAACTGAATCACCTTGCATTTTCTTTATGTGCTTTGTATATGATGTATGCAAAAAGTATTATCAGTGTCTTCATTTTTTATAACTTAGTATGCAAGACGAAGGCATCTTTAAATAACAACATTTTTAAAGATGACAAAATTTAAGCAACTAAGCAACTATTGATGTGTATTTCTAATCCCAATTGGCTTTAAGGGTGTTTCATACTTTAAGATGTTACCCAATGGGCTGTGATTTTGTAATTAATGCATGCTCTATCAACATGATCAACTTAAACTAGATTTTATGCTTGTTCTTATCTTAGTAGTGTTTGTAAATTGAAATCAGAGAAAAATAGCAATTTTTGAGGAGTTAACTGCCCTTTTTTTTTAACACAAACAATACAGAGCTGTTTGAGGTAAACAAAATCTGAAATTGCAGAAATATAACTACGCATTGTTCATTATTTTCTTTTAACATGTTTAAAGATTTGGAACAACTTTGGAACAACTAGATATCATTGAGATGGGAGCCATCTCTGTGGGCCCCGCTGTGAATAATGTGTGGTAAAAAATTTGTATCTTTATCATTGGACATGGGGTTGTCAACTAAAAACAAAGTTTTTGACCTTGACCTTTGACCTAGGAAGTTGCACATACATTATGACACACCCTCTGGTGTTGGTTAATATACATGTCAAGTATAATCTTTGAAATCATAACGGTTCTCTAGATATAGAGCGGACACAATTTGTTACGGACGGACGGACAGACTGATCACTATAGGGCCTCCGCCATTCGTAAAAAATCGCCTAAAAATCTAAAACATCTGTGTCTTCCAAAAAACTGCCACAGACAGAACTGTTTTCCTTTCAGCCTAGAACTTGTGCATTTGAAGTTTTAATTTTAGCCCTTTGACCATGTTGGCGTCTGTATTTCAAGTTCAGGAGGTTAAGAAATAGGACTAAAAATAGTCAAAATTTATAAATTATTGGGGTGAAAACCTCATGGTATTTAAGATTGTTGATGTGTTTGGTTTTTTTCTCTATGAATAAAAGGAGATGTAACATGTAAAGAGATGTCTTTGAGACAGCAACCAATAAAAAGGCACCAGTAAAACCATGTGTACTGTTGCAACTTACATAGAAATAGTTCTGCTATGTTACCTGGTATAATGAGAAATATAACTCCTGACTGTCCTATAGTTCCATACTTCAGAATGTGTGTTGGCATACCAAGTATATGCACAAGTTCACTTTTTCTATGTATATCTTCCATTCTGTATACTTTTAAATCTGAAAATTCACAGGAATGTATGTCTTAAGGAAATTTTTGTTTGTTACGAACAGTTTAAAAAATTTCTGAGTAAAAATAAATCAACTATAGTATCAATATTCTCAATTAAATCTTGAAAACAAGTTTTAAGGGTTCAGCTTCAGACATAATGGTAGAGATCACATGAATGGTTGATTAATTCAAGACACACTACAACTTTACTCACAGCAAAGTAGTAGTGCTAATGAAATGATGGTATTCATTATCTCAGAGTTAAAGATTCTTCCCTTGACTGTCATGACTATCTGTCTTTTGTTGCTGTATAGCATATTTGTTTTTCGTCTTTTGTTTATTTGTTTAATATAAATCAGGCCATTAGGTTTGTTAGTTTTCTCGTTTGAATTGTTTTACATTTAATAATTTGTCATTTCAGGACCATTTATAGATTACTATGTCAAATATATGTGGGATGGATTTTGCTCATTGTTGAAGGCCATACAGTGACCTATAGTTGTTATTTTCTATGTCATTTGGTCTTTGGTAGTCCAAATAATTGTGACATCTTGAAAGGCTATTTAAATTTTTTGCTGTGACGTCTGCAGCAGAAAGGTGTCACAGCAAACAAATTAAATAGTCTTTCAAGACATCAGATTTATATGGAAACGGTCTTTGGTGGAGAGTTGTCTCATAATTTGGCAATCGTACTACATCTTCTTTTCATTTTTTATGGCACTGGCTAAGCTAAAGTTGAAAACATAACAATATCAAAACAGTAATTGTTACGTTAGACACTAAATGCAGGAATGCATCATTGGGTTAGAAACCGATTAATTACGAACGTAACAATAATATTTGTGTCTATGGTTACTTTGTGTTAAACAATGTATGTTTACCTTGATGCATTTCAATATATGCTGGGGATAGTAATATAGCATGTCCCATATGTATGTAATATACAGTTTACTCTCGTTGTCTCGAACTCGGTTGACTTGAAATTTCAGATGAGTCAAAGTTTTCCAGTGGAAGTGAGTCAAAATTGGACGAGTCGAAATTTCGGTTGACTCGCACAAAATTTATGGTCCAATGGTTAACAAAAGCATTAAAAATTCATTATTTATCTCAAACTCTTACACATATGTCAAAACATGAACTTGGGGATTTAAATGAATGGAGGAGTTAATCTGACAATACACATGATACACATGTAATTAAATTTCCAGTCACTGACCACTGTATCAGCTGTGTATTAATTTATGACATTCTTTTTCCAGGAGTGCTTACCTAAGATCATCTTTGATAACCATGATAAATAATTAGTGATACATTGTTACAGTTTATGAAAAATTGGTTAAAATGTTTTTAAAATAATTAACCGTAATCATACATTAATGAGCTTGGTTGTGTATAAAGCAGGGATTAAGACTTCCATTGGTGATCAACTCAAAACTACTTAATCGGCGTCTTTAACCTTTTTGTATTTTCTGTTGCAGAAAAAGATTGAAATAAAAGAAGATGAAAAGAAATCTAAATTTTCTAAAATACACGCATACATATAACTGTATAAAATTTGAATCTTTCTTTTTTTATTAAAACGCATCCAAACTTTTTAATTTTTAACCCAAAGAAAATTTGGTAATGGAATAACTTCGCCCATTGTTCAAAGTATAATGACAGTAATATGGGTAAGTGTGCGCAGTTAAAAATACATAAAAGTGAACACTTTTCTTCTATTACATACTATTGGAACTACTAAACTGTAGTCAGTCAGGGGTACTACTTGTACAAGTAATCTTTATTTACTTGAAGAAGTAAATAAAATATACTTATATAAGTTAATTATAATGTTTGAATAATCTACCCTTAATTTTCTCAAAAATTTACTTGTATAAGTAAATTTTTTTTACAATCCCACAAAAATTCTCAAGTTTTGAGATGTAAAAACATGCCTAAAACAATTTTTCTCAGGTTAGCTCATAATTTTTGATTAGAGTTCAATGTTTCATCTCATTAATTCAACAAAGAAACTGATTGCGCAAAGATCTTAAGTATATTTGGGGGGGGGGCTTGTAAATGAGCAGTGTTCTGAAGATAACAGACAAATGAGATTTTCATTGTCCATGAAATTACACTTAAATGATTAGTAAAGACATCTGCAAAGGACAGACAATCAAAAATTCTATTAGAGCAAAGAAGTCCTAAGAATTCATGAAAAGAAGATAGGATGACTTTTTACTTGTATAAGTAAAAAAATCTGAATGTTTAAGGGACATAACTAAGCCCATTTTTTTTTTTACCTATACAAGTAAATAAAATACACTTGTATAAGTATCCTACAAATTTACTTATATAAGTATATTAATATTTACTTCTTCAAGTAAATAAAAATTACTTGTACAAGTAGTACCCCTGACTGGTAGTATGATCTTGAAGAACATTAAAACAATTAATACTTAAAAAATTAAATAAACATTACTTGTTGAATAATAATAATAATAATAATAGTTAATAATAATTATCAAGCCTATCAGAGAATTCAGCAACATACATGTAACCTAAAGTGAATTAAAAGTTTAATATGGGGACGAAGTCCCCAATTACAGTAGAAAAATCAATAAAAAAAATCAATCTACTAATGAACTGCAAAATCGTTAACTTTTAATTTTCTAACTTTTTTATTTTCCCGCATTTGCGCAGACATCTCTTTCTTTCTTCCAGTGTCCTTTGTTGTTTTTGATAATTCTTTGATAGGAAAAAAAAACGTAACCTAATAATCGCGTTTCTTTGTTTATATTGAAAATCACGTAACAACTAAAATCCCCAACAACAGGACCAATGTCGGAAACGTTTCCGTATTTCCGTTTCTTATCAACAGATTCTAAAGTTAAAATATGCTTGAATTAAAAAAAATAATGTATACAGACTTCGTCCCCTTTCACAGGTAACGCCTTCCTAATATTAAATCTAACGTAACAATAACGCAACGTAACCGTAGACACACATATTGTAACATTCATAATTAATGGGTTCCTAACCTAACCTAACCTAACCTAGCATTCCGTCAATTAGTGTCCAACGTAACAATAACTTTTTTGTTATTGTTACGTTTCAAAGTAATCATAGCCAGTGCCTTTTTTTTTTTATACTGTCGAATCTACAAGATTCAAGATTTATTATCCAATCATGGCCCCTCAAGGAGCATATACACAAAATACAACAATTTTACAATGATTATCATGGCATAACAAATTCTTAAAGGTACATAATTTTTTAAGTCTTAAGATTGACTAACTATCTGTTACCTAAATCACGTTACAGTTGAACGAGTAAAGGCAAATCTGATTTCATTGCTTGGTTGTTCTCTACAGTCCCTGTCTGTTCCAGGAGAATCAGAATTTGGAAAACGAACTGGTCAAAGTTTAAATCGCATCTATCATTGAAAAATCGTATTAAATTTAATAAAATTGAAGTACTTGCAATATATGTCCTTAATAAGTAGTTTTTACAAGTTCTTAAAATCGTCAAATAATAATAACACCAACAAATATGTTTCTAAAATTCTTATTATTTTCACAGGTGTGAGCGACGAAACCGGTACTTTTTCCGGGAACCTCCACACTAGAGAGTATAGTTATTTTATGCAATGACTTTAGTCTTTATGCAACATGAATTCTATAAGGCAGTTATTTGTTTTCTCAATCAGAAATCCCGTTTTACAGTTTACTGTTAGCCGACAGGTATGTAAAGTTGTATTTTCTAATCGTAGGTATTTTAACAGGTGTAGAAACTTGGACAGTTGTGTAATATTTGATTATACTACATGCCCTTGGTCTTGGGACAGGGGACAGTTTAGCAGATATCATGATTATCTAGACTTACATGAAAACAATGAAATCATTATGTAAACTGGCCACCTGTTGTGTTTACCTATCGCTACACTAACATTATGTACGGCCTAAATCTGACCGTCAGCTTATAATGTGTAATGGGAATGAGTTTTCCTTCTGACTTCGTTGTCTTCCCGTTGTCGACCCAAGTTCTGGGATATTGGACAAGTAACTACGTATATAAACAAGACGTTTATTTTATAGACATATATGGTTTCAGAACACAAGTTTACATACAATAAATATAGTATAAGCATGATAAGTGGCAGCTAGTCTACTTGTTGTATAAATAGAGGTTCCATATATATCTGCAAGCCAAAGTATGAGCGTCTGCTCATTTCAAATCCTAAGCTGTAGACTGCCCAGAACCTGGTGAGTGACATCATACTTATAGTTCCTAGGGACAACAAGCCCGGCCGGGATGTCAGGCACGTGCAAGAAACAGGAAGTCTCGACAAGAATAATTACATGGCCGGTCTCGGGAGACAGAGTTACGAAACTATATATAATACTAATATTAACCAATTTCCCCATATAAGTAGTATAATTAACAAGTAAACAAAGTTACCACCATTACCATACAGTTGCATGATTTATCATTTCGGCAAGATGTGTTTATCATTATCAAGCATTATGTATGGACAGGAACTTCCCCGAAAAAATTAGCACATTCCTATCACTTCTTATTTCTCAAGAATTAAAGTATCTTGATCCTGATCCTAATGTCAAAATTGACACAACTTGTCTCTCTGTTAGTCTGTACTAATTTTTCCTCTATAGTACCCTGTTGCTCATGGTAATTTCTCACAGTACTTTAGAGTATTTGTTTAGGCACAGGATAGGGATTCAGGACTTGCCAGTTCTTGAAATCGCCTTGATCTAGTTATATATTCCCCTACAATTTGAGCTGTTGCTTCATAGGTGACAATATTAATCGTACATATATGTCTGTTGGAATTTTCAGTATTTCCAGCTATCTTCATGATCTGATCATGTCTTCTCTTTCCTGTTGGTGTCTTGGCAGTATATTAAGAAGTGTTCTGTTGTTTCTTCTTTTCTGCATTCACAATATGGCGTGAGGGATTGACCTATTTGGTTTCTGTATTTTAATATTCAATCTGCTGTAGCCTGTTCTCAATTCTGACAATATTCTTCCTATTTGGGTGTTTGGTGTGTCAAGTTGTACATTCCTCCCAACAATAGGCATGATAGGTACTAGATCGAAAAGTTGTCACCCAGTTTCACTAATTGTCCATGTACTTTGCCATTTTAGTTTTGTAGACATCTTGACTGCACTTCTTACATCTGACATAGTTATGACATTAAATTGGTCATTTAGTGATGAGGCCTCCTTTGCAGCATCTTTGGCCAACTGGTCTCATTCCCAGCTATATTATCATGGCCTGGAATCCAAGATAGGGTTGTTAGTATGCCGTGTCTCAAGAGTGTCCCCAAGCTTTCTCTAATGTCTGTTATTTTATCAATGTAGTTTGAAGATTTCCAATTTAGAGTCAAGATGCCTACAGCAGTCTGGCTATCTGATAGTATTTTGACTTCAGAGAACTGGTCCTTAATTGTTGTAATGCAGTGCTCCAGAACCATTAGGATAGCTACAAGTTTGGCAAGTGGTATTGATTCTATGCTAGCTTCTGGCCTCTTTAAGCTGACGCCTTGGCTATTATTAGAATAGACTACCACCCCCTCCCCCTAAACCCCCCCCACATGGATCTGGGTTACCCTGACAAGAGCCGTCAGTGAATGCCACTACTGTTGAGTCTGTGCTGTCTCCTAGTAAGTCCTTTACAACCTGTTTAATTTCGATAGTTTGCTCTGCTGTTCTGCTCTTTGAACTACCTAGTCGACTCCAATAGCTTGGTGCTCTCATCAGCATTATTTAAATATCTGCACCAGTTTTATATGTGAATTCAGGTTCTATAAGTTTGATATCCACCTTTGTAGCTTTGAAAATGTCTATGGATTGGTTTATAGCCTTACCAAATGGTGCATGACTCTTGTTCATAGGTATTGTTGTTGGTTCTAAAGATACTGTTCCAGTTGTTGTTTAATTGCTTAGATCTGCTATGTTCTTAGATTTTTTGCCAATTCATGTACTGAGATTTCTTCTATTCTAATAGCCAGTGAGAAGTTTCTTTTGGAATTTGGCAGCAGTAAAAGATGACTGATAATGTTTCTGACCGTGCGAGACCCTCAGATATTTAGAGATAAAGTTTTGATCCCACGAAAGAAAAATTGATAAATTGATAACAATAGGTTGTTAGGAAATTTCCATGGGAGATAATCAATTTTTCTTTGAAAAGTCTTCTATATTCAAAAGAATAATGTTTTAGGTTATCTCCCATGGAAATTTCCTAACAACGTATTGTTATTTCACATACACAGCTGCACATACATTTTACTGAATATAAGATGTTTTAATTCAAATGGTGTCTGATTCTTATGAGTATAGAAGACTTTTTGAAAGAAAAATTGTATGAAAGCTTAGTTTGGACATTTTTATAGCAATTCAAATTTACTATCTATCACCTTTAGCATGACAATAACAATAAAATTTCTATACAAACTGTTAGAATGATTTTTCATAATAACTTTGAAGTGGAATTAAAGTCTTATAGGATAGTAAGTATGCTTTATTTTATCACCTTGCACTTTCACAACTTGACTGTGGTTTTCTACAGCAGTTTGTTCAAATTTCTGACCAGTTGAAAAGTTTGGTTTTATAAAACAAATTGCAATTTGGTCAGAATTTTGAATAAGTTGCAATAGGTGGAAAGCAACACTTACAGTTAAGTCACAGTAAAATCTAATTTAAAAAAGTTTCATTGGTCATGTTGGTGATTTGTTCGAATACAAGTTGGCAAAAATAATCTTCATGCATATTCAAGCCAAATGCCATTTTAAAAAAGAGGGGTTCATGAACTCTTTTTCAAGTTAAATCCATTTTTGTAAATCAGTCTGAATGATAAAAATCAGTCGAAACATGCATCTTTTCCCGATATGTCACAGTTTAACATTTTACATTAACGATGTCATTACCTCCCCTGTAACTGTATCGTATGCCCTTAAACACCCATTAGTAGTAATGAATATGTAAAAATACTTGTGTTAGGGGTTTTAGATTCCTACCTGCAACAATACAAAGTTCAGGTGTGAACTGCATTATTTTAACCCTAGTTGTCCTGAATGCATTATCAAGATCATGAAAATAGTCTTCAAACATGATATTATGAAAATGTACATTGAAAATTTGTTGGTTCCTAATGGTAGACCAAGGTTCAATACAGTATTTTAATAAAATGTGGTATGATTGCCAGTGAGACAACTCTCCACCACAGACCAAAAGACAAAGAAGTAAACAATAATATATATATCTGGGGTAGGTCACAGTACGGCCTATAACAATAAGTGAAACCCATACTACATATCAAGCCTGGTTGACAAAATCAACACTAGGGATGTTGCATGTATTCTGCCCCAGAGATTTACAGACTGTATAGATAAAGACAATATAAATTTATACTGTATTAGTGAACTGTGACTTTCTTCATTCCTAAGTAGTATTGGCTGGCACTGACTGCAATATAATGTTAAAATTTATGTTAAGACTAGCACAGCAGGAAGTTTTGATAATTTTTATGCCCCACCTACGGTAGTAGAGGGGCCTTATGTTTTTTGGTCTGTGAGTCCGTTCGTTTGTCCGTCTATCCCGCTTCAATTTAAAGTTTTTGGTCAAAGTAGTTTTTGATGAAGTTGAAGTCCAATCAACTTGAAACTTAGTACACATGTTCCCTATGATATGATCTTTCTAATTTTATTGCCAAATTAGTGTTTTGACCCCAGTTTCACGGTCCACTGAACATAGAAAATGATAGTGCGAGTGGGGCATCGCGTACTATGGACACATTCTTGTTGTAAGCTGCATGAGATTGTCTTTAAAAGATGATGATTAAAACTGCAGAATATGACAAAAAAATACGAAAGTGTAAATTGTTTGATCATTGAAAATATAATTGACTATTTCCAGTATTTAGCTAAATCAAAGATAGATAGTTGATCATGTGACCTAATTGTTACAACACTTACATGTTTACTTTACATCTAATTTGATTACCTAATAGGTTAATTTTCTTTCTTTTTCAGTTAAGTAGATACTTTCCTACTATCATTAGTCCACTTTCAAGACCACTAGACCAAACATTCCCAAATCATCAGTGTAGATGTCCAGTTTATTCAGTAAGTACTTGCACAGATATATGAATATATATACATATTCAAGCCTCTTTAGAATACTGTAAATTCCAAAAAAATTGTTTTGTTTTTATTGCAAAAATGGTGACTGGTAAGGGTTTTGCAAAAAATAGATGTAAAATTTACATTTTAATTTTGTTAGTATTATTTATAACCAACATTGTAATAATTTAAAATGTCACATTTCTGTCTACTTTGAACAGTTGTTATAATAAATGCACACCGACATTTCTAAATTAACAATACCCTGTAGTGACCTAAGAGAGGACCAGTTCAAATGGGGTAAATGTACGAATAGACTGGCCTGCCTTTTCTTTTTCTGTTTCGTTCTCACAGATCTATGTAAAAACCAGGTATTCACCAGCCATTTTTTCCCTCCATTTCAACAGATGACATCTAGCATGTTGTCTAGTTTTTATTGAATTGAAATCTGTAACACTAATTTGTCTTCATAGATTTTTGATTGTTACATCATACGTCAGTTCCAAAAAGAATTTTTATTGACACATTTAACCTATAAGATATTACTAAGAAGTCACTTAACAGCATCTTGTATTATTTATTGTTTTGTTTCATGGGTATTCCTGCCATTTGATTTATTTTCTAATTTTTGCACTGTTAAGTAACATGGAAAATAAAGTTTAAATAAAAAAAAGAAAAATAGTGGTTATTTCAACACTGCAATATCTGTCGGAGCAAGATATTGAAAAGATTTATAACTTACTTTTAAGTATGAAATTTCTCATGGATTCAAGCATCTCTCAAAGTTATATTACAGAAATTTCAATAACGGTTTCCATAAATTTAACAAGTCTCTCAGGCATAGTGCTGGCTTTAGTCCTGTTGGCTGAAATAAATTTCAATTGATTTATTGGTGTTTGATGGCACTTTCAGCACTGCTGGCTATTTGGTGGTGGTCAGTTTTTAGCTCACCTGGCCCAAAAAGGTCAAAAAGTTTTATATGACCAAAAGTGTCAAGTGACCCCTTAAGGAGTTATTGCCCTTTAAAGACAATTTTACACAATTTGTTCATCATGTTTGCTAACATTTAAAAATCTTCTCCTCTGAAACTACTGGGCCTAATACTTCTAAACTTTAACTTAATGTTCCTTAGGGTAACTGGTCTATAAATTGTATCTGAAGTTTTGATCCATTATCAAACATGGCCGCCATGGCTAAAAATAGAACAATGGGGTCAAATGCAGTTTTTGGCTTTTATCTCAAAAACTATAGATGTAAGAGCAAAAGTGACATGGAGTTTAAGTGATGAATTAGTCAAGATCTATCTGCTATGAAATTTTCAGACCTATTGGACGAACTATTATAGGGTTATTATCTTTAATATTATAATAGATAGAGAGAAAGTGTAAATGGCAAAAATGTTCAGCTAAGTAGGATCTACAAATAAGTCAAATGATCAAAATAATCAATTGAGTCCTTAAGGAGTTATTGCCCTTGAAACGTTTATTTTTTACATTTTTTCATGCAAGTCTTATTACTTTTTCATGAAAAAATACTTCCAAACTTAAACTGAATGTTCCTTAGGGTATCTAGTTTATAAATTGTATCCAAAGTTTTGATCCATCAGCAAACATGGCCGCCATTGCTAAAAATAGAACATAGGGGACAAAAGCAGTTTTTGGCTTATATCTCAAAAACTACAGCAGTTAGATCAAAAGTGAAAGGGAGTTAAAGTGATAAAATTCATGATCTATCTGTTATGAAATTTTCAGACAAGTTTGACAGCCCATTGTTGGGTTACTGTTGGAAATAGTCTTTTTATCAAATTTTATTGTTTTTGATTATTTTCAATTATAATAGATAGAGAAAAAGAATAAATGGCAATAAATGTTCAGCTAAGTAAGATGTACAAATAAGTCAACATGATGAAAATAGTCAATTGACCCCTTAAGGAGTTATTGCCCTTAAAACGTTTTTTTTTAACATTTTTTGTGAAAATCTAATTACTTTTTCAAAAATCTTCTTCTCTGAAACTACTTGGCCAAATACTAACAAACTTTTAACTGCATGTTTCTTATGATATCTAGTTTATAGATTGTATTCAGGGATTTGATCCATTTAAAAACATGGCGGCAGTTCTAGAAATAGAACATAGGGGTCAAATGAAGTTTTTGGCTTTCATCTCAAAAACTAAAGCAGTTAGAGCAAAACTGACATAGGTGAAAGTGTTGAACAGGTTTAGATCTACCTGTCAAGTAATCTTCAGACCAATAGGACAACTTATTGTTGGGTTACTGTCCAGAAATAGTTAATTTTTAGGAAATTTTACAGTTTTGGGTTATGTATTATCTTTAATATTATTATAGAAAGAGAGAAAGTGTAAATGACAAAATTGTTCAGCAAAGTAAGATCTACAAATAAGTCAAATGCCTGAAACTGAAATTACAGGTGAGCGATATCAGGCTCTCTCGAGCCTCTTGTTATTGGTGGAGGAAGCTGGAGTACCCAGAGAGAACCACCGACCTTTGGTAGAAATGCTGACAATCCCAATCAACTTGCGGGCAATTAATACAAAAACTCAAAATACACTTTATTATACTGTTATATTATTTATATTCCTGCTGTACAAGTCGCCATACTATACATTCAATTTGATTCCTCATTTACATAGCAGCAGGGAACATTTTGCTTTAGAGAAGCAATCTTGTTTTGTTTGGACATGGTTTTACTTTTAGGCAAATCATTTTGTCACTTCATCCATTTTCTTAAAAAAATAAAAAAAATGCTAGCAGTGACAGATTTAAGTGAGATGCATAATGATAAACATAAGAATGAATTTGTCATTACATATTTCAGAATCTTCAGTCTCGATCTTTTATTACAAGACTCAGAGAAAAGTTATTATATGGTAGAGGAAAATTGAAATACAGCAAAAAGGTATAGTATTTTTGTAGAAGCTCTGCAGTTCCAATAACATCAAATACAAATTAATTTGCATACATTTTTATTAGATAAAGCAGATTTTTTGGAAGAATTTTTATTTTGAAGTATTGTTGAATTTGCAATTAAACAATATGTCATCCATATAATTAGATTACCCAGGTCCTTTAAGGTCAAGTTACAGTAAACATTGTAAATAGACAATGCCACATGTTTTAAAACAAAATCAATAAAATATCATATTTATCTCTAATTTTCAACCGGATTTTCGAAGTAAAAATCAGTTATTGATTTAGGGATGTACAGCGGGTGGCGGGCTGCCAAACAGTGTCCGTTCATTTACATGAAAACGTTATGAAGAATTTTTTTCAAATTTAGATATGTTATTTCTTGTGACTAAATGAAGGTCAAGTTCAATTTTCACAATTTTAGCTTTTCTCGTTGTTCAGTTATAGCCCTTTCCCAAGAATTCAATTTTTGATGAATTAATCCATTTCTGTACAAAGGGAAATAACTTATTTTTTAAAGATTTTTAAAAGACATTGTATTAAACGTAATGATAAATGACATATTGGATTTTTTTTTCTTTTCTTTGGTAAATTGTTTGAAGAATTTTGTGGTAGGTTTGTTTGTTATTCTTTATAAACTAATTTTCTGAATGCTATATATATATATTTTTTTTTTATGAAGTGAACTCCTGTAATTTAATTAGTTAATAATTAATTTTTATTATAGGATATATTTCATTACATTTAAAGTTGTTGACATTGATCATAGATAAGTTGCAGATCTGTATTAGTTTGTGAAAAATGAAAGAAAAAACATTTGGAACTATATATTTGAATATAATTTGAAAATAGATATACATTGTGTTACATCATATCTAATTTTAGAGAACTATTAATCATATCTAATGTTAGAGTACTATGTTAAACCATATTTCTGTTCAAAGGGAAATAACTCAAACTTATTCCATGAACACATGATAGCAAAATTTCTTTATAGCTATTTTTTTTTAGGCATGTGTGTTATGAAGGTAGATGTCACCTGTAGTTGTTATGTGGTATTTTATTTTTGTTGTGTTAATGTTTAATTTTTACATGATCCTGTTTGGGGTTCAGATTTGCAAATATCATTTTCATTACTATAAGATAATAATCTATTTTAAATATTCAATCACAATCCAAATTCAGAGCTGTTTTAAGCTTAAATTTTGTGTCCATACTTGCTCAACTGCAGGAAAATCTGGTTTGCTGTCACTCGACAGCCTCTTGTTTTAATTATTGTTTAATAAAAACATAAACTTATTTCATAGCAACAACAACATATAATTTCATAAGTAAACTGATGAATTAGTTTTTATGCCCCTGCCGTAGCAGAGGGGGCATTAAGTTTTACCCTTGTCCATCTGTACAGTCCATACGTCCCAAAGTTAATTTCCGTTCTCTAACTTTAGTTTGCCTCGACCAAATGTTATGAAACTTATACAAAATGCTTATTACCACAAAACACAGATCAAGATTGAATTTAATTTCCGTTCTCTAACTTTAGTTTGCCTCGACCAAATGTTATGAAACTTATACAAAATGCTTATTACCACAAAACACAGATCAAGATTGAATTTTGGTGGCGTCACTTTAACTGTTCTAGAGTTATGCCCCTTTACAAATGGAAAAATTGCTGAATTTTTCTTTTCCGTTCTCTAACTTTAGTTTCCCTCAACTAACATGACTAAATATTATGAAACGTATACACAATGCTGACTACCACAAAACACAGATCAAGTTTGAATTTTGGTGGTGTCACTTTAACCGTTCTAGAGTTATGCCCCTTTACAAATAAAAAAATTGCTGAATTTTTCGTTTCCGTTCTTTAACTTAAGTGTGCCTCAACCAAATGTTATGAAACTTATACACAATACTTATTAACACAAATTTCAGATCAAGTACAAATTTGGGTAGCATCACTTTTACCGTTCTTCAGTTATGTCCCTTTATAACTTTATATGATATGCAAGCGGGGGCATCATCTGTGTCCAATGGACACATTCCCCATTTATTTTGAAATGATTTTCATGATAATTTAAAAGTACTTTTTCACTGATTTTGTGTACATTCTATACAAATGTTCGTTAGTATTATGGATTTTCATTTTATCATATTTCAAGAAAATAAAAGAGATTGATCCATTATGTTTTTCAACTTTTGGTTAAAGTTTTACATACTTAAGTTTATATGTGAAATTTTATGATATTTCATTTTGTGAGATCACCAATTTACTATAACTTGGACTCTACTGAATTAAGATTTTTCTGTTGTAAAGATTTATCATAAACATCAAGTCAGGGTATCACATCCTTGAAATGTTCTCTAGGTATTTCACATCCAATTTTTTATGGAAATATTCTTTAGAAAGCACAAAAATGTCAGTATTCACCTCTGAAGCTAACAAAACCTTTAAATAGACTTATTAAGAAGGGATATAGTTACGATACTGTTGTCAGGTCATTAAAGATTGCGTATTTTGGCGTTAATATTGATTCACTTATAGGGTCTTTGCATCGGAACTAAACACATTTATTTAAAAACCAGTTGTTGGCATGACACGGGTTATGTTCTTCTCATATATGTTATGATGGTATGATACTAAACCCCTAATGGGAAGGATTGTGCCTGATATTCATATGATGAAGACATAATCTTTCAATCAGTTTAATTGAAGTCTGGAGCTGGCATGTCAGTTAACTGCTAGTAGTCTGTTGTTATTTATGTATCATTGTCATTTTGTTTATTTTCTTTGGTTACATCTTCTGACATCAGACTCGGACTTCTCTTGAACTGAATTTTAATGTGCGTATTGTTATGCGTTTACTTTTCTACATTGGCTAGAGGTATAGGGGGAGGGTTGAGATCTCATAAACATGTTTAACCCCGCCGCATTTTTGAGCCTGTCCCAAGTCAGGAGCCTCTAGCCTTTGTTAGTCTTGTATTATTTTTAATTTTAGTTTCTTGTGTACAATTTGGAGTTTAGTATGGCGTTCATTATCACTGAACTAGTATATATATTTGTTTAGGGGCCAATTGAAGGACGCCTCCGGGTGCGGGAATTTCTCGCTGCATTGAAGACCTGTTGGTGACCTTCTGCTGTTGTCTGTTCTATGGTCGGGTTGTTGTCTCTTTGACACATTCCCCATTTCCATTCTCAATTTTATCTAAAACCTCTATTTGAGATCTTTTCAAAAAAAAACTTCGGCAGGCTAATTTTGGTGATGTCAACATTATAAAGTTTGTGACAATGTTACACAGTTGGGACTTATCTCTGTGTTAATATTTATTTATAATACTGTGGATTCATTTATTATCATGGGTACCAATGTTCTTGGATTGAAAAAAAATTGTATTTCCGTGGATACTTGATTTCGTGGTTGTGCCAAAGTCTGCATACAAGTCTAAGGAAATTTGTTCTTAAATCTATGGTTCAGCTTTACCTACAAAAACCACAAAATTGGAACCAAGAAATAATAATGAATCCACGGTATACCTGATATTAAATAAAAATATTTATTCTTTTAGCATTTAATGGTCAGTGGCACTAACCTGTATTTTCTGTATCGTAAACAAATCAACAGCATAGATTTAATGGAAGGTAGGTATATCAAACACTTATTTTTATTAGTGGCATGCAAAGAAAAATATAAACAGTTTGTTTTAAGCATGAAGAACATGTATCTCCCGTAACCTTAGAATAAAGAGAATCTGTTTATTTACTCAGATTTGATGTAAAAGGTTTACTGCCTAAAGATTAAGGAACATTAATTTTGTGTAAAAGACCTATTGTTTAAAGTTTGATACAGTAAAGATGACATATTTACTTGATAACTTAGATAGAGCCTCTTGATAAGTTTAACCTATAGTTTAAACATTTTGATAAGCAAGACCCAGGGACCGTGTTTGAAAACTTGCATATTTTGCCACATACCCAACACAAGTTTTATAAAGTTAAACTCTTATTTTTAAAGAAATACACGTTCTAATACATGTACTTGTGCATGTTTAGTAAATTTAGTAAGAAAACAGTGATTTCTCTTTTGAACATGATGCATAATCATTGAAAATTGAATTTATATATTATCTAAAAAAGATGACATTTACAGAACAAAGCTTATTTTATTTTTCATTTAACAGCCTTACAGTTGTAAAGGGAATTAAACAAATTGCTGGTAAAATTCTTTTTAAACTGTACATACAGTTTTGTTTTGAAATATTAAATGTAGACCTAGAAAATTTGTTCTAGTTGAAATATTAGAAAATATTTGAAAAATGCAACATGAAAAGGATTTGAGCACTATTTTTTTCTTTTTTGATGGAAAAAGGACAATATTTTGAAAGTTGATTTTTATTTAAATCTGGTTGTTTTTTCTATGACTTGTATTTTAACATGATTTTTATTTTGGATTTTGTTTTCAGAAATTGGTTTACCAGATACATTTAACTCATGGTATTTGGTAGCAGAATTACATGTATGGTAGGTAGTTACCATAACAACCATATTCTTTATTTATTAATTTTCCAAATACTACTAATATGATCACTCTTCAGTCATTGGTCAATTCAAATACATGTAGTTTTATATTTTCCGATTAAAAAAAAAATTAAATGCAGTTTAAATCATTGTCTTTTCTTTTAAGAAATGTTGGAAAAGTGGATAAAAGCTAAATGTCTTTGTATTATTAACATGATTAAGTCATGAAAAAGAACTTGTTTGATAGTCTTTTTTATTTTCAATTTTTAATGGGTGCTTTGTTTTTATTTATTTACTTTTTACTTACACAGTAGGTCTACCAATTTTATGTCTGGTTAAATTTATCATTTTCACAAATAACAGTACATATTGAAAATTTTCCATTATTAATTTGGTTACTTATATTTTTTGTGTCCATTGTTAAATTTGTGCAATTTGTAAGAAGGGTTTATCAGCAGATTCAGCAGAAGAACCTACCGGTATATGAAAAAATAACCAGATATATGGTAGTACTTGGTAGCACATCAGACGAGGATCCAGATTTAATGTTGGAGGGACGCTCTGAAGAATATGGAGTTAAAAGGCCATATTCATATCTTAACAAAATTTTGGCTTTTTACCTTTAAATTTCTTTTTTTTTTCTTTTTTAAGGGATAGGGGACAGTCGCTAGGTGAGCACCCGTCTCAATCCGCACCTGAACATTTGTCAAGAGATTATTGACATTAAAAAATCTTTCAATCTTACTTTGGGAGTGAGTTCAAAATACAAATATAAACCCACATAATCAGATAATTAACTTTCAATGGTACTTTTAAGTGTGGTGTATGCCTCATTTTGTAGGATGATAATGTATAGGTTAGCAAAAGAAGGAGAGGAAGGCAGACATGCAAGGAATGGTTTAGTCAAAGCTATGTGGTCAGATGTGGATGTACGAAGTAGAAATATAAAGGTTAGTCTGAAGGGAATATATGTTTATGTTGTTTGTCCAAAAGACCAAAAAGCCATATGTCATTTGTTGTTCACCTGGCCCAAATGTTATGTTTGTCCTTTTTTTCCAGACCATGGAACTTGATCATTTGTCAGCAAAATTTACTTTAAATTTTAAAGAAGGTATCAACTACTCCTACAGTTTTCAACCAAAATCATTGAAATTTAAGAAAAACTTGTTTAAATTTATTTCCCAATTTTATGCATTTTATTTTGCAATATATTTTTAAATATTAATTGAAGACAATGCTCCACTGTTTAAGGAACTGTCTGTTAAACCTGGTCATTTGAGTCTTTGCTCCATTTTTAAAAGTTTAATCATCCAGCCATTATTTTTGTTGGAACAATAGACAATATTTATTTGTGCAAACACATTTACATTAAATAGTTATGGCATGATCAAATATAACCAATAAAACAGACAATTGTACATGTAATGGTAAGCATTGCAGTATTAGCATTTTGTTTTATGATACATAGCCTATCATCAAGGCAAACATTAATGTTTCGGACATCATACTGATGGTTGAATTATGTTTACAGGATAATTTCTGTCTTTTATATTTTATCAGCTGTAATGCTTATGAATAAAGTTAATATTATCTTTTATATAGGAACATGGTATGGCAGGAAGAAAACAAGCTTTATATAAACTCAACGACCATTTCTATACAGCTTTGTTGACATATGAAGAGGTAACTATACACTTGTCTTTTGTATTTTTGTGTCGCTGGGTTGCTGTCTCATTGACACATACCCCACATCTCTTTTTAGTCATACCAATATCTCCCACATCTACAACAAGTAAGTGGTTAATGAGGGGGTAGGAGGGGGGTTTCATGCTGAATTTTCAAGAAAATATATGCCAAATCCCAAATTACCATGAAAATAATGTGTTCATTCCTGCATCATGATAAAATTTAATCTGGAATTCCCAACGAATTCCGGCCAATTAAAGAACTTAATCCTGAATTCTAGACAAAAGGTCCTTCCACCTCTCAGTTGATCATAAAGATAAATAAAAAGAAAAAAAGAAAAAATATGCCTTAGAGATAATATCTCAACCACATACAGCAACCACAATTTTTAGCATGTTCTAATCAGAGTAAAACTAAGGAGATGTGGTATGACTGCCAATGAGATAAATACCTACAAGAGTCCAAATAATATGGATGTGAGCAACTATAGTTCATTCAACAATGAGCAAGTACCATATCTTACTGTCAGCTATATGTATAAAAAGTAAAATCACAAAAATACTGAACTCCGAGGAAAATTCAAAAAGGAAAGTCCGTAATCAAATGGTAAAATCAAAATTTCAAACACATCAAACGAATGGAAAACAACTGTCAAATACCTGACTTGGTACAGCCATTTTCTTATGTAGAAAATGATGGATTGAACCTGGTTTTATAGCTAGCTAAACCTCTCACTTGTATGACAGTCGCATCAAATTCCATTATATTGACAACGATGCGTGAATAAACAAACAGACACAATAGGTAAAAATGTCAAAAATAGGGGTACATCAGTCAACATTGTGTAATCATCTTAATCACTATAAAAACAAACAAATGTAACAAAGAAGCACAAAAAGGCATACATCAAATTTAACATCCTCATTTTGCTTTTTTATTATATGATTTTATTTATCTATGTAAAATCCACCCATAAAGGATGGAAGGTTTTAAGTACTGGCGTAGAATCACCTGTTTGAAACCACACAGGTAGATATAAAATAATTTTGTCATTCAAAGTATGACGGGATACATCAGTACAGAGTCACATCAAATGTATATCACAAAAAACAGACTTAACAGTAAAAGTAATATTAATAAAGTAAAATAATTTTGTCATTCAAAGTATGACGGGATACATAAGTACAGAGTCACGTCAAATGGATATCACAAAAAACAGACTTAACAGTAAAAGTAAAATTAATAAAGACAAATAAAAGAATATAAAAGGTTCTGACATGACAAAATGTTGAATAATTCAAACAAGAAAACCAACAGCTTAACTCATGAAAAATATAAAAGATAAAACAAATATGACTATGACGGCAAATGAGACAATTATATACCAGAGTTTATGTGTGTGTTCTGATTTACATAGTTCTAGTCAAACTGTGCAAAGAATAGTGCGTTTCGCTATAAACTATGAATTCAAATACCTTGCATAATATGTCTGAAGGAACCAAAATTTGTCTGACATGTCAACTGTCTGTCAGATTTTGAGACCTTAAGCATTCTGACCCGACCATTTGTAAAAAGTGAGCTTAAGCTGTTAGCTATAGCTAAAGGGGGTTAACCAGAGTGTAAAAATATTCCATTTTTTTCAGGGAATCATGGGAACTGACAAAGAATTGGCTAGTGCAGTATGGAACATGTTGTACAGTAAGAAAGATATAGATCCTGAAAAGTTATTACAGTGTATAGGATATATAAGAAAACAGGTTAGAACTTAATTGCATTAATGCTGTACACTCAAATAAATTAAGAATGTTCATTGTTAATGGTGTGACAGGAAACTCTCTCTGAGCTAAAAGTAGGATGCTGTTAATTTATTCCCAAAAAAATTCCATGGACCTGAAAGTATGATGCAAAAATTCCCGTAGGTTTCTATAAGTTACAGATAATTATACTTTGATACCGTGTAAAAAAGTATACAATTAAGTCATCATTTTAAGGGGAAAAAAATCATTAAGACTGTTCCCATGTTAAATTTGAAAATAACACTATACATTTGGTGTGTCTGAAGTACTTTCCAGGATTTATCTTAATCAGGAACATACAAGCTTAAAACATTGAAAGCTTAGGATGTACTATTCTTTATTATAATACTTCACATAAAAATGCAATATTTTGATTGGCTTATACGAGGGTGTTTATTTACTCTATTCTATGGTAAATACTCTATTACCCTTCACAGAGACGCTTGATCAAGTGTGCGCTTTATTAAATACGACTCTATCCTATGGCAAATACTCTATTACCCTTCAAGGAGACGCTTGATCAAGTGTTCGCTTTATTAAATACGGATGGTTGTTATGTACAAGACGTCATAGTTTATTACTTTGAATTTGAAATTTAATCGACAGTAATAACAGAACATACAGTATAATAAATTAAATAACACATATCTGAGAGGGTGATAGAGCAAATTGTTACCCTTCGAAAAGACATTGTCAACCTTGGCTTCGCCTCAGTTGACAATGTTTTCTCGGGGTAACAATCTGCTCTATCACCCTCTCAGCTATGTGCTATTTATATAATATTAAACAATGTTTAAGGAGCTTAAAAAGTGACATACAAATAATCCTAAATTTCACCTACCGTCTACTTTGCGTGAGGAAGTTAAAGCATTATTTTCTTTTTTCTTTTTAAATTTATTTATAGGGATATTAAGGAAGGTATGTTAAAAATCATGTCGTGTGGATTTTAGAGGTCATCTTGTTCACATTTAGTGAACCTTTTACTGAAGACTGAATTTAAAACACACATGTCGAGTGTGATATTATGTCAATAACATATTTTTATGACCCCGCCGTAGCGGAGGGGGCATTAAGTTTTTCCCTAGTCCGTCTGTACGTACGTACATCCGTACGTCCCATAATTGGTTTCCGTTTTCTTACTTGAGTTTGCCTAAACCAAATGTTATGAAACTTATACACAATGCTCATTACCACAAAACACAGATCAAGTTCAATTTTGGTGGTGTCACTTTAACCATTATCGAGTTATGCCCCTTTATAAATCGAAAAATTGCAAAATTTTTAGTTTCCGTTCTGTAACTTAAGTTTGCCCCAACCAAACATTATGAAACCTATACACAATACTTATTACCACAAAACTCAGATCTAGTACAAATTTGGGTACCGTCACTTTTATTGTTTTTGAGTTATGTCTCTTTATAATGTTGTATGCAAGCGGGGGCATCATCTGTGTCCATGGGGACACATTTTCCATTTATTTCTGATTCATGTACTGTTGATTCATATATTTTCATGGGTACCAATTTTCGTGGATGGTGGAAAACTTGCATCTTCATGGATAGTAGATTTCATGGTTTTGCTAAAGTATGCATATATTCCGTAGATAATTTATAAAACGTTGAACTTTTTAATTCATGGTTCCCCTGTATCCCTGAAAATTTATTTCTAACAAATAATTATGAGTCCACAGTAATGTAAATAATTGAAATGAAATCTAAATCTTGAGAACAAAAGTTTTATTAATAAATCACATGTAATTACAAAGTATAACTAATAACCATCTACAAAATCAGGTAAACTCCATGAGAAAATATGTCTTAAAATTGAATAATATTATACATTTCAGATTAAATATCTAGAAGAGGAAAATAGTAGCAGCCACATATTGGGATCGGGAATGATAAAACTTCTGCCTTTTGAAGAACAATGAGATTATTCAAGGCAAGATACCTAAGTTCAAGGACTAGACATCCAGACAATTGTTACCTTTCCTCAGTGGAATACAGACTTAAGGATGTTGTTGTTTAAAAAAAAAACCCACAATTTTACCTCTTTTTCAGTAGACAGTATATCACTATTGTGAAAAAATAAAGATACATAGATTTGCCTGTTTTTATTAAGATAAAAGCAGTTAAAAAATAAAATTTTTTGGTAGAAAAAGATATCTCAATAAAATTGAGAATGGAAATGGGGAATGTGTCAAAGAGACAACAACTCGACTATAGAGCAGACAACAGCCGAAGGCCACCAATGGGTCTTCAATGCAGCGAGAAACTCCCGCACCCAGATGCGTCCTTCAGCTGGCCCCTAAACAAATATGTATACTAGTTCAGTGATAATGGACGTCATACTAAACTCCAAATTATACACAAGAAACTAAAATTAAAAATGATACAAGACTAACAAAGGCCAGAGGCTCCTGATTTGGGAGAGGCGCAAAAATGCAGGCGGGGTTAAACATGTTTTTTGAGATCTCAACCCTCCCCCTATACCTCTAGCCAATGTAGAAAAAACAAACGTACAACAGTATGCACAGTAAAACTCAGTTTAAGAGAAGTCCGAGTCCGATGTCAGAATAGGAAACAAAAGAAAATAAACAAAATGACAATAATACAATAATACATAAATGAACAAAGGACTACTAGCAGTTACTGACATGCCAGCTCTAGACCTCAATTAAACTGATTGAAAGATTATGTCTTCATCATATGAAAATCAGGTACAATCCCTCCCATTAGGGGTTTAATATCATACCATCATAAAATATATGAGAAGAACATAACCTGTATCATGCCAACAACTGGTTTTAGAATAAATGTGTTTAATTCCGATGCAAAGACCCTATAAGTGAATCAATATTAAAGCCAAAATATGCAATCTTTAATGAACTGACAACAGTATCGTAACTATATCCCTTCTTAATAAGTCTGTTTAAAGGTTTTGTTAGCTTTTGAGGTGAATACTGACATTTTTGGGCTTTGTAAAGAATATTACCATAAAAGATTGGATGTGAAATACCTGAACGTATAAGATGTCTGCATGTTGAGTTATATTTACGAATGATGTCCTTATACCTATGATAAAATTTAGTAAATTTTTTTACTAGTTTATGATATCGAAAACCCTGGTGGAATAATTTTTCAGTGATACATAAATTTCTCTCGCTAAAATCTAATACGCTGTTATTAAACCTTTTCATATGAAATATATTTGAAGAAATTTATGTTGAACTGTTTTAAAAATAAATTAGAGATAGAAAATATCAAAACATTTGACTGAAAGTGTAATTGGCAATTAAAAAGATATTTATAAATATTTTAATTGGTGGGCTAAATTTCACATGCTGACCTTGCAAAATGTCTAAGGAGTCAATCACAAAATATTTCGAAAAAGTCAGGCTCACAAAGTATTTTGAAAAAGTCAGTCTCATAAATTAGTCAGAAACAATTAAGGTCAAATTTGTTTTAGAAAAAGTCTGGCTCACAAAATATTTTTAAAAATTCAGGCTCATTAAATAGAAATTTCAGGCTCACAAAATGTTTAGATAAAATTCAGGCTCAGAAAATATTTATAAAAAGTTTAAACCTGAGAAGTGAATATCCTTATATTCCACTGAAAATCTAGTAGGCATTATATCATAAGGATATATTGAAATATCATCATTATAGACATGAACAAAGAGTTTTGATAATACATGGTATAAAACACATAAACTTGAGCTCTGGTGAACTTATTACAGATTTTAATATAACGTCCTTCTTTCGCTTTGGAATCAAAACCATGTTCTTATTACAATAAAACATGGGCTTCATGTGATTGTCGTCACAATTGAAATTGCAACGTCAGTTGTATTTTGAACAATGCTGGAGGTCGAAATGGACAGTTTTGTTGGTATTGCTGGGTATAAAGATATTGACAATTATAGTGCCTACCCATGTAAAAATGAACATAAAGCATGGTATGAAAGAATTATTTCTTAAATATAAAATTGTATACAAACAAATAAAACAAAGCATCATGCAAATATAAAACATACAAGTGAATAAAACCATGTAACAATCAGAATGGTTTAAAAATCAAAATTAAGATAGAATTGTTGGAGGGAAACAATCAGCAGCTGCTGTGGTAAGTGTCTTAATGTGTCACCTGACAACATGTCAGAAGCAGTAAAACTCTAAAAAGTTTAAGGAAAAGGTTAGATATCAAAGCAATTCATATAAACTAAATATTTTGAGTTTAAATATATTAGGAAAGTAGTATAATAATACGCGTATTTAATAAAATAAGTTGCAGAAACAAACACAATTCATTTGAATGTGGAACAGCAACACTTTGTAGCATTCCAAGACCCCAAAAAGTGTATTAAGATGGAGGAAAAATATTTTCTGTCCTGAAATGTCCACAGGGTAAAGCTGCAGCATATTCAAACTATTTTTTCTATTATCAGTAAATGGTCTCGCTCTGTAACATCTAATATGATATCGTATCTAAAAGTACTTGGTAGTTTTCATATATTCATATTTAAAATCTTCTAAAAAGGGAACTAAGTGGAATGTTTCTTCATTTAGTCTTTCTTTGGTCTTTTTTTTTTCTTTTCATCCAAGTATTTTAAAGGAGCATGTGGTTGTTGCGTTGTCTAAACTGAACATTCATAAACAATCATTTCTACATCATAATTAAAGACTACCTAATGATAGAAACTGTTTACTTTCAACTTACTTTGACATATGACCTTATAATGGCTCAACTATACTTCCTCTTAAGAAATGTTGATTAGTTTTGAGTTATCTCCCTTGAAATGCAACTCTAGATTGATTTTCACTGGTACCAAGTCAATAAATTTGTCTTCATGCAGTCAACCTGGTCCCATTTAGGAAGCTTTAGTTTTTTAAAATACCAGGCCTGATATATACAAAGTAGAACAACACCTAACGAAAATCAACACATTCAGTATCAAGCCATTGTTTATTTGTTTATGCAATTAATGTGAAAGCTAAAAGTAAAGATATCAATTATAATAATAATGATACTGGAAATAAATATATGGAAACATTAATATGCTGCTCTAGGTTGAAATTTAACAAAAAATTGTCTCTATAATGTTTGCTTGTTAATTTGTGGGAGGTATCTATTATGTGCGTTAAAACTGGGACACAAGAATCACAGCGACTAAGCAGGCTTAGGTAGATAAATAGTTCGTTTCTATGTATGTTAGGGTTAGTTTTTTTTGTTCACTTTAGTGTTCCTGTTGTTCGTTTGTTATCCTAGTTGATGTTTTTGCCTCGGATTAAAGTCAATAAATTTGTCTGCATGCAGTTAACCTGGTCCCATTTAGGAAGCTTTAGTTTTAATACTAGGCCTGATATGTACAAAGTAGAACGACACCTAACGAAAGTAAGCACATTCAGTATTAAGCCAGGTCATCCACTGTTTAATTGTTTATGCAATTAATGTGAAAGATAATAAAAGTAATAATATCAATAATAATAATAATGATAATGAAAATAAATATATGGAAAATTAATATGCTGCTCTTTATTGAAATTGAACAAAAAATTGTCTTTATAAGATTTGCTTCATGTAAAATCTGTAAACTTGTGTGGGGTATCTATTACATGCAAGGAAATATTCATGGTCATATTTGCATTCTGACTAAAGATCACCAGATAACTTGATGCAAAATTTTGGTACCATCCAGTAGTCTTTGTCTCAGTACAAGTCAATATATGTTTTTGATTATTTTTTACAATTATTACTACGTGTTTACATTGATACAGTAACTTTCTACTGTCTGTTAAATATAAAACACAAGAATTAATCAAACTTTAAAAAAAATGAATATGATATATTCAATATGTCAAATATATATTAACAATGATACATCAACTTGGATAAAAGGAGATTTGTCGTCACCTTTTTTAGGCAGTTCTTCTCCAAAGAATGCAAATTTTCTTTTCATTTTTGATATTTTATTAGTTCATATTAAGTCTATTTTTTCTGCATTGGTTTGAAGATATAACCTGTAAAAGGTGTATGATTATAAATGAAGAAGACAATCTCTACTTCGCCATCAAATCAAAACACCAGCTTAATTATTCACAAATTTCACATAGTGTCAAGCTACTGATATTTTACAATATCATTACGAAGAAAACCTATTGTGTTTATCGTACCATTTCTGGTCATAGTCACTCTTCCTTATACAGTTTTACGCTTGGTTGTCCTAACGAAAGTTATCTTGATAATCTTTGCTGTCATATTGTGATGTCACTGATAAGTTCTGCTCATGTATTAAAACTGTGACAGACACAAGAATAACAGAGCGACTTAGCAAGTTTAGGGAGATAAATGTTATTACACGTGTCTGTACTTTGTTGATCTGATAAAAAACTAAAGATTGTTTAAAAATAAAAGCTATAGGTTATTGAACAATATATAAAGATAATAATGTTACTGTTAACTTAAAGTTATGTGATTCAGAGTTTAAATAGTAACGGATCCTCACCCTTGGTTACACTTCCAACTAACATTATTCCCGATCTCATATCAATGGCTATTGATTGAAAAGCTTTAATTCCATTATCGTGATTCAATATTGTTCTGCATGATTTTCCATCAGGTGAAACTACGACTATTTTATCACTGCCGCTGCAAGCAACATAAATAAACCCGTTTTTATCTAATGCAATTCCCATTGGTTGATTAATGTCCTGGTCTATAAATGTCCAAAGCTTTTCCCCATTCAACTTGACGCATTGAACTGTGTTTTCCAAAAAGTTGGTGCCGTAGATAATTCCCTTGACCAATGAAATATTATGTGCATGAATTCCTTCCAAGTTTTGTTTCGATTTGTCTTCAAGGTTCATGACGCAGACATTTTTTTCAGTAGGCATTGCTATGACCAGAACCTGACCATCACTTGAAATTCCTGAACATACTTCAGGAAACTTGAAATTTCTGACAACCTTACTTTTGTCTATATCAACAAGGACAACTTCCTTTGCAATATAAAATGAAACGGCCACTGTACCATTTTCAACAAAACATACACTGTCAGGTTCATCCTTAAATGACACCACCTTTCGGATAAATGTCCCATCATTTTTAAACACCGACAGACAGTTTTGCAAATCAAGAGCAGCAATATTACCATCAGGTAGTATACAACAGCCAGCAAATCCCTTTTTTCTCACTTGTGGTACCTTAAGAGTGCTAAAGAACGATGCCTTTATTTGATCTATCATAGGAACAGGAACTAAATACTGAGCTTGATCTTTCCTTCCCGCATTTGCCACAATATTACAGGGACGGGTGTCAACTGAAATTTTTCCAAATGTTTTGACATCATGTAAAATTGAAGCAAGAGCAGGTGTAGTTGTCACATGCAAATTACTTTTGTTTAAATAAGAACCACGTTTTAAATCCTCAATGTAGTTTTCCTCTTGTGATGTGATTTTCTCAATTTCCCTCAGACCTACATAAGTTTGAAGTTCAGTTGCATATTTAGTCATATTTGAAAATTCGTTTTGCAATTTCCTTATCTGTTTGGCTCGTTTATCCACTTCATGTAAGAGCGTCTCCATTTCTGATTTTAAATTTGAATGTTCAATTTCTAGATCTTTAAGAATTTGCTGTTCTAGTTGGTTTAGGTAATCATCGATGGATTTACGCATGGATCGGATATTCTGAATTGCCTCTGTTTTCTGTGTTGTATTTATAAGTATTCTGTTTCTCAAATATTCTATTATCTCATCTAAGTTTTCTTTAAGACACTTCAGATCTTTCTCAAGGAGAGGAACCGCAGCTGATGATTTTACTTGATTTAGAATGTCGGACAATGGCTTCATTGTCTGACATAATTGATGGTTATCGGTGGTGCAATGTACACAACAGGGACACGCATGTGAAGAACAGTACAGTTCAAATTTTTTGTCATGGATTTTACACAGATTGCTCGTTCCTTTAATAAAAGAAGGCAATTCATGATAATTCTCAGCCGATATTGTTTTATGATCTTTAGATGTTCTAGACCGTTTATGATGCTTCTCACATTCTACACATAGGAAGACATCGCATTCAGTACACCACGTATCCGAATCAGTTGTGACGCTATCCTCTTTACAAAGAGTACAGAAGTCCTTACTTGTTGATGCCATTTTATGTAATCATTTCTGAAATTAAAGGAAATACTGACTTTTTTTTTATGTTCAACAGTTTGAAAACATACACTTAAAAAGTTTGATATGCAGTCAGAATCCCACAATACATGAAAGAGGAGATCTAAAAATGAAAAAAAAGGTACAACAAACAAGACAGAGGCATCTGATAGACTGTTGTTACATACCTTTGAATAAACTAATACTGTATATGACACTTGATTGATGGTAATAAGTCACAAAAATATTTCTCCTTAAACACTGAATTTTACAGTCCGGACTAGATTTATATATTGCACCTGGGCGGTGTTTTTTAGATTTCGTGATTGAGTCTGGACTGTAAAATCCAATTGATATTTTTTTCGCTCGAATAATAATATCATTACTTAAGATAAGCTCAGCGAGGGTGATTCGTAGTGGAAAAACAATAATGTTGTCACAGTTTTGAAATGTGAAATGAACACTCCCACAAAAAAATCGAACATTGTGTTGGGAATATCCATCTGGTCATAGATGTAAATCAAATAAAACGCATTACATAAAGAAGATAATTCTTAAATTTACAATGGAATCTACATTAAATTTTAATGTCAAATATCTCATTAGATAAAAAAAATTTCTTAATACTGATTTCAATTTTTGTAGTTGTACCAGTAACTAAATAAAATGAAACCGACGACAATCTGGATTTCTTTATTCTCTTTAACCATGTATCACCATGCATATGTTTTGTTGACTTTATTTCAAATGAATATTTATACCCTGATTGCATAAAACAACAAACAAGAATACAGTACAAATAAAAGACACATATAAACATCTGCATAACTATGTGAATTACTTAAACGTGTTAACAAGTTTAATTTCTGCATAGATCCTAATATTGTTTATCTTTTAAATCTTAATTGATAAGTCGTGGATTCAGTTTATATATATATATATATTATTTACAAATTTTAATGTAAAAGTTTATTTTCAAACAAGTGAAAAAGACATTTGCTTCATCTTCTTTTCAAAGTAAATCACAATTTTGGAAACTCCTATTTTCTCATCTTCCCCTTTCAATTTCCAGCACTTATTCACGTTATGCAAAAATTTCTTCTATTTTCAAAACTTTGTTCAAATAAAATTTTATCTATGTGGAAATAAGTTGTAAATTGCTGTAAATGAAGATCTTTCTATTATTTGTACATATCTAAGTTTTAGTGAATAGACAAATTCCCTTTTATAGTCTGGTACTTGTATCTCTTTAATATATTATCTTATTTATATAGCAAATAATATTCACAAAACAGATCCACACATCGTAGAATCTATTTTGTTAACTATACACTAGAACAAAAAAAGAAGTGTGTGGTTTAATAATTCCAAACACTAAACCAATAAACGACAACACTAAAAGCAAAAGAGTAGCACTTTTAAAGTGCAAAACAATCATCATCAGCAGTTTCACTTTGACACATGAAAATGTCCAAATTAATATTATTTGAAAAAGAATGGTATTTTTACACCTAATACTTAATAGTATAAGATATTAGGAAATAGTCTCCTCCGTAAAGTTATTTCACTCAAATTAGAATGTTTTTAATATGACATTTGTAGTAAATTATCTGTATTTGGGTTTAAACTGTTGCAAATTATGCATGACGGTCTGGAGACGGAATATCTTTCATTCATTTCCGTATTCTTCAATCTTGTAGGCAATTATATCTTTATTTTTAATTTATTTGGAAAATTATGAATTGTTCTCCATTCTCTTTTTCTCAGCATTTAATTTTCTTTTTAACTTTAATTTTGTTATCCATTGTTCTCTATTCTGTAAACCCCATTTAGTCCCTAGTACATTGAACTATAGTTACACATTCAATAAAAATAGATTTAGGACAAATTTTATCTATCGTCCAATAAACAATTGCTTTTAGGACAAAATCATATTTTAGTGTTAAACGAATCTTCCGGAAATGAGAATTTACTTTCTGTTTGAACAGAAAAGTTTACAAATGTACTTCTGTTATAAATTATATTGGGATTTCCCCCTTGTAGGACCGTTAATTTTGAATTAGATATATTATAATCGATCGTATAGAAGTATATGATGTATTTTACCGAACTCTAATATTGAAGTTGATTTTGTTATTCTTACCTTAATAGCTGTGATGTGTAGAAAATCTGAATGTCAAACAGGGAAGTAAAATGTCAAATAAAATAACTTATAGCTTGTTTAAAAAGCTTGCCGATGGAAATCTGTTTATATTATTCCCCATGCACGGGGTGGGTAGTATGCTGTAATGACTTAGTCCATTTTAAATTCCTCCCCTTATATTTCGTTAAATTTAGCTCAGATTTTTAGAATATTGACTTAGCATGGAATTTTTCGTCACACATGACTCATGGTCTTCTGTAATAATGAATTATTTGAGAATTTGAGATTTGGTCATCCACTTTATTTGTTGAGTTGTACCGTTTAGCAAATTTGACATCCGAACGTCAATCACTTCTTAATCTAAATATTTTTTTTATTTTTCTATTATTTGTTATTAAATGAAAAAAACAAATGATATGGTATATCAATTTATGACACACAATCACTAAAAATGCACATAAAAACCAAAACCAAAGAGACAACACTTTGATTATCTTAAAGTCACAGTAATGCCGCCAACAGAAGCAACACGTCTCACATCACTGCAATATCAAGATAGTTCCTAACAACAGTATTATATGTACAGGAAGAATTGACTTGAAGGTCAAGGATATGCATATTTAATAAAAAAAAAATTAGATACATGTATCTTTGAAAAATGTTTACAGTAGGTTGGTATTCCCCTTCAATTTCAACATATGGAAAAGTAAATTAGACATAGATATGAGAAGAAAATATGTCAAATGCACCTCTGTTCAGTGAAAGAATTGAATAACTTCTTTTTACTTTGCGAAAAACGAATTAACCAAAAAATATGATATATATATATATATACAAGTCTAAATTGAAAACAAATATATATATATACTAATGTTTGGTTTTTTAAAACCACTTTGCCGATTGATTCCCTTTGAAAGAAAATATAATTGACAAACCTTTCTTGAATTATCCGTTTATAAATTATTAAGAAACAAAGGTCTCAGCTCCATCAAAGTTGACCTTGGATGGATTTTGTTATTATATTTAGGTCCTTTTAGGTCATATAGCTCTTCAACTGATACATCTTTGGCTTTCAAATATTCGGCTTTGAGCGTTACTGATGCAGGTAAATATAGAAAAGCGCTTCGGACGCATGAAACTTATAATGTGTTGTTTTTAGTTTTTGACATGAATACGTGCAAAAGTTAAATTAATCTAACGACAAAGAGATTTGATTCTTAAAACTATAACTTTTGTTTTCAAAGGTTACAAACACGTCTAGTTTAACTCTTTTTAAAGCACATGGTATAAGTATGTGTGTTTTGGCAAGGAAAACAATAAGTAATTCTATGATACAATATAACTTCGAATTTACACCCTTAATAGCATATTAGGATATTTATCATGTTCAATGGGACTCTCACTTTTTTAGGTACATCAATTCTTGCGAAATTTTAATTTTTAGAAATAACATGATGGCGGGAAAACCTGACAACTAAGTTTTGTTCTCATTTGAAAAGTTCGTTTACAACCTTTGCATAACCAGCAAACATTTAAGATAACCATAAAGGTAACAAAGGAAAATCATAACATGCAGAACTTCGATGGAAATTAATACTTCAGGAATAACAAAATTAACAGATCCACCTGTAATACAATAAAGGTAGGTTTCGGCAGTTTATGTCTCTTCAGTGATGGTTAAGGCCAAGATATTTAAATCCAAAACCTAATATAAACGTCGAAAAGCTGATAAATAGCCTGCATATTAAAAATTATTGAACTGGTATATGAAATCCCCTTCATAAAACTCGCCATCTCATTATTGAATAGCATACCCAATTATCACTATAATTCAAATAAATAGAAATGAATTCGAGGAAAAATAAACTTTAATAATCAACACTGCATGAGGCATTTGAACTCATATGTGACCCTTTTCCTTCAATTGGACATCAAAACCTTATCACATATACGTTTATGACGGTATTGAATAGTCTGCAACATTGATTTTAAGCTGTATACTTATGTCAAAGTTATGAAACACTCACTCTGAATGGTCACATATCATGCGAAATGTTTTCATTATGACTTAAAAGTTTTACTCATAAATTCTGTTTTAGTCAACTTAAAATTACCAATTTGACGTGTTAAGCATAGTCAAATGAAACTGTTCCAATTATTAAGGAGATGTGGTATGCTTGCCAATTAGAAAACAATATCTACCTGAGACAAAAGATCGAAGATGTACACAATTCTTAGGTCAACTTGCGGCCTTCAACTATTAGCAAAACCCATACCGTATAAAAATCTATAAAAGGCCCAAGTATGACAAAATATGACTCAATTAAAGAGAAAACCCCACGGCCTTATCTATGCTAAAAACAGAAAACCAAAATTAAATCAAGAACAGTGGTATAACAGCTGAACATAGGAACTTACTGTAAAAAAGCGGTAGGAAAGGACATGACTCATCAAATCGACACGAAGCACCCAAAACAAAACATCACAAAAAAACGAACGACAATAAGTCCCGACTTAAGAATAATCGCAGTAACTAAAATCTCGGTCAAAGCCGATGAAACCTAATATTCTAAATCAATCATTTTTTCACAGACTTAAATTTCAATCAATACACATCCTACAGATTTCTGACAAAACGTCACATACAGTCGAATAACAGCATACACTAATGCAGTGCCAAAGTATCCAGATATAACAGACGAAAGAAAGCAAAATAAAAATAAATTCACACATATTTGTACGTGGCGAATGTTGAGCACATGCATGTACAACAAAAATAATTACATGATAGGTGTTGTTCATATGAAGAAAAATGTGGCAAATATTCAGTTGGTACTTGCATGTGCTCTTTGTCAGATCCTAAAACTATTTGAAAATGACCGAAATGTATGCACTTTTCACAAAACACATATACATTGTAATAACCTTTTCCAATACGTCATAACTGCATTTATTTGTACGTCGTGGATCCAAACTACTGATCTGAAATTTCTAAATTCCTCAATTTTAAAACAGACATACAGTTAATTTTTTTTAATCTCAAGTCGAAATTATTAAAAAATTAAAAATAAAGCCAAAGAAAAAAATACTCGTCTGTAATTAAAAACCTCAAGTTTAAAGCAGATGACAATCTAAATTTTCAAATCTACAGCCGAAATAGTGAAAAAACAAATAAAGCCAAATAAGGCCCTTATCGCACCCTGTCCCTAGTAGCCCAAGTATCGTTTCAGTAACGAAAGAAAACGTGTACTACGATAAATTCCAGTATTTGTTTGTAATGATGCCTGGTTCAACCTAAATTTTTTTTTCAGATTCCCAATAATACAATCATATTTAAACAAGGGATGCAGCTCTCGCACAGGAAAACTTTATCCTAGAAGATCTTGGCCCTTATGTAATTGGTGAAAAATTCTTTAATGTATCATTGATTGAGACTATTGTGCCTAATAAAGGTTAAATAAGAAATTGACATGCACACTGAAATCAGTTTCTTACAATTTAAACCGTATTCCTGAATTTTAAGGAAGATCTAAAGGAAGGTCTACAAAAGTACAAGTACTACACTGTTTTAAAGTTTCTGGTCCAGTGCCTGTTTCAAGTCGGGAATATCGCCGTTTTAGCATCTTTTAAATATTTTATCATTTAGAGAATATATTATTGATTGCTTATCTTTGATAGTTTCTGTTAGTTTTATCAATTTTTCAAATTCCGGTGTTTTATCTTGTCAAAGTCTGTATGTTGACCTTTTGTTTTATTTTTCAAAGACGATGGTTTGCTGTCTTAACAACAAATGCTCCAACAGTGCCATTACATCGAAAGTTTTAAAATACTAGATTCCCCTTCATTGATAAATTAAATTTAATAACAGTTTTCTTCTAAACAAACAAAGTAAAATGTGTTCAATAAAACTCAATTGAAGCAAACATTAAATATATAATACGTTTTTTAAATTTTGATTTGGCACTATTTTTCAGTAGGGTCCAGTACCATTCATTTGTTATATATGTTGAAGGTCTTTTCAGACGGTGCCCATTTAGGTAAAAGGTAAGGTTTTGTTTTTAAATTTCTGCTGAGAAAGGAAGTGCCAGTATCATTCTGGTAGATTTTTGCGTGAATTTGAAAATAAATCCTAATTAAATAGGGGAAAAAAATGTATTTTACCGAACACTATTGAAGTTGATTTGTTAGTCTTACCTTAATAGTTGTGTTGTGTTAAACAGACTGAATGTCATACAGGGATGTAAAATGTCGAATAACAAGGACACTGATCTGAATAGTAGATAAGACAGCTTATAGCTTGTTAAAAAAGCTTGCAGATGCACATCTGATTAAATTATTCCCGACTCACGGGATGGGTAGGATGCTGTAATAACTTTGTCAATCTCTCCTTCCTCCACCTTACTTTTCGTTACGATACACATAACTCACCTTCTGTAATTTTTATCATTTTACTGAGAATGGAATTTTTCGTCACACATGACCCATCTTCTTTACACAGAAATAATTTGATATTTGGTCTTTCACTTTTGTTAAGTTGTACCGTTCAGAAAATTTGACATCCGCTTGTCAGTGTCTTCTCATTTGACAATACTTTGCTTTTTTATTATTTGTAATCAAATTAAAAAGAAAGGGTATGGTGTGTTAGTTCATGAAACACAATCACTGCATGCACATTAAACCTAACACCAAATGGACACTTCTACCAAATCCACGTCTGGGCAAGAGAGAAGATACCAAAAACATACATGACATATGATGGATCTGGAATTACACTATAACAGTTCAATCAGAGAAAGATGACTATAGATTCTAGACTGAAATTTGACAAACCTATACAGACACAAGTCAAGAAAGCAAACAAACTAGTTGGAATTATTATAAGAACATTTAATTATTTAGATTACAAGTATAATTCTTCTGTCTACTATTTAAGGCATTATCCCGTCCTCATCTTGAATATGATGGTAGTGAATGGAACCCGTACAAAAAGAAAGATATAGAGATAATTGTAAACGTCCAACGTAGAGCAACAAAAATGTTACCCAACCTCAAAGATTTGTCATACAAAGAACGATTGAAAAACTCTGAGAATTCCTTCATTGAAATTTGAAAGGCTAAGAGGCGACATGATAAAGACATATAAGATAACAACAGGAGTATATAACCCAAGAGTAAGAGAAGACATATTTACACGTAACACAAGGTCGACAACAAGAGGAAACTCGATGAAATTGGTTAAAATAGAAGGAGACTAGACATAAGGAAATACTTCTTTATGAACCGATAAGTGGAAGTGTGGAATAGCCTACCAGACATCGCAGTGCCTGTAAAGTTCGTAAAGATTTTTGAACATCGTTCAGACAAACATTGGAAAGACCACCTACTAATATTTATAAAATAACTAATCGAAGAATTCAGATAGAGAACAATATTCAACGAGTGACCGAACAACACATTAATTCACTAATTATCAGTGTTGTTCGGTCACGAGTTGAATATTTTTCGATATTTGAATTCTTTGATTAGTTATTCTTTTTATTACATTGGCAAATGGCTTTTTTATGAATATAAAGTAGAAATTGTAAGGAAATATATCTTTTTCTACGCATTCACAATTTGTTTTGATCAGACGTTATCGACGTCTTGACAACGCCTATTGTTGTATGACGTCAGAGGAGTGAAATAACCACGTTTATTTCACATGTGAAATTATAGGTTTTTATTTCACTGGGAAATCAATGTAATTCATTGCAACCAATGTAATAAATGGCTTTAACACTTAATACACATACAACACCAGAAGAAGCACAAGTATAATTAGTGAAGATAAAACAGAGCCAAATATAGAGGAGCAAATTGACCTCCTACGTTTGACAACACTTATGTAGAAATAGGTAGAGGTAGGTAGAGGTATGTAGACACTTTAATTGTTTAACGTATATCTCAAAGTCACAGTAACGCATTCAACAGTAGCAACAAGCCTCACATCACTGCAAGTTCAGATGGTCTCTAACAACAGTATCATTTGTTTAAGGAAATGTTTATTGGAGGTTCAGGGATATGCAAAATAAATAAAATCAGATACATGTATCTTTGAGAAATGTTCACAGCGGTTTGATTTCTCCCCCTTAACATATGAAAAAGTAGATAAGACATAGATATGAGAAGAAAAATAAGTAAGATGCCCCTCTGTTTAGTGGAAGAATTGAATAATTTCTTTTTACGAAAAACAAAATAACAACAAATATGATACATTTAAAGATAAGAAGATGTAGTTCGATTACGAATGAGACAAATCTCCACCAGAGAAGTACATGACATAGAAGTTAAAATATATAAGTCACCGTACGGCAAAACCCATACCGCATAGTCAGCTATAAAAGGCCCCGAATGACACCTGTAAAACAATTTAAACAAGAAAACTATCGGTCTGATTTATGTACAAAACAATGAACGAAAACAAATATGATATACAGCAACAAACGACAACCACTGAATTACAGGCTTCTGACTTGGGACAGGCATCTTAAGAATGTGGCGGAGTTAAACATGTTTTCAGGTGCCCAACCCTCCCTTAATTTGGAACAGTGGTGTAACAACACAACATAAGAACAACATATTTGCATATTTAAGTCAAAATTACTTTAGAAATGAAATGACAGGCCTGGAATTCCTGTATCAAATGTTGTCTATTGCAATTACTTGGCGTGACTTGTAATCTTCTGTAATCATTTCATTTTTCCATCTTCTGTCATCCGTCTCTTATGTAATTGCTGTACCGTCTTTCGATTGTCCGCCCTTTGTCTGTCGTTCGTCCATCTGTTGTCCGATTTAACTTTTTTTAATCCACTGCGCCGATTGATTCTCTTTGACAAAAAATACAATTGCCATCAATACGTACAATAATGCAAAAAATGCAAAGACAAAGACATTTATTCTTCAAACTATACATTTTGTTTTCAAGGTTACAAAAATGATAAGTTTTAAAGGACATGATATAAGTATGAGTGTTTTAAAAGGCAAAGAAAAGCAATTAGGCAATTGTATAATTCAATTGTCCATTCTTTGTCCTTTGTCCGTCGTCTGTCGTCCGTCCCTCCATTGTCTGTTTAAACTTTGACATAAATACGTTCAAAAATGCAATTAATGTAAAGACAAAGACATTAATTCTTAACACTATACATTTTATTTTTCAAAGTTACAAACATGATTTAGTTTTGAATTATAAGCATGACTGTTAAGGCAAGGAAAAGCAATTAGGCAATTGTATAATACAATATTAACTTCTACACCCTTAATACCATATAGTGGAATTTATTGTGTTGAATTAGACATTTACTTTTTTAAATGCATCAATTCTTGCATAAATTAAATTTTTAGAAATAATATGGCATCGGCAAAATCTGAACAAAGGAAAATGATGTCTTGCAGAACCTTGATGGAAATCAAAACTTCAGGAAAGACAACATTAACTGTTCCACCTATTCTGCAATAGAAGAGAATTTCTTCAGTACTTTCTCTGTAGAGATGCTTAAGGCCAAAATATTTAGAAACCAAAACATACTACTATACAAACCATAAAAAGCTAAAAAATAACCTACATATTCGAATTTCTGCAACTGGTATAGGAAATCCTCTTCATTAAACTCTTCAAGGCATTATTGAATTGCATGATCAATTATCACTAATATATTTCAAATAAATACAAATGAATTTGAGGAAAAAATAAACTTTCTGTGTATTCAACACTGCATGAGACATTTGAATTCCGAAGTGATCTTCATCCTTCAATTAGACTCCAAAACCTTATCCAATGCAATTCAGCAAAGCATGCATCATTGATTTTAAAGCTGTATATTCAAGTCAAAGTTATGAACACTCACTTTGCATGGTCAAAAATCATTCGAAATGTTTTTATCATGACTTGATTGTTTTACAAATAAATTATATTTCAGTCAAATTAAAATTACTAATTTGAAGTTTTAAGCAATGCCAAATGAAACTAGTCCGTTAATAAGGAGATGAGGTATGCTTTCCAATTAAAAAACTATATCCTCCAGAAACCAAAGCTCGAAAATTTACACGACTATATATCATCGTACGGCCTTCAACAATGAGCTAAACCCATACCGTATAAAAATATAAAAGGCCGAAGCATGACAAAATGTGACACAATTAAAGAGAACAAAAACGTTGGCATTATTTATGCAAAAAACAGAAATCAAAATTAAATCCAGAACATTGTTATAGCAGCTGAACATAGGAACTAACTGTAAAACATTAGTAGCAAAGGACATGACTTATCAAATCGGCACGTAGCTCCCCAAACAAAAACTCACAAAAAGACGAACGACACAAAGTGCCGATCTAAGAAAAATCGCAGTTACTACAATTTCGTTCCAAGAGGATGAAAACCAATATTTTAAATCAGTCATGTTTCAATAAAAATAAATTCACATATATGTGTACGTGGCGAATGTTGAGCACATGCATGTACTACACAAATATTTACATGAAAGGTGTTGTTCATATAGAAGAATTGTGGCAAATATTTAGTTGGTACTTGCATGTGGTCTTTGTCAGATCCTAAAACTAATTGAAAAATGACCGAAATATATATACTTTTCACAAAACACATATACATTATAACAACCTTTTACAATACGTCATAATTGCATTTATTTGAACATCGTGTATCAAGAACTTCTAGTCCGAATTTCTCAATACCTCAATTTTAAAACAGACATACATTTAAATTTTTAAATCTCAACATGCTAAAGTCGAAGTTAGTAAAACGAAATGCAGCCAAATAAGACCCATATCGCACCCTGTCCTCTGTAGCCAAAATATCGTTTTAGTTACGAACGAAAACGTGTACTACGATATATTCCAGTTCTTGTTTATTTGTAATCATGCATGGTTCAACATAAAAATCATTTTCAGATTCCCAATAATATAATTATATTTAAACAAGGGTTGCAGCTCTCGCACAGGAAAACTTTATCCAAGACGATGTTGGCCCTTATGTAATTGGCGTTCTTAAATGTTTCATTTATTTAGACTAATGTACTTAATAAAGTTCATTCAAGAAATAGACTATTTTCATATTACTGACTTTTGTGTCCATATTATATAATTTTTCGACATGTTACCTTTTCTGTGGTAGGACATCCTGGTACTCGGTCAAGTAAGAGTAACCAAAATAAGTAAAATCAAATATATAATCGGTGTAATTTTAGGGGAAAGTTTACTGTTTTCCGATGATTTTGTCGTGTAAAGAAAATATGCTGTAGTTAATTTTCCCCAAAAATTGTACCGATTGAAAGCTTTATTTTACTTCTTTACGTTGCTTTTACTTTACTTGGTACCAGGATGTCTAACCACAGAGTAGGTAACCTGTCGAAACAAAATAAACTTCGGAATAAAAAAGACGGTAATATAAAAATAGTCTATTGTCATGCACACTGAAATCGGTTTTTATATAGAATCCTAAATTCCAAGGAGGATCTACAGCAAGGACTACAAAAGTACATGTATTAAAATTTCTGGTCCAGTGTCGGTTTCAAGTCGGGAATATCGCCGTTATTTTTGCATCTTTAAAATATTTTGTCTATTAAAGAATATAGTATTGATTGCTCATCTTTTATAGATTCTGTTAGTTTTATCATTTTTTCAATTATCGACGTTTTATCTTGTCAAAGTCTGTATATTGACCTTTTGGTTTATTTTTATAAAGACGCTGGTTTGCTGTCTTAAGGTATAAAACCACTAATTCATAGCCCCATTGCTTTCTATGTTAAATTCTGTAATTTCAAGCATAAATGGCTACTTTGTCTTAAGTTCAAATAAAGTGGCAGTTATTTCATATCAAAACTGTACCTTATGCTGACTTGTGCTGAAAAAATCAACATACCTTTAATTGCATATTAGGGTGTACTGGTTCCCGGAAGTTTGATAGTACAAAAACGGGAACTTCTGATCTGAACAACAGGCCAAATGAGCCCTCCTATTAAAATTTCATATACTTCTTTATTATTCAAATAAAACTTTCAACAAGGGTTTTACAGTGATCCCAAGTCCCCAAGCTTTCATTTGATACTAAAACTACCCAAATATTCCCACTATTGACAAAAATACAGCTATGCGTAGGAACTATTTTGTTTAAAATATGTACTACTTTCTTGTATGTTCTTTCCGACCGGGCCTGAATTAGTGGTTCTATACCTATAACAGCACCAAACGTGTTATATTGACTTCTGCTTGACTTAATTTCCTTCTATGATCTATTTCTAGCATAGAAAAACACATAAAGCTTTTGTCAAAACACTATATCACTGAATTCAAGCTCAAATTGGACTGGCAGTAACATATGTGTTAAACAAAGAAAACAAAATATGGATACTAATAGTGACAGATATGACACTTTTTTATTTTCTACCAGTTCTGATTTGTTAATATCTACACAAATAACAGTGTTCTTACCTATATGTCTTATTTTTATCAGAGATTCTTCCTTGAATATAAATACAGTGGTCCAAACATAAAATATAATTGATAATTTTGTCCCCCCTTTTTTCTACCAGTTGGAAAAGGAGAGTGATTTGGTAAACAAACCATACTTTTATGTATAAACATGGATCAACAAGAGCAATGTATGTATCTCCAAGCTAGACAACTTGCTAAAATGGTTATAAAATGCATTTCAAGTGAGATTTTGGAATTCCTATATAAGTATACACCAATTTTCCTTGAAATAAATAATTCACCAAGAAACACAATAAAACATGAACACTCACTAGATAATTTGACTAAAAACAATATTTATACTATAAACTAGTCATAATATACAAGTTTCATTGGTTTCAGTGTTAGATAATCCAAAAAATTAAATTTCAGGTAAAATCTTAACTGTGTGCATGCTAAATGACCAAAAAAGGCTAAAATACCTTATTGTAGCAATTTGAGGGCTGTAATTTGACACTAACATAATTGTTACATAAAAAAAATAATGTAACATGATTTCTGACAACAAATGTGACCAATTTTCACTGTAAAGGGTATGATTTCTAAAAATAGAATTTCACATGCCTGTCAGTAATAGGTATAAAACCACTAATTCATAGCCCCATTGCTTTCTATGTTAAATTCTGCAATTTTAAGCATAAATGGCTACTTTGTCTTAAGTTCAAATAAAGTGGCAGTTATTTCATATCAAAACTGTACCTTATGCTGACTTGTGCTGAAAAAATCAACATACCTTTAATTGCATATTAGAGTGTACTGGTTCCCGGAAGTTTGATAGTACAAAAACAGGAACTTCTGATCTGAACAACAGGCCAAATGAGCCCTCCTATTAAAATTTCATATACTTCTTTATTATTCAAATAAAACTTTCAACAAGGGTTTTACAGTGATCCCAAGTCCCCAAGTTTCCCACTATTGACAAAAATACAGCTATGCGTAGGAACTATTTTGTTTAAAATATGTACTACTTTCTTGTATGTTCTTTCCGACCGGGCCTGAATTAGTGGTTCTATACCTTAACAATAAATGCTCCAACATTGCCATTCAATCAAAAGTATTAAAATACCAGATTACTCTTCATTGTAAAATTAAATTTAATAAAAAAAAATGTTTCCTCTATATAAACAAAGGATAATGTGTTAAATAATACTCCCCTGAAGCAAACATTAAATATATCATACGTTTTTTAAATTTTAATTTGGCACTATTTTGCAGTAGGGTTCAGTACCATCCATTTGTTATATATGATGAAGGTCTTTTAAGACGCTGTCCATTTAGGTAAAAGGTACGATTTTGTTTCTAAATTTCTGCAGAGAAAGGAAGTGCCAGTATCATTCTGGTAGATTTTTGTGTGAATTTGAAAAACAAATCCCCAAAAGGGAAAAAAAGATCCATTAAAATGTATATTTCAAATTTTAAAAATAGACACACTAATTGTAACTTTGTCTCCATTTGAAATTAACATCACACCTGTTTCCTTGTTAATGGCTATGGCATTATGAGTTTCAATTCTATTGTCGTGATTTAAAATTGTCTGGCATGATTTCCCATCGGGTGAAACTTTGACTATTTTCTGACTTTTCCTGCATGCTACATATATAAAACCGTTTTTATCCAATGCAATTCCTACAGGCTCACTAATATCTTCGTGTGTAAGTGTCCAAAGCAATGCTCCACTACTGTTGTAACAGTAAACCTTGTTCTGCATAAATTTGGTTCCATAAATCAATGAATTCGACCATGAAATATCATGCACGTAAATTCCTTCTAAAAGTTGTTTTGATTCATCGTGAAGCGTCATGACAATGACACCTTCGTTTGTATCCATAGCTACTACAAGAACGTGGCCATCACTTGCAACTCTGTAACAGGCCTTTGGAACATCAATCCTTCTGATGACCTTGCTCTTGTTCATATCAACAAGCGTTACCTGACATGCCTTGTATAAAATAACAGCCACTATATTCTCTTTAACAAAGCACATATTTTCTACTGAGTCTACAAATGTTATCACGTTTCTCATAAATATGCCATCATTTTTAAACATCACCAGACAGTTTGACACTCGATCTAGAAGTATAAAGTTACCATCAGGTAGTATACAACAGCCAACTACACGTAATTTTCGCCCTTTTGGTATCTTCAGAGTGTTCAAGAACGATGGTTTTATTTTATCAATCTTTTGAATAGGAATTAACTGCTGTGCTTGATATTTTCTTCCCGCATCGGCTTTGATATTACAAGGACGAATTTCGATTGATATTTCTCCAAACGATTTGACGTCATTGAGAAATGACTCCAGGGCAGGTGAAAATGCGACATGCAAGTTGTTCTCATTGAAACTACCTTCGCGCATTAGATTTTCTAGGTGATTCCCTTCTTGCGATGTAATTTTCTCAATTTCTCTCAGACCTACATAAATTTGAAGTTCAGTTGCGTATTTCGTCATGTTTAAAAAATCGTCTTGTAATCCTCTAATCTGTTTTGCTCGTTTTTCAACGTCGTGTAAGATAGTATCCATTTGTGATTTTAGCGTGGAATGTTCAGTTTCTAGATCATCAAGAACTTTCTGTTCTAATCTGGTTAGATGTTCATTGACATACTTGCGCATTGACTTTATGTCCTCGATTATTTTTGATTTCTGCTCTGCATTTGTACTAATTCTACTCCTCAAGTATTTTATTTTCTCCTCGCAGTCAACTGTAAGATCCTTGAGATCTTTTTCAAGAAGCGGAACCGAGGCAGATGATTTAACTTGATTTAGAGTGTCGGATAATGGCTTTATGGTTTGACAAGCCTGATGTTTATCAGTGATACAGTGAACACAATATACACATTCATGGATCGAACAATAGAGTTCAAACCTCTTATCGTGGTCTTTACATCGATTGCTCATCCCTTTCATAAAGGCCGGTAACTTATTGTAATTTCCGACCGATATAGTTTTGTGGTCTTTCAATGTTCTTGACTTCTCATGATGGGTCTCGCAATCAACACAAAGGAAGTCTTCGCATTCTGTACACCACGTGACTGCATTACGTGTTGCATCTTTTTCTTTACAAAGAGTACACCACTCCTTATTTTGAGATGTCATTTTACTAAATGATTTCTACAAATATAGAAATATTTGGAAGACTAATACATTTTCATGATCGTTTCATCTATAGTTTTATTAGGCTTTACTAATGAAAACCACGTTCACAACAACTGCTGGTCAAGTGTTGGAATGATATGCAGCCGCAAAGTATGGACAAAGGATTTTTTTCAGGTAATTGAAATATTTTTGTTTTGTTTTTTTGTTTGTTTGCGTTTTGAGGATTTTTTTCTTTGCAATGGTATATTCGTTTTTTTTTTCGACTTATAGTTTTTGATTGTCTAGTTTGTATCTTGTATTTTTACAGCTATTTGAAATAAGTAAACAAATTTAGTCTGATTGTTTTGTTTTATATGTTCAAAAACAAATTGTCAAATACAAGCTGTGATTTTAAAAGAGTATGGAGCTTTAGCTTAACAACAAAATAATTTAGAAGTTATGTAAAATAAGTATTTTATCTGGCATCGAAGTGTATTTGTCTACCCGTGACGAACAGGATTTTTTTTTTTTTTATTAAAAACTTATTTACTGTCTGTGACTACTAAATAAAGTATGTAACAGTGTTGTACCAAAGACTTTTAAAATAAATATTATGTCAAATTGTTTGCTGTTTGATTATCTACCCTTTAAAAAATTACTTCTACCTTTTTGAGACTATAAGATTCACAGTTTGCTATAATTATATTAGAAATTCAAAAGTTAAAATGAAGTATTAAAGAAAATTCATTAACTTAGTAGTAAAATAATAAACATCATACATGCAATAATCATCATTATTATAAAATTACAATCATTCCTAAAATATCTAAATACTCGTATGGTCTATTTTTGTCGGACCTGCGACTTCGTTTCATTGATCAGTGAACAAGGTTAAGTTTTGATGGTCAAGTCCATATCTCAGATACTAGAAGCAATAGGCCTAGCATATTCTGTGTATGGAAGGACTGTAAAGTGTACATGTCCAACTGGCAGGTGTCATCTGACCTTGACCTCATTTTCATGGTTCAGTGGTTATAGTTAAGTTTTTGTGTTTTGGTCTGTTTTTCTTATACTGTATGCAATAGGTCTACTATATTTGTTGTATGGAATGATTGTAAGGTGTACATGTCTAGCTGGCAGGTGTCTTCTGACCTTGACCTCATTTTCATGGTTCTGTGGTCAAAGTTAAGTTTTTGAGTTTTGGTCTTTTTTCTAATACTATATGCAATAGGTCATCTATATTTGGTGTATGGAAATATTTTATGATGTACTTGTCAGTCTTGCAGGTTTTATTTGACCTTGACCTCATTTTCACGGTTCATTGCTCAATATTAAGTTTTTTTGTGTTATGGTCTGTTTTCTAATACTATAAGCAATAGGTCAACTATATTTGTTGTATGGAAGGATTGCAAGCTGTACATGTCTGCCTGGCATGGTTCATCTGACCTTGACCTCATTTTCATGGTTCATTGGTCAATGTTTAATTTTCTTGATTAAGTCTGTATTGTATCTAAGAAACTATAAACAATAGGTCAACTATATTTAGTGTATTGAATGATTGTAAGGTGTACATGTATTTCTTGTTTGGTTTATATGACCTTGACCTCATTTTCTTTGATCATGTTAAGTGTATGTGATAGTTGTAGTAAAGCTTTATATTTAGGACTATCAACATAATATCAATGATTAGTAAAGGAGGCGAGAAATTTCAGCGTGTGCACTCTTGTTGTTATATATATTCTTAATTATAGATACGATTTGTGTGTACAATACGTGTTTTTGGAATAACTTTTGTCAAATGTTTGAACATCTAAAATGTAAAAACGTTGGACAGCTTAAAAAACAAAAGAATTTAGATTAGGAAAGGGTATATCGACTTCATATTGCTTTTATGAATTCTTTCAAAAAGGTCTTCGTTTAGCCAAATTCAACAATGCAGGAATTCCTTCTTTGACAAAACATAAAAGAACAAAAGAAAAACTTTTAATGTAGGATCAATGTTGGCTCAGACAGTTGTCATACTGAAACACTAAATCCAACATTGAACAAGATATGAAATCAAAAATAATTACCAAATGAAAGGACACATTTGCTGAAGCATTAAATTGGTCAAATTGGGTTTTATTCGGAAAAAACTTCCTATTTTAAGTGCTTTTATCTTTAACACATTCTTTATGAACATTTAAATTCTTTCCAAATGAAAACTAAATGTTTTGTGTTTTGTGTATCCAAGGCAGGTGAAGTAAGTCAACTTAAGAGTGATGTGATTAGATGTAAGTGTATAATATATATTTATAATTTATTTATGAATAACTGCAGTGTGTGAATTTACAATATAAATTTTGAAACACAAGGAAATATTTTATTGAGAATTATTCAAAAAGGCTTCAAAATTTTCAACAAGTTTGAATAAATGACGGTGGCCATGGAAACTATAAACAAGCTCCATTGATTATGCCAACAATTGACTTTAATTTTTATAACAGAATAATAGAGTACCAGGTTTTTATTATAAAAATGGATAAATTTAGAAAATGGTTGTATTGTCGCCTTAATTATACTACGGTTTTCCATATAAGGGTGAACTCCGACCATGACTAAAGTTAATACTAGCTGCTACCTTAAACTTAATACAATATAGTTGTAGTAAAACTTAACAACAACATAATATTATAACAAAATGTGAGTAAATCTTACCCTTATAACGCAAATCTGTAGGTGTTTCAATAACGAAATTCGTAGTGGGAAGTTAAATGTCCAATATCTGTGTCATTTACCTTAATATAAACGATTTAAATAATAATTGAATTGCGCATATCTTTTAACATGATAACTAGAAAAGTTATCTGCTAACATACAAAGATCTTGGGATTCTCAAAATTTGATCTTGGAAATACAATGCTAGCTCTAAACATTATGTGTTTCCTCCATTTGTCTTAGTTGTAGATCTTGTCTTTCTGATAATTTTTTTGCTTTTTAATTTTCTATCTATCTGTTATAATTTATAAGATATAAGGCAAAAACGCAAAACATTGTCAAATATCCTCATCAAAGGGCAATTAATCTAATAAGGAGTCGACTGGCGATTTCGACCATCAGACTTATGTGTGGCACTTGTGTTATTGATCATCTTTGCTATTACAGTTTTCAAGATAAAAGGCAACAATCTAAAAAAAAAAAAGTTAAAATCTGTTATTTTAGGGAAATAACTCCTATCAGAAGTCGTCTGATAGTTTTGGCGTATAGGGACAATTGGTAGAGGTCAACAATCTGACCATTTTTGCTACTGTCTGATTTTCTCTATTAATAACGGTTTTCAAAATAATAGACAAAACTTGCATTTTGCCCCTATGTTCTTTTTTTAGCCATATCGGTCATCTTATTTGACAGGCGAGGTCATTGGACACATTGTTGGCCAAATTGTTTCAGAGGAGAAGATTTTTGTAAAGTTAATGACGACGATGAAGGACGACGGACGCTAAGTGATGAGAAAAGCTCACTTGGCCTTCTTGGGCAGGTGAGCTAAAAAGAAATAAGGTGATTTGATTAGATTGCTGATAAGACAACTATTTTTTAAGTAACTTACATTAAAACTTTAAAAATTCACATTTGAAATAATACACAACTACGGTTGCAAATTTTTCATCAGTGCTATCCAGCACTTTGATTTTTGTTTAGCTACTAACAATTTCTACCTATCGATCATATTTTTTGAGATAATTTTGTTTCAAAATTGTCATTTAATGGCAGTAGCTTTTATAAGAGTCATTCAATGGTTTCAGTAGTTAGACATTTTTGTAGATATTGTATAGGTGATCATCTTTGTTGTTACATTTTCAACCTATTTATGATAATTTCCCAGATAATTGGCAAATCATTCGTCATTTCAGGTCATTAACTCCTTAATAGGTCATCCACTTGTTTTGTTCACCTAACAATTTTGTAGATCATGTATGGGTGATCAATTTCTCTGTTTATAGTTCCTTCCTATCTATCATATTTATCGATATAATTTTCTAAAAGTGCCCGTGTCGCTCCCCTGGATCAATGTGCATCTTCAACAATGGTCACCCTCAATCATTTAAGACAAGAATATGATTCATGAACAAAATTTCTTTTTTTCCCAAAAAACAAAAAAGAATAAACATCAAGTACTCCTATAGGGAGTGGACAGACAATTTCGGCAATTTTAGCCCATTTCTAGATCTTCTTTTGCTGAAAGTTTTAGCTAATTGCAGATTCTCTCTAACTTTCAGAAAAGGAATCATACACTTCTTTGAGTTTTCCTAAAGATGAATCAGAAGCAGCATACCTCATGTACTAGATATTTGAAACCAAGTTTTTAGAATTTTCAAACAATGAAGTACATAGTATATTTACAGAAAAAGAACGTATCAATGATAACTGACATCCTTGGGGACAAAAAGTCCTCCAGCAGTGGTATCTTTAACCGAATTTATTTTGTAAAATATTGATATTCTTTTAAAAAGAAATCTACAGATGTAGGTTGTGCTTAAATTATAAATGCATTATCACTATTGTTCAAGAGTGCATTCTTACATTAACTATGAAATGTGACACATTTCCTAACAAAAACAAATAACAATGCTATCTTAACAGTCGTAGTTACAAAAAGGTTTACAATAACAGTGTAATAAGTCAAAATGTTATAATTTTTGTCAGTAATGCTTACCCTAATAACTAAGCTTGTATGTGTTTAAAACAAAATGCGTAAAATGAATTAACATGTCCAATATCTGTGTCATATACCTTACTATTATATTTAAGATTTAAATGATAACTGCGGCTAACTTTTAACTTCAATAAAAGTCTGTAAAACTTACATTTATTTCGTTTTTAATACACCGAGTCGCACCATTAGACAATTACACGGGTGCCATTCGGTATATCGAGAAAAAATATCGCGAAAGAACGGTGGTCAAGTATTACGATTTGATCGTGAAAGCTCTGGTATAGGATCGTGAAGGAAATCTGATCGAGAAGACATATGCAAGGTCAATTACTAATATAATTTAATGAATTATACGGAAACTTTACAACATATAAAACTATCTGTCAAAATTGTTCAACATTATGATCAGTATCTGAGAAAATCAAGGTTTAAAAGTAAACGGTTTTAACAAAACTTTAAAAGGCAGATTGTTCCTTGACATTTCAATGACATTTAATGTGTAAACAAACAAGATTTGTTTTCATAATTCGAATGACTAAACAACTTTTCTTTGAAACATGTCATTCCATTTTCATGATTCAAATGGTTCTTAAAGTTATTTTGTGTTAGCATAATCAAAAATTTTGCAAAAAATGAAATATTTACAAAAACTGATTTTTTTTGGATTTTGAAAGATCGCCTTCCGCTTTTTGAAGATCGTGAAAAGGTTCGTGAAAGATCTGATGCAACGAAAACTTTCAAATCATTATTTAGTCATATGATAATCTATATGTTTAATTGGTTTAGCAAATATTGGATTTGCATGAATCATTCCGGTTCTCTTTTGTCGGTGAATAGGGCTATAATCGTTCAATGCCATTTAATCTGATTATATCATTCCGACTAGGTGCTTTTTTGCAATATCTGTCTTTTTGTGCGTCCTTCATAATCTTTGACTTTTTTTTACAAATTAAGATGTAGAATAGAACCTAGTCGGCTAAATTACAGTTCAAGCTGGGCATCATGCACAATCGATCGCGAGGTACGTTGAGTGGTAATTTCCCCACTAAGTTGATACAATGACGTATAGCTATTGTGAAAAGACTGATCAAACAATCAATTAAAAATAACGTTGGTACCTTTTTAACTTATGTCAACGCAGTCACGAAATAAACCAATTAGCCAATATTGTCATACGATGTACGCACGAACGAAACTCCATATTACTGCAGGTAACAACTCTTACACAAAAAAAAATGTTTCCAGGGCGAATGCATTAAGCATTATAGATACATATATACTTTTACTTATCGAAAATTTATGCTCCTGAAGGTCCTTTTATCTTAGAAATCTACTTATTTTGACACTTTTTTGTATTTTTTAAATAACTTTTAAGGAACAGTGTTACATTAAAAAAAAGTGAAAAAAGTGAAAGCATTAATGTTCGTTCTTATGAAAATAATTGGATTAGTTGCAAGTATATCAATTGGTAAAAGAAATATTGTTTCTGATTATCAAGTTCGGTCCAGCGCGGGACGTTTGCGCTTTTTAATAGGACATTTGCGTTTTTCAGTGGACATTTACGCTTAATTTTGTAGGACATTTGCGCTTTCAAAACAAAGGACATTTGCGTTTTTTCAATAGGACATTTGCGCTTTTTCAAAATAACATAAAAAATCATTTAATATAAAAAAAAAAAAAAAACCACAAACCATTCATATATTTATATACAGATGAAAGCGACAACACTCCAGGAGGGTGGATGGAAGTCTTTTCTATAAGTCAACAGGTTTACAGTAGGTGGTTTAAAAATGAAATTTTGGTCTTCACTAATTGAAACAGGCTTAAATAAACTATGATGGAACAGTTCCTCCCTCGGACTTTTTATGCGACAAAATAACCACAAGAGGAATATAATTTCCAATTTTAATCCACTAATAAGAAAGCTAAGTGACGGATTTCAGTCAAAATTGCAATGTTCCATCCATAAAAGTTTCTTTTCCCCTATCGTTTACTCAGAAACGTATACGAATATTTTTTTTCTGATTTTTTCGTTTGTTCGGAAGAACTTTCAAAGAATATGTGAACATCTTTCCATGACTTTGGTATATTTTCTAAGGATTACAGGTAAACTGTTATAAGTAAATAGCGCAATTGTCTTGTCAATTTTGTTCAGGTGTATCAAACTTTTAAGTGCAAATGTCCAGAGTTTGAAGCGCAAATGTATTTTAGTGTTATAGGTAAAAAAGCAAAAACGTCCTGCGTCCGCCTGGTCACGTCTTGTCTTTCAAGATCAAAATAATGCGTTGCTCAACCTTTCATGATCAATTTTGATGAGAAATCAACAAAATTTAATGTTTTTAAAAACAAAATGAACGGCTTCAAGGGTAAAAACTTTTTTTTAAAGTACTATCTGACACACCAAAGATTCAGTTTCAAATATATCGTTATATATTGGAATGTAACCATTATAATTACAAAACGTGTTTTTCTTTTTAATGAATCCCATAGACTTGTGTTGCGATTTTTGTGTTTTCTCATAAAGTACTACATATTTTCTTTATTTTATTGCACAGTATTATCGATTTTGACAGACATAATTTTTTTTTCGAATTTGTTCCGCGTTTTAAATACAACAGATTTTGAAGTAGAATTACAATTAATTACATTCACGATCCGATACCAGAACTTTTACGATCGGATCGCAATGCTTGACCACCGTTCGGTATTCTTTCACGATCGTTTTCCTCGACATACCGAATGACAGCCGTGAATTATATATATTGTTAAAATCTGAATACTAAGTAGTTTTTCAAGTGTGAAAAAGCGATTGATACCAATGGGACAATACAACTCATAAGTCGAGGATGTAATAACTAAGCAATTATAGTTTTAATAATAATTGTTTATTTAGAAACTCTTATGAGGGATACATTTTTGAAGTACACAAATATATCAAATGAAATGATGTGGGTAAAATAATGAAAGATACCATGGTTCCTTATTGATCCCCTGGTTTATCTGTATTGCATGTTATGAGGTCCAACATATTAGTAATTGATGACCAGCAAATATGTAGGGCGTATTCAGAACCCCTCTGACTGGACGGGCACACTGAAACAAAAAATTAAAGAGTTCTTCAGATATAAATAAACGAGAATCTGGGTTGTGACTTGGGATTATGGTCAGGCCTTCATTTCTGTTATGCATTTCTTTTTATAGTTTTTTAAGGCTATTTAAGGTAGATCGGGTGTCGTTTCTAAGCATCTCTTAAAGGCATGTTGCAAACATACTTTTTTAGCTTTACATATTTTACCAAGCATCATGCAATATACAACAGAAACCTGTAAAAGTTGAAATTTAAAGATTAAACAATCAATTAATTACGTGTCGTTGAGTGTATTTAAAATTCAAAAACAAATCTTTTGAAATGAAGGGCAGATAATTATATTGAATTTGATAGGACAATTTGTGTTTGGTTTTTTTTTCTCATAAAAACAAGGTATGTAACGCCCTGCTTTTATTTCATATTTCTGGAGTGTTTATGAAAGCAGATTTTCATTGAATTTAAACCAAATCTATCTATGACTGGATCAATCATCATATTTTTAAAGATAAATACTGATGATTGTTGGTGATTTATCAAGAAATTATACTCTGTATTTTCCATAACACACATTTTGAAGGATGTTTATAAGGTTATCATTTTTACCAAATAACCCTGAATCGCAGAATTGCCCTTCATCAGTAGGAAAGATGTTTAACTGAACCACCTTGTGTGTATGTAGATTCAGTAAATCTCATAGATGATCAAAGAACTTTGTTGATTTTATTTTGCTGGAATTTTACAACCTTTGACAATAGCCATTTTACTCTTTCATTCTTATAATGGCCCTTTAGTGTACAGATGGTATAGATTATATACACAGCCTTAGACAGCCTAGGCTGTTCTTTTATTGTTCGATTGTCAGAAACACATGAATCAGATAATTTCTACTTGCCATTATCTCCCTCCGTTATTTTCAATGATCACTGATACTTGTAACAGATGTTGTTTTATCAGTATTTAAATCCGGAATCCTTTTTCCCAAAAGAATTTCTGTGGATCCCTACATATAAGAAGGTGCAAATTTAAATTCAGAATTCTAGACATACTTAAATACCAAGATAGTGTTTTAGACAACTTATAAGAACACCTAGTCAAAAAGACAATCTCCTTGAAATATGATTTAACGATTGGCAGTTTTGTGATTATTTATGTCCGACATTTAAAAAGATCCTTTGCAACAGCCTGTCTGAAGGAATCAAAATTGATCTGACATGTCAAAAGACAGACAGAAATTGTACCTTAAGCCTTCTAAACCAACCATTTGTAATAACTGAGCTTTATTTGATAGTTATATGTAGCTCAAAGGTTGTGAACCAGAATCTATACTTCTCTGTTTTTTCAGGACACCATTGTTACTGACAAAAAATTGACATGTTGTACAGTAAAACGATATAGACGTAGAAAACAAGTCAGGCATTATTAGAATAGAGAATGAAAACGGGAAATGTTTGAATAAGACAACAACAAGACCAAAAAGAAGAAAACAAAAAAAGACTACCAATGGGTCTTCAACGGAACGATATAACCCAACACCCGGAGGTGAGCTTCAGGTGGCCCCTAAACAATAATGTATACTATATAGTTCAGCTAAACGGACTCCACAGTTAACTCCGAAACATACAAATGAACCAAAAGTAAAAACTTTATAGCAACGAATTTTTGCACGTACATAATCGATTCAAGATAGTAATTGTTAATGAGGTAACAAGAAAATTTAAAAAAGAAGGTGAAAATATCAAGGTGACATTGACCTCAATTGAATAAAATGTCAATTACTCAGAAAGGGTTGGTGGTATCTCCTACTTTCAGGGTTAAAAAAAGGATGGATACATTTATAGTCCATTGTACACCTACATTATTACATTTGTGTCAAAATTTGATATTTTATAGTGACATTTTCTTGAAAATCGATTCCGGTCTGCAGCGTTAAATAACATAGTGAATTTGGTGTGTTTGTCTTTGATCTAAAAGTAGGATGTTAATTGTCAGCAAATACTGAAGAATCAATTAAACATTTTCTGAACATGAAAATATGATGAAAATTTCCCTTAGGTTTATATAAGTTACAGATAATTATACGTTGAAACTGTGTAGAAAAGATTACAATTAAGTCCTCAATATAGGGAGAAAACAAGTGATCAAAACTATTTCTCATGTTTATTTGAAAATCACACTATAAGTTTGGTGCTTCTGAAGCACTTTCCTGGATTTTACTTTACCAGAAAACCTCAAGCTTAAAACATTGAAAGCTAAGGATGCTTTATTCTCTACCATTAAAGGAGCTTTATAAATGGCATCAAAGGATACCAAATTTCACCTATAATCTACTTTGCGTGAGGAAGTTGGAACCTCATTTTTTTTTTTTTTTTGTAAATTCATCAACATGGATATTAAGAAAGGTAGGCTATAAATCATGTAATATAAATGTGTGGAATTTAGAGGTCATGTTGTTAACATTTGACTATTTTTGCTGACATCATTGTCATATTTACTAACCTCTACGCCTTCTTTGTTGGGGTCTTTGTTATTTAAATTTGTATGCTTGTTTCAATTTGTTAGTTAGTTGTGACGTGTGTCTGTGGTATTGTTAATAATTCAAACAAAATCTAAATCTTCAGAACAAAAGTTTTATTATCAAATAATGTATTTACAATGGTGAATAACTCAAAACAATCTACAAAATCAAGCAAACACCACGAAAAAATATGCTTAAAATATTGATTATTTCAGATTAGATATTTCGAAGAAGAAGATAGTAGCAGCTACATATTGGGATCCCGAATGATAAAGCCACTGCCTTATGAAGAATAATGCGGATGTTGTTTTTTAAATAAAAAAAAAAAAACACAACTTTCACAATTGTACCTCTTTTTCAGTAGACAATACATCACGATTATGAACAAAAAAATATGAATAGATTTGCCTGTTTTTAAGATAATAGCAGTTTAAAAATTAGAGTTTTTGGTAGAAAAAGTTCTCAGGACTTTTCAAATGAAATATATTTGAAGAAAATTATGTTTAACTGTTTTAAAAATAAATTAGCGATAGAAAATATCAAAATGTTTTACTAAAAGTGTAATTGGTAGTTAAAAAGATATTGGTGAATATTTCAGTTGGTGGGCTAAATTTCTCATGCTGACTTTGAAAAAATTCTAAGGAATCACTAAATATTTCGAAAAAAGTCAGGCTCACAAAACATTTTGAAAAAGTCAGACTCATAAAGTATTAACAAAAATTCAGACTCACAACAAATTTTGAAAAAAATTAGGCTCACAAGAAATTAGGAAAAAGTCAGATTCACAATATATTTCGAAAAAGTCAGGCTATCAAAATATTTTGCGTTGCAGAGATGGAAGTGTAAAAGCAAACACTTGGAATTCATATGCAGTGGAACAGCGACATTTCGTACCATTCCAATACTTAATCAACATTTTAAATTGAAGGAAAACTATTTGTTATCCTGAAAGGCCCGGAAGACTTTTCCACAATGTTACTGCAGCATATTTAAACAATTGTTTTTCCATAAGGAAATGGTCTTTCCCTGGGAACATACAAAATAATACTATATCTATAAGTTGTTGGTAGATTTAAACTTTTGAAGGTAGTTCAAACATGAAGAGGCAATAGTTTTTGTAATCTTAAAATTTCATTATACTGTAACAGATTTAATTCACTTAAAACAGATATTTTAACAGATCAGTATGACTTTTAAAATTTTCACAAACATGATAGCACAATTAAAGTCTTTTATGTAGTTACATGTGCTCTGAATATTTCAGTAGATGGTTTAACATTGATCTGATAACTAATTGTACATTTAAGCTTCTGTTTAAACTAGAAACATATTTTGTTAATTTGAGAAATGATTTTGTCTGTGTTTGTTTGAATTTTGAGTTTATCTGTTTATATGAAGATAAATTAAATCTTGTCATTTGTTTACTGTTTTATAAATACATATGCCATCTTTATAGCTGGAACACACATCTGATCATAAATGAATTTGTTTTGATAGAAATTATTGAGGTTGTCTGCCTTGGTTCAATTCATTTACTTGAGGCATTCCTTTCTGTTGGCGTCAATGCAAAAAAAATATCATATTTCAAATTTAAAATCTTTAAGTGGAATTTGGTTGAATGTTTCTTCACTCGGCCTATTTTAAAGTTATAAATAGAAATTATGTTCTACCTTACTTATCAATTTTTAAAGACAAAACACTTGTCCTACCTCCATGACAAATATGTTGTTGTCCCCGCAGATAAAGCCCCAAACAACATCGTTTTTGTGTGTAAATATCATAATATAGACTGCTTGATAAATGAATTAGGTATTGACAATTCACTTGGAAACTCAACATATACCCTCACCACACTTACCAAAGAGGAAATCCTGGATAATCATAGGTCTGTTCTATGTTCCTTTGGAATTTCAACCAAAGATGAAGAACTGGATCTTCCATCACTGTATTGGATACCTAAACTACATACGTGTCCTTACAAACAACGGTATATTGCTGGGTCTTCCAAGTGCTCCACGAAACCTTTTTCTAAATTATTAACATCTATTTCATCAGCAATCAAAGCCGGGCTCCAAAGTTATTGTGAAACTGCCTATTCTAGAGGTGGCGTGAATCAGATGTGGATACTAAAAAATTCCAAAGATCTTTTCGAGTACATACAATCTAAGACTCTCTCATCTTGCAATAGTATTAAAACATTTGACTTTTCTACACTTTACACAAGTATTCCCCATTCAAAACTAAAAGACAAATTGAAAGAGTTGGTATTACTTTGTTTCATTAAAAGGAATGGCGAACGTAAATACAAGTATCTTGTCTTGGGGAGGAATAAATCCTACTTTGTAAAGAATCACTCTGATTCAAACAAAAAATTCTCTGAAACTGACATTATCAAGATGCTTGATTTCTTGATTGACAACACATTTGTTACGTTTGGAGGACGTGTTTTTCAACAGACTGTCGGAATTCCAATGGAAACCAATTGTGCCCCTCTTCTTGCCGACTTGTTTCTTTATTATTATGAGGCTGACTTCATACAGGAACTTCTTAGGAAGAAAGATAAGAAGTTAGCAATATCCTTTAACTCTTCGTTCCGTACAAATACAAAATTTGGTGACTATGTTGAACGAATCTATCCCATCGAACTAGAGATAAAGGATAATACAGATACAGTTAAGTCTGCCTCATATCTTGACTTACATCTAGAAATTGACAATGAGGGTTTGTTGAAAACAAAACTTTACGACAAAAGAGATGATTTCAGCTTCCCAATTGTGAACTTTCCATTTCTATGTAGCAACATTCCAGCAGCGCCTGCATACGGAGTATATATCTCCCAATTGATACGATATTCCCGGGCTTGTGTTTCATATCATGATTTCCTTGATAGAGGATTGCTGCTCACAAGGAAGCTATTAAACCAAGAGTTCCAAATGGTGAAGTTGAAATCATCCCTTCGTAAATTTTACGGACGCCATCACGAGTTGGTTGACCGTTATGGAATAACCGTTTCACAGATGATATCGGATATGTTCCTTATGTCGTAACTACAATACACTCCCTTTTCACGAATGTGACTTACCGAATTAGACTATTTACCGTATTTGTAATAACATAAGCAACACGATGGGGCCACATATGAAGCAGGATCTGCTTACCCTTCCGGAGCACATGAGATCACCCCCCGTTTTTGGTGGGGTTCGTGTTGCTTAGTCTTTGGTGTTCTTTGTTGTGTCATCTGTATTATTATTTGTCTGTTTGTCTTTTTATTTTTGGCCATGGCGTTGTCAGTTTTTTTTTTTCGATCTATGAGTTTGACTGTCCCTCTGGTATCTTTCATCCCTCTTTTATCAGACTGTATTAACAAATTTTCAGTCTGATCAACTGCAGTAAATGCAGCACTGTTCATACAATTCCTTGCAGCCAATTCAGTACTGTTTAGTAGCTTTTTAGACAATTCAGTATTTTTTTGCTGTGTTCAGGTAAATACAAACTACTGAACAAAGACTTTGCAGATCTTGATTGACTGCAGGCGAATTGTCTGAACATTACTGAATTTAGTGCAGTTAATAAGTCTGAGATTGACTAAAATACTTTAAATAACACGATGTATTATGTTCAGTGTTTCAAGAGCAGTTCAGATCAAAATTGGTTTACTAGTGTACATGTTGAAGTTCATACAGTGAAGTTTTTGTCTGTTAAATAAAAAGCACACCAGTTAATAAAGCTTTAAAAAATATGAATTTCTATGAATAATGTATTCATACTTGAAACTAACATAAACATGTTGTCTCATTTACAGAATAATTAATTCTGTTATTCAGAGTTGAAATAGTAACGAATCCTCACCCTCGTTGTTACTTCCAACTAACATTATTCCATATTTCATATCAATAGCTATTGATCGAGGAGCTTTAATTCCATTATCGTGATTCAATATTGCCCTGCATGATTTGCCATCAGGTGAAACTACGACTATTTTATTACTTCTCCTGCAAGCAACATAAATAAACCCGTTTTTATCTAATGCAACTCCTGCTGGTTCATCAATGTCCTGGTGTTTAAATGTCCAAAGCATTTCTCCACTCAGTTTGTAGCAGCTTATTGTGTTATTCAAAAAGTTTGTGCCGTAGATATTTCCCTTGACCAATGAAATACGACGTACATGAATTCTTTCCAAGGTTTGTTTTGATTCGTCTAGAAGGTTCATGACAATGACATTTTTAACAGTAGGCATTATTATGACCAGTACTTGACCATCACTTGAAACTCCAGAACATCGTACTTCAGGAAACTTAAAACTTCTGTCAACCTTACTTTTGCCTATATCAACAAGGGCCACTTCACATGCAGTATAAAAGGAAACGGCCACTGTATCATCTTTAACAAAGCATACTCTGTCAGGTTCCTCTTTAAATGACAAAATAGATCTGATGAATGTCCCATCATTTCTAAACATCAGCAAACATTTGCGAACTGCATCAAGAGTTAAACAATTGCAATCAGGTAGTATGCAACAATCAACAATACGTAATGTTCTTCCTTTAGGCACTTTAACAGTGTTTGAGAACGAAGGATTTATTTGTTCTATTGTTGGAACAGGAACTAAATACTGAGCTTGATCTTTTCTTCCCGCATTTGCATGAACGTTACAAGGACGGGTGTCAACTGTTATTTCTCCAAATAATTTGACATCATGTAGAATGGAAGCAAGAGCAGTCGAAGTTACCACATGCAAGTTACGTTCGTTTAAATCTGAACCACGCTTTAAATCTTCAATGTAGTTTTCCTCTTGTGATGTGATTTTTTCAATTTCGTTCAGACCTACATAAGTTTGAAGTTCAGTTGCATATTTAGTCATATTCAAAAATTCGTTTTGCAATTCCCTGATCTGTTTTGCTCGTTTATCTACTTCGAGCAAGAGTGTCTCTATTTCAGATCTCAATTTTGAATGTTCAATTTCTAGATCTTTAAGAAGTTGCTGTTCTAGTTGGTTTAGGTAATCATCGATGGATTTACGCATGGATCGGATGTTCTGAATTGCCTCAGATTTCTGCTTTGCATTTGTACTAACTCTGTTTCTCAGGTATTCTACTATCTCATCAAAATTTTCTTTTAGATCTTTCAGATCTTTTTCAAGGAGAGGAACCGCAGCTGATGATTTGACTTGATTAAGAATGTCGGACAATGGCTTCATGGTCTGACATGTTTGATGGTTATCTGTGGTGCAATGTACGCAGCAAGCACACGCATGGAAAGAACAGTATAGTTCGAACTTTCTGTCATGGACTTTACACAGATTGCTCGTCCCTTTTATAAATGAAGGCAATTCATGATAATTCTCAGCCGATATGGTTTTATGGTCTTTGGATGTTCTTGACCTATTATGATGCTTCTCACATTCTACACAAAGGAAGACCTCACATTCTGTACACCACGTGACTGCATCACTTGTGACGTTATCCTCTTTACAAAGAGTACAGAAGTCCTTACTTGGCGATGCCATTTTATATAATCATTTCTGAAAACATAGGAAATACTGACATATTTTCTAATGACATAACAGTTTGTACCCATTCACTTTACACTTGATATGCAGTCAGAATCTCACAAGACATGATAGATGAGATATAACGTTAATAGAAAATAAGACATCTTTAATTCATCTTATTTATACAGCAAATGTTATTCACAAAACAGAACCACACACCATAAAATCTATTTTGTTTACTATGCACTAGAACAAAAAAAAATAGAAATGTAAGGTTTAATAAGTCCAAACACCAAACTAATCATAGAAAACACAAAAGGAAAATAATAGCAATTAGCAAAAATCATCATCAGCAGTGTTACCTGACTCATGGAAATCTAAAAACTTGTGTTATTGGAAATATAATGTTCTATTTACTATCTTTGTAGTATAAAAGTATTAGCAAAATGTTTCACCCGTAAAGTTGTTTTATTGAAATTAGAATTGCATTTATTTGAAATTTGTAATTAATTATCTGTTTCGGTGTTAAAACTTTAGACAGAATATGTGTCGACACCTCCCGCGTCGTGTAGTGGCCAGTACCTCATTCCTATTAGACCATCGGGATACCAGATTTCAGATTTTTGGCTGAACAGAGACATAAACAAAATAGATCTTATCAATTTGTTTACAAATGGACAACAATCAAGTAAAACATAGTCAGATGAAATGACAAAATAAAAATTATTAAAAAATTAAGTTAAAAAAAAATGTAACTAAATAGTAATAGTTCGCAAATGAAATCAAAAGGAAAAGTCTTTGAAGTCAAAATAAAATAAAACAATATAGTATTTAAAAAACTAAGTTTAAAAAGAAAACGTTATTATTTTTATATACTTCGTGTGTTTTAGAATTTATCGTATCAAAATAATGCCTTTTATAGCCGACTATACGGTTAGGGTTTTTCTCATTGTTGAAGGCCGTACGGTTGCCTATTTTTCCTTTGAACTTTGTTGGATAGATGTCTCATTTCCATTCATACCATATCTCCTTATTTTAACTAGTATAAGGTAACATGAAATTTGAATACTTTTATGAAGAATTTAACAACGCTACTTTTAGATCAAATTAAAGTGGCATTAGCTGTCAAAGTCATTTTCACCGATTTCACTCAAATCCTCATATTTGATTTATAACATACTAAAACGTATATCCAAATTACAATAAGTCTGAAATCAACAGTTAACAATGCATGTACTCGATAATATATATCAACATTTCGTGTGTATTTTAGTCTAATGATCGAGATGACATCAGAAGACTGCTAACGGTTGCATAACCTGATATAAACATAAACATAAATATAAATCGATAGCGACTGAGTGCAATTGGACTTTTCTAGATCTGTTTGATTTCATGTTATTGGTTAAACAAATAAGTTAATCATTGTTTTACCTGTATAAGAATGATTTTTTTGTGGATCGAATCATTCCAAGAAATGCTACACCTTTGTTTCACTTTCAATGTTGACATTCTTTTCCTTTTAATGGCTGACCATGACTATTACATGCATAACCAATCTCTAGCTAATAGGTTAAATTGAAGGTCACATGAATAAGAATTCAATGACTTCGAATTATTCACTTGCAGGTGAATAATTCACCAGCGATATTTCTTTGCTTATTTTAACAAATTTGAACCAAATTTGCCGGTAAAAGCAAAGTATTATTTCATTATTTCACTTTTATTAATGATTGAACCAAACCAAATCATGTCATAATTTTTTCATATCTTGCAGCTAATACACTTTAAACATTAAATAATTATTTAATTAAGTAAATACTAGTTTGAAACTATAAAGGAAGACCACCAAATTCACATCCTTTACATATGCATGGCGGCATGGAGAGGGATATTGTCTTTCATTCGTTACTGTATTCTCCAATTTTAGGCATTTTTTTCATTATTCGTAATTTGTTTGGCAAATTATTAATTGTTCTCTATTCTATATTTTTCAGCACGACAATTTTCTTTTTTCATTACTTTTATTATCCGTTATTTTCTATTCTGTAAACCCCCATCCAGACCCTCATACATCGAACTATAGTTACAAATTTAATACTAGAGGCCCTAAAGAGCCTGTGTCGCTCACCTTGGTCTATTTGCATATCCAACATTGTAGATGAGAATAGACTTTATGACAAAAATCTCTATTTTGTTGGTCTTCTATTACTGATCTTTTAGTCTGTTTTGTTTCTCTCTATTTGTTTTTAGTTTTTGCTCAAAACACAAAAGAGGGTAAAAAAATCCTCATTTAAGGGCAATCACTTCTATGAAGAGTGACAGTCTACTAACCATGCTAACTATATCGGCAAAATTTGACATTTGAATAGATCTTGACTTGCTGATCAGTTTTGTGATTTGAAGAGTTTATTTATCTACATGTATTATAATTTAAATCATATAAGGAATAACGGGATAAAAATGTTTCTCTCTAAATATAGTTTTCATGATAATAGGCAAAAATGAAAAAATGGTAAAATTTGTCATTTATGGGCAATAACTCCTAAAAGAATTTGTCTAACAGTTTTGACGTGTATGGACAATTGGTAAAGCTCATTAATCTGAACGTTTTTGCTCCTTTCAGATTTTCTCTATTTATAACGGTTCAAAAAATAATTGACAAAACTTGCATTTTACCCCTATGTTCTATTATTATCCATGATGGCCATGTTGATTGGAAGTCGGGGTCATCAGACACATTCTTAAAACTAGATACCCAAATGATGATTGTGGCTAAGTTTTGTTAAATTTGCCTTAGTAGTTTCAGAGGAGAAGATTTTTGTAAATAATTACAAAAATTAACAAAATTTAGTAAAAATTGACTATTAAGGGCAATAACTCTTTAAGGGGTTAATTAACTATTTTGGTCATTTGACTTATTTGTAGATCTTACTTTGCTGAATAATTCTGCTGTTTACAGTTTATCTCTATCAATAATAATATTCAAGATAATAACCAAAAACTGCACAATTTCCTTAAAATTACCAATTCAGGGGCAGCAACCCAACAACGGGTTGTTTGATGCGTTTGAAAATTTCAGCGCAGATAGATCTTGACCTGATAAACATTTTTTTCAGATTTGCTCTAAATGCTTTAGTTTCAGAGATATATGCCAAAACTGTATTTTATCCCCATTTTCTATTTTAGCCATGGCGGCCATCTTGGTTTTTTTTAAACAAATTACCCTAAGGATGATTTAAGCCACGTTTGGTTTTATTTGGCCCAGTAGTTTCAGAGGAGAAGATTTTTGTAAAAGTTAACGGACGACGACGACGAACGACGGACGTTAAGTGATGAGAAAAGCTCACTTGGCCCTTTTGGGCCAGGTGAGCTAAAAAAATAAACTGGCACAAATTTTACATTTTGTTCAATAAACAACTAAAGTATTTATGCTTATTTTTAGGAAAACGCAATATTTCAGTGTTTTACGAATATTCCGGAAATGAGGATTTACTTTCTGTTTGAACAGAAAAAAGTTTGCGAACAAACTTCTGTTATAAGTTATTTTAGTTCTTACCTTAATAGTTGTGGTGTGTAAAAAGAACGAATGTCATACAGGGAGGTAAAATGTCCAATATCTGGGACACTTGATATGAATGGTAAACCACTGGGCCGATTGATTCTATTTAAAAGAAAATACAATTGACATGAATACGTACAAAAATGCAATTAATCTAAAGACAAAGACATTTGAAACTTTAAACTATACATTTTGTTTATCAGGGTTACATGATTAGTTTTAAACAGAGACATATATCATTTAGTATAAAGATCGAGGGTCAAATCTTTTTTGAAAAACACTACAATAATTTCTGGACCTATGGGCGGTACGGATGTGAAAATTCGGACTGTCAGATAGAAAAATGGCCTATGAAACATGCTAAAACAATCTTGATGTTCATATAAACCCACTTGGAAGGCTATATTATTCTTCAACTATATAAATAAAGGCAACAGTAGTATACCGCTGTTCAAAATTCATAAATCTATTGAGAAAAAAACAAATCCGGGTTACAAACTAAAACTGAGGGAAACACATCAAATATAAGAGGAGAACTACGACACAACAGAAACACAACATCAAAATGTAACACACACAGAAATGAACTATAATATAACTATGGCCATTTTCCTGACTTGATAAATCAATTTTATTGTACAAAAACTATCATATTTAAAAAATTCACCATGGCCAAAATGCGAAACTAAACTTCTAACTGTGTATTGCTACCTGAAGAGACATTAATTGTCGAAACCCGGATATACCGTTTCGATTCCTAATATCACTGAAGAGACATTAATTGTCGAAATCCGGATATTGTGTACAAATTTTTGCACCTCATGTTTGCGGTATACCATCTTTTCCGCAAGTTTATTGTGTTCTGTTTGGTAATAAATTAATAATAAGATATATTTTGTTACATCTTGTGATCCGTTTATTTGGCAATCGTCAATGGCCGTCAGCAGGGTTTAAAAACATCAGTTGTTCGACCTGCTAGTCAAATGCGTTTTGTTAAAATATACTTTTTCACTCATTTGGTGTTTTGGAAAATGTTGTTTGTGATGTATTTAGGCCCTCTACCAAGAAATTTGTTTTGCATGCACACGTATAAACATTGCGGTTTTTATCCAACGCAATCATAGGTTTGAACGTTGTTTTCAATTTTGACTTGTTTATATTTTAGTATATATGTCTCTGGTTTTAGAGTACATGATAAAAACATGACTATTTTATTAAAAGACAAAGAAAGCAACTAATGTAGGCAATTCTATAATAGAATATTATCTTCGAATCTATACCCTTTATACTATATAAGGAAAATCATTATGTTAAATTGGACTTTTTTTAAAATGCATACTTCTTGCATTAATTCAATTTTTAGAAATAACATGGCGTCTACAAATCCTGAACAAAGGAAATTTATGTCTTGCAAAACCTCGATCGAAATCAAAACTTTAGGAAAGACAACATTTGTTTAACATATCCACCTAGTCTGGAAAAGAGGCGAATATAGGTAATGTCTGTTCAGTGAAGGTATAGGTCAAAATACTGTTCATTGACGGCATATGCCAAAATATTTGAAAATCAAAACATTACTACTATACAAACGATATAAAGCTTGAATAAAATAATCTGCATATTCAAATTTATGCAAATGGTATAGGAAATCCTCTTCGATAAAACACTCCATGGCAATTTTGAATTACATAATCAATTATCACTATATTTCAAATAAATAAAAATGAATTTAAGGAAAAATAAACTTTCAGTAAACAACACTGCATGAGACATTTGAAATCCGAAGTGATTTACATCCTTTAATTAAACACAAAACCTAATCCAATGCAATTTAAAGACAGGTTCTTTCCGATCCAAAGAGTGAATCAATATTTATACCTAGTGTTAAATATTCAAAAGCAAAGCCTGCAACATTGATTTTAAAGCTGTATTTTCAAGTCAAAGTTATTAACACTTATTTTGCATGGTAAAAAATCAGACGAAATATTTTCATCATGACTTGATTGTTTTACTCATAAATTATATTTTAGTTTGATAAAGTTATCAATTTGAAGTTTTATGCAGTGTTAAACGAAACTGTTCAATTAATAAGGAGATGTAGTATGTTTGCCAATTAAACAACTATATCATCCAGATACCACAGATCGAAGATTTACATGAATATATGTCATCGTTTGGTCTTCAACAATGAGCAAAAACGAAACCGTATTAAAAATTATAACAAGCCAAAGCATGATAAAATGTGACAAAATTAAAGAGAAAAAAACCACGGCCTTATTTATGCTAAAAACAGAAAACCAAATTTATATCTAGAACAGTTGTTTAACAGCTGACCATATAAACTAACATTAAAAAGTCATTATCAAAGGACATGACTCACCTGATCCACACAAAGATCTCAAAACAAAACATCACAAAAAGACGAACGACACAAAGTGCCGAACTAAGAATAATGGTAGTTACTCAAATATCGATCAAAGCCGATCAAAACTAATATTCTAAATCAGTAATTTTTTCACAGACTTAAATATCAATCAATACACATCTTACAGATTTCGGACAAAACGTCACACACAGTCGAATAACAGCATGCACTAATGCAGTGCCAAAGTATCCAGATATTACAGACGAAAGAAATCAAAATAAAAATAATTTCACATATATTTGTACGTTACGAATGTTGAACACATGCATGTACTACAAAAATATTTGCATGATAGGTGTTAATCATATAGAAGAACAATGTGGCAAATATTCAGTTGGCACTTGCATGTGTTCTTGGTCAGATCCTAAAACTATTTAAAAATGACCGAAATGTATGCACTTTTCCGAAAACACATATACATTGTAATGACCTATTCCAATACGTCATAACTGCATTATTTGGACGTCGTGGATCAAAAACTACTCGTGTGTAATTTCTCAATACCTCAATTTTAAAACAGACAAAAATTTCAATTTTTAGATCTAAAGTTGAAATTAATTAAAAAAAGATTAAAGCCAAATGAGGCTCTGTTCTTTGTAGCCAAAAAATCAAGGAGGGATGAAATTAACATATAAGCATTAACTTAGCAGCCATAGATTGTTATAACTGAAAAAAAAGTATTGTTTTGGAAACCAGCATACTGAAAATACTAGTACCACATATTCAGTGTTGAATGATAACCATTATAGCATTACTTTACAGGACATGGGTCCCAAAAAGCTCGTCAGTGGGATATTTTGTATTGAAATGACTCACAGGGGTATACAGGAACATACAAGGGTCCATAAAAAAGCTATTATTTTTGTTTCACGGATGTATTCCTGATAGTCACTACTTGACTAATAAAACATGATCCATGTATATAACTTTGACTTAATGAACAAACATGTTAGTCTTGTCTAACAACTAAGGTAACCAGGAACAATTATAATAGGTTGAACATTCAAGAAATATAGCACATCAGAAATAAACTGCCCAATATGGCAAGATAAACCTAAAACCTTATTCTTAAAACACATTACGTTAAGATATTGAATTATTTAAAACAAGTATCACCAACACACAAGACATTTAAATGATTTGTGTACGCAACTAAGGCAACAGCAGTTTATCGATGTCCAAATCTCATAAATCGATTACAAAGAAACATTATATATTCAACACTGTGCATAGAATATGAAATCATTTGAGACCTTGATCTCAGTAATTGACTTTCAAACATTATACATGTTACAATAAATTCAATATTCTCTATGACGATGTTAAAGTCAAAAAGAGGGTAAATAAATAATAGAATTATTGTGTATTAGGACCTATGGTTTAATAAAAAAACAAAGTTCACATCCTGGACCTTAAATCTGTACTTTGCTGTCTGATTTATTAAGTATAAACAAAAAAGATGTGGAGTGTATCCAAATGTGAAGTAACACAAAAACAAAACACAAGACAGTGTGAGGTCAAAAATAGGCAGACAGCTATACAATGCGTAAAGCCACCATTTTTTCTTAAAATGTCCTGTACCAAGTCAGGAATATGGCAGTTGTTATCTAATAGTCCGTTTCTATGTATGTTGGCAGTGTTTTTGTTTGTTTTTTTTTTTTTTGCTGCAGTTCAGTGTTTCTATTGTTCCGTTGTTTTCCTCTTATAGTTGATGTGTTTCCCTCGGATTTGGTTTGCGACCCGGATTTGTGTTCGCTTAATCGATTTATGACTATTGAACAGCGGTATACTACTGTTGTCTTTATTTAAGTCACAGTCTTTAAAAAGTTAAAAAAAAAAACATTAAAAGATTTGACATCAACACTAAATTCTCTCATCAAGATATGACAAAATAAACTATTGACAAAGATATACGTGTTGCTTTAATGCAATTTTGATGATATAATGTAAATGTTGAAATTAATATGGCAATACTTTATTATGTTCATATGTAAATATGAAGAACATTAAAGTCAATAAACCATGACTGAAGGTGCAGGGCCAAATACCCTCAGCGGAAACGAGAAACGCCAATGCGAATACAACTGTATACCAAAAACCATTGATCTATCATGAGTGATTTCTTTTAAACTGGCATAAACACAAACTTTAGCATATAAACTTTGCAGGCGTTTCAAAGTCAATAAACCATGATATGGGAGCAGGGTCATATAATCTTCATGGAAATAAGATTTTTGACTGTGTACAGACATAGTAACATGTGGCAGGTTTAGAAAAGTATTTTGAGATCTAAACCATATATACAAGGGTGAATAAACTCATCATAGATACCAAGATTAAAATTGTGTACGCCAGAAGTGCATTTCGTCTACAAAACACTCACCAGTGACACTTGAATCAAAAAAGCTAAAAGGGCCAATTAAAGTACGAAGGTGAAGGGCATTAATTTAGATAACAACCAAGTCAGGTACTAACAAAACAATACTTCACCAAAGAAATCATTTATATCTTTAGAAATAGTACAAAATGCTTTTAATAACCATCAAAAGATACAAAAGTTATATAACAGAAACTTGAGAAAGTATATGACTGTGACAATATCACAACATGTAAGTCGTCATGAACAGCCACCTATCAATGCCTAGGGGTTCAATGTTATACATGTATTCTGACCTTTGGTATTAAATATGATACTTAAATTTATAACTTCGTTGTATGACCTTCGTTGAAATATGGATCTGGTGCAGTAAAATTTGTACCGTTAATGTTATTGCATCTGCTTGTTGGCAAGTTACTATTATTCAACTAATAACTTTAAACACTCAGTTAATATAACAATCAGAATTGTGTGTGTATAGATATAAGAATATGTGGTATGAGTGCCAATGAGACAACTCTCCATCCAAGTCACAATTTTTAAAAGTAAACCATTATAGGTCAAAGTACGGCCTTCAACACAGAGCCTTAACTCACACCAAACACCAAGCTGTAATGGGCCCCAAAAATGACTAGTGTAAAACAATTAAAACAGGAAAACCAACGGTCTAATCTATATAAAAAACGAGAAACGAGAAACACTTATGAACCACATCAACAAACGACAACCACTGAACATCAGATTCCTGACTTAGAACAGATGCAAACAAATGCAGCGGGTTTAAACGTTCTAATAGTCGCCAACCTTCACCCTCCGTGAAACAATAGTGTAACATCACAACATATAAAGACACACTATAAAATATCAATTGAGTGACCACTTTAATTTGTGCTGATCATTAACTATAATAAATAGAAAATATAACGGATAAAATATCATTACACAAATAAATAATACTGTAAAATGCACAGATCATATACACAAGGAATCTACTCAATAACCAAGATATTCACTCATTCACAACAATAAAACATGTACTTACATGGTGATGTAATTCTCACAATTTGACATTTTCTATTGTTAACTTAAAAAATCTTTGATGATGAATACACTTTTAAAAAAAAATAAATGTAACTGATATACGGAAAAGAAAAAAAAAGTCACTCATCATTTTCAGCCCTTTTAGTTCAATTAGAACCTACTGAGAAGAATTAAACTGTAAACCAACTTATCTTCGAGGATGCTTTATTTCGCCTTTTGTACTTTCTTTTAGACTGCTAGACATTTTATTTTCACAATTTAAAAATTTCCTGATAAATTTATTTAAGGAAATATTGATATTAGTAACGATTTATATTTGTCTTATTTTTGCACACGGTAAGTCGCGAAAATTATTTGGTTTACAGTAATTTATAAAACACACAGAGGACATGTGTGAATGCATGTTTATTATTTTATCGATGTGTTCTAGTAAAGGTTTACCCTCAAAAGCACTTTAATCCGTAGTTATTAACCTCTCTCACTTTGAATAACTGCACTATGAGGAAAACCATTGATGAAAGACTATCCCGAGGGTAACATCTACCCATTAGCTAAATGCTTCACCACTGGTCATTAATAAAAAAACATTTTGATAAATTTCCAATGTGAAAATAAATCACTGTATTCATAAAAGATTTACCTTTCAGCTCCCTCCGGTAATGTTTCAAAGTATTAATTAATCTTGCACTGAGCCTATCTGATGAGGATTGTTTCAATTGTGTTTCAATGGTGTGTTTTGTCAACTTTAAAGACATTTGCAGCTTAACATACATGCATTGTATAGAAACCGGTCTACAATCAGTGATTGTATGCTGACCTCTAGATGTCTTTTGGTATGTCATTTGAATCCTGTGGCATTGATTAACAAGCCACATCTTTTTATATTAATATTCCAATTTAGCAAATTTCGTAAGTTCATTCTGGTATCATACCAGTACTTTGTGAAATAGGACTGTGGCCATTTAGACTAAAATGTGACATGGGACCTTGGCCTTTTAGAATTAAATATGAAATGGCACCACGACTATTTAGACTAAAATGTGAAATAGGACCTTGGACATTTAGACTAAAATGTGAAATGGGACCATGGCCATTTAGACTAACATGTGAAAAGGGACAATAGCCATTTAGACTAAAATGTGAAATGGGACCATGGCCATTTAGACAAAAAATTAATGTGAAATGGGACCACGGCCATTTAGACTTAAATGTGACATGGAACCTTGGCCGTTTAGACTTAAATGTGAAATGGGACCTTGGCCGTTTAGACTTAAATATGAAATGGGACCATGGCCTTTAAGACTTAAATATGAAATTATACCATAGCCATTTAGACTTAAATGTGAAATGGGACCTTAGCCATTTAAACTAACATACTGAAAAATAAGTGTGATACCCTGTAAACTACTTTGGCATCCTGGTAATTTTTACTATACAATTATATCATATGAAAAATAATTTTCAGTAAAATGATATGTTGTTACATTAACACCATTTCTTCTAATAAAAGACGAAGTGAATCTTATAAATGAGACAACACAATTTCACAAAATAGAAATATATACATAATAAATTATCAATAAGATAATGTCCTGATGTTATTTCTTATAATACATATTGTTTCTTATTTTTCCGAAGAATAATTGTTTAAATACCAACAGCATTACGACCTACTAAACATTTAAAATGTACCCACGGCATTTCAAGTAAAAAGTGAAATTTTGCTCTCTGTATATTCCATATATAGGTTATACATTGAAGGGTGTTAAATCAAGATGTTATCACCTTCACCAAAAGCAACTACACTGTGAATCACTCAACGCCAGCAAGAGTGATATTTATCCGAATCACTTATAAATCAGTGATTCGGTAAATCTCATAAATTTGGCTGGATATCTTGGATTGATCCATTTTTTTGGATTGACGAAAACTTATATTTTCATTGATATTTAATTCGATATATTCGCCAAAGTCTGGGGTCCCAGTAGGTTTACATTACTAGGCATAACCTTTTCTGTCAATTTGCATGAAATGAAATTGTTGAACTTTGGTCCAAGAATAAAAGAAATTAATAATATAATAAAAATTTTGTCTAAACAAACATTAACACCAGTTGCAAAAAATATCAATCATCAAGACACTAATTATTTCAAAATTAAACCATATGTTTTAAACATTTCAAGCACCATACAAAAATACTTTAAAACAACTAATTGATAGAATTTATTCATTTATTTGGGAAATAAAACCTGACTAGATAAAGAGAGAAATATTATGTTTTGAACATATACTAGGAGGGCTGAAAATGCTAGATATTGACAAATATATTTAAGGGTTGAAATTAACATGGATTAGACGGTTGTTAAAAACAACCCAAAACTTAATAAGCTATTCGAAAGTATTGACAAAATTATTAATGAAGTCTAGTATATTTAGGCCCAACAAAAAGATGTAAAAACCTTTTAAGGGAAGTGGTCTTTAAAGCTTGCACAGATTTACAAAATAAATTTATACCAAAATAAAAGAAAATTTTGTAACAGACTCGCTCTGGAATAATGAAAATAATAAAATAAGAACAACATCTATTTTCTATAAATACTGGGAAGATAAAGGGATCTTTTTGATACATGATCTATTAGATGATAAGGGTAAACTAATGACTTTTCAACAATTCCTAAATATTTATAAAATTAAGTCAAACTTTCTTACTTACAATGGGGTAATTTCCTCAATAAAATCATATAAAAAAGCTCTCAATAAAGATATATCCATAAACAATCTTTATAAAACACAAGGACCAATTATTCCAAATGATATAAGAATGTTTTTTTTTATCAAACAAAGCTCGGAAGATATGTTTAATGTTTCATTAGAAAAAAATAGTACTAAACTTAGCTGTGATGACAAATGGTCCATAAGACTGAACAAAAACTTTGATTGGAAAACCGTGCATAATATGTCTTTTTACTCCACAAAAAGCTCAAAACTTCATTGGTTCTAGTATAGAATAATACACAGAATCTTGGGCACAAATACATTTTTATTTAAAATTAGAATAAAACAAAGCGATATGTGTACTTTCTGCAATGAAGCTATTGAAGATATTGAGCACATATTTTGGACAGGCCATAAAATAGCAGATCTGAGGATAAGACTTGGTGACTGGATTTATAACCAAACACAAATAATAATTCCGTTTAACATTGAAATAATTTTATTTGGAAATTTCGGAAAAACAAGAAATAATAAAATAAAAAACTTAGAAAATACTCTTATCAAAATGCTTTATTTTTAGAACAAAACTATGTGAAAATCAAGTAAATTTTACAGGGCTCAAAAATTATCTCAAAGAAAATCTAATACTAGAAAAGAATACATTTTCTAAAATTAAGCCTCTTCCCATTGCCAATCTCTGCTGGGACCCCAGGCTTCCATTACTAGAATAGTTTATACTAAAACAACTTAGCATTACCTTATATAATGTTACTGTGTATATTGTTTAGCATTTTCCACACCACCATAAAATTGAAAATAAAAATGGGGAATGTGTCAAAGAGACAACATAAAGCAGACAATAGCAGAAGGCCACCAATGGGTTTTCAATGCAACGAGATACTCCCGCACCCGGAGGCGTCTTTCAGCTGGCCCCTAAACAAATATGTATACTAGTTCAGTGATAATGGACGTCATACTACACTCCAAATTATACACAAGAAACTAAAATTAAAAATGATACAAGACTAACAAAGGCCAGAGGCTCCTGACTTGGGACAGGCGCAAAAATGCGGCGGGGTTAAACATGTTTTTTGAGATCTCAACCCTCCCCCTATACCTCTAGCCATTGTAGAAAAAACAAACGTACATGTACAATAGTACGCACAGTAAAACTCAGTTTAAGAGAAGTCCGAGTCCGATGTCAGAATAGGAAACAAAAGAAAATAAACAAAATGACAATAATACATTAATAACAACAGACTACTAGCAGTTACTGACATGCCAGCTCCAGACCTCAATTAAACTGATTGAAAGAGTATGTCTTCATCATATGAATATCAGGCACAATCCCTCCTGTTAGGGTTTTAGTTTTATACCATCATAAAATATATGAGAAGAACATAACCCGTGTCATGCCAACAACTGGTTTTAGAATAAATATGTTTAATTCCGATGCAAAGACCCTATAAGTGAATCGATATTAAAGCCAAAATATGCAATCTTTAATGACCTGACAACAGTATCGTAACTATATCCCTTCTTTATAAGTCTGTTTAAAGGTTTTGTTAGCTTTTGAGGTATATGTTTTATACATTATATTGTTATATGTTGGTTATTGTTTTTTGTTCTTGTTTGAGCTTACAACCACATGTATGTTTTTAATAACTGTTTGTGCTTGTATGAATTTTTACAACAGAAAACCATCCTTGCCAAATGTGTTAAATGTTGTATTTTAAGACACATTTTAGTTTTGACCAATATACTGCTGCCAAAAATCCAAATTTTATTTTTTTTTATATTTTGCTTCTGTTTTTGTTATTTATTTATCTATTATTTTCTCTTCTGTCTTTCCTTTTTCTCTAAAATATAGTTCTTTCTTCATTGAACAATACTATGGAAATAATGGATACATTTTAATATAGTAATGTATACTGTATATTTCAGAATTTATAATAATAACAACATTACTAACTAGTTCTATTAAATATACAATCTAATGTTTAACGAGGCCGGGATAAGGTACCGGTACTTTCTGTATCTAACTAACAAATGTTAAAATTTTCCAAAAAGTATGATGAAATTTAAAACAAAAGAGAAAAAAAAGTATGAACACTAGCTTTTAGAAAGTCTGTACTTCGTTGGAAATTTGAATTTGTGGTTTACTTAAACCCATGAAATCCAAGAAAGTTTTTAACCCACCAACAATTATGAATCCATAGTAAGAAAACTTTTAGGAAATTGATTTTTGGTGGAATTTTATAACTTGAGGCTCCTATGATGGCCATTTAGTTTCAGATTATATAGATAATTTACATAGCTGTAGGCAGGCATGGCTGTTTGTTTATGTTTTTGATTTTTACGAACACTTGGATTTGATCTTTTACTTTTAAAAAGAATTCCTGTGGACCACTACAAACAATGGAAGTGCAAGTTTAAATTAAGCATTCTAGACATATCTAAATTCCTGCATAGTGTCTCAGACAATCTCTATTAATACCTGCCACATAAGACAATATACTCGAGCAATGATATATCAATTGGCATTTTTTGATAATTTTTGTGAGACATTTGGTCAAACACCTTGCAATAACCCGTCTGAAGGAGCTAATATTTGTCAAACAGATTTTGAAAACTCTGGCATTCTGACACAAGCATTTATGGAAACTGATCTTATGGCTGTTATCCATAGCTAAAGTGAGCTGAACCGGTATGTTAATGTTTTTTCATTTTTTCAGGGAATCATGGGAACCGACAAAGAATTGGCAAGTGCTGTATGGAACATATTGTACAATAACAAAGATATAAATGTTGAAAAGTAATTACAATGTGTTGGATATATCAGAAAACAGGTCAGACATTATTGCATATATATATAATATATTCAAAAAAGTAATTGTTAATGGGGTAACACGAAAATTTTAAAAGAAAAGTTGAAAATACCAAAGACACATGGACCTCATTTGATTTAAATGTCAATTCCTCAGAAAGGGTGGGCTGAATCTCCTACTTCAAACTGACGGGTAGGTAAATTTATAGGGCATTGTATACCTACATCGTTAAGTCAAAAGGTATATATTCCATTGTGTTGTTTTCTTGAAAAGCTGTTAAGGTCTTTTTAGAATTTACTTTCATCAGGCATGCTGGATTTATAAAAAAAAATATGGTCTTATAAATTCTTGAATTATTAACAGGGAAATAAAGAAAGGTATGCTAAGAATCAGGTCTGATAAGCCTTTGTTGTTCACATGTGATTACCCTTTTCAAAAGTTCTTTTTTTGTCATGTTGTGATTTTTTGCTCTCTATATTTATTTGAGGGGGGTAAACATGCTCAACACGGCTGAAGTCAGAGAGGTCAATTGTAATATTATACCGGTAAGATATTTAAAAAAAACATGTACTGCAAAAAAATCAAACAAAATCGAGATCTTTAAAACAAAATCTTTATTTTGAAATCATCTTTATTCACAATGTATCACTTAAAATCATGTACAAAATCAAACAAATACCATGCGAAAATATGTCTAAAAATGACTTATATTGTACAACATTTCAGATCAAATATCTAGATAAAAAAAAATAGTAGCAGCCATATTTTGGGATTAGGAATGATAAAACTTCTGCCTTTTGAAAAACAATGAGATTATTAAAGGCAAGATACCTCAATTCAAGGACCAGACATCTAGACAATTGTTGCCTCAGTGAAACACAGAAAGACTTAACCGTGCAGATACTTAAGGATGTTGTTGCTTAAATAAAAATAAAAAAAAAAATAACAACGTTTTCTCAATTGTTCCTCTTTTTTAAGTAGACAAAACATTACAATTATGAAAAAAAATAGAGATAAATCAATTTTCCTGTTTTTAAGATAACAGCAGTTAAAAAATAAGAATTTTTGGTAGAAAAAGATCTCTCAGGACTAGAAGTGTAATTGGAAGTTAAAAAAAATGATAAATATTTCAGATGGTGGGCTAAATTTCTCATGCTGACCTTGCAAAAAGCCTAACGAGTCAGGCACACAAGATATTTTGAAAAAAGTCAGGCTCACAAAATAGTTAGAAAAAGTCAGGCTCACAAAATAGTTAAAAAACATCATGCTCACAAAATAGTTAGAAAAAACCAGGCTCACAAAATAGTTAGAAAAAGTTGTTAACCTGAGAAGTGAATATCCTTATATTCATCAAAAAAAATTCCAGTAGTCATTATATCATATGGATATATTGAAATATCATCATTATAGACATAATCATAGAAAAAGTTTATTTTGATTAGACATAGTATAAAACATATAAACTTAAGCTCTAGTGAACTTTTTACAAAATATAAAATTGTATACCAAACAAATAAAATAAAGCATCATGCATATATAAAACATACAACTAACTAAAGCCATGCAAGAACCAAAATTAAAGACTTCTAGCAAGCTTATATGAATTTTAAAAAAAATGTTTGTCTGACAATAACAACCTGCAGCTCATGTTGCAAGCACCTCTATGGGTCACCTACAACATGTCAGCTGCCGTTAAAATCAAAAAGTTTAAGATAAGCGCTAGATAACAAAGCAATTTATATAAGCTAAAAATTTGAGTTCATAGACCTATTAATAGTTTTCTATGTTGTGTTTGAGTACTGTTGTTTGTCTGTTTGTCTATTACTTTTTTAACAATGGCGATGTTAGTCTATTTTTTAACTTATGAGTTTGAATGTCCCTTTGGTATCTTTCGTCTCTCTTTTATATTAAGAAAGCAATAAAATAATGATCAAATTAAATAAAATGAGTCGTAGAGATGAAAATGTAATAGCAAACACCTAGAAATCATATGCACGTGGAACAGTGACATTTCGTACCATTCAAAGACTAAATCATATTTTTAAATTGAGGAAATCTATTTTTGTCCTGAAATGTCCGGAAGTCTTTTCCACAGTGTAGCTTCAGCATATTTAAAAAATGTTTTTACCATAAGTAAAAGGTCTTACCCTGAGAAATCTAATATAATACTGTATCTAAAGTGGTAGATTTAACTTTTAGAAGACAGTTCAAACATAAAGGAGCAATATTATTTGTAATCTTAAAAGTTCTTTATATTGTAACAGTTTTAATTCAATTAAAGCAGATGTTTTAACAGAGCAGTAGGAAAAATTTCACAAACATGATAGAACAATTAAGGTCTTTAATAGTTACATGTGCTCTTAACATTTCTGTAGATGATTTAGTCTCTGGTGGAGAGTTATCTCATCGGCAATTATACCACATTTTCTTATTTTTATATCAACAATGATCAGATTACTGATTGTACATTCAAGCTTTTGTTTAAACCAAAAATACACTTTTTTAATTTGAGAAATCATTTTATTACATTGGTAGCAATGAATTACATTGATTTCCCAGTCAAATAAAAACCGATAATTTCACATGTGAAATAAACGTGGTTATTTCACTCTCTGACGTCATACAACAATATGCATTGTCAAGACGTCGATAACGTCGGATCAAAACAAATTGTGAATGCGTAGAAAAAAGATATAGTTCCTTACATTTTCTACATTAATTTCATTAAAAAAAGCAATTTGCCAATGTAATAAAAAGAATAACTAATCAAAGAATTCAAATATCGAAAAATATTCAACTTGTGACCGAACAACACTGATAATTAACTCATGCGCTACGCGCATTCGTGAATTAATGTGTTGTTCGGTCACTCGTTGAATATTTTTCTCTATTTGAATTCTTCGATTAGTTATTCTATAATTGTCTTTGATTGTTTGAGTTATGGATTCATCTTTTTATATGAAGATTAATTAAAGCTTGTCATTTATTTATCGTTTTATAAATATATAGGTAATTTGTATAGCTGAAACAAATATCTGACCATAAACGAATTTGTGTTGGTAGAAATTATTGAAGTTTGTCTGGTTCATTCATTTACTTGATGCATTACAAAATATAAGTCATTACTATATGTTGGCTTAAATGGAAAAAAAAAATGTAAATATTTCAAATTTAACATCTAAAAATGGAACTTGGTTGAATGTTCTTCACTTATCCTATTTCAAAGTTATAAAAGAAAATTCTGTTCTCCCTTACTGATCAGACTGCAGTAAATTCAGTACTGTTTATACGATTCGCATGCAGCCGATTCAGTACTTTTCAGTAGCTTTTCAGACAATTGAGTATAATGATGATGTGTTCAGATAAATAAACTACTGAACATAGACTATGCAGATCTTAATTGAATGCAAGCGAATTGTCTGAACAGTACTAAATTCAACGACAATACTTCAACTTAGATAAAAGGAGATTTGATTCAATTTTTTAGGCAGATCTTCTCCAAAGAATGCAAGTTTTTTTTTTCATTTTTGATATTTTTATTAGTTCATATTCAGCTTATTTTTTCTGCATTATTTTGGAGATAAAACCTGTAAAAGGTGTTGGATTTTAGATGAAGAAAAAATCTATTTCGCCACCAAATCAAAGCATTGGCTCAAATATTAATTTTTTTCACAATGTGTCAAGCTACTGATATTTTACAATATCTTTACGAAGAAAACCCATTGTGTTTATCGTATCATTTCCGGTCATAGTCACTCTCCCTTATACAGTTTTACACTCGATTGTCCTTACGAAAGTAATCTTGGTAATTACTGTTGCCTTATTATGATGTCGATAATTACTCCTCCTCACACATTTTGATGTCACTTTACGAAGCAACCAAACAGGGACACGAAAAAGAGAAAATATGTGTATACACTTAAATTATTGAACACTATAAACTATATATTATTGAATAATATACACTACAGATTATTGAACAATACAAACTATAGGTTATTGTACAATGTAAATATAGATTACTGAACAGTATACACTATAGATTATTGTACAAAAAAAAACTATAAATCATTTTACAATATAAGTATACACTATTGAACAATATACAATAAAGATTATTGTACAATATAAATGTAGGTTATTGAACAATATAAACTATAGGTTATTGAACAATATAAACTATAGGTTATTGAATAATATAAACTATAGGTTATTGAATAATATAAACTATATTATAGTGACAATATAACAATATACAGAGACTAATATTAATAATTCTGTGATTCAGAGTTTAAATAGTAACGAATCCTCACCCTGAGTTTGACTTCCAACTAACATAGTTCCAGATTTCATATCAATGGCTATTGATCGAGGAGTTGTAATTCCATTATCGGGATTCAATATTGTCCTTGCATGATTTGCCATCAGGTGAAACTACGACTATTTTATTACTTTTCCTGCAAGCAACATAAATAAACCCATTTTGATCAAAAGCAATTTCTAATGGTTCATCAATGTCCTGGTGTTTAAATGTCCAAAGCATTTCCCCGCTCAATTTGTAGCAGTTTACCGTGTTATTATAACGGTTGGTGCCATAGATTTTACCGTTGAACAATAAGATATAATGGACAAAAATTCCTTCTAAGTTTTGTTTCGATTTGTCTTCAAGGTTCATGACAACGACACTTTTTGTCGCAGGCATTGCTAAAACCAGAACTTGACCATCACTTGAAACTCCAAAATATCCGGAACACTGAATTATTTTGATAATCCGTCTCTTGTCTATATCAACAAGGAACACTTCCTCTGCAAGATAAAACGTAACAGCCACTATTTCATCTTTAAAAAAACATACACTGTCACGGGTGTTTTCTAACAACAAAACATTTTTGATAAATGTCCCATCATTTTTAAACATCAGACAATTTGACCTGTTGCTATCATCTATACAAAAAGTTATAAAATTACCACCAGGTAGTATGCAAAAAATTGAAAACAACACGTTTAATAATTTCATGCGTCCGAAGCGCTTTTCTGGATTTACCTTAATCAGGAATGCTCAACGCCAAACATTTGAAATCCGAGGGATGTATAAGTACTGAAACAGTTGAAGATCTAAAAAATACCTAAAACAATCCCTTATAAGTGATTTTCTCTCTCGTGGTAGTTTTAGAGTGTTTAACAACGATGGCTTGATTTGATCTATCATAGCAACAGGAACTAAATACTGAGCTTGATCTTTCCTTTCCGCATTTGCAACAATTTTACAAGGACAACTGAAATTTCTCCAAATGATTTGACATCATGTAGAATGGAAGCAGGAGTAGATGAAGTTTTCACATGTACGTTATGTTCGTTTAAATCAGAACCACGCTTTAAATCCTCAATATAGTTTCCTTCTTGTGTTGTTATATTATTTTTCAAATTTCTTTTAGACCATTATAAGTTTGAAGTTCAGTTGCATATGTAGTCATATTTGAAAATTCTTTTTGCAATTGCCTGATTTGTTTTGCTCGTTTATCTACTTGGTGCAAAAGTGTCTCCATCTCAGATTTCAATTATGAATGTTCAATTTCTAGATCTTTAAGAAGTTGTTGTTCTAGTTGGCTTAGGTAATCATCGATGGATTTACGCATGGATTGGATATTCCGAATCGCTTCCTCTTTCTGCTTTGCATTTGTACGTGTTCTATTTCTCAAATATTCTATTATATCATCATAGTTTTCCTACAGATCCTTCAGATCTTTTTCAAGGAGCGGAACAGCTGCAGATGATTGGACTTGTTTTAGAATGTCCGGCAATGGCTTAATGATCTGACATGTTTGGTGTTCACCAGTAACGCAACAGGCGCAAGCGTGGAAAGAACAGTACAGTTCCAATTTTCTGTCATAGACTTTAAACAGATTGCTCGTCTATTTTATAAATGAAGGCAATTCATGATAAATCTCTGTCGATATAGTTTTATGGTCTTTAGATACGCTAGACCTTTTATGATTTTTCTCGCAGTCCACACAAAGGTAGACCTCGCATTCTGTACACCACGTGACTGCATCACTTGTGACGTTATCCTCTTTACAAAGAGTACAGAAGTCCTTACTTGGCGATGTCATTATAATAATCATTTCTGAAAATATGGGGAATACTGACATATTTTCTACTCATATAACAGTGTGTAACCATGGGGGAAGAATGGGAATGATCCAAAATTTGCCCGGGGGTAAAAATGAGATCATTTGAGGTCTTATCCTGAGACGAGAAAAGTCTGTAATTCTTTATCTCATTTAAGCCAATAGCTGTTGCTGTATCTCAGTCGCATCATAAAGCAACCAATCAGAATCTATATGTGATTAGTTATTATTTCAAGATGGCGTGTATATCGACTGAAACTAATAGATCCGCATCGTGATGCGAAGCAATTATAGAATTTATAAGACTGAATTTGGTCTTGAGAAATATCTCTCTGTTCTCCAACCTGATTTGATGTATAATATTATTAAATTTAGTTGCCAATTGAGGCTGGTAGGTTTTTCACTATAGATAGATCTGAAAGAATTTGTGATTTATGTGATAAGGAACAACTAGGTGATGAGTTTCATTGCATATTTAATTGTAACTCTTTTACTGCTGAAAGACATACATTTATACCTGTTCATATCTATAACAACATTATTAGTCTGTCTGAGTTAATGAATAGTCATGATAAATATACACTAATCGGCTTGGCAAAATTTTGCAAAATTGTTATGTTTGTATTTGAATAATCATATTTGCAATGTTCAACTTCCAGCTGCATACATCAACTTCATATGTATATTTGTTGTTAAATTTATTGTACTATTATGCCTTATGTGAGGCCTTTTGTGAAATAAAAGTTTCAGAGTGTCAAAGGCGGTCTAGAGATGGATTGTCTTTCATTCATTTCCGTATTCTCCAATTTTAGGGATTTTTCTTTATTCTTAATTTGTTTGAAAAATTATGAATTGTTCTCTATTCTATATTTGTCAGCATTTAATCTTTTTACATTATTTATGTTATCCATTATTCTCTATTCTTTAAACCCAACGTGATATTCTAGTGTTTAACAAATCTTCTGGAAATGAGTATTTACTTTCTGTTTGAACAGTAAAGTTTACAAATATACTTCTGTTATAAGTTATTTTGGCATTTTCCTCTTGTAGGACCATTAATTTTGAATGAAGTATAATCTGAACAATCGTATAGAAGTATATGATATATTTTACCGAACGCATTGAAGTTGATTTGTAATTCTTACCTTAAAAGTTGTGGTGTGTACAAAGAACGAATGTCATACGGAGAAGTAAAATGTACAATATTTGGGACGCTGATCTGAATAGTAAATAAGATAAAACTTGTAGCTTGTTTAAAAAGCTTATCGATGGAACATCTGTTTATATCATTCCCTATTCACGGGGTGAGTAGTATGCTGTAATGACTTTGTCCCTTTCCAATCCCCCTCTTCACCTTTCGTTACGTCATACTCAGGTTCTGAAATTGTAGCAAATTGACTGAGCATGAAATTTTACGTCACACATGACTCATCTTCTGTATATAGGAATGATTTGGTATTTGGTCTTTCACTTTTTGTTTTATTGTACCGTTTAGCATATGTGACATCTGCCCGTGAATGACTTCTAAATTGACAAAAGTGCGTTTTATCATTATTTGTAATTAAATTTTAAGAAATGGTTTGGTGTATCTTTGTTGTTTATGAGGACACATATCAAGAAATTTTTATCAGTTGAGTTATAGATCTTTGAACTTAAGAATCTGGTGAGATTATGTTTGAAAAGTGACAATGTGTGGACATGGGGTATTGAAGCTTGCTTATAAAAGTTAAAGACCAAACAGCCTATTGTTGATGCGCATCAACTAACGCAACTTGGTAGTGACATAAAAGCTCTATGACGTTGTTTCTAGCCATAAAAAAAACCGTCAAATTATAACGTCCTATTTCGTGTTTTTCACGGACTCCAACATGGTGTACGCTTAAAACTACATCTTCAAAGCAAAGTGGAATTAAGCGTCGAACTGATACCTAGTGGAAATTAAACAGAAATGGACACAAAAGATACTACACTATCTGTAACCTCCGTTCTAATAAAAATAATAATTAACATATACATTTTGAACTCGGCTTTTTGCATTTGCGCCGATCTGCATTTTACTTTTTTTATTTCACTTGCGCCGAATTTGTCTTTCATTTGCGCCGATTGTGTACAGGTAAATTATAGGTGAAAGGTATTTTTTTATTTATCATATAAACCTCTTCCGTTAGCCAGTTATACATATGTTACGAATTGTCAATTATAACATGTATATAACTGGTGTCCCCTGCTCACAAAGGGGGGAGATGGGAGTAGAATTTCGAGCAGGATAAGTCAATTTAAAAGATATTTGTGCACTCTATTTGCATTCACTAAAATCACGGAGTAAAATTCTATTTACAGCATTTCAAAGCACTACAATAAAATCCATAAAAATGTAATACTAGTACAATGAATTATTATCTTGCCGGGAATTTATATGCCACACATTTGATATATTCCTTTCTTTTCATTTCATCTTTTCTATACTTGTTGTACTTGCCAATAACGAAGTCCATCTTTTCTTTCTCGTGTCAAAACGAAGTTCTCGAACGATATGACCAAAATTATCTTAAACATAAGGGAACACTATTTATATCCATATATTACCATGCAATATACATTCTAGGTTGACTACATGTACATGTATTTACTCGTATAGCAAATAAAGTATCGGGGCAAGTGATAAAAAAAAAATAAAATAGGCGTTAATGAAAGAATCAAATCGGCGCAAATTAAAAATCGAAATTTTTTTTTAAATCGGCGCAAATCTTGTATGCCCGTGTAACTTTACACTGGTAAATTTATATGACTTACGTTTAGAATTTTAACTTGATATGTGATTTTCAAAACTGAGTTTTCAGAAGGTTAGGCCGATAAACAATACTTTCTAGAAGTTTCGATATACTGGCAACGTTTGCATGTTGAGATTAACTTATTTCTTTAAGATTCTCGTAAAATAATGGTGATCTTGCAATGAAGTTAAATTTTATCTATACTGCTTAATTGACAAAATCTTATAGTAAAAATAAAAATGATAAAGGTTCATTGTCTTTTGTCATTTGTTTCATTTCCAATTGTCTCAAGGAGAAATGATAAAGATTTCGCCTGATCTCACAGAGCTTAAGGCAAAAAATATAAGAAACTAATATACTCAGTGAATGTGAATTAAAAAAAAAAATTACGGTTTTTAAAACTAAACTTGTTGTAAATTTAACTTATGACAAAAACAATTGCTTCAAGAATAAGATCCAACATAAAATTTCTCACTTTCAAAAAGCTACAATGACCGGAAAGGTTGAAAACAAATTTCGATTTTCAATGCCGGCAGTCTATACATACAACCTTGTCTTTGTTTTAATTTCCAAAATGAGCTATTTAGATTCATAATATTTCATCCCGTTTTGAGAAATACTTTATAGTTTTCAACGGAAAATTATTTCTTAGATTCTAAATCAATTTTTGAATTAAAAACTTATTTGTATTTTATATTAACTGTCTCGTTTATTCAAAACACGTGAGGTAGTAATAACGAGGATCGTATTTTATGATAAATGGATGTATAACTTTTAAGAATCAAAAACTTTAATTCATATATTATACCTATAATCTTAATTTTCTTATATTTTAAATATTCAGAAATAACGAATCCACAAACTAGATGGAATAATTTGTATACGCTCGTCTTAGTCGGGACACATAATGGTATAAAGAAGTCCGTCCGTGCTAATGTCTGTCCGTCTGTCAACAGTAGCGAAAGAGTGCGCTTGGGCGAAGTTCTGAAATTGACGCGACAAAAACACCCACACATCTAGTCTAATATAGTCAAATAGTCTGTAAGTTAGCCAGTGTCATCTTTCATTTCTCTTTTTATTTTCAATGATTTTGCTTATGAGAGGGAGAGGACAAAAAAATATTTTCCTTTCTAAAGCGTCGTAAAAGATTATTTCGAACAATTTTTCATTCCGACGGATGGTGTTTCTGAAGGTAAATTTTTTGCATCAACAACATCATGAGATCTGATACTGATACATACATGTCATCTCTTGTATTACCGGATAATAAAGTAGGTGAATATAGTTGTTATTCTTGATTCTTGAAAATTTAAATGTGGGTTTCAAACGTCCAATTTGCCATTTTTTTTCAAACAGTACGCCAGCAAGGAAAACTTGTACTATGACGTCAGATTCAATGTTCTGAAGAAAGACAACTCTTTTCTTCAAAACGAACGAGAAAAAAACATGAAAATTAATCATAACTTTTTTGAAAGGTCGGTGACATATACATTTTTTTGCTTTATTTTGAAGAGTACACATGTCACTTTCCTTCTTGAAATTTTTATGAAAAATCACTGGTAGATATTTTTGAATACTTGAAACGTTTTTCATTCTTGCGTTTTATTTTTGGCGGGAATGAAATAAATCATATTTTTTAAGATCAAAACAATAATAGTCTTAAACTCTTGAACCTGTATTTGATAGACACAAATCTGCTGTTTAACATGAAACAAGAATTATGCTTGTAGGTTTGATATAATGGGATTTTTTGAGAGTTTAAATAACAAGCAAATATCATGTTAATATTCGGGAAAACACGAAACTGAGGTTGCTATAGTGACAAAACTAAGTCGGTGACCCCCAATTTTATCATATTTTGTTCCTCGAATTATGAAATACCTTCACACAAAATTTTAAGGAAAAATCACTGGTAGAACTGAAAAGGCTGTTTGGTCTTTAATTCTTTCATTATTCATATTCTCATATTATCAACGTCTACAATTAATATGTGGTTAGTTGCAGATAGATAAATAGAAAAAGGGAAGAAAAAAAACACCTGAACATATTTTGAAAACAAAATCAATATTTACCACCTAAACATGCAAATTTTTATAAATAGACATTATTTCTGTTAAACTGTTTGTTTTATACAATGTTGACAGCGTTAAGAGTATGTTTTACCAGTTTTCGGTAATTTTTGTGTTGAAATGCATTCAAACGATTTGTTTCTTATAAATTTTTTTTCTTTTTTCTGACAAAAGATGGGTATTGGGGCAAGACACATTATAATAAAAAGAATGATGCATTGGGCCAATAACTGTTAAAATACAGCAAAGGTTCAGTCCAAAATATGATTTTTATCATAAGAGTTCCCAATTATGATTTCATAATTCAACGATTACTGATAGATATTCAGTTTAAACAATCTCTCTTTGCATTGAGTCTTCATGTTAAATGGTGGTGTTTGTTGTTAATTCAACCAGAAATGTTTCTCTCTGTATATATATTCCATTTATAGGTAATATATTGAAATGTCTTAAATCAGGATGTTAATACCTTCAACAAAGGCAACTACACTATCACAGTGAATCACCCAATACAAGCAAGAGTAATATTTAACTGAATTGCCTATAGTGTGTACTTTGATTCAGTAAATCTCATAGGTGTAATATCATGGATTTGCCAAAGTCTGTACACAAGGCGTAAGAAAATGTGTACATTTGGGAAATTGACTTTTGGTAGAACTTATAACTTGTGGCAACAGTGCTCCTTTGATGGCCATTTAGTTTACAGATTGTATAGATGATATACATAGCTTTATACAGGCATGGATGTTCCTTTTATCATTAGAGTGCACACTTATAATGTAATAATGCCATCATTACTGATACCTATTTAGTTAAAACAATCTATCTTATCAGTGAGTCTTCAGGTTGAATGCTGAAGCTTGTGGATACTTCAACCAGAAATTTTGCTCTATGTTTATTCCATATATAGGTAATAAATGGAAGGTTATTGAATCTCACCTTCACCAAAAACAACTATCCTGATTCACAATTCACCAGCAAGAGTGATTTTAACCGAATCCCCTACTAACCTAAACTGTGTTCTTTGATAATCAGTGAATCTAATATATTTTGCTTAATACTCTGAATTGAATCAATAATTTTTAGATTGACGAAAACTTTTATTTTCGTTGATATTTAATATCATGGATTTGGCAAAGTCTATACACAAGCCGTAAGAAAATCTGTACTTCGTTTAACATTTGAATTTGCGGTTAACCTATTCCTATGAAATCCTTGAAATTTATAACTTGTGGCAATAGTGCTCCTTTGATGGCCATTTAGCTTACATATTATATAGATGAAATATATTTTGATTCCACCACTGCATCAAGTGTGTTACGATATTTCTACACTCGAGACAGTGACATTTTTATATTTAAAGCACGAGCTTTTTAAATAATTAAAATTTAACTGTTGAGAGTGGATTAATTTCGTAATTCACGAGCTACAGTGGTGAAATCTGTTTCTCCAATGATTTTGAGACGATATCTAAACAAAGTTTATCCTTCCTTTTCAAAGATTTGCAGAAATTTGTGTTCTTCATATGTGACGTCATTAGGAATGGTCGCCTTTTTTATGACGTCACAATAAAAATTCTGAAGATACTAAGAAAATTTGACGTCATAATTAAATTTCGACCAAACATTTGCCGTGAACAAAGTTTTCTCTAGAGATGAGAAATATTTTTCTCACATCGATCGTGAAATGTGAAAAAAACATGAAAATTAGAGAAACATAGATTAAAACAGGTATAGCTTTTTTGGATGGTGATGTTCCTTTGGCACCATCTTACGGTGTTTATAGATCACAACTCGTTCGATATGCCCATCTTTGTTGTGACGTTTTTTTTTATTTTAATGAACGTAACCTATGTATTACTGGTAATTTATTAAGTCAGGGATTTCGTTACCACAAATCACTTTAAACCTTTACTAAAGTCTTCCATAGATATAAAGATTTGGTTTTGAAGTTTGGTTGTACCTGTAGAAAACGTATCCCAAACGGAATAGCACATCCTCATTTATACGGAGATTTTGTTTGCCGAGCCCGGAAATTTAGAAACGATCCGGGTAAACGTATCGATCCTTAAAATAAATTTATTTTACATGGTTACCATTCAACACTGTAATTAGATCTTTGAATATTGTTTTTATTAGTATTGATAATGATTTTGTTATCAGTAAATTAAGAGCAAACTAAATATTATTGTTATATACATATGTTCATTCATGGCTCTAAGATCTGTCGATACCAATGTTTTGGCACTGCACAAGGTCATATTTTTCTCTGACTGTTATTTATGAAGTCATATTCTAAATCCATTGGCTGTTGGATGTGTACTAATTGATAATTTAGTCTAAGATGCATGATTTTTTTTATGAGTTGTTATTGGCTTTGAACTAGTTGTCAGTAACTGTGAATACTCTCATATCTGTACTTATAGTAAGGTCAATTTGTGAAACAATTGTTCAGATTGTGGTCAAAGCATCAAACTTTGCAGAGTTATAGTTTGAGTCATAGCAAACATTTATAGCTATGGACCCATTTCAAAAAATCATAATGGCTGCTCTGGGCGGCCGGTATCTTGAAATGGCCACCAGAAAATTAATAAAAAACATAACAGAATCGTGGCTTTACCATTTTTGATAAAACTTTGTATATTTATCACTAGTGACAATTACTTTCATCTCAGGACTTCATATATTAAAGTATTAGCGGCCAACTTGAATGGTGGTCGTTTTGAAAACAAGAATTTCTAATATATCATTATTGGCTATTTCAATTATTTTGATATTTTCATTTATCCAAATGTTTTGATGCATTTACAACTAGTTTTGCAAATCATTGTTATTGGAATGTTGCTATTTATATCTATTATTCACCAAGTGGTAAAATAAGTCATACACATGTTGTCAAAATGAAGGTATCTAATGCATAATTTCTATTACTTACCTAAGTAGCTTTTTCAACAGAACATTACGTAATATATGACCACACTATGTCGAAAAGGATGTGCGATATGCCAACAGAGGACTTACAATGCCCTGCAAATAACAAAAAAATACACATAGTCATTGGTTCTGGTAATAAGTCCTTTGATGCTAGAATACAAAGATATTGCGCATTGAATTGGGTTTTCCATCACTCAACTTGCAAAAATTGAATGAAGGCCATGGGATTGCAAAAGCATTACAGAATCACTAGGACAAATGGCATAAATCCTGTCTAAAAAATGATCAAATCTCAAAATATCTCGTCAGGAAATACGAAAACATTCTTCTGAAGTTGAAGATGAGTCATCGATTGAAAATACCAGTTAAATAATCAGACACATTTGTGGTGAATCTACAAGAACAATGACTGCAGGGTGTCTTTTCTCTGGTAATATATCAGACGTTAATCATGATGCATCGATATTTATAATCGACAGAGGAATACCTGAATGTGAACGTGAACTACAAGACACTGTTCTTTTAGCAAAACTTAGTGCTAGAGATTTAATATCATGGGAAGCCAAGAAGCATACATTTGATAACACTTAACAACAAGCCAAGATGCATGCTAAATATTTGAAAAAACTTAACAACAAGGCAAGTAGACAGAATTCAAAGACAAAGAAAGGAAGCAGGAATCTGTTATCTATGGAATTGTGCTTGCAGAACTAATATAATACATCGACGACTTACGCCTGGAACAGATATTGTGCCAATCTTTCATCTTGCCGATCTCGCTAAATTGTCCGAAAAATGCCTTGAGCAACTCGGAGTTGTCATGGAAAGAATGATTAATATAACGCATTTGAACAATTGGATACTAGCTGCCATAGCAGATCTGCAAGCACACAATCAAGGTATATTTGTTCTCCTCATTTTCAACGAAGATGTTGGGAAAGTTCTAAGACATACCACATCTGATAGCCGTGACGATGAAGGCATCAACATAGTCAAATCAGCTAAAATAATTCGAAGAGATATACTTAATAATAAGAATAGCTTACCATGGACATTCAATGACAGCTGTCAACATGAATCAGTTCCACGTCACAACTATAAGATGTTGCCTGTTTCAGAGCTTCACCAACATCTTCGCTGAAAATGAGTTGAACGTCTTAAACTTGTTTGTGTGCTTGCTTATCTCCCAAGGCGATTAGTATCAAATTATTTAGCTGTGTTGTATTAATAATTCCTTCCATAACAATTCCGAGTACCTCAAGGCGTTTACTTTATGATTCAGCGAGATTGGCACGCTTGCAGATTGGCACAATATCTGTTCCAGACCGTGATCCGTCGATGTATTATATTAATTCGGCTAGCAAAATTCCATGGATAACAGATTTCTGGGTTTCTCTCTTTGTCTGATGATTCTCCTTATTTGCCATGTTCTAAAGTTTTATCAAACATTTACCATGATACTTGGCCACCAGTGATATTAAATCTCCAGCAATTAGTTTGTCTAAAAGAACAGTGTCTTGTAGTTTAAGTTCGCAGTCACGTAATCTGACTTAATATCGATTCATCGTGAAGATCGTCAGATATATCACCACAGAATAAACACCCTACAGTCATTTTTTTGTTTTGATTCACTTCAACTGTGTCTGATTATTTTACTGTTTTTGTCAATCAGTGACTCGTCGTCAACTTCAGAAGTACGTTTTCGTTTCTCCTGACGAGATGTTTTGAGATCTGATCATTTGTTTCGACAGGATTTGTGCCATTTTGCCTAGTGATTCTGGAGTGTTTCTGCAATCGATGACCTTAATTCAATTGTTACTAGTTAATTGATTGGGGAAACCAGTTCAATGCTTATCATTTTTGTATGCTAGGATCAAAGGACTTATGATCTATGTCTATTTGCAGGGTTATTGTTATTCCTCACGTGTCCTCTTGTTGGCATATCACACATTCTTTCCAGTCTATTTGTTCATTAGGTATTTCAGCTCCAATGTTTTTAATATCAACAATTTTAATCCTTTTCGACATAGTGTGGTCATATATTACGCAATTTTCTATTGTTAAAAGCTATTTAGGCAAACCTTTAAGTAAATAAAATTATTTATTAATTTCGTAAACATGTGCATGACTTATTAGACCACATGGTGAATATCCAATATAAATGGCAACAGTACTATTCCAATGATTTGCAAAACTAGTAGTAAATGCATCAAAACATTATGAAAATACAAATATCAAAATATTTGAAATAGCCAATAATGATATAATATTGGAAATTCTTATTTTTAAAATAGCCTTCATTGAAGATGGCCGCCAGAACTTTAATATTTGAGGTCATCAAATTAGGAATTTGGAGCTCCACTTATTTTGGCTTAAAAATTTCAAGATTTTTCAAGATGGCCACCATTCAATATTAGTAACATTTTCATTAATTTTGTACATAGCAATTGGTATAAGCACTATCACTCTTTTTACCAGGTTTTATGTCTATAGCTTAACTAGTATAATTTTCATGAGTTTTTGAAGAATTCTATAGAAATCCAACGTCTTTTATTTTAAAAATCGCTACCTTTCCCGCCAATTTCAATTTTCAGAGTCGGTCCATAGCTGAAAATGTTTTTCATGACCTATGCAACTATTATACAAAATTTCATGCTTTTACCAAAATCTGAGCAATTTGGCTTAAAATCTGCACAAATCGACTGGACTATTAGTTTCTTTTCATTGTTGGGATGTACAAGTACCCGGCCACGTCTTCTCTGTATTTTTGTTAGATGTATTTTGTATTTGTTATCCATCTGAAAAGTTCAGCCTTTTTCAATTGATTTTTATAGTTTGTTCTTATGTTGTACTGATACACCACTGTCACAGGTTAGGGGAGGGTTGGGCGCTCGCTAACATATTTAACCCCGCCACATTCTGTATGTGCCTGTCCCAAATTCAGGAGCCTGTACTTCAGTGGTTGTCGTCTGTTGCTGTGTTACATATTTGTTTTTCGTTCATTATTTTGAACATAATAAGGCCGTTCGTTTTCTCGTTTGAATTGTTTCACATTTGTCATTTCGGGGCCTTTTATAGCTGACTATGCTGTATGCTCATTGTTGAAGGTGAGCTATAGTTGTTACTTTTTGTAATATTTAGTCTCTTGCGGAGAGTTGTCTCATTAGCAATCATACCACATCTCTTTTCTCATGTGGCGTTATTTGTTTGAATTTCACACTTCGATTAATTGTTTATTATTTTTGAAAATAATCCTGTTGACCCCTACATAGAATGGAAGTGCAAATTTAAAATCAGCATTCTAGACATATCTTAATTCCTAGAGAGTGTATTATACAATCTCTATAAATACCTGGCACAAAACACAATCAACTATAATAATGATATATATATTGGCAGATTTTTTGATAATTTTTGTCAGACATTTGGTCAAACACTGTGCAATAATCCGTTTGAGGGAGCCAACATTTAAAAAAAAGGAAGATTTCGAAAACTCTGGCATTTATAAACAAGCATTTATGAAAAATGATCTTTTAGCTGTTAGCCATAGTTAAAAGGAGATGAACCGGAATGTAAACGTTCTCCTTGTTTGTATGGAATCATGGGAACTGACAAAGAATTTGCAAGTGCTGTATGGAACATGTTTTACAGTAAGAAAGAAACAAATGTTGAAAAATTGTAACAGTGTGTAGGATATATAAGAAAACAGGTCAGACATTATTAGAATAGAGAATGGAAACGCTGAATGTGTCAAAGAGACAACAACCCGGACAAAAAGATAAAACAGCACATAGCCATTAATGGGTCTTCAACTTTGCGAGAAAATTTTGCACCCATAGGCAGGCTACAGATGGCCCCTTAATAATAATGTATATTAGTTCAGTTAAACCGACTCCATACTTAACTCCGAAGCATACAAATGAAACAAAATTAAAAACAAATTATAGCAAGAAATTATTTCACGAATATAAAATAGATTCAAGAAAGTAATTGTTAATAGGGTAACAAGAAAATAAAAAAAAAAGAAGTTGAAAATATCAAGGAGACATTGACTTCATTTGAAATAAATGTCAATTACTCAAAAAGTTATGGTTGCATCTCCTACATTCAGTATTAAACAGAAGGATGGATAAACTTATTTGGCATTGTATACCTATATTATAACTTTTAAGTCAAAATTAGATATTTTGTAGTGATGTTTTTTTTTAGCTGTTGAGGTCTGAATCTTAGATATCATAGTAAATTTGGTGTGTTTGCCTTTGATCTAATAGTTGGATGCTGTCAGTAAATAAAAAAAAATCAATTAAAAATTTTCCAAACATGAAAATATGATGAAAAATTCCATTAGTTTTGTATAAGTTACAGGTAATTATACGTTGACACTGTGTATAAAAGTTTACAATTAGTCATCATTATAGGAAGAAAACAAGTCATCAAAACTATCTCTCATGTATATCTGAAAATCACACTATAATTTTCGTGCGTCTGAAGCACTTTCCTGGATTTGTCTTTATCAGGATCACTCATGCTTAAAATATTGAAAGCTAAGAATGTGTTATTCTTTTTATATTTAAGGAGCTTAATAATGGTCTACTTTGCCTGGGGAAGTTGAAACTTTTTTTTCTTTTTCTTTTTTAAATTTTCAACAGAGATATTAACAAAGGTATGTAATAAATCATGTCAAATAAGTGGAATTTAGAGGTCAAGTTGTTCCCATTTGGTGACCCTTTACCCTCTAAATTTCTTTGAGACATTACGTGCTTAAACAGCTGATATAAGTCTGAATTTAAAACACTCATGTCGAGAGTGATATTATGCCATTAATATATATTTCTAATTCATGTTTCGTAAATAATTCAAACAAAATCGAAACCTGAGAACAAATTTTATCTAAATCACATGTATTTACAATGTATAGCTCAAAACCATTTCCGAAATTAAGCTGAAGCCAAGAGAAAATATTTCTAAAAAACTGATTATTATAATAAAACATTTCAGATTAAATATCTAGAAGAAGAAAATAGTAGCAGCCACATATTGGGATCAGGAAGATAAAGCTTCTGCATTTTGAAGAACAATGAGTTTTCAAGGCAAGATACCTTAGTTCAAGGACTAGACATGTAGTACATTGTTCTCTTTCCTCAGTGGATCACGGATAGAAAATACTGTGCAAATATTTAAGGATGTTGTTGTTTAAATTAAAAAAAACCAAAAAACGTTTTCACAATGTTACTTCTTTTTCAGTAGACAATACATCACAATTATGAAAAAATAAAGATAAAAAGATTTGCCTTTTTTTCAAAGATAACAGCAGTTCAAAAATCAAATTTTTTTGTAGAAAAAGATATCTCAGGAATTTTCATATGAAATATATTTCAAGAAATTTATGTTAAACTGTTTAAAAAATAAATTAGAAAATAGAAAATATCAAAATGTTTTACTAGAAGTGTAATTGGAAGTTAAAAAATATTTATAAACATTTCAGTTGGTGGGCTAAATTTCTCACGATGACCTTGCAAAATACTTAAGGAGTCACATTGAAAAAGTCAGGCTCACCAAATATTTATATAACGTTTTTACACCTGCAAAGTGAATATCCTATGTTTATATTGAATTATCATCATAATAGATAGAGACATAGAAAAGTTTATATTAATTAGACATTGTATAAATCACATAAAAATTAGCTCTGGTGAATTTTTTACAGAATATAAAATTGTATACAAATAAAACAAGCGTCATGCGCATATAAATCATATAACTTAATAAATCCATGCAACAACCAAAATTATAGATTTCAAGCAAGCATTTATATAGATTACAAAAAGAATTGTTAGTCTGACAATAACAATCAGCACCTCATGTGGCAAGCGCCGCTATGGGTCACCTGACAACATGTCAGAAGTAGTAAACATTATTAATAATTTATATAAGCTAAAAATTTGAGTTAATAAATATATCAAGAAAGCAGTTTTTAAAAAGAGAAAAACTTTTTTTCTGTCCTCAAATGGTCCAGAAGAAATTAAGTTCTCAATGCCTGATCAGACTGTATTAAAAAAATTTCAGACTGACCAACTGCAGTATATTCAGTACTGTTCATACAATTCGCTTGCAGCCATTTCAGTACTGTTAAGTAGATTTTCAGACCATTCAGTATTATGTTGATGTGTTCAGGTACACACAACATAGACTTTGCAGATCTTAATTGACTGCGATCGAATTGTCTGAACAGGACTAAATTTAACGCAGTAAATAAGTCTGAAAATTGACTAAAAGACTTAAAATGACATATGATTTATTGTTCAAACTTTCAAGAGCTGTTCAGATCAAAATATGTCAAATCAATATTAACGACAATACATCAACTTGGATACAAGGAGATTTCTTTTCGCCTTTTAGGCAGTTCTTCTCCAAAGAATGCAATTTTGTTTTGTTTTCATTTAATTTTTATTAGTTAATATGTCTTATTTCTTCTGCATTATTTGGAGATATAACCAGTAAATGTATAGATATTAAATGAAAAAAAAACTACTTTGCCATCAAATCAATGCATTAGCTTAATTACTCACAATTTGAACATAGTGTCAAGCAACTGATATTTTACAATATCTTTACGAAGGAAACTCATTGTGTTTATCGTAAAATTTCTGATCCTCGTGACTGCCCCATATACAGTCTTACGTTTGATTGTCATGATGGAAGTTCTCTTGATAATTTATGCTGTCATATTGTGATGTCGCTGATAACTCCTCCTGCCATATTGTGATATCACTGATAACCCATCCTGACACATTGTGATGTCGCTGATAACTCCTCCTGCCATATTGTGATATCACTGATAACCCATCCTGACACATTGTGATGTCGCTGATAACTCCTCCTGCCATATTGTGATATCACTGATAACCCATCCTGACACATTGTGATGTCGCTGATAACTCCTCCTGACATATTGTGATGTCGCGTACATATCCTTACACATTGTGACGTCATTGATAACTACTCCTGACACATTGCGATGTCACTGATAAGTTCTGCTCATTTCTCAAAGCTATTATACAAGAATTACGGAGCAACTAAGCAGGTTGACATGGAAGAGAGATAAAAGTTATTACAATTGTCTGTACTTTGTTTATATGACATTTGGAATATTTGTGTAAATTACTGGTGTTTACATTAATAGCAACAACAACAAAAAGTTAAATCAAAAATGAAGTACAAGTCAAGTCATTGAAATTCATTTGTAATTTTGTGAAATGAACTGTGTATACCAATAAAATCTATAGATTATTGAACAATAAAATCTATAGATTATTGAACAATATAAAGTATAGATTATTGAACAATATAAACTATAGATTATTGAACAATATAAACTATAGATTATTGAACAATATAAACTATAGGTTATTGAACTATATAAACTATAGGTTATTGAACTATATAAACTATAGGTTATTGAACTATATAAACTATAGATTATTGAACAATGTAAACTATAGATTATTGAACAATATAAACTATAGGTTATTGAACTATATAAACTATATATTATTGAACAATATAAACTATAGGTTATTGAACTATATAAACTATAGGTTATTGAACAATATAAACTATAGGTTATTGAACTATATAAACTATAGATTATTGAACAATGTAAACTATAGATTATTGAACAATATAAACTATATATTATTGAACAATATAAACTATAGGTTATTGAACTATATAAACTATAGGTTATTGAACAATATAAACTATAGGTTATTGAACTATATAAACTATAGATTATTGAACAATGTAAACTATAGATTATTGAACAATATAAACTATATATTATTGAACAATATAAACTATAGGTTATTGAACAATATAAACTATAGGTTATTGAACAATAGAAACTATAGAATATTGAACAATTTAAACTATAGAATATTGACAATATGACAATATACACAGACTAATATTAATAATTCTGTGATTCAGAGTTTAAATAGTAACGAATCCTCACCCTGAGTTTGACTTCCAACTAACATAGTTCCAGATTTCATATCAATGGCTATTGATCGAGGAGTTGTAATTCCATTATCGGGATTCAATATTGTCCTGCATGATTTGCCATCAGGTGAAACTACGACTTCATTACTTTTCCTGCAAGCAACATAAATAAACCCATTTTGACCTAATGCAATTCCTGATGGATCATCAATGTCCTGGTGTTTCAATGTCTAAAGCATTTCCCCACTCACTTTGTAGCAGTTTACTATGTTATTATAACGGTTGGTTCCATAGATTTTCCCGTTGAACAATAAAATATTATGGACATAAATTCCTTCCAAGTTTTGTTTCGATTTGTCTTCAAGGTTCATGACAACGACACTTTTTGTCGCAGGCATAGCTAAAACCAGAACTTGGCCATCACTTGAGACTCCAAAACATCGTATTGAACACTGATTTTTTTTTAAATCCGTCTCATGTCTATATCAACAAGGACCACTTCATCTGCAAGACAAAGCGTAACGGCCACTCTTTCATCTTTTAAAAAACACACACTGTCAAGCGTGTCTTTTAACGACGAAATATCTCCGATAAATGTCCCATCATTTTTAAAACATCAGACAATTTGACCTGTTGCTATCATCTATACAAAGAGTTATGAAATTACCATCAGGTAGTATGCAACAATCTCTTATAAGTGATTTTCTCTCTCGGGGTACTTTTAGAATGTTTAACAACGATGGCTTTATTTGATCTATCATAGGAACAGGAACTAAATACTGAGCTTGATCTTTCCTTCCCGCATTTGCTGCAATATTACAGGGACGGGTGTCAACTGATTTGACATCATGTAAAATGGAAGCAAGAGCAGGTAAAGTTGTCACATGCATGTTATGTTCGTTTAAATCAGAACCACGCTTTAAATCCTCAATATAGTTTCCCTGTTGTAATGTGGTTTTTTCAATTTCTTTCAGACCTACATAAGTTTGAAGTTCAGTTGCATAAGTAGTCATTTTTAAAAATTCTTTTTGCAAAAGCCTGATTTGTTTTGCTCGTTTATCTACTTCGTTTAAGAGTGTCTCCATTTCAGATTTCAATTTTGAATGTTCAATTTCTAGATCTTTAAAAAGTTGCAGTTCTAGTTGGTTTAGGTAATCATCGATGGATTTACGCATGGATTGGATATTCTGAATTGCCTCTGTTTTCTGCTTTGCATTTGTACTTATTCTGTTTCTCAAGTATTTTATTATCTCATCAAAGTTTTCTTTCAAACCCTTCAGATCTTTCTCAAGGAGAGGAACCGCAGCGGATGATTTGACTTGATTAAGAATGTCGGACAATGGCTTCATTATCTGACAAGTTTGATGTTCACCAGTGTGGCGCAAGCGTGGAAAGAACAGTACAGTTCAAACTTTCTGTCATGAACTGTACAAAGATTGCTCGTCCCTTTTATAAAAGGAGGCAATTCATGATAATTCTCAACCGATATTGTTTTATGGTCTTTAGATGTTCTCGACCTATTATGATGTTTCTCGCAGTCCACACAAAGGAAGACCTCGCATTCTGTACACCACGTGACTGCATCACTTGTGACGTTATTCTCTTTACAAAGAGTACAGAAGTCCTTACTTGGCGATGCCATTTTATATAATCATTTCTGAAAATATAGGGAATACTGACATATTTTCTACTCGTATAACAGTCTTTAATCATTCACTTAAAACTTTATATGCAGTCAGAAACTCACAAGACATGATAGAGGAGATGTAAAGATAATAGAAAACAAGAAATCTTTAATATCTATATGTTTTATAAAGCAAATGTAGAATCTATTTTGTTTACTATGCACTAAAACGAAAAAAGGTTATGGTTTAACTGCTCCAAACACCAAGCCTATAAACGACAAATCTGAAAGCAAAAGAGTAGCAGTTAATTGCAAAAAAATCACTATCAGCAGTTTCACTTTGACTTATGGTCAAAATGTGTGTTGTTTGAAATAGTATGGTCTTTTTACACATAAAACGTTTAGTATAGAATATTAGCAAATAGAAATTTTGTAGTAAATTATCTGTTTTGGGGTGAAAAGTTTAGCAAGTATATGAATGGTGGTCTTGGAGTGCCTTTCATTCATATCTGTATTCGTCAATTTCTTATACAATTTTTTCTTTATTCTTAATTTGTTTGGCATTTTATGAATTGTTCTCTATTCTTTATTTTTCAGTTCTACATTTTTCGTTTTTCATTTATTTTGATATCCATTATTCTCTATTCTGTTAACCCCATCCAGACCCTCGTACATCGAACTATAGTTACAAATTTAATAAAAAAAAATAATTAGGGACAAATTATATATTTCTTGCAATAAACAACTAAAGTATGTATGCAAGTATGTTTACGACAAAGTCATAATTAAGTGTTTAACGAATCTTCCGGAAATGATTAATTACTTTCTGTTTCAACAGAAAAGTTTACAAATGTACTTCTGTTATAAATTATAATGGCATTTTCCTATTGTAGGCCCATTAATTTTAAAAGAAATACATTCTAATTGGTCGTATAAATGTATATAATGTATTTTACCGAACACTATTGAAGTTGATTTAATCCATTGTTTAATTGTTTATGCAATTAATGTGAAAGGTTATAGTGATAATATCAATAATAATAAAAGATATTTACTTTCAAAAAAATAAAATGATAATGAAAATAAATATATGGTAAATTAATATGCTGCTCTTTTTTCAAAGTGAAAAAAAGACATTGCCTGTATAATGTTTGCTTCATGTAAAATCTGTTAACTTGTGCGGGGTATCTTTTTTTATATCTGTGGAAATATTCATGGTCATATTTTTGATAAAAAAAATAATTAGGGACAAATTATATATAAAATACATTTTAATTGATCGTATAAAAGTATATAATGTATTTTACCGAACACTATTGAAGTTGATTTGTTAGTCTTACCTTAATAGTTGTGTAAAACAGACTGAATGTCATGCAGGGAAGTAAAATGTCCAATATCTAGGACACTGATCTGAATAGTAGATAAGACAACTTATAACCTGTTTAAAAAGCTTGCCGATGCACATCTGATTAAGTTATTCCCGACTCACGGGATGGGTAGGATGCTGTAATGACTTTGTCAATCTCTCCTTCCTCCCCCTACCTTTCTTTACGATACACATAACTCACCTTCTGTAATTTTTATCATTTTACTGAGAGTGGAATTTTTCGTCACACATGACCCATCTTCTTTACAAAGAAATGGTTTGATATTTAGTCTTTAACTTTTGTTAAGTTGTGCCGTTTTGAAAATTTGACATCCGCTTGTCAATGTTTTCTCATCTGACAATACTTTGCTTTTTTATTATTTTTTTATTGAATTAAAAGGAAAGGGTATGGTATGTCAGTTCATGAAACACAATCACTGCATGCACATAAAATCCAACACCAAACGGACACTACTACCAAATCCACGTCTGGGCAAGAAAGAAGATACCAAAAACATACATGACATATGATGGATCTTAAATTACTCTATAACAGTTCAATCAGAGAAAGATGACTATATATTCCTAACTGAAATTCGACAAACATATACAGACAGAAGTCAAGAAAGCAAACCAACTAGTTGGAATTATTATAAGAACATTTAATTATTTAGATTATTAGTATAATTCTTCTGGCTACTATTTAAGGCATTAGCCCGTCCTCATCTTGAATATGATGATAGTGAATTGAACCCGTACAAAAAGAAAGATATCATGATAATTGTAAACGTTTAACGTAGAGCAACAACAATGTTACCCACCCTCAAAGATTTGTCATACAAAGAACGATTGAGAACTCTGAAAATTCCTACATTGAAATTTCGAAGGCTAAGAGGCGACATGATAGAGACCTACAAGATAACAACAGGAGTTTATAACCCAAGAGTAAGAGAAGGCTTATTTACGCGTAACACAAGGTCGACAACAAGAGGAAACTCATGAAATTGGTTGAAAATAGAAGGAGAATAGACATAAGGAAATACGTCTTTACGAACCGAGTAGTGGAAGTGTGGAATAGCCTACCAGACATCATAGTGCCTGTAAAGAACGTAATGATTTTTGAACATCGTTTAGACAAATATTGGAAAGACCACCTACTAATATATGGCTTTAACACTTAATACACATACAACACCAGAAGAAGCACAAGTATAATAAGTGAAGATAAAACAAAGCCAAATATAGAGGGGCAAATTGACCTCCTACGTTTGACAGCACTAATGTAGAAATAGGTAGAGGTAGGTAGAGGTATGTAGATACTTTAATTGTAAAACGTTTATCTCAAAGTCACAGAAACGCCTTCAATAGTAGCAACAATCCTCACATCACTGCAAGTTCAAGATGGTCCCTTCAATTTTAACATATGAAAAAGTAAATTAAACATAGATTTGAGAAGAAAAATAAGTAAGATGCCCCTCTGTTTAGTGGGAGAATTGAATAATTTCTTTTTACTTTACGAAAAACGAAATAATAATAAATATGTTATATTTAAAAAAAAAAAGATGTGGTATGATTGCCTATGAGACAACTCTCCACCAGAGACAAAATGACATAGAGTTAGTATATATAGGTCACCATCCGGCCTATAACAATGAGCAAAACTCTTACCGCATAGTCAGCTATAAAAGGTCCCGAAATGACAAATGTAAAAAAAATCAAACGAGAAAACTAACGCCCTCATTTCTGCACGAAACAATGAACGAAAAACAAAAATATTATACAATAACAAACGACAACTGATTTACACGTTCTGACTTGGGACAGGCACATACAGAACTCTCCCCCTAACCTGGGACTGTGGTGTAACAGAACACCATATTTGCATATTTTTGCCAAAATTACTTTATGAATGAAGATGACAGGCATGGAATTCCTGTACCCAGTATAGTCTGTTGCCTTCATTTGGCGTCAGTTGTCCTTCTGTAATCTTTTCATTTGTCCATCTTCTGGCATCCGTCTCTAATGTAAGTCATCTATTGGCTGTTGATTGTCCGTCCTTTGTCCTTTGTCCGTCGTCTGTCGTCCGTCCTTCTGTTTTCCGTTTAAACCTTTTTAAACCATTTGGCCGATTGATTCTCTTTGAAAGAAAGTACAATTGACATGAATACGTACAAAATGCAAATAATCTAAAGACAAAGACATTTGATACTTAAAACTATCCTTTTTGTTTTTCAAAGTTACAGACATGGGTAGTTTTAAAGTACATGATATAAGCATGCCTGTTTAGGCAAAAAAAAAAAAGCAATTAGGTAATTCTATAGTACAATATTAACTTCGAATTTACAACCTTAATATCATATACGGGTATTCGCTATGCTAAAGTTGACTTAGAGGGAGGGTTGGGATCCCGCTTACATGTTTAACCCCGCCACATTCTGTATGTATGTGCCTGTCCCAAGTCAGGAGCCTGTTATTCAGTGGTTGTCGTTTGTTTATGTGTTACATATTTGTTTTTCGTTCATTTTTTGTACATAAATTAGGCCGTTAGTTTTCTCGTTTGAATTGTTTTACATTGTCATTTGGGGTCCTTTTTATAGCTGACCGTGCGGTATGGGCTTTGCTCGTTGTTGAATGCCGTAAAGTGACCTATAGTTGTTAATTTCTGTGTCATTTGGTCTCTTGTGGAGAGTTGTCTCATTGGCAATCATACCACATCCTCTTTTTAATATTTTCACTTTTTTTTAATTGCATGATTTCTTGCATAAATTCAATTTTTATAAATAACATGACGTCGGCAAAACCTGGTCAAAGGAAAATTATGTCTTGCAGAACTTTGATGGAAATCAAAACTTCAGGAAAGACAACAGTAACAGTTCCACAATAGAAGCGATTTTTTTCAGTTAATGTCTCTTCAGTGATGCTAAAGGTTAAAATATTTGATAATCCATGCAAAACTTACTTGCTTAGTCTTTAGTTTTCTATGTTGTGTCATCTGTACTATTATTTGTCTGTTTGTCTTTTAATTTTTGGCCATGGCGTTGTCAGTTTGTTTTCGATCTGTGAGTTTGACTGTCCCTCTGGTATCTTTCGTCCCTCTTTTACTACTATACACACGATAAAAAGCTGATAAATAACCTGTATATTCGAATTTATACAAATAGTATGGGAAATCCTCTTCATGAAACTCTCCATGGCATTATTGAATTATATAATTAATTATCACTATATTTCAAATAAATAAAAATGAATTGGAGGGAAAATAAACTTTCAGTGATCAGCACTGCATGAGACATTGGAACTCCGAAGTGATCTTCACCCTTTAATTGATCATAAAACCTAAGCAAATGCAATTTAAAGACGGTGTTGAATAGTCAAAAGCAAAGCTTGTAACATTGATTTTAAAGCTGTATATTCAATTCAAAGTTATTAACACTAATTTTGCATGGTCAAAAATCATATCACATGTTTTCATCATGACTTGATTGTTTTACTCATAAACCATATTTCAGTCAAATTATAATTACCAATTTCAAGTTTTAAGCATCGTCAAATAAAGCTGTTCAGTTATAAAAGGGATGCAGTACGCTTGCCCATTAGACAGCTATATCCTACAGAGACCAAAGATAGAAGATTTACGCGACTGTATGTCATTTTTCAAAAACGGTTTTCAACAATAAGCAAAACCCATACCGTGTATATAAAAGGCCACAGCATGACAAAATGTAATACAATTAAATAGAAAAATCCCACGGCCTTATTCATACTAAAAATAGAAAACCAAAATTAAATCTATAACAGTGGTATAAGAGCTGAACAAATGAATTAACTGTAGAAAATCAAAAGGAAAGGACATGACATACCTGATCCACACGAAGCACCCAAAACAAAACATCACAAAAAGACGAACGACACAAAGTGCCGATCTAAGAATAACCGCAGTTACTAAAATATCGATCAAAGCCGATAAAAACTAATATTTTAAATCAATCATATTTTCACAGACTAAAATATCAATCAATACACATCCTACATATTTCGTGCAAAAACGTCACACAAAGACGAATAACAGCATGCACACTAATGCAATGCCAAAGTATCCAGATTTTACAGACGAAAGAAAGCAAGATAACAAGAAATTCACACATATTTGTACGCGGCAAATGTTAAGCACATGCATGTAACACAAAAGTATTTACATGATAGGTGTTGCGCATATAAAAGAACATTGAGGCAAATATTCAGTTTGTACTTGCATGTGCTTTTTGCCAGATCCTAAAACTATTTGAAAAATGTCCGAAATATATATTCTTTTCACAAAACATATATACATTGTAATCACCTTTTCCAATACATTATAACTGCATTTATTTCGACGTTGTGGAGAAAAAAATACTCGTCTGTAATGTCTCAATACCGCAATTTTAAATCAGACAATAATTTAGATTTAAAATCCAAAATCGAAATTAGTAAACAAAAATAAAAGCCAAATAAGGCCCTGATCGCGCCCTGTACTTAGTAGCCCTTGTATCGCTTCAGTTACGAAAGAAAACGTGTACTACGATAAATCCAGCTTTTGTTTGCAATCATGCATGGTTCAACCTGGAAAAAGAATTTTAAGACTCCCAATTCTATAATTATATTTAAACAAGGGTTACAGCTCTCGCACAGGAAAACTTTATCATCGAAGACCTTGGCCCTTATGTAATTGGTGTTCTTAAATGTTTCATTTATTGAGACTAGTGTACCTAATAAAGGTTATAAAAAAAATTGCCATGCACACCGAGATTGATATCGCACAATTTCAGTCGTATTCTTAAATTCTTAGGAAGATCTAGAGGAAGGGCTACAAAAGTACAAGTACTACGCCGTTTTAACGTTTCTGGTCCAGTGCCTGTTTTAAGTCGGGAATATCGCCGATTTTTTAGCATCCTGTAAATATTTTGTCATTTAGAGATTAAATGATTGTTTGATAAATTTAATAGTTTCTGTTAGTTTTATCATTGTTTTCAAATATCGGTGTTTTATCTTGTCAAAGTCTGTATGTTGACCTTTTTGTTTTATTTTTTAAAGACGATGGTTTGCTGTCTTAACAACAAATGCTCCAACAGTGCCATTGCATCGAACGTTTTAAAATACTAAATTTCCCTTCATTGATAAATTAAATTTAATAAAAAAATAGTTTTCCTCTAAACAAACAAAGTAAAAATGTGTTCAATAAAACTCAATTGAAGCAAACATTAAATATATCATACGTTTTTAAATTTTGATTTGGTACTATTTTTCAGTAGGGTCCAGTACCATCCATTTGTTATATATGTTGAAGGTCTTTTCAGACGGTGTCCATTTAGGCAAAAGGTAAGGTTTTGTTTCTAAATTTCTGCTGAGAAAGGAAGTGCCAGTATCATTCTGGTAGATTTTTGAAAAAAAATCCCAAAAGGGAAAAAAAGATGTATTTTACCGAACACTATTGAAGTTGATTTGTTAGTCTTACCTTAATAGTTGTGTTGTGTTAAACAGACGGAATGTCATTCAGGGATGTAAAATGTCGAATAACAAGGACACTGATCTGAATAGTAGATAAAACAACTTATAGCTTGTTTAAAAACCTTGCCGATGCACATCTGATTAAGTTATTCCCGACTTACGGGATGGGTAGGATGCTGTAATAACTTTGTCAATCTCTCCTTCCTCCACCTTACTTTTCGTTACGATACACATAACTCACCTTCTGTAATTTTTATCATATTACTGAGAAAGGAATTTGTCGTCACACATGACCCATCTTCTTAACACAGAAATAATTTGATATTTGGTCTTTCACTTTTGTTAAGTTGTACCGTGTAGCAAATTTGACATCCGCTTGTCAATGTCTTCTCATTTGACAATACTTTGCTTTTTTATTATTTTTAATCAAATTAAAAAGAAAGGGTATGGTGTGTTAGTTCATGAAACACAATCACTGCATGCAACACCAAATGGACTCTTCTACCAAATCCACGTCTGGGCAAGAGAGAAGATATCAAAAACATACATGACATATGATGGATCTGGAATTACACTATAACAGTTCAATCAGAGAAAGATGACTATAGATTCCAAACTGAAATTTGACAAACCTATATAGACACAAGTCAAGAAAACAAACAAACTAGTTGGAATTATAAGAACATTTAATTATTTAGATTACTAGTATAATTCTTCTGTCTACTATTTAAGGCGTTAGCCCGTCATCATCTTGAATATGATAGTAGTGAATGGAACCCGTACAAAAAGAAAGATATAGGGATAGTTGTAAACGTCCAACGTAGAGCAACAAACATGTTACCCAACCTCAAAGATTTGTCATACAAAGAACGATTGAAAACTCTGAAAATTCCTACATTGAAATTTCAAAGGCTAAGAGGCGACATGATAGAGACATATAAGATAACAACAGGAGTATATAACCCAAGAGTAAGAGAAGGAATATTTACACGTAAAACAAGGTCGACAACAAGAGGAAACTCGATGAAATTGGTTAAAATAGAAGGAGACTAGACATAAGGAAATACTTCTTTATGAACCGATAAGTGGAAGTGTGGAATAGCCTACCAGACATCGCATTGCCTGTAAAGTTCGAAAAGATTTTTGAACATCGTTCAGACAAACATTGGAAAGACCATCTACTAATATATGGCTTTAACACTTAATACACATACAACACCAGAAGAAGCTCAAGTATAATAAGTGAAGATAAAACAGAGCCAAATATAGAGGGGCAAATTGACCTCCTACGTTTGACAGCACTAATGTAGAAATAGGTAGAGGTAGGTAGAGGTATGTAGATACTTTAATTGTAAAACGTGTATCTCAAAGTCACAGTAACGCCTTCAACAGTAGCAACAATCCTCACATCGCTGCAAGTTCAAGATGGTCTCTAACAACAGTATCATTTGTTTAAGGAAATGTTTATTAGAGGTTCAGTGATATGCAAAATAAATAAAATCAGATAAATGTATCTTTGAGAAATGTTTACAGTGGGTTGATTTCTCCTCCCTAATATATGAAAAAGTAGATTAGACATTGATATGAGAAGAAAAATAAGTAAGATGCCCCTCTGTTTAGTTGAAGAATTGAATAGTTTCTTTTTACGAAAAACAAAATAACAACAAATATGATATATTTAAAAATAAGAAGATGTGGTATGATTGCCAATTAGAAAAATCTCCACCAGAGACAACATGACATAGAAGTTAAAATATATAAGTCACCGTACGGCAGAACCCATACCGCATAGTCAGCTATAAAAGGCCCCAAATGACACCTGTAAAACAATTTAAACGAGAAAACTATCGGTCTGATTTATGTACAAAACAATGAACGAAAGCCAGTATGATATACAGCAACTAACGACAATCAATGAATTACAGGCTTCTGACTTGGGACAGGCATCTTAAGAATGTGGGTGGGGTTAAACATGTTTGCAGGCGCCCAACCCTCCCTTAATTTGGAACAGTGGTGTAACAACACAACATAAGAACAACATATTTGCATATTTTAGTCAAAATTACTTTAGAAATTAATGCAATGACAGGCCTGGAATTCCTGTATCAAATGTAGTCTATTTCAATTACTTGGCGTGACTTGTAATCTTCTGTAATCATTTCATTTTTCCATCTTCTGTCATCCATCTCTAATGAAAGTGCTGTACCGTCTTTCGATTG